>NC_056058.1:80180610-81395625 GCF_016772045.2 Ovis aries
AAGAAACTAAAAAACAAAATGAGGTCATTTGTTTCTACTAATGAATGTGGACACGAATAAAAAAAATTCTGTGGGTGAATTTCACATAAGTATGCAAGGATCTAGAAATGATATAACCTTTTAAGGTTCTGAATTACATTTCAGAGACTTTGAGAGTAGAAATCATCCAGAAATAAGAGAGATTCTTTTCTTCTGCTTTCTTTTCAATCTCTTCGAGAAAAACAGGGGACCTTCGTTACATCACCTCATATATTCAGCACATAGATGAGGAACATCCTGGGTGACTTAGGATGAAGTCAACAACCTCCGGGGTCACCAGTCACTCCCCTAAAAACGGCACTTAGGAAACAGTCACCTTAAGCATGGCCTCTGTGATCAATTGGTTGCTAAAATGGCTCTATGAGAGTTTAAGCTTTACATATTCATTAAATAATTCTTGAACAACCTCAGTTTTAGGTTCTTTCCCACCATTTAGGTCTCACAAATTTAAAGAAAAGCAACAAAAGCGTTTTCCCCATGTTGAAAGTGCTGGAGTGACTAGAGGAAATGAGCATCAGGATAATTTATGATCGTCCCCATAGCTTGCGATGCACGAATATAGTAATCCTTTGTTATCCATCCCCTCAATGACCAGACTCTGGGACCTTGATGGAACATAATTAAAATAGGATTTCTGTAGACTCAAGGCGCTGCTTCATATCTCAAAATGGTTTTACCTCATTGAAATATACACATTTAATAATATTTACTCTTTTTTCACTTTTCTACTATATAATCACATTAAGCTAGTCACAGTAAGAAATATCTTTGAGATGAATAAAATAAATGTCCTGGTTTCTAGGAGCTTATAATCTACAGGATAAAAAGAGAAACCCCACTGAGCTTAAATACTCAGTAAAGTATGCTAAGAGTCACAAGAGAGACTCCAAGTGTTGGAGAGAGAGAGAGAGAATTTACATTCAAACCAGTAGGTGTTGTTCAGTTTAGGTTTTTTTAAAATTTGAATTTTCTGGATCAATGTCGAAAAGCTTCTGATGAGGTGTGGTTTTTAAAACACCAGTTATTTTTAAAACTCTTGATGGGGAAACCAGAAGGATGTTCTTCAACCCATTTCCAGGAAGTAAAATGTTAAAGAAATCTAAAAGGTGGATATAGTCTTCTTGTATTTTAAAAAACAGTTTTATATTTTCATATATATGTAAAATTTTTACTTTATGAGTCTATTTCTAGGTATATCACATTTACCTTAATTTTTCCCCTACCTGTGAAATGTGATTTAGCCTGATTGGGTGTTGAGGACTTTCCTGCAGGCCCGGAGCAAGGATAGCCTTTCACATCCTGTCTTCTTATAAACATCCTATCACAAAGCACTTATCCTTAACACTTTGAAAAACTGGGGAAGACCTAGCCTTTTGTCAGCTACATTATTTATCATGTAAATGTAGCCCATTGACAATTCCAGACAGCACACAGGAGAAAGAGAATTTCTAAAGTATCATATCCACCTCCCTCTTGAGCAGGAAACTCCATTCTGTGTGGGAATATTTGCAAACTCTGGTTTGGTAAAAATATTTTGTTGAGTGGATCCAATTCAGCCCTTAAAGTCATCTGACTCACTCGATGAAGAATGCATTGTAATTCATTGTTTAGTTCTGGCTAGGCCAAACCATTGGAGAAGGCAATGGCACCCCACTCCAGAGGAGCCTGGTATGCTTCAGTCCATGGGGTCACTAAGAGTCGGACACAACTGAGCAACTTCACTTTCACTTTTCACTTTCGTGCATTGAAGAAGGCAATGGCAACCCACTCCAGTGTTCTTGCCTGGAGAATCCCAGGGACGAGGAAGTCTGGTGGGCTGCCGTCTATAGGGTCCGTGCAGAGTTGGACACGACTGAAGCGACTTAGCAGCAGCAGCAGCTGGCCAAACCATTACCTACCCTCCTGCAGAAACTGAACAACATATCTGCATATGTGCACATGCGTTTAGCCGAGGTCAGCTCCCAGTTGCTCACTGAAACACTAAATGCATTTTCCTAAAGTCTGGGTATTTGCTAAATTGTGTAAACCATAAAGATTTAAAATGTTTTCTTCCATTTCTAGACAATGTGCTCCAGTTCTTGGTTTAGAAAGTCTGGACACCAAGTGCTACTGACCCACTTTCTCTACAGCTTATACTTTTTGCATTTTCCTAGTGGTAATGTAGCCAACCAAATTGTCTGAATAATAAATTAATTTATTAAATGCCTGTCTAGATTTTGTAACATTTGTCTACCAAAATGGATTGGAACCAAGTTACGGCCTGCTAGCTATAAATTGGCACTTGGCATGGATGCTTGCCATCTACCTTTACAAGGATTAAATCATGTCTTGCTGCAGCTGCTGATTTTCAACACCCCCTGAAGGAGTTTAGGGTGAGCAAAAATGAGGCACTCTGCACTCAGGGAAAAACTGGCAGGACAGGTCTTTAGATAGATATTCTCAGGAACTGATTTTATGAGCCCAGTTCTTGTATTTCCTCACATCTAGTAAAGCACTAAAATCCTTCCTAGTGACAATTCTTCATGACTAGCAAAGGCTTCATGAGACAAGTAGAAAACTTATAGAAAAAGTCTGTGCTTGATTGTATTTCCCCTTCACCAAAAATCACATATATACTGACCTTCCCCCACTGCCTCTTGGAGCAGTCTCTCAGAGCTATCTGAGGTGCTATCTCCCAGGCTGCAGTCCTCATTTTGCCCCCAATAAAACTTAACTCACAACTCTCAGGTTGTACATTTAAGTCGACAGGCCCCTTTAGGGAAAAATCAGGGCAAAAAGGAGTATATGCTTCTCTAAGATGAGTTGAACATTAGGGAGAGTAAGATGCACAATAAATTCCAGGTAGAACAGAGATGCTAAAAAAAAAAAAAAAAAAGTGAATCACAATACAGTACTGCCAGTTCTCCATCTCTCAGATGTTTCTAATCTCTTCTAGTCTCTTTTCTATAAAACCTTTTCCAAGATATGATTTAAGGCACATAATTTTTGCTCATGGTGCTGCTTCCTATATTTGGCACTTTTATTTAGAAAGATTTCTACAACATGTGGGATTGATTTTTAAGTTGTGTAGCGGTAGAAAAAAGATGGTTAATTAGCCAAGGTGTTTAATAAACACAGAAACACCTAGACCTGATAATTCAGGTCTTAAATCTAATGCTACATTAGTCAAATTAACAAATAATCAATAATTATTTCCTTTCTTAAGGGGTGATGTGGTATAGAAGAAGCAGAATTAATCTTTTTCAACAGTCCACTCTGAGTTATGCATTTTGCATACAGTATCTGACTTCTCCTTCATGACAAATGCTATTCTTAGCCTTGTTTTACTAATGAAAAAGAAATGGAGACTCAAATTAATTACTAGCCTGAGGTCACAGGGCTTCTAGTCAACAGAGCTGGAACTTGAGTTTTGGTTGGCTGCAAAATCCAGGCTCTTTTTAAAACCACTAAGCTGCCTCCTTATTATCCCAGTTGAGTTGATACTGCCCAAATGAAGAATGGTAAACCAAAAACATAAAACCAAGGGCAGATGGGAAGTGAGAATGTCCCTGTACAATCCAAATTTATTTTATTTCTCCCCGACAGCTCCAATACCCATAGAATCTCTGGTGATCCTAAGCATTTGAAGATGAATGCATAAGATATGAAAAGTATTGTATCGAAGAGTTAACTGGTCAACTAATCACTCCAATATGCAGTCCACGGCAGCTTCCACTGCACTGTGTGCCTGGGGAAAGGAGATATAAAAGAAAGCACTGCGGCTTCTTTTATTGGGCTAGAAGCATAAAAGAGGAGGTTAAGCAATAACACATAGGAACATTCATTTGCAATTACTTCTCTTCTAACTTAATGTAGGGCCTCAGGTCATATGAAAAACTAGCAGTTTGGGCAATTCAAAGCATAATTACTTCCTCTCCTTTCATAGATCAGAGTCAGAGAATAACTCCATCAAATAGTACATTCCTAGAAGTCTCTATGGTAAGCTTTCAGTGCTAAGCACTGTATTTTTCAGCTTTCTAAATGACCTTCTAACACTTTCCTTTACAGCTTCATGCTTGTGGTTTGCTAAATCTTTCTCTTGTCTTTTCCTTAGGAACTGCTTTCCTTTCCCTTATTTTGCACTGCATCCACTTTTAATGGCAGTACTAAATTTATCAGTTGGGAATCTTTTTAACAACAGCATGGAAATCAGGTATTGGGAACTGAAAGAAATTTCCAAAATGTTTATGTATCCAGATGAGTCCAAAAAGTCCAGTTAACAAATAATCTTTCTGAGCTGGGAGCTGAAATACCATCTAATCTATTAAGAGCTCTAATAATAATTGATAGCATTGTGATTATCAGGAAAAAAATATATTCCCAGTTCTGTATTTATTTATTTATATAAAAAATATTCATGAAAACCTGCTAAGGGCCTGTGTAACTGGTAAATAAATATTGGTACCATGAGTTACTCAGAGACCATTCAGTCTAGTCAATTAAACACATTAACACACACACAAAAGTTCAGGATGTTGCTGAATATACTGCAAGAGTGTGTAAGAGCCCAGATGATGGACAAAAGTAAGCAGGTGAAGACCACAGGGAGAAGCAACATGTGTGGAAGAGGAAGCAGGAGGGAACACAGTTCGCTGAAAATACTTTGAAAGTTAGACAAACTAGAACTCCTTCAAAGACAGGGTTAGTGATGTGGTGAAGCTGGATGGATGGATGTGGGTTGGGCCTTGTAGGGATTAGGAACAAGTGAAAGCATTTAAACATCATCTCAGGGAAAAGGAAAGAGTTCAAGTAAGGCAATACCTTTGTCATATATTCTTTTTAAGATGTGCTTGTCAAAGTTGGGAGTGCATAAAACTCATCCAGAGAGCTTTTTAAAATACAGTGTTTTAGTGCTATTTACAGAGACTATGAACAGTGGGCCTGAATGGAGCTTGAGAACTTTTGCTCCTAGTAAGCTCCTATGCGCTGCTGCTGGGGCTGGCCCAGGGACCACACTTTGAGAGATCCTGCTTTATAACATTCACTCTGACACTCTGCAGAATCTGTTGGAAAGGGATGAGACTGAGAATAAAGGTCAGTCAAGAAATTCAATCTGTCATTTATCCATTGATTCACTCACTCATTCAACAAATGTTTGTTCTGGAACAGTATGCTAAATTGTAAACACAAGTGATATAGACGTAAAGAAAATAAAATCTCTTTTTTCAGAGCTCACATTCTAGTTGAGAAAATAGACCCTCCCCCCCAAAATCTGATAAATAGATAAACTATATGAGTTGCTGATTAGTGCTATGAAGAAAACTAAACCGAGATAGAGGGAATAGGGAATGGTGATAGGGCGATGATACTATTTTAAGTAGTATAGTCAAGAAAGATCTTCCCGAAAATGTGACACTTGAGTGTGAGATCTGCAAGAAGTAAAGAAGCAAATTGTAAATCAAAGGAAAGGCTGTTCAGGCAAAGGGTTAAGCACATGCAAAGATCCTAAGTTGGAAGGTCTCAGGGGAGGTGTTTTGGGGGAGGAATAGCAAGAATGTGTGCCAGAGTCAAAGAGGGAAAGATGGGCATAAAAATGTATCAGCCGAGTCTGGGAGGAAAGAGATGGTAGTAAAGATTTTGGATTTTCTTTTGAAAGAATTGAGAAGTGATTGAAGGGATGTAGCTGTAGAGAGATGGTTGTTCAACGTTTGAACAGAGGGGAAATTGTTACCAGTGGTCACTGTGAAGAATGGGGAAAGCCAAGAAAAGGAAATCCAGTGGGGCTGCTAGGCATGCTGAGGACGCTATAGTGAGTTTAAGATGCCCATCATCCTGGTTGCATGATTTTTCTCCAGCATTTCCAGGTTCAGATGAAGAGAAGAGTGGCAGATAAGTGTTTTGCAAGACAGATGATATACTGTGGAAATGAAAAGCTACAAAAATAAACTGAGCTGATCTCTCTATGGAGTATGACTTCATTTGTGAACTGTCTATTTTATAGATACACTTTTCTACATGAGCTTGGCATTCAATGACCCCAATCTTCTATTTTACTAAGTGCTAACATGAACGCTTAAAGGTTTTTCCTAAACAGCACATCATCCAAAAGGAACTTAATTTTGGATATCACTAGCATTGTACCTTTGCTGACATTCAAGTATAAAGTCTCCATAGTAAGCCCACCTATCAAGCAAAATAAGGAACATACCTTTTTAGGGATGGACTCTGTGGAAGATGAAAGAATACAGTGTCTTTATTCTGTCCTTCTGCTTGGCTGATCTTTTAGTTCTGACTAGGAGAAGGGGACGACAGAGGATGAGATGGCTGGATGGCATCACTGACTCGATGGACGTGAGTCTGAGTGAACTCCGAGAGTTGGTGATGGACAGGGAGGCCTGGCGTGCTCCGATTCATGGGGTTGCAAAGAGTCAGACACGACTGAGTGACTGAACTGAACTGAACTGATACTGAAAAACTGATGCAAATACCCACAGAAGCTGATGATCTCTAAACCTGGTTTTAAACGTCAACCAACCAGCAGAAAGATAATGGTTTAGGTTTGAAAGAAAGCAATATCCAGTTCCCAACATGTAGGAGTAAATGACCATCGCAGCCCCACAATACTGAGGGGGCTGTGTCGAGAAACATGGTGATGGGATGCAGTGATGGGAAAGAGCAGAAGCTGTCTTTGCAACTTAAATCTGTGCTGCACTGGGTAAGCCACAGTGACTTAGATCTTGACTTTCTCATCTGTTAAAATAAGGGCAATTGTACTGAGATTATAGGGTGGTTACAAAAGACAGCTTGTAGGAAGCTTGAAGCTACAGAGTATCAAGCTCATGGTAAAGCTGCATACATTTTAGCCACCATTATTTTGTTGTTTTGATTATCAAAGAACTTAAAAAATGATGATAAATGAATAGGAATCCGAATGGAAGATCTGTGAGAAATAACCTTTATTGAAGGCAGTTGAAAGATGGATGAAGAGGACATTTACATTAGCAAAACTGTGAAAAAAACACATTCAAAACTTATTTAGTATTGTTGCACTTTGAATAATATAATCAATGAATATTGACTTTACTGGGAAATAGGAATTTGAAGTAATTTTAAGTAAAAATTTAAATAAAATTTTCTGCTGTAAGTATTTAGTATATACTGATACTAAATATACTAAAATACTTTTGTTAGAAATTTTTAATAACTTTACAGTAAGTAAAATAAAGGCAATTACTCATAACCCCAGCATCCAAGGAAGATGATCAAAATTTTGGTGTATATCCTTTAAGCCTCTTAGAAAATATATATCAATAAATATAGCTTATAAACAATATAGCAGTATGTCAAAATTAATCATGGTAATAATAGTGGTTTTATAGTAATGAGATTTGATATTGTATCCAAGTTTTTGTCCATAATGGAAGGTATAGTTGTTCCTTCGGTTGATTTATTTTCTTACTGTTTATTCCTACTCAGTCAGAACTTCCTAACACAATCATCAAGAATAGCACTAAGTATGTGATGGTTTTCTTAGATAACTCTGGATAGTAAAATGAAACAATGATTCAGAAAATATGGAACCAACAGTGTCTGGAAAATAGTCCATTATCAAAGTGATAAAAGCTTGTGAAATAAGGACACCAGAATTGTTGAAAAATCCAGTGGTGACTATCCCCAGCACACATAGTAGGACATACTGTTAGACAACTGGGCTCCCTGGAAGCAACGTGGGTCAAAAGAAGATCCTAAAATAATGGAGGTCAGTTCAGTTCAGTTCAGTCACTCAGTCGTGTCTGACTCTTTGCAACCCCATGAATCACAGCACGCCAGGCCTCCCTGTCCATCACCAACTCCCGGAGTTCACTCAGACTCACATCCATCGAGTCAGTGATGCCATCCAGCCATCTCATCCTCGGTCGTCCCCTTCTCCTCCTGCCCCCAATCCCTCCCAGCATCAGAGTCTTTTCCAATGAGTCAACTCTTCGCATGACGTGGCCAAAGTACTGGAGCTTCAGCTTTAGCATCATTCCTTCCAAAGAAATCCCAGGGTTGATCTCCTTCAGAATGGACTGGTTGGATCTCCTTGCAGTCCAAGGGACTCTCAAGAGTCTTCTCCAACACCACAGTTCAAACACATCAATTCTTCAGCGCTCAGCCTTCTTCACAGTCCAACTCTCACATCCATACATGACCACAGGAAAAACCATATCCTTGACTAGATGGACCTTAGTCGGCCAAGTAATGTCTCTGCTTTTGAATATGCTATCTAGGTTGGTCATAACTTTTCTTCCAAGGAGTAAGCGTCTTTTAATTTCATGGCTGCAGTCACCATCTGCAGTGATTTTGGAGCCCCCCAAAATAAAGTTTGACACTGTTTCCACTGTTTCCCCATCTATTTTCCATGAAGTGATGGGACCAGATGCCATGATCTTCGTTTTCTGAATGTTGAGCTTTCAGCCAACTTTTTCCCTCTCCTCTTTCACTTTCATCAAGAGGCTTCTTAGTTCCTCTTCACTTTCTGCCATAAGGGTGGTGTCATCTGCATATCTGAGGTTATTGATATTTCTCCCGACAATCTTGATTCCAGCTTGTGTTTCTTCCAGCCCAGCGTTTCTCATGATGTACTCTGCATAGAAGTTAAATAGGCAGGGTGACAATATACAGCCTTGACGTACTCCTTTTCCTATGTGGAACCAGTCTGTTGTTCCATGTCCAGTTCTAACTGTTGCTTCCTGACCTGCATACAGATTTCTCAAGAGGCAGGTCAGGTGGTCTGGTATTCCCATCTCTCTCAGAATTTTCCACAGTTTATTGTGATCCACACAGTCAAAGGCTTTGGCATAGTCAATAAAGCAGAAATAGATGTTTTTCTGGAACTCTCTTGCTTTTTCCATGACCCAGCAGATGTTGGCAATTTGATCTCTGGTTCCTCTGCCTTTTCTAAAATCAGCTTGAACATCTGGAAGTTCACGGTTCACGTATTGCTGAAGCCTGGCTTGGAGAATTGTAAGCATTACTTTACTAGCGTGTGAGATGAGTGCAATTGTGCGGTAGTTTGAGCATTCTTTGGCATTGCCTTTCTTTGGGATTGGAATGAAAACTGACCTTTTCCAGTCCTGTGGCCACTGCTGAGTTTTCCAAATTTGCTGGCATATTGAGTGCAGCACTTTCACAGCATCATCTTTCAGGATTTGAAATAGCTCAACTGGAATGTCATCACCTCCACTATCTTTATTTGCAGTGAAGCTTTCTAAGGCCCACTTGACTTCACATTCTGGGATGTCTGGCTTTAGTGGAGACTTAACTCTCAGAATCGAGATGGGTGAGAGTACAGCAATGAAAGGCAAGGTTAGACAGTGTCATGGAGATAAATAATAGAACATCTCCAGCAGCAAAGTGAATGGAAAGGCAACAAGGACATCAATCTAAATGGTGAAAAGAAGTGAAGGATAGAGATGGTTATATGTCCTGAGGGCAGCTGTTCAATAAAAAGTGAAAATCCATTGCCCAGTTTTAGAAACGGAGCTGTTTTTAAGCTTAGAGCTCCCTGACCATAGGATAAGGTAGGTCTCCAAGAGGAAGGACTCTTCAACATAACGGTTAATATATACCATATATAGCATGACAACCCCCCTAGACCTTTCCCAAAGGAGGCCATCCACTCATGTGACTGTAGAGTGAGAAAAGGAGAATATTCAGATATTTTGTGGTCTACTGTAATAGATTCCATATTTACACCAACACCAAGGGACATAAAGCATCAAGAAGGAAGGTGGCCCTATCTAAGTTCTTACAGAGTTCTTGATCCACTGAGCTGGCATCCTGACATCGCATCAGACCAAGGATCCCAATTTAAAATAGATAAAGGGAACCAGTGGGCACATGCCTAGAAGATTCACTGATCCTACCACATACTGTAGCATCCAGAAATTGCCAGACTGGTAAAACAATGGAATGTCCTTAAGTCGGTATAGAGGAGATCTTGTTTGGGGATGACACCTACTAGGATGAAGCCTCCCACATTGGAGGCAGACGCTTTAACCTCTGAGCCACCAGGGAAGCCCTTAAGGATGAAGAATGGTCCATTAGAAGAGAATATACCACAAATTGATACCTATTATAAGAGGCTTTGTCCCCATGCTACCAGTTCATGGTTCCAGGAATCAAGAGCAGAGCAAGAATGGTCTAGTTTATACTGTGCCTAGAACCCACTTCCTACATGGCATAGGATTTCCAAGCAAGAAAAAGTCGAAGCTGCAAAGCCTTAGAAAGACCAAGTCCAGAGCTGGTACCATGTTGCTTCTGTTATATTTCACTGGTTAAAGTGAGTCACAGGAGCTAGTCTATGTTCAACAAGTATTTACTTCCTTTCAGAGTAGAAGGGCCTCAATGTAATAGTTTACCTTCTTGATGTATCAGGTCCTCTTGTGCAACTGTTTTCAAAATATTCAAGCATTTCCGTTTTCCAGAATGCTGTCTTGTGAGTGTATCTCCATGGGCCCCATAGGGGAAGGATGAAGGAATTATTACTCTACATACTCATCATGGTGTTGAGGGGCCTTCCTATTGAGAACCTGGTTTGAAAATGTTGTTCTCTTCAGGGGCAACCAAAGGACATAAATAAAAGGCCACTGGGAACCACCACTGTCACAGACTATAGCACTTCAGAACTGAGCACATTATTTCCCTCGGATATTCCCTGAGCATCCAGGTTCTATCCAATTCCAAAGGTAGTGCTTCACTCAACTTTCTACACCATGTAGAAACGCGCCTCTAGTGTGTGAAGTGTGGGCTTCCTTTATGAGCACACACCTGTTGTCTCCAAGGTAAGGGTTATAAACTTGGAGTAATTAGTACAAGTACTTCAGGTCGCTTCTTTTATGACCCTGCATATCTGCTTTAGGGTTTTATTAGTGTTTTTATCAGATAAACTTTTTCCTAGATCTGCAAACCACTTAATAGTCCTAATACCTACCTCCTCTGGCCCTTTATTTCTCTATCCCATTTTTATTTATTATTATTTTATAAGCAGGTAGAGGAAGGAAAATCAGGAGTAAGTAGTCTTCTGTCTTCATAATTAAGAATGAGTTTAATTCAGTAATTTGGAGCTGGGGTCAGTGAGGGGCACATGTAGGAAGAGGAAAGGATGAGCAATATAATTAAGAAACTTTTCACATTATGCACATAACTCTCTGGTGAATTGGTAGAAAGGGGAAAGGGGAAAGCTTGAGGACCATCATTAGTACTCCAGACAGTGCCATTTCCCCACCGCCCCCCGGGGGGCAAAATTGTCATCAATTGAGAACCTCTGGTTTAACTACAATCCAAACTGCAAAAAATATGACAGTTTCAACAAAACAAACTTTTCAACTAACTTCTTCCTATGGATACATGGTTAACCCTCTACCTAATATTTAACCAGTTTCCATATAGTAACCATGGTATTTTGAAAGTGATTTCTGGTAGGATCAATAGTTATTACTTACTTTATCTTAGATCATGCTATTCAGATATTTTTAGTCATGGTCTATGAATGATGCTTGACATCAAAGTTCAGATTATTAGGTTAAGTAAAAAGCAATTTGAAAATGGCCCAGTGGTGGCAAAAACAAGCTGTTTATGCAGGAATGTAAATTATGCAAGATCAGAAGGTTGTAAAGAGTCCACAGAAGCTTTCTGGGGAGAAGGTTTGATTGAATATCAATTAGGTTCATTAAATGGATTTCCATTTCAAGTGTGGAATTTGCCTAATCCTGTTCAAATTATTATTCATCTCTGACAAGATAAAAAAGGTACTAAAGAAACAAGATTAAAAAATTGTTTTTCTACTTAATCTTTCTGCCTTTGGATTTAGGCAAGTGTGTGATAGTCAAAGCCCTAAGGTCGGTGTTGTGAAGATTTCAGGGCACCTCATTTCAAGGGGCTGGGGCTGAGGCTGGAGGAGCAGGAATGAGTAAGAAGTCTTTGTGGAGACACTGCACTCCTCCCCTGCCAATTCTTTAGAAGGAATTTAAGAAAAAAGAAGTTGCCACCTAGTACTGATTAATATCGTCTTGTAGCCCTTTCCTGTTGGGCTCAGCCTGACTACAGTGCCTACACTGCCTACCTCGCAAGGAAATTTTCTACACCCACAGTTTTTTATATCTGGTTAGCCTGGTTTTACATTTCCTGAAAAACCTTCCTTGCAGCTGCAGCTGATTGGATCAGAGATGGACATGAGACCCAAGAATATCCAGTTCCTGATAGGGGCTTATAACATTGTTCTGGTCCTAAAAAATGAGCAGGACCAAAGCACATTTTCTCTTGAGGATTTAATCTAGGAAATACACAGTAAAAGTTGAAGTTAATATACCACGTCAAGTAGCAGGCCAAGGGGTAGAGTCAAGGCATTAAGACAGACTCAGAGCTATAAGACATTATGCCAAGTTAATGTTATAGATAAGAAAAATACCTATGAGTATACAGAAACTAAAAGTTAGAACCTGTGTGCATGCTAAGCCTCTTCAGTGGCGTGTGACTCTATGCGACTCTATGGACTGTAGCCTACCAAGCTCCCCTGTCCAGGGACTCTCCAGGTAAGAATACTGGAGTAGATTGCCATGCCCTTCTCCAGGGGATCTTCCCACCCTAAGAATCGAACCCACATCTCCTCAGACTCCTGCATTGCAGGTGGGTTATTAACTGCTGAGCCACCAGGGAAGCCCAAAATTTATAACAAAGATAGTCAAAGGAAAAGAAAAGAATAACTCGTTTCTTGACTAGCTATTTGGGAAAGAAAGCACTAGTTTTGAATCTCCACCTCTCCCCTTTCACTAGAATTATTTGTAAGGATTCCATCAAAGGTTATATTGGTAAGCGTATCAGCTATGGAGTCAGGCAGCCTGGGTTTGAATCATAGCTTTACTATGTAGTAGCTGAAGGTTCATGGTTGTACAAGTTATAAAACTCTCTGCGCTGCAGTTTTCTCCTTCCTCACAGTCTGGGGAGAATAAAACTGAAAGGAATCATTTTACAAAAAAAATTTCCTCTTAATGGCTAGGTTTCTGCATATGCTCACTTTCTTGTGTTCAAGCTCTCAGCTTTATCTTGGGCCTTCTGGTTCCTCATTACTTTTTTAGTTGCTGAGTATGTTATACAACACAAACAAAACAACAATAATAAAACCACCCGCCCATTGTGAGCTGGTCACCAGTTTAGGATATTATAACTTCCTGGGAGACTTTTGGGCAAGTCATTCATTACTCCCTAGGGTACTAACCGCTCAAAACCTCCCAGGTCCCTATGCAACATAGCTCCACTTTGCCCAGCTTTGAGTGAGTGAATGAGTGAAGTCGCTCAGTCGTGTCTGACTCTTTGCGACCCCATGGACTGCAGCCTACCAGGCTCTTCCGTCCATAGGATTTTCCAGGCAAGAATACTGAAGTGGATTGCCATTTCCTTCTCCAGGAGATCTTCCCGACCCAAGGATTGAACCCAGGTCTCCCGCATTGTAGGCAGACGCTTTACCATCTGAGCCACCAGGGAAGTCCTTGCCCAGCTTTACCGCTTAATTATTATTTTTTTCTTTCTGAGATAATCACAGTGAAATCAGGTTCACTGATTTCACACATGTCTCTCTTATTGTGAGCCAGGTTGTTTGGAAAGCATTTCCTAGGATGGAGATGAATATGCAGCAGGGTAGCAGGCAGCTTTCTTGGGTGCAATGACTGTAGAAGGGGAGGGAAGGAGGCAAGATAGAGCAGAGAGAGATCCATCTAGGCCCAAGCAGGCCTGGTGGAGGACACAGCAGCCAGGATAACCCTTTAAAGACTCCTGAGTCAGAGCAAGAGGGGGAGAATCTTATACGCACTCTCACCTCATTGACCAGTTTTAGACCTTCCATTGACCTTCCAGGGGCACCCTCATCAGCTGAAGCAACCCCAGAGAGACCAGACAACTGAGGTCTATTGGCAGGGAGCATCCCCAACAGTTGTGAGAATACAGCCTTCAGTCCTGAAAGGGAATCTAGAGGGCACGCAGCCCAGGCTCCCAAACAGACCTCTGCAAAGATAAAGATGAAAAGTGAAAGCGTTAGTCTCTTAGTTGTGTCCAACTCTTTGTGACTTCATGGACTGTAGCCCAACAGGCTCCTCCTGTCCATGAGGTTCTCTAGGCAAAAATAACTGGAGTGGGTTGCCATTCTCTTCTCCAGGGGATCTTCCTGACACTGGGATCAAACTCAGGTCTCCCACCTTACAGGCAGATTCTTTACCATCTGAGCCAAGACCAAAAAGATCCAGTCTAGACTGTATCAGACAAAGTCCATATCGGTGTCACTAGCTGGCTTGTGACTCTGCAGCATGTCTTCTCTTGCCCTTGTAATAGAGTGCAAACTTTCCTGCCTGACTGCCAAGCCCCACTGTAGACCTTTCTCTCGCTTCTTCCTTTGTAACCTCAAACCACCAGAATGCTTTCTCCTTGGCTCTTGTATGGAACACCCTTTGACAATCCAATCCCTGTCCACCCTGGAAGCATCCCCATCTGGTCTTTTACTGACCACTCCCCACCCTTGGCTACTAGTTCCTAGTGCAACATACATTGATCGCTCCATCTGCCCCATTCTTCTGGGCCCTTCAATCCACCCTGCTCTGTGTAGCCATATGCCTGGGCGATGTGTCTATCTTGCTCTGCCTGTGAGATATTAAGTCCCTTGAGGCATGACCTTTGTGTGTAACTTTCAGCCTAAGGCCTGGTGCATAGTGTTCATCCATAATACATTCACTCCCAAACCCTCATCCACTTCAGGTCAGCTGTGTAAGAGAAAAATATCCTTGCTTCTTAGAAATGCTCATGAATGACCTCACTGAGCAAGCTCTCCTCATACCTGGGAACCCCCGCTTCACCGTTTAGTAGATAAAGAGAAAAGGACAACCAAAAGGATGAGGGCCCCATTCAGATGTTCCCCTCACTCACATGGTACTTCCGGACAGGAAATAAAGATTTCCTGTCCATTCAAGTAACATTGTTTCTATGGAAGCTTAACCACAGGCAGGTAGAAAGACGTGTGTGTGAAATGAGTTAATCATGTATTGTATGAAATGGTTAAAATTGAGTTCAAGGAAATCAGAAATTTTTGAAGAGTCCACAAAATTTTGAAATTCATAGTCATTTCCTAAAAGTACAGTCTGGTAAAATTGGCTTATCACCTCACTTTTAATGCACATATGCGATTTCCTGCTTACAGTATTTCCCAAAGGGATGAGAAAAAAAAAATATTTTACAACTGGGGAAGTTTTATAAGAGGGATTATCTGTAGTTCCTGAATAAGAAGCCTTCTCCCTCTCCAAGCACACCTGCAGCTCCTAATAACTGACTTACGCAATTTTCCTCCCCTTGAATCAAAATTGGCAATAAATGTTGTATATGTCTGAAAAAGTGAATTTTTGAATCTTGTGTTTACTGTTTCATGAAACTGATTTCCTCTAGTTCTCCAGTGTGGAGGGGTGGGTTTATAGGGAGCAATTAGGGATAAGATAGCCAAAGAAACACGCAGTCAGTTGAAAAAAGAAATCTGTGTGTCTGGCTCTCTTTATGAATTATGACTATTCAAGGGGGAGAAAACTCTGAACCTTTGCCAAAAGACTGGCGTGTAAAGGAACAGCTGGAGTTTTCTGTTAGGGATTACAATGCGTTGCTTGTTCCATAAGGGGAAAGGGGGATCGCTTACCACAGCAACTCATACATCGCATGAGACACTGGTACATCTCTACCTCGTGAAGCATTTTCTTCAAAGGAAAAGAGCTAGATATTTCAGGAAAGTCATTGGAGACCTTTGGGTACAGACATGCTGACCTTCCTGCTAGAAATGTGTAGCCTTTGTGATGTATGGACGCCGTCCTTATAGATGCCTTCATTGTGCCGTAACTTTGTTATTCTGGATGTGTTGTTTAAACTGCTTAGTTTCAGTTCTTTTCAAGGCTTGGGGAGTTCTAACTACGAGAAATAAAAACCCTATTTTTTTTTCCTTGGTTGAGATGCAAATAACATTTTGAATTAGAATGTAAACAAGCACTTAAACACACCAAGTTGGAACTTTCAATGGGACTCTAAAATTGAAATGTTTTAAACAGCAAAATACAAATGAGTGATGACGTATGGGGAAAGAATGATAACTACATTGAAAATCTTTCATAGGAACCAGAATCTCTGCCCTCACTATGTTAGGTCGCTGAATCTGTGCTCCCGTTAGGTCTGGTTATCATTCCTGAGTACAGCGCTAACCAGCATGGGTTAAACTGAGAATGCTCCTCCTGTCCACCAGGGTCAGAGCAGAGGCATTGAGAGAGTCACATCTTTTCCTAAAGCTAGATCTAAACAAACAAAAAGCTTATTAAAAGCTATTGGGCAAATCATCTTCAATGAGCTATGATCGGTTTGTTACATGCAATTGAGGTTAATTTCCTAAATTTCTAAAATCAGTAGAAGAGTCAGATTCAATCTTGCTGGTTGAGCATATCAAGCATACTAATTTAAAAATTTATCTCTGATCTGCTTTAGGAAGCCACATGTTTAGTCATAATGTCTATGGGGAGAGAGAGTAGAACCTGAGGCATTTAAACGGACCTTGAGGTTTTTTGGTTTTGTGTTTTTTTTTTTTTTGGCTGGGTGAGGTGGGGAAAGTCTCAAGCAAAGGGGAGCAGGTTCAGAATTCACTATAAGAGAAGGCTTCTAGAAGGCAGTTAGCTTAAGGGTGGAGCATATACCAGCACTTGTGTCTTCCTGGGTCATAGCCTCAGCTGTGAAGCTGCACTATTGGGCCAGTCCGTTCAGTTCAGTTGTTCGGTTGTGTCTGACTCTTTGCGACCCCATGGACTGCAGCATGCCAGGCTTCCCTGTCCATCACCAACTCCTGGAGCCTGCTCAAACTCATGTCCATCGAGTCGGTGGTGCCATCCAACTATCTCATCCTCTGTCATCCCCTTCTCCTCCTGCCTTCAATCTTTCCCGTCATCAGGGTCTTTTCTAATGAGTCAGTTCTTCGCATCAGGTGGCCAAAGTATTGAAGCTTCAGCTTCAGCGTCAGTCCTTCCAATGAATATTCAGAACTGATTTCCTTTAGGATGGACTGGTTGGATCTCCTTGCAGTCCAAGGGACTCTCAAAAGTCTTCTTTTAACACCACAGTTCAAAAGTATCAGTGGGCCAGGGGTTGTTCAAATTCAAGGGCAACTCTGGACCATAGTAGCTGGGAATGTATCACATCCACTTGCCATTAGAGAACCTTTCACATATAGTTTAAACCTTTGGCATTTGTGGTGAGACTTTTACAGAAAGAAGTGACTATAGGAGATGTGAATAATATTTTCCAAAAAGGCTCCAGTTGCCTGAAGCATTCTTTTGATTTAAAATGTCTGTTGACGGGTATACTGAATAAAAAGAATATCTTCTCACCAGGATTCCACAAAATTGTTAAATGCTCATATTAATGATAAAAGACTTGAAGGAAAATAAGAGGAGCCCTCGCTGTATTTTACACTCTGTTTGCTCCAATCTCATATTAAAGTTCCAGAAAAGTAACTCATTACCATGTCTATGAAGGGCATCTGTTTCTAGTTCATTCACCAGGTTGTATTTCTTTATTAACCCCCTGACTAAAGGAGTCTGCTTAGTATGTTTGTCATTGACCTTTTATCTTTGTTCATGTTCTACTCTATAATATCTTATGAGACTATGTCTTTTTAGAGTTGATAATGTCTGTAATCTTTTTTAATATTATAAAAAAAGCAAGTTCTTTGTAGTAGATTTAAGAACTATAGTTTTAAATCACAGTTCCTTTTTTAAGCATCTAATTTTTAAAAATTATTGTAAAATACGTATAACATAAAATTTACTGTCTTAACCATTTTTAAATATATAGTTCAGTATTAAGTATATTTCACAACATGCAACCAAACTCCAGAACTTTTTCACCTTATAAAACTGAAACTCTCTACCCATATTCTTTCCTCCCTCCAGGCCTGGTGATCACTATTCTACTCTATTTTTCTTTGAATGCGATTACTCTAGCTACCCATAAAAGTGGAATCCTACAATATTTGTCTTTGCGAGTGGCTTATTTCACGTAATATAATGTCCTCAACGTCCATCCATGTTGTAGAATGTGTCAGAATTTCCTTTCTTTTTAAAGCTGAATACTATTCCACTGTACTTATACACCACATTTTGTTTATCCATTCATCAGCAGGGTTGATGAGGATTCGCTTTTCTCCACACCCTCTCCAGCATTTACTGTTTGTGGATTTTTTGATGATGGCTATTCTCACCAATATGAAATGGTACCTCATTGTAGTTTTGATTCCATTTTCTCTAATAGTGATGTTGAGCATATTTGCCTGTTTGTTGGCCATCTCTAGGTATTCTTTGGAGAAATGTCTATTTAGATTTTCCACCCATTTTTTTGATTGGGTTGTTTTGTTTTGTTTGATATTGAACTGCATGAGCTGTTTGTCTGTTTGAAAATTAATCCCTTGTCAGTTGCTTCATTTGCACTTATTTTTCTCCCTTTCTGAGGGTTGTCTTTTCATCTTATTTATGGTTTTATTTGCTGTGAAAAAGCTTTTAAATTTCATTAGGTGCCATTTGTTTATTTTTGTTTTTCTTTTCTTTAGGAGAAGGGTCAAAAAAAAATCTTGCTGTGATTTATGCAAAAGAATGTTTGCCTATATTTTCTTCTAAGAGTTTTATAGTGTCCAATGAAATTAAAAGATGCTTACTCCTTGGAATAAAAGTTATGACCAACCTAGATAGCATATTCAAAAGCAGAGACATTACTTTTCCGACTAAGGTCCATCTAGTCAAGGCTATGGTTTTTCCTGTGGTCATGTATGGATGTGAGAGTTGGACTGTGAAGAAGGCTGAACGCCAA
This sequence comes from Ovis aries, assembly GCF_016772045.2. Lineage (NCBI taxonomy): Eukaryota > Metazoa > Chordata > Mammalia > Artiodactyla > Bovidae > Ovis > Ovis aries. The sequence goes on from NC_056058.1 coordinate 80,199,532, forward strand.
AGAATTGATGCTTTTGAAGTGTGGTGTTGGAGAAGACTCTTGGGAGTCCCTTGGACTGCAAGGAGATCCAACCAGTCCATTCTGAAGGAGATCGGCCCTGGGATTTCTTTGGAAGGAATGATGCTAAAGCTGAAACTCCAGTGCTTTGGCCACCTCATGTGAAGAGTTGACTCATTGGAAAAGACCCTGATGCTGGGAGGGATTGGGGGCAGGAGGAGAAGGGGACGACCGAGGATGAGATGGCTGGATGGCATCACTGACTTGATGGACGTGAGTCTGAGTGAACTCTGGGAGTTGGTGATGGACAGGGAGGCCTGGCGTGCTGTGATTCATGGGGTCGCAAAGATTCAGACACGACTGAGCAACTGAACTGAACTGAATCTTACATTTAGGTCTTTAATCCATTTTGAGTTTATTTTTGTGTATGGTGTTAGGAAGTATTCAAATTTCTTTATTTTACATGTAGCTGTCCAGTTTTCCCAGCACCACTTATTTTTTCAGGGTGATAAAAATTTTATTTATTTTTCTTCTTATTAAAATTTGTAATTGGAGGAAAATTAAACAACAATGTGACCAGTACCACTTATCGAAGATAGACTTTTTTCATTGTATCTTCTTGCCTCCTTTGTCATATATTAGGTGACCATAGGTGTGTGAGTTTATCTCTGGGCTTTCTATCCTATAACATTGGTCTATATTTCTGCTTTTGTGCCAGTAACCTACTGTTTAGATGACTAGAGCTTTTTAGTATAGTCTGAAGTCAGGGAGCTTGATTCCTCCAGTTCTGTATTTCTTTCTAAAGATTGTTTTGGTTATCTGGGGTCTTTTGTGTTTCCATACAAATTGTAAAAAAAAAAAATTTGTTCTAATTCTGTGAAAAATGCCCTTGGTAATTAGATAGGTAATACACTGAATCTATAGATGGCTTTGGGTAGTGTAGTTATTTTCACAATATTGATATTTCCAATCCAAGAACATGGCACATCTCCCATTCTGTATTTTTTTTCTTTCGATAGTATCTTATAGTTTTTCTGAGTACAGGCTTTTTGCCTCCTTAGGTAGGTTTATTCCTAGATATTTTACTCTTTTTGCTGCAGTGGTGAATGGGATTGTTTCCTTAATTTCTCCTTCTGATTTTTTTGTTGTTAGTGTATAGGAATGCAAGAGATTTCTGTGTACTAATTTTGCAGCCTGCGACTTTACTAAATTCACTGATTAGCTCTAGTAGTTTTCTGGTGGCATCTTTAGGATTTTCCATGTACAGTATCATATCAACTACAAACAGTGACAATTTTACTTCTTTTCCAATTTGGATTCCTTTTGATCCTTTCCCTGGATCCTCTCTTCTAACCCCACACGTTAGCACTCAGACCCCACCAGCATCAGTGGCTTCCTGTCTCAGGCTCCAGGGCCCGGGACTGATTTTGGAGGTGGTTTTGGCAATGACATTGCTCAGAGCCTTGGTTTGAGGGGCAGGTGAGCCTGCTCAGCTGGAAGCCCCTCCCAGTGCCCATGAGGCGGGGCTAGCAGGTGGGGGATGGAGTTGCAGCGGCATTCCTGTCGCTGGTGGGTCACTCAACAATGGCACCTTGTTTCCAAGGCAGACCACGGTTTCTCCAGGAGCACGCTCGGCTTTGGAACCCCTCACTCCCATGCCCTTAGGTTGTACCTGTATAGCCAACAGCAGTCCTCTCCCTGGGTCTGCTCTCCAAAGCCTACACTCGAGCACTCAGCTCCCACCAGCACTGGCAGCTTCCCATCTCACGCTGGCACACCCAGGTCCGATTCCGGAGGAGGCTTTGATAGTGGCAATACTCAGGACTGCGGAGCCTGCAGGGGCCTGGAGGGAGGAATGGGATTTGTAATGGCGGACCCGCCCTTTGCACGCCATTCAGCAGTGGTGCCTTGCTTCTACGATGCCCTGGATTTCTTCTGAAAACCTTCCTGGTTGTGGAGCTCCTTATTACTTTCCTGTCTCTTCAGGCTATCTTTTCAAAGCCAACAGCTGTCCCCTCCTGGGTCCGCTCTCCAAACCCCACTTTCGAGCACCTAGCCCTGCTCTATGCAAGGAGACACACAACTCAGGCTGGGGTGCACACGGCGGAAGCACAGACACACGGCCCATGAGTGCAGTTCTTACTTTGTCCTGCCTTCCACAGACCGACTGCTGCCTTTTCCTCCAATTCCGCAGAGGTCCCATTCTGCCTCAGCTGCTTTCCCCTCTGTGAATGGGCTTTTCTGAATGCAAGAAACTCGCCTCACTGTCAGTTCCCTGCCAGGGTTTCTGGTCCCTTCCCATTCCCTATTTTTTAAATTTTTTTTTCCTTACTTTCATCCTACCCAGTTACATGGGGATTTTTCTTGTTCTTCTAGGTGTCTGCGGTTGTCTTCTAGTGTTCAGCGGGTGCTCTGTGAGAACTGTTCCATATGTAGATGTATTCTTGATGTATTTGTGAAGAGAGGCAAATTCTGTGTCATCTTATTCCACCATCTTGACCCATTTTTAAATTAGGCTATTACTTTTTATTGTCCAGTTGTAGGAGTTCTTTATATATTCTGGATATTAATCCCTTATCAGATAGACAATTTGCAAATATTTTCTCCCAGTCTGTAGATTGCCCTTTCATTCTGTTGATTCTGTCCTTCAAAGCTTTGTTATGGTTCATTTCATTGACTTTTATGTTTGTTGCCCACAACCATTGTCAGTCATTTGAGATTTGTACATTGTATAGAAACTTAGAATTCTACATCAGTAGTTGAACTAATTCTGTTAATTATTTGGCAATAATTTCTAGCAGTTTTTCAGGTTCTTAAGCTTGATAGACAAGATGATGACTCTATCCTTCTAAAGGGTTAATTAGTTTGATAAAAATATAGAGATTGGAGTATATTTAGAGAACTACCTTTTTTGTCCGGCCAAATTTATGCTACTCATTTTTTGTTTTGTTTTGTTTTGCAGTCAAAGGCTGAAGGGGTTTTTCATTACCATATATATTTAGCTCTCTCAAACATAGTAAAAAGGGAGAAGTGATGCTTTTAACATATAGTCAGAAATCTGTGCATTCAAACATGACAGAGAAAAGCAAGAGATATTGTTCCTCTCAGTAACTATAATTACCCAACCTGCCTTTCTCCAAAAGCCAAATCTTTTGATCTTCATTAAGATCAAACAGGAGTTTCTTTGTATAGTCTTAGAAGTTCTGAATGCTGGGATGCTAACTCTGGGGGCTAAAATATTAAAGAAGCTCTCTTTGTGCTAAGAGGGTTGCTGCTTAACATTTGTGTGAGACTTATTTACCCCACTTTAGTGAAAGTACTACTGTGGGGTTGTAGTCTCCTGGTGGAAAATATGGTTGCAAAATATCAATAAAAATTATATGCAGGAAAATTTTACAGGAAAAGGGAAGAAAAGAGCAATAAGAAAACTACAAGCATTTGTTATTCTTCTCAAATCACCACCATTAAAATTTTCTTTTGCCTTTTCCCCTCCGTTTAATTGTGACACACGTTAAAATAATTGCCCTATGGTGTGTTTATGTTAAAAAAATATATAGCATTTTAAACATACCTATATTTAAGCAAAAAGAAGTATTTCATTTTCCTTTTTTTCCATGATAATTCAAAAACTAAAACAAACCATTAGTCTCTATCTTTACTAGCAGACAGATTCTTACAGGTCATATCTGAATTTAATCTTTGTAGAACTTTCAAGGCCTCAAGGCTGTCTCACTCTTTGCTGTCATTTGCCACTTTAACTCTCAGTGCAGTGGGAGAGGCTGCATTTCTACTGGTCATGGATAACTTTTTGTTCTCATATATGTGAGATTTATAAGGACCTGAACAACTTCATATTAAAAAGCAGAGGTGTTGCTTTACCAACAAAGGTCCATCTAGTCAAGGCTATGGTTTTTCTGATAGTCACGTATGGATGTAAGAGTTGGACTATAAAGAAAGCTGAGTGCCAAAGAATTGATGCTTTTGAACTGTGGTATTAAAGAAGACTCTTGAGAGTCCCCTGGACTGCAAGGAGATCCAACCAGTCCATCCTAGAGGTGATCAGTTCTGAGTGTTCATTGGAAGGACTGATGTTGAAGCTGAAACTCCAATACTTTGGCCACCTGATGCAAAGAGCTGACTCATTTGAAAAGACTGTGATGCTGAGAAAGATTGAAGGCAGGAAAAGAAGGGGATGAAAGAGGATGAGATGGTTGGATGGCATCATCGACTCAATGGACATGAGTTTGAGTAAACTCCGGGAGTTGGTGATGAACAGGGGGGCCTGGTGTGCTGCAGTCTATGGGGTCGCAAAGAGTCAAACATGACTGAGCTAATGAACTGAACTGAATAACTTCATGATAACTGTATGTCACCTTCTTGAGATGGGAATCTGGTTGAATGATGCCTCTGTGGCTCTTTCTGTGAGTATTTGACCATCTATGGAAAGACAAATTGATTTATTACATTAAAAACAATATTTCTTTTCTCTTTATTTTTGTTACCTAGATATTAATACTATGTTATTTTTGTATCAGAAGGAGAGAAAATGTTACAGTGAGGAAATTTAGAAATAAATGGAAGGAAAAAGTAGAAATAAATGATGAGTAAAGAGGGAATAAGGATAACAATTAGGAGGAGGTAGGGAAGAAAAGAAAAATTAAGGCAGAAGATTTTTATCTGCCCTTCCGCTAATTTCCTATGGTTTGGAGATTTATACTGTAATTATTATTCCAATGACCTTGTACATCAGTATGGTAAAATGAGAAGAGTTGGTTAACTGGGAATCCAAGCTAAAGGCTTGGAGCTAAAGGCTCTAAAGGAGCCTTTGAAAGAACTTCATCTAGCTTAGCCCCAAAATTGCTGGGGAAGAAATCACACTGTGAAATGGTTTCACCAAAGTTTTCCCTGTAGTTAATAGTCAAACTGGAATAAAAACTCATGACCACATAAGTGTTATAAAATGACCAACTCAAAATTTAATGAAGACCACCCCCATACATTATACATTGTAAATTAGACTATTACAGTCTCTGTGACTCCTGCCCTTGGTGCTACGAAACACAATGGAACTGGGTCAGAGGTCCTGGAGAAGGAATCTGAAGCAAATTTAGGCCCTGACGCAGTAGACAAATCTCCTCACTTTTTTGGTTCAAATAAAAGTGCTGGACTGATGACTTAAGTCTTCTCCAGGTCTGAAAATTGATTTCTAGGGATATATCCTCATTCAAGCTTACATGGAACTCCCCACATGCTCAGTCAGGGAGCACATTTTCCAGAGCAATATAGCCTACTGGATCTTATGAGCACACAGCCTGTGGTCTCAACACAGTCAGCCTGGTCAGCTTCTCAAGTTGGGGTAAGCTTTGCTACTTTCTCACTTTGAAACAATCAGAGCCACATTCATCTCCATCCATACCACACAAGTGTGTATTCCTGAACTGGCCAAAGTTGCTAGATGGCTCAAAAGGGAAGGACATTTTTCTTTTTCTTTGAAACATTCTCTGCAGAGAACAAAACAAACGCTATTAGAAGACCACACAGCTGCAATTCCTGTGCTAGGCTCTGTATATCATCCTAGAGAGGACAGGTCCCTCTTCTCCAACCCTGAAAAGTCTAAAAAATAAACCTTAAATTTTTACAGCATGAAGTGAACTCTATTGCACTGTGGAAAGAACCTCAAAAATAGACTTGGTTTACTGAGGAAGAAAAGAATGAAAACAGATGTAAGACTTTTGCAAACAGTAGAAAATCGTCTACAGATGGATGGATGGATTGCCATAAGAGCTGATGTACTTGTAACTAAGTAGGGGGAGCAAACATCCTGTTTGGCCTGGGACAGTCCTGGTGACTTCTGTTATTCCAATGTAATTGCCATCAACGCCTGCTTTCACTTCAGAGGTGTTCCGGTTGAGACACTAAGTGGCATAGTCACCCTTCAAATAAGCCACACTAATGAAAGTAAGTCTTCCCCATTCCAGGAGTGGAGGGAACAGCTCTCTTCACATCTCCCTTTGAAGGGCCTCACCTTGAATGTTAAATTCAAGAACATGGGCCACCGGTATATCCATTAGAACCAAGTTGATCATCTCACTTCAATTGCCTATCAGTCTAATCATGAGAAAGCTATTTGATCATACTTCTGGCTGATCCCACCCTTATCTTGGCCCATATGAAGGCAAATTGCCAAAGCAGTATGCCAAGGCAGCCCGGCATCTTTTGAGCCATGTGCCATAATACTAGCCAGAGACCTTCTTCTTAGTTGAGAAACACTGGCTCTTCACAGCTAACAGTTTAGCCCTTATTCTCCCCTTTGTGGAGGGGTGTGTGTTAACTGTTCACATGAGCTATATGCCAACACCAATAAGAAGGAACAGTTTCATACTGGAACACAAAATTTAAAAGCTTACTTGTGGGCAAGAGAAGTGGACTATCAAACCATTGTGTGTTTTAACAAACATGAGCCAAAATAAATTTTCAGATGTTTTCTATGAATCTTGTGACTGGGAAGAGGGATGGTTGTTGCTGGGCAAGACAGGGCTTGTAGCATCATTGCTCATGTGGAAAGTTGGATCCTTGCATCTGGGGCTTCTTCAGGAAGTGCTGAGCATCCCACGACACAGAGAAACATGTGTGAATGAACAGGGCATCCTCTGTTCCCTGTGAACCCAGACACATACTGGGGGGCTAAAGGAAAGGGGATGAACCATCCACAGGAAACATATTGATTATGCAGCTCTCTCTCTTTTTTTTTTTTCTGGGAGTTGGTTTTAGTTGTTTTTTTTTTCCTTTTTTTTAGAAATGTATGGTGAATAAACTAGAACATTCATTTTTGCTTTATAACAGAATTTCTCTAAATAGGTAGAAGAGATGTCTCTGCAATAGGCAATAATCATCCATATTGAGTAGAATCTATGAAAAGAGCCAAAAAGGATAAGATATATATGACCTGTGAACATATGTACAAGGGGAAAAAATCATTTTTAAAGTTTCTATATTTTTTTTTCTGCAGAGAATACTAACTGAAAATTTAAAGTGACCATGTCTTACTCTAGGAGATTCTTTTTAATTGAAGCACTCATAGAGTGTTTCAGAGTAACAAAATCAGAATAAATTATTCACTTGTTCTTAAGATAGCAAATATTAGCATTGTTAGTATTTTTTTTTTTTAATTTTTCAACTCATTTAATAAGGTCAGCTTTACCTAGAAACCAAAGCCAAATAAAAAGGACTGCTGCTGCTGCTGCTGCTGCTGCTGCTGCTGCTGCTAAGTCGCTTCAGGCGTGTCCGATTCTGTGCGACTCCAGAGATGGCAGCCCACTAGGCTCCCCCGTTCCTGGGATTCTCCAGGCAAGAACACTGGAGTGGGTTGCCATTTCCTTCTCCAATGAATGAAAGGGAAAAGTGAAAGTGAAGTCACTCAGTCGTGTCCGACTCTTAGCGACCCCATGGACTACATACGGATATTCTTCATGAACGTGCAAAAATCCTCCAAAATTGAATTCAACAGCATTTAACACAATAATACATCATGACCAACGGAGGCTTATCTCACAAACACAGGGTTGGTTAATCATTAGAAAACCAATCAGTGTAATCAACAAATCACTAGTTTGTTTAGTGTTAACAAACTAAAAAACAACAACAAAAAAATGGTCATCTTAATAGATGCATCTGACAATATTTAACATCTGTTCATTATTTTTTTAATTCCTGAAATACTAGGAATATAAGAGAATTTTCCTAATCTCAGTTCTCCTAAATGGATATATACCATTTTCATAGACTGGAAGTCTCAATTTTGATAAGATGTCAATTGTTCCCCCTACTGATTTATAGCTTCAGTTCAATTCAAATCAATTGTCTGATTCTTAAAAAAAAATTATCAGAATCTAAAATTTATATGGGTAATCAATGGAAGTGCTGCTGCTGCTGCTAAGTCGCTTCAGTCGTGTCTGACCCTGTGGGACCCCATAGACGGCAGCCCACCAGGCTCCCCCGTTCCTGGGATTCTCCAGGCAAGAACACTGGAGTGGGTTGCCATTTCTTTCTCCATAGCATTGTTATTATTGACTTTGGTATTTAAGTAGAAGAAAAAAGGAACCATTTATTATAAAAATATTCTGATAAACTCAGACTGAGTTTTCTGAAGACAACACCACTTCCATGTCAAGCTTATTCATCCTATCTAAAATTTTTGTTTTGTTTTTAAGAAATGTCTCAACAGCCATATCCCTGAAGCCATGTCTTTCTATAACATTCCTTTGATGTTTAAGTAAAGTTTTCTCTTTCCTTCCTAGCTCTGGGAGCCATTTCAGCTAAATTCTAAACACATTTAAGGATCACAAAAGAACTAGTTTGAACTAAATTGCATTTTTTGTAAGGTAGATTCTGGTCTCTCATAGTTATTTGGCCAATGTGTTTCAGGGAATTTTCCTAAGCTATAAAATGAAGAGAATCAAATAGGAGTATTTGTGTATAATTTTGGCATTATATTAATATTTGCATAGACCTCCATGGAGCACAAAGTTTGCTTTCTGCCTAAAAACATTTGTTTGCTATGCTTCATTTAGTTTTTCCCCCAGAATCACATCTTATCCCTCTTCGGACTCATTGCAGCATTTACTAAAAATATTTATTGATCATAAAAATGTCCCATAAATTGACTAATGATAATAAATAAGTGTAAGTAGTCCTTGAGAGCTTTTCCATCATAGAAATGATTCCAGTCTTTGAAGGTTTTTTAAAATTTTCTTTTTTGCTTCAAAGTTTTGTTTTTGTTCCACTAAAGAGACTATTCCAAGTTGGATACTCTTATATGACATTCTGGGGGCAGCTCACTCCTCTTGTTTTTTAAAAATTTCTGGCCTATAAAGAAAAAAATCTAGAAGTGAGAGGGAACCAAAAGAGAGGGAAATAACTCAGAGTCACTAGGAAAGGAAGATCATCACCTTGCCTCTGGGCTCCCACAGTCCTTGAAGAATTCTCTCTCTCAGAGCACCACGCCCATCACCACTGTTCTCACTACTCTTTCACTGTTTCCCTCATCTTTTAATGGCTTGATTGCTTTAGAAACGATCCTCCCTGAGAATCGTTTGGAAGAAGTGGAAGAATCTTGAAGTCTCACTTCTCAAGGTGTAATGGCTTACTGGCATTTGTTAAGTTTTTCAAAAATTAAATAAAAACCTGCAGATTTAGGCTGCATCATTGTCACTTTTACTTACAAAAGAGACTAGAAAGATATAATGCCTTGTTGGTGTTGTTCAATCAATGAGTCATGTCCACCTCTTTGCAACCCCATGAACTGCAGCACACCAGGCTTCCCTGTCCTTCACTATCTCCAGGAGTTTGCTCAAACCCATGTCCATTGAGTCAGTGACGCCGTCCAACTGTCTCATTTTCTGCTGTCCCCTTCTCCTTCTGCCTTCAGTCATTCCTAGCATCAGGGTCTTTCCCAATGAGTCGGCTGTTTGCATCAGTTGGCCAAAGTATTGGAGTGTCAGCTTCAGCGTCAGTCCTTCCAAGAATATTCAGAGCTGGGTTTTCTTTAGAAGTGACTGGTTTAATCTCCTTGTATTCCAAGGGACTCTCAAGAGTCTTCTCCAACACCACAATTGGAAAGCATCAATTCTTCAGTGCTCAGCCTTCTTTATGGTCCCACATTCACATCTATACATGAGTACTGGAAAAACCATAGCTCTGACTATACAGATCTTTATAGGCAAAGGGATGTCTCTGCTTTTTAATATGCTGTCTAGGTTTGTCATAGTTTTTCTTCCAGGGAGCAAGCATCTTTTAATTTCATGGCTGCAGTCACCATCTGCAGTGATTTTGGGGTCTAATCCTTATTAAACATTGTTTAAACATTGTTTAATAATGTTCTTATTAAAATATTATCCTGTCATAAAAATCATTGCATCATTTATTAAAAACTATTTGTAAAATAGATGCTTTCTTCCCTGGTGGCTCAGAGGTTAAAGCGTCTGCCTCCAATGCGGGAGATCCAGGTTTGATCCCTGGGTCAGGAAGATCCCCTGGAGAAGGAAATGGCAATCCAGTCCAGTATTCTTGCCTGGAGAATTCCATGGACGGAGAAGCCTAGTAGGTTACAGTCCACGGGGTCGCAAAGAGTCGGACACAACTGAGCGACTTCACTTTCACCTTCACCTTCACCTTTGCTTTTAAGGCTGAAATAGCAGTCTTACTTTTCATTACTGTTCTGGGTTTAACCTTACTTGAAATAAAAATCAAGTCCAGTTTTCTCACACATCAGGTTTATTCATAGGTGAGGACATTTGCTTTCTTCAGAGAAGTGATCTGATTACTTTCCTTTAAAAGATAATGTCTTAGAGGACTAGGCTTCATCAGTATTTATGTTACATTTATTTGCATTCTATCCCTTTGAGAAAATGGCAAGTCCTTTTGGTACACCAGCAGGAGAAGGGATGCACTTATGTACAAAAGCAGAAACAACTTTTGTTTTTGACATTTTTTTTCATCCAGTTCAAACAAGGATTTCTGCACAATCCATCAGTTGATTTTACCATATAGTGAATCTGACTCAAATGACAGGAAACTGGTATTTGAATGGACTTAGATTTTTTAACATTTTTATTTTAAAGAAAACAGCTCAGCCTCCAAAAATGCCATTTTAAAAATCAGAGCTCGATTCCTTTTCAAAATTACAATCACTCAACTCTCTCTTGTGCCTTATTCTTTTTTACATAGTAGTTTTCTAAGTCATTTGTTAACCATTTTATAGCCATTCTACAGCTTCATGAAGCAATGTGTTAGTCTCAGTAAACAAGAGTGGTAAGTACTGATCAAAATGAAGCAACCCGACACATTAATATTCATGCAGAGTTTTATCTAATGAACAAATGATGGTCACCAGGTTTAGCCGGTCTATTATCTTGTGCGTTAATTGTATGACACACACTACTTTCTCCAACTCAATTTTGTACCCATTTGTTCTGTTTAAAGATATCTTTAATTAATACATAAATCCTAGTATAAAATGGGAGATACTAACAATGCTAGAAGACATTTTTCTAGTGATTATAATCTTTATTGGACAGATATTCAGTATTGATGAAAAAAGTACACTTCTGCATTTAAAGCAAAACTTATTTGGCTTTATTTTTGACCAAAATTTCTAAAACCATAGTTCTTTATAATATCAGAATCACTCAGGTTTTGATCAGATTTACAAAGAGATGCATAAAAACATGAACATTTTTGCATTTTTTACAAAACTTCTTATAAAACATTTCTCCTTAATTTGATGATGATGCATCTTAGTAGAGTTTTCCTCACGTTTCTTATCCTTGAGGTTTATTGAGCATCTTGGATCTGTGGGTTTATAGTTTTATCAATTTTAACAATTTTCTTCAATTATTTCTTCAACTAGGTTTATGTCTCACCCCCCTCTCCTGTCCTTTGGCAACTCTAATCATATGTATATCTGGTCATTTGAAGTCACCACACAGATCACCAATACTGTGCTCTTTTTTGTTGTTTACGCAATTTCCCCCATGATTTTTAGTCTATTGCTGAGTCTTCAAGCTTCATAATCTTTTCAACTTCAAGTTTCACCTTCTGTTAATCTTACCTGGTCAAGTTTTTAATTAGACATGTGGTTTTAATCACTCTAAGTTAACTTGGGGTTGCTTTTATATTTTCCATGTCTTTGCTTGTTCAATACTTCTAACTTCTTCAATAGAGGGAATACAATTATAGTAATAACTGTGTTTTTTGTTTGTTTGTTTGTTTGTTTTCTGCTATGCTGTGAGGCTTACAGGATCTTAGTTTCCTGACCAGGAATTGAACCTGGCCCACTTCAGTGAGAGTGCTGAGTCCTAATCACTAGATCACCAAGGAATTTCCTAGTAATAACTGTTTAAATGTCCTAATCTCATTCATCATAAGTGCTATCTAAAAGGTAGTTGCAAATGATTGATTCATTTCATTATTTTTCTTTTTCTTTTGTTTTTTGTTTGTTTTTCACACCCCTTTGAATCCAATGGACAGAAGAGGCTGGTGGGCAGCAATCCATCAGGTCACAAGGAGTCAGACATGACTGGAGTGGCTGAGTGTGTGCGCACACATCAATTCCAGACACTACGAGGGGTACTCTGTTGGGTGGGGTTGCAAAGAGTCAGACACGACTGAGCGACTGAACTGAACTGAACTGAACAAATATTCTTGAGCTTTGTTCTAGTTCTGAGATCCCATTTGTTCCTACTGGGGCTTGTTTTGAAGCTTTGTTAGCAGAACCACAGCAGCATTTAGTGTAAGTTAATTTTCCCCATGGGTGTTGTAAGACACTTCTCAGTACTGTTAAATGCCCTCTGAATTAAGAGGTTCTCCCCCCTAACTGTTGGAGCAGGCACTATTCCTGGTCTGTTGTGATTGCTGGGTACTGTTTCTTCTCATTCTTTTGAGTCTCTCCCCCAGGTTCAGGTTATTTCTTCACGCACTTGCCCTAATCACCCCATGGCTGAATGAGCCTCTGCAGACCCCTGGTGTCCTCTGGACAGCCTTCTTCTGTTTGCTCCTCTGCCATCTCCAAGTACCTTGGCTTCCCCAGACCCACAGCTGCCTCATCAACTCATGAGATCAGTGGGCCCTGCCCAGCTTCCCCCTCCTTTCCTGTGGCCTGGAAACTTTCTCTAGGCAGTAAACCAGGCAATCTTAGAAGTCAACTGATTTGTTTTCCATCTCTCAGAGATCCTTCTTCACATGAGGCCCACTGTTTTGAAAGTTGTTGCTTGCTCTATTTTGTCTGGCTCACAATTGTTTCAGGCAGAAGGATAAATTCAATCCTTACTCTTCCATCAGAAACTGATTTTACAGGATGGCTTTTGAAAGAAAAACACCAATACAGTATACTAACACATATATATGGAATTTAGAAAGATGGCAATGATGACCCTGTATGCGAAACAGCAACAGAGACACACATGTGTAGAGCGGACTTTTGGACTCTGAGGGAGAGGGAGAGGGTGGGATGATTTTGGAGAATGGCATTGAAACATGTATACTATCATGTAAGAAACGAATCGCCAGTCTATGTCCAGTGCAGGATACAGGATGCCTGGGGCTGGTGCACGGGGATGACCCAGAGAGATGATATGGGGTGGGAGGTGGGAGGGGGGGGTTCATGTTTGGGAACGCATGTACACCCGTGGTGGATTCATGTCAATGTGTGGCAAAACCAATATAGTATTGTAAAGTAAAATAAAGTAAAAATAAAAATTTAAAAACAACAAAAAATAAAAACATAAAACAAAATTATTTTATATCAGTCCCCTATCTCCAAATCTCTAAATAGTTTCCTCCTAACATCCCTTACCAAGGTCCACAGGACACTCTGTGATCTCATCTATCATCTTCACTCCACTTGACTTCCAGTGGTCGTCTTCTTTGCTCCCAATTTGCCAAGCTTGTTCTTGCCCAAGGGCCTTTGCTCTACTAGACCTGTCCACCTGGAACATCTTTTTCTCAGGTTTTCTAAAAACTGACTCTTTTTCACTCAGGACTTTACTCAAAATTCATCTCCTAAACAGGGCCATCCTATCTAAAAGAGCTCTGCACAGCCCTTTCTCTGTATTTCCTCACACTGCTTTACTTTTCTAATGATCCCTTCTGCTTGATATTATGTAATTACTTGCTCATTGTTTCTCCCATAAAGGGAGTGACTTTTTATTATTTACTGCTTTATTATCTGAGCTTACACCATTGCCTGCCACTACGTAAGTGCTCATGACATATTCATTTGTGTATATGGATGGATGGATGGATTTATATACCTTTGAAGTTAAAAGGGTAACAGAGGATCTGTATAGGAAGTTAGGTACTGATCAACTTTTCAGACAGTTCTTACCTCATCCGCTGGCAGTAGGTGGCTCAAGAAAGAAACATTTTTTGGTAGAAAAGAGAATTTAAAAGTTGCTTTCTTCTGGCTCATTCAGAATCCAACCCTAACCCAGCAGTCAGAAGCTGCAAGTGTTAAAACTTGCACTGATAACTTCCCACCCTGATTTTTGTTTCTTTTCTTGTTGCTTTAGCTGTTGTTTCTGTTTCCTTTTATCTGACAAAATTCTCTGTGGCTTGAAAGGCAAGCTCCCTACTCCACGGAGGGTTGCATTCATGGTTCTTGTGTCTTAATTCCTATAGGGCTACTTACTCTTGCCTGTAGGACTTTTGTTGTATGGCCAACAGTCCCATTCTTTTGTGAAGCCTGACACAACTCTGTCACTTTATAAGACATAAAGATAAGCCTTCAGCTGCAGTGGATACATCCTGCCAAAACTCCTATACCATCTTAAGTCATCTTTAGGAACACATTTCTTTCCACTAATATATCTATCACATATCTTTAGTTTGGCTGAAGTCACTCTGTCACTTGTTACTGAAATGCCAAGCATACTCAAAGATAGCATTCTCTACACCATGGTTTCAGGATACAAAATGTGTAAGTTGCTATTATTAAATATGATTAGACCTGGTACAGTTGATATCTTCATTGAATTTTAAGTACAAAAATCTATTAATTTTTCCTGGATGAAAATAATTCTGCTAAGAAATGAATATATGAATTTTATCTATGTCCCTCATTTATAAAAATATACATTTGTAAAATAATACAGAATACTTCTTGGGAGAAGACTCTTCACTCCCCACCACAAACTTGAGGATAGAATTAAATTTAGTGACTTACCAAGTTATGCACAGACATCCTTGCCCTAAAATGTTGTGATGGTAGGGATGATGGGAGACATTTGAGGAAAGAACATTTAATTCTTGGGGCAGAAACAGAGGAGCTGGATTTACAAGTTAAGATTTCTTGACATGACAAACTCTTACTTCTATGATGGTTGTCGATGGGCACATCATTTCTAGAATATTTATGATTGAAGTTGTTCTTGAATTGATCTGGGAAACTAACTGCTGTATATAATCTTGTTTCTATAGGGCAATGAATTCTAAATTTCAAATAAGCACCTTATAGCTAAACTGTTAAAACACAATTCATCTATAAGTGAGGATCCCTCTATATTCAGGGAACAGAAAGACATAATTGTCAGTAAGTGCCCGTAGGGGCAGGAGACATGGACTGTAGTCCACCAGGCTCCTCCGTCCATGGGATCCTCCAGGCAAGAGTGCTGGAGTGCGTTGCCATTGCCTTCTCCAGGGGATCTTCTCGAACTGGGGATCAAACCCAGGTCTCTCGCGTTGCAGGCAGACGCTTTACCGTCTGAGCCACCAGGGAAGCCCATTAATTCTCATAGGACAAAGTAAATCCAAAGAAGGGAGAGGTTGGTCTTGTGAAAGAGAGTGTGAATTAGGAAAGGGACCTGACTCAAAATCCCAGCTCTGTCATTCCCAGCCTATTTCCTCATCTATCAACTCATGACACTGGCCTTGATCTGTTCTTGGATTCTGAACGATTGAAGGATCAGAAGATTGGTATGACATGGCCTTGTTGCTATATCGAATCATGTGACTCCTGAATTTTAAGTCTTCACAATGTCAGAAGTGGGACTGCCAACCTACAACTCCCCTGAAGCCAGCAATATTAACAGTCATCCTCTGGAACCAGCTCTGCTGTTGTTCCATCACTAACTCGCGTCCAACTCTCTGTGACCCCATGGACAGCAGCACGCCGGGCTTCCCTGTCCTTCACTATCTCCCAGAGTTTGCTCCAGGCAAAAGCAAAAAGATGCTAACTTAGTCTTCAGTCCTCATTCCTCATGCTATTGCTGCCCTTCTTGGTGCATTAAGATTTCCTCTGACTTCATAGTCTTCCTTTCGGCTATTAAATATCCATTAAAAAAAAGTTTAAATGATGAAAAAGACTCTGTACATTTCTTCCTGGAGTGCGTGCTTTATAACAGAAGATAAAGCCTCTTATTAAGCCAAAGGAATGCATATCTAACTGTTGAATCTTAGGCATTAATGTATTTGTTGGGGAGAAGCTCAGAGAAAAAAGAATCTTTTTCAACACTTAAGAAACCATTCTGTTAATACAGAAATAGCCAATTTATTCTGCTAGCCTTTGAGAAGCTGATAGTAGAGTGATGGTTCTCAACTCCGTCTACATATTGGCCTCTATGTTTTTAAGAATTATTTGGTGCCACAACCTTTCCCACAAAAATTCTGTATTATTTGTTCCAGGGTAGGACCTGGGCACTGGGATTTTTTTTTAATGCTCTGCAAGTAATTCCACTGGGAAGCCAGAATTTAAAGTCCTTCTTACATAGGTACCAAAGGCCCTGTGCCCTTTCCTCCAGAGACTGCTTCTTTTCAATGCCCCCTGCCCCTGCCTCTAGTGGGCCTGACAGGTCACCTCTGTCTCACCTTTGCCTCCCTGCTGAACAGGGCTACGTGGGCCACATGTCCATCCATAGCCCCGGGATGGAGGAGGAGCATTTCCCTGCCTGGAAAGAGAGTTTCTCTGAGAGGAAGATGGCAGGGGGCCCTTGACTTGCCTCCTCTGTGGGCCTGAGCAGGTGGGCTCAAGCCCACTGGGGAAAATAACATGCTCATTATTCTCAAAGATGATTTTCCTAGTTGATAGATTTACCAGGGGAATTTTCTGAGCCATTTGATTCAAATTACAATCTATTTCTTCCCCTGTACCACAAATCAATACAGCAGTTTCTATTGTAAGTTAGATTGAACACTGGCATTAATATTTTATGTGCTGAGCAATCTATACATTTACTTGGAGACTCTTTCAGAAAACTTTGATTATAGCCATTTTTGTGTGTGAGCTCCTGAGAAAGCCATGCACAGCTGAAGGGCATTTGATTGAATCAGATACAGTGAAGTCTCCCAATTCAGCAGCACTTGATTAATTAATTGTTTCTGCAGGGAACTGGATCTGCTTAGGCTGATCTTTTAATGATTCTCAATTCTGACTACACACAAGTCACCCAGAGAGATTTTTTTAAGATATTAATATCTGGGCCTTGGATAGAGTGTGTGTGTGTGTGTTTGGGGGGGCGGTAAGAAACCTCGAGGGTAGTTCACAGAAATGGTTTTTGTGAACTATGCCCCAGGCCAGGGGATTATCATATGGATCCAGGGGTAAGAATTGCCACTCCTCCACGAAGTTTAGCAGGTCATTTGGGTGACAAGTCTACTGTCGTGACAAGCCCACCCAACCTTGTTCCACATGCAGAAAAATTCACTTCTGAGGTGCCACGTTTGGTATGGTTCGGTTGGTAAATCCCATAATGCTGAATTTAGAAGACCATTGTTGACCAGAAGCAAACATAAGCAAACTTTTGGGAATCATCTATGTTTCTGTATTTGAAGAGCTGTTTTATATTTAGTGTCATAAAAAAATTACCAGCATTTTTGCTCTTCCTGTCCAGCCACTCATTATGGAACTTTGAGAGAGAGAAGCTGGCTTGTCACGAGGATGGGACATTTCTTTAGCACCCAGGAAACATGAGAATCCTGAAGGGCCACAGGGACCTCCTTCCCCCTGGCCAGCAAACAGGAGGGCTATTGCCTGTGACCTGATGTTAGAAGAGACTATCAGAGGAAGCTTTTGGATATCAGAGATTATTTCTGGGAGGAAAAAAAAATTTTTTTCTCTGTCAAGAAAAACACAGGCATTTAGGAGAGCCCTTCAAGTTTCAATACGAGAACTTTAGACAGTAGGGTCTGAATGCTCTCTTTACCAGCCTTGCTGTAAATGTCCTTGATGATCAAATGGGAATTTTCTTGGGATAAAGAAGAGAACAAAATCTGATCCCTCCTGTTTCCAGTGAGGCAGCCAAAGAGTGTGTCAGAGCCCACAGTAGGCTTTATGGAATGTGATGAGCAAAGGCACAAACCAAATTTAATTTTATAGTTTCTGTGGCAATCTAAAAATGGCATGTAGCAACTACTTCTAGTTGGAATCTCATTCTAAGTGATTGTAAGAAAAACATACATAAAGTATACCAATTTGTGCATATGTGTATATGCTATTTTTGAAAAAGAAGAAAAACACTGTCAAGAAGAATGATGCTTAAAACATATCAAGAGAATTTTATTAAATGGAAAATAATAGAAAGGGAGGTTTGGAGGGAAGGGAGGAAGAGAGGTAAAGAAGGAAGGGTGGGGGGGAGGAAGGGAGTCTTAGGCTATGAGAACCTGTCTCTCTGGACTGGCTATGCCCATCCAAGCCCTGTGCAGATACTATGGATGCAGAGTGTAGGCACGATCACCATTATGTAGAACAAGGGCAGAGTCTGGGAGATCTCAGTTCTGTGTCTCAGCATCTGTATGACTCCAGGCAAGTCATTCTTCACTTCTAAGGGTCTCACCTTCTGAAAAAGGACAAAATTTCCTTGGAGTTTCTCAGATTTTCCAGGAAGGAAAATGAGGGGAAAATTGTCGTCTGAAGGCAAAAGAGGAAATTTGCTGGCAAAAGTTAGAAATATGCTAGTCAGATTTCAAACAAGTGAAGGCAATAGCATATGATAAGGCAAAGGTATATTGTCAGGGTACTTCCAGTTTATGTAACAGAAAAGCTCTGCTTTGTGCAATTGCATTGCTTATCACAGAGCTCAAAGAAAAGAATGTTTTGAAAATATGGAAAAGAAATTTCAGGGGCAGAGTTTAGCTTTTTGGCCCTGAAACTAGATTGCCCTTATGTACTCTGGCAATTTGCAGGACTCTGTGTTACTAACGGAGGCCACAGCATTGTTTTAAGGAAGGTGGGAACTTGTACCTTTTCCTTTCTCCTTCTATGTCAGACCTTCTAGGCAAGGTTCTAGAACCCTTAGGCTTTTTCTCAGTATTAGTAGCATGGCTATAAAATCTGATCATTATTTAAAACCTGCTATACAGTTTAGATCTGTGTTTGGGAAAACACAGCACCTGCAGATCCGGCTGCATCCTGCCCCCACCAAGGAGATGCTGCTACTGGGGACAAAGTGCTAAGCTTTCAGCCTTTAGCAAGGATGAAAACTACATGCAAGGCAATCATCTCACCTGAGGCTTAGAAGTCCCTTGCAGTAAGTAATAGGAGAGCCACTTGACTTAATGAGATCCGTCCTCTTGGGAATTTGGGAAGCTGCCCACCAAAAGCTGGAACATTCTGCCCAAAGAGAGAATTACATCCTGATCCCTGGGAGAGACCCTCTGCTTATCCTTTGAAGTGATGGCTTCCCTGCAGGTGTCAGGTAGCTCCCTTCCTGGGGCTGGCTTTCAGATTTGGAGCTTTCTGCTGAGTATTCTCAGCAAGCTTTCTCCATGGGCCTTGGGGAAATTTACTTAGTAATCCCTTAAAAGCGTTACTGAGATCAGAGATAGCTCTAAGAATAAAATCAAAGAAGGCTGCCCAGCACTCTCATTCCTGGCTGCAGTTTTTCTTAAGGGAGGGGCTAGCCCAGGTAAGGCCTTGAACCATTCCACTTGTTCCTAGTCTGGTCCCCTGCCTGCTGGTCCCCAGCCAAGCTCGTGGGTCATAAGAGGTCATCCTTTAACTGTTAAGGGTGCCATGCCAGGATGTAGTCCACCCAGGAGAAGGCAGTCGGGGGTGTGTCCCATTTCCGTGGCCACCTTTGTGTGATGTCCCTAATTCAGCCTGGAGCTCTGGGACCAGCCTTCGGAGCCAGCCCCAGGTACTCCCATTTCCTGTTTCCCCTTTCTCTTGTCAGCCATGGTTCCAACCACCTCTCAGTCAGGAAAGAGACATGACAGCCCTATTTGCCTCTGTCTGTATCAGGGATATTAGTATTTTTTGGCTTTCTGATAATGCCCATTAATGCTCTGGGAGGCAGGGCAGGACAAGGGTGCCATGGAAAGTCACATCAGGACAGGAATCTTTGTTTCTTTCCCAGTTGGTCACTTTTTGAAGTTTAGCTAGGTTGGTTGTGTCTCTTTGTTTAGTTGTTTCTTTCAAAAAATTTGAAGCTTTATCATTCTTAAATTTTATTTAAAATCTGTTCATGACTGATTAATAATACTCATTTTATTTCATAGTAAGGAAGGCAGAGTTTCTGATGGCTCTTTCTGTCACCATTTTTCATCAGAATAATTATTAAATATTCTAAACATGTCCACAAAAATTTTTATTAACAATAGACATCTTTAATTTAAAATAAAGGGCTTCTTTGATCACTCAGCAAGGGAAGAATCTGCCTGCAATGCAGAAGACACAGGAGACACAAGTTTGATCCCTGGGGTGGGAAGATCCCCTACAGAGGGAAACTGGCCTGAAAAATCCCATGGACAGAGAAGTCTGGCGGGCTGTAGTTCATGGGGTGGCAAACAGTCAGATACAACTGAGTAAATGACACATGAACACAGTTTTAAATAAACCTTGTTTGGTTTCAAGTCCGTGCTGTATGACTTCAACCAAAGTACTTCACCTCTCTAAGAATCAGTTTCCTCATCTTTAAGACCTGAGATAATAATACTTACTATCTATGTTGTAATGATTGCATGAAGTAGTGGTGTCCAGCTTTTGGGAGAACAATCAACATATGGAAAAAAAAAATCCACAAGTGAAAGTGACAGTGAGGATGCCAAGTCAATGCCCCTCGCGCAGAGGGCAGCACAGAGCAGGTGGTGGGGAAGAAATCTGTGTGGGAAATAGGCAAGCTTGGCGTGCCCATGAAAGCAGCAAAAGAAAATGCTTTAAAGATTACAGTGATAGAGAACAGAAAATGATCCAAATAATATTATCTTCAATAGTGAAATAGACTGCTCACATTTACATCATATGCCCATACGAACACACTCTCATTCCTCTCACCCACATGTATATGCACACGTATACATACAGATTCACATACACACACCTGTGCACACTCATCCACATACACTAATACATGGCTGGGAAAGCTGCTGATAGTGAGGCTTTTTAAATGATATGTGTAGCTGAATCGGTCAACCTGCCCTGGTCTTACTGCCAGAAGTGTCCCTGGCTGTTTACAGGACAATTCTGTCCCAGATACAGGTCATTCGCTTGACTGTACTTCTGAGCTGACCTTGTAAACAAGCTTCTGTCCCTTCTGTGGCCCATGTGGTCTCTGTGGTCTTCTATTTTTTAATCTTTTAAAACACTTTGAAGTTCAGCTCTGTGGATTTGACATCCAGCTCCCACTGGAACCTACTGCTGGTTTCCTATTTCTGGTTTATTGCTAAAGAGCAATCAGAAAGATAAAGCATTAGGGCAAGGTCACTCCAATACACTAAATAAGAAATATATCCACAGTGAACATCCCAAGGGGAAAAAAAAAAAGAGGGCTATCTCTGTCTCTCTCAGAGTGATTTTGTATCTTTGTCTTGTCTTTGAAAATGAGCTATAATTCTCTGAATTATTTGCCACATTACTTACTTTATCAACCATGATATTCCAATCTTTACATCTGCTTGTAACTAAAGAGAAGAGTCTGAATGTCACCAGGACACTGGGGTATAGGCAATGGGACTTATAAGCTGCTGTAGCAAGATTTTAGTTAAAATTTCCTGCTACTCTAAAATTGACACTCAAAAAAAAAAAAAAAAAACAGAAACAAAACCCATTTATTAACACTTTCTCCCCTAAGTGCTGCTAAACCTGCAGATCTGTGCCAAACTACTAACACAAGTATCTGTTCAGCCAGATGATGTTTGCACAAGCTGTCAAGAATAAAACCTACCTCCAGAGATTGTGAGTACAATAGAGGAGATGAGAGGGGAAAACTGATTATTATGCTTGGAAATGCTTGGCGATCCAGGATAAGCGTGAACACACCCAAATACAGGATGATTGTGTTACCAACAGAGAGGGCATTTCAGAAGTGCTCGTGTACATGAATTTGCAAAGCACAGTGGGAAACTCTCCCTGACAAGTAGCTCTGTGGCGTGGGGTTGTGGGTTGTGGGTTGTGGGCCCTGCGTGCCTGCAGGGGGCCAGCACTACTTCTTAATCTGCTTAGTGTGAATACAATCTGTGAGGGACAAAGTGGAGGCAGGTAGAGAGGAATGCAAGGTAAATAAGGTCAAGGCTCATCTGCTGCCTTTGTAGGCTGCTTGGGTGTAGGCCTCACCAGAATGATTTCTGGAAACAGACATTTTGGGGCTTTGAAGGGCTTTGAGGGAACTGTGAAAGTTGTTCAGCCATGTCCTACTCTTGGGGTCCCGTGGACTGTAGCCCACCAGGCTCCTCTGTCCATGGAATTCTCCAGGCAAGAATACTGGAGCGGGTTGCCATGCCCTCATCCAGGGGATCTTCCTGACCCACGGATCGAACCCAGGTCTCCTGCACTGCAGGCAGATTCTTCACCATCTGAGCCCCTGAGGGAGCTGTGGATGGGTACAGATTCAGCCCTTACAACACCTCATGATTCCTGGGCTATATTTGAGAAGCAAAGAATCTACTGCAGCAGCACTTTGTGAGGACATCAAGGGAAGAAGAGAAGAGTTTGTAAGAAACCATTTTCTTCATGCATTAAGAACGGCATAACTCCAGGTCTGGTAAGAGATGTGCAAGAAAGTACATGCTGCCTTATGAGATGCAGTCTAAGAGAAAGGAACAAAGTTAGAACCATCCTAAAATGCCTCTTGTCCAGAAGGAAAATGGGATCGCTCCAAAGACAAGCATCCTGGGAGTGCAGAAGTATGCTGTAAACAGTTGAATGAAACTATCACAGTCTGTAATTTTCTAAGGAGATTTTTCAGATTAAGATAACAAACATATGGATTAAGAAATAAAAATCCCACTAACATGCCAGCTATATTCTTCCTCCTGAAGAGTACATAAGAAACTACTGCGACATGGGAAATCGGAAATATTCTCAAACCCTCAAAATAATCAGCAAAAACCTAAAAGCAGAGGAAAGTAATACTGGGAATTAGGCCGATAGCCTCATGTTGGTGATCTTCTCGTGTAGTTTTCTTCCCCTAAGCAGGCAAGGCTCCTAAACCACGTAATTATATGGTGAACAGATGGCATCACATCCTTCACTATAGCTTGCTTCTATTCAATATAAAATACCTGTGTATAAATTTAATGCCCCCTCTTCTGGTTTTTGCTGTCTTTAATCCGAGAACATCACCAATGTTCACATTCAAAGCCCTGTGCTTTATCCTTTTCTTCAGATACGTCACACCTCATGCATTTATTCAGCAAACAGGCCACATTCCCTCTGGGTCAGGCCATGCTGTCCTGATAACCGTATCCTCTACTGAGTGTTTCCATGCCCTCTCCTTGACCACCGCTTATTGGACTAAGTGTGACAGTTAACTCAAAGTTAGTCAATTCCTACATATGCTTTCAAAAATTTATGTTGGCTAAGAATCATAGGTGGGGCCAACTTCCTCTGGGAATGTGGAGACTAAGACACTTGGCTAGTTAGCAAATGGGTGTTGGAAATGTATCAAGTGTTCCCATGATATAGCTGGAGCTGGATCAGCACCTCTGAATTGCATATAAGTTCAAGAAGAGATAGGCAGAGAAGAAGATGGATCATATTCACAGAGAGTAGGAGAGACCCCACAACCCTGCAGCCCCCGGAGAGAGAGAGAGAACAGCCTTGATCCCTAACAGCTTTACAACTCTGGCTCCCAGGCCTGGTTACCCGGAGGATACAGTTCTGGGATTTCTATGAGCTTCATTCTCTCTTTGTAAAAGCCTAAGTTCTTGAGCCAGCTTAGGTGGGTTTCTGTTTCTTTCTACCAAAGAGTTCTGACTGAAACGCTGCCTGATTTACATGTTGCCCTAAAGAAACTGGCTGAACATGAACATCGAGAGCGGCATTTTGGTGCAGGCCAACTGAATGACTCTTACCAGCTCTTGTCGTTCACTCGCTAAGCTGAATCCGACTCTTTGTGATGCCATGGACTGCAGCACGCCAAGCTTCCCTGTCCTCCACTATCTCCCAGAGTTTGCTCACATTCATGTCCATTGAGTCAGTGATGCTATCTAACCATCTCATCCTCTGCTGCTCCCTTCTCCTTTTGCCTTCAATCTTTCCCAGCATCAGGGTCTTTTCCAGCCCATCATTGTCACATTTATAAACATTGCCATTCTACTCTAGAATAGAAGCAAATCCAGCGATCACTTTCTATGTAAAACTTGAATGTGTTTATATAGAAAGGAACAAAGGAACAGTGTGTTATCATGCTGGTACAGTTTTGAGTGTATTGAATATAGAATATACAATATAGAACAATTCACAGTTGAGACCTATCTCACTGGTAACTCTGAAGCATGACAAGTTAGCTAAGAAACGAAAATCCCTATGACTGTTACTATGAATATAGTGCTATATATTTAAACCATGTCTACACTATTTCCTTTCCAAAATATAAATTTACAACTCCTGTTGGGTATCTGTGAGGCTATTGTCTTAAACTGGCTCATCCTTCTATTGTGACATACTTTAAATCCTGAAACATACTCTTTCATCTTGCTGAAACTGTCATCACTGTTATCTATTTTGTAGGGAATTTGAGGCCAATAAAAATATCCAGAATGATATAGTTACATGTCATTTTCCAACTCAAAGGGAGGTATATTTATAGTTGAAAAATATCTGGAAGATTATGACTTTTAAAGAATTAAATTGTAATTTTCCTCTTTATGTAAAATAAGTGATTGCCCTTTTCTAATAGAGGTTGTGTGATTTTCTGAAATAAAAATACTATTTGTCCTTGTGGTAAAGTATAATTTGAGTGGATTTGAATAGTCATGAGTTAATTGCAGCTCATGAGATACTTTTTATACATATTTATAAAAAGAAACATTTTCTGTAATGTAAAACAAAGCAATTAGAAAATTTAATTAGGAAATCCAACCAGCCCAAATGTTTGCCAAGTAGGGAAAAGTCTCTGTAGTTAAGAAAACCACATACTTAAGGAAAAACATTAATAAAATGTTGAATCATAGAAAGCCAAATGAATTCATGATTGCTCTGCCTCGTGTAATATGATATATAAAAGGAAATGTAAAGGACATAGAATAACTAAAGTTATTCCATGAAAAAGTAGAATACACATGGTGGACTTTAAGTAAGAAAGACCTGTTCTTAGGAGAGACCAGCAAGGAACTGAGGGAAGGATAGGGGAGGAGAAGCTAAGTAAGAGTGTGATTTCAGCCTAATCTCAAGGGCATCTCTGGAATATAAATTACTCCTCAGAGTTTATAGTTCCCTGAGGTGAAGGAACAGGGCTTCCACCCTTTACTCCTCAACAGCAATTAAAGGACTATGTGTGTTGGGCTGGGAAGGAAGAATGGAAAATTTCGTTTTCTTCCTTTCAGGTAAGGCAGCTCCTATGGCTCCAGTGTCCAAGGGTGGTATAAGTGGTTGTTAGGAGCAAAGCATGGAAGCTGGAGGATGGGCTCACAGAGTTACTGAAATAAAATCAAGGGGATCTGTGTGGTGTGACAACCACCTGGGCAGCCTCACGGCTTCAACCCAATATTTCCCCTGTTAGCAGAGATGCCAATAATTAACTGGAGGAAAGGTAGGAAGGACAGACTTTGGGACAGGGCTTAATATCTCTATTATTTTCCCAAGAAATTTATCAGTTTGGTTCAGTTCAATTGCTCAGTCATGTCTGTCTCTTTGAGACCCCATGGACTGCAGTACATCAAGCTTCCCAGTCCATTACCAACTCTCAGAGCTTACTCAAACTCATGTCCGTCAAGTCAGTGATGTCATCCAACCATCTTATTCTCTGTCATCCCCTTCTCCTCCTGCCTTCAATCTTTCCCAGCATCAGGGTCTTTTCAGATGAGTCAGTTCTTCTCATCAGGTGGCCAAAGTATTGGAGCTTCAGCTTCAGCATCAGTCCTTTCAATGAACACTCAGGACTGATTTCCTTTAGGATGGACTGGCTGGATCTCCTTACTGTCCAAGGGACTCTCAAGAGTCTTCTCCAACTCCACAGTTCAAAAGCATCCATTCGTCAGTGCTCAGCTTTTCTTATGGTCCAACTCTCACATCCATACATGACTACTGCAAAACCATAGCTTTGACTAGATGAATCTTTGTTGGCAAAGTAATTTCTCTGCTTTTTAATATGCTGTCTAGGTTGGTCATAGCTCTTCTTTCAAGGCATCTTTCCTAAAATCCAAAATTCACTCAGGTAAGAGAAACCCTCAAATTAAAACCTACAACAAATGGAACTTATTCTTCTTAGAAGGCAATTCAGAAATCATACATTGTATGCCTCTTGAGGTGGGTCTCACCTCAAACACCTTTTCCAAGATTTCCTTCCAACCACATTATACTCCTCCTTCTGAAAGAAGTTCTGGGAAAGCACCTCTTGTTTCATTTCCAGCACTGTTTTAGGAACACTTACAGATTGGTGCCATGGATGACTTCCAATGAGTCTCTCTTAATCCACCTCAGTATTGCAAGCTCAAACATGAACTGGAGCAGTAGGTAACATAGCTAATAACTATTGAATATTAGCTTCTACACCACATATGCTACCTTCTTTATCTCCTTTGTTTGCTCAAATATCTTATTAGTAAGAGCTCCTCTGAATACTGGTTTAAATTTTGTTTGGTTTTTTTTTTTTTTTTGTATATTCCATTATTTATTTATTTTTTTAAATTTTTATTTATTTATTTATTTATTTATTTATTTTTTAATTTTAAAATCTTTAATTCTTACATGCATTCCCAAACATGAACCCCCCTCCCACCTCCCTCCCCATAACATCTTTCTGGGTCATCCCCATGCACCAGCCCCAAGCATGCTGCATCCTGCGTCAGACATAGACTGGCGATTCAATTCACTTGATAGTATACATGTTAGAATGTCATTCTCCCAAATCATCCCACCCTCTCCCTCTCCCTCTGAGTCCAAAAGTCCGTTATACACATCTGTGTCTCTTTCCCTGTCTTGCATACGGGGTCGTCATTGCCATCTTCCTAAATTCCATATATATATGTTAGTATACTGTATTGGTGTTTTTCTTTCTGGCTTACTTCACTCTGTATAATCGGCTCCAGTTTCATCCATCTCATCAGAACTGATTCAAATGAATTCTTTTTAACTGCTGAGTAATACTCCATTGTGTATATGTACCACAGCTTTCTTATCCATTCATCTGCTGATGGACATCTAGGTTGTTTCCATGTCCTGGCTATTATAAACAGTGCTGCGATGAACATTGGGGTACATGTGTCTCTTTCAGTTCTGGTTTCCTCGGTGTGTATGCCCAGCAGTGGGATTGCTGGGTCATAAGGTAGTTCTATTTGCAATTTTTAAGGAATCTCCACACTGTTCTCCATAGTGGCTGTACTAGTTTGCATTCCCACCAACAGTGTAGGAGGGTTCCCTTTTCTCCACACCCTCTCCAGCATTTATTGCTTGCAGATTTTTGGATCGAAGCCATTCTGACTAGTGTGAAGTGGTACCTCATTGTGGTTTTGATTTGCATTTCTCTAATAATGAGTGATGTTGAGCATCTTTTCATGTGTTTGTTAGCCATCCGTATGTCTTCTTTGGAGAAATGTCTATTTAGTTCTTTGGCCCATTTTTTGATTGGGTCATTTATTTTTCTGGAGTTGAGCTGCATAAGTTGCTTGTATATTTTTGAGATTAGTTGTTTGTCAGTTGCTTCATTTGCTATTATTTTCTCCCATTCAGAAGGCTGTCTTTTCACCTTGCTTATATTTTCCTTTGTTGTGCAGAAGCTTTTAATTTTAATTAGATCCCATTTGTTTATTTTTGCTTTTATTTCCAGCATTCTGGGAGGTGGATCATAGAGGATCCTGCTGTGATTTATGTCTGAGAGTGTTTTGCCTATGTTCTCCTCTAGGAGTTTTATAGTTTCTGATCTTACATTTAGATCTTTAATCCATTTTGAGTTTATTTTTGTGTGCGGTGTTAGAAAGTGATCTAGTTTCATTCTTTTACAAGTGGTTGCCCAGTTTTCCCAGCACCAAGCATTTCCCCTAAAGTCAGGAACAAGACAAGGGTGTCCACTTTCACCGCTACTATTCAACATAGTTCTGGAAGTTTTGGCCACAGCAATCAGAACAGAAAAAGAAATAAAAGGAATCCAAATTGGAAAAGAAGAAGTAAAACTGTCACTGTTTGCAGATGACATGATCCTCTACATGGAAAACCCTAAAGACTCCACCAGAAAATTACTAGAGCTCATCAATGAATATAGTAAAGTTGCAGGATATAAAATCAACACACAGAAATCCCTTGCATTCCTATACACGAATAATGAGAAAGTAGAAAAGAAATTAAGGAAACAATTCCATTCACCATTGCAACGAAAAGAATAAAATACTTAGGAATATATCTACCTAAAGAAACTAAAGACCTATATATAGAAAACTATAAAACACTGATGAAAGAAATCAAAGAGGACACTAATAGATGGAGAAATATACCATGTTCATGGATTGGAAGAATCAATATAGTGAAAATGAGTATACTACCCAAAGCAATTTACAAATTCAATGCAATCCCTATCAAGCTACCAGCCACATTTTTCACAGAACTAGAACAAATAATTTCAAGATTTGTATGGAAATACAAAAAACCTCGAATAGCCAAAGCAATCTTGAGGAAGAAGAATGGAACTGGAGGAATCAACTTGCCTGACTTCAGGCTCTACTACAAAGCCACAGTCATCAAGACAGTATGGTACTGGCACAAAGACAGACATATAGATCAATGGAACAAAATAGAAAGCCCAGAGATAAATCCACACACATATGGACACCTTATCTTTGACAAAGGAGGCAAGAATATACAATGGAGTACAGACAATCTCTTTAACAAGTGGTTTAAATTTTGTTATGAGCTTTTTAACACAATAAGAAATTAATTTGGGAAAAAAATCAAGAAGTAAACCTCGTCTACTACAAAAATAAACTACTACTATCAACTCTCTTAATCTTCCTTACCAGGCATTACCTTTTTAATCCATAGTAAATGCATTTACCATATACTATCTATCTATTGGACTTTCCTGGTGGCTCAAGTGGTAAAGAATCTGCCTGCAATGCCAGAAAGGCAGGTTTGATCCCTGGCTTGGGAAGAGGTCCTAGAAAAGGGAATGGCTACCCACTCCAGTATTCTTGCCTGGAGAATTCTATGGGCAGAGGATCTTGGTGGGCTACAGTCCATAGGGTAGCAAAGAGTTGGACACAACTGAGCAACTAACATACACACACAAACACACACATGTATCTTAATAGATACAATAGCTTATTGTCTTTTCCCCTCCCCAACTAAAATGAAGTTAGAGCTTTATTTACTTTATACATCAGCATGCCCCCAAGCATGTAGAACAGTACCCAGGACATAGTAGATGCCCAATAAATCTTTACTGCCTCAGCAATCCTACAGTGCAAGGGACCCAGATAAACTGTTGTTCTCCAAGAAGCATGAGATAGAAATACCAGACCACCTGACCTGCCTCCTGAGAAGTCAGGTATGCAGGTCAAGAAGTAACAGTTAGAACTGGACATGGAACAACAGACTGGTTCCAAATCAGGAAAGGAGTACATCAAGGCTGTATATTGTCACCTTGCTTATTTAACTTATATGCAGAGTACATCATGTGAGATGCCAGGCTGCATGAAGCACAAGCTGGAATCAAGGTTGCCAGGAGAAATATCAATAACTTCAGATATGCAGATGACACTACCCTTACAGCAGAAAGTGAAGAACTAAAGAGCCTCTTGATGACAGTGAAAGAGGAAAGTGAAAAAGTTGGCTTAAAACTTAACATTCAGAAAACTAAGATCATGGCATCTGGCCCCATCACTTCATGGCAAATAGATGGGGAAACAATGGAAACAGTGACAGACTTTATTTTCTTGGGCTCCAAAATCACTGCAGACGGTGACTGCAGCCAAAAATTGAAAGACACTTGCTCCTTGGAATAAAAGCTATGACCAACCTAGACAGCGTATTCAAAAGCAGAGACATTACTTTGCCGACACTATTTTACCAACAAAGGTCCATTTGGTCAAAGCTATGGTTTCTCCAGTAGTTGTGTATGGATGTGAGAGCTGGACTATAAAGAAAGCTAAGTGCTGAAGAATGATGCCTTTGAACTGTGATTGGAGAAGACTCTTGAGAGTTCCTTGGACTGCAAGGAGATCCAACCAGTCCATCCTAAAGGAAATCAGTCCTGAATATTCATTGAAAGGACTGATGCTGAAGCTGAAGCTCCAATACTTTGGCCACCTGATGCGAAGAACTGACTCATTGGAAAAGACCCTGATGCTGGGAAAGATTGAGGGCAGGAGGAGAAGGGGACGACAAAGGATGAGATGGTTGGATGGCATCACTAACTCGATGGACATGAGTTTAAGTAAGCTCCAGGAGTTGGTGATGGACAGAGAAGCCTGGCCTGCTGTAGTCCATGGGGTCGCAAAGAGTTGGAGACAACCAAGCAACTGAACTGAAGAAGCATAAGCCTTTTACTCCCTGCCTTGGTGTCAGTCATTCTCATGACTTAGCCCCAAAGTCTTCCTCTCATGCTCTATTTTTTTTCTCTTGAATTCCTGAAACAAAAGTAATCTGATCAAGTCTGATCAGTTACCATCTGGTCTAGAACACCTCTATGGAGCACTTTTAAAGAGGCCTTCCTAGGGTGGAAAGCCATGATCCAATCAGTTATTGTCACCAGAGTAGGATTACAGGACATGAGATGTGGCAACTTCTGAATCTTAGCAATTATTCATTTTCTTCTCACTCTAAATGAGGTCAGTGGAAAAGCCAATACTCAGGCTGGGCCTCAAACCATTTGTTTCAATAAAAACATATATGTAACTGTATATGGATGGGAGCCGATGACCTCGGGGCTCTGGCCCTCTGTCAGTTGGCTTTCCAAATCACCTCTTTGGAGAACCCTTGAGAGAAATCCTATCTAGGACAGACTTGCTGGCAAGGAAGAGCAGTGCAGAAGAGAGACCTGGAGTTTAATAGCAAATTGTGACCTTATTTAAGTAAATGTGTTTATATTAATAGATGGTAGTCTGGATATGAGATGAAAAGGTGATGTAAATATAGTGATTCCTTTGACTTCAAGTCCATAAAATTTAGAAAGATACAAAATTAATGTTGTGGAAAGAACTGGACTCTGGCCTTCTCATCAAGCTTATGGCTCTAAGAATTATTTGACCTGGCTAAGAGGACAGCCTCTGTAGAACCGTGTCTTCACACCTATAATACAGAGGGGTTGGCTGAGAATACCTGGGAGGCTTGCCAGCTTGCAGTTCCAGCCACAATCACTTAGAACTCTGGATTCAAAGGGTATGGATGAACAGTCTTCTGAATCCTTCCGCCGTCCTAATACACTGCCTATCCAGTACATTTTGCATGGATAATTTTTTGAAACTTTATCACGTTCAGAATTTCTTATTCAGGCAGAAACTAAAGAATAAAGAAATATTTTACCAAATTCCTCCTTTGGTCATGATCTGGCATTGTTTTATGTCGTGTGGACGATTTTAAAACCAGTTAAGAATGATACCTTTACTCCATAAATATTAAGTGTAGTACTCATCCATTGTAATACTAAGCACCAAGGGTCACAGATAATCGTGCTGGTACAAGGTTTCTGCATTATGGTGAGAGAGATGGATTATGCAGCACAATGCTCTGGGGATATGAGGAAGACATGGAATTAATGGTAGTGTTTGTGTCGATTTATAACAGCTTTTTGACTTTTTAACAAGAACCCTGCCATGTGTCCCCTTTAGTGCTAACAGACTGTGCTCAGCCACCATCACTCCACTGCATTTCGCCCAGCATTGATATGTATGTAAAACATACAAAAGGATATCTAACCCTTCTTTTGTAAAAACGTCCATCCTTTTGGGTTTCTCTCTAGGATTGGACTGAATGTGCCGTCAGATAACTCATATTTACTCTAGTGTTCTGAAAATACAATGGTGTGTCACCAACCCTAAATGAACTGTAAAATGATGAAACACAAACCCGTTATTCCATTTCTTTACATATGTGTCACTCTCCATTAGGTCAGGAAATAGAGTTGCAAACTTAAACGTCTCCATGGCCAGGGAAGGAGTGAATGAGTGAAGCAGCTAAGATTAATATAAGGAATGACAGGGAGTGTAGAAAACTGGAAAGCTTATACCACCATCTAGAGAATGCAAATGAACTTTTTTTTTTTTTTTTTTAATTTGGCTATGCTAGGCACACAGGATCTTTAGTTAAGGCACATGAACTCTTAGCTGTAGCATGTGGGATCTAGTTCCCTGACAAGAAATCAAACCCAGGCCCTGAGTTGGGAGCATTTAGTCTTGTCCACGGGAGAAGGCAGTGGCACCCCACTCCAGTACTCTTGCCTAGAAAATCCCATAGGAGGAGCCTGGTGGGCTGCAGCCCATGGGGTCACTAAGAGTCAGACATGACTGAGCGGCTTCACTTTCACGTTTCACTTTCATGCATTGGAGAAGGAAATGGCAACCCATTCCAGTGCTCTTGCCTGGAGAATCCCAGGGATGGGGGACCCTGGTGGGCTGCCGTCTATGGGGTCGCACAGAGTCGGACATGACTGAAGCGACTCAGCAGCAGCAGCAGCCTTGTCCACTGGACCACCAGAGAAGTTCTGCAAATGAACTTTCTAGAAGAACTAAAGCAAAATCCACCCCCCTCAAAACTATGGCGCCAAAAGCTTGCGACACTGTTCTTTTCACGTATAAGCCACTAAAGTGGATATGTCTTCCTCGAGGTGGAGGCGGGCAGATACCCGTGACTGGCCAAGGTTTAGGAGAGTTTGCACGTCAGGGAGTTTCCTGGTTCCCTGTCTAGTAATCTGCTCTGCTGCCTGGGAGAGTAAACCACAGTTAATTGCCCTCCCTTAAATTTCTAAGTATTATCTGAGAAAACAGGAAACAATTTTCATCCCAATACCTAATTGCTCACAGATTAATTTTACTTCCATAGAGAAAGTCAAGCGAAGATATGATTCCTCATAAATGCTATATGACTCTGCTTGACATCACACAACAGCTCTTTCTCATTAAGCAACAGGCTTAAGTTTGGAATGTTAAAATATCAACAACGTGTTCACATTTTATGGGCAACCATGGCACATCGTGTGTCTAATTGGGATCTAAACTTGTGGCTCGTTGTCAGATAATCTCCTCACTAATACTCACAGCAAGTCTTTTATAGGATTTATTCATTTTGACAACATTACTTTCCTGGTGTTTTCACTCTCTTTGTTAGGGGTCTCACTTCAAGCTACATTTGATGGAGTACGTGCTAAGAGAAATACAAGCCAGAAGTTTGAGCAATGCCACCAGTCAGATGTTGCTCTGAGGAAATCAAGCCTCAGAACTTCCAAAGGAAATGTGAAGAACAAACAGTGCTCGTAAACTCTCTTTAACCCCAGAGAAGACTATGATGAGTGAACTTCGTTAGAATTTTAGATGATGCTAATGTAATTTGAAGCATCTGCTTAGGTAGGCAGTACGGTGAGATTAATAGTACAGGCTCTGAAGTCAGAGGTCTTGGGTCAAGTCGAAGGTCACACTTAATCACTTAAGACTCAGGTTCTTCATCTGTAAAACTAGCTGGCTCATAGGTTTGTTAAAAAGATCAAATGAGAGTATTTGTAAAAGATTTAGTCTCAATCCTGACACATAGTAGGACTCAATAAATGATAACATATCCCTACTGTTAATGTTTGTCTGAAATTAAGGCAAGAAATTCAATGGCATCTAATTAGTTTTTGATCATAAAGAAGCTTGCTTTCTACTATTCCTTATGCTGATTGTTTAAAAGCTTCAACATCTGTGTCTTATACACACACATACAACACACATATAGTAGTTTTTATAGTAAGATTATTGTAAAAAATGATAATTTTACCTAAAGTTACAATGATGAGAGAATTATCTCCCTACAAACTTCATCAGCAATTTTGGAAACTATGGCAAAAGACTACAGTGTAATTACTACACATTCAAGGCCCCGCACTCTTATTCAATTACTGACTTCAGTGACCTTTCAAATTCTTATTCAAGCATGGTGAAGAGAATATAGTGTGTTCAATCTCTAGTGGGGTAATTACAAATAATTAAATCTAATTAAACCCTCATTATGCATAGGGAAAAGCCAAGCATTTCCCTGGGTCTTGAGATGTTCATGCAGTCTCCTGACTAGCTTGGCTGACTGTACACAGCAGCAGAAAACTGGAGACTTGATGAAAAATCAGCAGATATCAAGAACTCCCTGGCGATCCAGTGGTTGGGACTCTACACTCTCACTGCCAAGGGCCTAGGATTCAATCTCTGGTTGAGGAACTAAGGTCCCACAAGTCGTGTGGTAAGGCAAAAAAACATAAAAATCAGCAAATGCCGCTTATTCACTTTTGCCCTTGGACAAGTTACTCAGTTTCTGTGAGACTTAGCTTCCTCATCTACAGAGACTGGGGTAGGACCAGTTCCTTCCAAGACTTCTTCCAGATTTCAGAGTCTGTGCTTTTGTGATCACCTGCTCCATCTTCTTTCTATCTCAACATAATTTAAGGCGAGCAGTGCATTCCCATCATCAGCAGTGGGAGAGACCCTCAAATATTGATAGGACGGCTGCCACCTACTGGAGGGTATCAGAACTGCTCGTGGGGTGGGAAAGGGGGTTAGAAGAAACCCCTCCACCCCAACGTAATCATTTAATACTGTACCTCCTTCTCCACCAGCTGACTTATTCCAACCCTCCAAATATTAAATTTTAAAACTTATATTATTTATAAAATCCCTAATTCAGGGGTCAAAATGGAGTGGCTCTCAACCTATAAGAGCCTATATTTATATTTAAACATCCAGGGTTCTTAAGACATTTGAATTAGTTGCCAAAACTTGGGATTCAGGAGAATTCAGAAAGAAATCTGAATTTCTGGTTTCTTTTGGAAATTCAGATGCTTAGGCTACACCAGGCTCACAGTCCTGCAGAACAGTCATCAACTGTAGCTGAGATGTGGCTGAACCTCCTGCCTCCCCACCGTCCACAGCCCTGCCACCTCCCGTGACTTGCATAATGTTTATCACTTTGCATTGCTCTTTTTCTCTTCTACTGAAGAAACATTTCTCTATATCCTAGCTCTATCAAAGGTAGGCATCGGATAGACTAAGGATAGACCGTGCTTTTTACATCTACCCTGTTTCAGCCGTTTATCACCAGTGTGTCATCTTATTTGACATGCTGGCCAGTCCAATATTGATTTTTTTTTCCAGCTTTGTCCCTTTGAGAACTATTGGTTTGACCAATTTCTACTGTTGCTTATATTCACATACTCTCACATTGATTACTAGATTATTTTCTTTCCTTTAAATCCCGTTTAACCAAGTATATTATTTGTACACAAAAGTGCACATACATATGTATGTGGTAGAAAAAAGTTTTACAAATAGACACAAATACTATAAGGTAAGCGTAAGAAAATATAAACAAGAACTTCATATAGAAGATGACAAAATGTTTCTGAAAGATATAAAGTATTTAAGTATAAGGAATAATATGCCATATTCATGAATAAGATTCAATAATACAAAATATCATTCATCCCCAAATTCATCTATAAAGTCAATAAAATTCCTCCCTAAACTTAATATTTTTTGATGAAACTTAATAAGATGATTCTAAAATTTACATATAAGTTTGTAAGGTCCAACTCTTTTAAAACAATTTTCAAAAAGTAAAAGATAGAAGGACTCGCCCTAAGGATTTCAGGACTTTAAGCGATGGAAGTTAAGATGATAAGCTACTGAAACAAGAATGAAAAAATAATACATAAATTGATACATGCACATTCCTAGTGTCCCTATTGTGGTCTCCAAATATCATTTCCTACTAAAATGAACTACGGCTCCTTAGAGAAATAGCTGATTCTAGATTTATAAGATGGTCTAAAATATCTTATTATCCTCAAAGCAAGGAAACTCTCAAAGCTACTAATGTAATAAGAGAAGGATTTAGGAATCCACTTAAAGATGCTCCCACAGACCAAAGAAGATCAGAGTATCCATAAGAATGACAATAAAAATGACTTAAGTGAATATGCTTCTGTCCTTAAGATCACAATGGTACTATGCAACAATAACCACTGCAACATACCTCACTCATCATTTTTAGAGGTTGTTACAGAAGCAACTTATTTTGCCAAATAGTATATAAAAGTAAAGAGTCAAGGATTTATCCTGACTTTCCAATAAAAACAATTAATTCAAGTGATCCAAATAGGTGATGAGAGTTTCTTGTTATAAAAAGTCTTCAGCTAATAAATGAAGAAAGAATGACAGAATTAGAATGTCATCACTCTGTATCCCTTGGGGAAGTAATCTAGGTAATGATTATTAACATCACCAAATAAACGATATTGCTTGCTTTCTAATAGAAGTACATGTCTCAAAAATGTACCTGTGGGATTTTTACACACAGAGGTGACTGAGGAAGGACATGGAGGGGCTTATGGCATTGAAGGAAGATTATACTACTTACAAGTCCCAAGAGGAAGGGGCATGCCATCTACTTGGTCTCATGTTGGGGAGCACCAGATTTGGTCAGGAGACAGAGGAGCAAGGGGGAAGAATGACCCATGGGCTTTATTGTGTTTTCAGGAAGAAACGCAAAAAAGAGCGAGAGGAGCAGTTAGGACTGACTAGCTTGAATACTGTTGGCAGGCTCTGGTTTCTCGGGATCATCTTTAGGAGCCTGGTACCTGACCCTGGGTAAGCAGGGATCTGGCCTCCTGGAGTGTAAGAGCCAGATAAAGGAGGTGGCTCAGAGTCTGGGCTCTCGACTGGCTGGTGTGCCTATGAAAGTCCTTTGCTATCACTGAGGACTGGCTGACCCTATGAGGGGCAGTCTCTCCCCAGTCAGCAAAGCCACAAATATCAGAGCATCAGGAATATCGAAAATAAGAAAAGATAGTTTCTATAGTATGCACTGCCACAAATGAAATATTATTGCCCCCGAATTGAACCTAAAGTGTATAAACCAGCACACATGCAGTATATTACCAAAACAATCTTATCAAGATTCTAAACCTGACTGCCAATTTAAAGGATATAGATTGTTTCTGCATAAATGGTTAAAAAAATAAAAAACATGAAAATTTAAAATCTGACATTATCCAGTTTTGCAGGGATGTGGAATACTGGGAATATAAATTGACCCATTGACTTTAAGGAGCAATTGGTCATATCTAATAAATGTGAGGACAGGCATACTCCATGACTCCATGGGGTAAGGCATACTTACCCCAGAGAAACTTTTTCACCTATACATGGGAATATACACACAAGATTGCTGTTACTTGTTGCCAAAAAAAAAAAAAAAGAAAAGAAAAGGTGAGGGGGGGTGGGAAATGATCTAAATGTTTGTTAACATTTAGGACGAGGATAAATAAATCCATGCAAACAAAAAACATGCCAGAAATTTGAATGAGACTTCATACATCAGTGAGACTAAATCCCAAAGCTATAATTTTGTGTTGAAAGAAAGCAAGTTGCAGAATAAAGGGAGAAATGTAATTTACACATAGGTTATATGAGGCTTAAAAATAAGCACAATTAAATGGTATCATAGTTATGAACAACTAATTCCATAGTAATAATATATAAAATATATGTTGGTTTGATAACTCCAAACTCAGGAAAGTAGTTACCGCTGGAAAGGAAGGAAATGATATAGGATCTAGGATAAACCTCCAGGAAACAAATAAATAAGTGATACTTTATCTCTGAAACAAAAATAAAATGAAAGCAAATATAGCAGATTGTTAAAATTCGCTAACTCCGGATGGTGGTTACTTTGTGTTTTGCTGTATTATTTTCCATAGTTGTCAGCATGTTTAAAGTAGTTGATCATTCAAAAATAAAAATGATGGTATGTTCTGTGTTACTAGTAATAATGCAAGAATGGAATGTTGTAGCTATTTCAAAATTGCCTTAGAATAAATTAATAATTTAAGCCAATGTGAACACAGAGATCAGTCAAAGGAATTGAGAGTTTGAACCTCTGTGGTATTAAGTGGGCGTTGTGCTACCCAACTGGCCTCTTAGCAAAGATTTACCTTCAACTGCTGTTAAAAGGGGATAAACGCATATCACTATCTGCTCCCGTTTTTAGTGCACACAACGAAGATTAGCTGTTTTCTTTCCCTTGACTTTTGAAAAATCATAGTTTCCACTTACAATGTAAAGCTTTTTGTAG
Source organism: Ovis aries (assembly GCF_016772045.2). NCBI lineage: Eukaryota > Metazoa > Chordata > Mammalia > Artiodactyla > Bovidae > Ovis > Ovis aries. Next base: position 80,237,696 of record NC_056058.1, read on the forward strand.
TAGTAGCTTGGCTTAGTAGGGTGAATGCATTATTAGATGCCGTGTATACACAAAAGCTCTCTTGTAATAATACAGTTTATAGAGCCCAAATCAGACAGTTGTTTCTCTTTTTTACGTTATATTTGAAGTTAGGCTGTAGGAAACAGGCACTGTAGTTATGACTATATCCAACTACTGAAGGCAATAAGGAGCTGCACAACAGTCTACTCCTTATTGGTTACAGTGGTTTCTTTCCAAATGAAAACCTATTTTAAATGTTTGAGGTTGGTATTTTTTTCTTCCCTTCCAATTTTATTTTCTGTGTTTTTTTGTTGTTGTTGTTGTTGTTATTGTACAGTATTGTCCTAGACAGAGTGACCTGTATCTCTTCAATTCTGAGAAAGTTTCTTTTAATACGATAACCGTATTTTACCATCTTCAGTTGGCACTTAGCGTGTTCTCTCTCACAGAGAGCATGTGAAATGTGCCTAGAGCTGTCCCATATGCATGACTCCACAAACATACCTTCTGCTGCACAGCCAAAGCCTGCCAGCAGTGCCTTTGGGGTGAAGCAGTAAGAAGAGGTAAATGGAGCCTCTGAGCACTACAAACCCTCAGCATTTGAGGGGGGCTATTATCCGTATTTCGTTAAGAAAGCAACAGAAAGACTCCAAATACACTTGGTAGCATCTCTGAAAATAAACTTGGTCAAAAATCTCTAGAATCTCTGCTTCCTTCATTTCAGGCTGGCAAAACAAGACCTAGCTCTCTATTTCGAAGAAGGCAATGGCACCCCACTCCAGTACTCTTGCCTGGAAAATCCCATGGATGGAGGAGCCTGGAAGGCTGCAGTCCATGGGGTCGCTGAGGGTTGGACACAGCAGCAGCAGCTCTCTACTTGGATGAGTGATGAGAGAGCACTATCACCCAGGTGATAGGCTTGATGCAGACATCACTTTTATAATGTTGGGAAATAGCACATGGTCTTCAGAAGCAAGGCCCAATGTAAGAGTGTGTGCGTGTGCGTGTGTGTGTGTGTGTGTGTGTGTGTGCGCCCGTGCGCACACACGTACGCCACATGGGAGACATTAACCCAGGACTCTCCTGTTCAGACAATGACACAAAACAATAATGTAGCAGAAAGCCACTGAGGTTTGGAACAAATCATCAGATTCTAACCTCCTAGTAGAAGGAGGGTATAATTTTCCTAGTATTTCCTAGTATGGTGGAAATTTCCTAATATTTCCACCTATGAAAATGGCCTCAGATATATAGGGAGGTAGAATATGAAAGACTGTAGCTGTGCTGAAGTCAAAACAAAGATTATCTTCTCCCATCTCCTCCATTGCCTTTCATCAGATTTCCTTCCTAAAGAGGGAGTGAAATGGAATAGATACATGAACTCTTTCATTTCTTTTTGTTAATATATACTTTTGCCTTCTATTTTATCTTCCTCATTCTGTTCTCATCTCTGTCCTAATTTTCTTTCTCCTGCGTCTAGCCTGACATTCATAATAACCTTTTCATTTGGTTTTTACCCCAAACCACATGTTTGTATATTTGTTCTTACAACTTCTGGTGATTGCAGTTTTCATAGTTCTTTGCGAGCTGTTTTCTCATCTTGTAACAACTTCATCATAACTTGGATGTCTTTAACAAAATAAAACAACATAAACTCACTCTCATACTGAACCATAATTTCTGAAATGAATCCAAAAAATCATAGTATTTCATAAAATCCCAAGAGTTAATAGGTCAGTAAATAATTATGGGTTATTTCCAAGAAAACCCCACATAAACAAAAAACATTTTTACCAAAGTGAACAGAAAATGCACATGTACCCTCTGAGACTCTGAAAAATATGTGAATAATTAATTCTTGCAAACAAAATTCTCCTCCCATGGTTGCAATTATTTTGACCAAAATAAAACTTAGATTTATTCCTGAGTTTTTCTTGAGTCTACAGAGTCTACAAACTACTCCTAGGGGTCACAGTTTGTAAAGTTCTTGGAATAACAAGAAAAGTCACTGTATATGTTCAGCTCCTCTTTGTCTCTGTTGATGAACTTTCATTGATCTAATATTTTGTCAACAGTTCATCAAAGTAATGAATGAGCAGTCTGACAGTCCTGTCTCCTGGGACCACCATTTCCATCTGTGAGGTCTTGTAGCTGTCTCTCCATGGAAGACTGAATGTATAGGATTGTTTTAGGGGCTAGGTGAGGGAACGTGGTCCTTTCAACCTCAGGAGTCTAGTCCAGTCCTGATAACAGACCCGAGTCATTTATTCTTTCTCAAAATGTGTTTTCAGAAGAATTTTTTGTTTGTTCAAGTTCAGTTGTTTGTAACAATATGGAGCATTTAGTATCCCCCCTTTTTTTTCTTCTGAAAGACTGATCAAGTAAGCTGACCCGACTGGAACCACATCTTTCTCATTGCCAGCACAGGGTTTATCTAATTTAACAACACAGTGTAGCACGCTGCAAACATTAACTCCTTTCATCTCTGCAAGAGTCCTGGGAAATAAGGCTATCTCTTTGACTATCATCCCTGTTTTAAAGCTGAGGAAGCTGAGGCACAAAGATGTTCAGTGGCCGTACTCAAGGTCACCACAGCAAGTGGCCGAACTTGGCTCCAAGTCCCCACAATTACGATGGCAGTTTGTACATCTCTGCTCTACTGCTCTTGGCGCTCTACCTACTCAATACTTCTTGCGGCTCAAATGGTAAAGAATCTGCCTGCACGGCAGGAGACCAGGGTTCCATCCCTGGGTTGGGAAGTTCCTCTGGAGAAGAGAATGGCAATGCACTCCAGTATTCCTGCTTGGAGAATTCCATGGACAGAGAAGCCGGGTGGGCTACAGTCCATGGGGTCGCAAAGAGTCGGACACAACTGAGCGACTAACGCAGTCCAGTCCAGTCCATACTCAATACAAGTCTGGATGAGAGAACAAGTAGAAAAGAGAAAAGGAGGAAAGAAGGGAAGGGGAGAAGGAAGCAGTTTAAAATGTATGTGAATCTGGGACTTCCCTTGTGGTCTAGTGGTTAAGACTCAGTGCTCCCACCACAGGAGGCATGGGTTCTGCCCATGGTTGGGCAGTTAAGATGCCGCATGCCATGTAGCCAAAAAGAATCTAAAAATGTCATTAATGATTCAGGGATAAAGTCTGTATCTAAATTTCCTTGTTATTATATAGCACTAACTAGAATAAATTTATCTTTTTAGTATATTTTGATAACTAAAAAGTATAGGCAACATTTATTTTAATTGTTTAAATTTTAAAAATTTATTTAAAATCTAAAGCAAAATACAATGAATATCCATGAGGCTAGCACTCATTCAGAAATTAGAATATGTGTTATAGAAACTGCCTATGTGTTAACAACCCAGTTCATCTCATTCGCCTGGGAAGAAGTAACAGCTACATGAATTTTGTGCTCATCATTTCCGTCCTTTTTTGGTAGAGTTTGATCAAACATATACAGGTTGGCTAAACAGTAGATTGTTTAGTTTTGCTCACTTTTGAGTTGTATTAAAATGGCTACATAAAATCTTCTATCATTTGCTTTTTCCACTTCACATTATCCTAAGTTTCATCTATGTTGAGTAGATTATTCTTTATAAAATGTCCTATATTATAAAAAGCACTTTTATGTAAATTATTTTATTTGATTCACATAAAAATCTCCAGTAATAGATATTTTGGCCTTGTTTTTCCTGTTTCTTTTATAACAATGCTGGTAGCCATGAACAAACCCAGATTTTAAGCTGAAAATCTGTGCATCAAGACCCACAGGTCACTCTGGGCTCCAAGACTTAACACTAACAGTGACACTACAAGCCTCCCATATCAGCGAATATGTTCGAATGCTTATAACTGTGAATTTGTTTTCCATGTGGTATGGGTATTCCCAGATTATACGCGAGAAAAACAAGCAAAAACTAAGTAATGCCCTCTTCTTAGGACTTCTTGGAATTTCATCTTATTTCCATATGTATGACACATAAATAAAGCTTTGTCTTCCAAATATGATGGCCATGTCTATTTCACCATATCTAATAGGCTTTGGTAAATAATAGCATATGTAAATTCCAAATATATATATCTGAGTGGAGATTCTGTTTTCTATTACCTTCGGAGTATCTCTTACAGACATTCTTTTAGCTGCCTGGCAAGTATGGAGCCAGGAAAAGACCTGATGTCCCTGTGATTGTCAGGGGTTTTGTGTTACTTATTACTCACTAATGTGTTAATATCTACCTTACAAAATAGCAATGGGTCAGCAGAGAAATCAGAATTTTGCTTCCTACATGAAATGTTCGAAACAAATATGCCGATGGCCCATGATGTCTGTGAGAAGAGTAGGAACACAGAAAGCTTCTGTAGGCTACACTGAAAGGGAGCTCAGTCCTCTGGTGTTTCCTCCCTGCTGTCATTGTTGTTTACTTGCTAAGTCATGCCCAAATCTTTTGGTTTCCTCCAGGACATTAGACTAATTGATCACGCCTTGTCTAATGTGCTATAGTTGACAAGACATTGATGCTTTCTTCATGAGTTTTGACTAAAGTTACGTCTTTATAGGGGGATTCATTAATGAATTGAAACCAACAGAGCAATTCAAAGCACCCTTCCCTGACTGTTGGGAAAGGGGTGAGAGGTAAATTTTTCGCATAAACTTCTCAAGTTTGTTCTTGCTTATGGATTAACTGCCTAACCCCCTCCCCGCCCCCCAAAATTAGTCATTACCATCTAGGGAATAAGATATATGCATATGTGAGAAGCAGTGTGCTTTGTAAAAACAGTGAAAATTGACTTGTGCTGAGACTAAAGCAGTTCCCATCCTACAGATAAGAACAAGTTGTCCAGTATCCTACAAGTAGCCAAAACAACTGCTCCCCTTTGAGTTTATATGACCGAAGAAAAATCACAGAGCAAAAGTTGTTTCCTTTTGCCTCATTAGCCAGCAGCACAGTAAGGAAGTTGAGGGCATATGGTTGGAATCAATTGGACTTCAGTTCAAGGTTCATCTTTGCTGCGGATTACATTTAGCTTAAGAAAGTTGTGTGTGCTCGTGTTCAGTCGCTCAGTCGTGTCTGACTCTTTGCAACCCCGTGGATCGTAACCTGCCAGGCTCCTCTGTCCGTGGATTTTTACAGGCAAGAACACTAGAATGGGTTGCATATCCTCCTTCAGGAGAATCTTCCTGACCTGAGTCTCCTGCAGCTCTTGCTTTGGCAGGTGGATTCTTTACCACTGTGCCACCCGGGTAGCCCTAAGAAAATTGCATAACCTCTTTGAACCTCAGTGTCTAGCACCATAAAATGGGGATATTTTGAATGGTCTCGATTTCATAGAGTTGCTATGAATATTAAATGAGGTAAATATAGATCAGCTGACAGTACCTGACAGATAGTGAGTGCTTCTTACAGTAGTGTGTCCCATTGGGTGACGGAACGATCCTCCTGATTTAAAGAGCTCTGTCATGCTTGCTGTTCTAGGACAGTGCCTTCCTGCAGACAGGGAGCTGGTGGCTGCACTCTTAGACAGTGTTTGCATTTGGTTGCCATGTGGCCCCCACCCCTGATGGAGGAGAGGGACAGACATCCATGCTCAGCAGCACCTGGGGAACAGAAGGCTTGCACTAGGCTTGTGCTTTCTCTACTCAGCATCTTAGGGGCCGGAAGAGACCCAGCAGCCTCCTCTCCCCAGAGTGATCCCTACAGAGAGTCCGGATACACAACCCAATTTCATCCTGCCTCCACATGGCAATTGTTGTTCTTTTCTAGGGCTTCATGTTTTCTTTCTTACCAAGTCCTTTTCATGTTGAAGCTGGGCAAGATGCACCTCCACAGCAGGCGGGCTCTCCCCTCCTGACAAGTATCTGCTTCTCGTTTCCATCCCACATGGTTAAAGCTGGCTGTTTGGGGAAACAAACAGGCAAGGGCAGAGAGAGGGCAAACAGGCTGTGTTCCCACTCAGGGGGTGGCCTCTGTAAAGGAAAGTCCCACCTGCGGTACTGCTCTCTCACCCAACAACTCGGTTTGACATGGTCAAGAAGAGCAAGGCAAATCTGGACAAAAGGAGTAAAGTTCATGCAAGTGGGATTGGCTGGTTTTGATGCCTGTCCTTTCTTGTCTCAGAAACAAAACTGGTCCCGGGGTTTTAAAGACAGTTCATTTGGAAGCTGTAATCAAGTCATGCAATGTACTTGAGATATGGAACTGAAACGAAGAGTTCCATTCTGAAGACTGAACACTTCCAAGGGGCTTCCAATGAGTGGTATTTAACTAAAACTTGATAATTTTTAGTCCACCACAGGGAAGCAGAAGAAAAAAGAAAAGGAGAGAGGGCTTTCAGGTTCAATTCAGGAATGGAAACTGAAAAGAACAAGGGTAGAGTGGAGAAAGGACGGACTGAAGGACATATGGAGCGGATTGAAACAACAGCATGTTTAACAAGGAATGCCCATGCTTTGAGTTCAGAGTTCTCTGTAGGCTTCTTCCCCAAGAAGTCTCAAGATTCTTCCCAGAGGCAGTCAGCTAGCAACTTCCTAGGCTGCATGCTCCTCTCACAATACTGTTTCCTCTTTGTTTGGCTTGTCATTTCTTTTTCCCAATATAGTTCCTGTACGCACTGTCATCCTTGATGCCTATACAGTCAGTTGCATTGATTAAGACTGACTAGGATTTTCATCTTAAGCAGATTTTAAACTCATTTGAACATATTTCCAATTGAAATTATTTCAGTGCATTCTGGTACACGTCTTTTTAAAGTTTTTTTAATTTTATTTTATAAGAAATAAGCAGAACTGTGGTGGTGGTTTTTCAAATTTCATAGAACTGTACACTAAAAGGGTGAAATATTCTTCATGTCAGTTATACTTCAAATTTTAAAAAGCTTTAAAAAGACAAAGGACAAGTAAATGTTACAGAAGTATCAGCTAAATGAGGGACTCTAGCTAAACAGAACAAGTTGGGCATAGTATACTAAAGTTTAGAACACCATGAGCCCTGGATTTTAGGCCTAGCCACACCACTAATTATCTGCGAGCTCTTGGGGGTGCAATTTAATCTCTAAAAACTCAGTTCATCATCTGTAAAATGAAGGGCTTATCCAGATTAGCATTTCTTGAAGTGTGTTTGGCAAAATGCTACTTCTTCAGTTCTTTAGCATATTTGTAGTTTTTGTGTTAAAAAAAGTGTGGGGGTGGGTTTCCTTTGTCAAATAATTTTAAGAATTAAGGGTTACCCCCTCCCCCAAAAAAAGTCAAATAGGTTTGTTTGGTGCTGGACTTCTCCTGGCTTTTTAGCCTACATATAAATGTGTACAACATTCCATAAACACATTTAACTATCAAACCCTTTATCCTCTCCACTCCAGCATGTAGTATATAAACTCTGGGAGACACTTACCAAACCCTGTTTTCTTGACAATTGTTCTGATCAGTTTCTCAACCAACAATTTCATCTTAACACTTAAGATTAAATAGAATGAAGCTAAATGAAATCATTAATTGGTTGTTATAACAAATTTGTAACAAGGAACAAATAGAACCATACTTCATGTTGGATGTGTAGGCACAGACGTGTTCAATCTATTCATCATACACATATATTTCTGGTTTGCTCCAGCATCTTTTGAGTGAGTTCCATGTAGAAAGCAGGCAGAGGCTAGCAGAAATAGGAGAATAGTACAGAAGATCCCCTGGAGAAGGGAATGGCAACCCACTCCTGTATTCTTGCCTGGTGAATTCCATGGACCGAGAAGCCTGGTAGGTGACAGTCCATGGGGCCGCAAAGAGTTGGACATGACTGAATGGTTAACACACACAAGCATGAGCAGAGTAAAAGCAAATTCTATTGGAAAATAAAAACAATTTAGGCCTTAGAAAAGTTTGAACTTTGTTACAAACTTGAATCAACTATTTTCTCTCTCCTCTCTAACCATTTTAAAAGCCAAGTTATAGTACAGAAGAGACCTCATTTTTAGCTCCATTCTGGGAATCTGTGTACCTACTGTTGGGGTGCAAAGCTGGCAATGGGGGAATCTTTTTGAACTGAATGAACCAGAAAAAGCAGTAGGCTGTTTTTCCACACTCTAATCAACAACTGAGCTTTCAGCAGTCATGCTTCTGAGAAAAAGCTCATCTTGACTTTTCTGAAGTTCTTTTGGTATATGTTAGATTATTTATATGCTGTCAAAAGTTGGCTGAAACCCAATTATCCACATTTATCCACAATTGCTAGAAAACTTAGCATATGATGTTCCTGTGGTCTCTCTGCCTTTCTATGAGGAACTTATCTAGTTATTAATGGTTACTGGCCTTCTTTACCATCCTTTTGCAATGAAATCCTTCTGGATAACACAAATACAGAAAATGTAAATATGGTCACATATAATAAATGACTGCTTTTACAATAGCTTGACTACATGCAGTATATGATGAACCCCAGCAGTGTTCTCTCTTTCCTAATTTTATTTATTAGATACAGTGGTTGTTTTTCTTATGTTACCAGAAATGATATATTATTAAGCAATTCCCAACATATATTTTTTGTAAGTTAAATATAAATAAAAATCTTGGTAATTAAATTAATGGCACTATTTTCTTGGAAAGAAGTTGAACAAATGCAATGAGGAAAATATGAAGTCCTCAGTCAGAGTTGCAGAAAATAAAATTATGCTATACACAATTGGAAACAGAAGGATAACAAAAGTTTGTGGCCCCTCCAAGGCAAACTTTCAAAAATGACCTCACCGGTCCTTTACTTGAAAATAAAATTGTTGTCTTCTTCTTTACAATATGGAAGAAAGGAGGAAAACACAAGTAGATGTTGTGTTCCTGTATATTAGACCAGTGGTTATCTATAAGCAAGTAAATAACAAATTTTTGCTTCCCTCATGGTTCAAATGGTAAAGAATCTGCCTGGGATAACTTGGGTGAAAACTGCTTTCATAATTATAATATTTCTATGTTTAGTTTGATATTGTTAACATGGAGTCAAATCTAGAGAATACCATTATCTTTTAAGACAACAGCATCAATTCTTGACCCTAAAGTCAATAGTAAAAATATCATGAGATAGTAAAATTATATTGGTTTTTAGATTTTTTTCGTGTAATTCCTTTCACTTCAGATATTTACAAAAGACCTTTAAATAATATATTAGATTTTGGTTATATAAGATGGATAAGTCTGAGAGGGACTATTTGGCATATTACCCACAGTTAACAATGCTGTATTGTATACTTACAAATGTGATAAAAGGATCAACCTTATGTCAAGTGATTCTATCACATATAATAATAATAATAAGTAATAAGAGGACAAGAGGAGACTTCTGGAGGTGATGGATAGGTTTACAGCTTGGATTGCTATTGTGGTTTCACAGGCATATACTTACCTTGAAACTCATCAAACTGTATACATTAGTTATTCATAGCTTTTTGTATGTAAATAAATAAGCAAAAAAAAGGAAGAAATTAATTTTAAGAAGTAATAATATATCTGAACTTCTTCAAACATAAAATAACTGCCAGTTGTATATGTCTTGTTCCCATTCTGCAAAGAAAAGAAGACTGAAAATGTTACTTGAAAGCTTCCAGCAATGCATTCTAGGTACATAGTAGGAGATTCCAAATGCTTGTTGGATTGAAAGAACATCAGCTAATAAGTAACAATTTGATATATGTAACACCTACAAGCTCCATCACTCAAATGTTGCCGAAACTAAACTATGGGCTGAAAAGTTTCAAAAAAACTTTAGAACAAAATAGGAAATGAACTTTCTTCTAGGGCAGCAGAATAACAGAGGGAACGTGTCCCAGCCACAGAGAACATGTTGCTATCCAGTGAATCTTCTACCTGCTATTCCTTTTAAATGCTAGCAAATTCTTCCCAGGGGGGAAATCACAGACATTTTCTGTATACTTGGGACAGAGCAAGAAGTCTATGCTAATCATGCACTTTCCTCCACATCCCTACTTTGTGCTAGGACAGGACTGCCACACTGGGTGACTGGAACATGGCGATGATCTAGATTTGAGAAGCAAGAGGAAAGATGCTCCTGGTCCTCAAATTTCATCCTTCCACGTTTCTCAAAGGGGTGCCCTCAATCCCTGTATTATTGCTTCACGAAAAGACTTGGAAGACTGCTAAAATGAAAACACTTGGGTATGCAATACTTTGGCAAATAGATTTGACTCTCTTTGATATCTCCGATCAAATGGCAGTGTGCTAAGTCACTTCAGTCATGTCTGACTCTTTGCGACCCTATGGACTGTAGCCCGCCAGGCTTCTCCATCCATGAGGTTCTCCAGGCCAAGAATACTGGAGTGCGTTGCCATGCCTTCCTCAATCAAATGGCAGAGGCTGTCTATAATGTGCTGACCACCTCCAAACTGGGCAGAAAAGAGTTCTGTTTTTGATTAGCAATGTCTACTATGAGCACAGGAGAAAAATTGTGCTACATGTAAGCCAAGTATTTCCTGACCCTGTTGTTTTAGCCAATATAATCTTCATTTTCCTTTGAAGATTCACCTCTTCCTTAATATATCCACTTGCCCTCTAAAATATTTTATATCTATTTTTCACACATTAAAATTCAGTTCAGTTTGATTAAATAAGAAATGTGTCAAAAAGCATAGGTGTTCCCTCCTGTCAACCATGTAGTCAGGCTATTTGGCTAGTGCAGAGAAGGGAGATTTGCTCTGACCTCAGTCTTTACAGCAAGGAGATCATACCAATCAATACTAAAGGAAATTAACCCTGAATATTCATTGGAAGGACTAATGCTGAAGCTAAAGCTCCAATACTTTGACCACCTGATGCAAACAGCTGACTCATTGGAAAAGACCCTGATGCTGGGAAAGAATGAAAGCAAAAGGAGGAGAGGATGACATAAGATGAGATGGTTGAATAGCATCACTGTCTCAATCAACATGAGTTTAAGCAAACTCCAGAAGATCTTGAAGGACAGGGAAGCTTGGTGTGCTACGGTTCATGGGGTCACAAAGAGTCAGACACAACTTAGGAACTGAACAACAACAGTCTTATAATAAATGGATTGAAGATAAAAACTTTGCATTGAATCATCATATGCTTTGTGAGAACATTTAGCAGTAACAGACCATTTGGCTGAGACAGAAAGAAAGAAAAAAGAGAAGGAATAAAGATCAAAATATGTTTTATTTTAAGCCAGTACGGGCTTGCTCAAGATATTTTAAAAGTGGTACAGAATTATATCACAAAACATTATATATGTCTCATATATGAGATTATCTATAGCAGCAATTTCTTTCTGAAAAATTAAGGAAGCTTTTTAAAGAGGAGGGATAGCTACCAGTGCAAGTTTCTAACCCTGATGTGCTTGGTTTATTCTGCAAGAGGATATCTGATTTGATTTAATGTACTCCTAGAATACTCTTACTTCCATGTTTATTGCTTTTCCGCTAACCATTCATTTTCCATGAAAGTTTGATCTTATCTATCTATGACACTTTCGAAGAAGTAAATCCAGACTTTGTCAAAGGGGTATTATATATCCTTTCTTCGTAAGACAATCTTTAAGACTTTCATAATAGATGCCTGGAAAATCCCATGGACAGAGGAGTCTGGTGGGCTTTTTTTCATAGGACAATCTTTCAGACTTTCATAATAGAGCTTGATCTTGGAATCCATTCTTTCAAAAATAAGTTTAAAGATTTTCTGTATCTATGGCCCTGTTTATTTTCACATAGTACTTCTCTAAATCTGTAATTATCTTGTTATCTGTTTCCCTGTTCTTTGTCTACACCATACAAACTACACAAGGGCAGGGACTTGTCTGTCTTGTTCACTGTGTTTCTAATACCAAGTAGAATGCCTGGCACATTATTATGTTTGAAAAGGATAATGAATGAATGAATGGATCTGATGGTGATAGAACAGAATGCTTTCATTTTCCAAATAGCTTTTTTTCAACAATTTATGGTAGTTCATAAGTAGGGAGGTCCTAGGTAGATTCTTCCTATTTCTCTTGAGTGTGGCCTCCATACCCATCTCACATAGATCCCTAGGCTGCCACTTCCAATGGATCCTTGCTATTTCTGGACTAAGGCATTATGAACCCAAAGCAGGTTTTCATGCCTCTGTTGGTCCTGACCCTGCCTGGAACCTTTATTCAGCAAAGCAAGCTACGGTACATTTTCTGCTCTGTCTTAGCATTTGAGTCTACACAAAAGTTTGGGCCGTTCATTGCTCTGCCAAGAAACACTCTCTACACCATTTATAACATCTGGCCCACGGTTTTAATAACCCACAGGATGTCTGGACACAAACAACAGCTAATTTCATATCATGCAACGTTTTGGTAATATTTTAAAAATGAGATAATATACATGAAAGTGCTTTATAAACTATGAAATTCTAGATAAATGATAATGATCATGATTATTACTATGATCACTGTTGCCCTAGCTAAGACAAGAAACCTCTCTGAAAAGCCTTTTCACATTCTGTTCTTATTGCTTCCAGGGAAATTGTCTCCTGGCATTAAAATAGAAAAACAAAAAAAAAAACATTTTTTTAAAATCACATTAACACTTCCAAGTGCTATGTTATAAAAGAGAGGAGAAAAAGTAAAACCATTTCCTGCTCACCCAGATCCAGCATTTATCCAAAATGTGAAGGACAAGCAATTCTTAGCAGTTTACATTTATCAGACATATAGCATAAGCTTTGAAATATCGTTTCATTTCCTACCATGAAAAACGAGCCTGATTCTCTTTTTACACAAATTATCTCCTTATCCTGCTTCAGGGAAACTATCTCCTTAGGGTGGAGACCTCACTATGTCAATCAACCCAGCAATATCGCAGGTCTCATCAGACTTATCACATCTCAGTCATAAGTGAAATAGAAGCTGCCCTGAAGTTTGTAACTTGAAGCACATGAGAGCCCCTAAACCCAGAGGCTCTACCTAGAGGTCTAGCCTTAAGGAGGGAACAGATTGAATAATAGTCCTAGTCTCCCTGGCTACTTTCAACTAACAAGCAAAAGTCTTTCTAAGCAAATGAGAAAACAAGGATGAATACATACAAAACATGCTTCTTTTAGCATAAAATTGTTCCTAGAAGGTATTGAATTACATGTTAGCAAGAGAACTAGCTGGAAAAAAGAGCAGTCTCAGAAAGGGTTTTACAAACAAATTCCTCTGTTGCACAATGTTGACCTTTGCTGTTCAAGAACATTTAGCTCTCTCCCACTACCTTGAGCAATATCACCATTTCCTAATAATGTAGATAAAAGAAAATATAGACCAAGAGTCCTTAAAAGCCCATACTTACTAAATGATACTTAGGATTCTGAGTAAAATTTGTAGAGATTTCAAACATGTAACATACTCTCCTAAGGGACTGTACTCCCAGAAAGAATCTAGTTCATTGATTTTTAGAAAAACCAAAGCATTTTTCAAGGCTTATTTTTGCAGGATCAGTTTCTCCTTTAGCTTCTCTCTACTTGTGAATAATCAGAGGAGAAAATAATAAAATCTATCTCAGGTAAAAGGTGTCCAACTAAAGAACTTCAATATTATTTACAAGCATTTGACACTGACTTGGGGTTTCACTGATGATTGGACTGGAAATTGACATTTGTGAAGAAGCTTTGGAAATATATATAATTTAGCTTTAGTAGTTTGCGTAAAGTAGAGGTTAGATTCTTCCAATGACCTTTCATGAACTTTTGAGAGTGGATAGTTTTTTGGTGAAAAGGTAAAAAAATAAAGACTCCTTTTTCCTACCAAGGTGGTAATTACACTTAAGTTTATGTAGCGCTAATGTTCGTGGGAGATCTTTATAATTTTCTCCTGAGTAGGCTCTCTATGAAACTTCTTTTTTTTTTCCCTTGAGAGAAAAAAAAAATGTTTTAAGCTAACATCCTTGCAAATTGGATAAGTGTGGCATTACAGTGGTTTTCAACCCATTGATAGAGGCTCATGTGCTTTGAACTTTAGTAACAGCATTTGAAAGAGAGATTAAAATCCCCTTAACCAGCAAGCATTCACTCTTTAAAAGTTTCTCTTTCCAAGGGCATGAAAGCACTGCATTTTGAAAGCCATGTAAGTCCAAACAAAGCCAAATGCACCTCTCCTCAGATGCGTTCACTGGTGGTCGGAGCTTTCACAAAGTGACATTTTTTGAGGCTGTCTGCAAATTGCCCAAAGAGCCGGTCCTTCACTCAGCATCACAGGGTTCTTCTGCCATCATGGCAATTACACACATTGCCAACCCAATTAAGATTGCGTGGGGAGAGATGAGTGTTCACTGTAGCCATTTCACTTTACAGTCAGTGGTAAATTCTGTGAGAAAACTTCATCCGGCAACTTTCCCATCCTTCTGGAAGGGGGGCTCTTGGTGGTCAGCCAGAAATATGCAAAGCTATCAATATAATTCATGCCGCTTAGGGGTTCAAAAACACGGATATTTCCCAAGCCAGGGCAAATTAGCCTTTGGCATTGGAACTCTGGATTATTTATCCACTCAGGCACATCTATACAATGAGAAACAACTGCCTTGAAACGCAATAAAATGCTGCGTACCATTCCCAGGGGAAGGCTTGCCTGATGAAGCATTTAATCAAGTAGGCCACAGAGCTATTTGCCTTCTGCATATGCATGGGAGGCAGGCAGTGAAACTGGCTGAGAGGAAGCCCCGTAGACCAGGGCCTGATTTTCTCTACAGGCCAAGTCCCAACAGACCATCTTCAGGCTCCTGAGGGGGTGTTTCCAAGCTCAAGATGTCAGCTCTGCTTTTTCAGGAAACTCGGGGCAGGAAGGTGCTTATTCTCTTCCACTCTTCTTGAACTTTCAGACTTGCGGTCAGAGCTTCTTGCTCATCATTTTGAGTGCTTTAGTTTTCTTTCCTCAATAATAACGTAGACTATATACAAAGGCAAGATGATGACATTTTCCCCACAGCATCTAAAACAGTGCTTAGATGGATAATTGGTTCTTGAAAAATGAGTCTCCACTGGTCTATTTGTGGCTCCTCACCTAAACAAAGTTTTTATTTGGAAACAGGAATACCCCAGTCACTTAGGTAAACACTGCCTTCCCTTTCTTTTGATCTAAGCTTTCCTTTCAACCCTTTCCATCTAATTGTTCCCTACTCTAAATTTTCCTGGGCACAAAATTTGCTACTTAAAAATTCTTAATGTATAAGTTTTCATGGATGCGAAAGAACATCAGACCGAAAGCACAGCATCCACTTATCTAGTAGTACTTTGCATATAAGAAGAAAAGGGAAGCAATCTTCCAGAACCCTAGTGGATCATCTCTAGAGGAGTATTTATAGTGATTATCTGTCCTCCTTATTCAGGAGGCACAAAGAATCTTTCTTTCTTTACGTATTCAAGTATTAAGGATGCATTTATTTGTATAAAATGGACAGGCTCTACAGTGAGTTTGAATGCTAACCACCAGTTCCTCCTCACTGCAGAACTGTTGATGACTTATTTGGTGTCTCTGTGCACTCAGACGTCACTAGGATAATTCCAGCTGCATCGTGGTCACATTATTTAACTTTGATGCCTCAGTTTCCAAATCTGTGAAATGGAAACAGCAATAGTACTAGTCCAAAAGCCTCTTGGGAGGATTGAGTTAATATATGTAAAACACTTAATCCCTGACACTTGATGTGTACTCATCAAGTAATCGTTCTATTTTTTTCTTCCAGATTTTCAGATGTTTTCATGTGTTCCAGCAAATTTTATCCCATACCAGCTGAGAGGAGTGGAAGGATGCCTCTTAATTTGGGATTCTTAGTGCTGAGTCCTTGACCTTTTATTACATACTTGTTCAAATTACAGGCTTCAAGTGATGACTCTGTATTTCTATAATCACCAGATTATAGCTTAGATTGAGAGATTCCTAAGGACATGAACTCTACCCTAAATTTCTTTGTATTGCCCACCGTGTCTAACACAGTATGTCACACAGAGTAAGAGCTCCATATTTATTTTTACAGTTAATTTTTTTCTGTTTCTTCCTCTCCCGTTGTCCAAGGCTGATTATGGCAGTGTTCCACTTTTCATCTTCTTCCACACCATGTGTTTTGATCTGTGAGGGGTTACAGAGCCTGTGAAGCATAAAGCAATGGGGGGCTTAACACATCAGTAACCAAATATGTGAGCCTTGCCAGAACTCTTGCTGTTTAGATGGAAGAAAGGGCAGAGATTTTTTGGACAGATTTGTGTCCTGGGTCATGTCATCTGTGGGCTGCTGGTGGGTTACTTATGGGCTGGCATGCTGATAACATTGGAAGGCAATTCAAAATTCTCACAAAACATCAACTGAAGCCAGTGTGAGAAATATTGATTTTGATGGTAGCAACTTTGTTTACATCAGTGGCCAAGACAGTCCACAAAAGTGTGTTTAATGAAAAATGTTCCACCATGTGAATGAAGATAATGGGTGAAAAATTCAAAGTCACTGGGATAAGCTCCTTTCTACATGTCCTTATGTGGTCCAAGTACCAAACACTTATTTTCTCACCCATTCACTGCACTTTTGAATACAAATATGCAACAGTGAACTGACTTCCTTCTCTCCAAAAGGAACTGTTTCCAGTGCTAATAAAATGCAGCCACAAAAGAAAATCTTTGTAGCAGAATTTCACTCCAGTGGGAAGAATCAACCCTCAAACTGTGCATGTGTGCTCAATTGCATCTGACTCTTCACAACCTTTTGAACTGTAGCCCATCAGGCTTCTCTGTCCATGGGATTTCCTATACAAGAATACTGGAGTGGGTTGCCATTTCCTCCTTCACGGGATCTTCCCAACCCAGAGATCAAACCCCTATCTCCTGTCCACTGAGCCACTGGGGAAGCCCAATCCCCAGTCTATCAGCTGTGTTGTTGTTGGTTTTTTTTTTTTCATGAACTCTTTGGAAAGTCCCTTCCCTTATTTAGTCCCTTATCTCCCCATTTACCCAATCCCCTTATTTTAGCTTCCAGTGTTATCTTGTGATTATTATTAATGTTATTAACATGCTATTTCAGACAGCCTACCCTATAGTCCATGAGAGTGAAATACACCCTTTCTTTCCATCTACTGGCAAAAGATCTCTCTTGTATTTTCATTTTCTTTAAGTTTTGACTTTTCCTGGTACTTTGGTTTCAGCTGATCTGTTCTGTGACCTGTGTACAAGGCGTTGTTTTTTGTTTTTTTAAGTTGAAAATGAGCTGGGTTCTTTGGTGATCCCTTACACATGTTGTCTTTTTTCCTTTGTTTCTCTGCCTACTCATTCTAAACCCCTCACATTATAAGGTGAACTCAATTGTTTTTGAACCAGGAGCACTGTGAACTTGGGACTTAAATTTTTAAACAAATAGATTTTTTGAGTAAAGGGCTTTAACATTATTTGCGTTTGAATTTTCCTGTTTTTAATGCTTTTCTAAACCCTGGATGTTGTTTAGCCTTAACAGAAGGCATTTGAACTGTATGGTTAAAAAGATGTCAACTATTACCATTTAGCGCATTCAGTTCAGTTCAGTTCAATTCAGTCGTTCAGTCGTGTCTGACTCTTTGTGACCCCATGAATTGCAGCATGCCTGGCCTCCCTGTCCATCACCAACTCCTGGAATTCATTCAAACTCACGTCCATTTAGTCGGTGATGCCATCCAACCTTCTCATCCTCTGTCATCCCCTTCTCCTCCTGCCCCCAATCTCTCCCAGCATCAGTCTTTTCCAGTGAGTCAACTCTTCGCATGAGGTGGCCAAAGTACTGGAGTTTCAGCTTTAGCATCATTCCTTCCAAAGAACACCCAGGACTGATCTCCTTTAGAATGGACTGGTTGGATCTCCTTCCAGTCCAAGGGACTCTCAAGAGTCTTCTCCAACACTACAGTTCAAAAGCATCAATTCTTGGGCGCTCAGCCTTCTTCACAGTCCAACTCTCACATCCATACATGACCACTGGAAAAACCATAGACTTGACTAGACGGACCTTTGCTGACCAAGTAATGTCTCTGCTTTTCAATACACTATCTAGGTTGGTCATAACTTTTCTTCCAAGGAGTAAGCGTCTTTTAATTTCATGGCTGCAATCACCATTTAGCACATTACATATTTTTAAATACATAAAATAAAATCAGAATTACTTCTTTATTAGTTAGTGACTTAAATTTGCTCTATAGTGAGAAGAATTTCATGCTACTGTCCAGCATGAATTACTGCTGCTGCTGCTAAGTCGCTTCAGTCGTGTCTGACTCTGTGCGACCCCATAGATGGCAGCCCACCAGGCTCCCCCATCCCTGGGATTCTCTAGGCAGGAACACTGGAGTGGGTTGCCATTTCCTTCTCCAATGCATGAAAGTGAAGTCACTCAGTTGTGCCTGACTCTTAGCGACCCCATGGACTGCAGCCTACCAGGTTCCTCCGCCCATGGGATTTTCTAGGCAAGAGTACTGGAGTGGGTTGCCATTGCTTTCTCCGCATGAATTACTGAGGATGTATCAAATAAGGAAACCATCTTCCATTCAAATTGGTCTGAACACCAGAGGAGGGACGGTCATGTTTCCAGCCACTTTCTGTGGTGGCTGTCAGAGAGATCAGGAAGATCCTTCATGATGTGGGATGAGGGAAGAGACAGTTGTAGGAAACAGAAGCTCCTTACTTTCCAGAACCCAAGAGAAATCAGGAGAAAAGGTTCCTGAAGGCAGGGACAAGATTATTCTTTCTCATTCTACAAGTTCTCTCTTTCCCACCAGAATCAACAAGAGGGAATTAAAAAGTATAGCATTTAGGGTGGTCCAAAGATGGCAGAGGAACAGGATGGGGAGACCACTTTCTCCTCCACAAATACATGAAAAGATCATTTGACCGCTGAGCAACTTCCAACAAAACAACTTCTGAATGCTGGCAGAGGACACCAGGCACACAGAAAGGCAGTCCATTCTCTTCAAAAGGAGGTAGGACAAAATATAAAAGACAAAAAGAGAGGCCAAAGAATTAGGGATGGAGACCTGTCCTGGGGAGGGAATCAGGAAGGAGAAGTTTCCAAAGAGTAGGAAACCTTCTCACAGGTGGGTCTGTGGGGAGTCTCTCAACATAGCCAGGAGAAAAACAAACAAACAAATAAACAGAATAGGCACCGAACCACAACTACCAGCGGAGAAGTAGCCCAGAGGCTTGCATTCGCCACCAGCAAGCAGGGGCTGGACAGGGAGGTGCGGCCTGCATCATCGTGCTTAGGGTAAGGACCAGGCCTGAATGCCCTGAGGACAATCTGAGAGGGCTAACATGAGATAGCAACCCAAATTGTGGGATCACCAAAAAAAAACAAAGAGAGAGAGAGAGATAGAACTTTCCCAAGAAAGTTCACAGAACAAAGGAATGAGCAAATACCAAAGGAGAGCTAGCCGGCTGCATACAGGCCCCTCCCCACACCAGAGGCAGACAGGCAGGTGTACAACAGCCAGAGCCGGAAGGCAAGGGGCTGCTCTGATCTCAGCCCCAGAGACTGGCCATGGACTATAGCCTACCAGGCTCTTCTGTCCATAATATTCTCCAGGCAAGAGTACTAGAGTGGGTTGCCATTTCCTTCTCCAGGGGATCTTCCTGACCCAGGGATTGAACCCAGGTCTCTTGCAATTGCAGGCAGATTCTTTACCAACCAAACTGCTAAGGAAGCCCAGAGACCAGCATCCTCCACCAAACTGTGAGCAGGCTTGCAGTTGCTAACCACGTCTTCCTAGGATCCTGAATGGTTGACATCTGCCAGAAGGGTCGCAGCCTGAGATCAGCTCCCCAGAGGAGACACACAGCACACCTGAGACAGTGCTCTCAGCAGCGCACTGGGAAACCGGGAGAGACCAGGGAGGTGCTTAAGATGCATGGTCCACCCGGGACAGTGCGCTCGCCAAACACCTAGTCGCCTGAGCTACGCAGACCTGGGAAGGGCACAAAACACACGCCCAACTGAGTCTGTACCCTTGCAGAGTGTCCGAGAACCTGAGCAACTTAGACCTGGGAAGCACAAGAAATGTAGGGCCTGCTTTGAACAGTGCCCTGCAGAGCACCCCAGAGCCTGAGCAGTGTAGACCAGGAAAGCACACACTGCCTTAAGCTGGGGCAAACCCAGTGTGGTCCATTCACTGTGAGCACTCCCCACACATGCCAGCAATATTTGTTTACAGTGTTCCTCCCTCCTCACAACACAATTGAACAAGTAAGCCTAAATAAGTGACCACCTTCGCCCCCCTTGTGTCAGGGCGGAAATTAGACACTGAAGAGACTTGAAAACAGAGGAAGCCAAAATAAACGAAGAAGAGGGAACCGCTCTGGAAGTGACAGGTGCAGCAGACTAAAACTCTGTAGCTAACATTGACTAAGCATTGGAGAGGGCCTATAGAACTTGAGAACAAGTACAAGCTGGAACAAGGAACTATCTGAAACTGAACTGACCCCACACTGCCCACAACAGCTCCAGACAAATTCCTAGATATTATTATCACTTTTTAACTTTTTAAATTTATGTTCTTTATTACTCCTTTAAGTTTCATTTTTATAACCTACTATTACCTTGCAGAAAAAGACCCTATTTTTAAAGCAAATTTCACATATATATTCTTTTTAATTTTTGTGATTGATTTTGTTCTGTATTTTTAATATTTTTTTTGTGAGAGTCTAACCTCTACTCTAGATTTTTAATCTTTGCTTTTTGGTATTTGTTATCAGTTTTGTGCCTTTAAGAATCTAATCTTCAGTATCCATTTTCATTTAGGGATGTGATTACTGGCTTGACTGCTCTCTTTCCTTTTGGCTCTCCCCCAAGTCACCTCTACCTCCTCCCTCCTCCTTCTCTTCTCTGCTTAACTCTGTGAATCTCTCTGGGTGTTCTGGGCTGTGGAGAACACTTAAGAAATTGATTACTGGCTTGATTGCTGTCTCGCCTTTTGACTCCCCTTGTTCTCTTCCTGGGCACCTCTGTCTTCCTCCTCCCTCTTTTCTTTTCCATGTAATTCTGTGAACCTCTCTGGGTGTCCCTCACAGTGGAGAATTGCTTCACCATTAACCTAAATGTTTTATTTTCTGTGCTATATGGATGGAGAAATCTTGAGGCTACTGTAAGAATAAGAATGAAAGCCAGGGGCAGGAGGCTTAACTCCAAAACTTGAGAACATCAGAGAACTCCTGATTCCAGGGAACATTAATAGACAAGAGTTCACCCAAAAGCCTCCATACCTACACTGAAACCAAGCTCCACCCAAGAGCCAACAAGTTCCAGAGCAAGACATACCATGCAAATTCTCCAACAAAGCCAGAACTCAGCCCTGAGCACTGAAAAACAGGTTGCCCAAAGCCATACCAAACCCATAGACACCCCCAAACTCACTGCTGGACATTTCATTGCACTCCACAGAGTAGAGATCCAACTCTACCCACTAGAACACAGATGCAAACTCCCCTAACCAGAAAACCTTGACAAGCCACTAGTCCAACCCCATCCACAGGAAACAGGTTCCACAAAAAGAGAAACTATGAACTTCCAGCCTACAAAAGTGGCAGCCCAAACCCAACAATCTAAACAAAATGAAAGGCACAGAAAAATTCAGCAGGTAAAGGAACATGATAAATTCCCAACAAACCAACCAAAAGAGGAGGCAATAGGGAGTCTACCTGAAAAAGAGTTCAGAATAATGATAGTACAGATAATCCAAATCTTGAAAACAAAATGGAGTTACAGATAAATAGACTAGAGACAAGGATTGAGAAAATGCAAGAAATGTTTAACAAAGACCTGGAAAAAATAAAGAAGAGTCAATCAATAATGGATAATGCAATAACTGAGATCAAAAGCGCTCTGGAGGGAACCAACAGCAGAAAAACTGAGGCAGAAGATAGGATAAGTGAGGTAGAAGATAGAACGGTGGAAGTATATGAAGCAGAGGGAAAAAAAGAAAAAAGAAATAAATGAGGACAACCTAGAGACCTCTGGGACAATGTTAAATGCCCCAACATTCGAATCATAGAAGTCCCAGAAGAAGAAGTCAGAAAGAAAGGACATGAGAAAATACTTGAGATAATAGTCAAAAACTTCTTTAAAATGGGGAAGGAAATAACCATCCAAGTCAGTTCACTCAAACTCACGTCCATCGAGTCGGTGATACCATCCAGCCATCTCATCCTCTGTCATCCCCTTCTCCTCCTGCCCCCAATCTCTCCCAGCATCAGAGTCTTTTCCAATGAGTCAACTCTTCACATGAGGTGGCCAACGTACTGGAGTTTCAGCTTTAGCATCATTCCTTCCAAAGGACACCCAGGACTGATCTCCTTTAGAATGGACTGGTTGGATCTCCTTGCAGTCCAAGGGACTCTCAAGAGTCTTCTCCAACACCACACTTCAAAAGTATCAATTCTTCAGCATTTAGCTTTCTTCACAGTCCAACTCTCACATCCATACATGACCACTGGAAAAACCATAGCCTTGCCTAGGC
Source organism: Ovis aries (assembly GCF_016772045.2). Lineage (NCBI taxonomy): Eukaryota > Metazoa > Chordata > Mammalia > Artiodactyla > Bovidae > Ovis > Ovis aries. The sequence continues at coordinate 80,260,156 of NC_056058.1, forward strand.
AGACCTTTGTTGGCAAAGTGATGTCTCTGCTTTTGAATATGTTATCTAGGTTGGTCATAACTTTTCTTCCAAAACACCCCAAGACCCATATTAATCGTAAATAGCAATGGGATCATACTTCTCAATAATTATACCTTCAATGTAAAAGGGTTGAATGCCCCAACCAAAAGACACAGATTGGCTGAATGGATACAAAAACAAGACTCCCATATATGCTGTCTACGAGACCCACCTCAAATCAAGGGACACATACAGACTGAAAGTAAAGGGCTGGAAAAAGATATTTCATGCAAATGGAGGCCAAAAGAAAGCAGGAGTAGCAATACTCATATCAAATAAAATAGACTTTGAAATAAAGGCCATGAAAAGAGACAAAGAAGGACACTACATAATGATAAAAGAATCAATCCAAGAAGATAAAACAATTATATATGCAACATAGGAGCATCTCAATACATAAGGCAAATGCTAACAAGTATGAAAGGGGAAATTAACAGCAACACAATAATAGTGGGAGACTTTAATACTTCACTCACACCTATGGATAGATCAACCAAACAGAAAGTTAGCAAGGAAACACAAACTTTAAATAATACAATGGACCAGTTAGACCTAATTGATATCTATAGGACATTTCATCCCAAAACAATTAATTTCACCTTTTTCTCAAGTGCACACTGAACATTCTCCAGGATAGATCACATCCTGGGCCATAAATCTAGCCTTGATAAATTCAAAACAGTTGGAATCATTTCAAGCATCTTTTCTGATCACAGTACAGTAAGATTATATGCAGGTCAGGAAGCAACAGTTAGAACTGGACATGGAACAACACACTGGTTCCAAATAGGAAAAGAGGTACGTCAAGGCTGTATACTGTCACCCTGCTTATTTAACTTCTATGCAGAGTACATCATGAGAAATGCTGGGCTGGAAGAAGCACAAGCTCGAATCAAGATTGCTGGGAGAAATATCAATAACCTCAGATATGCAGATGACACCACCTTTATGGCAGAAAGTGAAGAGGAACTAAAAGCCTCTTGATGAAAGTGAAAGTGGAAAGTGAAAAAGTTGGCTTAAAGCTCAACATTCAGAAAATGAAGATCATGGCATCCAGTCCCATCACTTCATGGGAAATAGATGGGGAAACAGTGGAAACAGTGTCAGACTTTATCTTTTTGAGCTCCAAAATCACTGCAGATAGTGACTGCAGCCATGAAATTAAAAGACGCTCACTCCTTGGAAGAAAAGTTATGACCAACCTAGATAGCATATTCAAAAGCAGAGACATTACTTTGTTGACTAAGGTCCATCTAGTCAAGGCTATGGTTTTTCCTGTGGTCATGTATGGATGTGAGAGTTGGACTGTGAAGAAAGCTGAGCACTGAAGAATTGATGCTTTTGAAGTGTGGTGTTGGAGAAGACTCTTGAGAGTCCCTTGGACTGCAAGGAGATCTAACCAGTCCATTCTGAAGGAGATCAGCCCTGGGATTTCTTTGGAAGGAATGATGCTAAAGCTGAAACTCCAGTAGTTTGGCCACCTCATGTGAAGAGTTGACTCATTGGAAAAGACTCTGATGCTGAGAGGGATTGGGGGCAGGAGGAGAAGGGGACAAAAGAGGATGAGATGGCTGGATGGCATCACTGACTTGATGGACGTGAGTCTGAGTGAACTCTGGGAGATGGTGATGGACAGGGAGGCCTGGCGTGCTGAGATTCATGGGGTCACAAAGAGTCAGACACAACTGAGCGACTGAACTGAACTGATAGGAAAAAAAAACTATTAAAAATACAAACATGGAGGCTAAACAACACATTTCTGAATAACCAACAAATCGTGGAAAAAATAGAAAAGGAAATCAAAATTTGCATGGAACAAATGAAAATGAAAACATGACAACCCAAAACCTATAGGGTTCAGTAAAAGCAGTGCTAAGGGGAAGGTTCATAGCAATTCAAGCTTACCTCAAGAAACAAGAGGAAAATCAAATAAATAAACTAATTTACACCTAAACCAACTAGAAAAAGAAGAAATGAAGAACCTCAGGGTTAGTAGAAGAAAAGAAATAATAAAAATTAGAGCAGAAATAAATGAAAAAGAAACAAAGGAGACTATAGCAAAAATCAACAAAACTAAAAGCTGGTTCTTCGAGAAGATAAATAAAATAGACCAACCATTAGCCAGACTCATCAAGAAAAAAGGGGAGAAGGGTCAAATCAACACAATTAGAAATGAAATGGAGAAATCACAACAGACAACACAGAAATACAATGGATCATAAGAGACTACTATCAGCAACTATATACCAATAAAATGGACAACTTGGAAGAAGCAGATGAATTCTTAGAAAAGTATAATCTTCCAAAACTAAACCAGGAAGAAGTAGAAAATGTTAACAGACCCATCACAAGCACAGAAATCAAAATTATAATAAAAAAAATCTTCCAACAAACAAAAGCCCAGGACCGGATGGCTTCACAGGTGAATTCTAACAAAAATTTAGAGAAGAGCTAACACCTATCCTACTCAAACTCTTCCAGAAAATTGCAGAGGAAGGTAAACTCTCAAACTCATTCTATGAGGTCACCATCACCCTAATACCAAAACCAGACAAAGATGCCACAAAAAAAGAAAACTACAGGCCAATATCACTGATAAACATCAATGCAAAAATACTCAACAAAATTCTAGCAACCAGAATCCAACAACATATTAAAAAGATCATACATCATGACCAAGTGAGCTTTATCCCAGGGATGCAAGGATTCTTCAATATTTGCAAATAAATCAATGTTATACACCATATTTGGAGAAGGCAATGGCACCCCACTCCAGTACTCTTGCCTGGAAAATCCCATGGACGGAGGAGCCTGGTAGGCTGCAGTCCATGGGGTCGCGAAGAGTCGGATACGACTGAGTGACTTCACTTTCACTTTTCACTTTCATGCATTGGAGAAGGAAATGGCAACCCACTCCAGTATTCTTGCCTGGAGAATCCCAGAGATGGGGGAGCCTGGTGGGCTGCCGTCTGCAGGGTCGCACAGAATTGGACACGACTGAAGCAACTTAGCAGCAGCAGCAGCAGCAGCATACACCATATTGAAAAATTGAAAGACAAAAACAATATGATTATCTCAATAGATGCAAAGAAAGCCCATGACAAAATTCAACACCCATTTATAATAAAAACTCTCCAGAAAGCAGGCATAGAAGCAACATACCTCAACATAATAGCCATATATGATAAACCCACAGCAAACATTATCATCAATGGTGAAAAATTGAAAGCATTTCCCCTAAAGTCAGGAACAAGACAAGGGTACCCACTCTCACCACTACTATTCAACATAGTTTTAGAAGTTTTAGCCATAGAAACCAGAGGAGAAAAAGAAATAAAAGGAATCTAGATTGGAAAAGAAATAAAACTCTTACTGTTTGCAGATGACATGATCCTCTACATAGAAAACCTTAAAGACACCACCAGAAAACTACTAGAGTTAATCAATGAATATAGTAAAGTTGCAGGATATAAAATTAACACACAGAAATCCCTTGTATTCCTATACCCTAACAATGAGAAAACAGAAAGAGAAATTAAGGAAGCAATCCCATTCACCATAATGATGAAAAGAATAAAATACTTGGGAATAAATCTAACTAGTGAAACAAAAGACCTATATATAGAAAACTATAAAACACTGATGAAAGAAATCAAAGATGACACAAATAGATGGGAAAATATACCATGTTCATGGATCAGAAGAATGAATATAGTGAAAGTGAATATACTACCCAGGGCAATCTACAGATTCAATGCAATCCCTATCAAGCTACCAACAGTATTTTTCATAGAACTAGAACAAACAATTTCACAATTTGTATGGATATTTTTTAAAAAATGTCAAATAGCCAAAGCAATCCTGAGAAAGAAGAATGGAACTGGAGGAATCAACCTGCCTGACTTCAGGCTATACTATGAAGTTACAGTCATCAAGAGAGTATGGTACTGGCACAAAGACAGAAATATAGATCAATGGAACAAAATACCGCAGAGATAAATCCACGTATCTGTAGACAACTTATCTTTAACAAAGGAGGCAAAAATATACAAAGGAGAAAAGACAATCTCTTTAACAAGTGGTGCTGGGGAAACTGGTCAACCACCTGTAAAAGAATAAAACTAGAACACTTTCTAATGCTATACACAAAAATAAACTCAAAGTGGATTAAAGATCTAAATGTAAGACCAGAAACTATAAAACTCCTAGAGGAAAACATAGGCAAAACATTCTCTGACATAAGTCACAACAAGATCTTCTATGACCCACCTCCCAGAGTAATGGAAATAAAAGCAAAAATAAACAAATGGGATCTAATTAAAAGCTTTTGCACAATGAAGGAAACTATAAGCAAGGTGAAAAGACAGCCTTCAGGATGGGAGAAAATAATAGCAAATGAGGTAACTGACAAAGAATTAATCTCAAAAATATATAAGCAGCTCCTACAGCTCAATACCAGAAAAATAAACGACCCAGTCAAAAACTGGGCCAAAGAACTAAACAGACATTTCTCCAAAGAAGACATACAGATGGCTAACAAACACATGAAAAGTTGCTCAACATCACTCCTTATCAGAGAAATGCAAATCAAAACCATCTCTCACCTGTCAGAATGGCTGCTATCAAATAGTCTACAAACAATAAATGCTGGAGAGGGTGTGGAGAAAAGGGAACCCTCTTACACTGTTGGTGGGAATGCAAACTAGTACAGCCACTATGGAGAACAGTGTGGAGATTCCTTAAAAACTGGAAACAGAACTGCCTTATGACCCAGCAGTCCCACTGCTGGGCATACACACCAAGGAAACCAGAATTTAAAGAGAAACACACGTGTACCCCAATTGCAGCACTATTTGCAAGAGCTAGGACATGAGAGCAACCTAGATGTCCATTGGCAGACGAATGGTACATATACACAATGGAGTATTACTCAGCTATTAAAAAGAGTGCACTTGAATCAGTTCTAATGAGGTGGATGGAACTGGAGCCTATTTTACAGAGTGAAGTAAGTCAGAAAGAAAAACACCAATACAGTATATTAACGCATATATACGGAATTTAGAAAGGTCATAACAATGACTGTATACATGAGACAGCAAAAGAGACACAGATATAAAGAAAAGACTTTTGGACTCTGTGGGAGAAGGTGAAGGTGGGATGATCTGAGAGAAGAGCATTGAAACATGTATATTACCATATGTGAAGTAGATGACCAGTCCAAGTCTGATGTATGAAACAGGGCACTCAAAGTCAGTACCCTGGGACAACCTAGAGGGATGGGATGGGGAGGGAGGTGGGAGGGGGGTTCAAGATGGGGGACACATGTACACCCATGGCTGATTCATATCAATGTATGGCAAAAACCACCACAATATTGTAATTAGCCTCTAATTAAAATAAGTAAATTAATTTTTTAAGTATAGAATTCAATCTGAATTGAATTTTTAGTTTTAGTTAGAATGAAAGCTTTTCAAATCTCCTAGAACGAATTACTAGGCAATTATCCCTCCCCATCATAGCAAGTTACTTAATCTCTTTCTGCCTCAGTTTCCTTGTCTTCCCAACCCACACAAAAATATCAATCCTGTTTGTTACCCAAGCTCTACAGCTTTATATTTTCAACATAGACTATTTCTACATAGCCAAAATGAAAGAATTGAAAGTAATAGGGAGAATTAAAGTCTCATGCCCAATTTCACTCCTGCAACACTCAGAGAATGACTATCTTTTGAATAGCTGTTTAAGTGCTCTGGAACTAAGCCCTGGTAGATGGAATATAGGTAATACTTTGGAGCCCATTTGTTTCAAACTTCTACTGCCCAAGTTCACTAAAATGACTTGTGCTAAGACCAGAACCTTCCTAATGATCAAATCCAGTAGAAACCAAGCTATTCTCATTTATTGTCTTAAGTGACCTCTCTGGAGCTTGAGGCATTGTGAAAACATGGACTATCCTCTCCACTTGGACTGTTTTCTTTTCATGTTGGAGTGATATTATAGAAGAGACAAATGTACTGAGTCTGGAATCAGATGCCAATGTCACTACCTACTAGCTGGTACTCTCAGGCAAATTACTTGTCCTCTCTGTGCATCAGTGTTCCCATGTTAAAAATGGAAATAGTAGAACTTACTTTAAAAGGTTTTTGTATTTATTGAGTTAAGGACAATCCTTATAAAGAACTCTCTCACCTAGCAGATCCAGTAAATATTAATTTCATTATTTACAACACTATTTTCTTAGTTTTCTTCCTATTTTCATCGTTTCACGGTCTCCTTCAGGAATACTAATTCCTTCTCTTTTGAGATTAAATCAATATCTTTGTCTTTCCTGCTCTATGCCTTCACCTTACATGATCTTACTCACCCTGTATCTTTACATACAATCAAACTGTGAAAACCCCTTCAATCTGTCACTGGTCAGACTTCTGAAGCTCCAAGATATCTATCTCCTTACTGCACCATTCCCTTTGTTTGTACCGTCAGTTCCTCAAATTTAGTATGTCCACAGAGTAATGCATCAGCCCCTTCACAGGACTTAAACCACCAGAAATGAGGGCGTCACATTCAAAGCAACATGATAGGGATACCAAGGTGGGGGTGTTTAGTGAATGTCTGTTCTCCGGCTCAGTTCCAGCACAGGGTGGCTGTGGATAGGCCAAGAGTCTTCAATCTAAGAAGATAGGCTTGGCTCAGATTTCTGTAAACCTTATAATTCTGGATCCTATTCCATAGGGAATGGAGAATCATTGGAAATTTCTGATTAGAGCAGCTCCTAAAAAACATGATTGCATGTTTCTAGCTCCCATAACAATTAGCTAGTAGACTCTAATGATGTCATGGGTGATCTCAGTCTATTTCATTGTTTATTTCTTTGTCAATAGACCTCAGTCTATTTTTCTGTGAAGAAAAATCAAACAGCCTGCTGCTGTCATATTTTCTCTGAATGAGCTGAAAAGGTCCAATATTGGAACATGAATCCTTTCCACCGTGGAAATCTGAAGACCAACTGATCTGGCTCCCTGCCTCCCTCTGAAATCTCTGCTGAAATGAGATAATCCAGTTCTAGCTGCAGAGTGTCATTCCACTCTGACAGCTGTTGTTTCATGGCTTAAGCTGAACTATTTTAGCTTGTACCTGAAGGAATATTTTTCACAGATTTTCTGAGTTGTGGTAAGAGTTTAATACTAGATATTTCAATAGATGGTAGATTCTGATTTATTCTATCATTCATGCAGCAAAAGTCAAAAGGCCAGGGGCCAAACTGGATGCTCACTGGTGATAATTCAGGCTGACTCTCTAGATAGTTATATAGTCATGTATGGATGTGAGAGACCGTAAAAGAAGGCTGAGCACCAAAGAATCCATGCTTTTGAACTGTGGTGTTGGAGAAGACTCTGGAGAGTCCCCTGGACTGCAGGGGGATCAAACCAGTCCATCCTAAAGGATCTCAACCCTGAATATTCATTGGAAGGACTGATGCAGAAGCTGAAACTCCAATACTTTGGCCACATGATACAGAGCCAATTTATTGGAAAAGACACTGATACTGGGAAAGATTGATGGCAAAACAAGGGGGTGGCAGTGGATGAGATGTAAAATAGCATCACCAACTCAGTGAACATGGATTTGAGCAAAATGCAGGAAATAGTGAAGGACAGAGGAGCCTGGCATGCTACAGTCCATGGGGTCTCAAAAAGTCAGACATGACTGAGCGAGTGAACAACAGCAAACAACTCTAGATAGTTAGCAGGACAGCCAGACAACTCATAGAAGAGGGCGGCAATTCCTCTTTACTTTATCTAGTAAGAAAATGCAACAAGTCAGAGAAGGCATCCCCATTTAAGACCATCACCTAGCACAAAGCAGGACAAAAGAGGATCCCAGCCACACCAGGTGTGGATAGCATGGAGCATCCACAGCCAGAAAGAGAAATCTGACTATTATATGCAAAGCACACAAAAATTACTCAGGCAGAATACTTGTTCACACCACTTCATTCACCATCTATTAATTTAGCAAGTACTATATACAAGACTCTCTTCTAGATGCCAGGGATACACCAATAAACAGACAAAAATCCTCCACACTCATGGAACTGACGTCCTATTGTGCTGAAAAGTAATTTGGAACATGAGAGAAAGTTTGATTGGAAATGTGCTTGCTGGAGACCAAATTTCTTATTGTACATCCATGCTCTGGTGTTAAATCAGAAAGTACACACTCACAGAGAGAGGTACATACCTATATATGTATATATTCATACATAATCATATGTGATTAACAACACTATTCCCTCATTCCACATGTATTTCTAAGAGTGAGAAGGTATTCTTTCAGATGGTGTCACAGTTGAAGAGAAAAGCAGATGGTGCTTCTGGAGGAGGCAGCTTGCTTGCTGAAATGTCATGGATATACAGAAATAAAACTGAAAATGAAAGGCAAGAAAAATTCTCATTTGAATAACGAACTAGCTCGTGTTTCCTCTGAGCCACGCAGCTCAGATAATGAAAAGAAACACTCTCAGATCCTTTGTTCTGCATTTACAACAAAACTCGAACCACATGTCTGCCATGTAACAAGCCACTCTGGATCATTTCTTGAAGAAGAGGAATCATTGTTTGATGGGACCACTTGTAAAAATCCAGAAGGTACCCCAGAGAAGCTGGCAGTCAGAATAAACCATCCAAGGGGTAATTTGTGGGGACAAATGATACACCGAGTATTGCATTTGAACTTTAAAACAATTGCTCACACATGAAAAAAAACAAAAGGCTGAGCCTGCCCTCCACCCCAGCTTCCTGTCACTGTTCATTTTTCAGTGCTCCCCATGGTTGAAGGAAGCCCTCAGGACTCATGGCAGCAGAGAGTTCAAAATGATGCCTATAAAGCTTTTCTAATTATTATTATGTTAAACACATAATTTGGTGGCTTTGTTCTGTGACTATATGTGCTTATTTCAGCCTCATAATAGTTGCCAGATTCTGCTGCAGGATTTGCATCCTATAGTGAAACACACAGACCACAAGTTCTTTCCTGTGTACCCACAGTTCCACCAGCACTAGGCACCCCAACAATGCCCATCATTGTCTCCAGGGAGCCTTGTCCAGACCTGAAGTGACAAAAAGGAGTGAGTTCAGGCAGATTAACAGCATGTAATTACAGGCAAAGAGTTGGGCTTTACTCCTTGGAAAGATCTTTGAGGCCTGGGATAAATTTTGACTCAACACCAATTCAACCAGTTTTAAGATCAGTTGTTTACTTAAATCCATTATGCCCAGATTTTACACCAGCCAGGAGACCCAGCTGCAGGGCCTACCCAGAGCTTATTGTTTTCCAAACTACATTCTAATAGGGAATACTGGAGATGTGACCTTTAGCACTGTCAGGGTGGAACAGAACCAAATTATTAAGGCCCCTGGGGTCCCAGTGATGTGGAAGAGGAGCCAACCATTGTATAAAACCCCTCCGATTGCTGATTGCCGTCCCACCCCCAAGCTTCCTCCTCCCAAAGCTGCTTCTGAGAACAAAGCAATTTGCCTGCTACTTAGAAACAAATCACCCCAGGTCTAAACAGACAGCACAAACATTTCTTTCACAGAGAAGGTGAGATACCTTAAAAGCACTGTGAGCCAGCAAGGGAAGAGGTTTGGAAAATTGATTGAATCGTTTTCCCTTAAGAGTTATTCGATTGAATAGTAAGAGGCCAATTGTTAGGATCTGAAAACAATTCAGAAGCTGTAGAAATCCTTTGATGGTAACCTCTCTTGCCCAGACTTTGGTCTCATGAGAAAGAAAACTCTCCTCAATTAGACCAAGCAAATAATGGCTCCACGAAGTTTCTCATTTAGGGCAGATGAATCAAAGTTAACAGGAGGCAGCCAGTAGCAGTGTTTTGCAGTCTAACAAATCCTGGTTTTAGAAATCAGGCCTCTCCTACACAGTGGAGAAGCTGGACAGCATATTGACCGAGTGCGTGAGTGAATGCTAAGTCACTTCAGTTGAATCCAACTCTTTGTGACCCTATGGACTGTAGCCTGCCAGGCTCCTCTGTCCATGGGATTCTTCAGGCAAGAATACCAGAGTAGGTTGGCATGCCCTTCTCCAGGGGTCTTCCCAACCCAGGGATCAAAACTGCATCTCCTGCGGTTCCAGCATTACAGGCAAATTCTTTACTGCTGAGCCACCAGGGAAGCCCATTGACTGGGGGTCACAATTAAAATATCAAGGAAGGGCAGACAGTCTATGGTGCCACTGGGTGCCATATCCTGACCTCACCTGAGTAGGTGTCTGACAGGACATACATAAAATTGAATTTAATCATGAGGAAACATCAGAAAGATAATTTTGGAGCATTTTATTTAAAAGGGAGAAGTGAGGCTGGAGGCTTCACGAATGACAAGGTAATAAAAATCAATGAAAGAGTAACATGTGATCTTAGAATGGATCCTGTATAGAGGAGGGGAACACCATGAAGAACTTTTTTGGGCTAATTGAAAACATTGAACGGTTAGAGATTAAATAATCTAATATTAAATGCCCTGATGTTGGTAACTGTACTGTGATTATGTAAGAGAATGTCCTTGTTTTCAGGAGGTACATACTGAAGTATTTAAAAGTAAAGGGGCATAATATATGTAATATATTCTCAAATATTTCAGGAAATATATATATATACATATACATGTGAGAGAGTAAGATGGGAGATAAAAGGGGAGAAACAGAGGATAAAGGAAGGAAGGAAGGATAAAGGGAGTGGAAAGATGAGAGGAAGGAAGGATGGAAAGATAGGACGATGGGAAAAAGGGAAAAAGTAACTGGGGCAGAATATGAACAACAGGATAAACTTGATGGAGCATATAGAGATGCTTTTTGTACTATTCATGCACCTATTCTATAAGTTGAGATTAATTCTAAATAAACAGGGTTTTTTAAAGCTTTTAAGATGTATCCCAGGATGTCCTTTAAGAGAAGGCAAATTGATTCCTCTGTTTATGCACTCTAGCTTATTTCAGAATCTTCTCTGCCTAAGGTGATTAAATCATGAAGGAAAATATACATGGCATCCAGGGATGATCAAAAACCTATCTGATAGGTTAGATGAGTCTATTTTCTGATTATGATATTCAGTTAAGAAAATATTTGAAACATTTAATAGTTTTAAAAAACAAATCAATAATACTATAATAGAGCATTTAGTAAACAATGAGTTTCTAAACTTAAACAAATAGAAAAGGTGCCTCTTCAGCTTCTTGTCCAAGATACTCAACTTCTCTGGGCCTTGGTTTCCTGAGAGTAACATGGAAATAATAATACTAACTTGACTTCCAGTCCATGGGGTTTCAAAAGAGTCAGACATGGCTTAAGAGTCAGACATGACTTAGCGACAAAACAACAATATGCTATAATATACATGGAATTATATTTTACACACATATATATATAAAGAAGCCACAGTTTCTTTACCCATTTGTCTGTATGTTGACTATTGTCAATAATATTATTAACATTATAAATGTAGATTAATAACCGACTTCTTCATTGTGTCTTCTATTGTACCATGTATAAACATTTATAAATTGAAACCTATATTTTGTTACTATAAGTTGTTTTCCTTTTATTTCTCCTTAATATTAAAGACAGAGAAGGGAATGGCAACCCACTCCAGTACTCTTGCCTGGAAAATCCCATGGACGGAGGAGCCTGGTGGGCTGCAGTCCATGGGGTCGCTAAGAGTCGGACACAACTGAGCGACTTCACTTTCACTTTTCACTTTCATGCGTTGGAGAAGGAAATGGCAACCCGTTCCAGTGCTCTTGCCTGGAGAATCTGAGGGACAGGGGAGCCTTGTGGGCGGTGTCTACAGGGTCGCACAGAGTCGGACACGACTGAAGCGACTTAGCAACAGTAGCAGACTTCCTCTAAGGTTTACGTGAGATAACATATATATCAGTATACATGTTTTACTATAACTAAAAACATAACTCAAACTAGTTTAAATAGTAAAGGAATTTATTATCTTGCAGAAGAAGGTATTCCCAAGCAGGATATTGTCTCAGGATAAATATGCTGACCTCAAACCTACTCCCTCTCTTCATGTCCCACCTACATCCCCATTGGTTATAGTCAACTGGAAACCATAGGACAAGACAGCCCATCCACACAGGTCCAGACAAGTCAGCCTTCCAGAGCAAAGAGCAGGATAAGAAAGGTAGATGATGGCTATGTGGGGCAAACGAAGGCTATCTGCCCCATGCAGTTTAGGTTTGGTTGATTGATTTAATGCGTCTATGGAATCAAGGATCTAGATCCTTCCATTAGTCTACTGCCCAGAGCTTTGGCTCCATCCCCCAAAAAGTGGAAAAAAAATCTTTCCCTTCAGTTGGATTGCCCAGTTTAGGTCTCATGCCCAGCTTAAATCCAAAGAGCCATTAGGTGAGATAATATATATATATATCAACAGCAATGTTCTGATTGACTTAAACCTGGTTTCCAGAGGCCCCCACAGGAGAGGGAATGGGATAACTATGATGGGATTAGACTGCTTAGAAACTATGCCTTTTTGCTGCCCAAAGGAAAGGGCTGGAATGGAGGTCAGAGTGTTAACCTCAGTGTCTACTATAGATGAAAAGCCCCACAATTCTTGGCACTTATTGGGGGCTTAATAATTTTTTTTTCTTCCTGTTGAGCAAGGTTCTCTGCCATGCATTTTTCTTGCTTCTAAACACCCTGGGCATTAGAATGTAATATATTTCTCTTTTAATCCACACAGAGGAGAGGAGGAATATGAACATAAATATATATATATGACCTAGAATGTCAATACAAGGTAGTATATTAAATGTCAACTAGGGGCACAGATTTGGGTTGTTTAGAATGGTGGTTTCCAAGACATGGTCCCTTGTAGACAGGTAGAAAGCATTACAAGAATTTGCAATCCAAATGCTCATTAAGCATTAACCCTAGGGTTTAGGCTATTTCTGATGAGAAAATAAATATACACTCTGAGTGCACTCATGTTTTTGGCCGGTAAAGCATTCTTCAGCAGTCTCCCTACAAATAGGCTGTGTGGTCTAGCACCTCCAACTAGCATACACAATAACACACCAGGGTTTCTGTTAACCGTGAGCAGAACATGGCAGCCATGCCCACTGGTGGCTGGCTCCTAGCTGGTGCTGCCCAGATCCCCTTCCTGTAAGAGGTCCTGCGGAAGTGCCAAGTACCCAGGGAAGCCATCGCTCACCACCCAGTTCCCTGCAAGGCAAGCCCTGGTGAGTGAGCTTGTCCTTGAAAAGTCCACTCTTCCCTCATGGCCCCGGTGCTGGAGTCCCCAAAGCTCTCAGACTCTCCGCAGGCCTCTAGTGGCCTGATCCCCAGTGACCTTGCTGGAGAGGCCTAGAGGAAGCATCAGGTGGCTGGCGGAGCATAACTGCAGTCACCAGGCTCCATGCCGGAGGCGTCAGAGTCTTAGACTAGGCAGGCTGCAACGAACACAGAAGCAGTTGGGTTTCTTTTGGCATCAAAACACCAAAAAGGAAGTCAAGAGTACCCCACTGTTACTACCCAAGACACACCTGAGCTTTCCTTGTGCAACCAGCAGACCTAAAATAATAAAACAAAAACACTGTCTGCTAGTATTTGTAAAATGTTAGATACAAATTAAGGTATTACTACATTCATGGTAGCTTTTTGCTATTAAGTATTTCCCTCAGTGTTAGTCACTCATTTGTCTCTGACTCTCTACAACCCCAGGGACTGTATAGCCCACCAGGCTCCTCTGTCCATGAGATTCTCCAGGCAAGGATACTGGACTGGGTTGCCATTTCCTTCTCTAGGGGATCTTCCCGACCAAGGGATCGAACCCAGGTCCCCTGCATTGCAGGCAGATTCTTTACCCACCGAGCCACAAGGGAAGCCCCATATTTCCCTCAAAACTGATATTAAGTGAACAAACATTCTCATAACACATCCTTGAAATACTTTTCATGTTTATAAGATACCATACTGGAAAAGGCTGAGACCCCTGATTTAGGAGTTCTTAGTTCTTTTACCATCCTCCTCCCAGCACGCCTTCCTTGTCTTCCTATGGGGGTCATTCAGGCTACTTCATTCTTGTCCTGCTGATCTGTCCTGTGCATTTTCTGTTGGAGAATGTATTAAAGAAAGTACTAAGGAAAGGGAGAGATGGTGTCTGGAAGGAGAGCCCTGCCCTTTTATAAACTTCTGCTTTCAGATCCTTCTGCTCAGCTCCTACTCTTTCTGGCCTGAGCCTCAGAGTCTCCCCTCTTCTCTCTGGACCCAAAAGTGCTTGGTTAGAATCTTGAGTTGGGGACTCATCTTGCCAAGGAACTATTTTCCACTGACAAATCAAGAAGCATGTGTGTGAATTCTCTGAGGAATAACATCTGTTTTCCCTCATTTTCCATTCTCAAAAGAGCAAGGTAGTATTTTTCCTACAGGGACAATATTCCCTCTATTTTCATTCTCTCTAGGGGATTTGAAATGAGATTGGCTTTATTCAAATTCTATCCCTAAAAATGGCTTATGGTAAAAGATAGGACTTGTAGCTTTATACCATCAAATATATATAGGAGGAATTCAATAAACTGTTGAATGTATGAAAGAATCAGTAAATAAATTCCTAAACATCCCTGTTCCAGCCAGGATAGACTATGCTCTTCTTTAAAGCTGTAGAAATAAAACCTTAGTGGCAGATACAACTGGAATGGTCTTAGGTGATCTGGAGAAACCTCTTACATTAGAAACCTCCAGCTATTCCATTCTTGGTATATATCCCAAAGAGTTGCTCTCACAGATCCAAGAGTGCTTGTACAAGGACGTCTACCACAGCATTATATGTGGGGCCAGAAAGTTGGAGCAACATGGGAGTCTATCACTGGGAGTTTAAACTGTCAGAAGCAATGGATTCAATAGGCACATGGCAACATGGATGTATCTTAAAACAATGGTGCTTAAGGCCAAACATAAAACACGCAAGCAATTTATGCACAAGCACACAAAGCAGCAATACTCATTTTGCCAGGAAAGGATGCCAACAAAAGAGTTACAATAAAAACCATCACCTTTTTTTTTAACTTACTTTCATAGCAGGCAAGGTGGAAAAGGGAAAAAATCAGGTTTATTAATCAGATATTACAAAAACAATTTACAAGTCCTTTTCACACAAGAATAAAAAGCAGATCTAAGAAATTTATTTGGTATTTCTTCAAATCTCTTGACACTGGCAATAAAAGATTAGCTGAACTGGTATCTATTATAATTATGCATGCTGATGTATGTTATTTCTTCTTACATGGAATACATGGCAACTCTCCAGAAACTCTTGGTCTGCTATTATGTTGTAATATTCTTCAATATAGAGGAAAACTTAAAAAAAAATTTTCCTCCTCTTTTGTTTGAAATGATTTCCCATGCCTTTCATGGGTCTTGGTAGTGTTCCAAAACTTTTCTAATCAATCTAACTTTGGAAGTTGTCAGAATAGATTTTCTTCCCTCCAATTTTTATGACAGTATACATTTAATATCTGTTATACATAAATCCTTCTATCGTTTTCTCTTTGTATTATTTCCTTTTTTTCTTGCAATTTGTTTTTTTTAAGGTCTGTTGAGTTTTCTCCAATTTTTAAAGCTTTATTAAAATAGCTCTATAATTCTATTTTCAGAAAAACTGAATCGGCAAAATCTTTCTGACAATTTTCTATCATGTTAGTTGGGGTTTGTGAATCACTTCGTTTGAAAAGCTTCTAAAAAGTTAGAACGTTGCGGAGTATGAACTATTCTGGTCGAACGAGTTGGTAAATTCAGTCACATAAGCACAGAATTCTGATAAGTTTGAGGACTATTGTTTTGTTATTCTTTTCATATATTGAGTGACTGCCTTCACTTACCATTTTACCAAAACAGAAGTTTTATGTATGTTTTTGCCTCACTCTAATTCCATAATCAAAAAATAACTACATTGAACATAAAAGTAAAGCTTAAAATTAAATAATAATTTCAACTTGATAAATCAAAGTTGCTTCTTCATGTAAACAGTTTATAAATCTCCCATGCACACAAGATGTTTTTGTCTTGTCAATTAGCATCTCTGACATAAAAAATATCACACTGTACAAGCTCCTCAATCGATCAGCACACTATTTATTGGCCTCCATTCCTAAAGAAAACCTATATGATTTCAGTGGAGCAAAGGATTTGATAAGGTGAATAGAAAGATAATAACTGCTTGAAAGCAGAACCTAAGTGCTGCCTATGGTGTATTAAGATAATAGATCAACTTGTTGGTTTGTTTGGTAGATTTTTGTTTTGTAATTGCTGTCATCCTTTAATCTTCACCTGCAGTACAGTGTGGTTGGGGAATCACTGGGTATTGGTTCCACACCCCTGCTACTCAGTGTGGTCTTGGGATCAGCAGCATCAGCATCTGCTGATGCCAGACGTGCAGAGTCTCAGGCCCGCTCATCCACCCCACCAATATGCACTTGAATAGAGTCTTCAGATAATTACCTGCACTTGACAGTTTGAGGCAGGCTCTTCTCGTGATCTTCTGACTTCCCTCCTCTCACCATGTTCTTAACAAGAATTCAGTTTCTGGGGTGAATTATCTGTTGTTCGTTGCTTAATGAAAATGAGTATAACCCCGCCAGCAATACTTCTTATTTCCGTGGACTTCTTTTCCACTCTAAGTGGTAACACAACAATCACTTACATTGATTTTCCCTCCCAAGAGTCCCATTTAAATGCTCTTTTCCTGAAGTTCTTTTAGAAACAGACCTTCTCTAAGATGTAGCCTCACTAACAACTCAAAATTCAACCCAAAGCTTACCTCAAAGCTCACATCTGTTAAAAGATGTTAACGTTAGAAAAGCCAAACAGCAAAAGCGGGTCAAGGAAAAAGTGCCTGCAGGCCTGAGGAGCATGCTAGAATGTTGTACTCATTCCCTCTTTGGTCCACGGGAATTTCAAAGGTATCTTAAAGGCGGAAGGATCTGGTTACTGCAGTCTCTGCACAATAACTCTGCTTTGCTCCTTGAGTGTAGCGCAGCAGTTCACAAATATAATGTGCTGAAGAATTACCATACGGCAGTCGTGTGCGATGAAATGCATCTTGGCCTTGATGGCCATGGGTGGGTTTGACTTCATGAACTTTTTATGTTATATAGTCGTTTAAAACCTAGTCTCCATATAAAAGGGGGCTGCACTTTACTTTTTTAAACATCAATAACTGAAATTCCTGAAGTGTTTGTATCATGATTAAATATTCAGAATTAATAGATTATTTTGGCATTAATTCAATTTTTTAAAACTCATGTTATATAGGTAAAATAACTGATAATTCGGGGAAATACTCTGTTACTAGTTGATTGGGCGGGATATAAAAATAATATTACATAACAAATTAAAAATGGAAAAACTGAGTCTTATAGCCACCACATAAAATATTGTTCTTCTTTATAGAATGTCACCTTAGCTGTCCAACTACAACTAAGATTTGAGTTGCATATTATATTTCAGTATTGTATTAACTTTGTGTGTTACCAATTGTTCTTTTAAGAACATACATTGGAGAATATATACAAGAGTCTATATGTTGTTTGCGTCTCTTAAAGATTCACGCACCTTTGGGAAGATGTGAGAATGGGTTATGTACTGACCTTGGAACAACTTACCTTTGTGTTATTCCTGTATGTACTATGTGGGGGAAGAAAGGACTGAACATTAAGGAGTGTGTGAGTCACTGATAACAGTAGAGACTAGCCAAGTCGGTGTTCACGGGTTGGTGAAAATGCTACTCATTTTGCAATATGAACCTTTCTGTTAATTTGGGTTTAAGGCTAAATAGGTATTATATTGGAGAAGGCAATGGCACCCCACTCCAGTACTCTTGCCTGGAAAATCCTATGGACGGAGGAGCCTGGTGGGCTGCAGTCCATGGGGTCGCTACTAGTCAGACACGACTGAGCAACTTCACTTTCACTTGTCACTTTCATGCATTGGTGAAGGAAATGGCAACCCACTCCAGTGTTCTTGCCTGGAGAATCCCAGGGACGAGGGAACCTGGTGGGCTGCCATCTATGGGGTCGCACAGAGTCAGACACGACTGAAGTGACTTAGCAGCAGCAGGTATTATATTTTGAAGGGGCTTCCCAGGTGGCCTGAGTGGTAAAGAAACTGCCTGCCAGTGCAGGAGATGTAAGCCACCCAAGTTTGATCCCTGAGAAAGGAAGATCCCTAGAGGAGGGCACAGCAACTTGCTCCAGTTTTCTTGCCTGGAGAATCCCATGAACAGAGGAGCCTGATGGGCTATAGTCTATAGAGCCTCAAAGAGTGTGAAGTGACTGAGCACACAGCACACAAATTTGTTGACATTAGACTTGACAGAGTGAAAACATTTTGTTTTCTGAAAACATCACAGACGATTTATAAAACCTTTAAACTCTGGCATTAACCAAATGTGCTTTCCACATTTCCACCTTTCCCCTATAATAAATATGAATAAATATAATATACATGTTTCTGATTTATTTGCAACTAATTTATCAAAATGAGCAAGACCTATTTGCTAACCACAAGGTCTAGGGAGTCTGTGTGTGTCAGCAGAAGGGGGAGGAGGGGGTGGAGAATGTCTTAA
The DNA here is from genome assembly GCF_016772045.2 of Ovis aries. Taxonomy (NCBI): domain Eukaryota; kingdom Metazoa; phylum Chordata; class Mammalia; order Artiodactyla; family Bovidae; genus Ovis; species Ovis aries. The sequence continues at coordinate 80,278,865 of NC_056058.1, forward strand.
CGTCTTCCTTTTGGACTCAGTTAATCCAGAGGGGATTCAAACTCTGATTATGAGAGTTTATTAAAAGTTGAGAGACCATTAAATATTTCTTTCATTTTATTTTTTCTGTCTCATCTCCTTTGCCATTCTCAAGGTCCCCAATTCTCCTTTGTTTGCCTTGCTCTCAGGATAGGTGGGACATGTCCATTAACAATAATAAATCCAAAATGTGAATTGAATCCCCAAATTATGAATATGAGTGCTTTCATCCCCCCTTCATTCTTATTTTCAAAGAGAAAAGTTACTTGAAGTCAGCTGTATAATAAATTCAGCACATTTGCTTTGAGTTTCTTCCATAACTCAACTGATGGTATGTTTCAATCTAGATGTTCTCCACTTAAACTTACCCTAAAACCCAGCAAAGGAATGCACATATTAGCAATAATTAAGCCATTGAATAGCTATATGTCTATCTGATAATTAATCAGTTAACAAATATTTCATATTATCCAGTCTCCCAATCATGCTTCATTGTAGAATTTACCTGAGCACTTACTTTATGTATTGAATCTCCAGTCCCTCTTCAGAAGCTGAGGAGCGTGTATGTTTAAATAGTGCCCCAGAGTGATTCTTGACAATCTGGGCCCCAACACACATTGTGCTTGGTTAATTATGCTGTTATGAAACAGAGCTTCTCAAAAGGCCATTTGGGGTCATTTTAATCTTTTTAATGAAGATTACATTTTAAATGTACAGTTATATGTGATCTAGCATCTATATTGTATCATAAGAGCTTTCCTATTAATACTTTATAAACTAGAAAAGTTTCTTTGTCAGACTGTTTGTCTCAATTTTTCCTCTGGAAGAGTGATCAGAATAAGATTAACCATGGTCTCTTCCTTCAAGAAGATTAAAGGTGCTACTTAGACAGGGGCCATAGTATGATGTTGACAGTCACAAACTCACTGTGTAACTTGGGATTTGTCACTTCATCTGTTTGAAATTTATTTGGACATTAAGGCAAATATCAAAATTAGAGATGCATATACTTTGATAATAAAGTGGCTGTAACATCACTGCTTTTATTTTATCTGGTCAAAGCATTTTTTTTTTACTTTGTATTTTAGGTAACATTAAAGGAATGATTAATGTGTAACTTTACTTTTATCAAATGGGGGACATGGATTAAAACAGGTTAAGTAGTACAGGTTTGGGCAGTGCATTTGTTTTCTATTGCTGCATAACAAATTATCACAAATTTGGGAGCGTCAAAAAACACATTTTATGTCATGGCTTCTGTCTGTGGTTCACAAGTCCAGGTTTTGCTTAGCTGACTCTTCTGCCCAGGATCTCATCAGGCTATAATGCTGGAGGTTTGAATAGGGAAGAATCTTCTTCTAAGCTCATTCATGTTGCTGGGAGGACTTATTTCCCTGTGGTTGTAGGACTAAGGGCCACTGCTTCTTATTGGTCATCAGCTGAAGGCCACTCACAGTTCCCAGCCTTCTCCATCGGTGGTTCATACCATGGCCATTTGCTTCTTCAAGATCGGCAGGAGAATCTCTCTCTCCAGTTCACTAAGATGGAATTAAGAAAACAATCACAGGAGTGACATCCATCACCTTTCCTATATTCTATAGAAGCAAACCATAGGCTTCATCTGCTCAAGGGGAAAGGACTATACAGCCAGGGGGCATCCCCGATGGCACTAGTGGTTAAGAGCCCACTTGCCAGTGCAGGAGACATTAAGAAACATAGGCTCATCCTGGCTTCAGGAAGATCTCTGGAGGAGGGCATGGCAACCCACTCCAGGATTCTTGCCTGGAGAATCCATGGACAGAGGGGCCTGATGGGCTATAGTCCATAGGATCACTAAGAGGCCTGACTGAAGTGACTCAGCACGCATGCACACATGAGTAGGTCCAATTCAGGGGTCTCAACCAGATGATTTCTAGATTAAGCTCCTTATTTTACTTAGAAAACAATGTGGCTTGAAATGTGGTCCCAAAACCTCATACCTGAGAATCTCCTAAGGAGCTTATTTAAAAATGCAGATGACGGAATCCACAGCCATACCTGCTGAATCAGAGTGTCTTGGCACAGGCTGAGGGAATCTTCATTTTTTACAATTTCCCAGGTGATTCTAATGCATATTAATATTTGGGGACATTATTATTCTATGTTAATTGTGGAAAAGTAACTTTAAAAGGCAATGAGGATACCAGGGAAAAAATAAGTTGGACTTCACTGAAATAAAAACTTCTGTGCTTCAAAGGATGCCTTGAAAAAAATGAAAAGACAGCTCACAAAATGAATCATGTATCTAATAAGGATCTACTTTCCAGAATATATTCTTACAATTAAAAATTCTTACAACTCAAGAAGACAAACAATGCAATTTAAAAGGAGTAGAAAATTTGAATAGACATTTCTTCAAAGAAAATAAGGTTTTCAATAAGAACACGAAGTCATAAGGAAACATCCTCAGTCATAAGGAAAATGCAAATCGAAACCTCAGTGAGATACTACTTCACACAAGTTAGGGTATGATAATAAAAAACTTGGACAATAACAAGTGTCGGTCAGGACATGAAGCAATTAGAACCCTTATATCTTGTGGGTGACAAAGACTCCCTCCTTGATCAGACTTAAGTCATACTCCTCTGATCCCTCACCTCTGCTAGACATCATCCTTGGCCTATATGTTCTTAGAATTGATTAGCCTGATTTAGCAAGAATCCTGACAAGACAGTTTACCAAGAATTACTCACCTTGATACCCAGGCCCCATCCTCTTAGAGATTTTCCATCCACCTACTCTCTAGCTATAAATTCTCAACTCTTTCTGGAGTTGAGTTTAGTCTCTTTCTCCTTTTACAATAATCTTGAATAAGTTTTCCTTGCCTATTTAACTCCATCCAGCAAAATTTTGGGGGCTTCCCTGGTGGCTTAGATAATAAAGAATCTTTTTTATAAAGTGGTGAAAATGTAAAATGGTACAGCTGTTTTGAAAATAGTTTCACAGTTCCTCAAAGTTAGTTACCCAGCAAATCCATTTCTATGTATATACCCAAGAGTACTGAAATGATATTTTCACAAAAATGATTTGTACACAGATGTTCATAGCATATTTATAACAGCGAAAAAGTAGAAACAACTCTGATTCAGCTGATGAATGAAAAAACTAAATGTAGCATATCCTTACAATGGAGGATTGATCATCCATAGAAAGAAATGAAGTACTAATAGGTGTTAAAACATGGATGATATGAGAACATTATCTTTAGTAAAAGAAGTCAGACACAAAAGGCTATGGGTCATTTAATTCCATTTATATGAATATCCAGAAGAATCCATAAGATTTCAGTTCAGTTCAGTTACTGAGTCATGTCCAACTCTTTGTGACCCCATGAACTTCAGCACACCAGGCCTCTCTGTCCATCACCAACTCTCAGAATTTGCTCAAACTCATGTTCATCGAGTCGGTGATGCCATCCAACCATCTCATCCTCTATCATCCCCTTCTCCTCCTGCCTTCAATCTTTCCCAGCATCAGAGTCTTGTCCAGTGAGTCAGTTCTTCGCATCAGGTGGCCAAAGTATTGGAGCTTCAGCTTTAGCATCAGTCCTCCCAATGAATATTCAGGACTGATTTCCTTAAGGACTGACTGGTTGGATCTCCTTGCCGTCCAAGGGACTCTCAAGAGTCTTCTCCAACACCACAGTTCAAAAGCCAGCTTTCTTTATGGTCCAACTTTCAAATCCATACATGACTACTGGAAAAACCATGGCTTTGACTAGATGGACCTTTGTCAGCAATCACTGATACTATCTAATTCCAGGACACTGACATTATCCTGAAAAGAAATCTCATACCTATTAGCAGTCAATTCCCAATCCCCTCCTCCCTCAGGAACTGACTGCTAATAGGTATGAGATTTCTTTTCAGAATAATGTCAATGTCCTGGAATTAGATAGTGTCAATGGTTGCACAATGTTGTGAATATACTAAAGGCCACAGAATCTTATGCTTTTAGAATGTGAACTTTACATTGTATGGGTTACATTTCAATTTCTTTGAAGCATATAGGAGGAAAATTCAGGAGGAAAGGAACTTTGTATACCTGTGTCTGATTCATGTTGATGTATGGCAGAAATCAACACAAGGTTTTAAAACAATTATCCTCCAATTAAAAATAAATAGGTTTTTTTTTTAAAGTAAGCATTAAAAAAGCAGTGAAAAGAATCATCTTCTAAATGAACTTGCTTTATGTGTGTTTGTGTGGTGTGTGGGTCTGTTGAAAGTCAATATTAATTAAGAGAACAAAATAGAAATACGGAATGTTTATATTTCAAATACGTACATCATTAAAATCACTTCTCTTTTCCTAGGCACTATAGCTCAACTTGCATTAAGCTTTTAAGGATTCATCATCCTAAATAATCAATAAAAAAAAGATACAAGGAACTAATATGCAGTGAATAAATCTTTTCTGTAAAATGTTACCAGAGAGACACACATTCTGTCAGGTACATAGCTTATCTTATCTGTGCTTCTCTGAAACTTTTTATCCAGGAAAGGGGAGAGAGGGAGGAGGTGGGGAAGGAGGAGAAGTAAGGAGAGGGAGAAGGAAAAGAGATGGAAAAAGGAGAGGAGAGGAGAGAGTCATTACTGCTCATCCCGGAAATTAAGGTTTCTGCCTTAGGGCTTTGAAGCTGCTACTGGTTTTCTCCAACACCTTCTTGAGATTAGGCATTTCGGCTGCATTCCATAACATATTTTGCAATATCCACTTGTAGCTGTTGAGTTACATAGCCAATAGTTTGGAAGGAGACTACAAAGCCAAAGAGAAAACTGCCTTGCATAAGAAAGAAACAGGAAACTCATGGGTGAGAGAGGAGCAATTAGAAATAGCCTAAGGAAGGATGGAAGAATCTATTGAAAAGACAGGTTCCTGGTAAAATGGCCAATTCCACAATAGGGATTAGCCAATGAGAGGGCAGAGGGACTTTTTAAGAACAGGATTACCTAACACAATTGGAAGTCACTTTCTGCGTGGTGCTGTAATAAATAACACTTGTTCTCCCTTGTCGAATGCACACAGCCTTGTGCCTGTAGTCCTCTGGAAGGTGGATAAATGCCAGGGCTCAGGAAGGGACTCCAGTGTACAGGGTGAGGTGATGCTGTGTGCTTGCAAAGAAACCCCTCAAACAGTGAGGTGAGAGACTGGAGTTGTGTATAAAGCAGGGGATAAGCATGGTGAGGGAATACCTTTGCCCATGTCAGAAGGAGCCCCTGCGTTTCCCACTCTGTGTTATGCCCATCTCTTTATTCTTTCCAGAAGAGACTGTAACAGGCCCTCCTCGGAGCCAATGGAGAATAAAACAAAATATTAAGCTTATGTGTTTCTTACCCTTTGGATGATTGTGATTATTTCTGGTCTCATCTTGAGTAAAGACTTGTAAGAATTCACTGTGCCGAATGTCCCATAGAGGGAATGACATAAGTCCTTATAAAAGACAGACTTGAGCTGGTTCACTGTGGCCTGATCATCTTCCCATATTCACTGGGCAAATACGGAGTGTTAGAGGACCTTGATATGTGTTCTGGCCTAAAGATCAGTAAGGGATGGTCTCTGCTCTGAAGGAAACAGTTGATATCTGTTTAAAATGCATGTGTAGTATTAATAGTCCTCAATACTGTCCTACTCAAAGTATGGTCTGTGCACTGCTGCTAGTCCACAAGTTGTTTATTGTGGTAAGATATGTACAGAAATTGAAAGTATTTAAATCTTTCATAGTACATTGACAGAGTAACCTACTATCTGTTGAATCTAATTATTAAAAATTGAGATTGTGTTTTATGTCTTTTATTTCTAGCATTTTTTAATTAATTTATTTGTATTGCATTTCATAAAATTCTTAGTCCATGATAGGTTAGAGTGAAATAAAATACTAGTCCCTCACCCCTGATACATTGAGAAGTTCTGTTCTCAAAGATATGGGGTGCCTTATAACTAAACTTTCCCTGGAGTGTCAGGGTAAACCTCCCAGAAGGGATGATTCTAGAGGAGAAACCTCGAAGATAAACAAATTTGTCAGACAGGCAAGGAAAGGAAGGCATTACAAGAAAGGACTGCTTATGTCAAGGCAGAGTGTCATCAGACAGCAAGCAGCTCAACATGGTTTATATGGGTACTGGGCTGGGAGTGAGGGGGATTACAAAGATGAAATTGAGAAACCACCTTACAGCAATCTGAATTTCATAGGGCAGGCAATGGGAGAGGTTACAGGTAGGGAATGTAGCTTGTTTTACTCTGCTTGGGCTACCATAGGCTGGATGGGTTAAACAGCAGGCACTTATTTCTCCTAGTTCTAGAGGCTAGGAAGTCCAAGATCAGGTTGCCGGCAGATTTGCTTCTTGGTAACAGCCCTCTTCCTCATTTACAGACCACAGCTTTCTCACTGTGTCTTTACATGGCAGAGAGAAGAAGCTTTGGTGTCCCTTCCTTTCCTTGCAGAAGCACTAATCCCTTTAGGTGGAGGGGGGGTTCCATCCTCATTATCTCATCTCGCAATGGCCCTGCCTCCTAATACCATCACACTGGGGGCGGTTAGGACTTTAACATGTGAACAGAGGTGGGGCACAAATGCAGCCCTAAACATTCATTCCATAACATAGCGAATGAATTGGCCATATCTTGGTAGAGTAATAATTGTATATCCAAAACTGCCCAGCAGGCAACTGCTGCACCAGCCCCGTTCTCTGCAAAGACTCGTGTAGGCTCAAGATTTGGTTTATAAAGTCATCAACCTCAAGGTGGTTGTTAAAGTCAAGGAAGTACTAAGATGCTACACATAAAGAATAGAGAGTGAATAAAGAAGAGGATCAAAAATCGTGGGGGCTCCAAGGTACAGACAGAGAAAGAGGAATGTGCTTAGGAAACAATAAGACTCTGTTTGACAGGGACGGGGAGAACAGGATTGCAGTCAGAGAAGCAACTCTAAGAGCAGAGAACTCTAAGGATTGGGAAGGGCTATCCAGGAAGCACCAAGAAATTAATGTACCCCCTAGGTCTTCCTATTGGCTCTCTCAGTTGCTTAAAGTTTCATCTGATCACCCCATATGACGGCAACCTGGTTGTGGAAATAGGCAAGAGTATCTTGACTCAGCTTAGTTTTGGTTCAGATGTTTTTCTTATCATGTTACCACCAGCAAATTCTGTAGCCCCTCAAAACCATAATGTAGTTATCTGCAAAAAGCAGGATACTATTTCTAGCCATGTCTTCTCCTTCACAGGGTTGTTGGTATTGAATGAAACCATATGTGTACTTATTAAAATGCTATGTCTGCAAAGTGATAATATTTTAAAGGTCTCCTGCTAAGCTGCAGCATCGTGACTGAGAAGAGTTTATTATCATCCATAATCACATTTATAGATAATTAATTCTCATCAGCTCCTCTCAGTGATGGAACATATGCTTGGCTGATCCCAGGAAAAGTCCATGGCAGGAAATACAAAGCTGGGCATCAGAAAGACACTCAGGAGATGGATGACAACAAAGGACAGGGGCTGTTGAAGAGGAAACTTGTCCTGGGCCAGGCTTAATGGAAATAGAACTGGTCATGAATTCACTGCATTCCAAAGTCACTGCAATCTGGTGAAAGGAGAGGTGGCCCTTTGAACTTAAGTTACAAAGAAGTTACATTTAATCTGCTCATGCAATAGAATAGGCCCTTTAAAAGAAATAATAGCCTAACTGTTGGCACAATTACCAGCAGGTTTTCTAGTGTTAAATATACATTCTGAAAATAGAAAGGACATTTCAAAAAACTTCTAGCCAAACAATCAAAAGCAAGTGTTACAACACTCAGACCTTTGGATGACAGAATTACTGAACTCAGGAAGGAGAAACATTTCTCACCCTGGGACCTCTTGGTAACCTGACTGTGGAAAACGTGTCAAATAAACAAAAGCACCAACTTCAGACAACGTAAGTTGCCAATTTCCCCTTGAAGACTATCAAATGTTTTAGGCCTAATGGGCCAAATGTATGCTCAAGTTAGGTAAAGAGAGTATGTTGTAATATTTTTCATTTCTGTTGCTCTGCATTCATTATTAATTTATTACAACAAAAATGAAAGTGATAAGTAGGACAAAATATAGACTACATGTCTTGATGGTCAAATTAGTTCCGACTAAGGCAGCTGCTATTAGGGAATTTCCCATAAAGGGATTTAAATCTTCCAGCCCTGGGCATAAGAAGACAAGGAATTATTGATGTAGAAATAAATAAAAGAAGAATAGGGAAATGCTCTGCCAAGTGAAAGATTCTAAGCAGAGCCAACTTTTCTTGAAATCATGTATTCATTCATAAAACAAATCCACACTGCAATTATTAACTGAGCCCTTTTATGTTCCAGACATGGTTCCAAAGCAGGGGAGAGAGCAGGAAGCACTTTGGAAGGGGCCCCTGCTTTTATGAAGCTCATAGTATAGTTGGGAAGGCTTAGATCAATCAACTTATTAAACAAAGCATCACCTGATTGAACAGACAATGCAGTGTTGGATGGAGATGAATGAAAGGTCATTTGAGCCTACAAATACTGTTAGTGTATTTAGCGTCTCCTTTCGCTCTGATTACTACTTATCTCACACATATGTGCATTCTAAGTTGCTTCAGTCTTGTCTGACTGACTCTTTGTGACTCTGTGGACTATAGCCCACCAGGCTCCTCTGTCCATAGGATTCTCCAGGTAAGAATACTGAAGTGAGTTGCCATGCTCTCCTCCAAGGGATCTTCCCAACCCAGGGATCGAACCTGATTTCCTGTATTGCAGATTCTTTACCATCTGAGCCACTGCTGCTGCTAAGTCGCTTCAGTTGTGTCCGACTCTGTGCAACCCCATAGATGGCAGCCCACCAGGCTCCCCCATCTCTGGTATTCTCCAGGCAAGACCACTGGAGTGGGATGCCATTTCCTTCACCAATGCATGAAAGTGATAAGTGAAAGTGAAGTCGCTCAATCGAGTCCAACTCTTAGCAACCCCATGGACTGCAGCCTACAAGGCTCCTCCATCCATGGGATTTTCCAGGCAAGGGTGCTGGAGTGAGGTGCCATTGCCTTCTCCATCTGAGCCACTAGGGAAGCCCATATGCCCCATACACCGTGATCCTATTCCAGCCTTCCTTTGGTTTAAGAAAAATATGGAAAGGTTTGAGTTGATTGTCAGAAACTGAAGAAGCTCCTTGACTCAGCATAGAATCAAGTGCAAGTTCCATGGTAGCCAAAGTTCACCCATCAAACTAATGACATGTGTAATCCGTATTGTGCTTCATGGTAATTAACCTAAATGGTTCAGGTAAATCACTTTAATTTGTATTATATTGAAAGAATCAAATTACGTTTTTTTCTTTGCTTTTCTCTTTGTTGTTGTTGCTCAGTTGCTGAGTTGTGTTTGATTCTGAGACCCCTTGGACTGTAGCATGCCAGGCTCCTCTGTCCTCCACTGTCTCTGGAAGTTTGCACAAATTCATGTCCATTGAGTCAATGATGCTATCTAATTATTTCATCCTCTGCTGCCTCTTCTCCTTTTGCCTTCAATATTTCCTAGCATCAGGGTCTTTTCTAATGAATTGGCTCTTCGTATGAGCTGACCAAAGTATTGGAGCTTCAGCTTCAGCAACTGTCCTTCCAATGAGTATTCAGAGCTGATTTCCTTTAGGATTGACTGGTCTGATCTCCTTGCTGTCCAAGAGACTCTCAAGAGTCTTCTCCAGCATCACAGTTTGAAGGTATCAGTTTTTCAGTGCTCAGCCTTCCTTATGGTCCAAGTCTCATATCTGCACATGGCTACCGGAAAAACCATAGCTTTGACTATACACACCTTTGTCAGCAAAGTGATGTCTCTGCGTTTTAATGCACTGTCTAGGTTTGTAATAGCTTTCCTTCCAAGGAGCAAATGTCTTTTAATTTCATGGCTGCAGGCACCATTCACAGTGATTTGGGAACCTAAGAAAGTAAAATCTGTCACTGTTTCCACTTTTTCCCTTTCTATTTGCTATGGAGTGGTGGGACTGGATGCCATGATCTTAGTTTTTGGAATGTCGAGTTTTGAGCCAGCTTTTTTACTCTCCTCTTTCACCGTCAACAAGAGGCTCTTTAGTTCCTTTTTGCTTTCTGCCGTAAGGGTGGTATCATCTGCATATCTGAGGTTGTTGATAATTCTCCCAGCAGTCTTAATTCCAGCTTGTGATCCAGCCAGCTGGCATCTCACATGAGGAATCCTGCATACAGGTTAAATAAGCAGGGTCGCAATATACAGCCTCGTCTACTCCTTTCCCAATTTTGAACCAGCTCGTTGTTCCTTGTCTGGTTCTAACTGTTGCTTCTTGACCCTGGTTTCCATAGTGGGTCAGTGGTAAAGAATCCATCTGCTAATCTTATCTATTGTTGACATCATAGCTTATGCTAGAACACATCACTATTTCTCCAACTTTCTACTCTCTGAAATTCCTTCCAAAATGATATGAGAAGGGAGTGATGCCTTGTATCTCTATCAGCAGAGCTGGAATGAATGAAGCTGAAGAGTCAAGATTCCATTTGCATGGGTTCTTTTCAAGCAACTTTTTGGATTTATATTTATGTATTCTTTTTTCTTGAAGACGGAGTCCCCCAAGCTGGAACCACCCTCAAAAGAGATTTAAACTAAAAAACTATATACCCATGAGAATAAAAAAGTTAACTAAAATATGTTCCTAGTATATCATCATGGCATCACAGTACAAGACATATTTGTTTGTGGAACAAGACTGTCCAGGGAGGAAGGGAAAAGTACATAAATAATCTTTACTGGTCTTTTTCACTTTTGCTTGGAGTGGACATTGTTTAAACATTCAGTAATTCAACAAATAGTTACTGTGTGCTCAATCTGTGCCAATAGTGTTCTAGAAAACTGGGATTTATCAGGAAACAAAACAACTAATATTACTCCACTTGTGGAGCTTATGATCTAGCAAGAGGGGAACAGACAATAAACAGTAAGCATGATAAGTAAATATCAATTACCTTAGAAGGTGATAAGTAACAATGGGGGAGGGGAAGGTCAGAGCAGGATAAGTCAGATTGAGAGTATAGGGTGAGAGAAAAGTCACACATTGTTAGAAAAAGACAGCAGTCTCTTGGAGTAATCTTGTATCTACCAGTGAATTCATTCCTCTGAAATTCTGCCAACCCTTAAACTTCATGTTGCCCCACACTATACAAGATTAATCTAAGAGTCTGCTCTCTTCTTGGCTTGAAGAGTCTGTGTGTGAGCTGCATAGCTCTCTCTCTCTGACCATAGAAAGCAAAACAATTGAGCTTGGTCTTTTTAATCTCTGAAATGCTAAGGAATTGATAGGTGTACAGTATTGGGTAGTAGACAGTTGGACAGAGCAGAACCCATTGAGAAGATGACATTTGAGCAGAGACAAGAAGGCTGAAAAGTTGGTCAAGCAAATAACTGGATACAGTTGTAAGAAGGGATGAAAGAGGACTTCACTCTTCCCTAGATCAGTTTTTGAGTGCTTTCTCAGCGTGAAGTTAGTGTTTAAAAACATGACCTTTTTAATGATGTAGCCCTTACACATAAAGTTACTATATCGTCCTTGGTATTTGATCAGGGAAAAAGGAATTTTTGTTCCAATATGAAAGAAAAATTGACAGTGCTAGACGTATTGAGAAATGGGCTGTGGTCTCCCAAAAGATGCCTTCCTGAGGAATTTCAAGGAAAATTTGATTATATTCAAATATCACTTTACTTACTGATGTTCGAATCATATCATCAAGTAACACACAATTCCATTTGTATACAGGCGTAATGCTACTGGGCTTCCCTGGTGGCTCAGTGGTAAAGAACTCACCTGCCAACGCAGGAGACATGGGTTTGATCACTGGTCCAGCAAGATCCCCTGGAAAAGGGAATGGCAACCCACTACTATATTCCTGCCTGAGAATCCCATGGACAGAGGAATCTGGTGGCTACAGTCCATGGGGTCACAAAAGAGTCAGACACAATTTAGCAACTAAAAACAAAATTTAAAAAGTTAATTTACTTAATACTCATAATAACTCTATAAACTTATATACTTGCATCCCTATACACATGCATAAAAATTATATAAAATTTTTCATTTTACATATGAAGGACCTGAGGAACAGAGGGGTTTAGCAACTTACCAGAGTTATACATTTGGTAATAGCAGAGCTTGGGTTTCAAACTCAGGGAGTCGTGCTCCGGAGTCTGAACTCCCACAAGACTAGGATACTACTCTATGAATTTTTATGATTAAATACTGACATTTGCAAACTCAAAGATAGTTACTTTCTTCCAAGCAAAGGAAAAGTTTCTTCTCACCTTCTGCCTCTTGATTTGAAGTCACTGCATCATTACATAGCCAAAAAAGTGGTTAAGTGTTGAGAGATCCAGAAGAAAGGTCGAATATACAGACCCCTGATGTTGACAAACATGAGACACTCTTTGACACGATAGACAAACCTTGCCTGGCCTTCTCAGGTACACAGAGTTAGCACTTTCTGGGAATTAATAATTTGCCTGTTGCAGGAAGGTAAGGGGACTCAGAGGACTGCTCTGTCACATGGCTTGCAATCTCAGGCTTTATGGTGATGCCATTAGTTTCCGGGTTGTCTCTGGCTTGTCATCGTTATTCAGGATCCTTCCTGGTGGCGTGGGCATTGCTCGACCAAGATGGATTTCAATAAGAAGGATTCTGGGAGGTTGGTAGGACATATGTACTGGCAGTTTCTCTTTCCTTTTCACCGTTCTCGAATGCTACCGGTTGGTGGCAGCTCATTGGTTCCACGTTCTTTATCAGTACCTCCTGTTTTAAAAGAATTCATGCCAGTGGCTACTTACCTGGCTAGACCAGGCAGTTGCAGTCAGTGTTAACTAACACGCTCATTCACCATTCTCCATGCCCTTCTGCACGTGCCATAACCAGAAGGGGGCATCTACCTCTAGGTAGATATCTTCTGTTTCACTCATAAGATCCTAGGTGCCTAGTATGGTGCCTGGCACATAACAGTGTCTCCAAATCATGCCGAATGAAGCAATTAAATGAATGGGTAGGGGGGAATAAAATTGTTATTTACATGATGGTTGACTTTTTGTTCCTTTTTCTACCTATGTATGAGTCAAACGTGCAACCACATATTATTCAGTAACCTTGAGGCTGCTGCTTATCACTTTCCTGGAGCCTCAGGTAATTACGCTGTCCTGAAAATGCCCATTACTTATGTAAAACCTTCCAATGTTTATTTCTAGGGGCAGTCAACTTTAGGTGACCTAAGGGAATTTTTGGAGGCAGTAGCTACTAAAACTAGTAGAAAGTAGTCGTTCTCTTTTATGTATATGGTAAATTTGCTGCCTTTATTGTTGCTTTCAGAATAAGAGAAAGTATACGCTTTCAGGCTGAAGAGTGGAGATAATGAAATGATGAGGGACAGGCCGAATTCTTTGCTGGCTTCTAGTGATTAGCAATAAGGACAGTTTAAGTTCAAGGGTGTGCCCTAGGAGGCAGAGTTTTTCACCTCAGGGCAATCTTTGCTTCTGTGAAACCAAACTGGCTAATTGGTATCCTCTTCAAAAAACTCCCACACTGGGGTCCCCAGAGACCAAGTAAGTATCTCGGCTCCCAGCTATCTAGCAATAATGGGGACGAGAGAGGAATAAATTATCATTAAAGACTCGTTGTCCTCCAAAGCTGGGAGTTTCAGCATTTGGAAACATAAAAATGTGCTAGGTCATTTAATAATTCACTTCCTGAAGTGCAATCTAATTCTAATTGAAATGAATGTTCTAATTAGCACTTTGTGGGAAACTTAAAATAGAACTACACTTCTAAAGGTATCTCTTTGAGAAAGGTTGGCTTTAGTTTTATCGAACAGTTCTCCCTTCATCTTCGTGACTTTGTAGTTCACATAGATTTTATAAAGATAACTTTTCTTGTAAATCTGGTGTAAGATTGGTTTCCACCGCCCACCCACCCCACCCCCCGCCCCCTTAGGATTTGTTCACTCTCAGAATTCAGATGCCCAACTCTAGAATGGAAAGTGAACATGACTGCTTTGCTAATGATTCTTACTTACACATATGGCTATTATGTTGTACATTTTAAATATATTTAATGCAGTGAATTCAAGTGCTTTCCATGTGAGTTAGTTCTCCTTCTACCACTTCGTAACCCTGCGTGCTATGTGCCGTGTGCTCAGTCATGTCCAGTTCCCTGTGACCCCATGGACTGCAGCCCGCCAGGCTTCTCTATCCATGAAATTTTTCAGGCAAGAATGCTGGAATAGGTTGCCATTTCCTCCTCCAGGGATCCAACCCAGGGATCGAATCCAAGTCTCCTGCATTGCAGGGGGATTCTTTACCCACTGAGCCATCAGAAAGGCCCTTCATAAAATGGAGGTGTGTGTTAATAAGCCAAAGAATGACCACATACCAGCTTCAAGTTGTATATAGTTAGGATTCTTTAGGCTATAAGTAACACATGACAGTTTAAACCATTAGGACAAATATTGTCTCAATAAATTTTAAAACCCAGAGTCGGGGCAAACTCCAACTTTGTTTTTTTTTTTTTTTTAAATTTTAAAATCTTTAATTCTTACATGCGTTCCCAAACATGAACCCCCCTCCCACCTCCCTCCCCATAATATCTCTCTGGGTCATCCCCATGCACCAGCCCCAAGCATGCTGTATCCTGCATCAGACATAGACTGGCGATTCAATTCTTACATGATAGTATACATGTTAGAATGCCATTCTATAACCAGGCCTTTATTCTTTCTTCTTCTTATCCAGGAGGAGAGAAAAAAGAGAAATTCTGTCCACTCTGCTGTCAGCCTGGCTGGGAACCTTAGGCAACAGACGAGTTACAGTTACCAAGGGAATACAGTCAACTTAAACCGTCAGTGATCGATGTGGTGGCTGCTAGCCACATAAGGCTGCTGGGCACTTTGAAACGTGGCTCGTCTAAGATGAAATGTGCTGCAAGTGAAAAAGATACTCTGGATATCAAAGATTTAGTATCAGAATTACATAGCATCTCATTAATAATTTATTATATATTAATATAATATGTTAGATAAAATATTAAAGTGAATTTTATCTGTTTATTCTTTCTAAAAATTTCTGACTACTAGAACATTTTTAATTACATACATGACTTTGTATTTCTATTGGATAGTGCTAACTGATCTGGGTTCCTCCTAGAGGGGTAAGGGGCAGATACACATTCAAACAAAATTCAAGGGTTTTTTTAGAAAGAGAATTGGTGTTCAGAATTGGTATAGTATGGCCTACTACATCTGGAGAACTATTTTTTAATTACTCTCTTGCTATTTTGATTCTAATTTTTAATTAGTGGCTAGAGGATATAGGAAAATCGATAGCTATAGGTGGGCTTTGCTTTGGACAATACAGTTTTCTCTAAGCATCATAGAAAAAACAGCCACTGCATTGCCTGAAAGTTCTGAGAGAGCAGAAATTTCCAATACTCTTCCTCATTTCCCTGCAAAGCCACTTACACTGGGATGAAAGCTGGATTGATCTCAGGCTTGAGTTCTCTTCCACTACTCAGTCCTAAACAATTTTATTTTATTTCTCTGCAGTGTTTATTATTATTATTAGAGCAGTATGCCCTGGCAGCCTCAAATGCATAAAGCTGATTGAAAGGCTGTGGGGACAGGAACACTGTTGAAAGTATTGCTTCCTGCATTTCTGCTGGGCACTGTTTCAGTTTCTCCCCTTCTGTTTGCTCTCTCACACTCATAGGAAAAGAGTTCTTTTCCACACTCATTATGAGGTTATCCTTGTCTCTCTGACAGCTATTTGCACAACTCTCCCAAGAACAAGGATTCAAAAGGATTTGTAGAGTGATCAGGAGGACTTTAGAAACTGGCAAAGAAAAATCAGGGTGAATTCTCAACCAATTTTATAGTCGAGGTTCTCAGTCATAAAGTGAAGACTCTTCCTTTGAGAATAAGTTCCCTTCTCTCTTCATTCAAGGAGTGCACGTGGGGCAGAACTGCCTTCTACCTTAGAGTCAGCTACACCCAGAGCTGACATTCCGCTTGTGCAGAATATACCACAGGCCGTAGCACAAGCTACAGTACTGGATACTTGCATGGTAATCGGTAAGCAACCATAGCCTCAAACCCCCAGATGCCTTTCTTGCCACCCTGGCTCTCCTGGTCTCTCCTCTGCAACCCTGTTTTGTTTTGTTTTGTTTTGTTTTTCCCAAAAAAACATAATTCATTTCCAAGATTAAAAGAGATCTAGTTAACTGTGTGCATATGAAGGCTGTATACTCAGAACATCAGGCCATAATACCTGAGTGACCATTACCTGCTAAGAGCTTCCTCAAAGAGCAGGCAGCCAACTGTAAGTACAAGAAAAGAATCAAGCTCTACAAGTGGGCATTCCAAACTAAAGCTGCAAAATGATGGCCGGCATCCCAACTGTACTTTAGCTTTATAGTTGGATTGAGAATGAAGCAGTTCTTTGTGAAAGCCAAGAGCAGAACAAAACCTTTTTTGTTTTTTTTTTGTCGTGCTTGATGTAGATAACAAAAGAAATAAATCCAAACTATAACATTCGGTTGCCAGTTTTGGGGGTGAAGGGGAGGATGGTAGTTGCTGAGTGTAGGCTCTCCACATGCGTATTTGCTGCTTAGTAATATAAAAAGTGGCTTTTTACTACAAGAAGAGGAAGAGGCAGGTGGGGACGGCTTGAATCTACTTTCCCTAGGAACAGACAGGATGTGTCTTCTCTGACCTCTTGCTACTCTCCTATTTCTGTCAGGCCTTTTGGGTGATTGTGCTCAGATTCTTATTTAAATCCAATTAAATCTGAGGCTTGAATAAACACACATGTATATCATCCAGAAGATAGTATTAAAGGATTCTACATGTAGGCCAAAGCAGCTGTATCTTTTCTGCTGTTAAAAATTTATTCTTTTTCTTAGGATCTTTGGCGGGGGGGGGGCGGGGGGGGGGGATTGGCAGTAAATATTGGAGGTTTTAATTTCATACAGAACAAAAGTGTCCCTCTTTTCTGTTCTTTCCTCCTTTTTGGCCTGGGCCAGACTCATTATCTTAAAACAGTGTGGTCAGGCCTCTCTTTCCAGAATCTCTCCATCACCCACAGGTTAAGATCCAGCCTCCCAGGGGGACTTCAGATCCCCTTTATGATCTGATCAGTCCTTCCTATCTAGCTTTATGTCCTGCCACTTGTCACATAGAATATTCCATCAAATTTAGACTCTTGCAGTGTCTCCAACTCAGAGCATTTTCATACCTGCCTGCTTTACCAGCCTTGTTCATCTTGCCCACGTTATCGCCATGTGTTTGTATGGGATTGATCCTCATCTAGCTGGGGAGCTCTGTAGGGATGCTCCTCCCTCCTAATGATCTTGTTCTCCTTACTGGGTAGCACAGTAACCAGCATGTACATGCCACTATTCTATGAACATCTAATGAAAGAATAAGGAACCGTATTCCTGAGATATAGGAGCCTATGGACCCTCTTTCATTATTATTGAGTAGTTTCTAGGAAGAAGATGGTTGAGGAATATGCTGTGAAGGGCAAGACTGAGTTTACATTGCTTGCTTACTCAATCTGTGCCAAAGTAAAATGATGAAAGGTCACTAGAAATTATTAGACTTTAGTTGGCATACCACAGTTTTGCCCTTCATGGACATGGTTGTGGAAGGCATCAATTAGTTGAGGACTAAACTGGGAGCATAACCATTCTGAGAACCAGCTAGATGGCCATGGGCAAACTGCTTAATTTCAGTATCATTTAATTTGTAAACTGGGAGCAATGATAGATTATTTGCATTCCCTACCTTAGGGAGGTTATAGAAAATGAGAGAATATAATTTTTGTGGACATTTCTGAAAATGTAAACTAATGAATATAAGGCAATTCCCAGCAGGGAGTGACCTTGCTTCATCCCTGCCCCTCAGGAGATCTTGGGGAATTTGTGGAGACATCACTAGTTGTTGCCAGTGGGGCGGGGGTGGCTGTTACTGGTAGTGGTCACTGATGCTGGTAAAAAAAATCTACAATTCACAGGACAGTCCCCAGACTCTCAAGAAATAACTGTGTGTTCAGTCGCTCAGTCATGTCTGACTCTTTGCAACCCCATGGACTGTAGCCTGCCAGGTTCCTCTGTCCATGGAATTTTCCATGCGAGAATACTGGAGTGGGTTACCATTTCCTTCTCCAGGGGATCTTCCAGACCCAGAGATCAAACTCACATTTCTTGAATTTCCTGAATTGGCAGGCAGATTCTTTACCACAGTGGCACCTGGAAAGCCCCAAGAAACAATTACCAGACCCTCAATATCACTAGTGCTAAAACTGAGAAATCCCTGTGTAAAGTACACTGTGACATTTCTTAACATTTGGTTCTGTTAATTTTTTCTTTCATCTTTATTGAAGACAAAAAGGATGATAGCAGTAGTTCAGTTCTACAAACTATAACTTGGAGACTCACAATGGATTTATTGAATTGTGGCTACTCAACGTGCCACCCTCTGCCACCTTGGTTAACTAGCTGCTATCATTGACCCAGGTGCTGTTTTAAGCACTTAACTTGTATTAACTCATTTAATTATCACAACAACCCTATGAGGTAAATTTATTACTCCTATTTGACAGATGGAAAGACTGAGGCAAAAATGACAAAACCAAATTTGAGCCCAGTCTTGCTCCAGGCCTTGTGACAAAGATTCAGCTAAGACTAAGTCTCTCCATCCTCCACTACATATATCTCACTTCTGGTCTTAACTTTTTTTTTTTTTTAAGCATGTGTGATTTTCTTTTCATTGTCACCTTTGGCAGGGAAATTGACTCTGGTTTCTTGGGTCTTCTTAACAGAGAACTTACTGGTTTAGATGCTAGACAACAGCTCAGCACAGAAAAGGGCATAAGGAAACAAATCTCTCGAGAACCTGGGGTTTGAGCCTGGCCATCTATGGAAAAGCACTTGGCAAATGACAGGGCTGTGCTTTTCAAACGAGATCATATTCAAGAATTACCAGGGGAGCTTGTTAAAAATGCTGATTTCCCAGCATCACCCTAAAAGCTTCTGACTTAGAGGATCTGGGAGGCTCCCAGGAATCTGCCTTTTTAACAAGCTCCCACGTGAGCCTGATGCAGGTGGTCTAAGCGCACACCTTGAAAAACACTCTGGTGCAAGTGGGGATTGGAGACAAGCACTGGCTGATCCCAGAAGAAGATTTGGGTTTGCCTGCACGTTAATTCAAACCACTTGCGTGGGAGCCTATGTGTGCTGTTCTGGTCCCTGTAGTTTGCTAGCTTCAGGCCAAGGAGCTTGATTGAGAGGGCAGGGATGGGGAGGATGGAGACGGGAAGAAAGGAGAAGGCCAATTACAACCACTTCCAGGGAAGTGATTGTTTCTCTGTGGACAGAGAAGGAGCTGTCACTGGAGGCCCTTCTCCCTTCAGTGTCCCCCTAATTGGCTGTTGTGACTATCATTCTGCCCCGAGGGAGTTTAATAGAATCAAGACAAGAGAAGAAAAGGATGCCAAATAACTTGGAGCAGGAACAAAAGAGGAGTAGGGCTCATTTCCACCAGCACAGAGAGAAGCCCTGATTCAGTCCCTTTCCCCAGGGTCCTCTTTCACACCATCTCCTCGACCTTTCCCCCACCTTTTTCTTTTGTCCCTCCCAGAGACCAATAAACTCAGGTTGTCTGGGTAAGCAGAGCTTTATAATTATCCAGGGAAGATTCCGATGGCCCAGAATTCTGCCATAAAGTCATGTTGTGCTGTTGCAGCAGCAAAGCAGGGATGTTTTAACCTTCTCAGTGAATCACACTCTTTTGGAGATGAACACCAGGCAGAGGCTCTTTTATTCTGAGCATCTTTCCAAGGGACCAATTGAGTTATTTTAATATCTGAGCATTATGCCTTAACAATGTAGTCAACTTCTCTGTCCCTGAACTGAGTAATTTAAATCCATTTCAGCAATATAGTGTAGCATAGTGAATAAGGTTACCTGGCTTCATTCCCAGCCCTGCAAATTGCCAGCGGTGTGACCTTGAAGGTTACTTTACATCACTAAGCTGCAGGTACTAATCTGTAAAACTGAGATAATAATAGGACCCCACTCCCAAAACACATATACACACACACACACACACACATATATATACACCACACACACATACACACAAACTGTAGTAGATTGTCGTGACCACCATATGAAACAATATATTTAATACTTTGCCTCTTCTGCAGCAAACCCACAGTGTTTGCCTCCACTGTTCAACTTGTTTTCCCTGGATTATTAATGTTTGATATTTTAAACCTATATCTGGACAAAAAATCAGCAGAAAAACACAAGGAAAAGAGAAACCAGAGAAAAGGTGTTTCCACTCTCTTCCCATTGAATTTCAAATGCTCGTAACTCACTGCAAGCAGGACAACAGATGACTTCCATCCGAAGGGAAGTACACAGAACTTGAGAAGCAGACAGAGGAGAACGAGATAAATCATTCAGTTGCCTACCACACACGTTGTGAGATATTAAACGTGGATTAGAAGCTTCTTACCAATAGTTTGGCCTCCATTTCTCGAGTGGTTTATGTTACCAGACTGCAAACAAATGATTATATGTGTGACAAAAATATGTAATAAGCTGGAGGACAGATTCAAGTAAGCCAGGCTCTGGAGTTCTGGTCTGTTTGCTTGCAGCTTTCTGCACAGGAAATCCTCCGAGTGCAGCACTGCTGAAGGTGTCCTCTTCCAGGCAGCTTCCTTGGGGTTGTAGCTCAACAGCCTCCAGTCTGCCGGGTTACCAAGCAACTCATTTCCCACTGAGGTATTTGAGGAAACAAAGTCTTGATTTTAAAAACAAAAGAAAACCAAAAAGCCCTGCTGAGCAGACCTAAACACACACACACACCCCCACACACACACACACACACACGCACACCCACCCACCCAGCCACACACACATAGCCACCCACCCACCCTCTTTCTCCTTAAGCCTCAAGGTATTGTACCTTTACTAAATAGCACAACCTCCCAGAAATAGAAAGCAAGCTGCAATTTGTAAAGTAACTTCAAGTACTATTCTAAATTACTGCTAATAAATTTTACTTCATAGTGGAACCTTTTAGAGTGGAACCTCTTATAGTGGAACCTCTTATAGTGAATTATATTGTATGCCTGTCTCTCAATTGGGTGCCTGAATGAAAAGCAACTATCATTTGAATAAGTCTTAGCAAATAAATTGGCCAGTTTTGCACACAAGAGTTGATGGAAAGAGGAATGAGAAAGCTCTTAATTATGTCATAATAATTGAAATTACTAGCTCAAAGAGTCAAGTTATAGCATCACTGTTGTAACCTTTCCCAGGATAGGGCAAGGGAGCAGCACAGAGAAAGTGGGAAAGAATTAAAACTCCCAGGTAGAAGTGAGCCTGGGTCTGACAACAGGCTGTGCCTGGCTGTACCTTCTGACCTTTTCCACATCGTGGTATATTAAGTGAAACAAAAAAAAAACCTATAATTTCATTTTTACAAAGCATCAGACAGAAGGACTTATGTTGGAGAAGATTGAAACATCAGTGACCCAGGTCTTGTCTAGATGCTTCTAAGTCACCTCTGGAGCCAGATACACCCATGGGAAGCGCCGTGCATCTAAGACATGCTGTTTACATGGCTTTGCCCACTGGGGAGCTAAAATTTTCTTCATAACATGAAGGAATGTTGCCCCTACAGAGCTAACTACAGTCTGTGGGATGTAATGCACTTGGCTGGACAAACAGAGCTGTGATAGAACCCCAGCCTGAACACTCACTAGTTTCCATGAAGGTAGCTCACATCTCCAAATTTAGGAAAATAATATGTAGTGCTTTGTTGGGCCATGTTGGGGCCTGAAAGTAGAGGAAGAGTATACCCTCCTACATACACTTATAAAACACAATTTCATATTTTGAATCATGTGAAAAAAGCAATAGAAGCTCTCCAGCAAAAAAAAAAAAAAATTGTTGTAAAAATTCTGTGTTTCCCAATCTGCTCACACACCATCACCAACTCTAATCAAGTGGCTGATGTGGACAGGCTGACCAGGAGTAACTGTTTTTCTGTTGTATAATAGTACACGGTTGTGAGACACACAGCTCATTTTTACTTCAAATTACATTTTATTCTTCATGGAGTTTTGGTATTAATTTGGATTTTTTTAATATCACATTAAAATATTTTATCAAGTACTGAGTTTTTTGATGCCCCCTTAAATTTTGTTCCTATAGTGAGTATATCACTTGCCTCACCCTGGTCCTGAAAACAGGGACTTTGAAGGACTATTATAATTAGTAGTGAAGATTATAAAGTACCTTCACAAAACTAATACTTAAAGGGTAGCCATTGCAATCGTATTTTTACAAGACCTGCAGAGAATCTGTAGATATCACAGGACACGCTGGCTGGACACACACTACTAAAGCAGTAGTATGACAACTTGTGGCTTGTTAACAGGTTGAAAAGATAGTGAGTTCTAATCAACCCCCAGATCCTGCTTATCAAGGAAGTGATAATCCTTGATCAGAATGTGCAAGAGAAGGGTGCTGGCCCACCTAGAATTTCTCTTCGGTTCCGAGGAGTCCCTTGTGGATCTCACCTGTCCCTTGACACCCTAATGATTACACTCAGAGAGCTCTCTGTCTTTGTCTGCAGCCAAAACAGTCTTAAGCACTGAGTTTACCAGTAGTGTTAGTCACTCAGTCATGCTCAGCTGTTTGCGGCCCTGTGGACATAACCCACCAGGCTCCTCTGTCCATGGGATCCTCCAGGCAAGAATACTGGAGTGGGTTGCCATTCCCTTCTCCAGGGGATCTTCCCGACCAAGGGATCAAACCCAGGTCTCCTGCATTGGAGGCAGATTTTTTACCATCTGAGCCACCAGGGAAGCCGTGTTTACCAACAGACTTCTGTAAAAAGCTCCGCTTCTATCCTCGTGTGGAGCACAGTGCCACCAGCCTGCTTGGCTGTGTTTTAGGGTTTCTGTCTCTTCAGCTAGAACTCTTCTCTGTAGCCCAATGTTGGATCTCAGTGGACAGAGCTGGGGGTTTTCAATCCCCCTTTGGCAGGAAGAACAGCTTCTTGCTGGGAGTCTGCCCCTAAACCTTCCCTGTTAGCAACGCTGAGCGGTAGAAACAGCAACTCAACAGCTCTCCGGTCAAACATCATCACTTCCAATATTGTGAGACCTGCAGGAAATAAACTGACGTGAAACCTCACTCACCTCTGCCTCTGAGAGTATATTCTGGGGGAATTTGATGGCAAGCACAGTGAAAGCACCAGTATACAGTTAAATTCAACAAACACTGAAAAATTAACAATTGACTGCCTCAAACTACCTCCACCTATTCTTTAATGTGGTGTCTAGCAGAACAACTCCAGGGTAATTTTGCTGTGTGTTACTTTCAGCTTAAGAAGGAAAATAAATAGGTACTTTGACTTTTCATTCCCTGGGTTGTTCGCAGAGAGGGGGAAAATTAAAACAAGCCAACCTATTCAACATTGAAAAAAATTTAGTCATCAAGAGAAAGCGCTTACAAAAGGAAGGTCTTGACAAAAAATAATATCTAGACACAACGCAGGGCTTCTCACTTCTGATGCATTTGTAGCCTAAATGGTAAAATATGCTTATTCCCATTTCACCTTGTTTCCTCGGAGATCAGGCTGACAAACAGCCCATCACCAACAGTTATCACCCTTTGTCTGCCCTGGACGCTGAAGGCTCTGTGAGCATAGAATGAGCAAATGTGAGATAAATGTTAGCTGCTGATTTCATTCTCACTCAAAACTGTCTCTCTCTCACTTCTGAGTCACTAAGGAGCTCTCAGATTTGCATCAATCTGACTCATTTCACACCCTGGCTTGTCTTTCTACTTTTTCCCTTGGTGTGCAGTAGAAACAAAATGCCCTACAAGATGCTGCTGTGTTCCGCATTTGCTTGGTTAGATTTTCAATTCAAGTTCCTTTATTATTTATTCTCATTACAAAGACAATCTATGTGCTATAAGCTCCTCTAATACAGAAAAATGAAAAGCAAAGCAAAACATGAAAAAAAAATCACTGATACTCTCATCATCAAAAAATAACCACAAGTAACATTTTGATGTGACTTCTTTCAGATTTTTCCCAGCTTCCCCCTCATTTATTTATTTTCTATCCATTTTCTTCCCCTGCTTATTTGATTATGTGTGTGTGTGTGAAAGTCGCTCGGTTATATCTGACTCTTTGCGATGCCATACAGTCCATGGAATTCTTCAGGCCAGAATACTAGAGTGGGTAGCCTTTCCCTTCTCCAGGGGATCTTCTCAACCCAGGTTTCCCACATTGCAGGCAGATTCTTTACTAGCTGAGCCACCAGGGAAGCCCAATGCCAATTATAGTACATTGTAAATTCCCAAAGATTTGTCAGTGTGTTTTCTAGACTCAGTCCCAGGATATCTTTATGTATTGACTCACAGTTCTGAGGGTTCTTCAGAGCCTTTGAGATGGGGTTTAAGAAAGAGAGTGAGCAGTGGGCAGGAAGCAGGTGTCTCTGCTGAGAGATAGAGATTCTGGGTCTCCCAATTCTCCTTTTACCAGGCCATTTTTTTATTTTTTTCCCAGAAATTTGGGCTTCTGTGTGAAATTTTGTTAGAATAAAGAATTATGTGGCAAAAACAAGATCCAATTCAAACTTCACATATTCTGTTCCGTTTCCCTGTCAGGATAGAAAATTCTGGTACGGTGCTTTAGCAGCTGTCATTTTAGTGTGACTGTACTTATATGACTGTTTTGAAGTGAAGGTGTTTCCATATGACCTAAAAAGCAATCATTTCATGGGTAAGCAATCATTTCATCAGTAAGTACTGTGTGAAATAGACATCCTCACCAAATTCCTGAGCCATCTGTGGTCATTCTGATATTCCCTGGTGGTGCCTCACTCTGTCCCAGGGAGAGAACAGGGTTCTCACGAGGTCTCTATTCATTCCTGGCTGCACTCTCCTCCCATTCACGGTGGTGTGAAAACTAGACATGCTCTCTAGGACTAGAGACCTCCAGATGGCTGAACCTGACTTTCTACCAGGGGGCTGCCCACCTAATACGCTGGAATTCTTGCCACAGTAGCTGCTTCCATGCAAAGATGGAGCCACAGTGCCCGCATTGCTCGTCTGCCTTTATGGGCCAGAGAGCTCACCACCCTCGTCAAACCCTCCCCCCACATTCCCACACTCACTAATGAAAGCTCTCCATGACTCACATCTGCTCCAGGAGTAACCATTTCCCAGGACTGCTGAGAGTAGGAAAAACCCCACTTCTATTAATCAGGATGTGGCCTGGCTTCATGACCAAGAAGGAAAATAACACAAACGTTTTACATTAGTATACAATGTATATTTAAAACGTGGGTTATCTGTCCTACCCATGACTACTTCATCATGTAAGGAAAGTAAGCAAAAAGTTTGTGCATTTTCTGATAATTCATCTATATATTAAATGATCTGCCTTTCAATACTTTCATTTGTCTGTTTAGTATGGCCTTATTCATAAACCTATGTAAAGTGGACATTACAGGAGAGTAGGTATGAGAAGGTGGGGATGTTCAGACTTAACATTAACATTTATATAATGTTCTCAATGATACATGTTGGTTATATGAAACTTATAAATGTAATTAGTAGAATAGGATAAATTTATTTGAGGAGGCTGGCTTGCTTATAACAGACTATTGAAGTATTTTATTGAATTGACATGACTGCAAAATTAATGCAGTGATTAATTAATTAACATGTGATTTAAAAATCCCAACAGAATAGCACTGTGTAAAATAAAAGTTCATTTTTGGTGTCAGGTTTAGAAGTAGAATAAATGTCAAGGATGTCTTTGGTACAAATTTCTTGGAAGTTTTTAAAAAATGTATTTTATACTTTTGTACAATCATTTTGGTGTGATTATGCAAAAAATATCTCAGATTAGAGGTCTACACAAAAACCACAGTTTTCATTGCTATAGCTTTATAAGACAATTCTATACGTGCCAAGTCAAAGGCCCACTGATTATTTTTTTTCCCTCCCTCCAAATTTTATTGATGACTCTTTGTTGTTTATTGTTCTTTTGGCCAAGAATGAATTAAACTTTGACTTTACTGAAGCAGCAGTTTTAGCAGCGAAGAGAAACGACAATGTTCAAAGGAACGATCTTTCGATGCTACTCTGTTACACGCTGTTGTGTTTTGTTTCTGCAAAGAGCACCAGAAACTATGTTGACCCTCAGTGCTTAACATTTGTCCTCGTGGTAAATTAGCATTTGTGAACACACTTGGTTCATTCTATTTTTACACTTTTTTCCCAGTTGTTGGTGGGGGGCAATCTGAAAGGCGTGAATGTGTTAGCTGATCTATTAGTACCTTATTGGAACATAAATCAAGTGCACCTCTCTTAGCGGGAATGGTACAGTATAAGTGATGGTTGGGAAAAGAGGAGACAAGTAGTTGTGAGAAAGAGGAAGAAACTTCATATTACAATTACAAACTAGGAAGTTGGCTCTTGAAGACTAATTTTGTTTTTCCTGCAGGCTGCTCTTTGTAACTTCAGCAAATTTATCCAAAGGTATCTATACACACAGTTTCGAGGTATCAGCACAAACTTGCCACCCATTCTTTCTCTCACGTTCTTGGAGGTTGGGATGAGCAGAGACCTACTCAAGGTATTCAGGCCTGGGGATTTTATTTTAAAGATATATAGCAAAATGAGGACTCTAAGCTCTTTCAGGTTACAAGGAGCAGAGAACCTTGCAATGACGGTGAAACTCAAGATGTCCACTGAAATAGTAGTAATGGGGAAAAAAATGAGTTTTATATTGGCCTATATGGCATATTTTGAAGCCTGGATTGACTGTCCCACATATGAATACTTTTCTACACAAGCAAACAAAAGCATGCATTTTTTCTATATATTAAAAGATCTGCCTTTCAAATACTTTGATTTCTCTCTCGAGTTTACCATTTATACTAAATAACAATTTATAATAAGTTGTTTGAATGTTTACTAACAGCAGCTGCCAATTCAGGCCTCAAGGAACTAGAACAGAATCTGTTGGGCTGTCCAAAAAGTTTGTTTAGCTTTTTTTGTAACATCTGATGGAAAAATTCAAATGAACTTTTTGGCCAAGCCAGTGGAATGACATCAGAATATAATGCTTCCTACTGTTACACATCCTCCTAAAGGATCCCAAGTTATCTCTGCTTTCCCTTCTTCTGAGACTACTTTGCCACTTCTGACCAGCACTCTCTGCTCTTATCCTCTTTGCTTCTGAGCATCTCCTTACTCCTGATACGTGACATCTCCCTATTGCCTCCTTTCTCTGTCTCCCTCATCCCATGCCACTGCTCTGCCAAATCTCTTTGGATATCTGGCATTCAAATTCACCCAGAGAGAGAATCTGATTAGTTCAGCCTGTCACCATCCGTGCTCAAAAGCTTTTGTAGTAGCCTCTAAATGGACTGCTTTTGTATCAAGCATCAGTCCTTGGACCAGTTAACTGTGACCAGGGCAGGGTCACCTGGCAGAAAGCATGAGTCTCCATGCCCAGGGAATCCCCCTGCAGCTGCTTTTCTCAGAAAGACATCATGCATATGACAGACCTTCAGAGTGGAAGGGCCTAGTTAGTATGGGAAAGTTTTAGATTTTTATTCATGCTCACTAACGGGGTCAACACTTGTATTGCCACAAATACAGGTCTTGACATTGGTCATTGAAATGACAGAGCACCACGAATGCAGCTCAAAGTAGCATGCATTGGCAGCAAAGATTTCTTGGCCTTTACACTCAAATACAACAGTGAGTGACTCCAGCCAGAGAGGCGTAGCTGGTGGGGCATATTGTATGTGACCTAGATTTCCCAAATCATTTCAGCCTGGAGATATGACATCAACATCAATAGCCAAATAGCATTTGTCAAAGTTCATCACTGTGTGCCCAGAAGGAACCATTTTTGTTTTTTTCACTGATGGAGCTTGCATGTCCCACGGGGATTCTCCCTTGTGCTTGGAGAACTAACCTTCTTGACTACCATGGCGTGTCTGAATTCTCTCCCTCTTTTGTTTTGATTCCTGGTGATGAAGATCCTGGTGGCAGCTGTGCCTCCCACCAAAAACACCACCACAGCTGCTTCTGCCGCTGCCGCTGCCTACAGAAAAAGATGTCACAAGATCTACCCCAAATGTAACTCTGCCCAAGTAGGACATGACAAACAGCCACAGCTGCAGCAAACCCCGCTTCCACTAATGTGGCTGCTTTCACGGTCAGTAATGTCGCCACAATTAGTGCCACTCCTGGTGCCTATGGGCCAGCTGCTTTGCGCACCTAATGCCCCAGAGAGACTTTAGAAAGACTAGCTTTTTAACTTCTGTTTGCTCTTCCACTCAAATTTTATCCTCCATAAACTTGGCCATGAGGCTATAGGAGCCGAGCCAGAGTGTAATCTAGGTGACAAATTGTGTCCAGAGTCATCCTTCCTTTCCAATATCAGTTCACTGGCTCTTCTCCATCTCCTCATGGCTTTGGAATGAGTTCTTTCTCACAAACGTCTTGGTACCTCCTATGTATAGGAACAAGGCCTCAAGAATCCTACCAACTGCAGAGTAATTAGCCACTTCTGAGGAATTAGCTATACCTTGTTATGTGATTAAGTAATTTTTAGAGGTCACCCAGATTAAAAGATACAGGCTATAAGTATGTGTTTAAGGAGATTAGGGATATCTTAATATATATGATTGAACAAGAATTCAAATTCCATCAGTTGTATTCTTTCCAGTCTAAAGAAAGAAAGAGAAGGTAGGTGGTCTTCCTGGATTACAGAAATGGAAGGACCAAGATGCAGAGATGTTTACATGTACTCAACACCATCCAGAGCAAGAAGATGCTGAATCTGGCAGACAAAGATATCCCAATCATTTCCAATGAATTGTCTGTATTAGTATAAAAAATAGCTCCTCCTTCTTCACCAGGTTTTTCATTGTTCAGTCGCTAAGTCATGTCTG
This sequence comes from Ovis aries, assembly GCF_016772045.2. Lineage (NCBI taxonomy): Eukaryota > Metazoa > Chordata > Mammalia > Artiodactyla > Bovidae > Ovis > Ovis aries. Next base: position 80,307,982 of record NC_056058.1, read on the forward strand.
GCTCTTTTGTGACCCCATGGACTGTAGCCTGCTAGGCTCCTCTGTCTATGGGATTTCCCAGGCAAGGATACTGGAGTGGATTGCCATTTCCATCTCCAGGGGAACTTCCCAACCCAGGGATCGAAATCGTGTCTCCCACATTGGCATTACCACTGAGCCACCAGGGAAGGCCTTCACCAGAGCCTGAGTAAAATACTTCCCCAAGATTATTCATGCACTTGCTCTATTGTTATGCTCACCAAAACATTCTTGTGGATTATTAAATGCATTTATTTGGGACATTAATAAACTGGGGACACTGCAGGGGAATCTGTCCTCATCTTTAGGGTTGGACACAGAAGTAGTTCTCTGTATAATATTGAGTAAACGCACACTATATTTACTGACTATATCCTACTTTAAAGTTTCATAAAGTTACTCAAAGTAAACTCTTTACTGGGAATTATGGGCACTCTCAATTCATAAACATCATTATCTCCCTAAATTCACATTTTTGTATATGATACTTACTTTAAGTGGGAAATTAGAGAGACATCACTGTTTCTTTGAAAATAATAATTTTTCTAAAACTACAGAGAATGTGCCTTTTGTGAAAAAAATATACTTATGCTGTCTTTTTATTTCCCCTAGGGCTATTAAACACTGTGTGCTAGTCCTTTATCAGAAGTGTTTATACAGCATGATTTTGTTTATTTAGATGCTTGTAGAGTGTAAAATTATGGGTTTGGTGGTTTGCAGCTAGAATTTGCTTCCCCGCTTCCATTCTTGCTTATACTTGAATTTTGAAGGGTTTTTGTTTTGTTTTTTTTTTTTGTATGTTTTTGTTTTTGTCTATAGAGCAGATAAAGAGCATATAAACTCCCCAACAAACTCTACACAGATTGATAGTTGGGAAGAATTCCTGTCCATTTCAGAGCTACACAGTTTTCAAGTCAAGTCATGTAAAAGGAGCATGACTTGGGTCAGGCTGGGGATTGGCCTTGAAATGTCTGTAGCTTTTCCTCAACACAGTAGTTATCTGGTTGCCCTCCTCCTGTCCCAGAAGAGGTTCTATTCTCTTTTTAATTTAGGATGCATCTTAGGGAGGCTGATTGGCTCAATGCTGTGGAGAAAATCAGTTTCAATTCATTTTCTTTGCATGAGTCAAATATAAACCTACTTTGCAAGAAGAATCTAAAGCTGAGTTGTTTATTCTTCTCAATGGGTGTGTTGCTCTGCAGTCTCGCACAGGGAAACAGTAGCCTTTGTCAGTTTCTTAAACTGCTCTTAGCTCATCCTGGCTGTGACTTCTACACTCAGACTCTTCAGAGGTACAGTTAATTTGCCTTTCAGAAGTCTACCTCAAGTTACGATGATTGAATTTAACTCAAACATGCGCAGCTTTTATTTTTGTTTTGTTTTGGAGGGCTGAGAGGTCTGGTTTTTTTGTTTTGTTTTGTTTTCAGTTTTTGGTTGCAACTAACAGAAAATGATCTAGAACTAAGCCAGGCAACCAAAATAGGGAAGGGGAGTTACTGGTTCGTCGAGACTAAGAATTGAAGAAACAGAAAGGATATGAATGCATCTGGGCCGGAAGTCAACAGGAAATGTCCAGTCCACCTGGGTTTTGCAAGGCCTCTCTCACTCTCATTCTCCTTCTCCCCCTTTTCCTAGCCATGACTCTGCTAGGTTCCTCTTGGGGATTGCCTTCATTCTCTTTCACTGAAGCCTTAACTTCTCCATGGGGCAAGACACCATGATGGCTTTTCATTTCCCACTGTGGGATTCCTGTGTACCAGAGGGGTACTGAGTCTCTGCTTGGTGGTTAAAACTGCTCAGGGCAGAGTTTGGAATGGCTCGGCTGGGAAGGTACCCATCTCTGGACTAATCAAAGTACTAATCAGCAGTGCTGCCTTGTAAGAATGTGGTGGTTTCTATGGGAACCATGGGTTGGATGAGGAGGGACGGAAGGGGGAGGAACAAGTCCCCCAAAAGGGCGGGGAGTATGGGTGCTTGGCATCCTCAGAAAAGAAACAATGTATGCCTGTTTGAGGCTGTGCCACAGCTATAGGTGCACAAGCGTATTCCTTTTCCTTATTTGAATGAGTTAGCTGACATGTTTGTCGCTGCCCCACATTCACTCCCAAGACTGGATTTTCCCCTTTGAGGCATGTGGGGGAAAAAATAGGCTTACTTCTCTGTTCAGTTCAGTTCAGTCACTCAGTGTGACTCTTTGCGACCCTATAGACTGAAGCATGCCAGGCTTTCCTGTCCATCACCAACTCCCAGAACCTACTCAAACTCATGTCCATCGCATCAGTGATGCCATCAAACCATCTCATCCTCTGTCGTCCCCTTTTCCTCCCACCTTCAATCTTTCCCAGCATCAGGGTCTTTTCCAATGAGTTGGTTCTTCGCAACAGGTGGCCAAAGTATTGGAGTTTCAGCTTCAACATCAGTCCTTCCAATGAATATTCAGGATTGACTTCTTTTAGGATTGACTGCTTGGATCTCCTTGCTGTCCAAGAGACTCTCAAGAGTCTCCTCCAACACCACAGTTCAAAAGCATCAATTCTTTGGTGCTCAGCTTTCTTTTTAGTCCAACTCTTACATCTATACATGACTACCAGAAAAACCATAGTTTTGACTAGATGGGCCTTTGTTGGCAAAGTAATGCCTCTGCTTTTTAATATGTTGTCTAGGTTGGTCATAGCTTTTCTTCCAAGGAGCAAGCATCTTTTAATTTCATGGCTGCAATCACCATCTGCAGTGATTTTTGGAGTGCAAAAAATAAAGTCTCTCACTGTTTCCATTGTTTCCCCATCTATTTGCCATGAAGTGATGGGACTGGATGCCTTTATCTTAGTTTTCTGAATGTTGAGTTTTAAGCCAACTTTTTTACTCTCCTCTTTCACTTTCATCAGGAGTCTCTTTAGTTCTTCTTTACTTTCTGCCATAAGGGTGGTGTCATCTGCATATCTGAGGGTATTGATATTTCTCCTGGCAGTCTTGATTCCAGCTTGTGCTTCATCCAGCCTGGCATGATGTACTCTGCATATAAGTTAAATAAGCAGAGTGACAATATATAGCCTTGATGTACTCCTTTCCTGATTTGGAACCAGTCTGTTGTTCCATGTCCAGTTCTAACTGTTGCTTCCTGACCTGCATACAGATTTCTCACAAGGCAGGTCAGGTGGTCTGGTATGCCCATCTCTAGGAATTTTCCACAGTTTGTTGTGATCCACACAATCAAAGTCTTTGGCATAGTCCATAAAGCAGAAATTGATGTTTTTCTGGAACTCTCTTGCTTTTTCCATGATCCAGAGGTTGTTGGCAACTTGATCTCCAGTTCCTCTGCCTTTTCTAAAACCAGCTTGAACATCTGGAAGTTCACAGTTCATGTACTATTGAAGCCTGGCTTAGAGAATTTTGAGTATTACTTTGCTAGCATGTGAGATGAGAACAGTTGTGCAGTAGTTTGAACATTCTTTGACACTGCCATTCTTTGGCATTGCCTTTCTTTGGGATTGGAATGAAAACTGACATTTTCCCAGTCCTGTGGCCACTGCTGAGTTTTCCAAATTTCCTGGCATATTGAGAGCAGCACTTTCACAGCATCATCTTTTAGGATTTGAAATAGCTCAACTGGGATTCCATAACATCCACTAGCTGTGTTCACAGTGATACTTCCTAAGGCCCATTTGACTTCACATTCCAGGATGTCTGGCTTTAGGTGAGTGATCACACCATCATGGTTTTCTGGACCATGAAGATCTTTTTTGTATAGTTCTTCTGTGTATTCTATGATAATTAAGATCTTTTTTTGTACTGTGGGATAAGTTATTCAAATAAATTAACTGTTTTTACTTCATGAATTTTTCAGTTGATTGGTTGATCCTGTACCCACAAAGGAGTTTGAAGTGGTTTAAAGGAAACACATTCAAGGCTCCTTAAATTGTATGTGATATTACAAAAGTAAAACAAAATTTCCACATAGTCAATGCTGAAAATAAACTGTGATCTCAATCGCAGAATCATTCTTGAAACCCACCCTTCAGAAGTCTCATAAAACTGCCATTTGGGTTACTTTCTATTTTTTCTGACTTTAAAGGTTATGTAAGCATCGTGCAGCCCATGGCTCATCCAAATATTGGACAAAGGAAAACTTCAGAAATCTCCTAGGAATTTCCTCTGGTTGTAAATTAATAGAAAGGATGGAATTTTTGACAGTCAATGGATAAATTTAACAAATGATTACTCATTAAAAACATAAACAAGAAAAAGCCAAAGCCACCCTGGCTTTGAGAATTGGCCTCACTAGCAAGATTTTTTTTCCCCATTTTCTTCCCCTTTTGCTCTTGTTTAGATGGCTTTAGACCAAAACACACTGTTGGAAATGGAACAAACCAGTTATCTCTGCACAAGCTTCTTGCTTTCCTTTCCGCAGCATCCATCGTTAAATTCATACCTTCAGATAGGCAGAGGGACATTTTCCACCAGAGGGCAATTTGGCAATGCTTCAGCCATGAAGTCTACAGACATTTATTGAAAGCCTGCTTGGTACCAGTGACAGTAGTAGACGCTGGATTACAGTGCTGAACAGTCAGGACAAGGACCAGTCTTCATAAAGCTCATAATATTCTCTAGCTTCTTTCCCTCCTCCTGTTGTAGAAATTTTGTCCTTGAATTTCTCTTTTTACTTGATCTCCTCTGATCGTAAAACAGTGTTCCATGTGCATACCTTCCTCATCTATAGCTTTGTGTTTTAGAGTCCCACAGATCTGATGGCATGTAAAACATGCCTGCATTTCTGGTTGCCACATCAAATTCAATATGTCCCCAAAAATGAATCACCATCATCTACCTTCACTGTCCTCCTTCCCTCACTTTTGATAATTTCAGTCCCACTATCCCTAGTCCATCACTCAGACTTAAAATCTCAAACATCATTGCAATGGCTTTAACAGGTCCCTTTGCTCCCAGTATTTCCTCTCTCTTTGATCCCGATTAAATGTTGGTGTCAAAGGAAAAATTCATAATGAAAACCAATCAATAATTCAGATCACATATAGGAATGAACTTAGTAAGTTATAAAATTGTACTATGTTAGTTCTTTTCCATGTTCATTATTATGTTACTACCCAGCCGAGGAGTTTTCAATGACTACCTGCACTGTTTTTTAACAAAGACTTTTTTTTTAAATTGAAGTATAGTTGATTTTCAATGTTGTATTAGTTTTCAGGTATATGATTCAGTTATACATACATATATATGCATATATACATATTCTTTTTCATATTCTTTTCCATTATATTAATAATTTATTACAGGATATTGAATCTAGTTCCCTGTGATATATAGTACCTATACTTCTCAAATAAATTATAAACTCTTGGACTGGGCATTTGAGACAGTATAAGATTCACCCCTTGGGTATTTTTCACTTATTTGCTTTTGAACTTTCTATGCACTGGACAACTGAAATTGTTCACTGTTCTTTCATAGCCTCATTGAAGAGCCTCCTCACTCATGCTTTGCTTTGTCCTGGAACACCTATCTTCCGATCCATCCTTCCATGTCTCTCTCCTTGAGGCTAACACTTGAATTCTGCCAGGAGGAGAGGCCCTAAGTGTGGGGGTAATGGAATTCCACGGGGCATAGGATAACTGTGGCTTCAGGGACTAGTTAATATAAATGTTTGTTTGAAAGCGTCAGGCATGAAAAGGCTATGAAGAAGTATTCTAATTTAGGGGGAGGGGCAGGCAAAAAGTTTTATGGAACGTGAGCAGTAGGATGCCAGTGAGTACTTTCAAAAGTGGGAATAATGTTGATGTATGGCAGAAACCAACACAATATTGTAAAGCAATTATTCTCCAATCAAAAATTGATAAAAATTTTTTAAAATAAATAAAAATAGAGAATCTCAAAAAAAAAAGCAGTGGGAATAGAGGATCTGAGGTTGGAGTCTGGATGTTTAGACAATCTGGAGTTTTGATGTCAAGAGTTGTGGGAGGATAAGTTAGGAGATAAAGTCATTTGCAAGAGGGGATGGGGTGAGGGGAAGAACAGCTGCAGTGACAGAGGACACATGAGAGCTGCTCTGGAAAATTCTCAAGCCTCAAGTCCTTCCGAGTCTCTCCCAGTAGACTCATATCTATCTCCACTGTGGATTTGCCTGAGATCTGAGAGCTAATAAAGCCTCCTCTGAATCCCATAAACTGGCTACACCAATTTCAATAAAGAAAAAGATGAATAAATTAAATTCTACCCTTCTTTGTTTGTGTGGTTCATTTAACTTGCACAGACAAAGGACAACTGAAATCTGGAAAATTCCCAAGGATTTATTTTTTCGTGCTTGTCAGCACACCTGAGTAAAACCAAACTCCTAAGCATTATCTAATCTAACTTTACAGGTGGCTTCAGGGAGAAATAAATACCTAAATGCTCAGGGGCAAGTCAAGTGTAAAATATGCTTTGTGAAAATGCCTGGTGAATTTTGACATGACATGCTTTATTATAATAATGAGTGATCTGATAGTAAAGGGCCCTCAGGCTTTTGAGGCTCATTGGTGTCAATTTGGGGAAGAAGGGTAAAGGATTGTATTTTCGAGCTTTGCTGTTATGCTTTATTTTGGAAGTCTTTTTAGAAGTGATTATAATTTATTATTCATAAGAGCAACAAAAAATAGATCTGCCATAGAATTTTTAAATGAAAGATCTAAAATTATCATCAAGATATAAATTTATCTCATGATATTTAGTCTGTGTCAACTCAACTTTGAAAATGAATACAGAAAGTTAGAATTTTACTTCCTGGTTATTCATATCAACTTTGTATTAATATTTGTGACAGATTCTCAAATTTGACATTTCTTACACTAATCTCCTGATCTTCTTCCACTAGCCTGCTTTACCTGAAGACATACACGTCCGGCTCAGTAAATGATGACTCCATCCTTCCAGTTGTTCAGGCCATGATTATGGAGTCAGCCCTGACTTCTCTCTCTCGCATGTCCAACATTCAAATGGTCAGCATATCCTATTGATTGCATCTTCACAATAGAGACAGAATCCAACCAATCACCTTTCAGATCCTTTATCACCAGCTACCTGGTCCAAGCAAGCATCATCTATGGCCTGTTCGTTACAGTAGCCTTATCCTTCTTTGGCCTTCCTGCTTCACTCTTCCTCCATATAATCTACTCTCAAAAGAGTAGCCAATTCAGTTCAGAGTTATCCTTTAAAATCTCGTATTCTTCTACTTAAAACTTTTCAGTATTCTCCCACTTCTCCCAAAGTAAAGGTCCTTCAACATTTTTCAAAGCGTCCCAGCTTCTGTGAAATCTACCTGTGAAATCTACCCCCTGATCTCATCATCTCATTTACCTCTGTGACCACACCTCCAGGAGCTCTCTCCCCTGCTGAGCTATAGGCACATTGCCTTCCTCACTCTTCTCTATCCTCCACATACTAGTGGTAACCTCTGTGACTCTTCTCTCCAACCTGAGTTTTCTGTTCCTGACCCCTTAGAAGCTCCATCCCCAGCATCAGAACTGCCGACCTTGAAGCTAGCAGTGGACAGTCATCAGGAGAAAACAGTTCCAACCATGCTCCTTTAAATTCTTCTATCAAAGTCACATGTTTCCTCTGAGCATGACAAACAGCTGAATCATATGTGATGTTTGAAAGAAAAGGGAAGATGGGGAGACCTAGTGGAACTAAGAAGTTATGAGAACAGCCTAAGCTACTGATGACATTAATTCCAATAGTACTTCATGTTACTTTATATTCTTAAGTTTCATTAAAGCTAGAAATTTCATATGAACCTTTCTGTACCGTTTAGAAGAGATGCTTCCCAGGTGGCACAGTGGTAAAGAATCTGCCTGCCAATGCAGGAGACACAAGAGACACGGTTTCGATCCCTGAGTTGGGAAGATCCCCTGGAGAAGGAAATCGCAACCCATTCCAGTATTCTTGGCTGGAAAATTCAATGGACAGAAGAGGCTAGTGGGCTACAGTCCATATGGTTTCAAAGAGTAGAAGAGAAACATGTGTAAATATACATGTTTAAAGACCATAGTTTCTAGGCACCCAACTAAAGCTCTTACAGTGAGTTCTCTTCCAGATTTTGGGAAATACTGGTCAGCTTTGGCAGACAGAAATATTTCATCATTGATATTTCTAGCCTAAGCAAACAACTGATCTAAGATTATGAATTTAAAGGTCTTAGACACTGACCAAAAAATAAAAAAAAAACAGCCCCCCAAAATGCATGTTCTATGAGGTCCAGATTAGGAAGCACTGATGAAATTCACCAAAGCAAGCCTTGCTATTTTAAGTATGTATTATATATTTTCTTAATCAAACAAGACTGTCCACATAATTCATCTCTAGTGGCTTTTGAGCAGATTCAGGATAAAGATCCGATTTCCAAGACTGACTGCAAATATGCTCATCCTTTGGGAACACAGAAAAGGAAATCTAATGATGCAGAAATACTCATAGAGCAGCAGGGAAGAAAGGGAATTGGAGAAGCCCAGACTGGACGGCAAAAGTTACACCCAAAGAGCGCAATGGAAGCCAGTAGTCAAACACCTCCTTAAACCGTGCTTGGCGGTTTCAAGGCGTGGGGCTAAAACAGTGACTGACGTTGATCCTCACTTGTGTTTCAGATATATTGTGATTTTTTGCTGTATTTCATCAGTAGAAGTACACATGACCTTTTTTTATTTTATGGTGAATTACTAGATTATTTTAAACGGATCAAATTTTGTCCAGAAACTGGCATTCTTTTTCTATGATTCTATATTTCTCAAACTCTAGGAGTTTCCTGAAATTCCAGGGTGGTGGGAGGGGGGTTCAGGATTGGGAACTCATGTACACCCGGGGCGGATTCATGTCACTGTACGGCAAAACCAATACAGTATTGTAAGTAAAAATAAAAATTAAAAAAAAAACCCACCACCCCCCCAAAATAAAATAAAAGTATTTAAAAATAAATAAATAAATTATTTACAAACTTAAAAAAAAGAATTCTAGATATCATAGTGTTAATTTTACGTGTTAAAATTTTTTGCTTCTACTATCCATTCCAGATCCTTTTTACGTTCCTTTTTTTTTTCTCATTTGTTTTATTGTTTTCCATTTTAATGGATGAATAAAATTTTAGGATATTTATAGATAAAAGTATTTACCTTTCTTGATTCCTCAATAGCAACACTCTTATTTATTTTTTGGTTCTCCTGTTGTTTCTCCCTATATCTCTATATTATGAATTTATCTATCAGCTTTTGTTTTATTCATTGCAGTCATAATCTGCTATTAGCTTATTTTGTTCTGTGTCAAGAAATACTTCTATTTTTTTAATATGTGGTTTGTTATTGTTTAGCTAACACCTATTGAGGACTTTCTCTGGGTTAAGCACTGTTACAAGTACTTTGTGTAAAGTAACTCATTTAAGCCTCACAAAACTATAAAACATATAATTATTATTATTTCTATCTTATAGAAAGGAAATTGAATGAAATAGCAATCAAAAAAATGTCTAGATTCATACAGCCGGTAAGAATTTTAGAGATAGTGCTCCTAACAAGTATGTAATACTATCTTTTTAGGTAGCCTATTCAGTCATTAACCACTTTTCACATTCTAATAAGAATACAAATGGGGAGGGGGGTTCAGGATTGGGAACTCATGTACACCTGTGGCGGATTCATGTCAATGTATGGCAAAACCAATACAGTATTGTAAAGTAAAATAAAGTAAAATTAAATAAATAAAATAAATTTTTTAAAAAAGAATACAAATAAAATCCATACAATACTAAGTAGTGTGCTATGGTTATACTTAGCTTCTTTTTCTTGGCTGCACCTTGCAACATGTAGAATCTTAGTTCCCTGACCAGGGATCGAACTCACACCCCTTGCATTGGTAAGGTGGAGTCTTAACCACTGGACCACTGGTGAGTCCTATACTTGGTGTCTTATCTGGTTTGTTTTCTCAGAGTTCCTATGTGTTTTGCTTTAGTTTGTTTTGTTTCTTACTTTGTCTGCCCTTTCTGTCTCCTAGATTGTTTTAGTATCTCAAGAATAGTATTAAATATTTTTTCCTTTAATACCTTTTCCCAAGCCTTCCATTATCCTGCTCCAAGTTTTTCTGATTTCTCTCTAGGATGGATCATCACAGTCCTCTCCTAGACTGGATCATCTGTTTGTTAGCCTTACATTTTGTTCTTTTCTTGGTTTACTGTCTCATCGTGCTATAATGTATCCTCAAGCAGTATCCTAAGACATAGGATAGTACCTTTCAGGGGAGCTACATTTTTTTAGGTTTTTTAAAAATGTGTCTTTCTTTGGACAGTGGGCTTGACTGTTTTTAGCATTTTAGGTTGAACATAATTTCCGCTTAAATCTTTGAAGGCATTCCTCCGTTATCTTCTAGCATTCAAAATGGTTGACTGGATAACCAGTGCCAAACTTACTCTTGTTATTTTGTTGATGTGCTGTTTCTTCTCCTTGGAAATTATGAGGATAATTTTCCCCCATGATATTCTGAAAATCTATGACAATATAACCATGTGGGCTCTAATGTTTGATGTACTGGGGACTCCCTGGACTTATTTAGTCTGAAGACTTTTGTCTTCTACTCTAGGAAATCTCCTTTCTTGTTTCCTCCCTTCTATCTTCCCTGTTCTGTTTCCAAAATGCCTATGAACAGGATGTTGAGCTTTTGAATAAGTATATATGTGAATATATGTCTTACAACGTTTCTCTCATATTTTCTGTCTTTTTAGCATTTGGGTTTTTATTCTAGAAAGTTCACTCAACAATCTTCTAACCACTCAGTTTTTTTACTTTCTATGTTTTAGTTTCATATTTTGAAGTACCTAAACATATTTTAGGAGCTAAAAAGCCTCTTAATGAAAGTGAAAGCGGAGAGTGAAAAAGTTGGCTTAAAGCTCAACATTCCGAAAATGAAGATCATGGCATCCAGTCCCATCACTTCATGGGAAATAGATGGGGAAACAATGGAAACAGTGTTAGACTTTATTTTGGGGGGCTCCAAAATCAGTGCAGATGGTGACTGCAGCCATGAAATTAAAAGAAGCTTACTCCTTGGAAGAAAAGTTATGACCAACCTAGATAACATATTCAAAAGCAGAGACATTACTTTTCCAACAAAGGTCCGTCTAGTCAAGGCTATGGTTTTTCCAGTGGTCATGTATGGGAGAGTTGGACTGTGAAGAAAGCTGAGCACCGAAGAATTGATGCTTTTGAAGTGTGGTGTTGGAGAAGACTCTTGAGAGTCCCTTGGACTGCAAGGAGATCCAACCAGTCCATTCTGAAGGAGATCAGCCCTGGGATTTCTTTGGAAGGAATGATGCTAAAGCTGAAACTCCAATACTTTGGCCACCTCATGCAAAGAGTTGACTCATTGGAAAAGACTCTGATGCTGGGAGGGATTGGGGGCAGGAGGAGAAGGGGCCGACTGAGGATGAGATGGCTGGCTGGCATCACTGACGCGATGGACGTGAGTCTGAGTGAACTCCAGGAGTTGGTGATGGACAGGGAGGCCTGGCGTGCTGTGATTCATGGGGTCGCAAAGAGTCGGACACGACTGAGCGACTGAACTGAAACTGAAACATATTTTAAAGTACCTAGACCTCTTTTTGTGGAGAAGGCAATGGCACCCCACTCCAGTACTCTTGCCTGGAAAATCCCATGGACAGAGGAGCCTGGTGGTCTGCAGTCCATGGGGTCGTGAAGAGTGGGACATGACTGAACAACTTCACTTTGACTTTTCACTTTCATGCATTGGAGAAGGAAATAGCAACCCACTCCAATATTCTTGCCTAGAGAATCTCAGAGATGGGGGAGCCTGGTGGGCTGCCGTCTATGGGGTCGCACAGGGTCGGACACGACTGAAGCGACTTAGCAGCAGCAGCAGCAGCAGACCTCTTTTTGTTCTCTCATTTTCCTTTTCATTGCATCCTGTTTTGTTTATGGGTGCAGAGTCTTCTCTAATTTCTCTAATACAGATTAGAAGAGTTTTTTCCTGAATTCTGAATTAACTATCTCCTCTGCTGCTGCTGCTAAGTCGCTTCAGTCATGTCCGCCTCTGTGTGACCCCATAGATGGCAGCCCACCAGACTTCCTCGTCCCTGGGATTCTCCAGGCAAGAATACTGGAGTGGGTTGCCATTTCTTTCTCCAATGCATGAAAGTGAAAAGTGAAAGTGAAGTCACTCAGTCGTGTCTGACTCTTAGCAACCCCATGGACTTCAGCCTACCAGGCTCTCCCATCCATGGGATTTTCCAGGCAAGAGTACTGGAGTGGGGTGCCATTGCCTTCTCCGAACTATCTCCTCTAGGATCATTTATTTTTTCCTGCTTGTTAATTTTTATCTTTCACTTTTTTTGTTGTTGCAGCTTTTCTCATATTCAGTGTCCCTTGTTTTTCAATTAGAGTTAAGCATGAGGCCACAGAAGGTAGTCTATGAGCTCTCTGGTGGTAGTGGGGCTGGTCAACCAGCCAGCTCTCACACCGGGGACTTTAAAATGACAGAACCGGGGCATTTGCCCCAGGGCTTTTCCTGCCTGTCTTGGTTCTCCTTAGATTATTCATTCAGTACAATGAGAAAATATCTTCCCCCTCTTTTCCTTGGTTTGTTTGTTTAAGGAGTGCTGCCTGGCTTTTAGGACCTCTGTGTGCAGGGGAAGCAAAGGCTATGTCAGGGTGGTCAATGTACTGTACTTCAATTAACCCCCATTCTGTGTCCCCGCTTCACCCCTACTTTCCCCTGTCCCTGTGATCCAACGAACCACGTTCTCCAGTGCTGTGCAATATTAACGGTTTTCCATCTTTCCTGTAGCTCTCCCCTCCCCTTTCAGGCTTCAGCACCCTCTCCTCCAAATCAACCAATCCCAATCATCCTTGTACTTCTAGGAAAGTGTTGAAATGTCTAGTCCAATGATGGTTCCCTTCTCATTCTCTCCAATGTTGAGAGTTTATACTTTCACTATTAGTGTTCCGATCCTACAATCTTCACTAACAGAATGTGCTAAACGTTGTGATCTGGCAATTGGACACTTTATGTAGGCCCATTTTTCTCCAAAATATACCTCTCTTCAGCCTTTCAGTACTGAAGATATCCCTTTCCAGGTCTTCTGATTTTTCCCCCACTATGCTGGGAGGGATTGGGGGCAGGAGGAGAAGGGGACAACTGAGGATGAGATGGCTGGATGGCATCACGGACTCGATGGACATGAGTCTGAGTGAACTCCGGGAGATGGTGATGACCAGGGAGGCCTGGCGTGCTGCGATTCATGGGGTCGCAAAGAGTCGGACACGACTGAGTGACTGAACTGAACTGATGGAATGAAGCTCAGTTATGGGTTTTTTTTAGGAAGCTCTGAGTGATTAGAATATGAAGTCCTTCCAGTGCTGGAAGGACTGCTCTTGCCATAAGCACAGGGGAGGCAAGCTGTAGTCCTTCTCAGTGTTGATAGGTGTCTCTGCATGACCTATTTCAAAATTTTCTGCTTTGGTAGACATTTTTGAAAGACTTACTTGGTAATATATTAACTCACTAGCTAAAGTTCAGAAACTGTCATATCAAGCAACTGAAGTGTTATCAGCAAGTTCTGCTGCTTATCACATACAAGTAACTGTGTGCGTAATAGTTATAGGGTCAGGATGTTGCCAACTTCTGCTTTTCCATGGTGCAATGGGACAGAAAATCCTCCTGCGATGCTCAGCCACAGGAACGCAGGTCTCTGTGGCCACTAAAGCAATAAAGTCATGTTATATCACTTTTAAACTTCCATAAGAAGAGGTGTATATTCCTACATTAAGCATTTATTCCAGTTCAATTAATCCTGCCAGGAAATTGAGCGTGTGCTCAGTCGTTTCAGTCTGGGCCAACTCTTTGAGACCCCATGGACTGTCACCCACCAGGCTCCTCTGTCCATGGGATTCTCCAACCAAGAATACTGGAGTGGGCTGCCATGTTCTTCTCCAGGGGATTTTCCAGACCCAGTGATTGAACTCAAGTCTCTTGCGTTGCAGGCAGATTGTGTACTCACTGAGCCACCTGGGAAGCCTGCCAGTAAATTACCAGTATGATAAGTATCCGCAAAATACTATTGGAAATGTGCATTTTTAATGTGTAAGTTTATAAAACTTCTTCTTGAAGTGTAATTGTGTTCCCTTGGCATAAAAGCTCTAAGTCCTCTGCCCATGCCCCACTTTTACATTAAAGCTTCCACTCCCTGGAAGATACGTTTTCCCATTTTGAAAGAATTTTGAAATTCTGTGTGTATCAGTTGATGACTTTATTAAAAACGCAAAATCCTGGGCCTCGAGCTCAGAAAAATTGATTTAGTAAAGGTGGACTATGGCCCAGGAATCTACATGGAAAAAATTGTGCAGATGATTCCAAGGCAGGACGTGTTTGGATCTTCCTTTAAGAATCTCACTCTAAGGCGTACAGGAGAAAGAGGCAGATTAATTAAGAAGCCAGTGTCTTTTGATAAATAGGAGAAAACAGGGCAGAGAAAATCAGTATGCAGAGGTCTCTAAAGGACTTGAGTCCCACTAGAGCTAAATAGATGGTAATTCTTCACATTATACTTGTAAATGTATAACCAAAAAGATATGAAAGTCATTCTCAGGATAATTTCATTTTTTAAAGAAAAACTCATTTACTTATATAAATGACAGTATTTTCATTCTCTTTGTGAAATACTAATTCTACAGAATTTGTCTCTTCTGCATACTGGATTGACATGTCTCGCCAAACACAAAAGACACACAACCTCAACCTGCCCTTTTAAAATAAATAGAAGTTTTCGCACTTGTCTCTTGCCCTCAGTCTTTCCCAGCATCAGTGTCTTTTCCAATGAGTCAGCTCTTCATATCAGGTGGGCAAAGTATGGCAGCTTCAGTTTTAGCATCAGTCCTTCCAACAAATATTCAGGGTTGATTTCCTTTAGGATTGACTGGTTCGATCTCCTTGCAGTCCAAGGGTAGGAGGAGAAGGGGGCAACAGAGGATGAGATGTTTGGATGGCATCACCGACTCAATGGACATGAGTTTGAGCAAACTCCAGGAGGTAGTGAAGGACAGGGAAGCCTGTCGTCCTGCAGTCCATGGGGTCGCAAAAGTCGGACATGACTTAAGAGACTGACCAACAATAACAATATATGTCTCTTCCCAAGAAAATCTCTTAGTCTCTGAACGTCTGCATATTTGTTCATTGTGTCAGGGCAAACCGCAGTCTCAAAGACAGAAGTGAACAGGTAAACACGTTGAAACTAGAAGCGCTTCTTAGCTGTCAACTGTTTCACTCAGAGGAAAGATCACCAAAGGGAGCTATCTGGTTGAAGATAAGTATTCAAATAAAGTCAGTATAACATTCAAACTATTCATTTTATAAAGAACTTGAGCTATTTTTCAATATGTTATCATAAAAGTAAACAGGTAGAAACCTGCAGACTCAGACTGTGAGGGAAGTAAGTGACAGAAGCCTTTGTTAGTTCCGTAAGTAGCTTGCCCCCCTTCTTCCTCTTGTGTGCATCCACTGACAAGCAGTTATGATTGCTTTACAGATCTTAAATTCTGCTGGAAAGTTACTCACTCTGATTGAGAAGCCTAGCATGATGGAGCCCCAAGTAACCTCGGCCAGATGCCAAGTGAAATTTCCCCTAAACATGACTGTCTTGCCTATTTCCACAATCCCAGAGAAGGGTGGCTTCAAATCTGTTCACCACCCACCCCATCCTTCTACTGGTTATAGCAAAAGCCCTTAACCAACTGCCCTTGTTCTCTAAATTGTCCCTTCTGACCTGCATTTCTCACCTTGCTATCAATCTGTGGCTACTTTTTACTGGCTGACCTGTGGACTGATTAGCAAAGCTCAGATCTGCTCACCTTGCCATTTTAAAGATATTTTGATCCCAAAACGATTAGCTTCTTTTTATATTCAGTAGGTATAAATGTCCTCAATCATTAGGCTTGTCACACAAGAGGGAGGAGAAAATAGAGGTGGTGAAGGGAAATAAAGGAGTCCCTGGATGTCTGCTGTGAGTCAGCCCTGGTTCTGCATTTGAACCCTCCACCTTCTTCCTTCAATAGGGATGGAAATGGGTGCAAGTCTTTTCATTCCATTATTTATCTTATGATTCAGACTTCATTTTTTTTAATGGATCGGTTTACTTATAACATATTGTGGCCAAAAATAAAACTAAAATCAAGAGAAGTGCTAGTTCACCTACATTATATTGGGTGATAAGAATATACAACACCTTATGCCAAGTAAGTATCAGTTGTATCAACCAGCTTCATCCATTCAGAATGCATGTACTGATGGCCTATTCTATGCCCAGCACTGAGTTGAAATAAAGGTCCCACTGTACTCACTTTGGCAGCACAGATAATAAAATTGGAATGAAACCAAGAAGATAAGCATGGCCACTGTGCAAGGATGGCATGCAAGCTTGTAAAGCATTCTGTATTAAAAAAAGAACAGAGAGACAGAGACCCCACTATTATATACATATCAACCAAACTTGAAAAATGTAGTCTTAATATCTACCTGCCACTTGAGTTTATTTATTGTAATAAAAAAAAACAAAACAGTTTGTCATTTCTTGCCCTTTAGTATCACAAGAGAAGATTTTCTGTTTTTAAAATCTTCTATGATGGCTCATATATCATCATTTCTCAAACTATGGTTGGTTCATGCTGGGATGGAACTGCCATACAGGGACTTAGAGTTTAGTTGTCAAAATATGTTAATCAGAATATGATGATCTAACATCATAACCATGTTTGTGATCCTATGTTGAGCTTCTTACCTAATAACAATAATTATCTCCTCTTTCCCTGGATACTGATGGTCAACTTTAGAGAGATACAATATTAGTATAGTAACTGAAAACATTCAAAATAAAAACATTTCCGTTAGATCTTTTTTAAATATTTATTTTTATTTATTTATTGGTCTGCACCGGGTCTTAGTTGCAGCCTGTAAGATCATTGATCATCATTGTGGCACACAGGATCTTGAACCATGGTATATGAACTTTTAGTTGCGGCACATGGGACCTATTTCCATGACTAGGGATCGAACCTGGGCCCCATGCACTGGGTTCATAGAGTCTTAGCCATTGGACCACTAAGGAAGTCCCTCCATCAGATTTTTCTTTTTTTCTTTTAATTATAATAGAATGTGAGTTTAGCTTTCTTCATATTACAATACTTCAAATTATAGTACATCTAATGAATGAAAGCAGGTGATTTTCTTGGCTCTATGATTAAGTTTTTTGGGCCCAGGAGTAGAAATGGGCTGCTCTGTGCAGACAGGTGAGAGCACCAAGCAAAGGAAGCTGAGAAGGGTCATAGAGGAGATAATTAGGCCTATGAGAACGAACAAAGTAATGTCAAGTAAATAATTTAATTCAAGCTGTTTTCATTAATATTTAAAAAGCTAGAGGAAAGGGGGGTTTGGGGCTGTCTCCTTCTAGTACCCATAAAGTACATGTGCAGCATTAAAAATTTCTGTTGCCTGTCTAGACTTTTAAAAACGTACCTCAGGGATTAGTTTAGCCATAAAAGGTCTGAGACTAATACCTAGGATTTTGACTCCTAGGTCAAAATGCTTTTTCACAACCATATACAATAGCCTGATCTTCAGCAAGAGATATTTTGCTGAAAGGTACTTTCTTATAGGACATAAAGGCAAATAATGATCTATTCTGGAATGCCCAGTGGAATCCTTTAGCTTTCGTCTTCAAGATTCAAGTGTGAGCAGCTGTCATAAAGAGCAAGTTCTCAGCAGCAACGAGGGCATGAACACAGGGGTGAGCAGAGGCGGAGGGGGTAAGCATTGTCTCTCTCTTCTCTCCTGTCCTGCCTGAGGCCAAAATGTTCCCATGACTCTCATTTCAGTGATGAAGTCAGAGGCAGCACTTGTAGATTGGCCGAATACTCACAAAAGCACTGCTCTGCTTTTCAGTACCCATCCAATCTGAAAACCCAAGTCATTGTAATATTTGACCTCTGGATTCAACGACAGGGTTTAGAAAGTTGTACATAGGACACTAAGCTAATCAACTATTTTCCTGTCATTTTCTAACACTCATTTGAGAAATCTCATGACGAGATCTAACACAATTTAAACACAACTTTTAAAACTGCTTTTAGATATTATAAAAACACATCAATAATTAGTTGATAAAACTAATTATGTAATAGGAAGGTCAGAAATTGAGCTTTTACAGTTAATGATAGAAATCACACTACACAAACAAAGTAAGTGCTACTTACCACATTTTTCTTTTTTTCTGAAAGTGATGGATGATAGTCTCAGAACTTCAAGAAGTAGAGGTAATTCTGTGAAAAACAATCAATTAGATGGGTCAGATTAGGCTATCAGTCATTTACATCTAGGTATTCCCATTAACATTGACAATCTGATCAAAGTTTTGGCTCTCCAGCTGGTCCCCATAAATTATATTCTACTACACCCCAAATTTGTAGCGTTCAGTCTCAATTAAAAATAATTTGAAATTAAATTGGCAAGGGTGTACTGGGTGACGATTGAAATGCAAAACAATGCAGGCCAGAGGGTAAAGTTAAATTTGAACCAAAGCCAGAGCATCTTGTTATAAATATGCTTAAAATGTTGTCTTTTGTTTTTGCCAAATGATGTGGGAAACTGAGGAAATTCTTTGGAGATCATTAAAAGAAACTAAAGAGAAATCCAAAATTGCCTTTGATTTGAGGTATTCAAAAAATATATGTAAAGATTTGGGGGTTTGTTTTGACTTGAATTATCTAAATATAATTGCTATAAATTTCTCCATTTCAGTTATTATGTTTCCAGGGGTCTTTAAAATAAGAGATAAAAGGCCACTATTTAGAAGCATGTTTGCTGAACAACAGCTAGAGTGAACTGATAAGTATAATCTATACAAACACACAAATCCCCACCATATTCCCTTTCTTTTTCTGACTTCTTTCTTGAGAATATCTAATATTTTGATTGCCAATTATTCTTTTTTAAAGCAATCAAATGCTGTTTAGACTTAACTATAAGTTTTACAGTTTCCCTTGCTCAATTATTATTTTTTAATTTATAGCTTTTCCATATATATATTTTTTTATTTTTATTTTTTTTTCCTGTAACCTATCCTCCACAAATTCTTTCTGAGAAATTCTGAGTGGTAAACTTCATGACTCTTTTAGGCCTTAATATTAGTCTGCTTTCTTGGTTCAAAATTATTTTCCCACAGAAATCTCAAAGAAATTGTTTCACTATTTTTTTTCATTCAGTGTTGCTGATGGAAAGTCAATAGAATGTATTGATCTAGCACCAAGTAGGTAGATTCTGGAATTTAAAGAACGTAAGAGATAAAGGAGCTCAGGATTTTTCAGTGAGTGATTAATCTGAGCAAGGAGAGAAGGATGGACAAAAGAGGGGTGATGAGAGTTTGAAAAGAGTAAAATCAATGGATTGGACTTCTTGACAAGGTCAAAACAGTTAGAGTGGGCAGACAGAGTAGATTTGATGGTTAATTTTATGTGTCTATTTGACTGGCCGATAAGGCCCAGATACTTGGTCAAATATTACTCTAGATGTTTCTGTCATAGTGTTTTTGGATGAGATTAACATTTAAATTGGTGTCCTTTGAGTAAAGCAGCTTGCCTTCTGTAAGGTGGCTAGGCCTCATCCAAGCAGCTGGAGGCCTTTGGACTTGAATTGCAACATTAGTTCTGCCCTGGGTCTCAAATCTGCCAGCCTGCCCTGAAGATTTTGGACTTGCCATTTCTCTGTAATTACATTAGCCAGTTCCTTAAAGTCATATCTATCTGTCCACCTAGGTTCTGTTGAAGAACCCTGGGTTCTCTGAAGAAGCCTTACAAATACAATAGGTGAGCTGGAAGTACACAAGGTCATGGTCAGAGGTAAAATTGAGGATTTCTGATTGACTTATCTGAATGATTATATGTAATCTCTGGTTAGTTAAAAACATTAGTGAATTTTGTCCAAAATGCTTAACCCATTCACAGGGCATTAATAAAGCGATGGGAGTTTTAGTCATACACAACATCCCATTTTCTTAGGATATGCTTAAGGTTAAGCTTTGTTCTTAAGGATAATTCAGATGATAAAAATAAATAATAGTGATAATGATGAAGACATTGGTAGTAATAGTGATATTAACAGGTAACAATAACAAGCACTTTGTGTCAGGCTCTTTTAAGTACTCCATGTGTATTACTCCATTTAAACATTACAGTAATTACAAGTATATTGGGATGAATTGGAATGGAATGCTCAGTCATGTCCAACTCTTTGCGGTCCCATGAATTGTAGCCTGCCAGACTCCTCTGCCCATGGAATTTTCCAGACAAGAATACTGGAGTGAGTTGCCATGCCCTCCTCCAGGGGATCTTCCCAACCCAGGGAGTGAAACAGCATCTCCTGTGTCTGCTGCACTGGATTCTTGACCACTAGTGCCACCTGGGAAGCCCATACAAGCACACTGGTTAGCTTTAGTTTGCTGTTGTTGTTTAGTTGGTAAGTCACGTCTGACTCTGCAACACATGGACTACAGCATGCCAGGCTTCCCTGTCCTTCACTATCTCCTAGAGTTTGTTCAAACTTGTGTCCTTGAGTCAATGATGCCATCCAAACATCTCATCCTCTGTTGCCCCCTTCTCCTTCTGCCCTCAATCTTTCCAGCATCAGGGTCTTTTCCAATAAATGGGCTCTTCGCATCCAGTGGCCAGAGTATTGGAGTTTCAGCTTCAGCATCAGTCCTTCCAATGAATATTCAGGGTTGATTTCCTTTAGGACTGACTGGTTTGATCTCCTTACTGTCCAAGGGACTCTCAAGAGTCTTCTCCAGCACCATAAATTGAAAGCAGCCATTCTTCAGTGCTCAGCTTTCTTTATGGTCCAATTCCCACATCTGGACATGACTGCTGGGAAAATGTCTCTGCTTTTTAATATACTGTCTAGGCTTGTCATAGCTTTTCTTCCAAGGAGCAAACATCTTTTAATTTTGTGGCTGTGGTCACCATCCACACTGATTTTAGAGCCTGAGAAAAGAAAAGCTGTGACAGATTTTAGGATCTGTTTCCACTTTTTCCCCTGTCTATTAGTCATGAGGGCTTCCCAGGTGGCGCTAGTGGTAAAGAACCTGCCTGCCAATGCAGGAGACCTAAGAGAAGGGGTTTGATCCCTGGATTGGGATGATCCCTTGGAGGAGGGCAACCCACTCCAGTATTCTTGCCTGGAGAATCCCATGGACAGAGGAGCCTGGCGGGCTACAGTCTATAGTGTCACACAGTCGGAAACGACTTAGCACAGCACAGCATTAGCTGTGAAGTGATGGGACCAGAAACCATGATCTTACATTTTTGGATGCTGAGTTCTAAGTCAGCTTTTTCACTCTCCTCTTTCACCCTCATCAAGAGACTCTTTAGTTCCTCTTTGCTTTCTGCCGTTAGAGTGGTCATACCTGAGGTTGTTGATATTTCTCCCCACAATCTTGACTCCAGCTTGTGCTTCATCCAGCCTGGCATTTTACTCTGCATATGTTAAATAAGCAGGGTGACAATATATAGCTTTGATGTATTCCTTTCCCAATTTTGAACCAGTCTGTTGTTCCATGTACAGTTCCAACTGTTGCATCTTGACCTGCATACAGGTTTCTCAGGAGATACATACAGCTTTATTTTAGAGATGAAGAAACCAAAACATATAAAGGTGAAACAAATGATCTAAAACTGCACAGCTAAGTGATGACGCGGTACTGGCAACTAGATCTGCTTTACCACTCCACTTACTCTTTGTGTTTTAACTTGGATACTACTGTAGAATAACAAGCTTCCTGGGTAGCATAAAAAGTCTGCCCACAATGTGGGAGACCTGGGTTTGATCCCTGGGTTGGGAAGATCTCCTGGAGAAAGGAATGGCTACCCACTCCAGTATTCTTGCCTGAAGAATTCCGTGGACAGAGGAGGCTGGTGGGCTATAGCCCATGGGGTCTCAAAGGGTCAGACATGACTGAGCAACTAACACAGCCACAATGTAGAATAATCTAGAATCATTACTTTATGCTGCTTCTTTTCCCCCCTACAGCATTTTGCTCACATGTTACTCTGTCCTCAGTCTTCTTCCTGGATGCTGGTGAGCCCATGTCACTAACTGGATGTTCATGGCCGGGCGATACATGTCAGCCCTGAAGACCTCAATGTCTCCTTCTACATCTTGGCCTCTATGCCCCTTGCTGACCCTCAACTTGTGAGCCTGTGCATTTGCTTAACGTTTATTTCTGTAGTTGTACTTGTTTCCAACGGCTGTGTAATAAATTACTACAAACTTGTTTTAATACAACAAAAAATTATCATCTCAGTTTCTGTGGGTCAGGAATTTTGGTACAATGTGACAGGATGCTCTGTTCAGGGCCTTACAAGGCTGAAATCAAGAGTCACTTGGGTCTGTGAGCTCATCTGAGGCTCAGGGTCCTCTCCCAAGCTCACCAGTTGTTGGCAGAATTCAGTTCTTTGCGATTGTAAAGTCCCTGTTTTCTTGCTGTCTTGTGATCAGGGATCATGTTTATCTTTCAGAGGCCACCTATACTTGTCTGACACATGACCTCTTCAAAGCCACAGTGTGTGTTTTCAAAGCCACCAGGAAAATCTGTCTGATTTGTTTCTCTGTCTTCTAGAACAGCTATTACTAGGGATCATCTGATTAGATCTGACCCAGTCACATGCAAGGAGATTTTTTTCTCCTAAGCAATATGATTTAGAGGGCCATCCATTCTGATACATGTTACCATTGCTCTTTTATTTTTAGCTGCTATATTGCATCCCATTGTATGAACATAATAATCATCTTTTGGATCTTAGTTCACACATTTCTTCAGGAAGGACTGTTCTGATCTGATAAACTTCCCGAGTATATCACTACTTGTAAATATATAGAGATACTGATAGATAGGAGAATAGATTGATCAAGAACCCCAATGAGGCACTCTCATAGAACTTGATATTTTTCTTTGTAATTTTTTTTTGACTCTTCATCATTATATGGATTACTTGGTTAATTTCTCTTCCCCACCTGTTTATAAAGCCCATGAAAGAAACAATCATGCTTATTTTGCTCACTATTGTGCCCTCATTTCCTAGCATGAAGGAGTTCAAGACCTATTTGTTGAGTGAAGACTGTTCTGTTGCAAATATTTCTAACAGTGTGGTGTTAATAGAATTACATGGCTGTGGGCATTGGTAAAACATGGAAGAAAAGTTCAAAGTCAAAACCTCTATCAGTGAGAGCTGAGACTGGAGGTTGTGCACACAGGGCAGCAGACTTTGAAGCTCCAATAATGCTGGGTTCCTGAGTAAAAGGACAGATATTGCTTCTCTTTTCTCTGTCAATAAAGAATTAAGTATGTGTTTATGGGACTCAAGGTTATTTTCTGTTAAGAAAGTTAATTGATGGAAGGTTAAATAAAGCCACAAGTTTTTACTTAAAACAGAAAATGAACACTTACTTTAATTATGAGCAATGTGTCAAAAGAAATGTTTCCCAATTAAATCTTTTCTGGGAGTAACACAATTCTTCCTGTAATTCAAATTCTTTAAAAAGGAGGGGGCTACATTCTATTCGATCCTTCTCTTAGAGACACATACACACACACACAGACAAAATAGTCAGTCAGCTCCCTCTTAGATTACAACAAACAACATGAATTAATTACATGTATTAAAGCTTTTCTTTCCAAAGTATTTGCTTTCCAAAGATTAGTTTTCCCATGTTAGCTGCAGAAGGCACCCCTTTCTGGTTAATGAAGCGTCTCATTCTGGAAAGTGACTGTAAAAGCCTTTGTACTGCTCTCCCACCTAAACAACACCCCAAATCCCAGAGGCCAAGGGTCAGAAATGTCACACATCCAATTGTGTCTTTTAAAGGCAGCTCAACTGAAATTCTCCTGGAGAAAGAGAGCAGAACAATCTTGGAACAGATTGACTGTTAACATTTGTTCTTAATCTATCAGAATTCTCCTACTCATGTTCACAGAGTTTCTTAGTATCCTCTGAAGCCTTTTCAGTTGGAAACCAGTCCAATCCCAGTAGTAAGGGAGGATTTAAAGGGATGGAGGAGGTGTTCTGTTGATTTCCCTTTTTCCCTCAATGTCAATGATTAAGAAAACTCTATGTCTTTGTTTCTTAGAGGTCAGTATTTGCTGTTGTTTATTTCCTTCTTGGTCTCCCTAAGGGGAATATGTTGGTAGGGGAGGAATTATAGAAAAAATAGGAAGGAGAAGGGGAAGGGTGGGAAGAGGAGGATCTAAGACTAAGGATAGTAAGTGTAAGGTGAAATTGGCAGGATTTAAGTAGCTTCTTCTAACTAAACTGTCATGAGCTCCATGTGGTGACATTATAATGGTCCTGAAATCTGAAACCCAGGAAACGCAAGGGAAAACAGTGGGTGGGGAAATTTGAGGTTTCCTATATAATAAATTCTGGCCAAGGGCCAGAATCTTTGAGGGTTTTGCAGTCATTTTCAGACTGGCCATGGTTTTTGTTTATTTTAACTTTACACTCATGTAGATTTTCAGGAAGTTCAAGAAGAGATTTCACAACAAATTGGCTGTGCCTGGTATGATTTGTGATAAACAGTCACCTTCTGAAGGGGTAAACAACAATGGGACAAAGCACACTCCAAAGAATACAGGGTAACTTCACATAGTATTGAGAAGTCGTCAACATAAAATTCCACGAAATGCTTGGTCTGTGAGCATTGGCAGAGCAGCAGAAAAACAGTTACAGAAGATAAGTGGCTAAACCGAACATTGGATGTAAGGCAGGCAGCAGGGGATAAGACGTCAAAAGAAGCAGGTCATAGCCCTCTATCCCTTGGCTCAGCAGAGGAGGTCAACCAGATGTATAAAAGAACAACCAAAGGTTTGGAAAGAGAGCAGCAGGTCCTTTCCTTCTCCTTACATGCAAGGGAAAAGGACATAGCTTTAGAAATAAGAGGAATAGAGATTTCCAGCTCCCCACGTACGACCCTGTAGTACTGACTCAGGGTCAGATGAACATCTTTAGAGGCTCTTTGCAGTGAAAATATTATGAGGCCCTCCCCACTGGCAATTTAGAACAATACCTAAAGAGTGAAACACAGCTTGCAGGAATGCTGAAATTAAATCACTTCTTTCTAGATGTTTCGATTACAGAACATGGCTGAGTTCACTGGAGCTTGACTTCTCTTATTGGAGAAGTGGATTTTCTCTTAGTGGATTTGGTGGCTCAGTTGTTTTTTTTTTCTTTTTTTTTTAAATGCCCTGGACCCACACTAAGTCTGCCTGTTGGTTGATCCACCTCCAGACTCCTTCTATCAGGGGAAGCATACTGACTGAAACCACCCACCCTGGCCAGGCACCATAGTAACCATCTGCATGAGTTGTTTTATGACAGGAGGTCCTGGTAAGGAACACAGAACTAATAAGCCACCACCAACCGGAAGAGTTCAGGAAAAGTCAAAAGGAGAACCACATGTCTGAATACCTCCCAGAATCCTCTCTGGCATCCAAGTTGGCTGAAAAAGGCCTGTACCACCAGGAAGGACTCTGAGTTAGAATGATTGGCTAAAGACAACCCAGAAACTAATCCCACATGGCAGAGTTGTTCTCCTGGGTTCCCTTATCCTACTGCTCTCCACCAGGGTGCTCTTTCCCAATAAAAATCTCTTGCTTTGTCAGCACATATGTCTCCTCAGACAATTCATTTCCAAGTGTTAGACAAGAGCCCAGTTTCAGGCCTTGGAAGGGGTCCCCCTTCCTGCAACACTTCCAGATCCAAACAGGGGCTGGAGAAGGCAGAGGGAGATGGGCCAGGGCACAGAAACAGATGACTGTAGAAAGCCTTCCAGGATTGTCTTCCTTCAGAAGTGACTGCAGGTCCCAGGCCTCAGTGCTCCTGGCCAGTGAGGAGGGTGTGAAGCTCCCCACTTCCCCACCTGGGCTGGGCTGCTGTGTCTGAGGTGGGATAGGCAGAGTGGAGCCCTGATGGTGCCGTGGTGGTCACTTAGCAGTTGAACTTCCAGGCTTCACAGTCAAGCCACTAAAGGGAAAATGTCTGTACTTGAAGTAATCATAGGCTTTCTCCTCTAATACCAGCCTGCCCTGCCAGAGTGTCAGAAGCACAAAGGCCCCAGTATTCTTCCTCCATCACAGAGTACGCGGCGCATCCCCCTGCTGCTTGGCTCTCAGCTCCCTGTCTGGACAGGAACACAGCTGGGCTTTCATCTAATGAGGGGTGGATTCAAGCTGATTACTTTTGTTTGGCCTTCACCGAAGACAACAGAGCAGGAGGCATTTTGCATTTGCCTGTATTCGAAGCCCCAGTGCGGGATGACTCAAGAACATTTTCTTCTCAGAGCAAAGGCAGTTAGTGAAAAATCTCATAAAATTTCCTTCTCAGAAAGGAACATTAAGAAAATAGTCAGAATTTTGTACAGAAAGTGTGTATTACTTGCATTATCAGAAAACTAACACAGTATTAATTTAAAAGAGGCAAAAAGAGAAAATGATCTGAATCTTTTCAGTAACTGTCTGAAAGATAAATTCCTCTTTTTTCCTCATTCTCTTGTTGGCAACCTCCTCTACTCTCATGGCCCTGAAGTTCATGTGTAGGCTCATGGTTCCCTAAATCTATATCCTTAGCCCAATCTTTTACATGAACCCCCAACTCACATATCTCTAACTGACTGCTTATCATCTCAATATATAAATATATCATGTATTCCTCAAACTCAGCACCTGAGTTACTGAAATTCTTTCATGACCTTCCCCAAATCCTTACCTCCTTCTGATTCTTCTCTCATTTATCATGCAAACAACCAATAATCCAGTTGTTCAAGTTATCCTTCTTTTTTCATTTCTCTTTATCCTATATTTTCGTATATCCCACCAGCTTTCTCTTTCTGGTAAAGTCATACTTTCTTGTATAATAATACTGATACTTATTTAGTGCTTGTGTTGTGCCAGATACTATTCTAATTGCTTCATATGTATTATTTCATTTCACCCTCACAGTGACTCTAAGAGGCAAGTACTGTCTTAAGCCGCATTTTATAGTTGAGGAAAGTGAGGTACAAAGATGTTACATGACGTCATGTGCGTGTGTGCTAAGTCGCTTCAGTTGTGTCTGACTCCTTGTGACTCTGGACCATCCTAGCTCACCAGGCTCCTCTGTCCATGGGATTCTCCAGGTAAGAATCCTGGAGTGTTGCCATGCCCTCCTCTAGGGGATCTTCCTGACCCAGCGAGGGGACCTGTGTCTCTTATGTCTCCTGCATTGGCAGGTGGGTTCTTTATTCCTAGCATCACCTAGGAAGCGCATGTAACATCTCACAACAGGTAACTAAAGGGCTAAGGGCTCAGACCCAAGCTGGGTAATGCCAGAACGTATGCTCTCAATCCCAGGGTTGCTCTGCCTTCTCAAACTATCTATTTTATACATATATATACACCTTGCCCTTCATCCTCACTATTTAGATAAAACTCTGATCATAATGTATCTGAGCGATCCCTCCTCCAGAATTAAGTCCCTAAAACACAAATGTGTCACACTCCTGCCTAATTTCAATGAATTCTTAGAAATGATTCTCAATCATCCTCTGATTAATCCTTTCTCACTTAATCATTAACTGGTTACTCTCACAGATGTGTTGCCAAATTGAAGGCAACACGCACGTGTTCTATCTTATCGGTTCACCAGGGCTAATACTGTGGCAGTGACATCTATCGCATGGAACACTGAATTGAGGTGACCGTGAGATGGCAGAATAGGGGGGCAGGTTGCTAAGAAGCCCGGAGAAATTTCACGTTGGGCCAAGGAAAGCATATGTGCATGGAACATGAGGAAACTTTTCCATCTTTGTATAATCCAGGCAGGATGCAATTCTACTCAGCAAAGAAGATCTGCAATAAATACATATGCAAGTCCACTTCTCTCGTGTGCCCCCAGCAATCCAGTATACAGCCAGATACGAGGCTCTCAGACATGTTAGGGAAAACAAGTCTAGAGGACGAAGTTCAAAGTCCTCACATCGATAACGCCTCCTGTCTATTCTCTGGCCCCATCTGTCATCACCCCACTTCTCCCTTCACCCCAAACTCTGCTCCAGCTTATGTCTAAGCACACGTTCCTCCTTCATACCTCCCCACCTAAAGATCCTCTCTCCTCTGCCTAGATGGCCCTTTCTTACCTTGTCTTTCTGGAAGATCTTTGTTTTTTAGGTTCACTCAAAGATCATCCCCTGCGTCTCCGCTACTCTTTGTACCATGTAGATAAGCTGCTGTTCTCCCCCAGACTAGTCCATATGCTCACCTAAATCACATCCTATCACAGGACATTGAAATCATTCATTTTTCTGTCTCCCTCACTAGACCCAGGTGGCACTAGTGGTAAAGAACCTGCCTGCCAACACAGGAGACATAAGAAACGTGGGTTCAACTCCTTTGGGGAAGATCCCTAGGAGGAGAGCATAGCAACCCACTCCAGTATTCTTGCCTGGAGAATCCCACGGACAGAGGAGCCTGCGGGCTGCAATCCATGGGGTTGCAAAGAGTTGGACACACCTGAAGCAACTTAGCATGCACGCTCGCTAGACCAGGAGCTCCTTAAAAGTAGAGTCTTTGCTCTGGTCATCTTTATACAGCAATTATAAGCATACTGAATAACACATTGTAGGTGCTCCATAAATACTGGAATGAAGGAAGATACACTGTTTCTGAACTATTCAGTCAGGTCACAAGTGTGTTGTTTTGGCTGAATGACCTGTATAGCACATTCTCTTTGACTTTATAATTTTTATGCTACCAAGGAGAAAACACTAGAAAGCTTTATTTCAGCTAGTTATCCTTTATCCTCAAGTAACATGGAAATGCCTATTATAAAAAGTGTCAGAAAAGGGCCATAGATGCTTTAATGGAATCCCAGGATGAAGGAAAGGAAAGGAGTTTCTGTGTGCCAGCAACTTAATATTTTCCTGCTTCAGCTGTCCTGCCAAGGATTGCAATTCAGGAATGGATTTCAAGCTGAGCAGAGGAAAAAATGAGATACTTAATGAAAATGGCCAAATGTTATCAACAGCTATTTTGTGAGAGGAGCTGTGTCAGGAGCCATCCCCATGTAAAATGGACTTCTGCTACAAACCAGCCATCTGCAGGCCCATGAAGACTCACACATACCTCTCCTGAGGGAGCCTTTTCAGTTTTGTGCTTTTTCTGATGCTAAGAAATCAGACATTTGTGATTTACTACAGGGCAGTTATAGGCATGAAGTCAACTATTTCTAAGGAAATCTGAAAACTGAAATGAGAAATTCAGAAAATGAAAATATTTTCTATGTTAAAAATATATATATCAGAAAGCTTTTCAAATCAAGAAAGCAATAACTGCTTAATAAAATGTAGACTAATGAGAGTCTGAAGATCCTTTTGTTTCCAGTATATTTTTGAAATTTCTAAGCTATTAATTTTCTTTTTTGCTAGGGAATTGCAATACAGTGAAATTGTCATTGAATTTCATTGACACTCAGTGAAAGTGTCATTCTAAATAAATGTTACTAATTTCTCTGAATATATCCCTTTGAAGACTTAGTGTTTTGATATTTGACATCTCCATAGCACATATGGAGAAGGAATATAGTAAAGAAGGATTAAAGTGCTCCCAGTAAGAAATGCTAGAGTCTGGTTTTATTATTTATAAATGACCTTGAGCAAGTCATTTAATCCCCCCAAAGTTTCAGGTACTTCATCTATAAAATAATTTTTAAAGGTATCTGTATCTTTCTACTCCCTATATTCCAATCTCAGCTTGTAAGAGGGAAATTGATCAATGCTTCTCACCTCAGAGGCAGTTCTTTGAGGCCCAACGCAACTATTTTCTCTGCATTTACTCTTCCTGGAGAGTCTAATATCTATTAGTCTTAGTTCCTTTTTTGGAAGGGATAATACATTTTTTTTCCCACTTAAATGTTGTTTTTTTCAAGGTGGAAGACTATTATCTTGGTTTTCAATTGTTTGAGAATCAAGAAAATGGGATACATAATTAACTGGCAATCTCCAGTGATCCACTTGTGATGTTATTTGTGGATCAGGAAGACAGAAGTGGTAACAAATTTCCCATCAGTCTTAGCACTTGATGGAAATCCTAGTAATTTTAAGATATCAAGTTGTTTTTGTTTAGTCATAGGCATGTCCAACTCTTTGTGACCCCATGGACTGTAGCCCACCAGGCTCCTTTGTCCATGGGATTTCCCAGGCAAAAACACAGGAGTGGGTTGTCTTTTCAGCAGCATCAAAAATTTAATCTTTTAACAAAGAAGGTAGTGGGGGAATGGGGGTGGTATTATCAGAACGGAGACACTAACAAATGTTTGAAAATCTGAACAGGTATATGAGGTAATTGACATATGAAATAGAACACAGCAAAATGCAGATTCAAATCCACTAACTGCAGGCTGCACGGAGATGGAAGTGGGAGCCAGTCTTCCCATTGGAGGTCCCAGGGTGAAGGTGGGAGATAAGGAAGAATGTGGGAGACAGAAGCAGAGCAAATAGGTCTGTGAACCAAATCACTGCCCAATGTACTTCTCACCTCTCCTTCCTCACACCAGAAGAAGAAAGTCAAGCAGCCTAAACTGGTTAGACTGCTAAGGCTTATGTTGTGGTATACAAGTTTGAAAGCTCTTTGTTCTAGCCTTTAGAGAAACTGTGATCTATCCAGCAGATGTCTAGATCACTCACCTGTAAGCAAATCATCTTATTTGACATGCGCTTCCCCACATATATAAAACTATCAGTCAAGTTTCAATACAGTAGAGGGTGGTATTGCCACTGTTCAGTTGCCAAGTCTTGTCCAACTCTTTGCGACCCCATTTACTGCAGCATGCCAGATTTCTGCGTCCTTCACTATCTTCCGGAGTTTGCTCAAATTCATGTCCATTGAGTTGGTGATACCATCCAACCATCTCACCCTCTGTGGTCCCCTTCTCCTCCTGCCCTCACTCTTTCCCAGCATCAGGGTTTTTTCAAATGAGTCAGCTCTTCGCATCAGGTGGCCAAAATATTGGAGCTTCAGCTTCAGCATCAGTCCTTTCAATGAATATTTAGGGTTGATTTCCTTTAGGATTGACTGGTTTGATCTCCTTGTAGTTCAAGGGACTCTCAAGAGTCTTCTCCAGCACCACAGTTCAAAAGCATCCATTCTTCGGCTCTCAGACTTCTTTATGATCCAGCTCTCACATCCATACATGACCACTGGAAAGACCATAGCTTTGACTATAGGAACTTTTGTGGGCAAAGTGTTGTCTCTGCTTTTTAATATGCTGTCTATGTTTGTCATAGCTTTCCTTCCAAGGAGCAAGCATCTTTTAATTTCATGGCTGCAGTTACCATCAACAGTGATTTTGGAACCCAAGAAAATAAAATCTATCCCCGTTTCCACTTTTTCCCCTTCTGGTTGCCGTAAGTGATGGGACCTGATGCCATGGTAGTTATGGGGGAAAAAACCTAGTCACACACCAACAGGTGAAACTTATACCAGTCACTTAAAGAGCCTCATTCTTTATTCTTAAAGTTGAATAACAAAAAATATACAACTGGAAGCGCGAAAGAAAAAGGCCAAAATAATAAAACAGAAAAATCAACTGAAGAAAACAGAAGAGAGTTTAATAATAGCATTTATATAGCACTTATTTGATGTCAGGCATTGTTTTAAGGACTTGATAGATATTAACTTACATATTCCTCACAACTACCTTACCAAGTACGTGTCATCACCATCCTCTTTTTATG
Organism: Ovis aries; assembly: GCF_016772045.2. Classification (NCBI taxonomy): domain Eukaryota; kingdom Metazoa; phylum Chordata; class Mammalia; order Artiodactyla; family Bovidae; genus Ovis; species Ovis aries. The sequence goes on from NC_056058.1 coordinate 80,339,845, forward strand.
GATAAGGAAACTGAGGCACAAAGAAGTATAACAAGTTCCCCAAGGCTCACAGCTGGTAAATGATGGAGGCGTGGTTCTAATACCAGGCCAGGGAGCCTGGCTCCAGAGTTTGCTCTCTTAATCAGTCAGCCAATTCTAATTAACATCTTACCATTTTGTGAGAAGACATTATGTTTGTGTGGTAAGAATAGAATGCAATATTTTAAAGGATCTCCCCAAAAGTTGTTTAAAGATATAGAGGTAGTCATGAGCGAGAGATGCTAGAGCTCTGATCTATTTGCCCAACTTCCAAAGTGAATGTGTAGACATTTTAGAAAAATTATGAAGTACTTTATCTAAACCATTGTACACAAGTGGAATCTATCCTAATATGGGAAGATTGCTACAGAAGGAAATTCCACAAATTTCCTTTGTAAACCTCTGCAATATTTAACAACCCACATTATTAAGAAATTCTTCTTTATATCTAACCTAAATCCCTCTCGTTACATTTTTAAACATTTCCCTGTTTCCTTCTTTGGTGGAGATGGAGAACAGCTGGCCAGCATTTTGTGTATTTAGCCTTTAGGCCAAAATAATGCCAATTGTTTTAACCCTTTCTAGAAGTCTGTTCTCTCTAGCCCTTGATTCCATTTTCCTATATCTCTTCTGAATCCCCCTTCTATCTTCTCTGCAGTTTCTTCTCACCTTTAGGGCCTCTTGAGGAGTTAAGCAAGGCCAAAAAATTAACTCAATCCCTTTTCAACATTATCAACAGCAGTTTCTAATTTGTAAACAATGCTGCCAGAAGTGCTAAATTCATACTGAGTCATAGTGAGTAAGTTACATCCTAAGAACACTGATAACGAAAGATAAATTATACTGATGCCTCCAGGACATGCAAACATGATTAAGGGGCAACGCGGACCTGGGCGGCAGGAAAGAGCAAACCGTGGGTGTAGAGCAAGGACAGTGAGCTGTGTTGGGTGAGGCTCTGCTGAAAGGGGGAGCAAAACTACACGCCCGTGTCCTGGCTGTGTGTCCTTGGGGAGGAAAGCTCTGTGTGCGGTGAGGCAACTGGGTCACCTCCCTGGGGTGACAGCGTCTGCGCACAGCAGATGGGAGCTGGAGGAGGTGGGATGAATGAGCCATTTGAATGGAAAACACCAGTTCTGAGCATGAGTCTGTCTTCCGGCTGCCAAGTAGAGGGCTCTGCTGCTCTGATGGGGTGAGAGCAGGTGCTGATGTTAGTGGAGTGGGGAGACTCGGGTCAGTCAGGGCCGACCTCTGTGGAATCCCGTACCAGTAGCACCTTGGTTTTGCCCAGCATGGTATGGCCCACAAAACACTTCCATATTCTTCCATTAAAAATATTTATTTATTTATTTATTTATTTATTTTTGGCTATCTTAGCTGCATCAAGTGGAATCCTTTGTTGCTGAGCACAGGCTTCTCTCTAGTGGTGCATGGGCTCCGGAGTGCTTGGGCCCAGTAGTTGCAGCTTGCTGGCTTAGTTGCCCCCATGGCATGTGGGATATTGGTTCCCAGACCAGGGATCGAACCCACATCGCCTGCATTGGAAAGCAGATTTTTAACCACTGAACTACCAGGGAAGTCCCCTACATTCGTGATTTATGTCACACATCACCCTATGAGGTTAGCAGGCCACTTGTATTATCACCAGTCTACTGGAAAAGAGATGCACGCATGATCACAGGACCGGGAGAAAAATTAGGAAATCCCTTTGCCCTTTTGCCTCCTACTTTGGTAGTCTTTGCTCCATACCATTCAGCCTTTCCTGTGAGGGCAGGTATCAGTGAGCATTTTGTTGAGATTCTTCTGTAAGGAACAGCATACTGCCTAATTAGCTAAAAATTACCTGTACCCAAGCCCAAGCTATACAAAGAGCATGCTCCATAAACACTAAAGGGAGGTAATGTCAAGGAGGAGGAAGCTGTTTCATTGGCACATTAAATGGTAGTTTGTAGACACCCCCAAATAACTGATTACCCTCAGAAAACATCTTTAACTCTGGTTTAGGGTTGGATGAAGATCTCTTAACCATTGTGATGTGCCTTGGTAAATAAACACTGAACAGAAAAAAAGACAAGTTCTTTAAATACATGCGACCTTTAATCATATAAAAGAATATATTCAAAGAATTATTAATGTTATTTCCTGTTCACAATATCCTAAAACCAAACACTATCCCCATCAGAATGAGCTATGTACTTCGAATTGTTCATCAGTCAAATAAGAACTGAATACTGTCTTGAAACCAAGGCAAAATTAGGGTTTTTTTTTTTTCCTCTCAGTAAAAGGACTCCTTCTTCCCACTCCCAGAGCTTCCACACAGATCAGAGAATGGTTCATTTTATTTTAACAAAGCTTTTGGCAAAATGTTAGCCAACCACAAATGTGGCCTCCAAGCCCAAGCACCAAAGAAACTGGTAACTGTTCATTTGAGAAATATGTAGTCTGTGTAACAGATAAGAGGAAGTGGAGAACCATAGTTGTGTCAAAACTAGTAAGTGAGTAAATTATACAGTGAAATTTCTCATAAGTCAGCTTCCATTAAATCACATTGTATAGTATCACTTTTCAGGTTTCTTTAACCATATTTTGTGATGTTCCCCAATATAAATTAATGGCTGGCTTAGTGTGCTCAGTTTATTCATTCAATGCTCTTACAGGAACATGGAAACATTTGACTTGTACAAGTCAGTCAGACTATATGAAACCACCAGTAAAGACCAAGACACATACCTCTGGTCCCTGCTCCACAGGGCAGTCATACAGGTGGCCAGGGCCAAATCTTCCTGACCAGTCAGAAAGAACAGTGTTAGACATATTGGACCCAACGATGGAAGTATGACTGTGAGCAGTAATAGAATAGAAAGCTCATTCTAAATCTCATGAGTTGTCCATAGAAAAGGGGAGATTTTTTTTTTTTCAATTTGACTTCATAGTTTGGTCATTTTACTCAAACATTTATTCTTGGTCCTAGGAATACAACTTCTCTTAGTGATATTCCTCATTCTATACAAATGTTCTTTATGTGTTCTGATTATTATAGGCTTAAAAACGTGGTCATGAGATGATGGGTATTTAGGGTGGTTTGTAGCCTTACATTCTCCATATCATATGGAGAAGAATATTCAGTCTTATTTGCTCAGGGCCTCAGTAGTTATGGGCTTTCCCTGGTGACTCAGATGGTAAAGAATCTGCCTGCAAAGTAGGATACCCAGGTTTGATCCCTGGGTTGGGAAGTTTCCCAGAGAAGGGAATGGCTACCCACTCCACTATTCTAGTCTGGAAAACTCCTTGGGCAAAGGAGCCTGGTGGGCTACAGTCCATGTGGTCACAAAGAGTCAGACACGACTGAGTAACTTCTTTGACTATCAGTAGTTATACTCTGTCTACACAGTGTATCAAAGCATTCATTTATCTTAGTTCATGGTGGAAATTAGGCCAGGAAGCATATTTGGTTCCTCTAAGGAATCTTGAATTTTACACAGTGACAGACTGCTGTTTGGTCATCCTTGAACAGACTGCAAAGGGCACTGGGCATTTGTAGATGGTTCAGACCGAGACCTATTGCCTGCCAATGAAAAATGAGCCCTTGGGATCCACTAAATGTGGGTTCTGTTCCATTGTCTTCATCTGCAACCTCCTAATTTATTTGTGTAGCCCTTGAAATATTTATCTGTTTCACACAGACAGTAACCTCACAAGGAAAGCCTTCGGAGGACCAGGCAATCTGTGTGGGTCCAGAAAGTCCACAAGAGCCACCTTCACTGACTGTACCACTCCCTGCCCTGGCCTGCACTGAGTACCCTTTTTGGAATGTAGGTGGGGATAACAATTTCTCATGCCCTGTGATCATTTTTCTACAGAGCTTTTATTAACTGAACAAAGCAGAGAAAGCAACTTATATTAGAGCCAAACTAACATGTGGTAGAAATTCCCTGAGGGATTCAAGTGAACAGGCTGACCCCTCCCTCTGAGAGATAAAGTCAAGTTGGGAGAGCAACAAATCTGAGTTTTCCTTCATTATGTAAAATATACAGTCCCCCAGGGCTTTATCTGAAAGGAATCTAAGGACTGATGAAATATCATAAAAGTTCTACCCTATGAATGAAGAAACTGGCAAAGCAAGAAGTTAGCAAAGTGATTAATGTAGGTCAGTGGTGGAATAATATGTTAGCTTCCTATCACCATGGGTTTAATATACAAATTTATTTTCTTAGAGTTCTGGAGGGGAGAAGTCTAAATTAAGCTGGCAGGGTTGCGCTCCTGGAATCTCTACAGCAGCTTTTAGAGGCTACTGGCATTCCTTGGCTTATAGCCCCACTGTCCATCTTCAAAACCAGCAGCATAACATCATCAAGTATCTTTCCTTTCTGACTTCTCTCGGCATCTGTTGTCACATCCCATTCTCTGAGTCATCCTCTTACAATCACCCTCATGATTAATAATCTCCCAACTCAAGATCTTTAACTTAATCATGAATGCAAAGTTTCTTTTACTGTGTAAGATAGTATATTCATAGATTTTGAGTATATGGAGTGGGGTAGGGAAGGAGAGAGGTGGCATATTATTGTACCTACCACAGATAACAATCAAAAAGTCTAAACTTCATTAGGAACTAAGGCTCTAGCAAAGACATGTGTTAATTTTGTTTAAAAAACCCTCACAGGATACTGTGATTAACAAATATGGCAAAGCAAATAAGAGGCCTGATATTCTCTTTAATTAATTTGCAAAAATATACTTTAAATGTAATTCACAAGTAGAGAAGCCTTCTTAAGGTCCTTAGAAAGAAAAAATATTAAGACTAAAACTGTGCTGATATGTGAGACAAAGAGCTCATTATACCAACATTTTAAAAAATGATCTTACAAATCAGAAAGAATGGAATGAACAACAGGATAGAAAAAAATGAGTACTTTACATAATAAAATATATAAACAGAAAAATGCACATATAATAAAAAAAATCTTCTCAGGTTGGCAAGATTAAAAAGACAGGTGAGAATGGTCTTTACAATGGCCTGCAAGTCCTACATGGTCCGCCTCTACTCTCTCTCTGATCCTTCTCTGTCCCTCTCTGATCTGATCTCATCTCAACCTCACTTGTTTGCTCCATCCAAAAAAAAAAAAGAAAAATGCCTTTTCATCCTGTAATAGAACGACCTTAAAATATCTACTAAAACTCAAATCTATATGCCATTTGACCTACCAATGCTCTTAAAGAAATCTAACTTTCATAAATATTTACGAAATGAAGTATATATAGCAATGAGATTATATTACAAAAATGTAATTAGAACAACTTGGAAGCAACCTAACTGTTCCTAAGTAATGCGCGCTAAGTCACTTCAGTCATGTCCAACTCTTTTCGACCCTATGGACTCTAGCCTGCCAGACTCCTCTGTCCGTGGGATTCTCCAGGCAAGAATACTGGAGTGGGTTGCCATTTCCTTCTCCAGGGGATCCTCCTGATCAGTCAGACATGGACTGAATCCATGTCTCCTGCAGCCTCTGCATTGCAGGTGGATTCTTTCCTGCTGAGCCAGCGGGGAAGCCCCCTAAGTAGAGACTTGGTTAAATAAATTGATGTATGCTCATAAAACAAAATATGATGTGACAACTAATTTAAGTGTGTGTGCCTGTGTGTGTGTGTGTGGGGGGGGGTAAAATATATCTCAAATATACTGACATGGTAAAATTTCTGAATTGTGTCATTTAATATAAATAATAACATGTACGCATTTGTCTGTCGGCTTCTCAGGTGGCGCTAGTGGTAAAAAACTGAGACGTGGGTTCTATCTCTGGGTTGGGAAGATGCCCTGTAAGAGGGCATGGCAACTCACTCCAATATTCTTGCCTGGAAAATCCCATGGACAGAGGAGCTTGAAGGGCTACAGTCCATGGGGTCACAAAGAACTGGAGATGACTGTAACAACTTAGCACATATATGTTTTAGTCTTTCAGACTGCTATAACAAAAATATCATAGTCTGGGTGGTTTATAAACAACTGGATTATTTCTCACCTTTCTAGAAACTGGAAGTCTGAGGTCAGGGTACCAGTGTGGCTGAGTTTGTGAGAACCATCCTCCAGGTTGTAGACTGTCCATCTTCTCATTGTCTGCTCACACAGTGGTAAGAGAGATGAGCGAGCTCCCTGGGTTCTCTTTAATAAGGGCACTAATCCTATCATGAAGCCTCTGCCTTCATGACCTAATTAGCTCTCAAAGGCATCTCCTCCTAATATTATCACATTAGGGGTTCAGATTTGAAATTATGAATTTGAGAGGGGGACACAAACATTCAGTTCATAGCAATCTAAATTATGCATTTTGTATTTATTCATTATACTTTGCATTATTTATAAAATAACTGTATCCTTTGGCCTCTCCTTTTGCTTTCAGTCTTTCCCAGGCAAAAGGAGAAGAAGGAGGCAGAGGATGAGATGGTTAGATAGCATCACTGACTCAATGGACATGAATCTGAGCAAACTTCAGGAGATAGTGAAAGACAGGGAAACCTGGCATGCTGCAGTCCACGCGGTCACAAAGAGTCGGACACAACTCACGACTGAACAACAACAAACTGTATCCTAATACACATCCTTTCAAAAATACCTGAAAATGGCTGGAAGAGGAATAAATATTGTTTTCGGTTTATCTGATGATTGACACCTTTAAACTGTCCTAGAACATTCAAGTTATTCTAATAAAATGCCACAGAATGGGTGGCTTATAAACAACATAAATTTACTTCTTTCCATCGTGGAAGCTAGAAGTCTGAGATCTAAGGAGCCAGCACGGTTGGGTGAGGGCCCCCTTCTGAGTGGCTGATTTATCATTGTATCCTCACAGGCAGAAGAGGCTGGAGATTCTCTGGAGCCTCTTTATAAGACACCAATCCCATTCATGAGGATTCCACCCTCATGACTGAAGCATCTCCCAAAGGCCCCATCTGGTAATATCATCACATCACTTTTTGGGGATTAGGATTTCAACATATGAAGTTTGGGGGGACACACGCATTCACACCATAGCATAAACCCAGAGGAAACATTTCTTCGAATCATTTTTTTAATTCTCCCTTCCAGTCAGAGAGAAAATACCTAGCGAAAACTGGCTTTGTCAAAATATTGGAAAGTCTCATTCCTTGCAGTCTCTGTTTTAGGAGTCAGAATCACCACCGTCTGCTATGTACATTATACTCAAAGCCCTTTGGATGTTTTCATTACATTATGTATTACATGGAGAAGACTTAGGCATCCTTAGAATTTTTATAAGCATATGGTCTCCCTTCCTTATGAGAAAATACAGATCTCATCAAAATAAACTTTTCTAAAATGAAATACTTTAGTGTATAAGCTTAGTGAGACTGCATCTGAAAGCCACAAACTTTGGCTAGAATTTTAAGTATGACCAAATTAACCTACAGCTAACTTTATTAAAAACAGAACAGTAACAACTTTGTCTTATCCTTTAAGAAAATTCAAAGACAGTGGTCTCTGCCTACTTTCTTCTGGTTTTCACAGGAACATCACTTTTGCGCTCGCTAAAATGGTTCCTGATCATTAGTGCCATCAGATAAAATTATTTTAAATAATCAAATTCTCTATTTTTACACTTAATGGGGTCATTTCCAAACAATCATTTTCCAAGGTTATTTTAAACTTTTTTCCTCTGCAAATCCATCCATGCAATATTACAGACACTTCCCCTACGGACAACATCCTCCTGGCCATGAATATTTCAGTTTGGTCTCAATGTCCAAGAGAAAAAATAAAGCACTGCAAAAGGACAAATTGAAGCACATTAAATTCGAATTAGAAGCACGTCAGTGTTAACATGGAAGTGTTAGTCATATTTTCCCTCTTCTTCTCTTGGAAACCAAAGAGACGAGAAATATAAAAAGAACCTGCGAACTCCATTTTGGCAAAACTAGGTGGCAGATTTAAATTATAATCTCAAAAATAAATGCAAGGGCTGCAAAAAGCAGCCAAGATCAGGCAGAAGCCACACATAAAATGTGAGGAAAATAGCAGAGAGAGTCTCAAGATGATCCAATAGTGGCAGATTTCAAAAGAGCCCCCCCACCCCCACCCCACACACACACTTTCTGCAGGCGAGAGATTCAGTTGAGAGGTGAGGAAACTGTATCCGTGGGGGCAACAATGGACATAGGCCTGTGTGAGCAGGGCTGGCAGGGGAAGTCTTCATGAACACAGTAAATCTGAGAGAAGCAGAAAAAGTGGGGTTACATAAAAACCACCCTGCTAAGCCACATTAGAAGAAAGAAGTGTGAATCTGAGGAAGCAGAGTAAGAGAGAGCAGTGCGTTAGGAAGCCCGAAAGGCTACGGTTGTGTTTCTTCTCCTATAGGAGCTTTCTAGGAAAAGTTGCTCAGGAAAGTTCAAATTGTTCATTAATAAAGGGAATTGATACAGTATTGATCCAAAGATTATATAAGAGAAGATATGGAAAATAGCTCTAAAACCTTCAAATATGAGGAATGTTCACCAGAAAGTGTTACCACAAAGCAAATAAAGTTGGAGCTGAAGGCTTCATTGTGAATCTAAAATTTTAATAAATTAGTTTTCTCAGTGAAAGCAGCAGAAATAAATAAGCAAATAACAAAGATATGGAAGACTGAAGTAGCATGATAAATAAGACTCCTCTGATTGTTACGTACGTTCTCTTCGTTCACAGTATGTGCTTACAAAATTAAGCTCTAAATAATCTCATGGATTTGCTTATTTCTGTTGTTGAGAACTCCATGGTTTCATAGTTTAGGGTAATTTATTTTCTAAGTCATATACATTCAGAAAACGAAGATCATGGCATCTGGTCCCATCACTTCATGGGAAATAGATGGGGAAACAGTGGAAACAGTGTCAGACTTTATTTTGAGGGGCTCCAAAATCACTGCAGATGGTGACTGCAGCCATGAAATTAAAAGATGCCTACTCCTTGGAAGAAAAGTTGTGACCAACCTAGATAGCATATTCAAAAGCAGAGACATTACTTTTCCAACAAAGGTACGTCTAGTCAAGGCTAGGGTTTTTCCTGTGGTCATACATGGATGTGAGAGTTGGACTGTGAAGAAGGCTGAGCACCGAAGAATTGATGCTTTTGAAGTGTGGTGTTGGAGAAGACTCTTGAGAGTCCCCTGGACTGCAAGGAGATCCAACCAGTCCATTCTGAAGGAGATCAGCCCTAGGATTTCTTTGGAAGGACTGATGCTAAAGCTGAAACTCCAGTAGTTTGGCCACCTCATGCGAAGAGTTGACTCATTGGAAAAGACTCTGATGCTGGGAGGGATTGGGGGCAGGAGGAGAAGGGGCCAACCGAGGATGAGATGGCTGGATGGCATCACTGACTTGATGGACGTGAGTCTGAGTGAACTCTGGGAGTTGGTGATGGACAGGGAGGCCTGGCATGCTGCGATTCATGGGATCGCAAAGAGTCAGACACGACTGAATGACTGAACTGAACTGAACTGATATTTATATATATATATGTCTTTATCAAATCAACCAATAAATTGCTATGCAAGAAGAAATTTCTGACAATGATAAACAAATGACTAATCTTTCTTTTACATTATGTAAACATTTTTTCAAACATTTTTAATTCATTAGATTATTTAGTTTTCCAACAAAGAGAATTATTTTTAAATAGTTAATATTTCTGTTTGATTTCCTATCACTTTGGGCTTCCCCAGTGGCTCAGTGGTAAAGATCTGCATTGCAGAAAACCTAGGTTTGATCCCTGGGTCTGGAAGACCGCCTGGAGAAGGGAATGGCTGTCCACTCCAGTATTCTTGCCCTGGAAATCCCATGCACAGAGGAGCTTGGCAGGCTACAGTCCATGGGGCTGCAAAGAGTCAGGCATAACCGAGCACACACAGCACAGCAGTACCATCACTTTGAGGAATTCAGTACACCTAGGTCAGCGTTTCTTAAGTTTCAGTACCAAAACATTTTAAATGAAGAGAAAATTTCATGAGCCATTAATGTTTACTATAATTTTCGTTATTTTTTAAAATTGTACATATACCAAAAATTCAGTGCAAGCTTTGTTGTGCCACAATTGTGCTACAACTAAAAAATCAAAGTAGGCAAATCAATGCAAACAAAATTATAAAAATGAAAAAGTAAAAATTGAAATTAACAGATTATGTGACAAATTATATTTTATAGAAATGAAGTCAGTATTCATAGACCAATAGAGAGTTCACATGCCAACACCTCTGCAGACGTTTTGGAAGATTCAAAGTTCCTTCCAAGTTTTTTTCAGTTTCAAATTATGCCTAATGATGTAATTTGTTCTTTACTTAGTGGGAAGCCATTATTTCCAAATTAAGTTATCTTTTGTTCTTTCTCTAACTAGCACACAACAATGACATGGTACGTTTTGGTGCCAATAAGAAAGCTGAAAAAATGCAACTGTCAGCATTGAAATCAGATGGTATTATTCAGCTGCGATCATTCAGAATAGCAAACTAAAGCTTCTACTAATTTTATTTTAGGTTTTTGGTGAATGCAAATCAGAATTTTGAAAATTTTTTTCAGTGTTTTTTCCAATTCCTTTATTCTAAATTTTTAGAAATCTAAAAATTCCCTATAACCATCTCTAGACAACCATTCTTGGTATGTTCCTGGAAGCCACATCTGATTTTATAACATCCCAGAACTCTTGGTCTTTGAGTCCCACATTGCACATAAGAGTACTATTTTTGCAGCCTTGTTTTAAGATTTACATTGGTGTGGAAATCTCAGGAACTAAGAAAATGTTTCACCTTTTCTGAGAATAATAAAGACTCTAAAAAAGGAAAAACTCAAGGTATGATTCTGTAGATTTAAAGGCAGTCAACTAGAAGACTTCAAGACTCTAGAATGTATAGTTGGGGGTCAGAGTCTGAACTCTAGTGGACAGATGGAGAATGTTAAAGCTGAGAAAGAATGAGAACATTAAGAACTATAAAGACATAAAGTGTTATCTTCAGAATATATTATATACTATAGATGTAGAAGGGGAGATATACAAATAATCAGAGATAGACTCAGAGTCATCACCCCAAAAAATATGTTGAGATTCCTCCAGTCTCCTCTCCAAGCATCGAGGATATTGAACTTCTAGGCTTTCACCAGGTGCCCTTTAGGTAGATGGTTTCCTTGGATATGGGCGCTCACAAATCACCTGCTGGTCACCACTGAGTTTGCAGAGTTGGTCGATGAGAAATATCATGCTCTCTTCTCTACCTCCCATCCTTTCTCTGTTCACTTGTTCTGGTAACACCTGTTATACAGGGCTCTTCAAGGTACTGTCTTTTCTGAAGGAAAATGGTGGATGGCAGCAGGTGCTTGAGAGGTGTTTACTCCATGAGAATAGATGGGAAATATCCCAGGTCTCTCTTCAAAAATAGAATTAAGTTAACATTTAAAATATGACTAGGAGCTATAGGCAGAATCAACTAGTTCTTGACCATATTTTGCATAAACTTGTAAAGTGAAAAAAATGAAAGGGAAGTCGCTCAGTTGTGTCCGACTCTAGTCTGTAGCTTACCAGGCTCCTCCGTCCATGGGATTTTTCAGGCAAGAATACTGGAGTGGGTTGCCATTTTCTTCTCCAGGCGATCTTTCCAAACCAGGGATCGAACCCAGGTCTCCCTCATTGTAGGCAGACGCATTACTGTCTAAGCCACCAGGGAAACTTGTAACTGACTATAAAAAAAAAAAGAATGCTCAGGTTAAGGGTTCCAGGAACTGGTTGGTCATTGCTTTCAATGTTTTGTCAGGGAGAGCACTTCAAAGCAATGTGAACAAATGAAAATACTGACTCCCCCAAACCACATTGTTTTTATCATAAATATATGGTAAAAACTGAGCCAGTGCAGTAAAAGTGAAATAATTATGCAAATTATTATTATTATTCTCATCTAAGTCTGGCTTATTGAAAGAAAATGTCAACAAAAATAAAATGTCTAGATCAAGAATCTAGGTCTCCTAGTCATATTACATTATAACTAACAGGAATGAGGGTTTATCCCTACATTTGCTTAAAGTTGCCATACTAACTTAGTTTCTTTTTACTGGTGTGTCAAAGATAGGTTTACTCCCCTTGGGCTTTCTTTCCAAGTTATGGTATTTAGTTCAGAGCTATTCCTAGCCTGTAATATACTAGCAATAACATGTAATGTACTAATATCCTGGAGAGTTCTATTTTCTGTGTCCTTGAAGCAATGTGGCAACTTAACACCATGCATGTTGAACAGTTGCGGATCACACATGGGAGCAAATATTGTCCTCTTACATTTTGTTCAATTTTAGGTTCTTTCATCATGATGCCCCAAGAAATTTTATGATGAACTGCAAGTTTTCTTCTTTTCCTGTTCTGAATGTGGAGATATTGTATGACACAGGCATTTCCAGATGCATAACTACACACATATACTTCCTCACTGCTATTTTAAATGTCTGAATGGTACACTGCCCCATACTTTCCTCTCCGAAGTAGTCCTTAATAAGTAAGTAGGTAGCTTTGGTTTATGCGTTAGTCTGCTCAGACTAATTGTAGAATAAAATATACAGACTAGGTGGCTTAAACAACAAAAATTGACTTTTTCACAGTTCCAGGGGCTGGGTGTTTCAGATCAAGGTTTCTGCAGTGCTGGGTTATCCCTTGACCCTTTCCCTTGGCTGGCAGATGGCCATCCTACTGCTGTGTCCCTGAGTGGTCTTCTCCATGCATGTCTGGCGTCTTTTCCTTTTTCTATGACACCAGTCCTGTTGATAAGGACCTCACCCTTATGACCTCATTTAGCCTTAATTGCCTGTTTATAGCCTGGCTAGCTCAGTCAGTAGTGGATGATATTCTTAATCTGAGGGTCATTGGTGTGTTCTTTTGGGGCTTCCCTGGTTGCTCAGTCAATAAATAATCTGCCTGCAATGCAAGAGACCCAGGTTAGATCCCTGGGTTGGGAAGATCCCCTGGAGAAGGAAATGACAACCCCCTCTAGTATCCTTGCCTGGGAAATCCCATGGACAGAGGAGCCTGGCAGGATACAGTCCATGGAGTCACAAGAGTTAGACACAATGTAACAACTAAACCACCACCGCTTCTTTAAAGGCCTTACCCCAGATACAGTCACCCTGAGGGTTCAGTTCAGTTCAGTTCAGTCGCTCAGTCGTGTCCGACTCTGCGATCCCATGAATCGCAGCACGCCAGGCCTCCCTGTCCATCACCAACTCCCAGAGTTCACTCAGACTCACATCCATCGAGTCAGTGATGCCATCCAACCATCTCATCCTCTGTCGTCCACTTCTCCTCCTGCCCCCAATCCCTCCCAGCATCAGAGTCTTTTCCAATGAGTCAACTCTTCCCATGAGGTGGCCAAAGTACTGGAGTTTCAGCTTTAGCATCATTCCTTCCAAAGAAACCCCAGGGTTGATCTCCTTCAGAATGGACTGGTTGGATCTCCTTGCAGTCCAAGGGACTCCCAAGAGTCTTCTCCAACACCACAGTTCAAAAGCATCAGTTCTTCAGCGCTCAGCCTTCTTCACAGTCCAGCTCTCACATCCATACATGACTACTGGAAAAACCATAGCCTTGACTAGACGGACCTTTGTTGGAAAAGTAATGTCTCTGCTTTTGAATATGCTATCTAGGTTGGTCATAACTTTTCTTCCAAGGAGTAAGCATCTTTTAATTTCATGGCTGCAGTCACCATCTGCAGCGATTTTGGAGCCCAAAAAATAAAGTCTGACACTGTTTCCCCATCTATTTCCCATGAAGTGATGGGACTGGATGCCATGATCTTCGTTTTCTGAATGTTGAGCTTTAAGCCAACTTTTTCACTCCTCTCTTTCACTTTCATCAAGAGGCTTTTTAGTTCCTCTTCACTTTCTGCCATAAGGGTGGTGTCATCTGCATATCTGAGGTTATTGATAGTGTTAGGACTTCAATATATGAATTGTTGGGGGCATAAATTGAGTTCATAACAGTTTATAACCTTAAGGAAATAATAGGCAGCTGTCTCAGCAATAGAAAACAGCATCACGTTTCTCCTCTAGGATCTCCAGATCTTTTTATGATATGTGTAATCTTAACCCCAAGGTACCACATCATGTCACGTGCCTTTCCAACCACTGTTACAATGGACACAAACACCTCCTGGTGTTCACGGCTGGCTGAATCAGCCTAGAGCTGGCTTCATGAGCCCATTTCATGCCAGAGTTTGGATAAATAATTCTATTCTGTGCTCCAACTGGATCACTGTATAAATGGCTAAAGTGATTTCAATTGGTATCTTTTTGTCTAACCAAAAATTAAAATATGGCCTCATGAAACACAAATAAACAAAGAAGTTTGAAAGTATTCAAGTTAGAGGCCATAGACCACTTTGACAGTATGATCTCTGATGAAAGGAATCCTCAAGCAAACCATCAGAGCATCTCTAATGATGGTTTTATAATTTCACTGTCCTGACAAGTATCTTTTACATCAGAGCTAGAAAGACTCCTCCTGTGGAAATGGAAAGTTTGCTGGGATTATTAAATTTTCATAACATGGTAGAGTTAATCCACTTGTTCTATTGGAGAAGGAAATGGCAACCCACTCCAGTACTCTTGCCTGGAAAATTCCATGGGCGGTGGAACCTGGTAGGCTACAGTCCATGGGGTCGTAAAGAGTTGGACACAACTGAGCGGCTTCACTTCACTAGAGAGAAGGGACTGGGTAAAACGTGAAGACAAGGATGAAATCACTCAGTAGCCTGACTGAAGTCAGGAGAAGAAATCTGGGCTCTGAAACAAAAATTTTTTCTTAGTAACAAAACAATGTAAATGCTGTAGGCTCTTTCTGTCCCTTATCAAAGTCCACACTGAAAGATGCACAGTGGACAGACCAGGTCAAAGAAAGCAGAAGAGAACCAAGGCAAGGCTTCAGTTCCTCTTTATTAACCACCTGAGTTTCATTTGGAAGTAGAAGAGAAAAGGAACCTCACCCAAAACAATTTCGCAATTGTCAGTTACCCTTCAGATCTCAGCCTGATTCCCTCCTCACTTCTCTGAATCAGAAAGGAGCCACACGAGACCATGAGTGCAGATGAAGTCACACAGACCAATAGGCTGAATGCTGATTTGGTGTAATTAGGCAGCCCTGAGAACTCTCAGTAGAAACTGCTTTGATTTTTGACTTTTAGAAAGTTGTTCTACCAGAGGATTATTACGGTAATTGAAATTAGGAATAGAATTATGGCGGGACCCTAAATAACATGATGCGGATGCTAAAACTGCTATTTAGCTGTTACACTGAACAATTTGGAACAATGGGAGGGACAGGGAGTACTTGTGAGGGCTCTAATTTTAATTTTGGGATTGCCAATTTGTTAGCCTTTCACTGCTTCCTTAAAGGAAATGCAGGGTCTTAAGGAACTTGCCCAAGACCTATATTCAAGTAGAAAATTATGAGCTTCACTTCCTAAGCAGGAGATATTTAAGATTTTCTTTCTTTAAGGGGAGTGTATACTTCACATTCACAGGTCTCAAAATCTCTGCTACAGGATGAGAGGTACTCCAGTGATGGATCAGTTGTAAGAGCTCATTACTTTTACAAGTGTTTGAGCAGCTCATTCTTTTTCTGAAAAAGGAAGGATGTAGAAGTGCTACTGTAAAGATGTATAGGCAGATGTATGACAGAAGATGAGGACTAAAGTTCGATTGTCATAAAGCATGATTCTGACAGATATCAGCATGATTGCTCTTATCTTCATCTGCAGATGTTTGGATGAATTAACACCAATGGCAAAGTGTTGTTGTATATGTTCATTAGATGATGGAGAGGATTATTATGATCAATGAACAAGAGTCACAAAGAATCAAATTAGAAATTAGAGTCACGAGGAGCAAAGTCAGTACAAATTAATCAACATTTGTTTTGAAAAGAAAAATAGGTGTGGCCTGTTATATTTTCCCCAAATTGATGGTACACTTCACTTTTGTCCTTACCTTTTAAAAAATAAAATATACATGTTGTGATATTAATATACAACAAAGTTAGGGGAGAGTCTGTGATCTCAGTCTCTGAGAGGTAAGCACTACTAACAGTGCAGTACAGTATTTTTTCAAATTTATTTTATGTGTTTGTTGTTCAGTCACTAAGTCATGTCTGACTCTTTGTGATCCCATGGACTGCAGCATGCCAGGCTTCCCTGTCCTTCACCATCTCCCTGAGTTTGCTCAGAGTCATGTCCATTGAGTTGGTGATGCCATCCAACCATCTCATCGTCTGTCACCCCCTTCTCCTCCTGCATCAGGGTCTTTTCCAATGAGGCTCTTCATATCAGGTAGTCAAACTATTGGATCTTCAGTTTCAGCATCAGTCCTTCCAATGAATGCTGCTGCTGCTAACTCGCTTCAGTCGTGTCCGACTCTGTGCGACCCCATAGATGGCAGCCTACCAGGCTCCCCCTTCCCTGGGATTCTCCAGGCAAGAACACTGGAGTGGGTTGCCATTTCCTCCTCCAGTGCATAAAAGTGAAAAGTGAAAGTGAAGTTGCTCAGTCGTGTCCGACTCCTAGTGACCCCATGGACTGCAGCCAATCTGGCTCCTCCATCCATGGGATTTGCCAGGCAAGAGTACTGGAATGAGTTGCCATTCAGGACTGATTTCCTCTAGGATGGACTGGTTGGATCTCCTTGCTGTCCAAGGGACTCTCAAGAGTCTTTTCCAGCACCAAAGTTCAAAAGCATCAATTCTTTAGCACTCAGCCTTCTTTATTGTCTCACATCCATACACAACTACAGGAAAAACCATAGCTTTGATTATATGGACCTTTGCCAGCAATATGATGTCTCTGCTTTTTAATATGTTGTCTAGGTTTGTCATAGTTCCAAGGCACAAGCATCTTTTAATTTTGTGGCTACAGTCTATGGTGATTTTGGAACCCAAGAAAATGAAGTCTGTCACTGTTTCCATTGTTTTTCCATCTATTTGCCATGAAATAATGGGACCAGATGCCATGATCTTAGTTTTTTGAATGCTGAGTTTTAAGCCAGTCTTTTCACTCCTCTTTCAGCTTCACTATGAAGCTCTTTAGTTCCTCTTCGATTTCTGCCATTAGGGTGGTGTCATCTGCAAATCTGAGGTTATTGATATTTCTCCCAGCAATCTTGATTCCAGCTTGTGATTCATCCAGCCCTGCATTTCACATGATGAACACTGCATGTAAGTTAAATAACCAGGGTGACAATATACAGTCTTGACATACTCCTTTCCCAATTTTGAACCAGTCCATTGTTCCATGTACAATTCTAATTGTTGCTTCTTGAACTGCATACAGGTTTCTCAGGAAGCAGGTAAGATGGTCTGGTTTCTCTTTCAGAATCTTGCACGTTTTTTTTTTGTGATCCACAAGGTCAAAGGCTTTAGCATAGTCAATGAAGCAGATGTCTTTCTGGAATTCTCTTGCTTTTTCTATGATCTAATGGATGTTGGCTATTTGATCTCTTATTCCTCTGCCTTTTGTAAACCCAGCTTGTATATCTGGAAGTATATACCATCATGTTACTATTGCCATACAAATGGGTGTATATATAGTATATGTTGCTTTGCTGCAACACTTTGTTGCCAAACATACTGTGGGTGACTTTCTATGTCATTTGATGAGGGAGAAATGTATAAATCACATATGTGCTAATAAATACATTGACAGTTTCTGGCACAAACATGAGAAACTATAAACTGCTTTGCTCTACAAAATAAAAACACAGATGAAGACAGTGATCACCAGACTTTTAATTCTCCATGTTGTTTTCTTTTAAATGATTAAAATTTTATGTATAGACATGAATGATTTTTATCATAGAAAGCTAGAGTAGCAAATATGCAAGAAAAAGAAGGGAGGCTAAACTTAAAAGAGGGCTTCCCTGATGACTCAGTAGTTAAGAATCTGCCTGCCAATGCAGGAGACAATGGTTGGATCCTTGGATTAGGAAGGTTCCCCTGGAGAAAGAAATGGCAATGTACCTCAGTATTCTTGCCTAGGAGATTCCATGGACAGAGGAGCCTGGAGGGCTCCAGTTCATGGGGTCGTAAAAAGTCAGACACAATTTAGTGACTATACAACAGTCTTAAAAGGATTAAGTAGAAAAACAATTCAAGTTGCTTGGCTGTGATTTTTGATCAAATACTTAATCTACTAAAATATCAAATACTTAATCTACTAAATCTTTGGCTATTTCTAGAAAAATCCATAAGCAGTAAAATTTTATCCAAACTCCCAAGACAGACCGTTAGCTTTGGTATGAACCAGGAAGACACCCCTCTGGTCCTCTAAGATGTGTTTTCATTGTGAGCTGTCCTATCTTGTTTGCTTTATGCATGTTATCCTCCATGACTGGGAGAGAGAATTCTAATCTAAAGGGGATTTTTTGATTGCTGGCAATCAAACTAATGACTCGAAGAGAAGAGAAGAGAAGAGAAGACCCAGTAAATTCCCTGAGAAGTTTGATTTCTACAGCCTACATTTGAGTTCTTTTTTATTCTGAGGTAATGCCTGGACTCAGTGGAGGGAAATCTTTGTTTATTTCATTCTTTGATCTTACCAAGAACTCATTTAAAGCAAAGGTCTCAGCTGGGGACCTACACGTGAGGACAAATATACTAAAAAGTATGATTTCTTGGCATTGTGCTTTTTTCCAGTACATTGCACAGAGTCTCCTCTATAACGACTCCAGGGAAACATTTCTTTCTGGTCTCAAGAACAGTTGAAAGTAACCGAGCAATTGATTTGTTTTTACATTACAGACAATGCGAATTTTGCAATAAGGCCTGTGTCTGGTTTTTCTGTGTTTGAAAATGTGTACCCTAGATGTCCCTAGACCCCACCAGCCTGGGGGCACAAGTGAGTCACATTAAATTTAGTGTCCCAGTACTACTGGCTCAATGGGTCTCAACCCGCTACAGAGAAGACCCTTTGCTCCAAGCATTTCTGCATGCCCCTTGGGCCAGGGGGGAATCACATGTGTTTACATTCACTGATTTTTAAGTAGAAGAAACCAACTGTGTTAGTTTAAGCAAAGAAAAACACATTTATGGCAAGCATTAGAACATGACCTGTAGAACCTAAGGGCAGGGATGCACCCTTGCCTCAGAAAAGACTGGAACCAGAGAGTCCAGTGTCATGAGGGTGTTCCCTCATCTCTGCTTCTTGCTGCATCATTCTCTCCCCACACGACTCTTTCTCTCAGCATCTGCTGTGGATCCAACTCAGAAACAGAAAATAAATACAACTGAGAGCTCCCAGGCTTATACGATGCAGGTTCAGCTACCCGGAGAGATCCTGGAAAGGATTTCTGGATCCCAATTCTGAATTTCTGGGGAAGGGACTGATCACTGATAGTCACAGCCTGAGGAGAGCACCCCCCCTTTGTTTGCTCCAGCCCCCTGTGCCAATGGTGAAAAAGACAAGTGGCCTTGGAATGGCATGGTGGCTAGGTGGATGGGAGAGTAGTTCCCAGAAAAGGGGATGAGCAGAGCTAGGCTGATAGCAGAGGAGAGCGTTGCAGAGAAGCAACTGCCCTCGGGGGTATGGCCACCTTACCCCATGACCCCAGACTGAGCTGCTGCGCTCAGGCAGAACTCTACTCTAAAGTGCTCATTTAACCCAGTTGTAGATTCTTTACTGTCTGAGCCACCATGCATATGATCCAATTGCTAAGCAGTTTCAAAAGAAAAAAAAAAAAAAACTTTATTTTTTTTTAAATGAAAGCAGTGTCTACTGAAGATGTGACCAACTGTCACCTTTGGTATTGCTGATTGGTGAAAAAAGTCTTCTGGGAGAAAATTTGGAAATATGTATTTAAAAGCCTTAAGATGCAAAGACCTTTTGACCCACTTCAGGGAATTAATCTAAGAAAACAGACAGATGCACGTAGAGGTTTATTACAAAAATGAAAATTGTTTATAGTGGAAAATTGATATAATGTTAAAGTGTTATGGTAGTTGGGTAAATTATAGCACATTCATATCATGGACTATGACATCCATCTAAACATACAGTGTGAACATTTACTGACCTGGAAAGATGGTTACGTACAATAATAGACATGAAACAGAAAAGACCATGCAACACAATGTTAAATAGTCATTCCTGGTTGAGCAAGTATGGTTGATTTCATTTTCTCCAGGTTAGTTTATGTTTTCTAATTTGTTTTCAATAATCATAGGTCACTTGTATAGTATTTTTTAAGCTTTTGAGAAACCACTCTGGTGATACAAGTTTTTTTCAGTACGTAAAGGTTATCCCAGCATTAGAAATAAATGTTTGTACATCCTTCTTTCAAAAAACAGAAGAACAGCTCTCATAGAGATTGGGCTATATAGCCCTCTCTATATTAATTGCATAATACTAGAAAATGAGAGAAGGAGGGTAAGACTAAGGAAAAAGTGAACCGAGATCTAAGTATACAACTGCTCTCTCTAACACCTTTGTCAGCTCTCCATCCTTCAGTGGTGCCCCAGCAGGGCTGGTACCGCTCCAGGGGGCTGTGTGGGAATATTGGGTGGAGGATATTTTTGGTTGTCCAGGGACTAATGAGCGTTACAGACATTTACTGAGTTGAGGGAAGAGAGGTTGGCTACTTTGCAAGCCTTGGAAAATCCCAAACAAGAAAGACTTGACCTGCTCAAATGTCAACTGCACCCTCCCCTGAGAAACCCTGCTAAACTAAACTTTACTGAATGAAATCCAGGACCTTCACTCCCTAATTCCTGCCTATCTTTTGAATCTCGTCTCTCCCCGCTTCCCTTCCTATTTTACACCCTGCTCTGTCCTACTTTTAACTACTTTTTCCTCTGCCCCATGAGTTAACTCTATCAAATTGCTGGTGATTCTCATGGACTACCAAGAAGTATTATGCTTCTTGGCTTTCATTTGGTTTAGATTATTTGCTCTGCCTAGAATATTTTCATAAAGTCCTACTCATTCTTGAAGATTCAGCTTAATCATCTCCTTTGTGGAGCCTGTTGTTGTATCATAATTCTTTGCCCTTTCTTGCCCTCATTGTTACTTGTATGCATCTCTATTGTAACACTTATAACACCATACAGTATTTCATGTCCATGTTCTCCTGCTAGAGATACAAGTTCCTTGTGGGCAAGAAGGGCATACTTATTCACGGCTTAACCCCAAACAAGAGGAAAAAAAGAACATCTCATGTTACTCAATGAATGCTTATTAGCTGGGGAAAATATGGAAATCAGCTTGTCTTTCAATTAGCATTGAAAAAATAATATAGAGAAAATTCAATTAGTAAAAAAGAGATTTGATTTCTGCCCTCAAATTATTCTCCATTTCAATAAAAATAATGTTGACATCTGTTTCACTACCATCACACAAAATAATTGAAGGAAAAAGAATAAGAAGGTATGTTTATTGGCTCCAAATATGTCCAAAGTCTTAGATGCTAAGAAATGCACATTTGTGTGTTGGTATATGATGATGGTGCTAGTTGTAAAGAACTTGCCTGCCAGTGCAGGAGATATAAGAGACATGGGTTCAATCTCTGGCTTAGGAAGATCCCCTGGAGGAGGACATGGCAACCCAGTCCAGTATTCTTGTGTGGAGAATCCCATGGACAGAAGGGCCTGGTGGTCTAGAGTCCATGGGGTTACAAAGAGTCGGACGTGACTTAGCACACACGTGCACGTGTGATGTATAGGTGCATCATTCTATTTGTAGTATAATCTATTATAATGTAGATATGCTAGCAAATATAAAGCAGATTTAGGCTAAGAAGAAATTTTAGTAATCTCTGTGATTGAAGTTCAAGGAACTCCAGGGAAATTCTTTCTGACTGACAGTTGAATCTTTTTGCTTATAGAACATATGCTATGTTACAGGGATCACTGAATTAGGAGACTGATCTATAAAAACATATTGAGAAAAACCAAGAGTCAAAGGCCAAAGACAATGATCTCACTTTTGTTTTACATGTCTTGGTCTCTAAAGTTAAATATTTCCCCCCTTCTAATAATAGAAGATGTTGAGAAATATATTAGTCATTTATTAATAGGGCATCTATTCATCATGTTCGTATTTTAGGAGATAACACGGTTCTCTAATCAACAACTTGAAACAATTAAAACATCAAATTTGTAGAGGAGGAGTACCATATCTATCTACTGTTTCAATTAACTGTTTTATTTCACATCAGACATCATTCTTCCCCCTTGAAAATGAGTAACTACAATGTACTAAGCATTGTGTATGTTACTGTGGCAGAAAGAAAAAAAAAAGAAATTAGAACCTCCTATCTAACTGTTCAAACTTTAGTAGAAGGAATACAATAAACACATAGATGAAGTAAAAAGAGTAATGGCAAGTCAGAGGAGAATCTTCTGGCTGCAGAAAATGTCAGAGCATCTGAGATAAAAATCGAAATATGGATAAGTTTTGGACTGCTTCATGGGGATGAAGACTATGACAGATTCAAAAGAAACAGCCCTTGCAATCATAAAGATTTCACAAACAGTAAATTGTTTTATTTGAAAATTAGAGTATATCTGTTCTTTATTTTAAAAGTTATGAGTAGGGTATTTTTGCTTTTGGTCAAAATGGAGTAAGGGGGATCAGATCTACTCTCTTGCCTGAAACAACCAAAAAATCCAAAAATAGCTTAAACAATGGTGTTCAAGGCACTGAACATTTATCAATAAAACACAATGATCCCTGAGAGATGAGAGAGAAACAAAGTGAGCAAAATGCCCCAGTTTACTGCTGGCATAGAGAGAGAACTTGGACAGTGTATTGCAGATTCCCTGAGTTGAGGAAATAATGATGAGACTCTGGGGAAATAAAAGCAGCAAGAGCTTGCAGGACCAAAAAAACAAAGGAGAAAGGAACTCCAAAGGTTCCTCAGAGGGTCTCCTGTGAATATTCAGTGGAGTACTGATAATTGCATGCAACTGAGGAAACCACTTAAAGCTAGGGAAAGCTAGCTTTCATTTTCACCCCAAAATGAAAAAGAACAATATATGGCACTCACACAGGGCAAGAAATATTATCTGTCTCACCAGTCAGACAGAAAAAAACCCTCACAACTCAGAATACTTAGACTGGTCTTACTTCAAGAGTGAACAATTAGTCCTCAGTTAAATATGGGTCTAGTCCCACTAACAAATCTTAAAATCAAAACCCAAAAGGATCATACTATTTTTTTCCTAAGTAACCTAACAGCACCCAAGGACAAACTTCAAAAATATTCATAAAAATATAAAAGTGTCTAACACCAAACACCAATTTGACTTAATTAATATATGTGAGATGCTGCTAAGGAAAACATATTCCATAAATGCCTGTATTAGTAAAGAAGAAAGTTCCACCTTTGGAGAAAAAAAAGCAAATGAAACTGAAAGTAAGCAGAGAGAAGAAAATACTAAATATGAGAATATGAGACGAGAAATCAATGAAAACCAAAAGCAAGTTGTTGGGATTTGTTTGTGTTTTTAGGAAAATCAACAAAAGTGACAAACTTCTATCCAGACTGATTAAGGAAAAAAAGTAAAATATTAATATTACCAGTGCTGTTATTACCAGTTTTCTGACAAACGTTGCTTTTTTTCCCCAAGTGAAACGGAAACTTCTTACTAGATATTAAATGCTAAATGATCTTTGAACACATGTATTTTTTACTTGGGACTTCTTGCATCTTATTAAAAACAGAAATGCCTTTAGGTTTGTGTATATGAAAAACACTTAAAATGTATAACAGATTGTCTTATCAAAGAAATTGAGATCTCCCAGCACCAGGAGATTATGTCTGAAAATGAAACTGCTTATGACCACCATCATTTCAAAAAACAATTGCTCTTCATCAAGTGACAGTAGTTGAAAACTTGATTTTCCTTTGAATGCATGTATGTTTTACCTCAAAAACCTAAGACATGTTACTGTGAATTGAAGAAAGCCTTTAAGTGCTCAACCTCAAGTATAAAAACATGTCCACATTTTCCACTGGTCTTGAAGATTGACCTGTACATCTTCCAACTGTGCTCTAAACATTTCTATCTATACTTGATTGCTTTGAAAAAAAAAAAAGGTGTGGCCGGGAGTGGGAGGAAATCCTCTGAGATTAGTTAAATAACAGGCATTCTGTTTAGGGCTCATTTCCATCTTTGGGGCTTTATGAGGATGGAAGAAGCTTGTGATGTAAATTTCTCAAGTAAATATTCCTTGATTATCAAAATTAGATTTCTCACCAGCATTTTGCATTTAACATCAGAAAGAAAGATGAAGGGAAGAAAGGCAATGTTTATACAGGGAAGCTGGGCAGTTGTTCAGGAATGAGTTCCAGATGCTATAGCCTTGAAGACCTAGGCTTCCGTGGAAGGCCTTATATCTTTCATGGTACAAGAAGCTCAGAAGAATAACTTTCCTTTCGAAACCAAAAACTCAATCCCTTCAGTAGTTGCAACTTGAAAGAAGAGGATTTACTTCCTCTGTCAGGTTAGGTCTAGGACCACGGTGCAGGCAGATTGTCAGAGAAATCAGAACATCTCTAAGGAATCTGGATGCGTGTAATATCAATTTATTGTAGATTCTGCTGTTATTTTCATTCTGCTGCAATTTCATTCATGATGCTAATTTATCACAGTTCAAAAGAATGAGAAGTTTCCTGTAACCTTATGTAAGAAAAATGGCAAAGTCCAAAATTTATTGAAAGATACAAGTCTTCAAAAATTTTTTGAAATTTTTTTCCTTAAAGAGGAGTTTAATGGCTTCATAGCTGCTTGTTAAATAAAAGATTATAATAGATATGAACATGCTGAAATGGCAAAGACTTAATTCTACCAGCAATGTTCTGTGAATTTTTCTTTACTACTATGAATTTTGTGTATATTACTAGGTTTAGATGGAACACTCTTTGTGTGACTCTGTAATTGTGTTAAAAGGAAGGCTTTCTGTTATCAACTTTGTAGACCTGCCAAATCATGATGAATTTACTGAGCAGCAACTGTGGTGTACTGACCCTTGAACTTGTAGCTCATCCCTCATTTCTCAGTTTCTGCCACTGCTCCCTGACAATCTATTCTCCAAACAAAAACAGTCAGATTGATCTTTTCTAAGTGTAAGCAATTCCTGTCGTACTTCTACTCAAGACCCTCCAATGGGTTTCCATCACATTCACAATAAACCCAAACTCCCTACTCTAGCTTCAGAAGTTCTTCCTATTCTAGGCCCTGCTTATCTGCCCAGAGTCCTTTCCTTCTTCCCTTTCATTCTGCTCCAGCCACCTGCACCCAAACAGCAGTGGGAGCTGAAGTTTCCATTTTTTTGTGCAAACACAGAGACTTGGTACTTACTATACATTAACAAATAATATACATGCAAAGGAGTTATTCTGCAAGTATAGAATTTAAATATCCCTGGAGAACATTCTACCCAGCTTTTCCTTGTGTGTGTGGACAAAGTACACTCTTGCATTCATTTCCTCTTTATCTAAAGATCACTGTTATGATGGATATTCTAAAGAAGAAGATGAAGAGAAGGAGATAGGTACGAGATTCCTTCTCTTTTAAAACAGATTTTAAAAATTAGTTTATATGTCTGCATTCACAAATTAAGATTCAGTCCAGAAGGAGATGGAACTGATTTGAGAATCCTGACTACCTTACTCTCATTATTTGCATTCTATTTTACGTTTGCCTTCATATGAGGCCAGGAGAGGAAGGAGCAGTGTCAATCTGCCTTTTAGGTTCCCTATTTCCAGCTGAGGTTTCCCTCATAGCTCAGTTGGTAAAGAATCTGCCTGCAATGAAGGAGACCCTGGTTCGATTCCTGGGTCAGGAAGATTTGGTGGAAAAGGGATAGGCTACCCACTCCAGTATTCTTGGGCTTCCCTCCTGGTTCAGCTGGTAAAGAACCCGCCTGCAATGCAGGAGAACTGGGTTTGATCCCTGGGTTGGGAAGATCCCCTGGAGAAGGCAAAGGCTACCTACTCCAGTATTCTGGCCTGGAGAATTCCAAGGGGGTCCCAAAGAGTTGGACAGGGCTGAGTGACTTTCACTTTCACTTTCTTCCAGCTGCAAACATGAAAAGGTATCTGTCTCTACATTTGTGTTTTAATTTAATGTGTCTTGTTATTTTAAGTTTCTTATATATCAAAAAGCAAACTCCATTTTTTCAATTCAATCTCCTACACCACTTCTAACTATCAATTATTGAGCACTTGCTAAGAACTAGAATCTGATTTATAGGGTTTACATGACGAAACTCATAAGTACCCTGCAAGGTCAAATCATGGTGGACCTTTTATATTTGAGGAAACTGAGGCTTTAAGTGGCTTATCCAAATTTTTGCATCTGATAAATACAATTGGACTGAACAATCAGAGAACTTTCTTTTATCTTGTGTCCCCAAAGTATTTGTGGCTGGTTAACTCAGCTGATTGGAGGTTGAAGTTCAGTGCTAATGAGGTCAATGTCATAAACATGAAGTTTAAGTGAGGGCTTTCCTCTGATTCATAACTGAAAGTTCAACATTTAACCCCAGACAGTCGACACATTCTGTTGTTCACAATGAGGATAGAGTGAAAGAGTGGGTGGCTTAGTATAAATCCATCACAAATGCAGAAAGCAGTACTCATAAAACATGTTTCCTGATAACTAGCCAAAATCATCATCTTTTCTCCAAACACAACAGTAAGTTACATTTAAGCTAGGAAGTCACCAATAGCGATAGTTCTCACTCTAATAGCCAGACAGTGGCAAAATCATAGAATGGTTGAGCTGGATATTCTCATCAGATCTCTCTGGTACAAACCCTTCATTGGACAGATAAAAAACAAATTAAAAGTCAAGAGTAGGCACAGAGGCAGAGATTGCTGGATTATTTCCCCAATGTCTCTAAACCAGAGGTAGAACCTGATTTTTCTGACTCTTGGTTTATGGTTCTTTCTACCAAACTATGGGGAGAGTATACTGTAGCCCCAGTCTGAGCCTGAGAGGAATTATTTTCTGGGCACCTCCTGAACTTGAGGAACACATAACTAACCTGTCTGCAGATGTAAAGAGAGAATGGGATGTGTTGTTTCCCTTTGGAAATGGCCAAATCTGAACTTTTTTTTTTTTTTTTCCATTGTAAGTCTTTACTTTCCCCTTAAGTTTAACAAAATTTACATTTCAATTTTTTCTCTCTTTGCCTCATTGGTTCCCCTTTCTTCCTCTCAGAATCCTAAACCACACCATTCTCTGTGAACAATGACCCCAAGGTTGTCTTTCACAGATAGAACACCTGTCCTCAAGTCTGTGGGCACTTCAAGAACAGGGCCCATTCCCTGCAGATTTCTTCTCTCTGGTCACAAAAAATATAGTAGGAATTTTCTAGAGAGAGAGTGACTTTCATAGGAATAAGGATTTCCAGCATATGTCTCTCTGTATAGATAAATTCTCTTTCCACCTTTAAATTGTGTAACTTGGCAGGATGTTTACAATAATAACAAACATGGAGACCAGGAAATTATATAGAAAGAAAAACAAAACAAAGTAAAATAGGAATATAAATATTTAGTATACATATGACTCACCTTGTTTTCTGCCAGTTAGAGTCAACTTTTTTTTCCCTTGAAATAGTTGAAATCAAAAGAGAAGAAAGTGATGTGATGGTATAACACATTTAACAAAGTCTTTTGTTTAAATCACCATCACACTTTCAAATTACACTTTCTAAGTTTGACTTCACATTTCCATGATACCTAATGAGAGCTGTGAATCAAGTAGTTGCATAGATTTTTTTTCAGAATTATAACATCGTATGCTTAATGTTACTCATAAGCTTAAAACAACTATGATGGAATTTTTTGTGATTTATTTAGACCAGCTGCTCTCAAACGTAGTGGGTATCAGGGTCACCGAGAGGCTTTGTTAAACACAGATTGCTGGGTCCCCATCCCCAGATTTTCTGATTCAGTAGCACTGTGTAGTATCTGAGAATTTTCATTTGTTAAGAAGCTCCCTTAGAAAGGCTGAAAGTGAAGTAAATAGTGAAAGTGTTAGTCTCTCAGTCACATCTGACTCTTTGCAATCCCATGGACTATATAGCCCACCAGGCTTCTCTGTCCATGGAATTCTCCAGGCAGCCATTCCCTTGAGTGGATTGTCATTCCATTCTCCAGGGGATCTTCTCGACTCAGGGATCAAACCCAGGTCTCCTGTATTGCAGTTGGATTCTTTACTGTCTGAGCCACCAGAGAAGCCTCGCCCCGCCCCCCCAAAAAAGGCTAGTCCTGCATATTTTGAAAACCACTGATTTATGCTAATACTAGTCTGAATTCTTTCTTTCTGTTGGTGTAAAGAGCCATCTTAACACATAAGCAACCTCTGACACAGACCATTTGGCAAGAATCAGATTTGGATTTTTCAAGTGTCTGGAGAAAGTTATTGTGGACAATTTCAGTTTGCCTCTTTTCAACAAAGTCTCTTGATCCAGGTGAGCCTCAAGTGACTCCCAGATTGATTGTCAATTCTAATTCCAAATCCTAGGATATTTGGAAAATACAATATGTTTGTAAATGCAGTTGATCTTGTGAATATATAACAAGTGTCCTTAGAAAAGAACAGTTCATAGCTCAGTTATGTAAATACTGCCTAATGTTCATAAAGTGCAAATAAGAAATACTGAAAAAAAGAAGCAGCACTCAACAGTTTGGTTATTAGGAACTACCTGGGTGGCACCCTTCATTCAGCCTTACTCTCATCCTGTAACAAAGTCAGTCTCTTTGCCAAGTAGTCAAAATAAACATTAGCAAGACAAGAGAAGAAGGAAACAATGCGGAAACACTTCCATAAATAATTACCTTATACCTACTTGTAACATTACTGCAGTTTTTATGCACAATAGAAATAGTCCCAGTTTTTCTTCCATTAAAAGAGATCAGAATGGTAAATATAAATCATGCTCATTTACCTCCTCCGTGACAGAGGCAGCTTCAACAACACAGCTTGCGGAGATTTATTGCACCAGACAACTGTTTGAGATCCATGGAGGCTGTTCAGGGCACAGATAAGCACAGCCTAACTTGAGAAATGCTAGGTCTACTTCGGTGTGGTCTGGATGAATAGGCATTCTTCCTGGACTGTTTCCTGAATGGAAGTAATCTGTTTTGCAGTGGGTCTGAGTGCCTTTTGTTACAGACACCCCACGTTCTGAACCATAAGCAGGAATTTCAGGCTTCGCTGCCATCCAGCACCCCCTGAAAGGCCAGTTAACAGCTGTGAAAGAGTTAGTGAAAGTGTTTGTCACTGAGTCGTATTCAACTCTTTGCGACCCCATGGACTGTGGCCTGCCAGGCTCCTCTGTCCATGGGATTTTCCAGGCAAGAATACTGGAGTGGGTAGCCATTCCCTTCTCCAAGGGATCTTCCTGACCAAAGGATCAAACTCGGGTCTCCTGCATTGCACAGCGAAGAAGGGACTTAATAATTTAAAGTGAAAATTCATGATTATGAGTCTTAAGACAATAAGTGCCAAAAAGCATTTTAAACAGAAGACTGACAGGCCTGTCAAGCAGTAATACATCTGTATTTGCATCTGATCTGAAAGCATTTATAAAATCTGCAAAGACTAAAAGAAAAAAAATCAACTAAGGAAAAGTTGTCTTGGAGCAAAAGATTAACGACGCAGCAAACTGCCTAGTTCTGGCAGGAGAGCCTGTTACCCCAGCTTTTCAGTTGTCACCTAGAATTAGATATCGTTTGGAACAAGCTCTGTCTTCAGGGTTATGTATTTGTTTTCTTGTAGGATAAAGGGTAAGAGAGATGAGAAGAATACACTTCCTGTCTTTGTCACTGCAATGAATCCACAGATGCTGGATCTAAGATGGAGACTCTGAGCGTCTGTCAACTTGGGTAGACACCTCCTTTGTCACCACTTTGTCACCAGCTTCCTTCTGGTCTCCTGTGGTATTAGTAATTATTTCTTAGAATAAGGGGTTAGTAAAAGGTCTCAGTTTTATTAGATCGACCATAGGTCAAAGTCTCTGTTGATAAAGTGTGGACAGTGAAAGCCAAAAATATTTTAACCTTGGACTTTTAATTTTGTTTCAGGATAATAAACCTATATATGAAATCAATCAAATAGGTCTTACCAAGGCCTATGCCAGTTTAGAGGGAAAAATGTTTCTCTTATTGTTATCTGTCCATTATTCTCAACTGGCACCGTGTCTGTAACATAATGTGAATTTACTGGGTTTCATTGGGAATTTGAAGGTAATCTTATTACACTGTATATTGTAAGTGTGGTAAATTGATCGAATATATATGCCTTTGTAAGAAAGAGGACTTTAGAGTAATTTTACCCTATCTTCCAGATATTCTTAAGTCCAATTTCTGTTGTAATTAACATAAGGAGAGCTCTCTTGAAGCTATTTACAGAATGAAATGTCTCTAGGGGTTAGTAAATTGCATGCTTTTGAGGTAATTTCCTAAGGAAGAAGCTTTTATACCTAAGGATGAAATCTCCTGGACACCTCCCATCGAGCTACAGTTGACTTTCATGTACAACATAATAACTACATGTCAAAGAAAGAGTGATAAACTGTGAGTCTTCAAAGAAATAGAAGCCCATGAGCTTTCTTGCTTTTTGTCGACACAATTAACATAAAATTAGCCCACAAAGACATTGGAAAATGTATTTTCTTTTGCAAAGATGGGTAATTGTTTTTAACCTTACAAAGCAACTGTAGCTCCTCGTTTAAAAAATTGTTATTACTGTTTGGTTGGAGAAGAAGAAAATTCTTCAACAAAGTAAGGGTTTTGTAAAAATATAGACTTTAATTTAAAAAAAATACTGTATCATGTGTAATGAAGAAAACAAGTTAAAAAAAAAAAAAT
Source organism: Ovis aries (assembly GCF_016772045.2). Lineage (NCBI taxonomy): Eukaryota > Metazoa > Chordata > Mammalia > Artiodactyla > Bovidae > Ovis > Ovis aries. The sequence continues at coordinate 80,370,739 of NC_056058.1, forward strand.
CTCTTGGTTGGAGTTTCCAGGAACTTGATAATTTTAGGCTATAAGAGAGTAATTCCTATATAGGAGCCCAGATCCTGCATATCAGAACTTTGGAAATCCTAGATACTCTTCATGTCTTCAACTAACATATCCTGTGGAGTTCTATCCTCTCTTCCACCTGTCCTTTCTGCAATGCTTTTCAAATTTACACTCATTAGTATAAATGAGCATCAGTGCTATTCATGAAATGTCTATCTGTGGTAGCTTAGTGTGGATATGTACATATATATACACACATATATATATGTATATATTACAGGCCTGAGAGTTTTGTTTTTTAATTACTGAGCTATTCTAAGCACAACCAAATGCTACAAAAGAAGATCTTAAACAAATTATCCTACTAAAAGCAATTTATATAAAAATATGAAGTAGTTGGAATGACCTTGTCTCAACAGCAAATATTTCTAGCCATAGTAGAAACCAAAGGAATAATCATATTATCTTGGGAAATTAAGTCAACACAAAACAAGTTTAACTCCTTAAAGTTTAAAAAGAAAGTTTTATTTGAGAAATTGGGTGTTATGAGAATATATTAACCTTCTGTAGTGTTTTTTGAGTTTGTAAAACACTTTCATATATATTACCTTTTCTATCTCCATAGTAGCTTCATAAGGTGGGTAACATAAGTCATCATTTTGTATATTGGGAGACTGATGCCCAAATTAGTTAAGGTAACTTGTCCAGGTTTATGCAACTCTCAGCTGCCTCTGATTCCAGCTAAGTCACACTGAATACTTGAGTCTTGATGTTGACCCACTTCCTGCTGCTGGTGACCATCCTCAGATATAAGCTACTGAATGATAGCTTCCTTCCATAGGTTTCTCTGACTCTTGTAGGGGATGCTGGTTTCAAGGGAGCCCACTCAGCATCCAGAGTTGAGCCACCAGAAGTGTGAGAAAATAAACACCAAGTGGAGCACTCTTCAAAAAAATGGGAGAAGGTAGACAATGGATAAAGCCTCTTCCTTTTATGCCCTTGAGAAGTCTTTTAGGTAGAGCTTTTGTGAGCCTTTATAAGACTCCTGAGAAGGCGATTGGCAACATGGCATTCTCTAACACCCTTAAAACAGCACTTGCTCCTTCCATGTCCCCTCTGCCTGGTTCCCAACTTCTGTTCACATCCCCAGATAAACTGCCTTATCTCAGACTCTACATTCTAGGGAGAATTAAAGTTAAAAATGGACACCTAAATTAAAAGTCAGAGTCAGTCATTGGAAATAATACAGCTTTGGACCTCAAGAGAGAAGTAAACATTTGAGATACATAATAATTGTTTAAAAGTAGTATGTAGGGAATTCCCGAGTGGTTCAGTGATTAGGACTCTGCACTTTTACTGATAAGGGCCTGAGTTCAATCCCTGTTCAGGCAAATAAGCTTCCACAAGCTGCACAACGTAAAGTCTTAGGAGTACGTGGTGGAAGATAAAGACAGAAGAGGGAGAATCCTGGAAAGAAAGAAGGGCTACAGACAGAACCATAGGGAAGAACAACATCAACAAGAGACAGAGGAAAAATACCTAACAAAAGAAAGAAAAAATAGAGAGGTAAAGAAACCAGAAGATAGTCATGGAGGCCAAGAAGGGAATTTCTACCATTTTCCACCTGGGTCAGTGCTGTGTTCCAAGATGCCCAACGTGAAAGACTAACGGAAAGTCGGAACAATACAGGAAGGAGAACCAGTGTACTTGGCAGAACATATATTTCATTTCATTGTGTTACAGACTCTAGCACATGAACAAACGGATGATTCCAGGACTTCATCCAGTGGCTAGCAGATTCGTTTCTAATTGTGCCTTTCTATAGCCTCAAGCTGAAAAACGCAGTTCACAGTAGGTATCTCTATGTATTTTCCTGAGCATGCTTTACAAAATAGAATGCCAACTGTCCAGGGAGTTTATCCTCCTATTTGGTCAGTCACAAAATGATCTAGAATACCATCATGAAATAATTTTTCAATGTTATTAGCTTACTTCGTGAAAGTATGTGCTGCAATCCTCCGAATGTGTGTGTGTGTGTGTGTGTGTGTGTGTGTGTGTGTGTGTGCATTTAAAAAGTTTGGAAAAACATATACCAACATAACAGGGGCAATCATTAGGATGGCTGGAAATTTTTAGTTTTCAAAAATATTCTTTACGTATTTTCTGAGATTTATGGAAATGGTATGTCTTTCTCTTTCTTTGGGATTGGAGTGAAAACTGATCTTTTCTAGTCCTGTGGCCACAGCTGAGTTTTCCAAATTTGCTGGCATTATGAGTGCAGCACTTTCACAGCATCATCTTTCAGGATTTGAAATAGCTCAACTGGAATTCCATCACCTCCACTAGCTTTGTTCATAGTGATGCTTTCTAAGACCCACTTGACTTCACATTCCAGGATGTCTGGCTCTAGGTGATTGATCATACCATCATGCTTATCTTGGCTGTGAAGATCTACCACAAAATTGCACTCATCTCACATGCTAGTAAAGTAATGCTCAAAATTCTCCAAGCCAGGCTTCAGCAATATGCAAACCATGAACTTCCAGATGTTCAAGCTGGTTTTAGAAAAGACAGAGGAACCAGAGATCAAATTGCCAACATCCGCTGAATCATGGAAAAAGCAAGAGAGTTCCAGAAAAACATCTATTTCTGCTTTATTGACTATGCCAAAGCCTTTGACTGTGTGGATCACAATAAACTGTGGAAAATTCTGAAAGAGATGGGAATACAGACCACCTGACCTGCCTCTTGAGAAACCTATATGCAGGTCAGGAAGCAACAGTTAGAACTGGACATGGAACAACAGACTGGTTCCAAATAGGAAAAGGAGTACGTCAAGGCTGTATATCATCACCCTGCTTATAACTTCTATGCAGAGTACATCATGAGAAATGCTGGGCTGGAAGAAGCACAAGCTGGAATCAAGAATGCCGGAAGAAATATCAATAACCTCAGATATGCAGATGACACCACCCTTATGGCAGAAAGTGAAGAGGAACTAAAAAGCCTCTTGATGAAAGTGAAAGTGGAGGGTGTAAAAGTTGGCCTAAAGCTCAACATTCAGAAAATGAAGATCATGGCATCTGGTCCCATCACTTTATGGCAAATAGATGGGGAAACAGTGTCAGACTTTATTTTGGGGGGGCTCCAAAATCACTGCAGATGGTGACTGAAGCCATGAAATTAAAAGACGCTTATTCCTTGGAAGAAAAGTTATAACCAACCTAGACAGCATATTCAAAAGCAGAGGCATTACTTTGCCAACAAAGGTCCATCTAGTCAAGGCTATGGTTTTTCCAGTGGTCATGTATGGATGTGAGAGTTGGACTGTGAAGAAAGCTGAGCACCAAAGAATTGCTGCTTTTGAACTGTGGTGTTGGAGAAGACTCTTGAGAGTCCCTTGGACTGCAAGAAGATCTAACCAGTCCATTCTGAAGGAGATCAGCCCTGGGATTTCTTTTGGAAGGAATGATGCTGAAGTTGAAACTCCAGTACTTTGGCCACCTCATGAGAAGAGTTGACTCATTGGAAAAGACTCTGATGCTGGAAGGGATTGGGGGCAGGAGGAGAAGGGGATGACAGCGGATGAGATGGCTGGATGGCATCGCTGACTGGATGGATGTGAGTTTGAGTGAAATCTGGGAGATGGTGATGGAAAGGGAAGCCTGGCGTGCTGCAATTCATGGGGTCGCAAAGAGTTGGACACAACTGAGTGACTGAACTGAACTGAACTGAACTGATGTTTTCCTCTTAGAATGAATATAAAATCTATAGAAGAGTTTAGCCTAAATTGAATTATGGAAAAAATATTTCCTCCATAAATTGTTGGCTGCTTAAAACATCTTCTCTTCTTATCTTGTCAGTTCTTCTATCTGAAGCCCAGATAAATGGGGTTTTGTTCCAAAGCAGTTATCTGCAGGTGGAAATAAATGTGGTACAGGAATGTCTCCTTGCTGGCTTAGTACAAATAGATCAAGACAGGAAAACTGCACACTAAGGCAGCTCTTACTGTTGGCGGATTAAAATATATTAGTCTTTATTGTAAATATCTGGGGCATCAACTGGGGATTAATTTTCCTCTTTAAGGAGAGGTGTCAGGGGAAACTGACAAAACTTAATCCTAAAACTACCCAATTCTGAATCAGAGGTATTCTCCTCAGAAGGTGATGGTGGTATTTGTTTTGTTTTTTGTTTTCTTAATTCCATTTCTTCAGGCTAAAAGATGTGTCAACTTGAATGCTATCCTTTGAAATGCTGAATGTTGAATGAGTTCAGAAGAAGTTAGTTGATTTTCTCTAATAAAAACCTGGCATATTTTCTTCTTTGAGAGTTTGGAGTCTATAAAATCGAGTATAAGAAAAACTCTTCATCTAAAGGCTTTAATTTACAAGAGATAACTTGTGTCTTCAAAGACGCGGCTTTGAACCCTGCTAAAGATTTGATGTTGGACAAACTCTGAGAGCAGTAAGAGTCTTTCTGGTTTACTGTACAGGACACCAAATCTCTCCTATCAGTGGTTTTTAATTCCTCAAGGCTAAGAACTCACTGTACCAAAAATGGAAAAAAGATAGAACTCTGTGTAATATTGATAGTTGCTGATTATGGAAATATGCAATGTCAGAAAGCCATTTGACAGAAAGCAAAATTCATTATGTCTTTGAAATAAAGGTTTTATTTTGGAAAATTTCATCAACATCAACATACATTTGAAAATGTAAGTCATTTACCTGAGAGTCTAGACCATGAAGGGTCTTCCCTGGGGGCTCAGAGGTTAAAGTGTCTGCCTGCAATGCAGGAGACCTGAGTTTGATCCCTAGGTTGGGAAGATCCCCTGGAGAAGGAAATGGCAAGCCACTCCAGTATTCTTGCCTGGAGTATCCCATGGACAGAGGAGCCTGGTGGGCTACAGTCTATGGGTTCGCAAAGAGTCGGACACGACTGAGCGTAACTTTCAACTTTCTTTCTAGACAATGAAAACATCAATAATGGAAATTTCCAATTTTTCTCTATGACCATACATTTTTAAAAATCTGCTTTATAACAATTGAAGGGCAATTTGATATAATGTATGATATGAAAGGAAGACATCATATTGTAGGAGCAAATCAGCAACATGGACAAATGTGACATTTGCCAACTACATGGCATTTCACGCTACTGAAATGCCCACACGTTGCTCTTGCTATTCGTATATTTTGGCAAGTAACAAATGTTTTAAAGATTTAAACAGCAACAGCTAACGTCCCTATTTTTATACATCTGCTTTCTTTCTTAATCTATATAATAGAAAACCCAAAAGAATACATCCAGAAAATTTGGGGTATGCTTTTTTCAAATTGACCTATCGAAATTTTGGAATAAATTTGAAGGAGATTATTTCCATCTAGTCTGAATAAACACTGTTCTACTGTGGAAGATGTATGTGGAAGGATAAGTTTTTGAGACCTTACTGTCTATTTCGTCCTCTTTTTTATCTTTCCCTCCCCTGCACTGTGATCATGAAACACATCATATTAGTGGAGAACAAAAGTAAGAACTCTCTCAAAGTGAAAGTCATTCAGTCGTGTCCCACTCTTTGCGACCGTATGGACTATGCAGTCCATGACATTCTCCAAGCCAGAATCCTGGAGTGGGTAGCCATTCCCTTCTCCAGCGGATCTTCCCAACCCAGGGATCAAACCCAGTTCTTCCACATTGCAGGCAGATTCTTCACCAACTGAGCTATCAGGGAAGCCCTAGGACTCTCTTAGTCATAGTACAAAGTGAAATCGCCACAAAAGCTTGTTGACTGGCTTCCCTAGAAAGTGCAAGCATGGCTAGAAGCGAAGTTGAAATGCTGTATCTCTGCCCATCTCTACTCTGCTTTTCTTTGGACTGTTTCCACTGTCTTGTGGGCTCCCACACCAGCTCCCTGCAACTCCAGAAAGAAAGCCTCTATCCCTATAGTTTAATCTTTCCTATACTGGGTCTTACTGACCTGGCTTGGGTCTTCTGTGCATCTCTTACCAATCACTATGGTCACGGGGATAAAATGCTCTTGTTCATTGGGATTGGGTTATGTGCCCAGCCCAGCAAAGATTCTTCCCATATAAACCAAACTAATTTACAGTAGGGAAGAGGTGTACTTCCCAAGGAAACCAAGGTGCTGTTACCAAAATAAAGAAAAGTTACTGGGCAGAAAAGAGCAAATATGTTCAAATCTCCTTGTCTCAGGAATTTTTATACAGATGAAAGCAGATGTTGCTTGAAGATCACATTCTGACAGATCTTGAACCATATGGATCCAGGCAGCCTGGATGCAGAGAACAGTAAGCCTTGCAAGGGAACCGCTAGGAAATGCAGGGGCCTCCTCATGCTTATGTGCTATAGACAGACGGAGGACCCTGGTACAGCCAAGGAAAAATAAAGCCAGTGATGATTATGACAGAATTTCCCATCAGCCTAGTATGTTAGGTGCTTGGTATTGGATAACTCAGATTTATGTGACCACCCATATTATTCAGGCAACGATTCTGTACACATCTGTTAGGTCTAATCGGTCTTTCCTATTGCTTACATTCTCTATTTCCTTATTGATCTTTTGTCGGGTGGTTCTCATTGACCTTTATAACTCTCAGTTCCTCATCTGTAAAATGATGAGAACAACAGTACCTACCTCACAAGTTGATATAAGCATTAAAAACGCTATTCCTCATAAAGTGTTAATACGCTTGACATGAAGTAACTGCTCTTTAATGTCAGCTCCTACTATTAATCCCCAAGAAAGTATGTGAAGGTCGGAGTATATCCATCACCATATTTCATACATCAATGACAAATGCTTAGCCAAAAGACCAAAAGGTACAATTAGCTGAATTATGGAAGGACAAATCTGCCAAGCAGTGCAAAAGAGGAATATGACTAATTTTATTTGTAATTGTAACCCAGTTTTCAACTGGGAGCCTTCCTACCTCCACCGGTAGCCATAAACCAGTCAAGAAGTCTTCTGGCACTCACCTAGATGCTCTCATCTAGGTGATGAGATTTAGGAATACTTGGCATAAACTCCTAATCTTCCTGATCTAGAAGGGTTCAGTGCCCTGCCCAAGCTCTCTACCAGTTTCTAGCAATCTGAACTCTGATATTTTCCCTGAAATTGTGTAGGATGCCTTGTTTCAGGCTATGCTGACCTAGATCCAAAATTCAGTTTCTTAGCTGATTTCCACAAAAGATCAATTTGTGACACAATTTCATGCATTCTAAAGCATTCCTAAAGTTTCATAAGGTCATGGGAAGAGGTCACATCCCCTTGTACTATCTTGCTAAGCCCATCCTATTCACTTTTTTCTTTCTTTTCTCCATCCTCTCTAGAGTAATAAACAATCCTTACTCATACCTCTTGGAATGAACTTTTTACTTTCAAGTACAATTATCAAGATATATTTTCCAAATAAATATAGGTTTCTTATGAGGAATTCTGTCACAAATATTAGAAAAATAATGCTTTTAAGGCCATGATTTTGTGTTCAGTGCAGTTCAGTCACTCAGTCATGTTCGACTCTTTGCGACCCCATGAACTGCAGCACGCCAGGCCTCCCTGTCCATCACCAACACCTGGAGTTCACTCAGACTCATGTACATCGAGGCAGTGATGCCATCTAGCCATCTCATCCTTTTTTGTCCCCTTCTCCTCCTGCCCCCAATCCCTTCCAGCATCAGAGTCTTTTCCAATGAGTCAACTCTTCTCATGAGGTGGCCAAACTACTGGAGTTTCAGCTTTAGCATCATTCCTTCCAAAGAACATCCAGGGTTGATCTCCTTTAGAATGGACTGGTTGGATCTCCTTGCAGTCCAAGGGACTCTCAAGAGTCTTCTCCAACACCACACTTCAAAAACATCAATTCTTCGGCACTCAGCTTTCTTTACAGTCCAACTCACATCCATACATGACCACAGGAAAAACCATAGCCTTGACTAGACGGACCTTTGTTGGAAAAGTAATGTCTCTGCTTTTGAATATGCTATCTAGGTTGGTCATAACTTTCCTTCCAAGGAATAAGCGTCTTTAATTTCATGGCTGTAGTCACCATCTGCAGTGATTTTGGAGCCCCCCAAAATAAAAGTCTGCCACTGTTTCCACTGTTTCCCCATCTATTTCCCATGAAGTGATGGGACCAGATGCCATGATCTTCGTTTTCTGAATGTTGAGCTTTAAGCCAACTTTTTCACTCTCCTCTTTCACTTTCATCAAGAGGCTTTTTAGTTCCTCTTCACTTTCTGCCATAAGGGTATGTCATCTGCATATCTGAGGTTATTGATATTTCTCCTGGCAATCTTGATTCCAGCTTGTGCTTCTTCCAGCCCAGCATTTCTCATGATGTACTCTGCATAGAAGTTAAATAAGCAGGGTGACAATATACAGCCTTGACGTACTCTTTTTCCTGTTTGGAACCAGTCTGTTGTCCCATGTCCAGTTCTAACTGTTGCTTCCTGACCTGCATACAGACTTCTCAAGAGGCAGGTCAGGTGGTCTGGTATTCCCATCTCTTTCAGATTTTTCCACAGTTTATTGTGATCCACACAGTCAAAGGCTTTGGCATAGTCAATAAAGCAGAAATAGATGTTTTTCTGGAACTCTCTTGCTTTTTCCATGATCCAGCGGATGTTGGCACTTTGATCTCTGGTTCCTCTGCCTTTTCTAAAACCAGCTTGAACATCTGGAAGTTCATAATTCACGTACTGCTGAAGCCTGGCTTGGAGAATTTTGAGCATTACTTTACTAGCGTGTGAGATGAGTGCAATTGTGCGGGAGTTTGAGCATTCTTTGGCATTGCCTTTCTTAGGGATTGGAATGAAAACTGACCTTTTCCAGTCCTGTGGCCACTGCTGAGTTTTCCAAATTTGCTGGCATATTGAGTGCAGCACATTCACAGCATCATCTTCTAGGGTCTGAAATAGCTCAACTGGATTCCATCACCTCCACTAGCTTTGTTCGTAGTGATGATTTCTAAGGCCCACTTGACTTCACCTTCCAGAATGTCTGGCTCTAGGTGAGTGATCACACCATCATGATTATCTTGGTCGTGAAGATCTTTTTTGTACAGTTCTTCTGTGTATTCTTACCACCTCTTCTTAATATCTTCTGCTTCTGTTAGGTCCATACCATTTCTGTCCTTTATTGAGCCCATCTTTGCATGAAATGTTCCCTTGGTATCTCTAATTTTCTTGACGAGATCTCTAGTCTTTCCCATCCTGTTGTTTTCCTCTGTTTCTTTGCATTGATCGCTGAGGAAGGATTTTCTGTTAGTCTTCATTATATACTCCCATTTGGTAGGTAGAAATTGTACCCTTTCTCTATAAAAGTTATAGTGCAGGAGTGAGAGTTCCCTGCCCCCTCACCAAAATGCACAGCATGTGGGATCTATCTCCATTGCCAAACCAGGAATCAAAACTGTGTTTCCTGCAGTAGAGTGCAGAGTCCTAACTATTGGACCACCAGGGAATTCCCAGGAGTGAGACCTTGAGCAGAGATGCTACTGCAAATGAAATAACATTCCATCTCATTGTATCAACAATGAATACCAAGAGTATATGAATCTGTAAGAATTTTAAAATGAAATATTAATATGTTTAAAACTGAAAATTATCATGATTATATGTGTTTACAGTTGACCAACTTTTATCTGTTTTCAATGCTGATATTTTGTATAATTTGTATTTATTTCATTAAACTCTGGCGATTGTTACTAAGACAAAGAATGTGATTTTCTGGCCTATAGGAAATCAAGATTCCCTCAAACTAACTGTATTTCTGAAAGAAGAGAACTCTGAGATTACAAAATTATTTACTTAGAAAGTTAGTAGATATAAACTCCAGGAAGACAGAAACTTTTGTTCACTGAAGTATTGCAAGTTCCTGAGCAGCATCTAGCAGGAACTCAGTCCACTTTGGAAAAATTAATTAACATCTAATAATTTATAGAACTTCATATTTATCCAACACACATTTATTATTATTTTATGTATGGCTATTTCCATGTGAATTAGACTTTCAGTTTATCCAATTTTATTTTTAAGTTCCCCAAATATTGAAATTTGCATCACTTTCTTGATGAGATTTACAGCTCTTCTAGTTAAGAAGCTTTCCCTGACAATCAAATGTTTCATTTTTCTTTTTATTCTTCCACACTACTCAATTCTTCAGTTTCCTTCTCAGTTGATCTTTACTGCATGCAGTATCTTTTCTGCACTATATGACTTGGGCTGAATAAAGCATGACATTCCAGCTGTGAACTCTTGAGTCATTTTTGCAAGGACATTATCAGTTCTCTGGATTAAGCACAATAATTAGTTCTAGTTTTTGTTGCATTGAGTTTTTATATTTTTCACTGACATAATTCCTAATGAGAATTACCTCTTCTTTTTACCTTCATTTGGGGCTTTTTCAGGATGACTGTCTTTTGAGTTTTCTTCAGTATGTTACATAAGCTAATATCTAAACAACTTCTACAACTAACTTGGAGAGTCATTTTATCTACATTATCTCATGCAATTCTCACAAAATAAAATCTCTATGACATAAATACTACTGTTGTGGCCACGATGTAGAGAGAGGACAGGATCATACAGCTGCAGCTGAGATTTGAACCTGTTTGTTGTGACTCAAAGCTGTAACCATTTTGCTCTTGTTGCCACACATTAGACTGAGTTTATTTACACTGCCTTTCCTTGACTACTTGTGATTTAATATTTAAACTTCTGTGCTTATTGTTGTTCTATATCTAAAGGACAAAATCTTAGAACCTAATTTTCTCCGTGCTTGGTAGAGTAATACACATTCACTTTGGAAGCAGAGGTTTGTTGGTGGCATACCAGGTATCCATTTCTCTTTCCCCTTCCTAAGAGCAACAAGATGTTCCTTTTGGGGATTAATCTCCCATTGTGCAGCAGGCGTATGATTTGAACAAACTGACCCCACTTCCTGCTTTAGGTGTGCACTCTGAGTGACATCAATTCATCTATTAATGTAATTCCTGGTGGCGGAGGAAGGAACAGTCATTTAGATTACAATCAGGACATGACACTCATTTGATCTCAGAGACTGGTTTAATTTGGTCCAGGGTGAAATTCAAGTGTTTATGACATGGTGAAGGGAAGAAAGGCCCTTCTCTGTCTCTGGGTAGTGTTGTGTATACAAATGAAACCTGGAATTGCTGCAAATGTTTGGTTATTATGATTGAGTCCAGTCTAGACAAACCAAATGCATAAAGTGGGACAGAGTCAGGTGAACTGATAGGAATTTCAGCCAGTTTCCCGGTCGAACCATGACTGAGAACCACTCAGTAGAGATGAACTAATAGTTATATGACATATGCCAGTAAATTTTTTCTGACTTTCGTTACTTAGAACTGACATCATCCAAACTGATACACCGACTCTTGTTTCTATTTCTTTTACATTTTCCTTTTCTTTTACTTTACCAAGAAGTTTCTCTCAAATTGCTTCTTTTAAAGGATACATTCTATGTTTAACTTTGTCCTGGGAATAACATAAGATTTAAAACCTTATTTAAATTAGTTTCTAGAGCTCTCTAATATCCTAGTTGTTTCCTTTTTTGGTGAATTATCCACTTGAAATTCTTCCCCTGAAGCCTGTTTATTAGTGTACTGAATTATCACAGTTCAAGTTCATCATAGCAAAGTTGCCTCTTAATTTCACATTGCAAACTAATTAGTTCCTGCCAATAAGATGTAAATATAATATACATATTCCTGTCAGTAATCTGTGAATATAATATGGCTTTGCATCCATTCAGTTCACAAAAACCATATAGTCTTAGAGCAAAAGGAAATTTTATTGTTGTTTAGTTGCTAAGTCGTGTCTGACTTTTTTGCAACCCCATGGACTATAGCCTGCCAGGCTCCTCCGTCCATGGAATTTCCCAGGCAAGAACACTGGAGTGGATTGCCATTTCCTTCTCCAGGGGATCTTCCTGACCCAGCAGGGATCGAACCCACATCCCCTGCGCTGTTAAGCAGATTTTTTACCACTGAGCCACCTGGGAAGCCAGAAAGGGAACTTAGAGGTTATTTAATCTTGCTTAGGGCTTCCAAAGTGGTGCTAGTGGTAAAGAGCCTAACGGTCAACGCAGGAGACTTTAGAGATGCAGGTTCGAGCCCTGGGTCGGGAAGATCCCCTGAAGGTGGGCATGGCAACTCACTCCAGCGTTCTTTCCAGGAGAATCCCACGGACAGAGGAGCCTGGCAGGCTATAGTCCATAGGGTCACAAAGAGTCCGACAAGACTGAAGCAACTTAGCACAGCACAGTAATCTTGCTTAATTATTTTACAGATTGGAAAATTGGAGCCAAAAGGAATTAAATGACCTGCATAAGGTCACACAGTTAATGACAGGTCTCCTGTGATTCCTGGTTCTTGCCATTAAATTATGCCTCCTAGTGTGCAGTGAGGCCTACCAGAATTAAATAAATACAACCCAGTATTTTGGGAGGCTAGTATAATTCTGTAATGTCTGGTGTAACCAGTGTGCCATAAACCATGGAAGTAACATAAAAAGGGCACTGACTGAATTGATTTTCAAGTCTCAGTGGAAATTAATATAATTTTCTGTGGTTTAAACTCTGTTTGAACTTTGACAATCACTGAAAATTAATTTTTAATACATTTTGGATCATAAAGTTGACTTTTTAATGCTAAAAATTTTTCACTGAAGATACAATATAGATTGTTTTTTATAAAACAAGAGAAATTTTAAGTACGAAAGAATATGATTCAGGGTGGACTCTTCTTTCCCTACTTTAAGACAGTGATATTTATATATTAAAATTATTTTTCATTGTACTTCTATAGCACAGATAGACGCTCCTCTTTTTCCTCCTCTTCTGTGGTGTGGCTCTCAAAACCTCTCTAATCACCAGAATCAGTCTGGGAGATTTCTAAAATTGCAGATTCTCAGCTGCATCTAGAACCAGAAACTCAGGAGAGTTCAGATATCTGTATTGTTTTAATAGCTCCTCTGGTGATTCTGCTAGTCAGACAAATTTAGGAAATGTAACTCTATAGCATTCTATGAAATACATGTTTAGAAATGTCTTACTGTAAGAAGAAACAAAAATACTTCAGCATACAAACACATTTATTCTGTGAACAATGGATGATGACTACAATACCTAACATGATAAATAGTCACATCTTCCATGTTGGTGAAAATAAGTGGGCAAAAAGGGGCAAATTTCATTGACTCTAAGACACCATTGACTCAGAAGCACCATTATTTATGTACCACTGAGCGGAGAAGGAAATGGCAACCCACTCCAGCACTCTTGCCTGGAAACTCCCATGAACGGAGGAGCCTGGTAGGCTGCAGTCCATGGGGTCACTAAGGGTCAGACATGACTGAGCAACTTCACTTTCACTTTTTTTCACTTTCACTTTTCACTTTCATGCATTGGAGAAGGAAATGGCAACGCACTCCAGTGTTCTTGCTTGGAGAATCCCAGGGACGGGGGAGCCTCGTAGGCTACCATCTATGGGATTGCACAGGGTCGGACACGACTGAAGCCACTTAGCAGTAGCAGTAGCAGCAGCATCAGCAGCAAAGGGAAAAGAAAGTTAAACTGACATGCCATCACTTTAAGATGCCTTGTGATTTCAGGGATGATAAAAACATGCATCTTAAGATTGATGAAGTACAGTAAGTCCTGCTCTTGTCATTGGAGTTATAATGGTGCCTTCCAGGTTGAAAGTGAATAAGAGAGATTAGCTTCTAGGCTACTAGGATAAGGGGAAATCATATCAGTGCTCCTAGCAAGGCTACTAAGACATCTTCGTGGATCTTATATGCATCAACTTTTAAGGCTTTTCTGATAACCAGAAATCTATCCTGCTGAGGCATGAGCTCCCGTGACATATTAGGGAGTTTGGGTTAAAACTTATGGCTAGATGGGGCTTTCATCTACAGATCTGACTTTGATGCACACCATCCCTACTCCCACCCCACACTTCATACACTTCTCAGAGAGGTCACAGAGAAGCAAAGCATAGAAAGCAGAACACGCAAAAGGAAAAAAACAAAAGTGACTGTTCATAAGAGTGGCATTCAATTGTTATTATGCATAGAGATGAGAGAATCTAATTTTAAAGGGTTTCATAGTATTGTTGCTTGGACCAGAATCCTAGTTGTATTTCCTGTTTGGCTGCTCAACTTGGTTCCTAAAGCCAACTATAGAAATGCTTTTAGTTTTTCTCACAAAAGAAAAGCCATGATTTAAATGGAAAGTTTTGGGTTTTCATAGGTGAATGTGAGGTGAAGTGAAAGTCGCTCAGTCGTGACCAACTCTTTGCGACTCCATGGACTCTACAGTCCATGGAATTCTCCAGGCCAGAATACTGGAGTGGGTGGCCTTTCCCTTCTCCAGGAGATCTTCCCAACCCAGGGACTGAACCCAGGTCTCCCACATCGCAGGCAGATTCTTTCCAGCTGAGCCGCCAGGGAATAGGGGAATAGTTATTTAAAAATATGGACTAAACTTATAATTCTAAACAAAATAAAGAAAGTGAAGTCGCTCAGTAGTGTCCGGCTCTTTGCGACCCCATGGACTGTAGCCCACCAGGCTCCTCCATGCATGGGATTTTCCAGTAAACCTCTTATCCATTCTTCCTCCTTGCTATTCATTATAAATAACAATGCATCTGGGTTTATCTCTGTCTTCTTTGTTTCAAAACTACCTGTACTAATTTTGTGTACATCATATCCTCCCTTCCTGATTTATAATATTCTTGTTATATATTTTAGATTCTCTCTGGCTGCCCTGCTAACAGGGTTTCCTTTGGTACTGAGGATACTGCCTCCCTTTATGCTGTTGGCTTTCCTGAAGAGTATGAGACTTTTGGATGGTACGTTCATCTTTACCATTGGGAGTCATTGGATTGTCTTGACACAGCTATTCATGTAGTGTCTTTGGGAGAACATGAATACTGCTGCCACAGCTTGCCACAGTTTTCAGTGAGAAAGGGGGCAGGGCAAGATATGCCCCTCGGCAGTGACTATTTTCATGATCTCAGGTGATCCCTCTTTTAACCAGGCTTCCCTGCCCATTTTCATTGTTTCTCATTGGAGGCAGACTTCCTGTTTAGGTTTTGGGGTCCAAGGTAGGAACATGAACAGAGCTCAACATTCATTTCTACCCCAGTGATCCTATCCCATGTCCCAGCTATGCGTGGCTTCCTCTAACTCTGTGGCTCACCACTAGTGTTCCCCTGCACACACTCTGGCCCACAACTTCTCTATTTGACTTGAGGTCATCTGCTTTCCAGCATTCATGGGTCCATCATCTGTTTCAGTCTTGTAAGTTTTCTGTTACACTGCTATGAGCAGTTATACATTTATGTATGTTGAATGGGTAGTTTGAGAGGTTCCGTAAAGGAGGGTTGAATGTCAGTTGGCTCTCTTTTCATCTCTCTGCTTCATACTGCAGGAAACTATGGTTCCTAGGTGCCCTTGTTTGCTTCTGTGTCATTTTGCTAATGACACTGGCCAAAGATTGGAAGAGGGGAAAGCCTGGGTACTTTTCCTTCTTCTTGCTGTTTCTTTTGGCATCTTTACAATAGCTCTGCTTTCTCTGCGGCTTCAACATCCATTTACCCCCATGTTTTAGGATCCCAGATGAAGGCTAAACCAATAGCTGTATGTTCTAACCTCTAACCTTTGTTCCCAGAGCTTATAAATAGTGGCTTCCTGCAATGTATGCCTTTTATTTCTCTCATCATCTCCTCTTCCCTTCTTTGCATTTTGAATGTGTGGTAACCAATCCCCTGTACTAAATTCCTTTCATTTAAAATTCCTAGAATAGTTTGTTTTCTAGAACAAACTATTACCTAGAATAGTAAGTTTTCAACATAGCTAGTCCATGTTGTCAACCTACCATCTTAAACATTTAGAAATGTTAGTAATATTTTAAGAGCACAGTTGAAGTGCTATTGCAAATCACCTAGGAAACAATGAACCTATTTTCTATTCCAAGTCTATAACTCCATAGCTGAGTAATTTCATAGAGCATTTGGGACCATTCTGGTCCTTACATAGTCCTCCATTTCCCAGCATACTTGCAATTGTGCTTTAGTGACAATCATTATTATTTATCTAATACTATTTATTTCTATTTTTATATTTGCAACCTGAAAAAAACCTGTTTTCAACATGCACTGTACGTGTTTTACCTTCGGAAGAATTTTAATGGCAACTCTGGCCAGCTGATGCCAACTCATGGCAGTTTGGTGCTGCCATGCTTGGCATGAAAGACATTGCTTCAGTCACCAGAAGCCTTTAATTGCATATTTTGATTTCTTTGGCAAGCACTTTGCCTAGTTCACCCAAGAAATCAAAATTGATGTATTTTCTTTGTCCAAGGAGAATTTTCTCCTTATAATGTCCTTGTCTCATGGCAAGTGAGGAAGAGAAAACTACCAAGGAGCCCCTGTATGCAACTAATATTTCTCCAAGGCCCTTTTCTTCTCAAGAATCACTAGTAACTCTTCTCCCAATTTACACCTTGCTTTCAACTGAAATGTTATGTGTAAATTGGTAATGATATATTATTTTATATAGAATGATTTAAGATTACCCAGTTACTAGTTCAGCATATGTTTCAGCTAGAGATTTTTGAAGGCCAAGCTTATTTTCTTCTCTTGAATGTTTATACCTCTGAACTAAACAGAAGAGCTTTAAGTCATCCGTGTGATGGTTTGTTCACAGGTAGTTGTAATTAAGCCGATCTATTTTAAAGTGACCTGCCATATGTGGACACATCTTGCACATGAATTATAAATGCCTATTATAATTAAATAGGACAATTAAAATTTCAGTTTAGATCTTCCTTTTCTAAATTTCTAAAGCAACTCAGATTTTTTTTTTAATAGGGCCTGAGAAAGTGCAGTTTGATTACCATCGAACAGCTTTTGAAAACACATAACAGCTTTTGAAAAGTAGCCTCTGACAAAGCAGATTCCAAACACAGTTTCACTAGAGTTTTTAAGAGGACCGTCATTTCTTTGTTAAATCACAAAATCAGAAAAATAAAAACAAAAAAACCTTGTTGGTTTACTCAGTCTAAAGTATTTCACAAAGGTATGTCTTTTGAAGATAACTGAAGAACAGCTACAAATCAAGAAAATAAAGTCCTCATTTCCTCTGGAACTTAGAATAGCTCCTTCTTCGTTTTGCACAATCTCGCCCACTGAAAGTTTCAGCCGCTGGTCTGACTGAGGCAAAGTAAGTCATATACTATATCTCAGATATTTGCTCTGGTGGCCAATGGCTTACTTCTCAAACAAGCTAAAGCAAGGCACTGTGGAATATCATTGCCTTTATGACTAAGACATTCTACAAAGGAAATAGGCAATGTATATCACTTTTATACTGATTGACTCAGCCTTCCCCAACTTTCCATCTGGAAGTACCATTTTCAAGCAATTATCCCAAATACGTGGAGGGCCAAATTGGCAGGTTTGTAAGTACTTTTGCCTCAGAAACCTTTATTCAAGGCAAGGTTGGGTTCCCCTGGGACAGTCAATGTGGGCACAGTTAGCATTGGCTTTTAGTCCCAGCTCACTCCTTCCTGCCTGAGTTTCTGAGCCACATTTGCTTTAATCATTCCAGCCCACTGGTTCATTGAAAAATAAACACGGAGGTGATAACTAATTAGCAAGGCTGCATATTCCTCTCCTACAGCAAGTTAAGAATCTCTTCCTGTCAGAAATTGACTTTCTGGAAAGGAGGTGTGTAATATCCTTATGTTTGGGTTTATACTGGTTCATTTTTCATCAGATCCTCCAAGCTTTGATACCTGTGGCTTAATACTCGTAACAGTTTCCTTGGATTTTCAACTTTATTCAGAACTCCTATAACTTCCACAACAAGTTGAGACAAACCAGATGAAAGATTTCAACCACATCCACTCACCAAACCAATTTGTTGCTGTTTTCTTAGGTTTCTGATCCCCATCTGTGTGACCTGGTCTGTGTGAGGCCAGATTTAGAGATGGGTGGGAACATACTGCCTAACTAAAGGAGTGTTAATCATTTTCATTAAAAGAGAACTTTTTGTTGCTACTTTACTGATGGAATCTTTCTCCCAGGGCAGAAATAATAACAAAATCCCTCCTACCTGCCTGTCTCAAGAAAATTCTAATCTGTCTGGAAGACAACCATCCCTGCAAGACGGCTTTTACTAAATCCTTCAGAGGGTGGTACTCCTCTGGAAAAAAGCAACTGGTTAGGAAAGAGCAAGCACTGAGTTTGGAGGTTCTGGGTTCTGGTTCTGGTTTGCCGTTTATATCAGTTGTGACGGTGGAGAAGAACAGTCATCATTTACTGACCAGCTCCAATTTGCCAGGCATTTTCCATTCATTTCTAAAAATGTCAATAATGCTACAATAATCATCAACCCCCCACTTTACAGATCAAAATGCACTAAGGCACAGACAGATTCAGTGACCTACTCACGTACTAATAGCTAACTAGCAATTTGCGGAGCGGGGAGCTAGCCCTGGGTTTGATTTTTCAGACTCCAAAGCCTCCTGCCGTTTTGCTATACAATGACAAGTAATTTTCCTTTCCTGGGTTTTAGTTTTGATTTATTTTAATCTGAAAAAAAAATAAGATGAAAATTGGATTAAACCTTAAAAACCCCTTTGAACTCGGATACCCTGTGATTCTAAGCCTTAAACTTGTAGAGACAATACACATATTTATAAAATAAATTTGGGTGGCGTTGGGGAGGAGTTGGTATGAAATTAGGGTCTGGAATTAATCTAGGAATGCTTCCGGCCTAAAGGGTTTTCCTCTGGAACAGGCAGGAAGAGAACTGTGTAGGGTGGCAGATGGGAAGAGCTCTCTGGATTCAAAGGGAGAGACCATTAGCAGGTCTAACTGGGTAAATGGCAGACTCTCTGGACCACGGGCATCCATGCTGAGGAAATGGGGCCTCATTCAGTATTCCCTCCATGGGAATTCAATAAACATTATTGACCGACTGGCTGAGGTGAACTGAACTGCAGAATTGCTTTGAAGCCCACAGTTACAAGCTATAATTGAGAAACTGTCAAGAGATTCAAATTCATGGAAAACCATGAAAGAATAATGTTTCCATGTTTCAGAGCTTGCCAAAATACAGTTTCCTTTCTGCTGTTCATTTCCTCCCCCTTCTAATTCATTTTTTAAAAACTTTTCCATCAAGGAGAAGTCTATTTTGTAACTATGAATAATTAATGTCTAGCATCTTTCTTTCTTTTCAAAATGTTAGCAAATGTTGAGAATTGGAACTTGTCTAGTATCCTAAGGAGAAAGGGGCACCAGTTGTTAAAGACGGCTCTATTTGTTTTCCCCGATAAAGGTCCGTATTAAGAATGGAATTCTAGTAGTCACAGGATCACTAGCTACAAAATGACCATAAATAAATGCAGGTTGAGAACTATAGTCCAACTCGGTGTAGTGAGTTCTTCCAGTCTTTTCCCTCTAAGTGTTATCAGCTCCTGAGTGGCTTTGAACCTATAAAACCATTGAAAGATGTAATCTTTGAACGTATAAAGCAATCATATATACCATATGCGAAGCACCTTTTGTTAGGCACTTTTTGTGTGCTATTTTTAATCTTGAAAGCAGTTTTTAAGGGAAAGGAGCTGTTAGGACACAGTCACACGCCGAAGCTTGTAAAGCCAGGTTCCAACCCTGGTCTGTTTGACGTCGATCCCTTTCTCCCCCTCCTCTGCACCTTACAAGACAGGTATCGACCAGCAGGTACCTGTGCTTGTCCTCTAAAACTATCACTGATGTGATGTTTAGTGATTCTTTCAGAGAATCTTTAGACTAGTTCCTTATATAATTGCGTGAAACTTGCCATAAAGCTCAACCACTTACACCAGATATGTCTCACACCTTGGCCTGGAATGAAATTTTCCATTTTGTAGTTAATGGGTGAAATTTTAAAGAAGGGGCATAGGTGTGAAGAACTGTTTACCAGAAAGTTAAAATTACTCTTTAAACAGACCTCTTCATTAAGAAGTAAAGGCAAACCTAGAATCTGCTACATTCTCACACAGATTAATAATTGCCTTACAAACAGGGCACAGCATGCAGACACTCAGTCGCTCCCAGTGAATTCTGTTTCTTGCAAAGATAAACAATAACATAGGCGCTGCTAAAATCAAATGCATCTGTTTAAACATACACGCCTGCATGCCCATAAATGTGTGCATATGGTGTATTTGGTTGTTTTCATTTGGCAATTTTTAAATTAATAAAAGCCACTCACATTTTGACTCTCTAAGGAAAACACAGTGATTGATAATATTTTAGGTTATCTAATTGTATGCCTGTTCAGTGGCTCAGTTGTATCCTACTCTTTGTGACCCCATGGACTGTAGCCTGCCAGGCTCCTTTGTCCGTTGTATTTTTCAGGCAAGAATACTGAGGTGGGTTGCCATTTCCTCCTGCAGGAGATCTTCCTGACCCAGGGATCAAACCTGCATCTCCTGCATTGGCAGGCAGATTCTTTACCGCTTGAACTACCTGGGAAGCCAGGTTGTTTGATTAAGCAGGTCTAAATACAAGTATGCCCTTCTCAAAGGATCAATGTAATATAAATATTAGGAAATGTACAGCCTAATTCATCTTAAGGAAAGGAACTAGAGGTCTCAGAAATCACAATAATATGTTCATTTCACCTTGGTGAATAAAAATTATAGATGCCATGGCGATTTCAACAAAGCTAAGAGAATAGTGTGAAGGCAGTCCATGAGGAAATTAGAACAGTCTTTTTGATCTCCTGACTTTAATCTGTTGCAATTTATTATATATCTCCATGCTCTTTGAATCTCTGCTTCTCTGTGAAAGTCATTTCCTTGTTCTTAAAGCAGAATTTAGGTGCAAACACTAAGAATGAGACAGAAGTAAACAGATGTGTTCAGCCTATAAGCTCAGGGCTAAATCCCAAACTGTAGGTTTTTCAAGTCAAAACAAATGTGTAAACAAAGAAAAATGTCTTGGTAAACATCACCAACCCAAGTCTTCCCACAGGCAGAAAGCCTCAGCAACCCTCAGCTACAAGACTCCTGTGGAAGAATGGAGTATTTAGAGACATTAGGTAAGATAGCCTCAGTAAGCAGATAGCATTTGGATCAATAAGCACTCCAAAAATAATCACTTCAAAAGGCTTCTTACTGTTTATATTAGATTTGTTTTTCTATTCATGAACTTACTCTTGCCACAAAGATAACAAGTCATTTGTTCAAAGTAGAAAACTGCCATTATTTTATTTATTTCATGCCTTCAAAGTTAATACAGTGTCTTCTTTCTATGGCACCACTAATAAACTTGGTGTGTTCTTTCTTGGTAAATTCTTAAAGATAAACATTCAATAAAGACAGAAATTTTAAATTTCTTGAAATCTATGGAGACCCCTTTTTAGTTTGTTTTTTTTTTCTCTATAATGCCTCACTTTTCTTGATTTTTAAAGAATGACATAAAGTTTAGACTCAAAAGAATTTTCTTTTCCAATCCTGAAATGTAATTAGAAAACCTTACTTATTAAACAGTAATTGGATACCATTTTAGAGCCATTTCCCCTCAAAGTGTTGGCAGTATATATGGGAGTCTTTGAAATTCTCTGGCATATTGGACACATAACACCTAACACCTTTCCTTTCAGGGGAAGAACTTGCCAATAGATCTGTTTCCCTACAGTTTTCCTAAGAAAATAGTGATAAATAATATTTTCATATCAACCTAGGGAGGTAATCTAAGTACTTTTGAATTATTCGCTCACTCTTCTGAAAATGTTTAACATGTACTTCCCTCATGTTTTAAAAAGTATCCTATGAAACAGACTTACCTGGTCATTGCAGTGGACCATCTCTAGAGTGTGAGCCACAGTCACAGAAGTAACTGCTGTAATTGTCTGATATCTAAGTTAACTTCTACCAGTAGCATGCAAATAAACGTATTTACAAAACAGAAATAGACTCACAGGCATAGAAAACAGACTTATAGTTACCAAAGGAGATACGGCAGGGGGAGCTAAGCTAGGAATTTGGGACTAATGTACACATTACTCTGTATAAGATAGGTAAGCAATAAGGACCTACTATTACAAGATATTGAGTATAGTTCCCTATGCTATACTCAATATCTTACCATAACCTATAATGGAAAAGAATCTGAAAAAGGATAGATACATGGATATGTATAACAAAATTACTTTGTTGTACCCTTGAAACAAACATACCTTATCAATTAACTATGCATTTAAGCTAAGTTTCAAGTCATGTCCAATTCTTTGTGACCCTATAGACTGTAGCCCGCTAAGCTCCTCTGTCCATGGGATTTCCCAGGAAAGAATACTGGAGAGGGTTTCCATATCCTCCTCCAGGGTATCTTCACAGCCCACCTCAATTTAAAACTTAAATTATAAAGGAAAAAACAAAACCTTCATTTGTTGATACTAGATTAGGCACCACACAATCAAGCCCAATAGACACAATCTATTTCTGCAACAAATCCCCCAAATAACATGACTCTGTCTTTATGTTATCACATATAATGTATGTTCATTCCATCCATCAGTGGGATCTAAGTTCTGATTTCTAGTCTGTCTTAGTAAAAGAAAATATGGGAGAAAAATGTGTTTACCAGAATTCTTTGCAGGGAAGACACTGACATGCTTCAGAAAAAAATTTCATAAACACTTGGGATTAAAGATACAAGTAGGCTGTTCTTCAAACTGTTCTGCTGGACAAAGTGGAAGAATTTCCTGGTTATAACAGAGAAGAATGGACAGGAGTGGAAATTAAAGGAAAATGGGAGGAGAGGAGAAAAAAAAGAGTGCTGACAAAAGGCTGCTACTACACAGTGAGACCCCATCCCCCTAATATCTCCCATAAAGGTGCAGAACTTCAACCTGCTTCACTTCGCATAGATCAATCCTTAAATTTATTCACTTTTCAACTTAGTTTTTAAAACAGATGATAGGAGGGCAGCTGGGGCTACACATTTTAACAGAGAAGTGAAATAGACAAAGAAAGAGGAGCTAAGCATTAAATTTTAGGAACTTTGAGTCAAATTTTATTAATACCTCAAGGGGAAAATAGGCTTCCAATGGAGTATGGTTGCATACAGTTTTTCCAGACCTTTTAAAACACCATACAGTGAGATTAGTCTCATCTATAGAAAATTATCTCCTGAAGGACAGTGCTCACTGCTGTTTGCCCTAGATTCATATGAACCTTTTTTTTTAAATTGAATATTCTGATATTATACAGACTTACCTTTTATGTCTATAATCCTGAATATTCTTCAGTTGGATTTTAGCTGAGATAGTTACCGACAAATAGAGCCATTTCAGGTATCTTTTTTTAAAACTATTTTATTTTTAATTGGAGGATAATTATTATACAATATTGTAATGGTTTCTGCCTACATCAGCATGAATCAACCATGCGTATACATATGTCCCCCCTCTCTTAAATCTCCCTCCCATCTCCCTCCCCATCCCACCCCTCTAGGTTGTCACAAAGCACTGGCTTTCAGTACCCTGTGTTATACAGCAAATTCCCAGCAGCTACCTGTTTTACATATGGTAATACATATGTTCACCGTCTCAAATCATTCCACCTTCTCCCTCCCTCACTGTGTCCAAACGTGTTCTCTATATCTGCATCTCCACTGCTGCCCTGAGGATAGATTCATTAAAGTCAAGTGTCCTTTTATGCAAAGATTTCAAAATAATGTACATCTCTCAAAATGTTTAACATTTATCAGGAATTACATATTTTCAAAGTATGAGGATAAAGTAAATTATGAATTCTCTTTATGCTGTTACCATGTTGCAGCCCCCACAGGCTAGCTGATAAATAGAAGTGCTTGTCACTCTGTTTTATTTATATGGGGAAATCTATCTTGACTTATGCAGATTATTCCAAGTAGTTGGGAATGCTCCTTTGGCATAGAGTAAGGTTGTCCTGATGTTAAAGAAATTGGAAAAAGCTTCAGAGAGTAGCTGGCATGCAATATGGAACTTAAGTGACAGGACTGCAATAAGCAGAAATGAAGAGGTATCATACAGAAAGAGGGAAGTCACGGAGACAAGAAATCAGATGTGCTGGGGGCGGAGAGCCCATGGTCCCCTTCATCTGGAGAGTGAGGTACAAGAGTCAGCCTTGGGAGCCAGCTCTTGGCACCAGTGTGGATGTTCTCATGATGAAGCAGCAGTCAGGCTCCTTCAATGAGTTTTTCATGCAGCAGGCGTTGACAAGAGGAAAGCAGAAAGGAAGAAGTTGGAAGATGCCAAGTGTTGACTACAGCTGGCAAATGGGTGTGATTGGGACCAAAATTATTAACATATGACTATTGCCAGCCTTTCTCATCCACTGACTGGCTCAAGAGGAATCTTACTTTTTTATGTCCTCCACCCACAGAGGAGAGCCCTGCCTTGTCAGTTCCATTCTTTAGATTCTCACCATCTAGAATGGGAAATTGACGAGTACAAAATCAGAGAGGCAGAAGAGGGCCCGTGCCATTGTTATTGGAATATAAAGGAAGACAACAATCTTCAGGAAAACCCAGTACACAAGCTGAAAACAGCTTTTTTCTCCTTCCTCTTTTTTTTTTTTTTTTTTTAAATTCTAAGCGCAGTTAGGTAATCAGAACCAGAAGGTTAAGGAACATTGTCTGCAGGGGGTAGCTCAGCACCATTAT
Source organism: Ovis aries (assembly GCF_016772045.2). Lineage (NCBI taxonomy): Eukaryota > Metazoa > Chordata > Mammalia > Artiodactyla > Bovidae > Ovis > Ovis aries. The sequence goes on from NC_056058.1 coordinate 80,395,503, forward strand.
AATTTGGACATAAATATTATTTATATTCATTGGTTAGTGGGATTGGGGCTATTATGGTAGTTATAAATAACAGACTGGGAGATTTTGCTTAATTAGACAAAGATTAGGGGGACATTGAGGGCTCCTGAACAAGGCAGTGATGTGATTAGTATTCTTCTTTAGGAAGAATTATTTAGCAGCTTTATCCACATAAATGAGAGAGGAAAAATAATGAAGACAAGTGAAATCTGATAGGAGACTTTGCAATATGCCAGGTTAAGGATAGTGAGGAGTAAAAGGGAAGAGGGGGGATAGAAAAGAAAAGATGGCAAGGTATTTGGAAGGCAAACTGTACCATTATGAGAGGCAAAGTAAAAGACATAACAATTTGATGTTTGAGGCCCTAGGAACTGAAGGAATAGAAGTGCCATTAACAGAAATGAGGATGCCAGAAGGAAAAGCTGACTTCAGGGTAGAAATAATTAGCCCAATTTTACATGCATTGTTTTTGATATGTATCTGGGTGAGAATGTCTCCCGGACAACTGTAAATGTAAGCTCCGTGAAGAAAGGCCTGTAGCTGTCCCCCAACTTTCCCCAAGGTATCTCAAGCCCAGAATACAGCAGGTGACCAATAAACATTGCCGAATAAATGAAGACTGAATGAAAGTCTACCAGTACTCTGAGTTCTTATGATACTTGACTGCAGTTTTCTCATGCTTATTTCTCTTTATTTACAGATTCGGCTTTATACATATGCATCTTAGATCTCCATTTCCAGAGTGCCCTCAATACTTATTTGCTGAATTAATGTAAGTAGATGCTCTTAGTTTAGACACAACCCCATTCGCAATTCTAATCTCCCGTTAGTATATTCAAAGAAGGGAAAACTCACTAAATGCGATATTAATAAAAACAGATAAATATACATATCCATAGTACTTATTTTAAGGAAAAAGCAACACATATAAGTAACTACAGGTGAAAGTGAAACTGTTAGTTGCTTAGTTGTGTCTCACTTTGTGGACCCATGGACTGTAGCCCACCAGGCTCCTCTGTCCATGGGATTTGCCGGGCAAGAACACTGGAGTGGGTTGCCATTTCCTTCTTGGGGGATCTTTCCGACCCAGAGATTGAACCTCTATCTCCTGTGTTGCGGGCAGATTCTTTACTGTCTGAGCCACTAGGGAAGCCCAGGTATTAATAACTATAGTCATTTCAACATTTGGTTATCCTATTTGGTTAATAGCTTACCTGAAGTTGTCAAAAATTACGTTTCTTTCCAACCACAAGGAGCCTGTAAATGACCTTTGGGCAACAACTTGGAAATGATTGTTTAAAAGGTAAATATGTTTTAATTTCATAAGTGGCTAGAGCTTTCCTATACTCAGCAGTTAATACATGACTCACGTGACCCCACGGCACAAATTTGTAGAGCAAAGTGTGTGCAGGTTCAGTTGTGTCCGATTCTTTGGACCCCAAGGACTGTAGTCCCACCAGGCTCCTCTATGGAATTTTCCAGGCAAAGAATACCAGAGCGCGTTGCCATTTCCTACTCCAGGAGATCTTCCCGACCCAGGGGTAGAACCCACATCTTCTGCATCTCCTATACTGGAGGCAGATTCTTTACCACTGTGCTGCCTGGGAAGAGCAAATAAGGATCACAAAACTGACTGTCTTACAAGGCTCCTGGTATGTAAACTTTTCCCAAGGTCTTCTCTCGCTCCTGCAGTGTGTGAGGGGCTTTATAAGGAACATGGTGTTTCTATTTCAGAAAAACTGCACATCCTATTTTTAAAGATTTGACAGTATATGAACAGTGTATATAAGATAATTATACTGAAAGGGTCTCTTTGGCCATTTGGATGATTCACTAGAGATGTTCCTCATAAATATGGTTTAATAGTAAAATATAAATTCGAATTTTCAGTCTTCAGTGATTTCCCTCCCACCCCCACCCCTTGGGCTGAGATGGCTTCATGAAAGTTAATTTTTTTAAAAAAAGCAAACCTTGAAAACATCTGGTGTTGAGTTCAGAAATTAGAACCAGATATGCTTCCTTATCCGTATTTCAGTTCACATAAGTAGCCTGCCAGAATGGTGAAAAGAAAAAGGTTTATTAATTTGATTTTTGTCTTGTTTTTGAAAAATAATAGAAATATTTTAATGCTCAAAGTAGTTATGGGTCTTTTAAAAAAAAAGAGTATATAGACCATCCCTGAATATACATTAAAAATATTAGAATTAGTATAAATTTTAGATAATAGCATTATAATAATTCACATTCAAAGGATTTACCAAGGGATTCCTCTAAATCACAAGAGCCAAACAGTATAAAGGGCTCATAGACTGCTTTAAAAGCAGTTTTTCAAACAATTTATGGTATACAGATTCCCAAATAAAAACTGAGAAAGCAAATAACTATTTGATTTCATTGTTTTTTGAGCATTAGTATACACCCCATTCAGAATACCATCATAAAAGAACAGCTAGAATTTTTGCTTTCTAGAACTTCAACAATAATCCTTATTATTAAAAGAATAATTATAGATATGCACAGAAACATTGGGCAAGATATTAATAGAATTCTAAACTGGTGTTTACAGTTTACCAAGCACTATGGAGTTTATTTTATTTTACATTTATAGTAAGCTTAAAGTAAAGAAGCGCATATTATTTCCATTTAACAGATGTTAAAACTGAAATCTTCAAATACAATGTGTTACAGTTACTTTTGTAGAGCCTATAAGTACCAGAACCTAGAACATGTCTACCACAGAGCTTTTTCTATTTCATGTTATCTTTCTGCATGATGAAAATCCAACAAACTGTATCCCTAATTGGTTGGCATTGGAAAGCTAGGTTTTAACTGCACTCAATTCTAGAAAAATCAACCTGAGTGAAACATCAGCATTAAAAAAAGAAACTTATTAACACTGCACTTGGAATATCTGTGTGGTAAGGAATTCATTAGATCTGAAACTCATTGCTTTGACAGGATATTTTTATTAATGGATTTTTCCAATTGATTTTTTAAATATGACTTTTTTATTAGCATAATTTTTAATTTTTAAATGGTGTATAGTTGATTTACAATGTTGTGTTAGTTTGTGCTGTGTAGCAAGGTGAGTCCGTTATACACATATCCACTCTTTTTTAGATTCTATTTCCATACAAGTCATTACACAGTATTGAATATAGAGTTCCCTGTGCTATTCAGTAAGTTCTTATTAGTTACCTATTTTATTCTATATAAAGTAGTGTGTATATGTCAATTTCAATCTCCCAATTTATCCCTCTTCTCCCTTTCCCTGTTGGTAACCATGGGTTTGTTTCCTTCATCTGTAACTCAGCTTCTGTCTTGTAAATAGCTTCATTTGTACTAGTTCTTTGGATTTCACATAAATGATATCATATGATATTTGTCTTTTTCTGTCTGACTTCACTCAGTATGATAATCTCTACGTTCATCCATGTTGCTGCGAACGGCGTTATGGCATTCTTTCTTTATGACTGAGTAGCACTCCATGGTATATACATGCCACATCTTCTTTCTTCATTCTTCCATCAGCAGACATTTAGGTAGCTTCCACGTAAATTGTGAATAGTGCTGCTGCTGCTGCTGCTGCTGCGTCGCTTCAGTCGTGTTTGACTCTGTATAGATGGCAGCCCACCAGGCTCCCCTGTCCCTGGGATTCTCCAGGCAAGAACACTGGAGTGAGTTGCCATTTCCTTCTCCAATGCATGAAAGTGAAAAGTGAAAGTGAAGATGGTCCGTCAGACTATTGCAAATAGTGCTACAGTGGACACTGGGGTGCATGTATCCTTTTGAATTACGGTTTCTCCAGTTACATGCCCAAGAGTAAGATTGCTGGATCGTATGCTAGCTTTACTGTTAATCTCTAAATTTATCTCCATACTGTTCTCCATAGTATCTATACCAATTTACATTTCTACCAACAGTGTTGGAGAATTCCCTTTTCTCCACACCCTCTCTAGCATTCATTCTTGTAGATGTTTTTAAATATGATTTTACTCTCTACTTTTTCAGTTGTTTTACATGTAAGTTTGTCCATAATCTTTCCATTTCAAGCAATTATACATTATAAAAATATGTCCTTTGTTCATTCAAATGTAGAAAGAGATTAAAAGTGTCTAAAGCATATGCTACATGAGTCCGATTTATTTTTCTTTTGCAGGGGGGAGGTGAAAAGCCATCTTTTAAATTCTGCTCAACATCTTACAAAGGAAAAAATTGAAACAGAATGTTTTCCTTCTCTAAAATAGTGTTTTTCCTGGTGGTACAGCTCTTGGCCATTCTGTCAAAGTCTGGTCCACAGTCTTATTCCAGTACTAGATTAGCAAGTTTTCCAAAATCAGCATAAACCCAGGAACATTTTGCCTTTTTCTTACTCCCTCACTAATTAATAACAACAATAATAACAATAATGGATATCTTCCATTATTATAATTGAGTGTTTCTGGATGTGGAAACATAGTAAGAAGGAATGAGAAATTTGTGAGATAATGATAATGCATGCTTTTCTAAACTTTATAGTAAATACAATTGGACTGACTCCTCAAAACCCATGACAGAGACAGTGAAATCTGTATTCTTTCCATCCTAAAGAAATAAAAGTAGGGGCTCAGACAAGATAAATGTGCAAGCTGATATGGCCAGTAAATGGCAGAGTGGATTAAGAATCCAAGCATCTCTACTCTGCTACTGGTTTGCAAAGCTTACATGATCAAATTCTCTAGTTCTGAAGCTACACTCACTTTGAATAGCCAGATAAGACAAGTGCAAACCAGTCTGAAATTCAGAAGCTCTGAATTCCTGTCTCCACCCTAACCTGGAACTCTCAGGAAACATGACATCACAATTAAGGGCATGGGCTCCAGAGGCACCTAGACCTAACTTTACGTTCCCATTCCTCCATTACCATCTCAAGGAAGCCTCACAAGTTAGTTTCTCCAAGCCTTAAGTTCCTCATCTGCAAAACAAAGATTGTTATGAAACTTAAATACAATAACAAATGTAAAAGTCTTGGCCACAATAAGTGTTACATAAATCATTGCTACTAGCACTTCACTTTATGCTGATTTCTCTTCCCACCCCCCCCCAACAACAACAACAACAACAACAAAAAATATATATATATATACACACACACACATACATACTTTTGGAGGAAAGTGAAAACCCATATAGGTTTCATTGTGCACAAATGCTGACCACACACAGACAGCCCTCCCCTAGGCACTTACACTTTACCTCTTAGACACCTTAGAATTATTGCAAAGGTTCTGGAATGTAGATGTACGTGAATAATTTCTTTGAACTGAAAAAGTAATATGTCTTACAGACCTATGTGACCATTTCTTTTATCTCTAGGTTTTTTTATCTCATAATAAATAAACTGAAATTTTACTAAAAGGTTTTACTGAATTCCAGTATAGATTTTCCTGATGAACAAATAGAGTATCACCATAATTATAGATGGGATTGGAAAGCATTGCTTTGTGAAAAATTACTTAACATTATTCAAAAGGAATGGGAATCAACATTGGCTTTCAAATTTCAGTCAACCTGAATTTATAAGTATTTCTAAAATCAAATAGTCCAATTTGATATTGATTCTTCCAGGCTAGAGGATTCCATTTCATTTATGGATCAGATTCATTTCCTTAAATGTATCCTAACAACTAAATATGGATCAGGTTTGGTAGAATAATCATATTTAACAATGAATATCCTGTTTTTCCCTTGCTCTTTTTAATTTTGTTGTCATTCCAAAAACATAGGGTTGAAAAACAGTAGCAATAATGTGATGGTGAGAAACTCAAGTATAATTTCAAGGGATTAATTCAAAGATACCTCGATCTTTGTAAGAATATTAGGTGGTGGTGATTGCATTAATATACTTGTGTATATAAATTCAGAGTATTTCTGTATCATTTACCATGTTTTCAGTAACAAGGAATTGGAGAAGGCAATTGCACCCCACTCCAGTACTCTTACCTAGAAAATCCCATGGACAGAGGAGCCTGGTAGGCTACAGTCCATGTCGCTAAAAGTTGGACACAACTGAGTGACTTCACTTTCTCTTTTCACTTTCATGCATTGGAGAAGGAAATGGCAACCCACTCCAGTGTTCTTGCCTAGAGAATCCCAGGGATGGGGGAGCCTGGTGGGCTGCCATCTACGGAGTTGCACAGAGTCGGACACGACTGAAGCGACTTAGCAGCAGCAGCAACAACAAGGAATACAGGTTCAAAATGGATTATACATTAAGGAAAATACTGGCTTTCATAGCTGGAAGTTCAGGGGTTATGATGAACCTTGGAGGAGGCTTTGTCCAGTGGTTCTGGTTGGGTTCCACCTCCCTGGTGGTTCAGCTGGTAAAGAATCCGCCTGCAATGTGGGAGACCTGGGTTCAATCCCTGGGTTGGGGAGATCCCCTAGAGAAAGGAAAGACTGCCCACTCCAGTATTCTGGCGAAGAAGTCCATGGACTATACAGTTCATGGAGTCGCAAAGAATCGGACATGACTGAGCAACTTCCAATTTCACTCTCAGCTGTGTCCCACTCCCTACATAACATGATCCTCAGGATGGAGCAGAATAGCATCAGAAGATACAAGCCCCATAACAGCAAATGACCACAGCCTAGAGAAGAAAAAATAGCTTTTCAGAACTCTTCCATAAAAGAGAGGGAACTTCTTTCCTAATCTCCCTTCAAATGTGTTTGGTTAAAATTGAATTGCATGCTCATTTGTATATCAATGTTTGAGGTGGTAGAGTAATGGAATTGTGGCCATGCAGTATAAACTGCCCCTGAGGTTCTTGGCTGCATAATAAAAGGGTAATGAATACACAAAATTGGGATTCTCTTGGGAAGAAATAAGTGGAGAACGTGTACTTCTACATAGGCAACCATCAGTGTCTTCTACCTCTTCCAGGCAGATTCTTTACCATCTGAGCCACCAGGGAGACTCTTCCAATATCTACCCATTCATTTTTTAAGAGGTATTAACTGAGATAGTTAAGATCCTGAAACATAAATATTCCATCTGATATACACTTGGAAGAAAACTACAAATGTTTTAAGTATTAAATAAATTGGCTTGAGCTATGAAATTCTTATACTGCTGGCAAGCAACCATGTCACAAGGCATGGACAAGATTAAACTTTAATGGATGACTGGGATAAGTCCAAGTATAGGAAAGGAGGCCTCTGCAAATATGTTTCATGCTCATATAAGGATGCATATCGCCTCTTAAAAATGTAAACCAGAAGATTTCATGCAAGCTAGCATTAAAGAGGAAAAACAAGTTTTCTCATGGAAAGCACTCAGCTTTGGGATAGGCACCCAACAATGGGATGGTATTAAGATTCATATAATGCCAGATACTACTATGGTCCAAGATTAATTTTAACCAGTGATCTGTTCAGAACCCAGTAATAAAAAATACTTCCTTGGAAATGAGGTTTTATTTACAAAGAGATTTATATATGACTTAATATCTACCATGAATTTTTTAAATGAAAAATAAAGATTTTCAGAGGTCTAATAAAACCAAGAGGAAAACAAAGATTTTCTGGAAATGCTGTTTTGGAGTGTTGACTGCATCAAAGTACAAAATGTATATTTTTAATTTAGAATTTCTTTTTACTCATGCCTTATAATTGTTCTTAAAACAATTACAGAGCTCTTTCCAAAGAAGAAATTGTGCTCTTCTCTAAAACTAATTTAACTTTGAAAAATACTTTATATTAACTGATTATTTAAATATTTATAAAATGGATAGTATATCCAGAAAGAATTAAAATACATAGTTCCTGCCCTCAAAGAGCTTAAAACCTATTTGAAGACATCAATCTCAAATATAAGAAGCAATAGCCAAGAAAATATAGCATTTAATTAATTACTAAATTGTGTATCAGGGCATAGTGATATAGAAAAGACTGGATGAAGAAAATCATACCAAAACTACAGAAGCTTTGCTAACATCATACTAACATCTCTCAGAATATTCACCATGTACCAAATGTGTTTAATAGCTTACCATTTAATCCCACTACAACCCTATACATTGCAATCATTAGCATCAATATTTTACAGACAAATGAATCGAGGCTTAGAGAGATTAACTTGCCCACGTTGAAAAGTTAGTAAAAAGCAGAACTGGGAAATGAACCCATATAGTCAAATCCTACCATACGATTGCTTAGCTACTAAGGTACTCTGCCTTCATGGAATAAGACAAACTCAATGAGCATTTTGAAGACTTAGTGGTCCTTCTTTCTAAATGGAGGATGGAGAGAGGTATTTTAAGAAGGAGGACCAAAACCAGTGAGGGCATAGTCTCTGGAGTGCCCATGGTACATTTTAAGGCCCTTAAAAGAAACTGCCCAAACTGAGTCCAAAGTTTGAACAACATTGAACGTGAAGGCAAAATTGGACAAATTCAGTGGAGTTGGGTTACAGAGATTAACAAAGGCACTGAAGAGTTTTATGAAACAATTTTTCAGTTTTTTTTTTCAATATAAAATAACTGAACTCTTTCATCTCCTCTCTGTCTCATCCTTAGCTGCATCTTCAAATTCCATAAGACTTGAAATGAATCATGGGAGACCACCCAACATCTTTCAGACCTTTAGATTAAACTCAAAAGCATAGAAGTGTTCTTAATAGCCAAAAGGTTAATGCTTTTCAATCCTAGATCAGCCGACCCTAAGGAGATGACAAGAGACATCCTGGTGACCTGGAAATCCCACAGGCCCCCCTAAGTGACCTCCCAGGGGTACTTCTCCACATTCCACACACTTGGCAGTCTGGTCTCACCCTGTCAGTCTGAAATGGAATGCAGCCTCACACCCTGTCAGAACAGAGGTTTTCCTACACTGCAGTGGAAATAGTTCCAACCCTGGAACAGCTTATACATGCATGTTTATAAACATGTGGTTAGTCTCTGGGAGAAAACACAAAAACTGGCCATTGTGATTGCCTCAGGGAAAGATAGTTGGGTAGTTGGGAAACATTCAAAGAAACTTCCTTTGCATCTCCCTACCCACCCCTTGACTTCTCTTTGAAGGCTATACATGTATTATTGTGTACTTGAAAATATGTTTATTGCAAATGAATTAACTTTTTAGTGGCTTTTTTGCCTGTCCCACAATGCACTCAAAGCATCATTGCCAGCTAGTTCCCCAAGGCTCAGCTCTTACCATACTCGGCCCCTAGTCACAAACCTTCAATGCGTGCCTACCACTAATAATGAGTTCCCAAGGTTCACAAGAACTGATTTCCTGATATAATTTATGTTTCACACCACATTTTGAAGTAGGTTATGATCAACCCTGGGATTTCTTTGGAAGGAATGATACTACAGCTGAAACTCCAGTACTTTGGCCACCTCATGTGAAGAGCTGACTCATTGGAAAAGACTTTGATGCTGGGAGGGATTGGGGGCAGGAGGAGAAGGGGACGAAAGAGGATGAGATGGCTGGATGGCATCACTGACTCGATGGACGTGAGTCTGAGTGAACTCCGGGAGTTGGTGATGGACAGGGAGGCCTGGCGTGCTGCGATTCATGGGGTGGCAAAGAGTCGGACACGACTGAACGACTGAACTGAACTGAACTGGTGCCTCATATGACAAGTAGTAATATGGCATGTAGTGAATTTTAGAAATTTATTCAGGGCTACACAGCTAACTGGTGATACTGCTGAGACTTGGCCCTGGAATGCATGCCTCTTTCTATAATATCATACAGTTTCTTACATACAATATATTAAATTAAATCAAAACCCTTTAGCCTACCATTGATTTCCAACCTTCCTGAGAAGTTTTCTCATGCAAATCCCTAACATCTATCCTTTGCTCCAGGGAAACTGGTACTTAAACATGGGTTCCTCAAATATCCCTCACTCAACTATCACTGTACCTTTCCTTGTTTTCTTTCTGGTCCTTTAGAATGTCTCCCCACTTCATTTGTCACTAATGAAAATCTTCCACGGTTAACCACAAGTGGTCCTCCTTAAGGCACCTTTCCTGAATTCCCCCAGTTCTCAACTCTTCTCTTCTCCATACTTTATTGTATGTATCACTCACAAAACTACATGTTAGTATTAAATTATAATTAACTTGATGTTTGTCTTAAACTAGCTAAAAACTGTAAACATTGAGAAGAAAGATCATGGCTCTCCACGTTCATTTTCCCAAATATCTAGGAAACTATTTTCACTTATTAGAGCCTCAGAAACATTTGTTGAATTCAGTTTGATAACTGATATTCTGGAACACCAGGGGTGCATTGTAAGATGAAGCAGACTTTGGAGAGAACCCAGAAACTGATTTTACAGTAGAGATTATGAACTGGTGATCTGTGACACTCTGAAAGACGTGCATGTTGTTAGCACAGGGTCATTGCTTTTGAGGGTTTAATTTTTAATTTGAATTATTTTCCAGCATTAAAAGCAGAACATCTCATGTGAAAATCTAAATTTCTAGTTTTTTTAAAAATGGGAAAATCTAGCAAGACAGAGTCTGTCCTACCACATGACACAATTGGCTAGAATTAGTAAAACCTGCCCGTTTTCATGATGGTACAGGCTCTCTGGTGCACCACAGCCCACCATTCAAGGTTGTCTTACACTGAGGGAGCTATACTGATCTGTGATACCTGTTGGATGCTACATATTCACATTTTCAATTCCTACTTGAAATGGTGATCCTTTTTCTTTCAGAAAAGAGTCCCTAAGTCTCATTAACTCTTACAGAGAGCTCTGTACCTGTTTCAAGAATGGCCTGGTGAAAGCTATTTTCTCAGCCATCTTTGAAAGAGGAACTTACCCTCCTCATATAGGAAATCCTGAATTAGAAGTTAAGTCAGGGGACTTTCCTGATGGTCCAGTGGCTAAGACTCTGTTCTCCCAATGCTGAGGGCCCAAGTTTGATCCCTGGTTAGGGAACTAGACCCTATACGCCGCAACTAAGAGTTTGCATGCCATAACTAAAGATCTTGCATGCTGCAAGTAAGACCTGGCACAGCCAAATAAATGAATTTGTTAACAATTTATTTATTGAAATTGGAGGATAATGACTTTATAATATTGTGATGGCCTCTGCCATACATCAACTGAACTGGCCATAGGCCTACGTGTGTTCCATCCCTCCTGAACCCCCTCCCACTTTTCTCCCCACACTATCCCTCAAGGTTGTCACAGAGCACCAGCTTTGGGTCCCCTGCTTCATACCTCAAACTCCTGCTGGCTATTTATTTTACATATGGTAATGCATATGTCTTAATGCCATTTTCTCAAATCATCTCACCCTCTCAATATTTTTTTAGAAAGCAGTTAGGTCAGTTGTTACATTTGGGTGTATTAGTGGAAATAGAGAAAAATTCTATACAAAGAAACAAAACTGTCATTTGAACTACAGAATGTCACACTGAGACACTGCTAGGGGAGCTACCTACTAGTGGCCCATAAGCAGGGAGCAGAATACTATGCAGGTGACAGAATTCCATAGCAAGGCGGGATCTGAAGAAAAGCAGTCCCATGCTTTTATTATTTTTATGACATTCCTACCAAATTGATTTTTTAAATCTTCAATTCTCCAATGAGGGTAAGCCCCCACTTAAATTTTCACAATTTGTACTTCAAAAGAATTCTTTTTTGCGTGTAGGAAAAGAATGATTTATTGTAACTTTCCCCCCAATAGTCCTTCATTTTCCCTCTGGGGTAATGGTAATCACATGACAGACTTTTTTTATTTTATTTATTTATTTATTTATTTTTCAGACTTTTTTTATATTTAAAGATGATAATCATGACCCCCCCCCGATGACTCAAACGGTAAAGATGCTGCCCACAATAGGGGAGACCTGTGTTTCACCCCTGGTCAGGAAGATCTCCTGGAAAAGGAAATGGCAGCCCACTCCAGTATTCTTGCCTGGAAAATCCCATGCACATAGGAGCCTGGCAGGCTACAGTCCATGGAGTCTCAAAAAAAGATTCGGACATGACTTAGCCGGCAGTTATTATTAGTCCATGGGGTCACAAAGAGTCAGACACAACGGAGCAACTAACACTTTTAATTTCTTCATCATGTTGCCTCAAAGCCGCCCATTCTTCAGGTGAAACACCTATGGCTTCTGGTTAGTAAGACTCTCTTCATCCCCTGGTTGTTTCTTCTCTCATTATATTCCACCAAATTCTTGGCAGCCCAAACTGGCCAGAGCATTACAGGTATTATCATGTCCAACAGAGCATAGCAGAGGATACTGAATCATTTCACTGTAATGGCTTTATCTATGCAGTCTTAAAGCTTAATTAGTTATTTTGGCAGCTGCAAATCTCTGTTGACTCACACGTGGTTGCACTCGACTGGAACCTCCAGCTTCTGTTAAAGTTCATCTTTACCATCGTGTACTTCCACAATTGGACATTTGGACTTCATATCTATCCCTATTAAGTCTCACCATGTTTATATTGGCGCATTATTGCAACCTGTCAAGGTTGGATTTGATTCTAGAACTCTCTCTTCTTTATTTCTATCTCTGCAAATTTGATGTGTATGTAGTCAATTCTTCCCTCCAAGTCAGTGAAAAATAAGCAGAGTAGGAAAAGACTTTGCTTCAGGGACTCCTTCCTGGTTTCCAGATTCAAGCTGGTCCCTCAGTTTTTTTGAGAAGAGCCATTTGCCTGTCAAAGGCCTACTCAACTCTGTTGTCAGCTTTCTACCTGTCTTTAGGAATGCTCTGGGAAAAGAATGTTCAAGTACACATGCATACACATAAATATACACTTTCCTTGGGAGAGAATTCATAGCTTCCACCAGATCTTCAGAGAGTTTCCTGACATAAAAAATATTAAGAAACATTAACTTTGTAAATTCTCTGAACACCCAATATATTAAAATATCTATTTTTTAAACCTCTAACGATCATTATTTATTGGGTGCCTACTGTGTGCCAGGAGAGCTCTAACTATTGAGATTTTTAGAACACAATAGACCAATCCCCTGCCTTCATGACGTTTACATTCTAGTGAGGCAGAATGCTAGACCGTAATGACCAAGAGTAATAAGGAAGCCAGTAGTATGTTTAATACTGATAAATGCCAAGGAACAAAAATAATGTAGTGGATATGAAGTGTTGAGCAAGAAGGCTCCCTCTCATCCCACAAATGAGATGACATTTGTGTTAATACAGCAGCAAATGCAAGGCACCCTGTTAGACCAGACTCTTAGTCTACCCATGAGCAGCAAGGCTGCAACAGAGTAAGCCAGGGGAAATAGTGGAAATGATTTGGGAGAGAATTGTGTGTGGGGAAGCCAGAATGGTTCTCCAACATAGGTTGGGGGGAGAGGGGTTCCCCCTCGGGTACATTTGGAAATGTGGAGGAGAGGTGTTTTTAGTTGCTACAATGACTCTGGGGCCCTACTGACACTTAAGGGGAGCAGAGACACCCTGTAGAGTTGTTTTGTATGCTGGAAAACTGTCTTGCCTCCAATGCCAACATCATCCCATTGAGAGACCCTGAGTAATTTTAGCCATTGTATAAACTCTGGACTTTACTCTGAATGAGATGGGAAGCCATTAGAGATCTCAATGAAGAAGAATGAATGGTCTAATGCGTTTATCAAGGCTCAGTCTACCCATCCTGTTGAAGATGAAGGAGACCACGGCAGAAGCACAGATATCAGTTCAGAGATTGTCACAATAATCCATGTAAAAGATGATGATGCTGGACCAAGGAGGTAGGAAGGAGGAGATGACAGCTGGTTGGATTCTGAGTAAATATTTAAGACTGACAGGTATTGATGATGCAATAGAAGTGGTATGAGAGAGAAAGAAGAGAAGAGGATGAATCCATGATTTTAGGTGTGATAAGAATCTATCATTTGGAAGGATAGAACCGTCATTTGTAGTTGTGATGGAGAACAATTTTAGTTGGAAGTGAAGTATTAGGAAGAAGGCCATGTGACATAGCTGCTTAGACTGATGGATGAATGCAAGTATATAAGAGTATGTATTGTATGTAGATACAGTTACAGAGAGATAAAGATACAGATATGAGAACTGACAGACAAAATATAGAGATAGAGACATAGAAAGAAATCTAAAAGAGATAAAAAATGTTAACACCAGCTATCTCTAGTTTTTTTTAATTTAATCTGCAGGTTTTTCTTTTACACATTTCCTAGATTAATTACATTAAGCATGTCTTGATTTTGTGAAATGTAAAACCTTTGAATATCTGCAACACTACTTCATACAGCTTATTTATGAAAGCAACCAAGATCTGCTTCGATTTTGCTTTTCTGTGGACTCGGCCCCTCTGCCTCCAACTGCTTACTCATCAGTTAGCAATGGACTCCCCGCTAGTGAGGCCACTTGTCAGGATTTAAAATCTTAGCCTTACTCTACTGTGGTCATTATAAGCATGCAAGACATTTCCAGACCCCCAAGATTTTCATTCCGAGGAGAAAAGGGGGAATTGTTAGCAGCTGGATCCTCTTTGAAAGAGCAAGCCACACATATTTATAGAGCTTTAGGGGATTGTAGGGAGAGCAAAACAATTGTCACTCAGGTCCCCTTCCCTGGCAGCACCTCAAAGCTTACCAAGTGAGAACAAGAGTGCCCAGCTGCCCCGAACAGCCAGAGAGAGTGAAATTTAAAACTTGAATTGCCTCTCTCTTCTCATTATGTATTATTTGTCAATCAAGGATAAAAAGTGGTTTTTGCCCTCCAGCCGCTAGCCCTGGGGCGCACGTATCACTCAGCAGTGCCACTTTCTTCTGGAACATTGCAAGAAAAATCAGTGATTACACCTTTTGCTGAAAGGAAGTGTGATCTTTTGTCCTTTTTTTTTTCTTTTTTCATTTTAACCTGATGGTTTAAACTAAGAAGGCAAGTCACTTGGAAAAAAATAAGTAAACTTGGTTGTTATGGTGATAGACATCTTAAATATATATGGAAATAATATCTATTAGTACACAGATGCTTTCCTCTTTCCTATTGGAGCCAACATGTCTGAAAAGTACTTGATGGCTACAGCCTAGTGGGAGAGGGAGATTGTACTCCTTTGTACCAGACCTTGCAAATAAGCAATAAAATGCACACTATCACTCCATATGAAATGCAGACTTTTAAAAATAGGTTCATTTTGATGCCCACCTTTCAAGCTTGCTTTACAACATCGAAACACATTGCCCTCATTTGTGCATTTCACTCATGTGACAATGGAGCCCTTTTTAAAATTTTTTCACACCATTTAGGACTCAGTAACTTTTTTTTGTATTGTATAGGGAGTGAAGATATGAAGCTCAGATATATTTTCAGTTCCTATGATAAATATACATTAAACCATACTGCACACAGCTTTCTGTCTAATATTCTTAAACAACGTACCAAAACATCACCTCAGTAATTCAAGCACATTCTAATAGGAAACATCAGCATCCCTCTGTGTCTAAAATTTGCACCTTTGACTTGTATACAGGAGAGAAGTCCCAATAAAGCAATGCTGAAGTTTTTAGATTTCTTTAACCAGGAAAAGTGCACTGAAGGCTTTAGTAGGCACAGCCCTGATTCTTTTTTAAGTTAAATACCACTCACCAAACAATTCAAAATTCAAAAAGTATGCATTTTACAGGTGGATCAAAATGCTAACATAATTGATGACCTTCAATGAAACATATCCTGTTACAGTAAGACAATATTGGCTCCCTACCATTCTTTTCTTTTTGTCATAATTCTATCTAGGAACAGAAATTGATGCCAACTGGAAAAATCCTATCATGGAAGCCCCAGCAGGTTCAGCTTCCCCTTTCATGTTCTAATTTACATGGAAATGTGAGGTGATCACATTGTCATAAATTTTACAGAATGTAGGTCAGGGCAGTAAGGACAATCAATAGTTTGGGCCCACCTACTGCTTCAAGCTTCTTATTTTCTGTGGGCAGGATATGGACCCTGCAGTAAGTTCAGGTTCAAATGGAAGGCACTGAACTGGCCAGGCTTCCAGCCAAAGCTGTGCTTTGTCAAGGCATTTCACATGGTTTCCATCTAAAGCTACAGAAGGCTGGGGCAAGTCTGTCTGTACCGATGAATGTGTGTGTGCAGACTGCCACCTCGACTGGTTCTGATTTACACCTAATTCTCTCCAGGATCTCTAGAAGTGAACTTTGCTGAACTTCGTAGAAGTTCAACCTTTGTAACCAGACCTGAAATCCCAGAAGTTCTGTCTGGAATTCAATTTCAAAATGAAGACATGTCTTTCCAAGTTACATGTTTCCAACTATTGTTGATTATTTGGCCCCAATAGCTGTCATGTCTAATGCTGTACATTCCTAAATTTCTAGGTAGTGTAAGAGACCTGAAACTTAGAGGACCAGCACCATGGAGGGGGTGGTTGCAGAACATCTACAGTTTCAAAGTGTGTCTCATTAAAGGAAGCTTCCAAATACGTGAGGAGTTTGCAGTGGCCCTTAGCAACAAGTATCTATGAGTTGCTTTTAATGTTCTTTATTTTTTCTTCCCAACTAATCCATCAAAACCGAGATAAGAAGTCCAAACTGAACGCTTACCCTTGCTTTGTTGATTCTCCGGGTTTTCAATCTTATGCCTTTGTTCTCTTGTCCTTTACCTGAGCTACTTTCCTTTTTTTGCCATATGTTCATAATCTCACTAATCATAAGGCTCCATTTACAAGCTCTTCATCCATGAAGCCTTGCTTGACCCTATCAACTGGAAATCATCCCCGCTTTGTCTGAACTCCCGAAACTCTGAATGGCACGGCATCATCATCTCGTATATATTATCTCCCTCACTAGATCATAAGATGCCTGAGGGCAAGACTATCACTCAATTGTTAGAAAGATGATGGAGTCACTCAAAAGACATTCGTTGTAAGAATAATGAATGGATAGATGGATATTCATTTAAATATAAAGTGACAGGAGGACATAAACATAGGCAGTATCAGAACAGAAGGCTGCAGTGACAAAAAGCATTTAAGGAGGAAGGACACTTTCAAGGTCTTCCCTGCCTTTGTGTCCTGTCAAGTTAATGCTCACTTCACCCCCATGTGAGCCTCAGAAGGAAAAGCACCTCCTGGTCCTCAAAGTTACATCCCCAGCCCCTTCAGCACAGTAAATGGCCCGTAACAGATACTCAATAAATGTTTTTGTGAATGAATAACATATTGAATTTTTAAAAGCAAAGACTCTTTATAAAATGTAAGCCTCTAAGCTAGAGAAGGAAGTTTTAGGGACATCAGGAGATGAGAAGATTTAAAAAAAACCAAACACCTAAAGCATCTTAAGGTAAACCACTAAAAAAATGGTCTCCCAGTTTCTACCTGTCTGACCTTGTCTGAGCCTCCTTGAGCTTTGAGTTCTCTTCCTGTTCAATGTCAAGTTGATGAGACAGCCACAAGTGATAATCTGTGTAAACTCAACCACTCTCTCATTAGCCCAGAAACAGATTATAAAAACTGATACTGGCTCTTGAGAGTTCTCCTGTAGAGTACTCTCTTATTTCCAGAATAGCTCCAAACTTGATAAGATCCACGCCTTTGGAGGAGAGATTAGCATCAGACCCAGTGGGGATTTTTAATCACATTAAAACAAGATAACATGTTATCTGAGCGAAAATTAATCCTCACTTCTAGGCTGTGTTATTTATGCAACTTGACAGATGGGAATTCTTTTAAATAGTTATCTGGTCCATTTCATTTCACAGGCTTTATTGCCTTGACATCTAAATATCTTTAATTTATAAGCATTCAAATGGTTCTTGATTAAAATAACTAGCAATTTTATTAGTTCTTGCTTCATAAAATAAGTCATATAATCAAACTCCTAAAGATAGCATATTGATATCATATTTCCAATTAGATTTCCAGGTTTATAACATCAGGTACCCAAAGATGACAGCATAAATAAATTCATTTAGCTCAGCACTTACAACTTAATATTAGTTGGAAGAGATCTGCAGAAAATTGCCTGGGATGAAGGAAGGTGGATACATATTTGAATGAACTTTG
The DNA here is from genome assembly GCF_016772045.2 of Ovis aries. Taxonomy (NCBI): domain Eukaryota; kingdom Metazoa; phylum Chordata; class Mammalia; order Artiodactyla; family Bovidae; genus Ovis; species Ovis aries. The sequence continues at coordinate 80,413,546 of NC_056058.1, forward strand.
TAAAACAAGTAACTGCTTGTTTAAAATTCCTTGCATTTCCAGACAGTTCTTGTGATTTTTGATGGTATCATATCCTATTTCAAAATATGTAAAACCTTTATTTATAGAACCAACTATTCACACTTCTTTTCACAAATGACTTTAAATAGATTCTTCCCAAGTATGATTTCATTAGAAGTGAAAGGGAAAGTGTACCATATTTAATAAATTTTATCTACCTGGTTATGAAAAAATGAAAAGTATAAATGAAATAACAAAGAGTTTAAGATATTTCAAATACCTTCTACAAATCTAGTAAATATCATTCATATATCAATTACTTAGCCAGGAAGTATTTCTCAATCACTAATATTAAGTGAAGCAAGTATAGGCAAAAGCTATTTAAATCCAGTTATATGAAAGTTAATATTACTACATATATCAAATGACACCCAATGAGTGACCAGTTCTTATTTACTTAAAAAGATAGCCCCAGAAGCTCTCTGTTATCTGGCTTGTTACTGTTTATAATTGCAGTTGTAATAGAAACCAAATTCCTATAAAGCCACATAAAGCATATTAACATCACATTGTCAATTAAACTACAATTTTACAATGTCAGGTACCAAAAAGTTAAGAGTATAAACAAATTCATTTAGTTCAAACACTTATTTTACCTTAAAATGTTCTACTTTGTGTGTGATATGAATTCTAGCAAACTACTCATACGATGAATTCTAGTCTTCAAAAACAAACTACAAAGGCCTGCATAATTATACTACGGACTTGGACTAATGCACTGAAACAGTTTCAGAATTTTGATAAGGAAAGCATTCACTCAATATTTTAGGTAATCATTAATTTTTAAGGTGAAAACACAAAGCATTACCTCAATGAAGATGAGTTCAAGCTTAATTGTAGGTTCCAAAATGTTGCATTAGTTAAAACATGACCAGCAACCACAAATCAGCATTGCTTTTTTACCCTCACTTATTCATGGAAATGCTATGACCAAACTAAAGCTACCCTATTCAAATATTCCCTTTTTTGAAAATCAAAACTGATAAAGTAGGTAGAATAGCATTCTCGCTCCATTTTACATATGAGAAATTTGAGACTCAAAGAGTCTAAGTTCCTCAAGACCACACAGTTGGTAAATAGCAGACCCAGAGAACCAGATCCCCAGGAAAAGAATTTACCAGCAAAGTTAATGAAGCAATTTACACTCAGGTCAGCCGGAACTACCAGTTCTACATTTCCTATATTCTTCCAAGAACCCTTATTTGCTTTTCTGTGGATCAACCTAATTTGACTCTACTCTACTCTACTCACACAGTAGCATATCTTCTGTATGTGATCCATTTATTCCAGTCAGATATTATTTTCCATTATCCTTGGATTTAAGTGTTGGTATCCTTACTCAGCTTTTACTTTTGTAGGTTGTCAGTCAAAGGTCTTATAAATTTGTCTTCCTTTTAAAGTACTGTGTACCTGAGAGAAATCAGAAGAGCAGAAAAAAAATTCAGCCACATCAAAAACCTATTATCTTAGAAAGAAATGTGCTTTGCATACTGTCATTTAGCAAACAGTCACTTGATTGACACTGCCCTGTATCTGAATATGACTGACAGAGTCAAAGCCTAACAAGGAAGACATATAATAGGCCAGAGATGACTAACGTACCGTGGTATGTGCTCTAGTAGAAGCAACGTATTAGAGAGCTTCCAAGAGTAGGTACGTAACACTGCAGGAGTTAGGGAAGGGAAATAGGCAAGGGACAATTGAAATAACCATTGAAATGTAAAGAAATCAGCAAAGAAGGTCAGTCCAGGCAGAGTTGCCCAACCTGATGAGGCATTTTAAGAATCTGCCCCTTACTGGCATTATAGGATGGTGTTCCACAGAATTTCCCCCCTGCGTGCCCATTTTCACTAATCTTGTCTTCCTGAAACACCAGTTTTCACCAGCTTTGTATGACTCATCTGCTACTATAACTTGGCCTCCACCCAATCTGCTCGATAAAGGAGACTGTCTTACACTTTGATCCTAGCAACAGTTTATATCTCAGCATAATTGTAGGGAAACAACTATAGATTGCACCACACTCATTCAACCCAAAGTCTAGTAACTTTCAAGGATCCATAGCTCCTTTAAGCACTTTTCTATCAAGTCTTCCTCTTCTTCCTGGGCAGGACCTGAAAAATGGTGGAAAATCAAAATATCCTCTGGGGACAGACAAAAGTTGAATATGGCTAAGAATGTTTGAGAAAAAGCAAATCCTAGAGCTAGAAAGGTAAAAACAACAAAGTAGTAACACTTTTTGAGCACTGAGCGGTAATTAGCTGTCCGGCATCATGTCAAGTGTGTTTCGCATTATCTAATTTAATCCTCCAACTTCCCAGGTGGCTCACTGCTAAAGAATCTGCCTGCCAAGCAGAAGATGTGAGTTTGATCCCTGGGTCAGGAAGACCCCCTGGAGAAGGAAATGGCAACCCATATCAATATTCTTGCCCGGGAAATCACATGGACAGAGGAGCCTGGTGGGCTACAACCCATGGGGTCTCAGAAGAGTCAGACATGACTTAAAAGCTAAACAACAACAACAGTTTAATCCTCACAACAATTCATGAGGTAGATCCTGTTACTTTCCCTATTTTACAAATGAAGTAACTGAAATTCAGAGAGGCTCAGTACTTCCTGAAGATCACACAGATGGTAAAGAGACCAGTCAGGCTCCCACTCACACTCCAGAATCCACACTCTTAAGCTATATGCCTCCCAAATATAGGTCACGTTGGCTTGTAAATCTGCATTCCATGCTTCATTAGGTTCAAATTCATTCATCCCATGAATCTGATCCTAATGAGATGAGCCATTGAAGGTTTTTAAGCATGGATGGAGGCCCTCAACTTGTGTGGTAGCCATTGGCAAGGAAATGACAAGAAATATTTGAGAACTTACCATGTGTGAATGGATGAGGAAGGGGGATGGGAGAGGATTCCAAAGTCTCTGGTCTAGCTGGCTCTTGGAGGTTGCAAACAGTATCAGCAAAGAGAGAGAACGCAGAAGGAACTGGTTTAAGAGACAAGATAGGGAGTTATATGACAGCCCACCTCCAGACACACTTCCCTCTGTGGTCAAGCTTGCCTGTGTTCAGATTGTTCTTCCAAGTCAACTTTATAACTGATTTTTTTTTTTTTAAGTAACTTTTTTGGAGATCTTTCAAAGAGGGTAAAATCCATGGAGACTAAGAATCTGGACAGTCTGTTCTGATGGGTCTGGCTTCACATTCCCTTCCTACTCCATTTTCTAGAATAGTCGTAGGCACTATAAAGAGAATCCACTAACATCATCCAAATCAGCATCCCAGCCCTACAGGAAAAAGCCCACCCAGCAGGTTTTTAATTGCCTCTCCATCTCACCACCCAAACATCCTTGTTATCATCATTTTTTTTTAATGCCATGACTCATCAGACCACCAGGTAAAAGCCCCAGGTCACCAAGCCAGCAGCCAGGGAGGGCATGGAAAGGGGAGACAATGACTCTTACAGTGTCTTATTTGAAATAGATTTTGTAGCTTATTTTTGCTGAGCAGAAAGCACCTTTTGAGTGGTCCAATTTATTGAGATACCACAAGGATGACACAGTTGAAAATCAGCCTAATATGAAAATATAAATTGGCTTCCCACGTGAAAAGAAACAAAGCTAGTGACATTTCCACAGAGCCAAGTATTTCATCACAAGAACTAAAGTCCTCTGTCTTAGTTCTAGGTCATGTGTCAATAAGAGGGTTGTTATTTTTTAAACCCCGTGTCATGTGACCCAACTGAATCATCTATAATAATTTTGGGGAGTGAACCAGACAACCAGGACCCTCTCTCAAACACAAATGCTGAGGCCAAATCAAATCAGCAGCTGCTTTGTGTTTCTGAATGAGTTGTTGTAATTTAAATGTCTGATTCCATTGGGAACTAAGGGAGGTGACATAACCCAGAAGAAGCTCGGAAGTGAGAGTGTTTGTGGGGGTGGCTGAACTATGTGACCTTTAAGGTCTGCCCTCCAATTCTGTCTTCAGGAGTCAATAAATGTACTTCAGGAGTTTTTGGCGTTCAGGGCAATCTTCTTGGGAGGTTTATTTGAAAGAAAAAGAAAAGTGAGGCTGCAAGTAGGTGGATATGATGAAAGGTTTTTTCTTTACATCATCTTCCATGGAAAGTATTTTTAAGTAGCTAGTTAAATGGTGAGTGCCTATTATGCTCTGTATTATGAGAAAAGAGGGAGTTCATCTTCTTGGACAAAATCCATACTACAATGCTTGAGCAGCAGTAACAGGCAGAGATAAAGCTGATTCTAGGACTTTGTTTTAATTCCTCTAAGAAGAGTATCACTAAGCACGCTATATTCTGTTTAAAACACAAAATAGAGATAGTTAAAATGGACTTGGGACATGATATACAGAATGCCACTTCAGTATAATGGTCAAATGAAGGGCTAATCTTAATTTTTATTCTGAATTGTACACAGAGTCGATTTTTCTGTGTACTAAATGGCATCATTTAGTTAGCATTCAATAATGCCTAAGTAAAAAACTGTATGATTCACTCAACAGATGCAGAAAAGCATTCGATAAGATGATAAGATTCAACACCCTTTTAGGATAAAAATCTTCCATAAACTAGACATACCATATACTCTTAAAAGGAAGAAAATCCTTACTGTTTGCAATAATATGGATAAACCTGGCGGACATTATGCTAAGTGAAATAAGACAGATACAGAAAAATAAATACTGCATGATCTCACTTATATGTGGAATTTTATAAAATCAACCTCTCCGAAGCAGAGTAGTTTGGTAGTTACCAGAGGATGGAGGATGGGGAAAAATGAGGAAATGATGAAAGGATACAAAGCTTTAGTTATTTAGGATGAATACACTCTGCAGACTGAATGTACAGCATGGAAACTATTGTTAATAATACTGTATTGTACACTTAAAATTAGCTAAAAGAGTAGACTTAATCTTTCTCACCAAAGGGGGAGGGAAAAAAAAATAGTATGAGATATGGTAATCATTTTATAATGTATACATTTATCCAAATAGCACACTATATACCTTAAATATACAGTGACAATTTCAATTTGTCAATTATACCTACATAAGGTTGGAAAAAAAATAAAAGAATGACTAATATGCTTCCACTTGGAATTTGGCTTATTGTATTATATTCCAGCTTGAGGAGGAGGGCACAATGTAAGATTTAATTCCTCACATTGGCTAAATATTCCAAGTGAGGTTTTACTATTTATTGTAGTATTAATCTTTAAAGAAAATTTATCAACATGATCTTTTGTTTTGGCCAAGACCATTTTATAGATTTATATTCATTCCATTGAACAGTAGTGTGTACAATAAATATCTCAGAAATTTTCCAGCTAGTTTAGGAAATTGCTATCAAAGCTAACATTTATGGAAAGATCATGATGAGATTAAGAAAACATTGAGATTTTGTCTTTATAAAAATAAATAAGATCTCTGGATATAAGGGTCCAGTTATCATGGTAGAAAGTCATGTTGCCATATTCTAGACTTTATCATGAACTCTGAGTTTATGTTCTAAATGATATATACTACTAATTTCAATTCCAAAGGATCTAGAAGTTACTCATATTTAGTCATTTATGTCATATATTGAACCAATTTCTCACTCTCTGTGAGAAGTGCCTGGGAAGTTTTATGAGCCTGAAATTCCCTCATAGGCCATCTCGTGTATATCAAAGGATTCTGTGTTACTTGGATCAAGGTGATCTTTTTACAGTATTTGACATACCCCATGGCTTCCAGTGATTTCTGACGCTCTGTGAAAGTTTGGATTTGGGAGTGCTTGCCAAATGTGTCTCATGGACACCAGCAGACATGGAGTTGTGCCCTGCCCTGCTCTGTTCTTGCCCTCTCATTACTCCCAAATCCAAGACTGCTGGCTGGATGGTTCATCCATAGCTCAGCTTGGAAGCAGAGCACACCCAACCAAGCTTTAAGGATAGCTTTCAAAATGACCTTTGGAGAGTAAATTTGGGAATCTTCTCAAGCCTTCAATTGGGACTCTTTTCCAAACCAGTGTTGCTGCTTATTTGATGGGCTCAAATTGGAACAATTTCTCAAATACTCTGAAGATCTCTCTGACCATGAGGAGAGAAGCAGAAATATTTCTGAAGCAGAGAGCAGAGAAACCACTGCCTCCACTGATCTCAAAGACCAAAGTGTCCTAGCCAGCAGAGATGATTCAGTCATATCAACTAGCAGAGATGATTCAGTCATATCAACTGCCTCCTACTTTTTCTGGCCTCTGATCAGCTTCAGTCTTGGGTTCTGTTCTATTTTGTTCGTTTTGTTCTTGTTTTGACTTTGTTTCTATTTTCTAGCTCTTGGCTTAGCTTGGCCATTGTCTTTTATTGCTGAAATAGAACAGTTTAAAAAACAGTGATTAATGGATTAGTGTGAAATTGGATGGAGCTTTACAGAAACCTGTGCAGAGCATCCTTTGCCATATCCTCACATGTACCTATTCCCATGCTTGGGTAAGACATTAATGGTTGTCAGAGTTTCGAACACTACATAGTAGAATTGATATTAATATACTTTTTATTTATTCAGGGTTTTGCTTTCTTAAAAAGTTTCTACATAGAGTGCCTCATTTGATTCTAGGAATGATGGGTACAGATGATAAGATACATTTCAGTTCAGTATGAAGGATAGTTTTCCATAAACTGATCTGTCCAAAACTGAAACAGCAAACTTCACAAAGAAATGAGTTCCAAGCAATGACGATGTTTGTGTAGGTGGTAAACAATCCCCTCTCAGGGATTTTGTATAAACATCCTTGGTTTGGGTGCAATCTTGGATTAAATGATACTATGATGAGAAAAAGAAAGAGGGAAAATGAGAAGAGATATATGTTAATTCAAACATATTGTCTCAGGAGAGAGGAAAAGATGAGAACATAGGTTACAGTGTTCTTAAAATCTTTGGCAAGATTATAGAACTCCTAAATGTAGGTTTAATATACCACATGTAGTTGAGTAATTCATCATTTCTTACGTTGTGTTTCAGAAGCTCAATAAGAGTCTGAAATAGTATAGGCTTAAATCACGGTCTCAATAACTGACCAAAAACTAAAGAGTTAAGGGGAGACTTATAAGTGGGAGCAAGACGCATATGAAGGCTGAAGATACGCCCCGGGTATAAAAAGAAGGATGGAGTGGGGAGGGCAGACGTGGAAAACACTGGCATGGCCCAAACGAAGGGAGCAGAATTACCAACCCAGCATAGGGCGGGGCTAGAATGAGGTCACTGCTGTATTAAACTAGAATCAACCAAATACCAAACTGGTTTGCATCAGTGCTCCCATAACTGGAAGAAGTACCTCCCTTTTATCCTCCAAGACTCCAGTGGAATGTTTCAGTAAAATATCCTCTTGGCCTAGTCCAACTTTACCTTAAAAAAATCATTTTTAAAGTTTTTAGAAGAAATTTTTTCATGATTTTAGGGTTCTGAGGCAGGCAGGTAGGGCAGGGGACCGACACATTTTCCTTTCTGTTTTACCAACGTGACTTTTGGAAAGTGTGATATAATATAAGTAACATGTTGTTGTTCGGTCACTCAGTCACGTCCAATACTCTGTGACCCCATGCACGGCAGCACGCCAGGCCTCCCTGTCTTTCACCATCTCCCAGAGCTTGCTCAAATTCATGAGTTGGTGATGCCATCCATTGTTTATAATGTAACAAATGACATTACATTCAAGTCAGTTGCTGTCTTTCACATCTGACTCACATCACATACACAAAAAAAGGTTATAAAAAGCGTTCTTTTTATAAAGCTTCGGTACATTTTCTATTGTACACCTGGATTGCCATTGACAGGAATGCCAGGATAAAAATCCCAGATGTTCTTTAGATTTTACCATGTGTAAATGTATCACCTGGAAAATGTTCAGGAAAGTTGCTCATTTTTTTCAGGAAAAACTGATTATAAATTACCAACAGGGCTTCGTAAAATGTTAAGCGCCTAGCATTCAGATCTTGCTGTTTTGTGTTTTACCATTCTGCAATTAAAAAAACCAGCACTCCTTGGAGGAACATTTAATTCTAGGACTAGAGCAAGAAATATATAAAATGACCCTGGAGCATCTTACAGTGCCAGAAAGTAAGGAAGCTCTCAAAAAAAAAAAAATCAAAACAACAAAACAAAAAGACCCTAAAAAGGCCACAGTGATGGAGACTGTCAAAGAAATACAGGAGCCAACTGAAAACTCTCCCAATGGCCCAGCCAAAGCTGAAATGATTTGAGCAACAAAGTAAATACAGTTGTATTTATAATAACCCAAACTATAAAATAAATATTCATGACTGCAAATGGCTATGCGAAAATAGGATTGGTTAAAATAAATAAATTGGATAAAAAGACAAATTGTTCATCCAAAAAGAATTCCACATAATTTATGTAGATATTCTGTCCTCAAGGAAATAGAACATAACTCCCTACTCTGTTAGCTTGGATTGCACATTGGAATTAACTTCCTGCCCAAGACTGCTGTATGGAAAAGGTGAAAAAAAGAGTAGCTTTAGAGTGTAGAAATTTGACAAATACCATCTGAACAAAGTGGTCAAGGTTAGTATCACAGTTATAAGACATATGCATAGCATGTGATGAGAAGGGTACTTTACCTTCATCTAGAGGCTCTTTAGTTCCTCTTTACTTTCTGACATCAGGGTGGTATCATCTGCATATCTGAGGCTGTTGATATTTCTCCCAGAAATCTTGATTCCAGTTTGTGCTTCATCTAGCCCAGCATTTTGCACGATGTACTCTGCATATAAGTTAAATAAGCAGAGTGACAATATACAGCCTTGATGAACTCCTTTCCCAATTTGGAACCGGTCCATTGTTCTAACTCTTGCTTCTTGACCTGCATATAGGTTTCTCAGGAGGCAGATATTCCCATCTCTTTAATAATTTTCCACAGTTGGTTATGATACACACAGTCAAAGGCTTTAGCATAATCAGTGAAGCAGAAGTAGATGTTTTTCTGGAATTCCCTTGCTTTTCTATGATCCAACAGATGTTGGCAATTTGATCTCTGATTCCTCTGCCTTTTCTAAATTAAACTTGTACATCTGGAATTTCTTGGTTCATGTACTGTTGAAGGATAGATAGCTTGAAGGATTTTGAGCATTACCTTGTTAGTATGTCCATGTGTGCATGCTAAGTCACTTCAGTCATGTCCGACTCTTTGTGACCCTATGGACTGTAACCCACCAAACTCCTCTATCCATGGGATTCTCCAGGCAAGAATACTGGAGTGGGTTGCCATACCCTCCTCCAGGGGATCGTCCCAAACCAGGGATGGATCCCTCATCTCCTGCATTGGCATGCAGGTTTTTTACCACTAGCACCAGTCAGGAAGCACCTGCTAGTACGTGAAATGAGCACAATTGTCCGGTAGTTTGAACATTCTTTGACATTGCCCTTCTTTGGGATTGGAATGAAAACTGACATTTTCCAGTCCTATGCCACTGCTGTTTTCCAGATTTGCTGCCATATTGAGTACAGTACTTTAATAGTGTCATCTTTTATGATTTGAAATAGCTTGGATGGAATTCCATCAACTCCACTAGCTTTGTTCATAGTGATGCTTCCTAAGGCCCACTTGACTTCACACTCCAGGATGTCTGGCTGTAGGTGACTGATCAACCATCGTGGTTATATGGGTCTTTAAAACCTGTTTTGTTCAGTTCTTCTGTATATTCTTGACACCTCTTCTTAATCTCTTCTTCTTCTGTTAGGTCCTTTCTGTTTCTGTGTTTTATCGCGCCTATCTGCATGAAATGTTCCCTTGGTATCTTCAATTTTCTTGAAGAGATCTCTAGTCTTTCTGTGGCTCAGATCATGAACTCCTTATTGCAAAAATTCAGACTTAAATTGAAGAAAGTAGGAAAAACCACTAGACCATTCAGGTATGACCTAAATTAAATTCCTTATGATTATACAGTGGAAGTGAGAAATAGATTCAAGGGATTAGATCTGATAGAGTGCCTGAAGAACTATGGATAGAGATTTGTAACATTATATAGGAGGCAGTGATCAAGATCACCTCCAAGAAAAAGAAATGCAAAAAGGCAAAATGATTGCCTGAGGAGGCCTTAAAAATAGCTGAGAAAAGAAGAGAAGCTAAAGGCAAAGGAAAAAAGGAAAGATATACCCATCTGAATGCAGAGTTCCAAAGAATAGCAATGAGAGATAAGAAAACCTTCCTCAGTGATCAATGCGAAGAAATAGAGGAAAACAATAGAATGGGAAAGACTCAAGATCTCTTCAAGAAAACTAAAGATACCAAGGGAATATTTCATGCAAAGATGGGCAAAATAAAGGACAGAAATGGTATGGACCTAACAGAAGCAGAAGATATTAAGAAGAGGTGGCAAGAATACACAGAAGAACTATACAAAAAAGATCTTCATGACCCAGATAACCATGATGGTTGATCGATCACTCACCTAGAGCCAGACATCTTAGAATGCGAAGTCAAGTGGCCCTTAGAAAGGATCACCATGAACAAAGCTAGTGGAGGTGATGGAATTCCAGTTGAGCCTATTTCAAATTCTTTAAGACGATGCTGTGAAAGTGCTGCACGCAATGTGCCAGGAAATTTGGAAAACTCAGCAGTGGCCACAGGACTGGGAAAAGGTCAGTTTTCATTCCAATCCCAAAGAAAGGCAATGCCAAAGAATGCTCAAACTACCACACAATTGCACTCATCTCACACACTAGCAAAGTAATGCTCAAAATTCTCTAAGCCAGGCTTCAACAGTAGGTGAACCATGAACTTCCAGATGTTCAAACTGGATTTAGAAAAGGCAGAGGAACCAGAGATCAAATTGCTAACATCTGCTGGATCATCGAAAAAGCAAGAGAGTTCTAGAAAAACATGTACTTCTGCTTTATTGGCTACGTCAAAGCCTTTGAACGTGTGGATGACAACAAACTGTGGAAAATTCTTAAAGAGATGGGAATACCAGACCATCTGACCTGTCTCCTGAGAAATCTGTATGCTGGTCAAGAAGCAACAGTTAGAACTGGACATATAACAATAGACTGGTTCCAAATCGGGAAAGGAGTACATCAAGACTGTATATTGTCATCCTGCTTATTAAATTTTATGCAGAATATGTCATGTGAAATGCCAAGCTGGAGGAAGCACAAGCTGGAATCAAGATTGCCAGGAGAAATATCAGTAACCTTACATATGCACATGATACCACCCTTATGGCAGAAAGTGAAAAAGAACTAAAGAGCCTCTTGATGAAAGTGAAAGAGGAGAGTGAAAAAGTTGGCTTGAACCTCAACATTCAGAAAACTAAGGTCATGACATCCAGTCCCATCACTTCATGGCAAATATATGGCAAAACAGTGGGAACAGAGACTTTTTTGGGGGCTCTCCAAAATCACTGCAGATGGTCACTGCAGTCATTAAATTAAACAACGCTTGCTCCTTGGAAGAGACGCTATGACAAGCCTAGACAGTATGCTAAAAAGCAGAGATATTACTTTGCCAACAAAGGTCCTTCTAGTCAAAGCTATAGTTTTTCCAGTAGTCACATATGGATGTGAGAGTTGGATTATAAAGAAAGCTGAGCACTGAAGAATTGATGCTTTTGAACTGTGGTGTTGAAGAAGACTCTTGAGAGTCCCTTGGACTGCAAGGAGATACAACCTAAACATCCTAAAGGAAATCAGTCCTGAATATTCATTGGAAGGACTGATGCTGAAGCTGAAGCTCCAATACTTTTGCCACCTGATGCTAAGAACTGACTCATTTGAAAAGACCCTGATGCTGGGAAAGATTGAAAGCTGGAGGAGAAGGGGATGACAGAGAATGAGATGGTTTGATGGTATCACTCACTCGATAGACATGAGTTTGAGTAAGCTCCAGGAGTTGGTGATGGACAGGAAAGCCTGGCATACTACAGTCCATGGGGTCTCAAAGAGTTGCACATGATTGAATAAGTGAACTGAACTAGTCTTTCCCATTCTATTGTTTCCCTCTATTTCTTTGCATTGTTCACTTAAGGCTTTCTTGCCTCTCCTTGTTATTCTCTGGAACTCTGAATTCTATTGGGTATATTTTTCCTTTTCTCCTTTGGTTTTTGCTTCTCTACTTTTCTCAGCTATGTAGAATTGTACTATACCAAGAAATTTCTCTGAGATCATTTTTGCTGCTAAGGAAAACCGCCTACAGAGATACGAAGCTTTCTTAATTTTTCTCCATTATTAGCTTGAAGATTACTTGTAAAAAGAATGCTGGATACACACTTCTTGAAGGCTTTGTCTGTGAGAAAATTAAAATGTATAATGAAATATGTGCCACTGTATAGAGTATTTTATGCATTTACCTCTGAAGTGGAGATTAGCTTCTTTCAAAATCTATTTGCAACAACATTTGAAATACATATATTTTAAGGCAGTAGTTAGCCAATGGCACTCCACTCCAGTACTCTTGCCTGGAAAATCCCCATGGATGGAGGAGCCTGGTGGGCTGCAGTCCATGGGGTCGTTAAGGGTTGGACACGACTGAGCGACTTCACTTTCACTTTCATGCATTGGAGAAAGAAATGGCAACCCATTCCAGTGTTCTTGCCTGGAGAATCCCAGAGATGGGGGAGCCTGGTGGGCTGCCATCAATGGGGTCGCACAGTTTCGGACACGACTGAAATGACTTAGCAGCAGCAGCAGCATCCACATTATAGCAAAGTAGCTAGTTGAAAATGAAATGTTAACATGTTGGTTGTTTAGACTATAGAAGCTATCAGACAACAAGGGTGAACAATTAACACAAGCCAGCTCAGTTTGCTAAATGTAAATTTCCTCTGAAAGATGAGTGAAGAATGGGCTTCACTTGGTAAGGAAAGCAAATGTGTGTGCTTTTTTTATTTTGTTCAAAATTTTGGCTTTTAAATTATACTTTCTTGAATGAGTTATCTTGAAAAAAAATAAAAGCCATGCAAAATGGCTTTTACATAGCAAGGTAGTGTGTCTGATCATAAAATTTCTAATTTTAATTAAAGTTTAGCACTTTAAGTAAGATAAATCAATTGCCAATAAATATGATCACCCTCTGCTTTGAGTAGATCTTAGAAGCAAATTATCCAAAAGGAGACAAAGCCCTGTGTTTTTGTGCAAAAGCCTTGGGAAAGGGGGTTCCAGTGAAGAGTTTGCCTTACTCTGATGGGTAGAATTGAGTATGAGATGTGGAAGGGAACATCATAAAAATATAATTTATATTACAATGTATAACCTGACTCTTCAAGGAATGACATCTATACTGGCCTTGCAGGAGATTCATCCTGAAATGGTAGGTGATACCTGGGACTACTAATCTATGTATCTACAGGAACTCACTAGCGGTCTAGTGGTTAAAACTGTGCTTCTACTGCAGGGGACATGGGTTCGATCCTTGGGGAACTAAGAAACTAAGATCTTGCATGCTGCATGGTGTGGCAAAAAAAAAAAAAAAAATCTATGTAGCTACACAAGCAGGAGACAGATGAGAAAACAGATGCACAGAAAGCCCCAGAAATCTGCAACCTTACCGTCATGCAGGGGGTCCTGAACTGGGGCTCTGTCCATCCCTGCCTCTTTTACAAATATTAACCTCAGTAGAGACACCTAACTAGTGTGCTGGGAGACTACAAACACTTAAACGCCTGGTTAAAAATAGTCCATTAGTGAAATCAAGTGGATCGATCCCAATTCTTTTCTTGAAGCAGAAGGAAGGAAAGACGCTTCTACCCTTTCATTGTCTCCAGCAGAGATCTCAGAGGCAGGAAAGCTCTGTCTGAACGGTGTCACTTGGCCACACAAGTTCGATCTGATGGACTCAGACACGTGTGCAAAGCACACCAAGCTTGTGAAGTAATCACTCGAGGCTCGCGGTGGGAGTCTAGACGTGTTCGGATGTACATTAAGAGCAGGAGACGTGTGCCGCGCATCTCAGCATCTGTGCAGGACCGACATGCTCACTGCTCTGCCTCAGGCAGAGCCAGCGCAGTATGCCCCCGTGTCTCCAGCTCTGAAACCCAAGTCCTGTGTTGAGGCCCAGAGGAGGGGGCTCTGTGCTCAGCTCAGCCAGCCCTGCTGTGGGCGGCTGCAGAAGCACATCAGTAATAATTTAGCACTCGGCAGCTGCAAGAGCAGGGGTCCCTGCCAAGTGCCAGTCTTTGATTCTCTTCTCTATCAGGCAGTAGCTAGTTCATTCCCTGGGCACCCAGCCACATTTCAGAGAAAGCAGGACAGCTGAAGGCTGGGGTCAGCACAGACACCCAGCCCCCTGGACAAGCCACCAATATGAACCAGCTTGCACCATTAACAGAGCTGAAGAATTGAGCCATTAGCCTGTAATTAAGAGAATACAGAGAATGATTTACTTGAATAATTGTATAGCCAGTAAAAAGAAAAAAATAAGAAAGTTCTAAATAAACACATTCTAATAAGCAGGACATGGGAGGCGGGAGTGATGGGCATGTTTCTAACCTAAGATCCAGTTTTGTTTACATGGATTTTGGAGCTCCAAAATCTAATTTAAAAAATAAATAAACAATCCACCATTTCCTGTCAGATCCCAAGATCCCAAGGTGCTTCCCTGGAGCCAAAGGGGCATCATTCATTCCAAACATAAGATAATCAATGGATTGGAGTGTGTGTGTGGGAGGTAGGGTTTATAAAACCTTGGTCGCCTCAGCAGTGTGTGAAAGGCTCCTTGAATTACCACTGCCCAGTAGAAAATCTCATTCATATCTTTCCTAGTTTTTCACCCTCAATCTCATCTAGATCGGATCTGATATTTCAACAGCAAGTTCTGTTTGCTGTGGCTTTATTGAGGCCCTCTGTTTTTATTCGAAATGGCAGCCCTTACTCCAACAGACCCCATGGCTTCTGTTTGTGGCAGTCTGGATTTGTGTTTGTTGTCAGCCTAAGGGGTTAAAATTCATTTTAAATAACAGCATGATGGATGCAATCCTGCTTTTCACTTGCCATAGGAACCATTTGGTAATTTGCATTTAAAGTCACAGAACCTTTTTTGGGTTTAAAAGCAAATTGTATTACAATTAAGCATTTTTTTTTTTTAAGGTACAAGGAAAAATAAAATCTTTGGTTAATCGACAGTGAGCTAATCTAGGCATGTTGCAGAAAACTTTTTGAATGCTAATGATAGGTTAATTCTACGATTTAAAATAGATGACAGTGTTATTGCAGTCACCACATTTTTAACATCTGTATGCACAATTTTTCAAGAAAGAAAGAACGTTGAAGCATCTTGTAGTTTTACTCTTTAGAAGTCCTAAGGGTTGCTTAAGCCAATTAATAAAGAGCCCCCTCACCTGAAGTATTTAAAAGCCAACATTTGTGGTGAATGGGGACCATCAGTTAATCACATATTAGGGATGATTCCTTTGTTCCTTGTATGAAAGTAGCTTAGAGGAGATATTCTTAATATTCCCATACACAATATGTATCTTCTCAAAGCCAGACTAATTTCAACAACCAACATTGAAATGGCATTTTCTTTTCTGTCTCTTAGAAAACAATTTAAGGGGCTTCACTATATTAGTGGGATTTTCCCTTTTTTCCTAGTCTTCAAAAGATTTTCCTTTCATCTTCTTTTTCTTTCTCTCCAGCTACAAAATGTGCTCATTACAGTCCTATCTGCCAGCTACAAAAGGGAGGAGACTCCTTCTATTTCAGTAGGTATGAATCTCAATAGCTGCTTTCATCTTCTGAGAGCTCAATTCTGCTCTATTTAATAAAACCTAACACTTCAGTTATCAGAGTCATTAGGAGGAAGCAGAAGTGGAAGAAGGAAAGCCTTCTTTTTTTTTTTTTTCAGTGTCATATATAATTACACCATTTACTTCCCCAATGGGCTCTACTTTTCCACTACCTCTTTTTTTTTTAACTTTCAGAATATTTCTGATGGAAAGTCCATCATGTAGAAAACAAAGACTAAGCAGTAACAACAACAAGAGCGGAAAAACACTCCTTCAGAAACCAGAGTAGTTCTAGTGCAAGGCAATTAGCACTCAGTAAGTGCCAGGATGCTATTCATTCCTAAATAAACTAAATCCCCTCTGAAATCATTGTCACTTTACTTATTGTCTTTTACCCTCAACTAAGGTGAAGTGTATTTGATGAGCCAAGTTTTCTCTGTGGCACAGAATAAAAGGGGTTTAAATTTGATAACTGTAAAGGGCTACAAGTCTCTGTGGACTGCAGATAAGACCAATAAACATTATAAAATGCATCTTCTGAAGGTACAGTCAGAAATCCAATATTGCACATGAAAATCAACATCAATTAGTTAATTACTTCTTATCAACTGTCTTTTGTTTAGGAAACAGTTGCAATTAATTGAAAGAGCAAAATATCCTGAAAATCATCAGCTTTAGGTCCATAGGGAAGTGGATATCAATTGCTTTCCACCAAGGTCGTCCATATTCGGATTCCCCAGAATTCTGTGAGTTATGAGATGAACCACCAGCTCTTCCTAAATGATATTAATTCATATGATTTAAAAATGAAATCGTATCATCCTAGAATTTTTTTAATCAGAAGAAACCCTCAAAACCTATATGGTTTGGAAATTGTTAACCTGGAGTTTATCACCTCCTGAGTGTTTAAGCTTAATTGTTTATAGATTTGTGCATACTTTTTGGAAGAGGATCCTTAGGTTTTATCAGCTTTTATAAAAGATATATGAGCAAGGAAATGTAAAACTCATTCTCCATCTTTGCAAGTATTTGCTATATAAAAAGGCTGCATTTTTTCTAATGTTCTAGGCTCTTCCATTAATTGATCATTTTGCATACAGTCAGCTAGCATTGTGTGACATTCTCCACATATAGTAGTTGTTAGTTCAGGGTATTTAATGAACAGAATCAGAAACTTTGCAACACAAAGCAATATGTTCTCTATCTTGGTCTCCTAGGTCAACTGCTTTATTATAGCCACATAGATTAATCTGATAATCTTCACTTTTCAGAAATTGTTGGTTCTTATTTGATCTCTCTATAAAAAATAATATAAATAAATTTTGTGCATTTTTCATAATTTTCAAAGCCTTTTAAAGGTATGCTGAGCTATAATTTTTAGTCTTGATGGACTGAGACTGGAAATGTGAATTTCACTGAGGAGTGAACTGGAAATCTGTAAAGATTATGGGTGGCATGTGCACCATATGGAAAACATTGTTCAAAATTCAAGTTGTACCTTTCAAGTGTCTCTCACATCTCAACATGGTTTTGTTTTTCTAATATAAAAAGGTCAAATCACTGGTATTAGGTGTCTTTTGCTTAGATTTGACATCCTGCAGCACCAAGAATCTTTGCTTGTTTTGTTTTTCTACTTCTTTTCCTGGTGTTAGTTTAATCCTCATCTCTTCCCCATCTCCGGCACTTCATGTATTCTCTCCTTCCTGCTCAGCCTACCAACCAGAAAAAAAAATTAAACTTGTAATGTCATGTAAAAGTAGACCGAAATAAACTGTCCTGACAATTATGTGGAAAAAAACAAAATCAAAAGTCATTATCATCTATATAGTAAAGCAAAAGACAGACTCTCAGGCATCTGAAAATGAAAGGAAGCGAAAATCTTACTTTTCAAAATTTATGTGAAATGTATAAAGACAGAGAAATATATTTTAATAGGTAGTCACAAATGGTGGTAATTTCCTCTAGATTTATTCAAGGAAAGGCTACGGAGCTGGTTCTGTTGAAACTAGTTTCCCTGGCAAGAAGAGAATGGAATTATAAGTGCCTCTTACTCTGTATAAATGTATACCACTGATTTCAAAACTGACGGTATTCGTGTGTCACTTTCTTTTTTCGGTAACACTATCATTTATCTAGCTTACAGAATTCAGAGGCACGTGACATGAAGAGGGCTGACCTGGTGTCAAACCATCTAAGTTTCAGCCTAGCGCCACCGTTTACTAACACTGTTTAACTCATCTCAATCTCCTGGAGCCTTCGCATATTTAACTACAAAACGGGGATAATAATAGTACGTACTTCACAGACTTTTTCTGAGGTTTTAATAATATCGTAAATGTAAAGCAAACTGTCTGACACACTCAAGTTTGCCATAAACATTACCATTATTAGCACTGTTATTTTTATTAAGTTCTGTGCCTTGTGCTTTTGTTTCAGAAAACAAGCCACAGTGCCTGTCTCTTTAGATTCCAACTTGAGATCATTTTCATCTTCACATCCTTCTATACCAATGGTTCTCAAACTTTAGCCTGCATCAAGGTCACCTAGATGACTGGTTTAAAAACACAAATTGCTGGGCTCCATTCCCATCGTCTCTGATTCAGAAAGTCTGGGTGAGCCCAAGACTTAGCATTTCTAACAAGTTTCCAGATGGTGATGCTGCTGCTAGTCAGGAATCATACTTTAAGCACCAATGCTTCTATATCAGGGTTGGCAAACTTTTTCTATACAGCACCAGACAGTAAATATTTCAAACGCACCCTTGGACAATACGTAGATAAATGAGTGTGGCTGTGCTTTGGTCAAATTTTATTTCATCACAGTGATACCCTGTGTTTTACATAAGGAACTTGAGCATCCTTGGACTTTGGTATCATGGCTGGGGGGTGTCCTGAAACTAATGTCCCCCATGGACACAAGGGATGACTATATCTGAATTTTATATAATTTTTACTTTATGAAAAATCATTCTTTAAAAAATTATGAGTGATTAAAAATTAATAACCATTCTTGTGGGTCATATGGAAATAGACTCGGGGTCATTTTTGGACTGCGGGTCATAGTTTTCAATCCTTGTTCTAGAGAGACCCGAATGCCTTCACTTGCCCAGTCTGAGGCAGTGTCCTCTACCTTCCTCCCTGGCTGAGCCTGAGCCTGGTGGTTTGTTGTTGTTTAGTCACTAAGTCAACGTCTGACTCTTTGCAACCCCATGGACTGTAACTTACCAGGTTCCTCTGTCCGCGGCATTTCCTCAGGCAAAAACTGGAGTAGGTTGCCATTACCTCCTCCAGGGCATCTTCCAGACCCATGGATCAAGCTTGCATCTCTTGCCTTTCCTGCACTGGCAGGCAGATTCTTTACCACTGTGCCACCTGGGAAGTCCCTGCCGGGTGGTTTACTCACTACCAAATGGAGTCTCCCCGTGAGGTTGGATGAATCACTGGTGATTGAGCCTGCTTACTACTGCCATTCCTAGAAAGTGCTACTCCTATTCTCTAGCTAATTTGCTGCAGCTACAGCCTCTCAGAGCATATTCTTGAATATGTTTAAAGGAAAGTTTTCTCTCCAGCATTGATGTCCCTCTGTTTTCTAACAAGTTTACACTAATTTCCTTTATGGTGTATGCCTAATTTCCTCCACTGGTGATGGCCCAGTGATTTGGGTAGGTCAGGCCAATCAGAGCATGTGATTTCTCCTGGTCATAGTCATTGGTTTAGGATGTCATTCTGGCCAATGAAACATGAAAGGATTTTTGCTGGGGGAATAGGGGAAAGGAGTTTACTTGCTCTTTGTCAGGAGCTAAGGAAGAGATCCTTCTTTGTGGACTGCATGCATGCTCAGTCACTCAGTTGTATCTGACTGCAATCTCATGGACTGTAACCTGCCAGGCTCCTCTGTCCATGGGATATTTCCAAGCAATCCCATGAAAAGAATACTGCAAGCAAGAATACCGGCGTGAGTTGCCATTTCCTCCTCCAGGGGATCTTCCCAACCCAGGGTTGGAACCTGTGTCTCTTGCATTGTCAGGCAGATTCTTTACCCCTGCATCACCTAGGAAGTGCTGGACCACATGGTAAGGAGGCACATTCTGAAATTGCTGTAGCCATTAATGCTATTATGAAAGAAATAAGAGTGAGGCAAAAGCAACAATATGGAGGTTAGTGCTGAGAAAACTATATATAAACAATCAGAATCTTATTCACCGTTCTAGATCTTACTTCTGGACCAAGCCACATCTGAATCAATAGGATTCCTTGTTAACTGTGATTAAGGTTCTTTGTAAGATTCTTTGATTTAAGCAGCCATTGAAAAACTTCATCAAATTTTCCCCTCCTCTTTTCTCTTATGGGATATACTTCAATTAAGCATTATACCCAAGAGTAAGGGATAAAAGAACAAGTAATTAAACCATTGCTATAATCTTAATTACCACTAATTGAATGAACCCTTGGTGTGGCAGAATCAGATTGTTTCTTACAGTCCTTTATGTCAAAAGGCTGTTTGAGGGAATGGAAGGATTGTCAAGGCAAGCTGGTGAGAATTATAAGTATCCTTTGATTCCCTTTCACATTTGTTTTTCATTATAGAAAGATGACCTATGACTTATTTAGAAACATCTGGATATCTTGAGGCATCTTCTAAGAACTCTCTCCTTATTAAAGACTCAAATATATACAAGTGCTTGGGAAGTAAGTAGCATAATTATGACTAGAATTATAAGTGGAGTAGATACTACTTCAGTCATGTCTTATGTTTTGCAGTGTTTAAAAGGATCACCTAGCTGTTGCTTGACTTCATATAGTTGTCCCTGTCCTGGTTAAGAGATGGGAAGCATTTAACCAACCACCTATTCTGAAGGATGTTATTAGAAGGGGCACTTGACAATAAGCTCTTCCTGGATTCTTTAGTGGGTAAAAAATAATACTATGCAATTGTGAGTCTCTGGGTAACTTACATGTCCTTGAACCCCAATCTGCCCCCTAAAAGGGGTGTGTTGGAATAGTTATTTCAGTTTCAAACAATAGAAACAAAACTTAGCTAACTTCAGCCAATAAATTAAAATAATAGAGTAGGAAAGTTACTAGAAAGGTTTTGAGGGTTCTCATAAGTATCTCACCAGAACACTGCCATTAATGCACTTCAGCTCCACTCACTCCAAGCCTCATTGTCTCTCCAAACCAGATTTCAAATACCTGGAGGGAAGAAACCTATTTCTTGTCAAATTCCATCAGACTAACAGCACTTTGGTGGCAGATTTCCCTTTTTTTTTTTTTTTTTGAAGGACTTTAACCTTTGTTCCTGGGATGTATGTGGCACAGGATTGAACATCTTCATAAATGAGGGTGTTCCTTTCTTTCCATTTCATGTATATTTACTTCTGGTAAATCCCTTGGGGTGTGAGGATGAAAGAAGAACAGCATGTTGGTTCCAGGTTCTGTATAAAGCCAGGGCAAGTATAATCATCTCATTGTTATTATTCCCGAGAAAATGATGTTTTCTCCTCTTTTCCTACTATGTAGCCCTAGTCTCCAAATTAATACTCTGATTTAATCTCCACTTTCCAGGTATGCACCCCCTTTTGTTTTTTAATATCTAGTGAAACGCCACTGAAGGGAATGGGAAAGCATAATGATTGGATGCTTTTGATAGATATTTGTTGCTCTGATGCACGCTTAGCATTTGAGCCTTTTCTGATAGGGTCCTTTCGCTCCTACATAAATAGAAAGGACCAGGTACTTTCTCTACTTACTCCCATGGCAGCCAGAGCATTATCAGAAGGCCTAAACTTGACCAGTAGTAATTGTCGCTGGAATAAATTGAAATATTAGACGCAATTCTTTATCCTACCCTGTATCTGTGACTTTTGCTATGTGACTTCACAGCTCTGCTCTTTAGAGGTGAAATGTTTTTCATTGTCCCCCTGACTTTGGGTTTGCCATGTGACTTGGATTTGCCAGTGGAATATTAGTAGATTTGCTCTGTGGAAATTCAAAAACTACCTACACAACTTGACTTGCCCTCTTGAATTTCTACCATCATCATGAGAAGGCATGTCAAGCAGTTGACAGATGCAAGAAAAATGAGAGGAAAGAAGTTTAAATTGAACCTAAGTTCAGGTTTGGAGCCAAGTATAGCTTAAATCAGCTAACCCCCAACTTACTCACAAATGAACAAAAGTAAAATGTTATATTAAGCCACTGACCTGCCTCTTGAGAAATCTGTATGCAGGTCAGGAAGCAACAGTTAGAACTGAACATGGAACAACAGACTGGTTCCAAATAGGAAAACGAGTACGTCAAGATTGTATATTGTCACCCTGCTTATTTAACTTCTATGCAGAGTACATCATGAGAAACGCTGGGCTGGAGGAAGCACAGGCTGGAGTCAAGATTGCTAGGAGAAATATCAATAACCTCAGATATGCAGATGACACCACCGTTGTGGCAGAAAGTGAAGAAGAACTAAAGAGCATCTTGATGAAAGTGAAAGAGGAGAGTGAAAAAGTTGGCTTAAAGCTCAATATTCAGAAAACGAAGATCATGGCATCTGGTCCTATCACTTTATGGCAAATAGACGGGGAAACAGTGGAAACAGTGGCTGACTTTATTTTTTTGGTCTCCAAAATCACAACAGATGGTGACTGCAGCCATGAAATTAAAAGACACTTATTCGTTGGAAGGAAAGTTATGACCAACCTAGACAGCATATTAAAAAGCAGAGACGTTACTTTACCAACAAATGTCCATCTCGTCAAGGCTATGGTTTTTTCCAGTGGTCATGTATGGATGTGAGAGTTGAACTATAAAGAAAGCTGAGCACCAAAGAATTGATGGTTTTTCACTGTGTTGTTGGAGAAGAGTCTTGAGAGTCCCTTGGACTGCAAAGAGATCCAACCAGTCCATCCTAAAGGAGACCAGTCCTGGGTGTTCATTGGATGTTGAAGCTGAAGCTCCAATACTTTGGCCACCTGATGCAAAGAACTGACTCATTTGAAAAGCCCGTGATGCTGGGAAAGATGAAGGCAGGAGAAGAAGGGGATGATGGAGGATGAGATGGTTGGATGGCATCACCAACTCAATGGAAATGAGTTTGAGTAGACTCTGGGAGTTGGTGATGGACAGGGAGACCGGGAGTGCTGTGGTCCATGGTGTTGTGAAGAGTCGGCCACGACTGAGTGACTGAACTGAACCAAAGCCACTGAATTTTAGTGTTATGCAGCTCCTGTGTGACAACAGTTGACCAATACACTCAGTCTTGGGATGTCGTAGCCCATGATGCATCGAGACAGTGACAGTGAAGAGCTTATTTCATTCACAGAGAGACTGCACTCAGGAACAAGTGATGGGGTGCTGATGACAAAGCTCAGTGTGCAGCCGGGGTATTAACTTGGCTGAGAGTTTGGCTGCCTAGCTTCCCTCTGTTCTTGTTTGATTTCCTTCCCTGGTTTGCTGGTCTTCTGGATTATTAAATGAGCTAACTAATATCCTTCCAGTGATTTGTTTTCTGTTTAGTTTGGTCTGGGTCAGTATGTGTTGTTTGCAACTTTGTCTGATTTTTTTTGCCCTTATATTTCACTGGAAAGTGGAGGATTTGGAAAAGCAGAGGGTGAAAGAGGCCAGCAGTGGAAGAAGTAGGAACATGAGTTTGTGGGTCTGTAGTTCTGATGGCAGGGTGTGGAGAATTTCTGTGTAGTGTAAGGTGGGATTTTCATTTTATGTTTCTGACCAACTTTCAGTGATTCCTACTTTCACATTGAGCGTGTGAGTAATGGGGTTAGTGAGTAGGTTATCTTTCAAAAAGATTGACCGAAGTATTTCAGTCAGTAAATTATGTTCATTAACAATCCTAAAACTAATCAGTTATGTCTCACTAACACTTCTATTCCTTATCTAATTGTTAATACTTAGATACTTTTTTGATATGTTCAGAATTCCTAGTGAGCAAGGACCATTAGGTCAGAAAGAAGACTTCAGTCATTAGCCACAACTTCTATATAATAAGTTTCTTCAAATGGCATTCATTAAACTGGCTTCAGTAATTAACAGAATTTATGAAAAAAAGTTTTAAATGTCTGAAGCTATACATAACTGCTAGAAAATCATTCATGCTCAGATTTTCTTACTAAGACCTGTCAAGTATTTCATTTTTTCAAAAGCTTCAAAGTATACATAATTGAATGGTGTAATACATACTAAATTCCCTAAGTATTGTATTAGGGATATAATGTGAATGGAGATATGTTTGCCTTTATTGCATTAACCAGAGAATCAGAATATTTTATAAAGTTGACATCTTTGTGCCATGTTATTGAGGAGAGATATATTTTATTTCATTCAAGATAGAAAAGAATCAAGTTTCATTGCTCAAAAAAAAAAAAAAACTAAATAAACTCATTTACTTAGCATTAATTTTACATTCAGTGTAAGGCACTTATTTTTGTAACTTGGATCACACTCACTGTGTTGTATATGTAAAACCTTCATTGACTAGTATATACATTTTAAGTTTATTATCTTTTGCCTTTACACAAAACCCTTGGCAGACTAGTCTTAATGCATATATGTTCAAGATAACCAAGTCTGTTTCTTGTCAGTTGTAAATTTAAATGATTTACTTTTCTTGATGGTTGAAAATGCTTGAAGTTGGGGCATTAGGGGCTAAATTCAGTCCATTTGTGCTTCTTCAAAGAATTTAGAATTTACATGATAGATGAAAGTTTACTAAATACTGTTCACATTCTGGATTTAGAGAGGCAAATAAGGAGTGCCTATCCTGAAATACATTAAATTCATATGAAACATCTAGTTTGAGAAAACGAGTGTGGGATAAAGTGGGAAAAAGGGAAGATTAGAGCAATAGATTTAGAGATAAAATGACAAAGACCTTTTATATTCTCATGGGAATGAAACAAAGAGAGGGAAAAAAAATCAATAAAGCAAGCTGAAAAAGGAGTCTGATGGCCTGAAAACATAAGCATGAAGAAAAAAAGTAGAGCATGAAATTCAACTGTACATTTGTTGCTGTTTATTTTATCATTATGTTTACCATAAAAATGCAGATTTTAAAAAATAAAAGGGAAGAAAAACCACTGTTATTCCTACCCCCTAGAAAAAGTCATTCTTTGCATGTTGGTACATATTTTTATAGTCTTTTCCTATAAGTGTGTGTGTGTATATGCGTGCCCATATACATCCAGAGGATTTTTTTACACTAAGGGACTGGATTCTATGAAGTGTTTTATAACGTGATTTCATCACTTAATGTATTGCATGCATCTTTTCATGCCAAAAACTGACTTCAATGTACATTTAAAGGGTGCATAAATATTCCATTTTGTAGAATAAACAAATAAATGAATGTTATCAAAATTTCCTGTAAATGGATCCCTCACAGCTTCCATTATTAAAATGGAGCTACAGACCCACTGCCCCTTGCGTCAGTGAGAAACTGTAGAAGCAGAGGCATCAGTAGGCTAGAGGGCGGTTGCTTCTGGGGGTGCTTTGCTTAGCCTGAAGATCTACAGCGCTCCCCAGCTTCAGCTCATTTCCCAGGTTCCTATTCTGCTGTTATTCTGTCTCTGTCACTTCCCAGATGCCTAATTCCTTTTGCCCAATGTGGGGAAACATCTCTATTTTATCTAGTGTCCTGCAAAGTTTGATGGAACTGGATCCAAACATGGTGCTTCAGTGGCTGATTTCCACTTCTAACGCACACAGGTACTTCACTGAAGACACATGGTCTTGGGGGAGGGAGTAATTTAAAATGCATTGTGCCTGACTTTGCTGCCAATGGATAAAATATGAATGTTAAGCTTTTTAAGGGTGTGACTTTCAGTTAGACGTGAAGCGGGGTGATATTTCCAAGTGCCTTTGAAATAATCAGAAGTGAGCAGTCAATTCTTTTGTGTATATGTGCCTCTCACTCTTTTTAAAATTTTTATCATTTATTTTCGGCTATGCTGAGGCTTTGTTGCTGCGTGGGCTTTTCTCTAGTTGTGGCAAGCAGGAGCTACTTTCTAGCTGCAGTACTTGGGCTTCTTATTGCGGTGCTTCTCTTGTTGCAGAGCATGGGCTCTAGGGCATGTGGGCTTCAGCAGTCACAGCATGTGGGTTTCAGTTGTTGTGGCCCCCAGGCTCTAGAGTTGTGCCCAGGCTTTTTTGCTCCATGGCATGTGAGAGATTCTTGGATCAGGGATCAAACCCATGTCTTCTGCACTGACAGTTGGATTCTTAATTATTGAGCCACGCAGGAAGCCTGTGTCTCTTATTTTGAAAAGGATACCTACCTGTTCATGCAGACCTAAGTGAAAAAGAAGATGCACTTGTTACGTATCTGTGCAATATAAATTAATTTTAGAGGACAGTGATGTGATTTGTGTCATGCTGTCCCTTTATAAATATGTCATTTCCAAAGTGGAAACAATATAATTATCCAGTAACAGTCTATAGGCTGTATAAATTATATATAAATTGTTATACCATATAGCAGAATACTCTCCAATTATTTAAAATGGTATAATAGCAAAAATCTATAATTTGTATAGAGATGTTCAGGATGTATTATTTTTCAGGTTTTATTTTTTTATTATTACAATTTAAAAAATTTTAAATTTAATTTTCATTATATTTCATAGTTGATTTACAATGTTATATTAGTTTCAGGTGTGCAGTAAAACAATTCAATTGTTCATATATGTATATTTATTCCTTTTAAGATTCTTTTCCCATATAGGATACAGAATATTGAGTAGAGTTCCCTGTGCTATACAGTAGATCCTTGTTGTTTATCTCTTTTAAATACACTAGTCTGTGTATATTAATCCCAAACTCCTAATTTATCTCTCCCCCAACCTTTCCCTTTTGGTAACCATAAATTTGCTTTCCAAGTCTGTAAGTCTATTTTTGTTTTGTAAATAAATTCATTTGTATCATTTTTTTAGATTCCACATGTAAATGACATCATATGATATTCTTCTCTCTCTGACTTACTTCACTTAGCATCATAATTTCCAAGTCCATCCCTGTTGCTGCAAATGGTATTACGTCATTGTTTTTATGACTGAGTAATATTCCATCATATAGAAGTACAACATTTTTTAAATCCATTTCTCCATCAGTGGACATTTAGATTGCTTCCCTGTCTTGGCTATTGTAAATAGTGCTGCAGTGAACATTGGTGCATGTATATTTTTGAATTATGATTTCCTTTGGATATATGCCCAGGAGTGGAATTACTGGATCACACAGTAGTTCTATCTTTACTTTCTTTTTAAAATTTTATTGAAGTATAGTTTACCCACAGAATTATGTTAGTTTCAGGTGTATAGCAGATTGACTGAACCATACGTATACATGTATTCATTCTTTTTCAGATTCTTTTCTTATATACGCTATCACAGAAAATGGAATAGAGCTCCCTGTGCTCTATAGCAGGTCCTTGTTTGTTATCTATCTTCTGTAGTGTGTGAATGTTAATCCTAAGCTCCTGATTTATTCCTCCCCCCAATATTTTCTCTTTGATAACCATAAGTTGTTTTGACATCTGTAAATCTATTTCTGTTTTGTAAATAAGTTCATTTCTGTTGTCTTTTAAAATTAGATTCCACTAATGAATGGTATCATTTATTTGTTGGCTTGCCTAGGACTCAGTGGTAAAGAATCCACGTGCAATGCAGGAGACACAGGTTCAGTCTCTGGGTCGGGAAGATCCCCTGGAGAAGGAAATGGCAATGCACTCCAGGATTCTTGCCTGGAGACTCCCATGGACAGAGAGCCTGGGGGGCTATAGTACATGGGGTCGCAAGAGTAAGACACAACTTATCAACTAAACCACTACCTTATATATTTTGTCTCCTTAGGTATGTTTCGGAGAAGGCAATGGCACCCCACTCCAGTACTCTTGCCTGGAAAATCCCATGGACAGAGGAGCCTGGTAGGCTGCAGTCCATGAGGTTGCTAAGAGTCAGACACAACTGACCGACTTCACTTTCACTTTTCACTTTCATGCACTGGAGAAGGAAATGGCAACCCACTCCAGTGTTCTTGCCTGGAGAATCCCAGGGACAGGGGAGCCTGGTGGGCTGCCAACTATGGGGTTGCAGAGAGTCGGACACGACTGAAGCAACTTAGCAGCAGCAGGTATGTTTATTCCTAGCTACCTTATTCTTTTTGATGTGATGGTAAATGGAATTGTTTCCTCAATTTCTCTTTCTGATCTTTTGTTGTTAGTGTATAGGAATGCAAGAGATTTCTGTGTATTAATTTTGTATCCTGCAACTTTACCGAATTTATTAATGATCTCTAGTAGTTTTCTGGTAGCTTTTTAAGGATTTTCTATGTATAGTATCATGTCATCTGCAGAGACAGCTTACTTCTTTTCTAATTTGGATTTTATTTCTTCTCTGATTCCTAGGGCTAGGACTTCCCAAATTATGTTGAACAAAGTGGCAAGAGTGGAAAGAGTCCACTCTTTTTTTTTTTTCCATTTCTAATTATTATAAATTTTATTTATTATTAAATTTTATTCTAAAAATAAACATGGAAGGTACTAGACCTAGTTAAAAGAAAGCATAGAATTTGATTGAGGGTTTCTAAGATGGACTTGCATAAATGGAGGTATATACTCTGAAATCACAGTGTTATAAATATGAAATCTTTATCAAATTAGTATATGAATTTACTGTAAATATTTGGCAAATTGATACAATCATATCTTTGTCCTATTCCTGATACTAGATGAAATGCTTTCAGCTTTTCACTACTGTGAATGATGTCAGCTGTGGGTTTGCCATGTGAATGATAGCTGTGAATGATGTTAGCTGTGAGTTTGCCATATATGGTCTTTACTATATTGAGATAAGTTTCCCCATGCCCACTTTCTGAAGAGTTTTTCATAAAAGGATGTTGAATGTTATTAAAAGCTTTTAATTAAATTAAAAGCTGTATCTATTGAGATAATCACATGGCTTTTATTCGTCAGTTTATTATTGTATCACAATGATTGATTTGCAAATATTGATGAATCCTTGGATCCTTGGGATAAATCCCACTTGATCATGGTGTACAATCCTTTTAGTGTATTGCTATATTTGGTTTGCCAGTTTTTTTGTGGAGAATTTGTGTCCATGTTCTTCAGTGATATTGGCCTGTATTTGTGTGTGTGTGTGTGTGTGTGACATCTTTTGTCTGATTTTGGTATTAGAGTGATGCCTCATGGAATAAACTTGGGAGTGTTTGTTCTTCTGCAAAATTTTGGAAGAGTTTCAGAAAGATAGGTGTTATCTTTTCTCTAAATGTTTGATAGAATTGAACTATGAAGCTATCTGGTCCTACACTTTCACTTTTGGGAAGGTTTTAAATTACTGTTTCAATTTCAGTACACGTGATTGGTCTGTTCATATTTCTTATTATGTTTCTTCCTGGTTCAGTCTTAGAAGGTTGTACCTTTCTAAGAATTTTTCTATTTCTTCTAGGTTGTTCATTTTATTGGCATATAGTTGCTTGTAGTAGTCTCTTATAACCCTTTGTATTTCTGTGGTGTTGGTTGTAACTTTTTTCATTTCCTTTTTTTTTTTTTTTTTTTTTTTACTTTACAATACTGTATTGGTTTTGCCATACATCAACATGAGTCCACCACGGGTGTACAAGTTCCCACTCCTGAACCCCCCTCCCACCTCCCTCCTCATACCATCTCTCTGGGTCATCCCAGTGCACCAGCCCCAAGCATCCTGTATCCTGCATCGAACCTAGACGGGCGATTCATTTTTTATATGATATTATATATGTTTCAATGCCATTCTCCCAAATCATCCCACCCTCTCCCTCTCCCACAGAGTCAAAAAGTCTGTTCTGTACATCTGCGTCTCTTTTGCTGTCTTGCATACAGGGTTATCGTTACCATCTTTCTAAATTCCATATATATGTGTTAGTATACTGTATCGGTGTTTTTCTTTCTGGCCTACTTCACTCTGTATAATCGGCTCCAGTTTCATCCACCTCATTAGAACTGATTCAAATGTATTCTTTTTGATGGCTGAGTAATACTCCATTGTGTATATGTGTATATATGTTTCATTTCTAATTTTATTGATTTGAATGCTCTCCCTATTTTTTGCTGATGAGTATGGCTAGAATTTTGTCAATTTTATCTTTTCTAAGAACTAGCTTTTAGTTTCATCAGTGTTCATCAGTGATATTGGCTTGTAATATTTTGCTATTGTTTTGTTTCTACTTCTTTTATGTCTTCCCTGATCTTTATAATCTTTTTCCTTCTACTAACTTTGGTTTTGTTCTTCTTTCTCTAGTTGCTTTATGTGTAAGTTAGGATGTTTATTTGAGATTTTTCTTGTTTCCTCAGGTAAGACTGTATTGCTATAAACTTCCTTCTAAGAATGGCTTTTGCTGTATCCCATAAGTTTGGGGTCATGATGTTTTTATTGTCATTTGTCTCCAGGTATATTTTGCTTTTCTCTTTGATTTCTCTAGTGATCACTGGTTATCTAATAAATATTGTTTAGCCTCCACATGTTTTGTGTTTTTTATAGTTTTATTTTCTTATAATTTACTTCTAATATCATAGTGTTGTGGTTGGAAAAGATGCTAGTTATGATTTTAATTTTCTTAAATTTACTAAGATTTGCTTAGGGGCCCAGCATGTGATCTATCCTGGAGGATGAAAAAAAATGTATATTCTGCTGCTTCCAGATAGAGTGTTTAAAAAATATCAATTATGTTCATCTGGCCTAATGTGTCATTTAAGATCTGTGTTTCCTCATTGATTTTCTGTCTGTATGATCTGTCCACTGGTGAAAGTGGGATATTAAAGTCCCCTACTATTATTGTGTTGCTGTAGATTTCTCCTTTTATGGTTGGTAGCATTTGCCTTACATATGTGGTGCTCCTATGTTGGGGGCATATATTTTCTTGGGTTGATCCCTTGATCATTATGTAGTATCCTTCTTTCTCTTGTAACAGTCTTTATTTTAAAGTCTCTGTTGTCTGATATGAGTGTTTCTCTTCCAGCTTTCTTTTGATTTCTATTTGCCTGGGATGTCTTTTTCCATCTGCTCATTTTTAGTCTGTGTGTGTCCATAGATCTGAAGTGGGTCTATTGTAGAGGGCATATATACAGGTTTTGTTGTGTATCTATTCAGCTTGTCTATGTCTTTTGGTTTGAGCATTTAATTCAGTTACATTTATGGTAATTATTAAAATGTATGTTCTTATTGCCATTTTGTTCAGTTCAGTTCAGTTCAGTCACTCAGTTGTGTTCGACTCTTTGCGACCCCATAGACTGCAGCACACCAGGCCTCCCTGTCCATCACCAACTCCCTGAGTTTACTCAAACTTTTATGTCCATTGAGTTGGTGATGCCATCCAACCATCTCATCCTCTGTCATCACCTTCTCCTCCCGCTTTCAATCTTTCCCATCATCAGGGTCTTTTCAAGTGAGTCAGTTCTTTGCATCAGGTGGCCAAAGTATTGGAGTTGCAGCTTCAGCACCAGTCCTTCCAATGAATATTCAGGACTGATTTCCTTTCGGATGGACTGGTTGGATCTCCTTGCAGTCCAAGGGACTCTCAAGAGTCTTCTCCAACAACACAGTGAAAAAGCATCAATTCTTTATTGCTCAGCTTTTTTTATAGTTCAACTCTCACATCCATACATGACTACTGGAAAAATCATGGTCTTGACTAGACGGACCTCTGTTGGCAAAGTAATGTCTCTGCTTTTGATGCCATTTAGGTTGGTCATAACTTTTCTTCCAAGGAGCAAGCGTCTTTTAATTTCATGGCTGCAGTCACCATCTGCAGTGATTTTGAAGCCCAAGAAATATAAGTCTGTCACTGTTTCCATTGTTTACCCACCTATTTGCCATGAAGTGATGGGACCAGATGCCATGATCTTAGTTTTCTGAATTTTGAATTTTAAGCCAATTTTGTCACTCTCTTTCACTTTCAAGAGGCTCTTTAGTTCTTCTTTGCTTTCTGCCATAAGGGTGGTGTCATCTGCTTATCTGAGGTTATTGATATTTCTCCTGGCAATCTTGATTCCAGCTTGTGCTTCATCCAGCCAGGCATTTCTCATAATGTATTCTGCATATAAGTTAAATAAGCAGGATGACAATGTACAGCCTTGATGTAACCTTTCCCAATTTGGAACCAGTCTGTTGTTCCATGTCCAGTTCTAACTGTTGGTTCTCGACCTGCATACAGATTTCTTAGGAGGCAGATGGGAGGTATTCCCATCTCTTTCAGAATTTTCCACAGTTTATTGTGATCCACACTGTCAAAGGCTTTGGTGTAGTCAATTAAGCAGAGGTACATGTTTTTCTGGAAATCTCTTGCTTTTTTCTATGATCTATCAGATGCTGGCAATTTGATCTCTGGTTCCTCTGCCTTTTCTAAATCCAGTTTGAACATCTGGAAGTTCATGGTTCATGTATTGTTGAAGTCTGGCTTGGAGAATTTTGAGCATTACTTTGCTAGCGTGTGAAATGAGTGCAAATTGTGCAGTAATTTGAAGAGTCTGTCATTGCCTTTCTTTGGGATTGGAAGGAAAACAGACCTTTTCCAGTCATGTGGCCACTGCTGTTTTCCAATTTGCTGGCATACTGCATGCAGCCCTTTCACAGCTTCATCTTTTAGGATTTGCAACTGGAATGCCATTTTGTTAACTGAGTGAGTGAGTGAAGTCGCTCAGTCATGTCCGACTCTTTGTGACCCTGTGGACTGTAGCCTACCAGGCTTCTCCGTCCATGGGATTCTCCAGGCAAGAATACTGGAGTGGGTTACCATTTCCTTCTCCAGGGGATCTTCCCGACCCAGGGATTGAACCCGGGTCTCCTGTGTTGGAGGCAGACGCTTTAACCTCTGAGCCACCAGGGAAGCAATTTCTATTTTGTTAATTATGTGGATTTTTAAATGTTTGTTTCTACCCTTCCTCTTCTGTTCTCTTCTCCTGTGCATTGATGACTAACTTTAGTGTCGTGTTCGGACTGCCTTTTTTTGGTGTGTGTATCTGTTGTGTTTGGATTGCCTTTTCTGTTTTGTGTGTGTATCTATTGTAGCTTTTTGGCTTGTGATTCCCATTATGCTTTGATATACCAGTCTCTATGTATACAAGGTTGTGTTAAGTTGTTGGCCTCTTAATTTCAAATGCATTTCCAATATCCTGCATTTGTACTTTCCTAGCTTCTCAATTGCTGGTTTAGATATCATTCATGTGTGAATGATTTCCTACATGCCTTTACTAGTGAGCTTTCCCATTCCTTTTGGTGTATTTTTCATTTTAGTTATTCTATTGTTCATCTCTGTTTGTCTGTTAAATCTTTTTTATTAAACAACTCTTGTGTCTTTTAAATCTGTGCCTCCATTCTTTTTCCAAGATCTTGAGTCATCTTCACTATCATTACTCTAAATTCTTTTTTCAGGTAGCTTGCCTGCCTCTACTTCATTTAGTTGTTCTTGGGGATTTTGATCTTTTTCCTTCATCTCAAATATATTCTTCTGCCATCTTATTCTGTCTCATTTTCTGTTTCTGGTCTCCTTTCTGCTGACTGCAGGATGGTATCTCCCCTTGTTTCTGTGCCTGCCCCTGGGTGGGTGAGTTTTGTCCCGGAGTTTGTTCAGACTTCCTGATGGGAGGACTGATGCCTGCTTACTGATGGGGGTTAGGTCTTGTTCTTCAGGTGGGAAGGGCTATCAAATAGTATGTTTAGAGGTGGCTGTGCAATCACTAGTTTCAGACAGTCTGTCTGATGATGGATGGTGCTGTATTCCTATTCTGCTGATTGATTGGTCTGAAGCATCAGGAGCCTGTAGCTGTTGGGTAGGACCAGGTCTTGATGCCAAAATTGTGACCTTTGGGGACGCTTACTCTAATCAATATTCTGAGGCCTCTGCCACCAGTGTTCCCCCACCTCACAGCCCCCTGGCGAGCTACAGCCTGTCCCCACTTCCCTAGGCAACCCTCCCAAGCCTCGTAGATAGGTTTGGCCCAGGCTCCTGTGGAATTTCTGCTTTGGACTTGGTCCCAGTGCATATATATCCTTGTGTGCAACCCTTCCAAGAGTGGAGTCGCTATTTCCCTCAGTCTTATGGAGCTCTTTCACTCAGCCCTACTGCCTTCAAAGTCAAATGCTTTGGGGATCCCTCCTCCAGATACCAGACCCTCAGGCTGGGAAACCTGACATGGGGCTCAGAGCTCTCACTCATGTTGGGGAACCTCTGTGATACAATTATTTTCCAATGTGTGGGTCACCCACTCAGTGGGTATGGCATTTGCTCATACTGCTAAACCGCCCCTCTTCCCATCTCATTTTGGCTTTGTCTTTGGGTATAGACTATCATTTTTGGTAGGTTCAAGTCTTTTTTGTCAATGGTTGTTCAGGAGTTGTGATTTTGGTGTTTTCATGAAAGGAGGTTAGGCCAAATCCTTTTACTCTGCTATCTTGTTCAGGAATCTTCCATGATGTATTGTTAAATGAGGAGGGTACAAAAACATCTATTTTGTCCTAGTTTGTAAAAATAAATTGTATGCTTTACCTCTACATGCATGTCTTTACATGACTATCTTTATATGAATTGTTAATGGTAGTTGTTTTTAGACTGTTAGGATTACTGGAAACTTTTTTCTTTTTGTGTATTTGTATTTTTAAGTTTTCTGTAATTCATAGATTTAACTTTTGTAGTGAGAAAAAAAATTGAAGGCCTCATTGCACCATCTCTCAACCAGATGACTTATCATTTAGAGGTCACCATTCTCTTAAAAGGCAGAAATTTCAATAATTTCAATAGCAGAAATTAGAAATATCTCCCACTGAGTGACTCATACTATTCTAGGATGATGAGGGGTAAGGGGCGGTTACATTATTAGCATATTGCCTTGGATTTTTGCAAGTAAAAACATTTGGATGGCAGAGAGTAGGGGGGAATGATTAGCAATTAAAGCCCTAAAAGTTATTTTCTTTATATTTTTTTACTCCTTCTTTTCTTTCAAGTTGATGTGGACATTTCCCTTTGCATGGTGTAGCTAATAGGTGAGCTGATTCTTGCTGATATTCAGAGTAAGTTAATCTCATGATTAGGCTACAAAAAAAGGTAACAAGCACATGCTTCCTGAATATTTTCTACTGAAATAACCACTGTTGTAATCACATTCTGTCTCCCATAACTCTTTAAAATGATCAAAGTGAGCCCTCACAGAGTTTCTGGCAAGGTGAATTCCTGTGTACATTTCACAAAGTACAACTTCCAAGCACAGTGGGGTTTCCAAGAATATGCCTGGAAAAAATCAAATGAATCTTCACTCTCTACGAGCTCTGTCTCTGTTTAACCAACTGCTGAGAAATATAAGTGGGAGCCAGTGAAGAACAACCTGTTCTATAAATACAGGCTAGTCATTAGTTTTGAGAGTTGGTCAAGCTTTTAAAGATCATCAAACTCCAATCTGAGAAAGATGAGACTTTCCCCAAATTTCTGTATCTATTGTACAGATGGAGGCTCCCTTATCACCATTTTCCCACTATATAAGTGAAGGAGAACTGTGTTCATTTTCTTAAGCTGAAGTTCTATTACCTCACTCTCTCTCTCATTATGCCTTTTGGTATTTATGCTACAACTGCAACTATGATATACCTCAGTGGAAGGAAGAAGTGGAATAGGTTTTGTAATATGAGCTATACCTAGATTATGTGACTGAGAATATTAAATCTGGCTTCCCTGGTGGCTCAGATGGTAAAGCATCTGCCTGCAATGCGGGAGACCAGGGTTCGATTCCTGGGTCGGGAAGATCCCCTGGAGAAGGAAATGGCAATCCACTTCAGCACTCTTGCCTGGAAAATCCCATGGATGGAGGAGCCTGATAGGCAACAGTCCATGGGGTCACAAAGAGTTGGACACAACTGAGTGACTTCACTTTATTAAATATTTTATTTTTTAATAAATAAAAAATTTATTTATTAATATTAAATACTCAAGGATATGTATGCTCAGTCACTCAGTCGTGTCCCACTCTGTGACCCCATGGGCTGTAGCCCAACAGGCTTCTCTGTCCATGGCATTCTCCAGGCAAGAACACTGGAGTGGGTTGCCATTTCCTACTCACAGGGCTATGTGTCCCCTTTCAAAAAAAATTAAGCAAAAGAATCCAGTTCATTTCAGTTTTAAATCTCAACAAGTTTATTTTCTGAGAGCCAGTTTCTCTAGATATTTAGAACTAAAAGACAGCATTTTTGGATGGATAGAAAAAGTCCCTATGAAATAGACAGTGTTAATATGCTTAAGAAGAAAGCAAGCATCTGTAGAATTAGTGATACATGACTAAGGTTCTGTAAAGTCTGCTGGTGTACCAGCGCTAGCTCACCAGTACCTTCCAAAGACCACTTATTTCCTTGTAACTCCACTGGGTGTGATTCAGAGTGTCCAAGATCATCTATCATTTTGTTGGACTTCTTCAGTCCCTCTGCTTCATGGCTGAGCTATTTATGTAACATTATTCCACATGGGAAAGCCCAGCTGTTAAAGTTTTAGAATCAGGAATAAGAACACATTTTTATTAGATCTTTCATCTTGTCTACAGTGTGTTTTTCTTGGTTTAAATATGAAAACAGTATGCTAGCTTCTCTGCCATAACTCACTCTCCTGTACATGTCTTTGGAGGGGGAGAATGCCTGTGTTGCACTTCAGGGGTTCCAGAAGGAGGCTTATATAAAACTGAATCTGAAATCAATGTGGGGGATTGTATAGTCACCTGTTGACTTTGAACTCATATGCCTGGGGTAGGCACTGCAGAGGTAAAAAACAACTACTACTATGGATTGGTAGGAGCAAGGGAAGCATGTGAGTCAAAGAGGAGTTTAGGGGGTTAGAAAGTTTCAATAATAGAAGGCATGCTGTACTATTTACAAAAATAAACTCAGAGACGCAGATTTAGAAGGGATAAACAGCTTTGTTTCAAAAATGTTTTGAATTGCTGGGAGGCAATCCAAGTGGGTCTTAAGAGGGTGTGATGCCCTTGTAATGCGTCAGCCTGGTTGATACATTGCAAGCTTGGCCATCCTACATTTTCTAGAATTCTGTTTCTTAGTTTCTTATAGTTTGGTTTGAGTGGGCTAAATGACAGTCTCATGTGAAATTTGGGGGCAAAGGTGAAGCTACCACCATTTTGTTAGTTCACACAGGTTGTCACAGATGCATTAACCTTGTTAGCATGAGGCAACGGCTTGACCTATAACTATTCCACTTTCTCCTTCAGTTTTTCTGAAACTGAAAATTGTGTTTAGCTCCGAAGTGATGGGCACTGGTTTCCTTCTGCAACATCCACAGCACCAAGATTAGCGCAGTAACTTACATGGGTTCCAGCCCATCCTGAAGCTTCTTGCCTGTCCTTCCATATTACCTACCCTGTGCATTTTAGTTGCAATATGAGATCCGAGGACAGCCTTATAGACCCTATACCTCTAATTTCATAATCAGGTATTGATTCATCCTTTATGAGTCTCCCAGCCTTTTCTATGGCTTAAAGCAACTGCATAATTTGCTGTTTTTCTATTTAACTTACACCAGCCTTTGTCTCAGTTCATGCTAGTTTCTTATCAATTTCTTCACCTCAAGTCCCAAGTTCTTTCCCATCTCTCAGTCCTCAAGTATGCTGTTCCTTCTGACTCCTGGCTCATGCTCTTTTCATCTGCAAGTTTTAGCCTAGTCATCAACTTTATGGATTGGCTTTCTCTGACTACTCCATCTAAATCACTCATTGGTGTCTTCAAGGTCCTTACTAGAGGTTGTGTATGCTTACCTAATTATTTTGGTTAGCTGGTCTTCACTAGATTCTAGGTTCTGTGACAGCAGCTTTGTCTTGTTTCACATTGGATACACTGACCCTGGCACACAGCCAATTCTCAAAGGATTCTTCTAGAAACAGAAAAGGAGTTATGAAGGAATCTACCTTGTGTGGCAGACATGTAAGAGGGATTACTTTTCCATTTCTTGGGCATATAAAGATTATCCTCAATTCTACCCTTATTTCTGTTCTTCATTGCAAGTCAAATTAATTGCCCAGCGATTCAGGAGCCATCTCAATAGTTTTCTATGTCCAGTTTCCAAATGTTAACAGATTCAATTACACTTCTTTCAAGGGATGCTTGTGAGGGCAATTCTTAAATATAAAAACTAGTATTGGAGTTGCCAGTTTAGTATGACTGCAGTTTTAAGTTATGGGTTTAGAACTATTGTTACTATGTTATTTTGGCTTTGATTCAGTCAAAGCTCAGAAGAGTGACCCATTAGAGATCTGAATGAGGTTTAGATTACATACTCATAAAACTAAACTTTCTAAAAACTCATCCAACTTTATTATCCTATATTTTGCATTCTACAGCTCTCTTAATTTCATACTGTAAACTTCTTAAACATATTTTGTGAGTCAAAGTATTCTCATCACTTTCCAAGATTTAATAAGAGTTTCCTCCATTTGGGAATAACGTTAGCTACAAAGCGACCAAAGAATAAACAATATTTTTATTAAATAAAATCAAAAGGAAAATCCTATCCTCTTTTGCAAAGGCCCTAATGAAATGTTACAGTGTTCTGTCTTTCGAGCTTTGTCTCCAATGTCAAATCTTTTGGTGTTAAACCTTAAGTTTGCAGATCTCTTTAAAACTTCACTACTGCAAACATTCCTTTTTTGATTCCTTCTTGAAACACCTTATGCCTTAAATGTATCTTTATTCCTTTTAAAGCAGCTTAGTATTTTGTAAATTATTTTTCCAGCGTTTAGCCTACACATACTACTTGATCAAAAATACTGAAGTGGCTTATAAATTGTACATTTTGGCAATTTGGGTACAAAACCTCAATCACGACACATTTGCTCCTAGGCTACTTCCTTTGCCAAATAAAGCTTTAACAATAGTGGTGTCTGGCTATTTTGCAGTTTCTGTGTGTTCTCATTCTCTACAAAGTATGTGTGAAGTGACTTACCCTTATTTCCAATATTATGTTTCTCTTTTTTTCCCTCCCAGCAATTCTATTATGGTTGAGGATATTAATGCAAACCCTTTGAACAGAAAACAGATTTTGCTTTCCTACTATGTTAAACTCAATAGTCTCAAGCAAAGCCATTTTGAATTCTTGTGACGTAAGTTGAAAATCAGAAATTTAGTGGTTTTTCTTTAGTCTTATATCAACTGGTAGTTACAATGAAGCAGTGAGGGTGATTTAAAGTATACATTGAAGATACAACTAGGATATTGTTTTTCTATTTGTATCTGAAGTACTTTTAGAGTTCTAAACTCAACTAAAAATAGTTGTTGCAATTTCACTTGGTTAAGTCAATTCTTTCCAGTAACAGGTCTAACAAAGATTTGTTTGTGTAAATTGAGGGCTGGGAAGATAACAGTAGAAAGACCATGCTATCCAAA
This sequence comes from Ovis aries, assembly GCF_016772045.2. NCBI lineage: Eukaryota > Metazoa > Chordata > Mammalia > Artiodactyla > Bovidae > Ovis > Ovis aries. The sequence continues at coordinate 80,452,769 of NC_056058.1, forward strand.
GCAAGGCACATAGTACATATATGTTTTTTCATATTTTTCAACAAATGGTATAAAGTGGCTAAATAGTCTCACTCTGATGGATACTGCTCACAGATTTTGATAGCTACTTGCCAGAATATTTGGGCATCTGAAGGCTCTTAGTTGAGGACAGGTTGAAAGTAACTTTCAACAATTAACTGTCACTTTCACTAGGAATCAGATGTCCAATCTCTGGAGGGAACTCATGACTTCGTATTTAGTCATTTAGACTCTTGAAGGCTCACTCAAAGAAACAGCAATATAATACTATAGACTGAAAGGCTTTAAGATGCAAAACAATATAAAAACTCCCCGAAGCCAAACCTGACCAGCCACAAATTAAAATGCAGGCAAAACAGAAACATATCTATTTGTATCCTACTCAAAAGCTGGCAATTTCAATACTTTTAACTTCTAAAACAATCTTTATTCATCTGACAAAAGACAAAAGTAGGAGGCTCTTGTGAGTTCATGTTGATTTTTATTACACACCACAGAAATGTACACTAACCAGAGAGTAGGATGCTTCTTTGTACTCTCAAAACCACAGGAAACGTATTTCTACCTACCCTCTTTTTTGCAATACTGGAGTGGCATTTCAGATTACCATCTTGGAACTGGTTTAGGGCAAAGTAAAGGAAACCATGAAAGGCAATATATATAGCATAATCATGAGCTATTTTTGGAAGCTAGTACTATCTATTACTTCTATAGTAGCAGACTGAGAATAACAGGGCTGTGCACTATTAAAAATGCTATTACTCGGGTATTAATTTTGTTGTTTAGTTGCTAAGTCGTTTCCGACTCTTTTGAGACCCCATGGACTGTACCCTGTTAGGCTTCTCTGTCCATGGGACTTCCCAGGCAAGAATACTGGAGTGGGTTGCCATTTCCTTCCCTAAGGGATCTTCCCAACTGAGGGATCGAACCTGCATCTAATGCACTGCAGGCAGATTCTTGACCACTGAGCCACCAGGGACGCCACTTCTTTTGTTCATCTACTCTCATTAGATAACAGGGAAAGTAAAAAAAAGAGGGTCCGTAAGAATCTTTCGTTCTTGTTTTCAATTTCCTGTGATACAGTATCTTCTCAAAGGCTTTGAAAGGAGCACATCTCCTTGTTTAGACTGAAAAGATTGGAAATCTCTTCTGTGCACCCAGGAAACGTAGAAATTACAACTACCTTCACTTGTGCACCTGTGCTTTAATAATCCTGACTACTCTTGGCATCGATAGAGTATGAGCTACAAAGTTCCTAAGACTATCTGACCTCACTTGTAAGTCACCTTGCCTTTATATGCTATGCATGTGTCTCCGAAGAGGATACTATTGTATTCTTGGTCCAAAATAAGGTCGGCATGGATATATTCAATCTTTTTTACACATACACCAAGCGAGGAATTTTATTTTTTTCCTGAATTTTTTCTTTTTTTTTTTTTTTTGTCAGGCAGGAGAAAACACATTCCACTTCAATTTTGAGGTAGGTAATAGGTGGTAATGAGAAAAATACAAGACCCTCTAGGATCTAACCTCTCCACCTTTCTAGGCTTATGTCTTAATGTAGTTGACCCTTGAACAGTGAGGGGGTAAGGGGTGCTGACCCTCTATGCAGTCCAAAATCTATGCATATCCTACAGTCTGCCCTCCGTAACTCTGGTTCCATATCTGCAGATTCAACCAACTTGGGATCGTTTATTACTAAAGCATTTACTACTGAAAAAAACCCAATATGTAAGTGGAGCTACACAGTTCCAAGCTGTGTTGTTCACGGCTCAACTCCACTTCCCAAGTGGCTTTTACAACAATCAAGGTACTGATAGTCCATAATATATATCCTGGTGCATCTGCATATTGCTCTTAAATTCAGTTTAAGCATGCTTCTCTGGAAGGAAGTTCATATCTCTGATTGAACTATCACTTTTTTGTTTTCTTCTAGAATCCTAGTATTATCTTGGTAATAAATGCTATCATATTGTACTTCGTATAAATAACCTCATTTCTCTCTCACCCGCTACATTATGAACCACTAGAGTGACGAAACTGTACTTGTCTTTCTGTCTTCACTGATAATAGACTGAAGGCATTCTACTAATGCCTCTTAAAAATGTTGAAATATAAATATTCTATTTACAAGTGCTAGGTTTTTTCACAAAACTAGCCAGACATCTGTTCATTTTTGACTTTGTGAACTTAGAGAAGTTAATTCATTCAAACCTCTATTTTGTCCTAGGTTAGAACTAGATCGATCTGCATTTTACTAAGATTATGGTGTCTATTACAAATTACATTCTACTACTTTTCCCAGCTTTATAAAAGGGCTATTTTGAATTTGATGATGCAAAGAACATTCAGGATAGTAGTGCCTGGCACAGCAGCGTAAGCATTAACAGGATACTGGACTTGTATCTAAACTTTTTTAAGCCACAGATGGAATTCAACAGACTATGTGTTCTTTTGACTGATCATCTTTTTATGATTGCCTGGAAAGAAGACATGCTCCTGCCATTGATACAGCTGAGGCCAATCAGGAATTAAACATCAACACAAACATTCCAGGCAGGCTGGAATCAAGATTCTGGAGCCAGAAAGGAGATTAGGGAGAGTATTCAAACCTAGTAAACTGTGGACTTTACTGCCCATCATCCCATCCGGTCTTGCACCAAGACTGTGTGATACAGGCAGAACCTCTGATGTTTAAATTGATCCTTAATCCTCTTCTGCAACCTGCTAAGACCACAAAAGGAGTATCTGAATATTCTGTGGACTACTTAACTATCTACTCTGCCCTTTAGGTTAGACAACAGGATTCAGTGGTAACTCTTTGAAAAAAAAAAAAAAAAAAAAAAAGAATATGCTGACTGCCTTTTCCCCCCACAGAATCCTGTGATTTTTTCCCCACCTCCCACAGATCTTATGTTTCAAAAAGTCAGAATGGAGTCAGAAATAAGCTGCTTCCCACTTTGTTCAGCACCTATACACAGTAAAAAAAAATGCTTATATGTTGCCATAAATTTTCCAAAGAAATTATTTCTACCTCTACTTCCACCCACCTCCTCTGAAATGCCAACTTAAAGAGGTATGTATGGCAAAACCAATACAATATTGTAAAGTAATTAACTGCCAATTAAAATAAATTTATATTAAAAAAAAGAGATATCCTAGAACTGATTATCTAGAATATTCTTGCCCTCTTCATATTAGATTTGTGTTAGTAAACAACTAAAAAAGTTAGGTGACACAGCTTTAGGAAAATCTAGCTGGCAGCAGAGCTGGACAACAGATGGTCACTCAGAAACTAGACTCAGGAAGGTTACTTACTCTCTGTATGCTGATAAGAATTCTATTTTGGGGAACACCCTGAAAATCCTTGACCTAATGCAACAGCCCAAGAGACAGTGCAGGTAGGAACAATTATCATAACCTGATTACCTGTCTAAGGCAAAATATACCATTTTAAATCAGCTATAGATAAGCCAGATATGTACAATAAACAAAGATACTGACAGCCTACAGAAGCTTTCATCTTTTGCAAAAACAAACAAACAAACAAAAACAAACCAGCAACATGTAACAAGACTTTCTTAGATGTTTCCTAGAATTCTTACTAAGCACCTTAAAGTAGTCATAAAAATAAGTGACTTTTAGGTCCGTACTCTGTTTCTGCAGAAAGAGCTACTGGCAGGCTCATTTTATAATTCCAAACAGTTTTTTCTTAAAAAAAAAAAAAAAAAAAGTTTAGTCTTATCTTTATGGCAATTAATAGCTGACAACAGTATCTAATTAAAACTGTAACAGGCAATTTTTAGCTAAGAAGCTCTCCTTAGTTTTGAAATTTTTACTGAATTTTGGTTGAACCTTAAATGTTAACCATAAATGTGTAATAACTGCTCTACTACAAAATCTGTAGGTCACATTTCCAAAAATCCTGTTGCCTGGATAAAAATTACTGAAGGTTTTCCTTTATCAATAAAACTCAAAGACATTTTTGCCATGGCATATGGTAAGTAGATTTGAAAGCTGTTTATCATCACTTACTAAGTTATACAAGATTCCAGTTCAAGTTGATATAGAAAACATAAACTAGATTGAGAGCAATGTATTAAAAAAACAAAAACACAGTTTGTATTTTGGGGTAATTAAAATGTACAGACCTAACACTAAAAAGAATGAAAAACATATCCAAGATTATCATTCTGTAATTGTTCTGTTTAGCTCTTTTTACTCTAAGCATGTAGTCTTATTTGCAGAATGACAGCTGGTCAAATTTTTGCTTAAGACATTTATCCATACTTAACCAGAGGTTTCAGAGATAATAAACACCAGTCAGGTATTCTGAATTATTTTATGTTAAATAGGAACATTTTCTCAATAGTCTTAACATTTCCTCTAAAGTCACATCTGTCCTCCTCCTCGAGAACTACAGAGGCTTGTTTTAAATAGTTCAAACACCTGTAGTAAACCACATATTGCTAAGAGCAGAGGTACTCTGGTTAATGCTCAAAATGGCCAGAGGGAAAGCCAGCATTATTAAATATGAATGCAATCCTTACCAGCACAAACTGAACCCACCCCCCCCCAATCAAAAAGCTAGTCCAAAAAAAAAGGTCTCATTCTATAAACATTTATCATTTCCAAATCACAGTGAAAGGAACCTGAATAATTCACCAATTTTGTTTTCTACTATGTGCCTTAAAGATACCTCACTAAAAACTGGTATCTGGCACAACAGAATGACAGATGCAGAATGTAATATTGTAGCGACAGTACTGAGGTTGACTGTTACAGACATATTTCAACTCTATGTAGTAAATGTTACATCCTAATTATTTATATAGAACATTGGTCCAATAACAAAAATAGAGAACAGCAGCTGAAAGTGTAGCTCATTCAATGTTCAGAGATAAAAGGGTTAACCATTCTTTCCATTATTTTCGGCAGATCAGTCCCTTTTTGTCATATTTAAATCTGATGGCGACTGAAGAATTCTGGCATTTTTCCAAGCTACTGTATGAAAAGGATGCTGAAGGCCATCACGATACAGCACACTGCAACATAAGGACTCTTCCGTTCACCTGGTGGAAGAAAGGTAGTTAAACCAAGATAAGATTCTTGCCTATGAAGTCCATACACTTAAGGGCAGGGGCAAAATGAACTACATGCAACATAAAAGTAAGTACACATCAGAATGAACTAAACGATACCGATCTAAGACCACCTCTTTGTCATGTCTTTAGAAAACACTGGATTAGCCGTTTTAGTGTCACTGCATACACCTACATATTAAAAAATATAACAAAGAATGCAGGATAAAGACCCAAGAGAAATTATCTCAAAAAACTTATAAGGGGGAAAAAGATAGCATTCCTGAATGAAAATAAACAAGTATTCAATAAAACTGCATTTAAAAAATCAACATCACATAGAATGTTAAAAAACACACACACACATTAGAGAAAACTAAACTATTTCTGAGATGGATTTTGTATCAAATCTTTTATAGTATAATTACTCTGGGTTAGAGACACAGAATAATCACTTCTGAATTAGTTTTCCCGTTTGTTTAAGGAGTGTCTGTTTATAGCTGGAGAATTTCCTTTGCATGAAGTAGATCTGGAGTTGGCTTGTGCAATTGTCTTACAAACAGATATCTTGTGATTGTGAGCTAACTCAAACTTATCTTGTTCATTCCTGTTTCTTCAATAATTCCAAGACTGTACAAGGCAGTGGGCATTTTTGTGCTGCCTTGAGGGCACACACGAAAGGAAGGAAGGAAGGAGAAAGAGTAAGGACAGAGTGAGGACATGCTACTTCTAGGGAAAATCCTGAGTATGTACCTGGTTCCTTTATAGAAGGGCTTCCCTGGTAGCTCAGAGGTTAAAGTGTCTGCCTGCAATGTGGGACACCAGGGTTCGATCCCTGAGTTGGGAAGATCCCCTGGAGAAGGAAATGGCAACCCATTCCAGGACTCTTGCCTAGAAAATCCCATGGATGGAGGAGCCTGGTAGGCTACAGTCGATGGGGTCGCAAAGAGTCGGACACAACTGAGCGACTTCACTTTCACCTTCCTTTATAGAGATGGTTTATACTCCCCTCACCTGTGTTTTTTTATGGTGTTTAAAATAATTTCTTTTCTAGTAACTGCTCCTGCTGCTGCTGGTAAGTCGCTTCAGTCGTGTCCAACTGTGGGACCCCAGAGACGGCAGCCCGTTAGGTTCCTCTGTCCCTGGGATTCTCCAGGCAAGAACATTGGAGTGGGTTGCCATTTCCTTCTCCAATGCATGAAAGTGAAAAGTGAAAGTGAAGTCACTCAGTCCTGCCCGACCCTTAACGACCCCATGGACTGCAGCCTACCAGGCTTCTCCATCCATGGGAATTTCCAGGCAAGAGTACTGGAGTGGGTTGCCATTGTCTTTTAGTAACTAAGCTCCTTAATTCACTTAGCTAGGTTAGTTAATTACTTCTGGAAAATGTCAATCTTGATCACTCTTATCAACTAAAACCTTGAAGGTCATTATTTTCAGAGCTCCCTCACTGAGATCATAGGGATACAACTGGTAATTTTTTTACCTTTTTATCCATTCAATGGCAATATTCATGACACATTTTACACACATGCAAACAAAATAAACATTTGGTGTTTTCCAGAGTGTTCTATCCACAGACATTTAATGAACTGTGTTCCAACTAAACAAAAATTCAGAAAGTGAGAAAATACAATTTTCACAATATTATCTCAACTGAAAAAAGAAAAAAGTGTTGTTCCTTGTTTTTTTTTTAGCAATGCTGATTCTTTCAGAGTAAAAAACTCAAGTTATCCAACAAAACAAGAACAAAAAATTAATCAGGTAGATCTTATAAGGAAGCCTGCCCCTCTTTCCATAGGGCTAGATACTCTTATTGTCAAATATAGCCTTCTTAAATACTAAAAGAAGAGATTAATACTGTCCTAAATTTGCCATCTGCTAAAAATTATTTTTTGAGGAAGTTCTTCTCTTCCTCATCCTCCAACTTAGAATACTATGATTTACATATGGGTTTCATTTTCCTGTTTTTAATTTTCTTAAAAGAGATTGCCATGTGGTAGAGCTAAACATCTTTAGTTGAACTAGGGTAAGAACGTTACTTCTTGTCTGGTCTTAGGTCTCTGTAAGTGAATGTGAAACAGTTGCTGTAATGTGCTGTGTAACATGATAAGATGATCTGGCTGGGCCTTTTCCCATTAAAATTGCATCCTTTCTTTGGGGATATATTCTGTGTCAAGATAAGAGAGGAACATGTGGTTGAGAAAGCTGCATATCAGTACCAACATTTTCTAAAACACTTCGCCAAAATGAAAAGCTAATGGTTTTCACATAATTGGCAAAAGTGAATAACCGAATTATTTAACCTATGATATTCATGCAGTCAAGAGAAGAAAATGAAAATACAGGGGCAAGCAAAAAAGGAAAAGGCATAGTTTATAATTAGATGTAAAAATAGATAATACTAACAGGATATCTTTAAGAAAGCTATAAACTAGATGTCTGAAACCTTTACCTACACTTCCAAGCAACAATTGTGAACAAAGTCACCTGGATTAGTTACTAATGGAGTTGTACAATGTTTTCTAATTTATTACATAAAAAATGGATTTAAAATGCCTTAACATTTTATTCACCATAAGCCAATAATTTTAATGTTCATGACTCTAATCCTAAATATTTATTGGAAGGACTGAAGCTGAAGCTGAAACTCCAATACTTTGGCCACCTGATGTGAACAACTGATTCATTGGAAAAGATCCTGATGCTGAGACAGACTGAAGGCAGGAGAGGGATGAGATGGTTGGATGGCATCACTGACTCAATGGACATGAGTTTGAGTAAGCTCTGGGAGTTGGTGATGGACAGTGAAGCCTGGCGTGCTGCAGCAGTCCATGGGGTTGGAGAGTCTGACAGGACTGAGTGACTGAACTGATGAATGAATCCAGTGATATTCTCTATTCCCTCAAACTGTCCATAGTGTTCTTTTTTTTTACTGAATAGCTGATTTACAATGTTTTAGGTATACAGCAAAGTGTTCAGTTATACATCCACATCCACATATATATTTATACATTCTCTTGCAGATTTCCATTAACGATATTACAATATAGTGAATATAGTTCCTTGTGCTATATTGTGCTGTGCTGTGCTTAGATACTCAGTTGTGTCCGACTCTTTGCGACCCCATGAAATGTAGCCTGCCAGGCTCCTCTGCCCATGGGGATTCTCCTGTCAACAATACTGGAGTGGGTTGCCATGCCCTCCTCCAGGGGATCTTTCCAACCCAGGGATCGCCCCAGGTCTCCTGCATTGCAAGCAGATTCTTTGTCTTCTGAGCCACAGTAGTAGATACTTGTTATTTATCTATTTTGTATGTAATAGTATTTGTTGATCCCAATTTCCTAATTTAGCTCCCCCCTTTGTTTTCAATGTCTGCAAGTCTATTTCTCTTCTGTAAATAAATTTAAGATTCTACTTGCAAGTGGTACAGTATACTTGTCTTCTCTGTCTGACTTACTTCACTTAGTATGATAATCTCTAGGTCCAACCAGGCTGCTGCAAATGGCATTATTTCATTCTTTTTTTTTACAGCTGAGTGATATTCTATAGCTGCAATGAACATTGGGGTGCATATATCTTTTCCTTTTCAAATGATGGTTTTCTCTGGATATATGCCAAGGAATGGGATTACTGAATCATATGGTAACTCATTTTTGGTTTAAGGGACCTCCAAACTGTTCTCCACAGTGGCTGTGCCAACTTACAGCAACAGTGCAGGATGGTTCCTTTTTCTCCATGCCCTCTCCACCATTCATTATTCAATGGCCATTGATGATGGCCATTCTGACCAGGGGTGAGGTGATACCTCACTCTAGTTTTGATTTGCATTTCTCTAATAATTAGTAATGTTAAGCATCATTTCATGTGCCTATTCATGTATGTCTTCTATGAAGAAATGTCTATTTAGATCTACCCAATTTTTGACTGGGTTATCTGTTTAATGCATGAGGTTTATTCTTGTCCTTTCTCTTAAAGGACACCCACAAAATTTCACACGTTTCAGGACCCAGGGCCGAAGCAGTGACTTGAAAGGAGCCTCGGTCAGACCTACCTTCTGGTCTTGGAGAATCTCCTGGAGAAGCAGAAGGTGACTGCATCTTACTCTGGGGACACAGACACTAACGGGAGCCATTCTGAGTTACTTATGTCATATGGACACTGGCAGGAACCACTGTAGAATCTCTCCTCTAGCTTATGAGTGCTAGGACCCAACTGCGTCCTTGCCCAACAGCCTATAGGTGAGTGCTGAGACACCCCAAGATAAGCAGCCCATCTGGTGAGGACAGAGCCACATCCATCAGCAGACATGCTCCCTTAAGAGCCCACAGCTGCCTCTGAACATGGCCCTATCCACCAGAGGGTTCAGTGCTCCATTCTACTTACCAGCAGGCAAGCACCAGCCCCAGAAACCCATGGAGCCCAGCCCTGCCCTCAGAGAAGCCTGCTCTAGCCTCTGGATCAGCCTCACTCCAACAGGGGGCAGACACTAAATGCTAGAAAACCACAATCCTGCAACCTACAGACTCAGACTGCCCCCTAAGCTCCCATCCCTGCAGGCCAGGCCCTGCCCTGGGTCCAGTTCGGACATGGTCTGGCCCACTAGCAGGCCAAGTTTCAGAACACCCTAGACACCGTACCAAACTGTGTCAGGAACCTCTCCCCACCCCCACCAGTGGTGTTGGGAAAACTAGACAGCTACACATAAAAAAATGAAATCAGAACAGCTAGTTCCTCACACTACATATAAAAATAATCTCAAAATGGATTAAGGACCTAAATGTAGGACTGGAAACCATAAACTCCTAGAAGAAAATAGAGTGGAATACTTTGACATAAATCATATTTTTGGGGATCTATCTAAAGGAAACAAAAGCAAAAGTAAACTAACTGGATCTAATAAATATTAAAACCTTTTCCATAGCAGAAGAAACCATCAACAAAATGAAAAGACAACCTATGGAATGAGACAGAATATTTGCTAATGTCATGATTGATAAGGGATTAATATCCAAAACCTATGAACAGCTCATACAACTCAACATCAAAAAAACAACCCAATTAAACCTGGGCAGAAGGCCTGAAGAGAAAGTTTTTTAAAGAAGACATACAGATGACCAACAGGCAGATGAAAAGATGATCAATACTATTAATCATCACAGAAATGCAAATTAAAACCAAAATGAGATGTCATCTCACACCTATGAGAATGGCTATCATTAGAAGAGACACAACAAATGTTGCTGTGGATGTGGTTATTGGTGGAAATGTAAATTAATGCAGCCTCTATGGAGAACAGGATAGAGGTTTCTCAGTAAAAACAGAACTACGATATGACCCAGCAGTAAGACCACAGAACTGGTCTGTGGCCCAGAGGTTGAGAAGCCCTGTTACATAATATTTTGCATCAATTACACTTTAATAAAAAAAATTATTGGTGAATAAAGCACATTTTAATTCATTTACTTACCAATTATTTGAGAATCTAGTATGTGCTGGGCATTGTATTAAATACTATACATAATGTTATGGGACAATGAATATTAATATATATTGTTATCTAACCATTTACACACTTAAGATGCTACTAACTTTATTATGAAAAGTTAGAAGATAACATGGATTCAAAAGATGAAATAGTTCATGTTTTCTAAAAGCAACTAGTAAGATTCTATGACTTACCAGGGGGCAATTAGATAGTTGCTCAGCAAGCCTTTCATTAAATGCAAAAATCCACCTCAGTTATTGAAATGGTACATATTATATGGAACAGCATGCTCTATACAATGTATGCATATACATACTTGCCTGTAATCTCAAAATCAGGAATGCATACTGTTTACTGTCTAAATTAGAGACCTTTGACCTGCTTTCCATCTCCCTATTAGTGAATATTAGAAGATATCTGTGAAATCATTTTAAATAGTGTCAAGAAAAGAGTTACATGGACCTCTATAAAGTACTGCAAAAAGGTACACAACTGGGAAGTTTGCACTTTAAAAACTGATATTTTGATTTGTTTGACTATAACTGGCCAACAGTTTACAGCATAAGAAAGTAGAGAGATACTCACCAATTCTAGCACACTTCCAAAATATACCCAACAACCTGCAGAAAATAAAAAAGCAGCTACCGATTACTGGGAAAGACAAATTATTCAGTATCATATAGGTAATTTGTTACATATTAGCATTTTAACTGCTGATGCATTGCTTTAAACTGAAATTCATTTGATATTGAGCCACTACTTATATAGAAAAGTAGGACACAATAGCTTGCAAACCATCAATGTACAGAAGCTATTAGAAATTGGAACATACATGGTGTCACAGGTTGGGCCCAAAGTAAATTAATGTAAGAATGGCAAAAATTTGCACAAGAGCTTACTATTAAAAGATTAATTCAGTCAACTTCAAGCGCTTTATCTTCAAAAGCAAAAAACACATAATGCTGATTTAAATAAACATTAATTTTGCAAAAACAGTACATGGACACAGTTGGTTTTGGATAAACTTTGACATTAACTGAAAAAACTTTTTACTGAATATAGTTCTATATTTAAATGATCTATAATCATGAATTCCAATGACAGTATTTACATGACCATAACATTAAATGAGGAGGAATACAAAAATACGAGCCTATATTTCAATGTAATATATTCAACATAACATATCTCAACACAAGAAAACCCTAGTTTAGGGATATTGTATATGAAACTATAATTTCATATAAAATTTAAAATATATATTTAAAATACATATATTCTGGAAATAATAAAAATTAGACATATTTCTATTTCAGTTCCATGAATAAAGATATAAATACATATTATATGGATATATCACTTATTTTGCAAGTACTAAAAAATGTACTAACAGTACTAAAAAAGTACTAACAGCTTAAAAAAAATGACATTCAATGAACAGAGATATTTGAAAAAAAAAATAGACAATTATTTTGATGTGACAAAAGAACAGAAATGTAAATAGTATTGCACATGGTTACAAATCAAGATAAACTAACATTAAAATTACTGCAGTGAATTAGAATTGTTACAGGAAGAAAATCAGGTTTATATTTGAGATAAATTATATTTTCTTTGCCCAAAGAGATGGCTGGCAATAAATCATTATACTGGAATGGTTAAGACTAAAAAAAAATGCTGAGTCAATTAAGTTCCAAACATGTTCCTCCTCTGAGGTATACAGTAATTTCCTGACATCAAAGCAAAAAGTCCCTTAGTTCAGATTAAATGAAATGGGCAAAAATATAAATATTGTGAAGGATAGGAATTCTGACAGGTGAAACAACTTCACTATAAGAATAAAAAGGACAAATGTATACTCTTGAAAGCAAAGGATCAGGGCTAAACTGTGCCTAAGTTCAATTCTACTGAATTGGCTGCATAACTGTGAGCAGGTTATTTTACCTCATTTTAATAGGGTTGCTATAAGGGTTAAATGAGTTATTACACAGAAAGTCTTTAGAATAGTGACTAACATGTGCTATGTTCAATATTACATAGGCTAAAGGTATGGACAATAACTCCAGGTATCACTAACATTGGCTTACACTTCATCAAAAAAATGGAAGACAACTTGTTAGTGATCTGCAATGCCCTGCAAACTTGATTCTAAAAATCTACTGATTATAAAATGAATTACTGACTCAAAGCTGCTCTGGTTGAGGTATTCAGAAGTAGGACACTTGAAGTTCCTCTATGGGAAGCTTAGGGCCCTTCAGAACAGTCTGAAACCATATCATCACAGTCAAGGTCTTTGCAGGTCTTATAGTCTAGAAATTAGCATCAAAGCATCAGTAGGAAATTGGTATAACAGAGCATATTAAAAGCTACTTAAGTGAAAAAAATTCCTAATTTGGCAACATAAGAGATTAACTGGTACTGCTTTGGTCTTTTTCACATATTTCCGTACCTAGACATTTACACGATATCCCAAATGTTAAAAGGAACTTAAGCTGGTAAGCACCAATACAAATATGCTGCTTAGTTTTTAAAGACATAAACCAGTAAGCATATATGCTGATAAAATTAAAAAGTCTATGAAAATAGAAACTAGACAAAATAGCAACTCTTCGCTGCTGCTTTTAAGTTCTATACTATTTGAAGCAGCAAAAAATGAAGTTGCTATTTTCAACAGTGAAGTTATTAAGAACTCATTTTATCTAATTGGTCCACTTTATCTAATTGGCTCACTTAAGAGTGGAACACTCAGTATAATCAAAGGAAAGTTTACTATGACTTTCATAAATGTATATTTTTAACAGAAAAGAACAAGGACCAGTAAAAATGTCTTCCACAGAAATTATTTCATTTGTACAAGTCAAAATAAAAGGAGCTTAACATTTGTATAGAGACAATGTTTTTTAGGGCTTCCATTGTGGCTTAGTGGTAAACAATCTGCCTGCCAATGCAGGAGACACAGGTTTGACCCCTGATCTGGGAAGATCCCACACGCTGAGGAGCAACTAAGCCCATGAGCCATAGGAATTGAGCCCACGTGCTCCAACTACTGAAGCTTGCCTGGCCTGAGAGCCCATGCTCCTCAGTAAGAGAAGCCACCGCAATGAGACGCCTGCACACCACAACTAGAGAGTAGCTCCCACTCTCTGCAAACAGAGAAAAGCCCATGTAGCAAGCAGCGAAGACCCAGCACAGCCAGAAGCAAACAAAACAAAAAGTTTTTCAAAAAAGCTTTCAAACAGCTAACCGTATCATATATACTTTAAAATGTAAAAATAGGCATGCTATTCCTTTGGTTTTATGTAGGAGAAATATACTACTACTCAACCTCTACTGTAAGGTTGGCAGCCCTGAGAACTCCTTTTTTAATGTAGCATGTTGTGGATGTATTCCTGCTTCCAAAGGAATGAGAAGCAGACATTTCCACATGCAGCCTACTTTGTCGCAGCACCAGAAATGTACAAATACTCTGTTCTACCACTATGGGATTATTCATGAATGAAATAAATTCTTTATTAAACATTATGTATTAGAAATCTAAAATAACAATCGATGAGATTGTTTACTGGATTCTACCATAGGTATGACTCTTTGTGACCCCATGGACTGTAGCCTGCCAGGCTCCTCTGTTCATGGGATTTCCCAGGCAGAATATTGGAGTGGGTTGCCATTTCCTTTTCCAGGGGATCTTCCCAACCCAGCAATTGAATCTGTGCCTTCTGCATTGCCAGGTGGATTCTTCACTGCTGAGCCACCAGAGAAACCCACAGGGGATTGCAGAGAAAGGGAAGGAGGAAATAAAATTATTTAGCTGAGTAGAAAGGCTTCTCGTACAACTAAGCAACAAATAAAATTATATAATTTCAACAAAGGGACTGAAGACTCAGTGCAATAATAGTTCAGACAAAAGGTGGAATGATAAGAACATAATCTCTACAAAGGAAGTGAGATGTTGTCAGAAAAACCCATGGACAAATAACATCTGTTTTCACCTTCAGTAAGTTAAATAAAATGCCTTAGGACAATAGAGACAGATCATCAGTTTATTGGAACAAGAGTACAGATTTTCATTATTCAAAACTGGGTAGCGGTTCTCTATGCCTTTATAGATGTTCAAACAAACCTACATAATAAAAAGAAATGGTAACAAAAGCCAAATGATTTAGATAATGGAATGTTTGAATAAATGTTAATTATGACCCCAAAGATATAATGCAGTTGAAGGAAAGATAATTATTTCCTCTCATAGTTGAATATCTACTACCTTGCTTCTTGTAGGAGATTTTCTTAGTGGAAAAACAGAGCCTGACTTTGCTCTGTTAGACAACTTTGCTCTGTTATTAGAACTTTTCCTTTCCATCAAAAACAAAAAAGGTGGAGATAATTAATTATTCCTATGTGAAGTGTTCTATTTCATCCTACTATTTCTTAAGATGATTAAGGACCTTACCATGAAAGGATTAAGACAATTATTCACAGAATTAATCTGTAAGGCAAAAAAAGTTTAGACAGTATTCACCATATGGTCTCTGTTTTTTTTTTTTTTTTTTTTAATATAGTTGTCCTTCTGGTTGAACTCAACATGTATTTCTGTGTGAGGAACATGGCACTTAAAAATTTTAAGTCTATGTTGTATTCCATTAAGCTCAATTTTGGCAGGAGTGTTAACATACAATTAAAAGGGATGTGACATGCCCAAAGCTTAACTTTTACTATTGCTTTAAGAAAGCTAAATCTCTCCAAAGATGTTTGCTTTATGATACAGCTGGGAAGCCTATATGATTAGAGTGGTCCTGGAGTGGAGGTGGGATGTCTATATTAGTACTGTAGTGGACACAGTGCTTATAAACTGTTTAATGCTTTCAAGATAAGATAATGGATTTTACTATTAAAAATGAAGGCCAAACCCTGTCTCTGAAACTACTAAACTGTAGCTATATTTTCAGAAAGAAAAACTATCTCATCTTTTAAAATACACTTTTTTTTTTCAGTCCAGCACACTTCAGGTAACTTCTGCTATTTATCTTTTTGGTGAGAATCTATGAATATAAAGATCTGGATTTTTTTAAAACAAGAAAAAACAATGTAAAAAGTTATTTTTACATAATTTAGTTATACAAACTAAATTATATATAGAAATTAAATTACTTAATGACTTTCAATAGTTGGCATTTAATATCTCTAAGAACTAACTTGGGTGATTAAACATTATTAGTAACATACCCAGTTTTATTTCTGTCCAGGAGGCTGGGTGCCAAGGATCGGATATAAGCACAGGTACATATAAGCAGCAAGATTACAGTCAACAGACTCTGAAAATTGAAAATGGCAGACTAAAAAGAGAAAAAGAAAAATTAATGTCACAAGATAAACTGCATAGGTAACAAAAAAAGTCAGACAATTCCATATTAAGAATCACATTTTTTTCTTCAAAAAGGCAAACAGAATGACATGTCTGAGAACACTTTTTAAAAGCAGAAAGTGAAGTTGCTCAGTCACGTCCAACTCTTTCCAACCCCTTGGACTGTAGCCTACGAGGCTCCTCTGTCCGTGGAATCTTCCAGGCAAGAATACTGGAGTGGGTTCCCATTTCCTTCTCCAGGGGATCTTCCCAACTCAGGGATCGAACCCAGGTCTCCTGCATTGCAGGCAGACGCTTTACCATCTGAGCCACCAGGGAAGCCTTAAAAGCAAAATCACAAGGTATTTTGAGACCATACCTTCTTCTCCATTCTTTGGGCTAAGGAATTCAGAAGATGCAACAAAAATTCTAAATTCAAGAACTTAAAAATACCACCAAAAATGTTACAAATCCAAACCAGCTCACCAAAGCCAAACCAATAATTAATACAGATGTCCTAGAATTCCAGACTACTAGACAGAACACATGGTCTTCAAGCTCTGCAAGTAAGCTGGCTATGTAACCTCAGTTGAATACTGCCCTCTCTAAATCTCTGTTTCACATCAGCAAAACCAGGTGGAGAATGGGGAGACAGATTCAATGCTGGCTCAAGATTTTTTTTTTTCTTATTAATACAGTATTTATTTGTCTTCCTTCTGTCAGGCCCTGAGCCAACCACCTTCCCCAGGTTGCCTGGGGAGGTACGGAAAAAGAAACATACAGGGCAGACGAGACACGGGAGAAGAACTATGGGAGGTGGAAACGGCTCCTTCACATGGCGAAGAGGATGAGAAAGGCCACCATCAGGCAAAAGAGCCCCATGGCCTCCGAGAGGGCAAAGCCCAGAATGGCGTAGGAGAAGAGCTGCTGCTTCAGAGAAGGGTTCCTGGCATAACCAATGATGAGACTCCCAAACACGGTCCCAATTCCAGCTCCAGAGCCAGCCACCCCTACTGTGGCAGCCCCAGCTCCAATGAACTTGGCTGCTGTGTCAATGTCCCTTGAAATGGCACTGGTTTGGAAACTGCGGCTAGGAGTCAGTGAGGTGGTCAGGGGACGGGGGACTACTGCCAAGCTGCTGTGGCTCTCATCTGTCAGTGTCTCCGGTCGTCTTACCACCACTGCAGACAGTGATCGGCTCAATAGTGTAGAGGTTCTCCTGATCAAGGAGGGGGTGGAGACGAACTTGGCGCAAGTGTACATTTTCAGGGGATGAAGGGCTGCGGCAGGAGAGCTGCTCCCAGTGCAGAGAAGACAGAGAGCTGGCTTAAGATTTTTCAATTCTGAAATTCTCTTAGAATAAGAATGCTTTAAGTAGTCATGTTCCATGCATTGACTAATAGTTGTCAATTAGATTTTGGGGAAAAAAAGTACTTGCTCATTCACTGCTGATACTTTAAAAGTTATTAAGATAAAACATTTAACACAAGAATCTGTTCTTAAATAAAACTATTACACATTTATCATAATACTCATCCCTAAAGAGGGGACAAACGGAATCTCCAGAACCTAACTACCCGTCAGCCACACAGTGGGAGCCCAGTAAGAGATGATGGAGTAAATAAAACCATTTTTAAAAAGTACAGGAATACTACTGTACATACAAAAGAACAACTTTTCTATTATATACAGGTAGCTAAAATATATCAATCTCACACAGTAGCTAACAATATATTTATAGTAGACTCAGAAGTACTTCCTGAGGGGGGATCAAGATGGTGGAGGAGGATGTGAAACTCACCTCTACCAACAAAATGCATCAAAAATACATCTACATGTGGAATGATTCTCACAGAAAACCAACTAGAAATGGGCAGAAGATCTCCTATATAAAGCTGCAAGAAAGATCTCCATGTAACCAGGTAGGATAGGGAAGAAAAAAGGCATCAAGATGGGACATCAAGATGCCTCTGGTAGGCATGTGTAAAGGAGAAAGGGTCTACACAGGTAGGCTTGGGAAGCATCCTTGCCTGCTGGAACGAACAGACAGAGCGGTTTCAGGGGCTTAGACTTGATAGGAATCTACGCATGCTGGCTTGCTAACAATCAGGGTGGAGAGAGACTGCTGCTGACGGCTGCACCTCACCACACTTCCCAGTCAAAGTGTGAATCAGGTTGGGATATAAATATGTACAGCAGCTAAGCAGTGAATCTTCGCAGATACGCTCTGCAGGAGGACGCCATCTATTAATGGCTGCAAGAAGCCAGCTCTTGGGGTCTGGTGTTCCAGGTCTAGCCACAGAGCCCACAGTCCCGAGGCAGGAGGAAGATGGGCACCCACCAGAGTAAAGCAACTAGAGATTCATTCCCTATGGACTGAAACTCCAAGACGAAAATAGCAACACAAATAAGGGAGGAGGCTGGGCCCTGCCCAGACCACACATTTCTCATTCAGCTTCTCATTCATTTCTCATTTAGGGAGTCATGAGACCTCCTCAACCACATTCCTGCAGAAAGGCTCCCTGGAGGTCAAAGCAGGAGTGATGTCAAGGGATATTCTACCCATATGCCTTTTTGGTAGAAGTCATCTTGGCTAAGAGATGTGTGCTCACACATGGGAGAATCCTGAGATATACCAAATATGGACTGTGAACCAGGCAAATCAAAATGACTGGCCAAAAGAAACCTGGAAGAACTTACCCCATAAAAGTAATTCAAACTGCCATGAGGGTGTGACTCAGCAACTCTCTGAGTCTGCCCATGTGTCTATCCACACATACTGTATTCTTTTTTTCCCCCTTTTAACACATACTTTACTTGTTTCACTACTTTCCAACTGTGTGGGTATTCTTTTCTGCAAAGTTGAAGGGCCAGGGCCTTGTCACTGATCACTGGTCTAATGGCTAGGATTGGTGTTCTCACTGCCACAACCTGGCCTCAGTCTCTGGGTGGGGACTCAAGCCCTGCTTTAAGCTGCTACAGGCTGAAGCCACCTGAGGTCAGTCTGAAGCACCCCTAAAGTGGAGGTGGGGGTAAAGGGGGAAGGAGTTGCGAGGTGGGTCCAGGTTTTGGCAGTGGTACTGGGTGGACTTTGAGATGCACAGAAAGGCATGTCTCCAGTAGAGAGCCCCTGTGGAGGAGTACTCAGTGCTCCAGGTCCACCCTCTTCCCACCTCTGCTTGGAGCTGGATCTGAGGTGGACAGGTCCTGAGAGAGGCCTGCCACAGAGGCAGTTAAGGTCCCAGGAAACAGCACAACCATCTTGATTCATGCAGCCACAGTGCCCTGGCCCCCAGAACCAGTCCACTCTGCACCACAGCCTACAGCTTAGCACTATATCTGGGACAAACACAATGGAAAAACAGAAGCAATTTTGGGCTGCTTATGGGCAGAACTGTGGCTGTCAAAAATATTGCACTCACACAGACTATACAGGGATGCTCCCATATTAAAAACACACCTTCAAATCCATAGTAGAGAACTGTTTCTCTTAAATTCATAGAGACAGAATGAAGTTAAGAAAGATGAAAAAGCAGAGGAACTACTCAGATTTAAAAGAATAAGAGAAATTCCCCTGAAAGAAATGAAACAGCCCTCACCAGTCTTCCAGACCCTGGGTTCAAAAAGGAAGAAAAATGTTATAGGAACTAAAAAAGGTAACTGATAGAAATTCAGATCATTGTAACAAGGAACTAGCAACTATAAACACGAACCAATCAAAGGCAGACAATACAGTTGCTAAGATAAGAGCCAATACAGATGCAATCAACAGCAGACTAAATTAGAGAGAACAAATAAGTGATCTGGAGAACAGAATGATGGCAATCACTCAGTCAGAACAGCTAAAGAAAAAACTCTAAAAATATAAACAAGAGATCTCTGAGGTATCATTTTGTTGTCATTTAGTCACTAAGTGATGTCCAACTCTTTTGATCCCCATGGACTGTAGCCCACTAGGCTCCTCTGTTCGTGGGATTCCCCATGTAACAATACCGGGCTGCCAATTCTTTCTCCAGTGAATGTTCCTGATCCAGGGATCAAACCTGCATCTCCTGCACCAGTAGGTGGATTCTTTACCACTGAGCCTTCAGAGAAGCCCATCTGGTGTATCATTAACTGTAACAAAATTCACAATTCAGGGGTCCAAGAAGAAGAGAAATAAAAGGGGACTGAAAATGTATCTGAGGAAATCAAGGCTAAAAACTTCCCAAACCAAAAGAAAGAAACAGATATTCAGGTACAGGAAGCACAGAGGGTCCCCTTAAAGATGAAAGCCAAGTAGACCCACACCAACACATATCATAGTTAAAATGGCAAAAATTTAAGACAAAGACAGAAGTCTAAAAGCAGCAAGAGAAAACCAAAGAGTCATATTCAAGAGAATCACCATAAAGCTATCAGATGAATTCTCTGCAGAAACTCTGTAGGCAGAAACTCAGAAGGGAATGGCATGATATACTCAAAAAGTTCTGAAAGAGAAAAACCTACAACATACTAAACCCTGCAAGATTATCATTTAGACTAGAAAGATAAAGAATTTCTCAGACAAGCAAAAATTAAAAGAGTACAGCAATTCTAAACCTACCCTAGAAGATATATTGAAAGGCTTTCTCTAAAGAGAAAAGAAGCAAGACTTAATAGGAAAAGGGGAAATTACAATAGGAAAGGCAAGCATATAAAAGGATTAAGTAAGTAAAGTCACTCAACTTTACTCTTTGTCCAACTATCTGTGGCCCCATGGACTATAGCCTACCAGGCTCCTCTGTCCATGGGATTTTCCAGGCAAGAGTACTGGAGTGGGTTGCCACTTCCTTCTCCAGGGGATCTTCCCGACCTAGGGATTGAACCCGGGTCTCCCATATTGTAGGCAGACGCTTTACCATCTGAGCCACCAGGGAAGTTTTATCATTTAAAAAAGCCAGTACATTGATTGAAAAACAAGAAAAAAATGACAAAATGCAAGTAGACATAGTTATGTGTCAATATACTTAAGAACCCGGTTCAGTTCAGTCGCTTAGTCGTGTCCGACTCTTTGCGACCCCATGAACCGCAGGATGCCAGGCCTCCCTGTCCATCACCAACTCCCAGAGTCCACCCAAACCCACATCCATCGAGTTGGTGATGCCATCCAACCATCTCATCCTCTGTCGGCCCCTTCTTCTCCTGCCCTCAATCCTTCCCAGCACAGGGTCTTTTCAAATGAGTCAGCTCTTCGCATCAGGTGGCCAAAGTATTGGAGTTTCTGGTTCACCACAAATCAAAAATATACAACAGACTGACAAAAATCAAACAGAAGGGAACTCAAGCATAATATAAAAGAAAACCAACAAACCACGAAAGAAAAAAACAAAAAAGAAGAAATCAACAAAGAAGTACAAAAGTAACTGGAAAACAAGGTTGAAAATGGCAATAAGTACATATTCATCAATAACTGCTTTAAATGTCAATGGACTAAATGACCTGATCAAAAGACACAGGGAGGCAGATTAGACCAAAAATAAGACACTACAATATGCCACCTACAAAAGACTCACTTCAGGGTTAAGAACACACAGACTGAAAGTTAGCAGATGGAAAAAGATATTTCATGGAATTGGAAATGATAAGAAATTGGTGGTAGCAATATTCATATTAGACAAAGGACACTTAAAGTCCATAAAGAAAGGCAGGAAGCACCTTATATAATAAATGGTTAAAAACAGCCAGAGGGTCTTATACTAATTACATATATGCATCAATGGCCAGATCTTTTAGACAGACAATCAGTAAAGAAACAGATATCCTAAATGATACATCAGACCAGTTGGACTTGATATCTACAAGACACTACATCTTCAAAAATCAGAATACATGTTTTTTCTCTTTTAAATAAGCACACATGGAACATTCTCTAGGACGGACCACATACAAGATCACAAAACAAGCCTTAACAAATTTAAGAGCACAGAAATTATCTTAAGCATCTTTTCTGACCACAATGGTATGAAAGTAGACATCAACCACAGGGGGTGAAAAAAACAGGAAAAGAACAAACATATGGAGACTAAACAGCATGCTACAAAAATATAAATGGGACAATGATGAAATAAAAGAAAAAAAAATACCATGAAACAAATGACAACGAAAACGTGCATGCTCAGTCACTAAGCTGGGTCTGACTCTTTGCAACCCCATGGACTGTAGTCTGCCAGGTACCTCTGTCCATGGGATTTTCCAGGCAAGAATACTAGAGTGGGTTGCCACTTTCTTCTCCAGAAGATCGTCCCAATTCACGATCAAACTAGCGTCTTCTGCCCTGGCATGTGATTCTTTACCACTGAGCCACCAGGGGAGCCCCGAAATGAAAACACACCCTTACAAAACCTACGGGATGCAGCAAAAACAGTTCTGGGAAGAAAGTGCACAGAAGCACAGGTCTTCCTCAAGAAACAGGAAAAATCTCTAACAAACATCCTAATTACTCCCTAAAACAATCAGAAACAGAACAAACAAACCCCTATGTTACCTAAAGGAAGGAAATAATAAAGATCAGAAGGCAATAAAATAGAGATTAAAAACAATACAATAGAAAAGATCAGTAAAATAAAGAGCAAGGACTTCGAAAAGTCAAACAGAATCTACAAAATCTAGCCAGGTTCATCAAGACAAGAGAGAGGGCCTAAATAAACAAAATAAGAAATGAAAAAGAAGAAATAACAAATGATACCACAGAAATATAAGAAAATCATAAAAATATAAACAATCATATGCCCACAAATTGGACAACCCAGAAGAAATGGACTAGTTTATAGAAACACAAAGCCTGCCAAAATTAAGTGAACATAACTTGAACAGATTGATCAAGTGAAAGAAAACCTGTAATAAAAATACTCTTTGCAAACAAAAGTCCAGGACTGGGCAGCTTCACTGCGGAATTCTACCAAACATACAAGGAAGCACTTAAATCTACATTTCTCAAATTAGTCCAAAAGTTGAAAAGGACAGAATGCTACCAAATTCATTCCACACCACCACTATCACCTTGATACCAAAGCCAAACAAAGACACTACCAAAAAAGAAAACAACAAGCCAATATCTTTGATGAATATAGATAAGAAAATATGCAAAATATTAGCAAATTGAATCAAATAATACATTAAAAGGATTGAACACCATGATCAAGTGGGATTTATCCCAAGGATACAAAGGTTTCTCAATATCCACAATCACTCAATGCGAGCAAACTGAAGAATAAAAATCACATGACCATCTCAATAAACACAGAAAATGAATTCAAACAAAATGCAACATCCTTCCATACTAAAAACTATAAAACTAGATATAGAGGAAACATCTCAACATAATAAAAGATATTTAGGACAAACTCACAGGCAACAATTCTCAAGGCTGAGAAGCTGAAAGCCTTCCTACTAAATTCAGGAACAAGGGAACAATGCTCACTCTTACCAATTCTTTTTTTTTTTTTAATATAAATTTATTTTAATTGGAGGCTAATTACCTTACAATATTGTATTGGTTTTGCCATACATTGACATGATTCTGCCCTGGGTGAACATGTGTTCCTCATCCTAAACCCCCCTCCCACCTCCTTCCCCATCCCATCCCTCTGGATCATCTCTGTGCACCAGCTCGGAGCACCCTGTCTCACGCATTGAACCTGGACTGGCGATTCATTTCAAATATGATAATATACATGTTTCAATGCCATTCTCCCAAATCATCCCACCCTCACCCTCTCCCACAGAGTTTAAAAGACGGTTCTATACATCCGTGTCTCTTTTGCTGTCTCACATACAGGGTTATCGTTACCATCTTTCTAAATTCCATGTATATGTGTTAGTATACTGTATTTGTGTTTTCCTTTCTGGCTTACTTCCCTCTTTACAATAGGTTCCACTATCATCCACCTCATTAGAACTGATTCAAATGCATTCTTCTTTTTTTTTTTTTACATGTCTTAACTTTTATTGAGGACAAAGTTATATACAAATCATGTTCCCTAGAAACGATAGCTGAATAAAAAAGGACAAGTGGCTCCTGGGTCGTTTCAGGTTAGAGGGATTAAAAGCTGAAGGATGTCACTTGGAGTTAAAGTACATAGGAGAGATAACAGGCATTTTACAGTAGCAGAGAATTTAAACATTCTTTAGGAAGCTGGAAAGGCTCAAGAATTGTAGTTTATTAAAGCCCAAAAGGTAGAGGCACCAAGTACAGTTCACCCCTTTTTCTCTGGTAAGGAACAAAAAGAATTTCCTAGAGGCTAAGTTTTGAGTGTTTCAGCTAGATATCTCAGGAGCATACAATTTTTAAAGGAGCAACATCTGTCCTGTATATATTTTAAAAACTATCTTCTTTTATTCTGCCAATGCGTAGATCAATGTGACGGTTCAGGTGTTCTCCAGAAGTTCGCAGGTTCTTACCAGATTCTCCTCTTTACCCTCTTTGCGGTGCTGGGATCAACAGCTTTCCTCTTTCTAGGTAAGGAGTCCTTATATGCAGCACCGTAGAATTTAGACTTGGAAACTGCCTTCATTTTATTTCACAAATTACCCCAAATGACTCTAGAATCCACTCTTCTGGTTGCCCCTGAATAGGTGAGGTAGGAACTTCCTAGCAGTAAAACAAGACAATAAACAGGATGTATCCAAAACGTGTTTATTGGGATGGTTTCCTGTTCATCTTGATACAGGGTACTTTTAGTGCTGCTTCCGTCTGAAAGAGCATCCTTCTGTAAGCCTTGCTTTTCCTCCTGTAGGCTGGCAGAGGACAGTAGAGCAGCCAACACACAAAACTACTGTTTGTGCATGGCTGAAGACGGTGGTGATTTTATAGCATCCTGGGCATTTTACATCCATGAAATAGGAATTGGGGCTCTGCACCAGGCGCTTCTTCTTGTGTTTCCTCTTCTCCTCTTCTGGAGAGGGATGAAGAAGATCCTTTGCGAGAGGCATGTTCTCGTGAGGAGGTCGTCACCGCCGGAAAGGGCCAAATGCATTCTTTTTAATGGCTGAGTAACACTCCATTGTGTATATGTACCACAGCTTTCTTATCCATTCATCTGCTGACGGACATCTAGGTTGATTACATGTCCCGGCTAATATAAACAGTGCTGCAATGAACACTGGGGAATACGTATCTCTTTCAATTCTGGTTTCCTCGGTGTGTATGCCCAGCAGTGGGATTGCTAGGTCATATGGCAGTTCTATTTCCAGTTTTTTAAGGAATCTCCACTTTGTTCTCCATAGTGGCTGTACTAGTTTCCATTCTGACCAACAGTGTAAGAGGGTTCCCTTTTCTCCACGCACTCTCCAGCATTTATTGCTTGTAGACTTTTGGATCGCAGCCATTCTGACTGGCGTGAAATGGTACCTCATTGTGGTTTTGATTTGCATTTCTCTGATAATGAGTGATGTTGAGCATCTTTTCATTTATTTATTAGCCATCTGTATGTCTTCTTTGGAGAAATGTCTGTTTAGTTCTTTGGCCCCTTTTTGATTGGGTTGTTTATTTTTCTGGAATTGAGCTGTAGGAGTTGCTTGTATATTTTTGAGATTCGTCAGTTGCTTCGTTTGCTATTATTTTCTCCCCATTCTGAAGGCTGTCTTTTCACCTTGCTTATAGTTTCCTCTGTTGTGCAAAAGTTCTTAAGTTTAATTAGGTCCCATTTGTTTATTTTTGCTTTTATTTCCAATATTCTGGGAGGTGGGTCATAGAGGATCCTGCTGTGATTTATGTCAGAGAGTGTTTTGCCTATGTTTTTCTCTAGGAGTTTTGTAGGTTCTGGTCTTACGTTTAGATCTTTAATCCATTTTGAGTTTATTTTTGTGTATGGCGTTAGAAAGTGTTCTAGTTTCATTCTTTTACAAGAGGTTGGCCAGTTTTCCCAGCACCACTTGTTAAACAGATTGTCTTTAATTCATTACCAATTCTATTCAACAGTGCTGAAAACCCTACTTACAGCAATCAGACAAAGAAAAGAAAGAAAGAGCATCCAAAGTGGAAGGGAAGAAGTAAAACTATCTCTGTTTGCAGATGACATGATATACTATTTGCTGCTGCTAAGTCACTTCAGTCGTGTCCGACTCTGTGTGACCCCATGGACTGCAGCCTACCAGGCTCCTCTGTCCATGGGATTTTCCAGGCAGGAGTCCTGGAGTGGGGTGCCATCGCCTTCTCCTATTAAAAAGTTGCTTGAAAATAAGTGCTACCCTAAAAAGCCCAAAGAATGTAGAGAAAAATGATTATAGATCATAAGGGAATTAAAACTGAGTAAGGTGGATAGGAACACAATATTTAAATTGATAGACTGTATAATTATAATATCAACCAGTAGAAAAAGGACTCCATTTATAACAGCAACTAGAACAAAAAGCTAAAATATTCAACATATAGGAACAATCTTAAGAAATCTGTAATATTGGCATTAAAGACCAAAATTGACAAAGCCTTAAAGCATTAAAGCACACAAAAGTCGAATGGGTGGGATACCAGGTTTTTATAGCAGCACTAATCTGTAAATTTAAAGTGAACCCAACAGCAACAAGTTATTTTTGAAGTTGACAACGGATTTTGAAGTACATACAGAAGAATAGGAAGAATAACCAGGAGAATCCTAAAAAAAGAATTACATCTTTCAGAAGCTGTCATAATATTTTTGAAAATTTTTACACATTTTTAATGATTTAATTTACAAACTATTCAAAACATTAAGAAAACTATACATGCTATTTGCCAATATTTTAAGGACAAAAAATCCTCCTGTACAATGCTAAGGGATGGGAAAAAAAGGAAACAAGACTCACAATAAGTATATCTGTACTAGGTTAAGACTTTATGCAAGGAAGAGGAGATAATGCAGTGCTCTCTCTCAAACGTTTTTAACCTAATTCTCAACTTTCCTGAATTTCTCAAACTTTCGAAGTGTTACTATTATGGGCTGAATAAAGTAAAATTGATTTGTAATTACTGTTTTAATAGTTATTTTCATACAGGAAACTATGGGCACATATTCACCCCACTTGAACGATTCTATGATGATCTAGAAGACCTCCTAGAACTAACACCAATGAAAGATGTCCTTTTCACGATAGAGGACTGGAATGCAAAAGTAGGAAGTCAAGAGATACCTGCAGTAAGATGCAAGTTTGGCCTTGGAGTACAAAATGAAGCAGTGCAAAGGCTAACAGAGTTTTGCCAAGAAAACACACTGTTGATAGCAAACACTGTCTTCCAACAACATAAGAGACAATTCCACACATGGACATCACCAGATGGTCAATACCAAAATTAGATTGATTATATTCTTTGTGGCTGAAGATGGAGAAGCTCTATATAGTCAGCAAAATTAAGACCCAAAGCTGACCGTGGCTCAGATTATCAGCTCCTTATTGCAAAATTCAAGCTCAAATTGAAGAAAGTAGGGAAGACCACTAGACCATTCAGTTCAGTTCAGTCGCTCAGTTGTGTCTGACTCTTTACGACCCCATGAATTGCAGACCATTCAGGTATGACCTAAATCAAATCCCTTACGATTATACAGTGGAGTTGACAAATACATCCAAGGCATTAGATATGGCAGACACAGTGCCTGAAGAGCTATGGATGGAGGTTCATTAACACTGTACAGAAGGTGATGATTAAAAGTATCCCCAATAAAGAGAAGCGCAAGATGACAAAGTGATTGTCTGAGGAGGCCTTACAAGCAGCTGAGAAAAGAAGAGAAGCAAAAGGCAAAGGAGAAAGGGAAAGATATACCCAACTGAATGCAGAGTTCTAAAACAGCAAGGAGAGATAAGAAAGTCTTAAGTGAACAATGCAAAGAAATAGAGGCAAGCAATAGAATGGGAAAGACTGGAGACCTCTTCAAGAATATTAGAGATATCAAGGGGACATTTCATGCAAGGATGGGCACAATAAAGGAAAGAAATGGTAAGGATAAAAAAAGAAGCAGAAGAGATTAAGAGGTGGCAGGAATGTACAGAAGAACTATATTAAGAAGGTCTTAATAACCCAGATAACCACAATGGTATGGTCACTGACCTAGAGCCAGACATTCTAGAGAGTAAAGTCAAGTGGGCCTCAGAAAACCTAACTACAAACAAAGCTAGCGGAGGTGATGGAATTCCAGCTGAGCCATTTCAAATCCTAAAAGATGAGCTGTTAAAGTGCTGCATTCAAGGTGTCAGCACATTTGGAAAGTCAGCACTGGCCACAGGACCAGAAAAGGTCAGTTTTCATTCCAATTCCAAAGAAAGATAACGCCAAAGAATGTTCAATTTTTATATAATTGCGCTCATTTCACATGCTAGCAAGGTAATGCTCAAAATTCTTCAAGCTAGGCTTCAGCAGTATGTGAACCAAGAATTTCCAGATGTACAAGCTGGGTTTAGAAAAGGCAGAGGAACCAGAAATCAAACTGCCAAAATTTGTTGAATCATAAAAAAAGTAAGGGAATTCCAGAAAATCATCTACTTCTATTTCATTGACTACATTAAAGTCTTTGACTGTGTGGATCACAACAAACTGGAAAATTCTTAAGGAGGTGAGAATACTAAACCACCTTAGCTGTCTCCTGAAACACCTATATGTAGCACAAGAAGCAACAGGTAGAATCCTACATGGAACAACTGACTGGTTCAAAACTGAGAAAGGAGTATGAAAAGGCTACACAATATCACTCTGTTCATTTAACTTATATGCAGAGTACATCATGTGACATACCAGGCTAGATGAATGATAAGCTGGAATCAAGACTGCCAGGAGAAATATCAACAACCTCAGATATTCAGATGATATCCCTCTGATGGCAAAAAGTGAAGAGGAACTAAAAAGCCTCTTGAGGAGAGTAAAAAAGCTAGCTTAAAACTCAGTATTCAAAAAAACTATGGTTATGGCATCCAGTCCTATCACTTAACGGCAAATAGAAGGGGAAAAAGTGGAAGCAGCAACAGATTTTATCTTCTTGGGTTCCAAAATCACTGCTGATGGTGACTGCAGCCAAGAAATTAAGACACTTGCCCCTTGGAAGGAAAGCTATTACAAACCTAGATATTGTATTAAAAAGCAGAGACATCATTTTGCAAACAAAGGCTTGTATAGTTAAAGCTATGATTTTTCCAGTAGTCATGTAAGGATGTGAGAGTTGGGCCATAAAGAAAGCTGAATGCCAAAGAACTTATGCTTTTGTTTTTTCTTTTTCTTTTAATTGGAGGCTAATTACTTTACAATATTGTGGTGGTTTTGCCATACATTCACATGAATTGATGCTTTTGAATTGTGGTGCTGGAGAAGACTCTTGAGAGTCCTGTGGACTTTAAGGAGATAAAACCAGTCGATCTGAAAGGAAATCAACCCTGAATATTCATTGAAAGGACTGATGCTGAAGCTCCAATACTTTGGCTACCTGATGCAAAGAGCTGACTCATTGGAAAAGACCCTGATGCTGGGAAAGACTGAAGGCAAAAGGAGAAGAGGGCATCAGAGGATGAGATGGTAAGATAGCCTCACTGACTCAATGGACAAGAATTTAAGCAAACTCTGGAAGACAGTGAAAGACAGGGAAATGTGAAATGTTCACATCATGTGAAATTCAGGGCAGATGAAGCACAAGCTGGAATCAAAACTGCCGTGAGAACACAACATCAGATTTGCAAATGATGTCACACTAATGGTAGAAAGTGAAGAAGAACTAGAGCCTCTTGATGGAGGTGAAAGAGACGGAAAAAGCTGGCTTAAAACTCAACATCCAAAAAACTAAGATCATGGCATACAGTCCCATCATTTAATGGCAAATAGAAGGGGAAAAAGTGGGAACAGTGGCAGATTTCATTTTCTTGGGCTCCAAAACCACTGTGTACGGTGACTGCAGCCACAAAATTAAAAAGACACGTGCTCCTTGGAAGAAAAGCTATGACAAACCTAGTTGTTTTTATTCAGTTGCCCAGTCGTGTCCAACTCTTCGCGACCTCATGGGCTGCAGCACCCCAGGCCTCCGTGTCCTTCACCATCTCCCAGAGTTTGTCCAAGTTCACGTCTACTGCATCGATGATGCCATCCAGCCATCTCATCCTCTGACGCTTTTCAACACACCGTCTAGGTTTGTCGTAACTTTCCTGCCAAGAAGCAATCATCTTCTGATTTCACGGCTGCAGTCACCATCCACAGTGACTTTAGAGCCCAAGAAGAGGAAATCCGTCACTGCTTCTACCTAGGTCTGACAAACCTAGATGGCTTATTAAAAAGCAGAGACATCACTTTGTTTTTCCAGTAGTCACGTACAGATGTGAGAGATGGACCATAAAGAAGGCTG
Source organism: Ovis aries (assembly GCF_016772045.2). Lineage (NCBI taxonomy): Eukaryota > Metazoa > Chordata > Mammalia > Artiodactyla > Bovidae > Ovis > Ovis aries. Next base: position 80,483,003 of record NC_056058.1, read on the forward strand.
AATACAAGGGATCATAAGAGACTACTATGAGCATCTATATACCAATAAAATGGACAGCCTGGAAGAAAAGGACAAAAACTTAAAAAAGATACAACCTTCCAAGACTTTAAGGCTTCCCTGGTGGCTCAGACAGTAAAGCGTCTGCCTGCAATGCGGGAGACCAGGGATTCCTGGGTCGGGAAGATCCCCTGGAGAAGGAAATGGCAATCCACTCCAGCACTCTTGCCTGGAAAATCCCATGGATGGAGGAGCCTGATAGGCTACAGTCCATGGGGTTGCAAAGAGTCGGACACGACTGAGCGACCTCACTTTCACTTTTCCAAGACTGAACTAGGAAGAAACGTAATAGAAAATATGAACACACCAAACACAAGTAATGAAATTGAAACTGTGATTAAAAAACTCCCAATAAACAAAAGTCCAGGACCAGATGGCTTCATAGGCAAATTCTATCAAATATTTACAGAAGCATTAACACCTATCCTTCTGAAAATATTCTGAAATATTGCAGAGGAAAGTATCCTCCCAAACTCATTCTATGAGGTCACCATCACTCCGATGGGCTTCCCTGATAGCTTAGTTGGTAAAGAATCCATCTGCAAGGCAGGAGACCCCAGTTCAGCTCCTGGGCTGGGAAGATCCACTGGAGAAGAGATAAGGCTACCCACTCCAGTATTTTTGGGTTTCCCTTGTGGCTCAGCTGCTAAAGAATCCACCTGCAATGTGGGAGACCTGGGTTTGATGCCTGGGTTGGGAAGATCCCCTGGAGAAGGGAAAGGCTACCCACTCCAGTATTCTGGCCTGGAGAATTCCATGAACTGTATAGTCCATGGGGTCTCAAAGAGTCGGACAGCGACCTTCACTTCACTCACTCTGATACCAAAACACACACATGCATACAATTATAGGCCATTATCATTCATGCAGAGGTTCAAAAATCCTCAACAAAATACTAGTAAACCAAATTCAACAACACATTAAAAGGATCATACACTGTGATCAGATGGATTTCAAGGATGCAAAGAATTTTAAATATTCCCAAATTAGTGTGACACTAACAAGCTGAAGAATAAGAACCATATGATCATGTATTAGGTGCACAAAAAGCTTTCAACAAATTATACATCTATTTCTGATAAAAACTCTCCAGAAAGTGGACATAGAGGGAAAATACCTCAACATAATAAAGGACATATATGTCAAACCTACAGGTAACAATATATTCAATGGTGAAATGCTGAAAGCATTTCCTCCAAGATCAGGAACAAGACAAGAAGTCCAGTCTCACCACTTTTATAAACATAGTTTTGGAAGTCCTATCCATGACAATCAGAGAGAAAAAAGAAATAAAAGGAATCCAAACTGGAAAATATGTGATGTGTCACTGTTTGCAGATGGCATAGTATTATACAAAGAAAATCATAAAGAGGCTATAAGTACTAGAGATCATCAATGAATTCAATAAGGTTGCAGGACAAAGAATTAATACACAACAATTTCTTTCATTTCGATACACCAACAGTGAAATATCAGAAAGGGAAATAAACAAACAGTTCCCTTTACCATTGCATCAAAAAGAATAAAATACTTAGCAATAAACCAACTTAAGGATACAAAAGATATGCACCCTGACTATCCTACGCAAGTCAATCTACATATTCAACACAATCCCTATCAACTTATGAATGGCATTTTTCACAGAACTAGAACACAAAATTTTATAATTTGTATGGAAACTCCACCCCCACCACCCACCCCCCTGCAGTGGCTCAGAGGTTAAAGCGTCTGCCTGGAATGTGGGAGACCTGGGTTCGATCCCTGGGTCGGGAAGATCCCCTGGAGAAGGAAATGGCAACCCACTCCAGTACTCTTGCCTGGAAAATTCCATGGAGGGAAAAGTCTGGTAGACTACAGTCCAAGAGTCTGATAGGAATGAGCGACTTCACTTTCACGGAAACTCACAGGATCCTGAATAGCCAAAAGCAATCATGGAAAGAGAAATAGAAGTGGACGAATCACATTCTGTGACTTCAGATTATACTACAAATCTGTAGAAGTCAAAACTTGTTACTGGCACAAAAACAGAAATATAGATCAAAGGAAGAGGGTAGAAAGCCAAGAAATATACCAGTGCACCTACGGTCAATTAAATCTATGACAAAGGAACCAAGAATACACAATGCAGAAAAGACAGTCTCTTCAATAAGTGGTGCTGGGAAAGATGGAGAGCTACAAGTAAAAGAATGATATTAGAGTACCATAAACAAAAATAAACTCAAATGGTTTAAAGATCTAAATTTAAGACTGGATACAATCAAACTCCTAGAGGAAAACACAAGCAGAACACTCTGACATAAATTGCACCAGTGTCTTTTTGGATCCCTCTCCTATAGTAATGTAATGAAAAACAAACAAATGGGACCTAATTAAACTAAAAGCTTTTGCATAGCAAAGGAAAAACAACAACAACAACCAAAAAAACAATGCACAGAGTGGGAGAAAATATTTGCAAACAAAGTGACCAACAAGAGCTTAATCTCCAAAATATACAAACAGCTCACACAGTTCAATATTAGAAAAAAACAAACAATGCAATCAAAAAATGGGCAGAAGATCTAAACAGACATTCCTCCAATGAAGACATATAGATGGCCAAAAAGCACACGAAGGATACCCAACATTACTAATTATTTGAAAAACGTAAATCAAAGCTAGTGAGGTCTCCTCACACGGTCAAAATGGCCATTATAAAAAAGTCTACAAACAATAAATACTGGAGAGGACGTGGAAAAAATGGAACCTTCCTACACTATTGGTGGGAGTGTAAACTGGAACAGGCACTATGGAGAATAGTGAGGAGTTTCCTTAAAAAACTTAAAATAGAACCATCATACAATGCAGTAATCCCATTCCTGAGCACATATCTGGAGAAAACCTATACATCCCAATGTTCATCGCCACACTATTCATAATAGCCAAGACAGGGAAACAACCTAAATGTCCACTGACAAAGAAATGAATAAAGATGGTGAGTACATACGCACAATGGAGTATTACTCAGCCATAAAAAGAATGAAATAATGCCATCTGTAGCAACTTGGATGGACTTACAGACTGTCATAGTAAATGAAACCAGAGAAAGTCAAACACTGTATGATATCACTTGTATGTGGAATCTCAAAAAATGATACAAAGGAACTTACAAACCAGAGGAAGATTCACAGACTTTGAGAACAAACATGGCTACCAAAGGGGAAAGATTGGGGCAAGGGATAATTTAGGAGCTTAGGATTAATATAAACATAAAATAATCAACAAGGACCTACTGTTTAGTACAAGGAACTCTACCCAGTATCCTATAATAACCTACATAAAAAAGTACGTAGGTTATCCTATAATAACCTACATAAAAAAGTATCTGCAAAAGAATGGAAAATGTACATGTATAACTGAATCACTTTGCTGTACACCTGAAATTAACACAACACTGTAAACCAACTACACCCCAATATAAAATAAAAATTAAAAAGAAAGTACATAGCATGGTTCCTTTCCTGTTAATAGCTAACAACAAGAATTCGCTGATATTCACTAAATTCTTGTTTTGGATGATCTTATTCATCCTCACATTTGATGCGGATGTTATTAATATCCTAATCTTATACATTAGATAAGTAAGGCATACAGTGGTTATAAATGAAGGAGAATAGGACATACATTTAAAAAATGAAATAGCAACTTCTAATATATGTAAATAACAACTGAGCAATACTGACCAAAAAAAAAAAAAAAAAAAAAAGCCATTTTCACAAAAAAAATTCAGGAGAGGCTTCAAGGAACTGACTCAAGCCTGAAAGGGCACAATCAAATGGCAAAGAATACAGAGCCGGCTCCACAAGAGACACAAGCATGGGAAACATCCCCAAAGAATCAGGAATTTGCATATTCAGGGAATAATGAGCAGACTTACTGTACCAAGCAAAGGATTTACTTAGTAGAGTGGATGGAAAAGAAATTTGCAAATTTGTTTATTATCTTCCTAATAGAGTGTCTAAATTCATGATTTTGCAATCTATACTTTATTCCCTGAATGTCTTGTTAAAGAAATGTACTTAAATGATATGTCTGGGATTGATTTCTAAATAACCCAGTGTGTGTGTAGGGGGAGGTGTGGAGTTGATGAAGAAATGCTGAGTATATGTGGCTTCACTATACTCTTCTTTCTACCTTACATGTTTAAATTTTTTATCATAAAAGATTTTAAAGAGGCACTTAAAAACATACCATTATTAAAGAAGTGGGGTGTGTAAACATATTTTAGTGTGTGAAATCATTTACAAATGAAAACCATTTAGTCATATGTACTATATGATACACACAACTTTGTTCCTGGGATTTATAGACCCTAAAATTTAAACAAATAATCTTAGGTGGTAAAGTCTTTAGATGTACTTAGACTCTGGTCAAGAGTGTTTCAAAATCACAGACGTTAGTCTACCACTGCCTAGCCTACCTAAGCACTCCTCTTAATGCTTAGCATCTGTTGTCAGCTGATACAAAATTTTAGTCTCAGAGTTAAAGGAAACAGATGTTACTGTTCTGTAGATAAGTAATTGAGGTTTTCAACAGGAAAGTGTTATTGAAGGGAAGGGAGGATGCTAAGAAGAAAGCAAGCATATTTAATCACAAAATAGAGGGAAAGATGATAAAAAAAAGGTGAAAAGGGAAGTATAATTCACTTACTGTGTTTTTTTTTTTTCAGATCCTTTAAATCATGCATTTTTCAAGGTACCCTATGTTTTTGTACATGCTATCCAGTTTTGTTCAACCTTCTGGTCTCGAGAGTCATCTCCTCTGTGAAGTCCTCCCTGTCCCCACCCCACTCTCCACACCAAGCAGAGGCTGGATCTTTATACATTTACATGCTACACACATACCTGTCACCTGCCAGACTGCTCTATAACTGTTTCCTCTATTTTATGGAGGTTCTTATTAATCTCCTGTGCTTATTAAATAAAACAGTACACAGCAGTCACTGAGAAAATACTGAATGAACAGGAACTCGAACACAACTGCAAATAAACATTTTAACAAATGCAAGAGCACACTTAGATTCCAAATTAACAATGCATGTTATTAAAAAAATGTAGGTTAGTCTGCTGAATGTTTTCTTAACTGTTTAAGAGAAACCTCCACACACAGCTTTGCATTTATATTTACTTATCAAGATTGCGGGGAGAAATATCAATAACCTCAGATATGCAGATGACATCACCCTTATGGAAGAAAGTGAAGAGGAACTAAGAAGCCTCTTGATGAAAGTGAAAGAGGAGAGTGAAAAAGTTGGCTTAAAGCTCAACATTCAGAAAACGAAGATCATGGCATCCGGTCCCATCACTTCATGGGAAATAGATGGGGAAACAGTGGAAACAGTGTCAGACTTTATATTTTTGGGCTCCAAAATCACTGCAGATGGTGACTGCAGCCATGAAATTTAAAGACGCTTACTCCTTGGAAGAAAAGTTATAACCAACCTAGATAGCATATTCAAAAGCAGGGATATTATTTTGCCGACTAAGGTCCGTCTAGTCAAGGTTTTGGTTTTTCCTGTGGTCATATATGGATGTGAGAGTTGGACTGTGAACAAGGCTGAGCGCCGAAGAATTGATGCGTTTGAACTGTGGTGTTGGAGAAAACTTTTGAGAGTCCCTTGGACTGCAAGGAGAGCCAACCAGTCCATTCTGAAGGAGATCAGCCCTGGGATTTCTTTGGAAGGAATGATGCCGAAGCTGAAACTCCAGTACTTTGGCCACCTCATGCGAACAGTTAACTCATTGGGAAAGACTCTGATGCTGGGAGGGATTGGGGGCAGGAGAAGGAGCTGACAGAGGATGAGATGGCTGGATGGCATCACGGGCTCGATGGACCTGAGTCTGAGTGAACTCTGGGAGATGGTGATGGACAGGGAGGCCTGGCATGCTACGATTCATGGGGTCGCAAAGAGCTGGACACGACTGAGCGACTGAACTGAACTGATCAATGATATTTTGCAAAATTCAGAATGAAGAAACATACGTTTGTGCTAAGGGCCAGGGCTATAGGGTAAAAGAAAGGTCTGAGGTAATTTATTCTCAGCATCCAAATCTTGTATCACTAACCAGAATTCAGAGAAGTTCTACTGAGCAGTCATCCTTGAGGTGCTTGCACAGTGTGTGTCCTTCTGAGTCCACTTAATTTGTAAGAGATATATCCTCATGAGTTCTGGATGCCTGAGGCAGCAGGCAAATTGGCTGGCAGGAAGTTCTAGACCCTCAGATCTAATATGTATCTAATTTTCATCAAAGACACCTTGTGACGATGCCAGGGAGTTATACAATGGCACACTATTCAGTCTAATAAATTCAGCTCACTATTAAACATTAAATAACACACAGTGGAACTAAGGAGTTACGGAGGCTTGAGGAAATAATCTGTTTTCTTGCCTTTTCAAGTTTCTAAAGGCTGCCTGATTCCTTGGTTTAGTGAGCCACTCATCACTCTGACCTTGACAACTTCTTTTGTGATCATGACCCTCTTGCCTCCCTCTCACAAGGATTCTTGTGATTAAACTGCCCTGTCTCCCCGTAATTCAAGAAATAATCTTCCCATTCCAAAACTCTTAATCACACATGCAAAGTCCCTTGTGTCAAATAAGATAACATATTCAGTTTTGTTTTTTTTTTAAAAGGGGGTTGGGGAGAATTGCAAACAACTCCTTTTTATAAAGAGGTATCCAGTAACATTCCCTAGACTCAGGGCTGCCTGAAGCAACTTCTAGAGCACAACCTCAGATACAATCTGAATGGTAACCTTTGGGGTCCTGGAATATAGGAGCCCCACCCTGTCCATTATTATCAGAGTTGTGCTTGTTCTTCTAAAACTGGCAATGAATATCTCAACCTTTTTTTTTTTTCCCTCAAAGGCCCCTTTTTACTATCCCTTCATATTCCAGACCCATCATACTACTTAACAGCTAATCAGAGCTTCTGATGTGCTTCAAATCACTGCACTAAATTAATTTATCAAACTAGAAGGAAATCAACTTGATGAATCAGTCACTCTGCATAATTACTCTGAAGTAGATGGTAATTTATTAGGCCACTGAAATAATAAAAATAACCCAGACTTTCATTTGGTCACATTAGATTGAACTGTTTATCAATAAAGGATAGAGACTAGTCAATGCAAAGGTTAACGTCCAAAATGAAATTACCTCTAATGTTGACATGTCTCTTTAAAACTCTCTATTCTCAAGTTGATTTGAAAAGTTAGGAGTATTTATTTCATGTTCAATTTCTATCATTGTATCCATAAATATATAATTTGTTATTTTCGGAGTCATTCCTGAATGTTATACTAAGTACGGGTATGGGGCTTCCCTGGTGTCTCAGAGGTTAAAGCGTCTGCCTCCAACGTGGGAGACCTGGGTTCGATCCCTGGGTAGGGAAGATCCCCTGGAGAAGGAAATGGCAACCCACTCCAGTATTCTTGCCTAGAGAATCCCATGGACAGAGGATATAAGGGCAAGACTTCAACATAAGAGTTTTGTTTTTAGATACATAATTAAAAATACTTTTAAGTTAAAAAATACCCCAAAACATTGGGAACAGAAGTAAAAAGGGGGGAAAGATTCAGGCGTTAGAATAGTACAAAGAAAGAAACAATGAAAAACGCTAAAAAAAAAATACATGTATTAATATGCTAAACAGTGCTCTGTCCAAGACTGCTAAATGACTGGTTGCTTGCTAACTACTTATTTTGCAGAAAAGACTTTGGCTAAGCCTCCAGTATATTCAATAGCCCTGGATTTCTTGAGTTCCATGGAGCTTATTTATTTTTAGGATTATCAACACAAATTATTTAGCTAGTCTATTGATTAAGGGCCTTCTTTATGCATAACACTGTCTGGGAGCTTCAAATGTTGACTGCCTCCTACATGGGGAATACATTTTTATTGACATATTAATTCTTACAGTTTAACTGAGAATCAAACTTAAATTTTTAAAACTCTAAACACTATTTTACTAATTTCAATATCTATTGTTTTCATGCAAAATTAAAGTTCTTGATCCCTCTCTGGAAGTGAAATGAAACCCAGAAATGATATTTCTGACCTAATTGTGATAGAAATTATACAGCACTGGAAAAGTAGGTCAGCATTTTATCATTTACAAATCTAGGTCAGGTCAGCATTTCCTAACTAGTTTCTATTGTAAATTCATATGCACCACTATTATCTCTTAAAATGAAAAACATGGAAATATAGGGATAAATGTAAGACAGTATGTGAATGTGCAAACACATACAACACCCCATTTCCTCAAGATTAAGTATTCTATGATAGAAAATGTTTCTAATAACATACAGGAATATTAACATTTTCACTTCAACTCTGTTCGCCACTGGCAACATTGGTGGTCATCTGCGCCTATTTTCATATCATTGTCAATAGGACCTACAGTGCATTTGTTCTATTTGTGCTGCTTATTTTGAGCTATTTTATAGACATCTCACATCTAAATATGAAGCAACAAAAGTGTCACAGCTATTAGAAAGAGGAAGCATGCGTGTAACTATGACAAATAGTAGACTTAAGAAAATTAATGTTAATGCTTCATGTCCTTGATAAATGATAACAGAAAGTAGTCTGAAGGAAAAGTGCAAATTCTGTTATGAAAAAAATATTCTGATCATGCAAATAAATAAGACTGACAAAATGGAAAAACTTGCAAATAAGTGAAGGCAAGCAGGGTATGAACCCTGGCTACTCACTTTACCTGGAGCTTTAAAAAAATAATCAACGCCCAGAAATTTGGACTAAACTCGGTGGCATGGGCAGATATCCATGCAGTACAGTAGATTCCTTCTGCAGGGTCTGGAAACCTTTAACTATGGGCTCTGGCTTTGTTGCTTGTTGACTATATTCAGAAGACACTGTATTTACTCTAAACTTAAATTCCCATTCTAAAGAGCTAACGTGATTTTTGATCAGTTATCATTTAAAATCACTAAGTCATTTTTAATGGATCTTTTAAATAGCCGGCATCTGGTTTTGCTTGTAAGACTTCCTCCCAGCACTTTTGCTGCGTAAACTGTTTACAGGTAACAATCCTTTAGGTTAGCACATTGATGCATTTGAAACTAAGGCGGAGTTATTATCTTGAAACCAAGGTGATTTGTTCTGATGGCTTAATGCACACTTTACTGTTACTCTTTTGCACTGAACTTTGCCTATTTCTGGGAAGAGGTGAATTTGTCCAAGGAAAAAATACTCCATAGTTTATGGGAAAAATAGTTGTAATATTGATGTAATGTCACTTTCTAATCATGATCATGGTTTAAAGGATTATCTTGGTTAAATATATATTGGTTTGATGGGTAAATGCTCATATTAGCACAAATTACATGATTTTATATATAGTTTCCAGAGATGGGTTAAGAGTGGCTTGTGAGGCAGCTGGAAGCAAATGGTGGCACAGAGACTATCCAGGGAAGACTTGGTGATAAGGGTCTCTCATAAAGAGCGAGGGAGAGAGACCGTGTAACAGCTATTGTTATAGATTCACTGCATGGAAAAATATTTTCCAGAATTATAAAATAATTAACAGCCTAGAAGTCTTTTTTTATACTTATGAACTACATAATGAAGGACTGCAATGCAATTTGCATAGCTTTCATTTCTTTAAAATTGCTGCTTTCTAAAATTCTCTTGTTCTCACATTTTGTTGGGCAACCCAACTATTGATCAATAGTTTCACCCAAGAAATAGCAATAGTTGGACATTTCTGAATTTTTCCATATTGCTTTTCTGTTATATTTACACTTGATTTTGAAGGATTGCTTATGCTTATGTCACTGCAAGCAATCAGTACCCAGTCAGTGTGTGACACATAATGATACTTATTGTACAACAAAGCCTGAGCTTTTGCCAACTGTAAACCTAGTGTTAGGTGTCTCCCTCCTAATCCATTCATCTGTACCATGGCCTTTTCTCTTCACACTCAGCAGATTCATAAGGTTATTTGGCTTTAGTGATTTCACTTTCTTACAGTATGAAATGATGAAGGTTGATAAAAGGAGAGATTACATTAAAAAAAAATAATTAAGAACAGGAAAGCAAAGCTAAAAGAAACAGCAGCTCTAATTTATTTTTCTGTGAGAGTCTCAGATCTCCTTAAGCGTTTTCCTGTTTTGGCTCTTCAAATCCAGCCTAAGCTAAAATGAAGAGGTATGGTAGATGCTGTTAACACATATGCATAGCTCCCAAAGACTTCAGTAGGGTGAAGACCAAAAGGAAGCAAAATTAAAAGAAGATAAAACAAGAGAGCTGGGTTCAACTCCTGGTATGGGAAGATCCCCTGGAGAAGGGAATGGCAACCCACTCCAGTATTCTTGCTTGGAGAATCCCATGAACAGAGGAGAGCCTGGTGGGCTACAGTCCATGGGGTCACAAAGAGTAACACACAACTGAGCGACTTTCACTCACTCCCTCACTGCGGGCTCAGAATTTGTCAAAACTCCCTGGGATTTTTACTTGCAGTTAGAGTTACAAGCCACTATGCCACAGAAGACCAGCATCCACTTCAGATACCTACCTATTAGCCTAATGCAGAGGTTTTCAAAGTGTAGCTCATGGAAATTCCTCATATATTTATGCAGTCAAAACTATTATTATAATACTAAGAAGATAACCTTTCTACTGTGATGTCATTTGTATTGAAGGTGCACAAGTAATAGTAGCCTCAGAATTAAGATTTTGACAAACAACCCACACTGAGGCATACAAATGTTGCTTTTCCTCTTGAATTCCCTGTGGGATTAATGGCATTGTTGGATAATAAAAAGGGCCCAAGATTTGATGACAAGTGGAGCTGTTAAGTTTAAATCTGAGCTTCACTACTTATAAGCAGTGTGGTCTTGGGGAAGACACTTAACAATTCTGCACTTTACTTCACATGTACACTGTGGCTAATAATTAAGATTAAAAAAAAACATCATACGTAAAGCACATGGCAGAGTTGGTGCTTAAACAATGTTTTCTTCCAATCATCTAAACTGGACTTCCTTACTAAGCACCTTATAATGATTTTCTTATTTTTAGTCTTTCAACCTACTTATACTTGTCAAGAGGGCAGTCGTTCAATCATGTATGATCACTGTATTTGTTTCTAGTTTCTCAGATTTTAACCTTCTTTACAGATAGTAAAATTAAGACCTGGAGATGACTGTGGCTCAGATCATGAGCTCCTTACTGCAAAATTCAGGATTAAATTTTAAAAAGTAGGGAAAACCATCAGACCATTCAGGTATGACTTAAATAAAATCCCTTATGATTATACAATGGAGGTGATGAATAGATTCAAGGGGTTAGATCTGGTAGACAGAGTGCCAAAGCACCATGGATGGAAGTTTGTAACACTGCACAGGAGATGGTGGCCAAAACCATCCCCAAGAAAAAGAAATTTAAAAGGAAAAGCGGTTGTCTGAGAAGGCCTTAAAAATAGCTCAGAAAAATATAGGGAAAGATATACACAAATGAACACAGAGTTTCAGAGAATAGCAAGGAGAGAGAAGAAAGCCGTCTTAAGTGAACAGTGGAAAGAAATAGAAGAAAACAATAGAATGGGAAAGACTAGAGATCTCTTCAAGAAAACAGGAGATATTAAGGAAACATTTCATGCAAAGATGGGCATAATAAACGACAGAAATGACAAGGACCTACCAGAAGCAGAAGAGATTACGAAGAGGAGGCAAGAACACACAGAAAAACTATACAAAAAAGATCTTAATGACTCAGATAACCATGATGGTGTGGTCACTCACCTAGAGCCAGACATCCTGGAGTGTGAAGTCAAGTGGGCCTTAGGAAACATTAATGTGAACAAAGCTAGTGGAGGTGATGGAATTCCAGGTGAGCTATTTCAAAATCCTGAAAGATGATGCTGTTAAATGCTGCACTTGATATGTCAGCAAATTTGGAAAACTCAGAGGTGGCCAGAGGACAGGAAAAAAGTTTTCATTCCAATCTCAAAGAAAGACAATGGCAAAGAATGTTCAAACTACCAGGTAATTGCATTCACTTCACATGCTAGCAAGGTAATGTTCAAAATCCTTTAAGACAGGCTTCAGCGGTACATGAACCAAGAATTTCCAGATGTACAAGCTGGATTTAGAAAAGGCAGAGTAACTAGAGATTAAACTGCCAACATCCATTGGCTCAAAGAGAAAGCAAGGGAATTAAAAAAAAAAAAATCTAATTCTGTTTCATTGCCTATGCTAAAGCCTTTGTGTGGATCACGACAAATTGGAAAAATCTTTAAAAAATGGGAATACCAGACCACCTTACCTGCCTCCTGAGAAATCTGTATGCACATCAAGAAGCAACAGTTAGAACTAGAAATGGAACAAAGGGCTTGTTCAAAATTGGGAAAGGAGTATGACAAGTATGTATATTGTCATCCTGCCTATTTAACTTGTATGCAGAGTACAATGTGAAATGCTGGGCTGGTGAATAACAAGCTGGAATCACGACTGCCAGGAGAAAAATCAACAACCTCAGATATGGAGATAATACTAACCTAATGGCAGAAAGGGAAGAGGAACTATAGAGTCTCTTGATAAAGGTGAAAGAAGAGAGTGAAAAGCTGGCTTAAAACTCAATATTCCGAAGACTAAGATCATGGTATCCGGTCCTATCACTTCATGGCAAATAGATGGGAAAACAATGGAAACAGATTTTATTTTCTTGGACTCCAAAATCACAGTGGATGACAAAACTAAAAGATGCCTGCTCCTTGGAAGAAAAGCTATGACAAAACTAGACAGTATATTAAAAGGCAGAGACATCACTTAGCCAATAAAGGTTTGTACAGTCAACGCTACGGTTTTTCCAGTAGTCATCTACAGATGTGAGAGTTGGATCCTAAGGAAGACAGAGGGCTGAAGAATTGATGCTTTTGAATTGTGGTGTTGGAGAAGACTCTTGAGAGTCCCTTAAACAGCAAGGAGATCAAACCAGTCAGTACTAAAGGAAATGAACCCTGAATATTCATTGGAAGGACTGATGCTGAAGCTGAAGCTCCAATACTCTGGCCACCTGATGAGAAGAGCCAGCTCACTGGAAAAGACCCAGATGCTGGGAAAGCTTGACAGCAAGAGAAGGGGGCGACAAAGGATGAGATGATTGGATGGCATCAGTGACCCAATGGACATGAGTTTGAGCAAACTCTGGGAGATAGTGAAGGACAGAGAAACCTGGTGTGCTGGAGTCCATGGGGTCACAAAGAGTTAGACACCACTTACTGACTAAACACTAACATGTAAATATATCCTCTCCATTGTTACCAGCTGGTTTTCTAAAGTGCACTCCATTCTTTCCCTTGCTCAAACTGTTTATTAGGTACACAAACATTATCAAAATATAAAGGCCTTGAAAAGACTTCAAGATCTAGTCTCAAGCTTTCTAGTCTCATCTCTTCATTGATTACCTTCAACTTCTTGCACTCCCCAGGCAACTATTCAACTTCATGCTCTTTGTGTCCTTAACTACCTCATCCTTTATCTACTTCAAGGCTAGAGAATGTTTTCCCAGCTCTAGCTAATGACTGGTCCACAGTGGTCCACTGGAGAAGGGAATGGCAAACCACTTCAGTGTTCTTGCCTTGAGAACCCCATGAACAGTATGAAAAGGCAAAATGATAGGATACTGAAAAAGGAACTCCCCAGGTCAGTAGGTGCCCAATATGCTACTGGAGATCAGTGGAGAAATAACTCTAGAAAGAAGGAAGGGATGGAGCCGAAGCAAAAATAATACCCAGTTGTGGATGTGACTGGTGATAGAAGCATGGTCCGATGCTGTAAAGAGCAATATCGCAGAGGAACCTGGACTGTCAGGTCCACGAATCAAGGCAAATTGGAAGTGGTCAAACAAGAGATGGCAAGAGTGAACGTTGACATTCTAGGAATCAGCGAACTAAAACAGACTGGAATGGGTGAATTTAACTCAGATGACCATTATATCTACTACTGTGGGCAGGAATCCCTCAGAAGAAATGAAGTAGCCATCATGGTCAACAAAAGAGTCTGAACTGCAGTACTTGGATGCAATCTCAAAAACGACAGAATGATCTCTGTTCGTTTCCAAGGCAAACCATTTAATATCACGGTAATCCAAGTCTATGCCCTAACCAGTAATGCTGAAGAAGCTGAAGTTGAACGGTTCTATGAAGACCTACAAGACCTTTTAGAACTAACACCCCAAAAAGATGTCCTTTTCATTATAGGGGACTGGAATGCAAAAGTAGGAAGTCAAAAACACCTGCAATAACAGGCAACCTTGGCCTTGGAATGCGGAATGAAGCAGAGCAAAGACTAATAGAGTTCTGCCAAGAAAATGCACTGGTCATAGCAAACACCCTCTTCCAACAACACAAGAGAAGACTCTACACATGGACATCACCAGATGGTCAACACCGAAATCAGATTGATTATATTCTATGCAGCCAAAGATGGAGAAGCTCTATTCAATTCAGTTCAGTTCAGTTGCTCAGTCGTGTCCAACTCTTTGTGACCCCATGAATCGCAGCACGCCAGGTCTCCCTGTCCATCACCATCTCCCGGAGTTCACTCAGAGTCATGTCCATCGAGTCCGTGATGCCATCCAGCCATCTCATCTTCTGTCGTCCCCTTCTCCTCCTGCCCCCAATCCCTCCCAGCATCAGAGTCTTTTCCAATGAGTCAACTCTTCGCATGAGGTGGCCAAAATACTGGAGCTTCAGCTTTAGCATCATTCCTTCCAAAGAAATCCCAGGGTTGATCTCCTTCAGAATGGACTGGTTTGATCTCCTTGCAGTCCAAGGGACTCGAGTCTTCTCCAACACCACAGTTCAAAAGCATCAATTCTTCGGCACTCATCCTTCTTCACAGTCCAACTCTCACATCCCTACATGACCACAGGAAAAACCATAGCCTTGACTAGATGGACCTTAGTTGGCAAAGTAATGTCTCTGCTTTGGAATATAATATCTAGGTTGGTCATAACTTTTCTTCCAAGGAGTAAGTGTCTTTTAATTTCATGGGTGCAGTCACCATCTGCAGTGATTTTGGAGCCCCAAAAAATAAAGTCTGACACTGTTTCTACTGTTTCCCCATCTATTTGCCATGAAGTGATGCTCTATACAGTTGACAAAAACAAGACCAGGAGCTGACTGTGGCTCAGATCATGAACTCCTTATTACCAAATTCAGACTCAAATTGAAGAAAGTGGGGAAAACCGCTGGACCATTCAGGTATGACCTAAATCAAATCCCTTATGATTATACATTGGAAGTGAGAAATAGATTTAAGGGGCTAGATCTGACAGATAGAGTGCCCGATGAACTATGGAATGAGGTTCGTGACATTGTACAGGAGACAGGGATCAAGACCATCCCCATGGAAAAGAAATGTAAAAAAGCAAAATGGCTGTCTGGGGAGGCCTTACAAATAGCTGTGAAAAGAAGAAAAGCGAAAAACAAAGGAGAAAAGGAAAGATATAAGCATCTGGATGCAGAGTTCCAAAGAATAGCAAGAAGGGATAAGAAAGCCTTCTTCAGCGATCAATGCAACAAAATAGAGGAAAAGAGCAGAATGGGAAAGACTAGAGACCTCTTCAAGAAAATTAGAGATACCAAGGGAACATTTCTTGCAAAGATGGGCTTGATAAAGGACAGAAATGGTATGGACCTAACAGAAGCAGAAGATATTAAGAAGAGGTGGCAAGAATACATAGAAGAACTGTACAAAAAAGATCTTCATGACCCGGATAATCACGATGGTCTGATCATTCATCTAGAGCCAGACATCCTGGAATGTGAAGTCAAGTGGGCCTTAGGAAGCATCACTACGAACAAAGCTAGTGGAGGTGATGGAATTCCAGGTGAGCTATTTCAAATCCTGAAAGATGATGCTGTGAAAGTGTTGCTCTCAATATGCCAGCAAATTTGGAAAACTCAGCAGTGGCCACAGGACTGGAAAAGGTCAGTTTTCATTCCAATCCCAAAGAAAGGCAATGCCAAAGAATGCTCAAACTACTGCACAATTGCACTCATCTCACACGCTAGTACAGTAATGCTCAAAATTCTCCAAGGCATCAGGAATACGTGAACCGTGAACTTCCTGATGTCCAAGCGGGTTTCAGAAAAGGCAGAGGAACCAGAGATCAAAGTGCCAACATCCGCTGGATCATGGAAAAAGCAAGAGAGTTCCAGAAAAACATCTATTTCTGCTTTATTGACTATGCCAAAGCCTTTGACTGTGTGGATCACAACAAACTGCGGAACATTCTTCAAGAGATGGGAATACCAGACCACCTGACTGGCTTCTTGAGAAATCTGTATGCAGGTCAGGAAGCAACAGTTAGAACTGGACGTGGAACAACAGACTGGTTCCAAACAGGAAAAGGAGTACGTCAAGGCTGTATATTGTCACCCTGTTTATTTAACTTCTATGCAGAGTACATCATGAGAAATGCTGGACTGAAAGAAACACAAGCTGGAATCAAGATTGCCAGGAGAAATATCAATAACCTCAGATACGCAGATGACACCACCCTTATGGCAGAAAGTGAAGAGGAAGTAAGAAGCCTCTTGATGAAAGTGAAAGAGGAGAGTGAAAAAGTTGGCTTAAAGCTCAACATTCAGAAAACAAAGATCATGGCGTCCGGTCCCATCACTTCATGGGAAATAGATGGGGAAACAGTGGAAACAGTGTCAGACTTTATTTTGGGGGGCTCCAAAATCACTGCAGATGGTGACTGCAGCTATGAAATTATAAGACGCTTACTCCTTGAAGAAAAGTTATGACCAACCTAGATAGTATATTCAAAAGCAGAGACATTACTTTGCCGACTAAGGTCCGTCTAGTCAAGGCTCTGGTTTTCCCAGTGGTCATTGTATGGATGTGAGAGTTGGACTGTGAAGAAGGCTGAGTGCTGAAGAATTGATGCTTTTGAACTGTGGTGTTGGAAAAGACTCTTGAGAGTCCCTTGGACTGCAAGGAGATCCAACCAGTCCATTCTGAAGGAGATCAGCCCTGGGATTTCTTTGGAAGGAATGATGCTAAAGCTGAAACTCCAGTACTTTGGCCACCTCATGAGAAGAGTTGACTTACTGGAAAAGGCTCTGTTCCCGAGGGGGTTTGGGAGCAGTAGGAGAAGGGGACGACAGAGGATGAGATGGCTGGGTGGCATCACTGACTCGACGGACGCGAGTCTGGGTGAACTCTGGGAGATGGTGATGGACAGGGAGGCCTGGCGTGTTGTGATTCATGCGGTCGCAAAGAGTGGGACATGACTGAGCGACTGAACTGAGCTAACGACTCCTTCTCTAATCCTCAGTCACTCCTTAATACACAGGTCAGAGTGTTATTTCCTTGATGATGCCCTCCAGCAGTTCCCAGTGACAACAGAAGGAAAGTTATGACCAACCTAGATAGCATATTCAAAAGCAGAGACATTACTGCGCCGACTAAGGTCCGTCTAGCCAAGGCTATGGTTTTTCCAGTGGTCATGTATTGATGTGAGAGTTGGACTATAAAGAACGCTGAGCGCTGAAGAATTGATGCTTTTGAACTGTGGTGTTGGAGAAGACTCTTGAGAGTCCCTTGGACTGCGAGGAGACCCAACCAGTCCAGTCTAAAGGAGATCAGTCCTGGGTGTTCTTTGGACGGAATGATGCTAAAGCTGAAACTCCAGTATTTTGGCCACCTCATGCGAAGAGTTGACTCAGTGGAAAAGACTCTCATGCTGGGAGGTATTGGGGGCAGGAGGAGAAGGGGATGACCCAGGATGAGATGGCTGGATGGCATCACCGTCTCGCTGTACATGTGTCTGGGTGAACTGCGGGAGTTGGTGATGGACAGGGAATTCTGGCGTGCTGCAATTCATGGGGCCCCAAAGAGTTGGCAACTGAGTGACTGAACTGAAACAATTTTCAGCTACAGGAGGAAATAAACTATTTAATAAACTATATTATACTCTTTCCCTGGTACTCAATTTAATTATAAATAAGGGCAATAAATTGGTTCTACTTTGCAGGGTTTATGAACATTAAATGAGAATATCCGTAAGTCACTTAACACACCAACATAGGAAGAAACAAAGATAAACTTCCTCAGGTTAATCAAGTAAAGGATGGTAGCTCGGAATGATTCTGACCCTGTTTGGTTTAGTCTAAAGCTTATGTTCTTTCTAACACACACGTTGCCTATGTCCTAGCAGATGACACGTAAAATTTACTTATTTAATACTCTTCCCCAATGGACTGTAAAGTCCTTGAAAACAATGAGCATGTTTTACATGACTCTGTATATCTAGACACCCATTCATTTAAGTACTAAGTCTGACACTGTGATGTAGAGATTAAAAGACCTAGTCTCTACTTTTAACAACTTTGCCTAGAGAAGGGAGAATTATAAGAAATATCTTACTGCTGTTTTCTACGCAAGAGGGACACTGGTGGAATATACATGGACTGGACTACAGAGGTCCAAATAAACACCTAAAAGGAGTAGAAGAAAACTGAAGGTACAGGGAAACCTTTGTAAGAGATGAAACTGGAGATGAATCTTGAAGAACTTTAAGTTAGGGAGAACTAGGTTTTCTGGAGTTTTTAAAAGTATTCATTCATAAGTGATATAATTATTATACTGCTTATGCTGCTAGTTGTAAATTACTATTGCTGATAAACATTTAATGTCCTTGAAATGCATTTTAAAACATGGATTCACTGGGGGCTTCCCTGGTGGCTCAGTGGTAAAGAATCTGCCTGCTAATGTAGGAGACACAGGTTCTCAATCCCTGATCTGAGAATATCCCACCTGCCACCAAACAACTATAAAAGTCTGTGCCACAACCACTGAACCTGTGCTTTAGAGCCAAAGAGCCGCAACTACTGAAGTCTGTGTACCTAGAGCTCGTGCCCTGCCATGAGAGAAGTTACTGCAATGAGAAGCTCGCACATCTTAACTAGATGGTAGCCCTCACTTGCAGCAACAAAAACCCAGCACTGGCAAAAATAAATAAATAGAATTATTGGGGGCGGGTGGGGAGAATGCACTAGAAGGAGGATATTAAAAACTGAATGGTTCTTTCTAAAAAGAAAAATGGATTCATTAAAATATAGTAATTCAGCTATAAGTCATAATCACTGGTTGTTGTTCAGTCTCTAAGCCATGTCTCTGAGCTGCAGCAGGCCAGACTTCCTCGTCCTTCACTATTTCCCAGTTTGCTCAAATTCATGTCCATTGAATCAGTGGTGCTACTTAACCATCTCATTATCACTTGGCTACCTTGCAAATATACCAAGTTTAGGTACAAACTCAAAAAGAAACCTCACTGTGTAACTCTTCCAACTACAATGTACTTCTCCTGAAATGCTGACTTCTGAAGCTCACAGGAACAGAGCAGGAATGAAAACATTAATTACTTGGCAGTTATTTCTATTTTCCACCCCCATCTGATGGGCATATTATATTTGAGAGCAACAAACCACTATGACATATGTGATTTTCAGTTATGTTCTTTTCATTAACAACAGCATGAAGTCTTCTGACATGCCTGACTTCCTTCGCCTGTAAACATCTATTCAGAAGTTTCGAATGAAACAATACTTTCAAGTTGATTTTTCAAATGCACCCTGGCACACAGCAATAGCTAATAAATGAGAGTTATTATTGTTTCTCTGAATAAACCAGTATGGCCAGATGGCTCAAATACTGTTAATCTTAAGTGGTATATGTCTTGCTTCTAAATAGAACATAAGACAAAAAGAAGAATCTATCTCTGCCTGTACTATGAGTAAAATAATCCATTTCAGCCTCAAGGAGGATATATGCAAGAATTAAGAGTAACAGTCTCGTTACTCTTTTTGGATTGCAAAATGAACCACATTTTCTAAGTTAAATAATGGCTCATTCAGGACACAAGTCTATCCACTTGTGTCCTTTCATGTGATAGTTCGATTTTGGAACTGGAGAGTATCTTCGGCCAAGGAAGGAATAATTTGCCAATAAAATGTCATCCCCTCTATACATTGTAAACTTCTCCAGGGAAAAGACTGTGACTTATGCTCCAGCTATAACAGTAGCTGGCACAAAGTAAACAACAATTAATGAGTTTTCGATTCAAAGTCTAAGGGTTTTATGCTGTATGGGATTCTGCAGGAACTTCTGGGAACGTAAGCTCAACAACTTTTCACTGCAGAAAAGCTTTTGTCATGGCTGCTTTTGATACTATAATAAAAGGCACGAATCTTTTCCTCATAAACACATCTGGCATATAGACCTCCTAAATTCATGGGGAGGGCCCAGTGTAGAGGTTGTTAGCATTTACCGTGACAAAGGTGAAATGCCTGCAGACATAGCTTGGGAGATCTTTGCTATTACTACTGATTATTTCATCTGTCCTTCGTCCACGTTGGTTTTATGTATTTTTCGTAGCTTGGAGAAGTAAACATTTCTCTTGTGAACTTATTCAAGCTAATTTCAAGCTTCTCCAAGAGGCCCAAACTATTAAAGGAATCTGCAATAAGACAAAATAACACAGGAAACCTTAATAATGTATGGAAGGGAAGACCCGAGGCCAGAAACCACTCCAAGCACAGTAAGCTTCTAGAAAAGCCACCTCTACAGACAACTCCAGTGATTATATCACAGCTTATAAAGTAGCATCTTTAGAGTTGAGAGAATGGAGCTGGAGAGACCTAAAAGGCCAATTAATTCAACAAGTCAAAATTAAGGTGGCATGTCTCGAGTTTGTTTGAAAACAATGAAACACCTGGCTTAGGTCGGCAATGAGATAACAAACCGCAAAACAACAAGCGCGCAAATCCGGCAGCTCTAAAGCCTGAAAATAACCACAAAGAATAAGTAACGACGGGTTAAGCCAAACCAGCGCATTTCTTTGAAACAAGTCATTAAAGTAGCCTCTGCGTGTGAGGAGGGGCTCTGCGGCCCTGAGGCTCTTTCTTGGGCTGTCGGCTCCGGTTGTCCCAGTTTGGACGTGCAGTGGCCACATGGCTCCCGGGCCCATCTCTCCCTCTGAGCCCCAGGAGAGTCAAGTTAGCGACAGGGCTCCCCGGCCGGGGACTGCCACTCAACCCTCCACCCCTTGTACTGGTTCGCAGCCCCTGCACAAAGCTCAGTTGCGACCCCAAAGCCCCGGTTCTTACCATAGTGAGGCCGGCGGAGCCCCAGCCACATCACCCTTCCGGGCCCAGGGCGGAAGAGGCGTGCACGGCCGGCTTGCCTTTCTCTTCCCTTTCCGCGGTTTGGTTGGGCCTGTCAGGGTACCTCCTCCTGAGGCGCGGGTCTCGGGCTCTACGATAGGCTCCTCTCTTCCGGAAAGGACGGGACTTAAATGACGTCATTCAGCCCCCGCGGAAGTAGGTAACACTCTCATTGGGTGCTGGATGTCCGCCTGTGGGAGCGGGCCTTTCGGAGGAGGCCGGAAGTGGAATTACTAACAGGTAGGGTCCGGAAGTGGCGACTGACTTTTAATAGTAGTCGGCGATCCAGTTATTATTATTTTTATTTTTCTTTACTTCTCTAGAACTCCTCCGCGCTCAATTTTTTTCCGGCTTAGACTCCCCTCGATGTGTAAGCTTCTGGCCCTTCTGTTTGTAAACACTGGGGAGCACCTGAGTTCTCTGGCGTTACCCTCATGTCGTGCATCGCCTGGGCTCCCTTTTCAGTTTCTCCCTTTGCACCTGCGGGATTCTTTGTGTAAAGCGCCTTTGAAATGCCCTGTAAAGCTGTGGGATTAGGACACTTGAATTCAGGGGGTTGTGTTGAGAAGGTGTTTGATCAGTTTTCTAACATTGGCATTCTCGCTTTTAATTCTCAGCGTTTTGTAGATTGTCAGTGGGTTCGATCTGAGGCTGAAAGGTGCCCGTTGCAGTCAGGAAAGAACTTTCTGTGGGAACAAATGGAAAGGAGCTGCCTTTCCTGAGTTCAGTAATTGATTAGGTGCTTTAGAGAAATGGTCCACCTGCAAGACATATACCAACTTTTTCTTTTAATCAGTATTATTATTTAACTTTCTCTAATTTTAACAATCCCATTAGATAGGTTCTATTCCTTCTCCCCAGATTCTTTTTAGAATATTATCAGTTTTTTAATACTTTGACTCAAAGTGGATTGAGAGAAACAGGAAAGGAAGTTCATATAATGCATTGATTTATGTGCTGTTCTTGGCCAAACTATGAGACCTTTCTATATTTAGGGCAACACAGTGATTACAATATTTGGGTTTCTACTATCTGTGATTGTATTGTTGGCTACTGCCCACCAAGTTTTTTTCTTTTCTTTTTTCTTTTTTTTTAAACCATTACTAACTTTTTGTTTGAATCTACTGAATTGTCAAGAATTGGTTAAGTACACAAATTTAGCAAGTACTTAACTGAGCTTTTATTCATACCATCATGAGATTGCTGCAGAGGGATAAAGATGGCCTGTTCCTTCCAGAAATTTTATGGGCATGGGGAAGAGGGGAATAAGAAATGTATAAAAATATACTGTAACCTTGTCCTATCAAAAAAACAAGCTGTAATGCTTTGTCTTGTGATTGCTTTACAATATATTTTTAAAGTCTTAACCATTCAAATTAAATAATCTTGGCTTGGTTATGGAAATTATGTTGTGCAACTCATCAAGCTTGGTTTCCAAAGTAGTAAATGTGTCTGCAAACATCTTGCTGTCATGTAGATTGTCTTCATTTACATGGACACTTGAGGGTTATATGTGATAGCTGAAGTGCACCAGGAAATTGAAGTTGTTAAAAATCACAGTTGATTTACTGTATTTATGAATTTTAATTAATTTTAGACCATGGGCTCTTATGTACTTCAGCTTCAAAATAGGGAAGAACAATGCCAGTTATTTTAAAGTTACCCATAGAGGAAGCCAAATAGCAATAGATAAGACTGAACATACATTTATATATAAAGTTTTTCATGTAACACAACAAAGTTAATCTGACACGATCTCTTGGCAAGATCTCTAAGAAGGTGGTAATTGAGATATATGGTCATTAAGCACATGAACTCCCTACTCTTGGCTTCACTGCCAGTGAACTAATTTAAGCACTGTCTTACATTGCTATATCAAAAATCTCTTTTCTAGCAGCTCTGGTATGGAATCTTATTTCAGACTATCTTGGATCATTTTCATACACACTAAAAGTGAAATCTGGTTCTTGTAATTTCCTTCTTCAAAAATTATTGCCTCTCCTGCATCTAGAAGAGTATTTTCAACTTTGATTTCTTAGGTTCAGTAAGAAATACTATTATACTTTATATACTTTACATACTGTTATATGTAAAAATAGTACATATTTATGTTTTTCTGTGCAAAGAAGGCATGGACCTCCCTAGTATTGTCAGGTATTTGACCTGCACAAAGCGCTCAATGGGGCTTCCCTGGTGGCTCAGAGGTTAAAGCGTCTGCCTCCAATGCGGGAGACCTGGGTTCGATCCCTGGGTTGGGAAGATCCCCTGGAGAAGGAAATGGTAACCCACTCCAGTATTTTTGCCTGGAGAAGCCTGGTAGGCTACAGTCCATGGGGTCGCAGAGTCGGACACAACTGAGCAACTTCACTTCACTTCTTCACTTCATTTCAAGCACTCAATGGAGAAGGCAATGGCACCCCACTCCAGTACTCTTGCCTGGAAAATCCCATGGACAGAGGAGCCTGGTAGGCTGCAATCCATGGGGTCCCAAAGAGTTGGACAGGACTGAGCGACTTCACTTTCACTTTTCACTTTCATGCGTTGGAGAGAAAATGGCAACCCACTCCAGTATTCTTGCCTGGAGAACCCCAGGGACAGAGGAGCCTGGTAGGCTGCAGTCCATGGGGTCCCAAAGAGTTGGACAGGACTGAGCGACTTCACTTTCACTTTTCACTTTCATGCGTTGGAGAGAAAATGACAACCCACTCCAGTGTTCTTGCCTGGAGAACCCCAGGGACAGAGGAGCCTGGTGGGCTCCCATCTATGGGATCGCACAGAGTCAGACACGACTGAAGCGACTTAGCAGCAGCAGCAGCAGCAGCAGCAGCAAGCACTCAATGGGCTTCCCTGGTAGCTCATCTGGTAAAGAATCTGCCTGCAGCGTAGGAGACCCTGGTTTGATTCCTGGGTCAGGAAGATCCCCTGAAGAAGGGATATTCTCCAATATTCTTAGGCTTCCTTGGTGGCCGAGCTGGTAAAGAATCTGCCTGCAATGTGGGAGACCTGGGTTTGATCCCTGGGTTGGTAAGATCCCATGGAGAGGGGGACAGCTCCCACTACTCCAGTATTCTGGCCTGGAGAATTCCATGGACTGTTTAGTCCATGGGGTGGCAAAGAGCTGGACAGGACTGAGCAACTTTCACTGTCAAGCACTCTAAAAGGCTTGCGTGTTTTGTACCTGGCTTTTTTTGTTCAGTAAAATAAAAACCTTTTAAAGGGAGGGATAATGAAGGAGGGCCAGTTGACCTGAATGTTAGGCATTCAGTGAATGGTTTTTTAAATTAAAAGTTTAAAAAATTGAATTGATACTGCTTTTAGTACCAGACTGCTTTCTCCCGTCTCCTTTTACTTGTCTCTAGTATTGATGGTGTTGATAATATCCTTTTATCTGACTTTTTTCTCATTCAATAATATTCACATATAGTAAAAAAATAATAGTTTTACTTAATTTGTTGTTTTCTTTGATCCTTAACTAGTCTCCATAGTCAGAGATTGAAGTTCTTTGTTATTTAGTGTTCATCATTGTCTTGTTTTTTCTCCTTTTTAAAAAATTCTCTTTCCCCATGGTCCTTAGATTAAGACCCACAAAACTTTTGGTTGACCTGCATGTTATTTTTTTCACCTTAAGAACTGCTTCTCTTAATCTTTCTCTGATTCCAACGCCATTTATTTGTTCTTCTGAGCAAGAATCCCTTCAAGAGTTTTCTGTCCTCCACGTTCCAATTTCTCTTTTACTCTTCTTTCTTGAGATCCCTTCAACACAGTGCCTGTGATTCCCCCAAATGCTCTTGTTAGTGTCAGTCAGTCTGAAACTGAATTTTCACTTTTGTTTATCATGCAATGTCTTGCCTCCAAGCCTTTGCTCATGCAGTTTCTTCTTCCTGGAATGTGTTTTCTTATCTTTTTTTCTTCTACTCCTAAACCTTTTCCACCTTCTAAATTGTATATCAGATATAACTCAAGGAAGCTGCTTCTAAAATTTCAGACTGGTTAATGTGCTACATTTCAGAGGAGCTCCCATCTTGCCTCTGTACTTTACAAGCTTGCATAATAATCCTCTTTGGGTGTTTCTGTTTCACCAGATAGCTGGGAATATGTCTTACTCATCTTTGAGATGTTTAAAGCCTGGTACAAAGGCTGTAGTCAGTGAATATTTTAATGCATTAATGGCATGACCAAAGTTACTCAGCTACGAGTTTTGATTTCAATCTGATTTCAATATAAGTCAATGCTTTATTTGCAATACCTCATTTTCAAGGAAAAAGGTGACTGTCTTCAAGACAGTTCTTCTTATACTAGTAGGAGGGTTTTAGTTAATGCATTGTATACCTCTGGGCAGTGTGCTCCTTGTCCTTTGTGAAGCTGCCAGTACTGATGAGAAAGTTAGTTGTGACTTTTTCTAAAACATGGGCTGAAATGAGTGAACAGAGGGTTGTTATAGTCAGCAAATTTTTAATATTGATGAAATTGGGCTCTTTATAGAAGAAAAACACCATTGAGACTTTTGTTGCCCAAAAGAAAAAACCATGTTAGAATTCCAAATGGTTGATGAGGCATTCATGCTTTTGCTAGATACCAGTATTGCCAATAGCTTTAAATTAAACTTTAGCCTTTGTGCCACTGGGAAATCCCAGGGTATTTACAACATTTTACAAAGATTTTCTCCCAGAGTTTGCTCTTAAGATTGAGTTAATAATGGTTGGTTTGTTAACATGATTTCTGATACTTGGCACAAAAATTAGGTGCACTAATTTTGCATATAAAACACTGTTTAATTCTAGATAATGAGCCAGACTTTCCAACTACCTTTTATGGCAGGCATTCTGGATTTTAACTGCTCTCTGAATATTGTCATCATTTTTACAGTCTGTAAACCAGTCTTTTGTAAATTTGTCTAGCTTTTAGGACTAACGAAAAGGGAAATAATTTAATTCTGTAAATTCTGAAAACACTTCAGCAGCTTTCACCCTTAGCAATGGGATTGAAAATAATGATTAGGCTTAGAATTAAGAGTCAAAACAAGCATTACTTGGAGTACACTTCTGAATTTGTGCCTTGTTTCTCTGAGCTTTGCTAACCCTGCAACAGTGACCGAAATGTTGAAATAAGCAGGGACTTCAATCTGGTCTTTGTGTGAGAGGATGCTATTAGCTTAATTGTAATTTTGTAAGAACAGTTAATGAGAATTTTATTGAATACAGAAAAATCTTTCTCAATTGGCAGAAACAAGTGGCTCCCAAGACATAAGATGCAGCCATTGTTGAAGAGAGTCTGGTCAAAGTGTCCTGATAGTATAAATATTGACGTGCTGAGACATGTCAATATTTACCATAGAATCTGGAAGTTGCCAAGTTCCTGTTTAAGAAATATGACCCTAGCATTGGACACAGTATATCAATAAATAAGGATCGTGCCCTAATGAACAGCTGCTCAGAGAAAATCTCAGAGAAAATGTGATAACATCTGTCTAAACTTTAGGGCAATTTAAAAGTTAAATTTAAAAAATTTATTGATTCTTTTTTGGTAATTTGTAGGTGGATGCTTATATAATATAGTGTATTAATATAGTTCCATATATGGGTTTGACTTAAGTATTTTTTTCTAAATTACAGCATGCTTGGTTGAAATTTATAATTTTGTAAATTAGTTGTGCTATGATACTCATCTCTAACTTGAATTTAAAAAATCTTGCCTTAATATTGTGCTTAGGAACTGACTTCTTCATTTAGAGCATTTTTCTTACAGAAGTTGGCTCAAATCATAACATTACTTTTGGGAACCAAAAGTTTGTGCTTTGAGAATTTAGCAGTAGAGAAAATATACGTTTCTGAAGTTTAACTGTAATGAGGAAATTTATCCTGATTATTATATGGCAACTATGTCTCAGAAGAAAATGTATAGGGTAATGAGTGACTAAGGTAAATATGTTTGGTTAAGTATCACAGATCACCACTGTTAATTCCCATGTGAGAATCACTGTAACTTAACAAGAATATTTAATGAAAAATAGTTGTTTGAAACCTTTATATCAGGTCGCTAGAACCACACAAACAACCTTGCATCTGTTTTACAGATTTCTAGAAGGTTAAATTTAGCATTCTTAGAGTAATAATAGTCCAGACAGTCCTGGAAAAGCATGAACCATGGCTATTGGGACAGGTCCTCTCATCATTTCTCATTTCTGATAGTGAAGATTGATAGCTTTTATACAGTAATCTAATTATGTTACCATATTGTAATGTTTATGTTACATTACAATATAATGTCATGGAGGTTTGTGACGTTGTACAGGAGACAGGGAGCAAGACCATCCCCAAGAAAAAGCAATGCAAAAAAGCAAAATGGCTGTCTGAGGAGGCCTTACAAATAGCTGTGAAAAGAAGAAAAGTGAAAAGCAAAGGAGAAACAGAAAGATAAACCCATTTGAATGCAGAGTTCCAATGAATAGCAAGGAGAGATAAGAAAGCCTTCCTCAATGATCAGTGCAAAGAAATAGAGGAAAACAATAGAATGAGAAAGACTAGAGATCTCTTCAAGAAAATTAGAGATACCAAGGGAACATTTCATGCAAAGATGGGCTCAATAAAGGACAGAAATGGTATGGACCTAACAGAAGCAGAAGATATTAAGAAGAGGTGGCAAGAATAAACAGAAGAACTGTACAAAAAGATCTTCACTACCCAGATAATCACGATGGTGTGGTCACTCACCTAGAGCCAGACATCCTTTAATGTGAAGTCAAGTGGGCCTTAGGAAGCATCACTACGAACAAAGCTAGTGGAGGTGATGGGATTCCAGTTGAGCTATTTCAAATCTTAAAAGATGCTATGAAAGTGCTGCACTCAATATGCCAGCAAATTTGGAAAACTCAGCAGTGGCCACAGGATTGGAAAAGGAGTTTTCATTCCAATCCCAACAAAAGGCAATGCCAAAGAATGCTCCAACTACTACACAATTGCACTCATCTCACACACTGGTAAAGTACTGCTCAAAATTCTCCAAGCCAGGCTTCAACAATACATGAACTGTGAACTTTCAGATGTTCAAACTGGTTTTAGAAAGGCAGAGGAACCAGAGATCAAATTGCCAACATCTGCTGGATCATTGAAAAAAAAGAGAATTCCAAAAAACATCTATTTCTGCTTTATTGACTATGCCAAAGCCATTGACTATGCCAAAGCCTTCTACTGTGTGGATCACAATAAACTGTGGAAAATTCTGAGAGAGATGGGAATACCAGACCACCTGACCTGCCTCTTGAGAAACCTGTATGCAGGTCAGGAAGCAACAGTTAGAACTGGACATGGAACAACAGACTGGTTCCAAATAGGAAAAGGAGTACGTCAAGGCTGTATATTGTCACCCTGCTTATTTAACTTCTATGCAGAGTACATCAGGAGAAACGCTGGGCTGGTTGAAGCACAAGCGGGAATCAAGAATGCTGGGAGAAATATCAATAACCTCAGATATGCAGATGACACCATCCTTATGGCAGAAAGTGAAGAACTAAAGAGCCTCTTGATGAAAGTGAAAGAGGAGAGTGAAAAAGTTGGCTTAAAGCTCAACATTCAGAAAACGAAGATCATGGCATCCAGTCCCATCACTTCATGGCAAACAGATGGAGAAACAGTGGAAACCATGGCTGACTTTATTTTTTGGGGCTCTAAAATCACTGTAGATGGTGACTGCAGCCATCAAATTAAAAGATGCTTACTCTTTGAAAGAAAAGTTATGACCAAACTAGACAGCATATTAAAAAGCAGGGATATTACTTTGCCAAGAAAGGTCTGTCTAGTCAAGGCTATGGTTTGTCCAGCAGTCATGTATGGATGTGAGAGTTGGACTATAATGAAAGCTGAGTGCTGAAGAATTGATGCTTTTGAAGTGTGGTGTTGGAGAAGACTCTTGAGAGCCCCTTGGCCTGCAAGGAGATGCAACTAGTCCATCCTAAAGGAGATCAGTCCTGGTTGTTCTTTGGAAGGACTGATGTTGAAGCTAAAACTCCAATACTTTGGCCACCTGATGCAAAGACCTGACTCATTTGAAAAGACCTTGATGTTGGGAAAGATTGAAGGGAGGAGGAGAAGGGGACGACAGAGGATGAGATGGTTGGATAGCATCACTGACTCAATGGACATGGGTTTGGTTAAACTCCGGATGTTGGTGATGGACAGGGAGCCCTGGTGTGCTGTGGTCCATGGGGTTGCAAAGAGGTGGACACGATGGAGTGACTGAACTGAACTGAATGTTTATATTGTGAACAGGGAATGATGAGTATGATTGAAATCATATATTTGTTTCTGTAAACAACTTGATAAACATGGAAAAACAAATTAGCTTAGAGGTTCACATAAAAAACTTAATGTGTTCAGCGTATTAAAGATAGAAGTGAAAAACACATTTTAAAATTTAAATTGACTGAATATCTCTTTCAGCGAGGCATTGCCATTATTTTGAGGTAAGATGTTGAGTTTTTTGGAGAAAACATTAGAATTGTTAATTAGTATTTTTAAAACTTGGGAAACATTTTTTGCCCTGTAACCAAGACTTGTACTTTTGGTTTGAATAGACACGTTTTGATTGTTTTTTTTTAGAATCTTAGTGCTTTATACAAAATATTTACCAATTGTCGTTTTGAACCACCTGTTACTGGTTATTTATTATGTGGTGACAATGAAGTCCCAGTGTTTTCGAAATGACATGTGTTTTGGATTTGATAAGAATGGAAGCATATTAAGTTGAAAATGTAAAACTTCCTGTTTGATGTTGAGTATTATGAGTTCAATAGAGTGTTTCCTGAAGTGTGGTACACACACTATTGATGGAATATATACGTTTGCTTACTTACAACTTATTTTGCACATACTTTAAGATAATTGAGATCCACATAACCAATGAGCAACAGTGAGGATTCATCTCGAAATCTCTGATTCCAAAGCCTGACACAAGATAGCTTAAGCAAAAAGGAATTTCTTGGCCTCATACCTAAAACATTCACAATTAGATCTAGATTCTGTAGCTGCCGTAATCAGATCTGAGCTGCTGGCCACCCCTCAGTTCTACTTTCTGCTTTCTTTGTTTTGTTCTAAACAGCTCCAGTTGTACAGCCTCATAACATCAAATCTCTATGCTTTAGATGCAAATAAAAGTCTTGATATTGAGCCTTACAAGTTTTAGTTTTCCTAACTTGAATCATGTACTCATCTTTGAATCATTTCCTGAAGATTAAAATGTAATGTTGGTTTAGTCCAGATATGTATTCTACTGCAATTTGGGATTAAAGTCAACTTGCTCATACCCTGTGGATGAGAACAGTGGAGATGGGGGTGTGTGGCACTCAAGGTTTTGTTGCTATGAGTAGGGCGTCTGTATTGAGTAATGCAAACCACCAAATTCTCTCTAAATGTTGGATAAATGAACACTTTTAACCTGAATTGGGTAGGGCATGGACCAGGCACTGATGGCATTTTCTGACAAATGTTTAGTTATACCTAACAATACAGAACTCGTCAGTTGGAAACAGAGAAGAAAAGTATCAGTGTAAACTAACATCATTCAAATTGGTACAGATTAAGTGAATTCAGCCATTTGAGCTAGAATTGCTTATTGATTTGTATAATAGGTATTTGACTCATATTGGTTAGATAAAAAAATTCTGATGTCATAAGTCTAATGATGTGTCATAGGATGAAAAATTTTGGAAAGTTGCAGTACGATTATTACTTCTGGTTTCTTTATTGTGGATATTCTGTGCAGTCTTTGAATATACATATAAATTGGCTCATATATTGAATATTTTTTCAATTAATTTTTTCACATTTTGGTCTTAAGACCAAATTATTAGTGTATAGCTAATAAATATTGAAATAATTTTAGCTATTTTGATTACCAGCTTCTCAATCAATTATTCAAAACAAATTTTATCCTTAGTATAATATATTTGACTCATTGTTGTAAAATAAATTTACCAATGCATTATGCACCAGTGTCCCTGGCATAATATTTATCAGATAGAAGTATTTGCTGTGACTAGTAGTGAATTAATACTTATTTAGTTAGATTCCTAAATTTTGAAGTATTAATTATATATATAAGAATGTATTTCTAATAGATGATATTTCCTTTTACAAAAGTATCCTGTGACAAATAATTATCCTGATGGTCAAAGAACACTTATTGAAACCATTTTTTCTTTTTACACATTTTATTATGAGAAATATCAAACATATGTAAAAGAAGAGAGAATAATGATTTCCTATTAGCACAAGAGTTTTTTGCATTCCAGTCCCCTATAATGAAAAGGACATCTTTTTTGGGTGTTAGTTCTAAAAGTTGTTGTAGGTCTTCATAGAATCATTCAACTTCAGCTTTTTCAGCTGCATGGGGCATAGACTTGGGTTACCGTGATGTTGAATGGTTTGCCTTGGAAACGCACAGAGATCATTCTGTCGTTTTTGAGATTGCATTCAAGTACTGCGCTTCGGACTCTTTTGTTGACTCTGATGGCTCTTCCATTTCTTCTAAGGGATTCCTGCCCACAGTAGTACATAAAATGGCCATCTGAGTTAAATTCACCAATTCCAGTCCATTTTAGTTCGCTGATTGCTAGAATGTCAATGTTCACTCTTGCCATCTCCTGTTTAACCACTTCCAGTTTGCCTTGATTCATGGTCCTTACATTCCAGGTTCCTATGCAGTATTGCTCTTTACAGCATCGGACCTTGCTTCCATCATTAGTCACATCCACAGCCATGTGTTGTTTTTGCTTTGGCACCATCCCTTCATTCTTTCTGAAGTTATTTCTCCACTGATCTCCAGTATCATATTGGGAGTTATTTCTCCATATCGAAGTTATTCTCCACTGATCTCCAGTATTATATCATACCAGAGCTTTTACAACTAACAGCCAATAAAGATGTCCTTTTCATTGTAGGGGACTGGAATGCTAAGGTAGGAAGTCAGGAAAAACCTGGAGTAACAGGCGAATTTGGCCTTGGAGTACAGAATGAAGCAGGACAAAGGCTAATAGAGTTTTGCCAAGAGAACACACTGGTCATGGCAAACACCCTTTTCCAACAAAACAAGAGAAGACTCTATATCCATGGACGTCACCAGATGGTCAACACTGAAATCAGATTGATTATATTCTTTGCAGCCAAAGATGGACAAGCTCTATACAGTCAGCAAAAACAAAACCGGGAGCCAACTGTGGCTCAGATGATTAACTCCTTATTGCCAAATTCAGACTTAAACTGAAGAAAGTGGGGAAACCTACTAAACCATTCAGGTGTGACCTAAATAAAATCCCTTATGATTATACAGTGGAAGTGAGAAATAGATTTAAGGGGCTAGATCTGATAGACAGAGTGCCTGATGAACTATGGACAGAGGTTCATGACATTGTACAGGAGACAGGGAGCAAGCCATCCCCAGGAAAAAGCAATGCAAAAAGGCAAAATGGCTGTCTGAGGAGGGCTTACAAATAGCTGTGAAAAGAAGAGAAGCGAAAAGCAAAGGACTAAAGGAAAGATATACCCATTTGAATGCAGAGTTCCAAAGAATAGCAAGGATCAATGCAAAAATATAGAGGAAAACAATAGAATGGGAAAGACTTGAGATCTCTTCAAGAAAATTAGAGATACCAAGGGAACATTTCATGGAAAGATGGGCTCAACAAAGGACAGAAATGGTATGGACCTGACAGAAGCAGAAGATATTAAGAAGAGGTGCCAAGAATACACAGAAGAACTGTACAGAAAAGGTCTTCATGACCCTTTTAGTGACGATGGTGTGGTCACTCACCTAGAGCCAGACATCCTTTAATGTGAAGTCAAGTGGGAGTTAGGAAGCATCACTACAAACAATGCTATTGGAGATGATGGAATTCCAGTTGAGCTATTTCAAATCCTAAAAGGTGATGCTGTGAAAGTGCTGCACTCAGTATGCAAGCAAATTTGGAAAACTCAGCAGTGGCCACAGAATTGAAAAAGGTCAGTTTTCATTCCAATCCCAATGAAAGGCAATGCCAAAGAATGCTCAAACTACCGCACAATTGCACTCATTTCACACGCTAGTAAAGTAATACTCAAAATTCTCCAAGGCAGGCTTCAGGAATATGTGAACTGTGAACTTCCAGATGTTCAAGCTGGTTTTAGAAAAGCAGAGGAACCAGAGATCAAATTGCCAACATCCGCTGGACCATTGAAAAAGCAAGAGAGTTCCAAAAAACATCTATTTCTGCT
This sequence comes from Ovis aries, assembly GCF_016772045.2. Lineage (NCBI taxonomy): Eukaryota > Metazoa > Chordata > Mammalia > Artiodactyla > Bovidae > Ovis > Ovis aries. Next base: position 80,516,547 of record NC_056058.1, read on the forward strand.
TTATTGATTATGCCAAAGCCTTTGACTGTGTGGATCACAACAAACTGCGGAACATTCTTCAAGAGATGGGAATACAGACCACCTGACCTGCCTCTTGAGAAACCCGTATGCAGGTCAGGAAGCTACAGTTAGAACAGGACATGGAACAACAGACTGGTTCCAAATAGGAAATGGAGTACATCAAGGCTGTATATTGTCACCCTGCTTATTTAACTTCTATGCAGACTACATCATGAGAAACACTGGGCTGGAAGAAGCACAAGCTGGAGTCAGGTTTGCTGGGAGAAATACCAATAACCTCAGATATGCAGATGACACCATCCTTATGGCAGAAAGTGAAGAACTAAAGAGCCTCTTGATGAAAGTGAAAGAGCAGAGTGAAAAAGTTGACTTAAAGCTCAACATTCAGAAAACTAAAATCATGGCATCTGGTCCCATCACTTCATGGCAAGTAGGTGGGGATACAGTGGAAACTGTCAGAGACTTTATTTTTCTGGGCTCCAAAATCACTGCAGATGGTGATTGCAGCCATGAAATTAAAAGACATTTACTCCTTGGATGGAAGTTATGACCAACCTAAACATCATATTGAAAAGCAGAGACATTACTTCACCAACAAAGCTCCATCTAGTCATGGCTGTGGTTTTTCCAGTGGTCATGTATGGATGTGAGAGTTGGACTATAAAGAAAGCTGAGCGCCAAAGAATTGATGCTTTTGAACTGTGGTGTTGGAGAAGACTCTTGAGGGTCTCTTGAATTGCAAGGAGATCCAATCAGTCCATCCTATGGGAGATCAGTCCTGGGTGTTCATTGGAAGGACTGATGTTGAAGCTGAAATTCCAATACTTTGGCCACCTGATGCGAAGAGCTGCCTCATTGGAAAAGACCCTGATGCTGGGAAAGATTGAAGGCAGGAGGAGAAGGGGCCGACAGGATGAGATGGTGGATGACATCACTGACTCAATGAACATGAGTTTGAGTGGACTCCGGGAGTTGGTGTTCGGCAGGGTGACCAGGCGTTCTACAGTTCATGGGGTTGCAAAGAGTCAGATGTGACTGAGCAATGGAACTGAACTGATAACAATTATCAGCTCAAAGCCCATCTTATTTCATTTATATCTTACTCAAATTTTACTCTTCTAAATTATTTTTAAACAAACCCCACACATCATATCATTTCATCTGTAAATATTCTAACATGTATCTTTAAAAAGTAAAGAAACTAGCGAAAACATAACCACAATTCTTTTAATATACCGTAGAAAATTAACAATTGTTCCCTATTGTTATCAGGTGCCTAATCTGTCCTTAAATTCCTCAGATTACTGCTTCATAAATTTTGATAGTTTGTTGGTTGAGTCATGATTTAAATGAGGTCTTTAAATTGTACTTACTTATGGCTTTTAAGTCTTTTTAAAATAGTCCAACACTACCCTGCCCTTGCATTGAAGTTTGTTGAAAAAATCTGGGTTGGTTTCCCCATGAAATGCCCCACAATGTAGATTTTGCTGATTGCATTGCTTGGGTGACATTTCACATGTTTGTTCAACCTTTGTGTTTCGTGTAAATTGGAGGTTTGATTTTATTTATGTTGTAGTGTTGTTTTTTTTTTTAAATTTTAGCATGGGTATATCATTGGTAGTGCTGTGTAGAGATTAAAAGCTTTTACCAAGGAAACCAATGGGTTATGAATTATTTTTTGTTTTGGTTAAGCCAGTGGGTTATGAGTTCTTTTTGTTTATGTCTCAGTATACAGTAAATTTGGCTTTAGGACAGAACTTGTATTAGGAAGTAAAAGAAGTCAGAATGTGGGGAATACACACACATACACAGACCTGTTTACTGGCCATACATTTGTCATTACTTAGTAACTCGTCATTTCTTTAATTTTAAAAGAAATTATGTTAGGAGTTCTTGTTTTGAGTCATACATATTTTCCCAAGGAATGTTTTCCTTTAGAATTTAATGAGTTCTAATTAGTAGAAGGATTGGCTGTCTGTGAAAATGCTTTGTTGTTAGAATAATCTGAAATAAAGCAATTATTTGTGGAGAAGTTATAATAAGGTTGTATAAAAAACTTTGCCTCTACTTTTGGAATCTGTACATGGGATATTTTGGGTTACATATCAGCTGACGATTTAGAGTTGTGTTAATATATTGTGATAACTTGTTCATAGGTTAAGAAAAAACAATTCAGTACCTTGATAGTTATAAAGGGAGAAAATTCAGAGAGGCTGAGAGCCACAAAGTAAGCTAAGTATGAGACTTATAAAAAGGCTGTCTAGGGTGGAGACAACCTTTAGGCAGTATGTTGGATAGATTTGTTTTTGAATGCACTTCTATCTTTACTACTCCTTGCTGAATTTCCGTTTTCTTATTTTAGAATGGTTCTGAAGATTTCAGCAATATAGCGTAGTTCATTTTGTTCCCTCACTGACAGTGACGTAGCTTTAGCTTTTAGGAGAAATGATTTAGTAAAGCTCTATCTGTATCATACATTACAATTAGTTATACATGTACCTTTATTTTTCTGTGTTTATCTAGTAATTTTTGTTCCCAGATTATTACTAGTCTCTTTTATTTTTTCCTGAGTTGAAGAAATTATTAGATATTAAACCAGATATACCTGAACTGAATGTTTTCACTTAACTCTCTATGATCTTCATGTCCTAAAATATCCTAACTTGATTGAATCTTATTGCCATCAGTTAAATAGATATCTCTGTTACAGAAAATTTCCAATCAAGCTTTAACCAAAAATTCAGTTCAGTTCAGTTCAGTCGCTCAGTTGTGTCCGACTCTTTGCGACCCCATGAATCTCAGCATGCCAGGCCTCCCTGTCCATCACCATCTCCCGGAGTTCACTCAAACTCATGTCCATCGAGTCCGTGATGCCATCCAGCCATCTCATCCTCTGTCATCCCCTTCTCCTCCTGCCCAGTCTTTCCCAGCATCAGGGTCTTTTCCAATGAGTAAACTCTTCACATGAGGTGGCCAAAGTATTGGAGTTTCAGCTTTAGCATTAGTCCTACCAATGAACACCCAAGACTGATCTCCTTTAGGATGAACTGGTTGGACCTCCTTGTGGTCCAAGGGACTCTCAAGAGTCTTCTCCAACACCACAGTTCAAAAGCATCAATTCTTTGCGCTCAGCTTTCTTTATAGTCCAACTCTCACATCCATACATGACCACTGGGAAAACCAGAGCCTTGACTAGATGGACTTTTGTTGGCAAAGTAATATCTGTGCTTTTTAATATGCTATCTAGGTGGTCATAACTTTCCTTCCAAGGATTAACTGTCTTTTAATATCATGGCTGCAATCCCGATCTGCAGTGATTTTGGAGTCCAAAAAAATAAAGTCTGACACTGTTTCCACTGTTTCTCCATCTATTTCCCATGAAATGATGGGACTGGATGCCATGATCTTAGTTTTCTGAATGTTGGGTTTTAAGCCAACTTTTTCACTCTCCTCTTTCACTTTCATCAAGAGGCTTTTTAGTTCCTCTTCACTTTCTGCCATAAGGGTGGTGTCATCTGCATATCTGAGATTATTGATATTTCTCCCAGCAATCTTGAGTCCAGCTTGTGCTTCTTCCAGCCCAGTGTTTCTCATGATATACTCTGAGTAGAAGTTAAATAAGCAGAGGAACAATATACAGACTTGATGTTCTCCTTTTCCTATTTGGAACCAGTCTGTTGTTCCGTGTCCAGTTCCAACTGTAGCTTCCTGACCTGCATACAGGTTTCTCAAGGGGCATTTCAGGTGGTCTGGTATTCCCATCTCTTTCAGAATCTTCCACAGTTTATTGTGATCCACACAGTCAAAGGCTTTGCCATAGTCAATAAAGCAGAAATAGATGTTTTTGTGGAACTCTCTTACTTTTTTGATGATCCAGCAGATGTTGGCAATTTGATCTGTGGTTCCTCTGCCTTTTCTAAAACCAGCTTGAACATCTGGAAGTTCACGGTTCACCTATTGCTGAGGCCTGGCTTGGAAGAATTTTGAGCATTACTTTACTAGCATGTGAGATGAGTGCAATTGTGCAGTAGTTTGAGCATTCTTGAACTTCCCTGGTGGCTCAGACGGTAAAGTGTGGTACGATGTGGGAGACCTGGGTTCAATCCCTGGGTCGGGAAGATCTCCTGGAGAAGGAAGTGGTAACCCACTCCAGTATTCTTGCCTGGAAAATCCCATGGATGGAGAAGCCTGGTAAGCTACAGTCCATGGGGTCGCAAAGAGTTGGACATGACTGAGAGACTTCACTTTTAAGCATTCTTTGCCATTGCCTTTCTTTGGGATTGGAATGAAAACTGACCTTTTCCAGTCCTGTGGCTACTGCTGAGTTTTCCAAATTTGCTGGCATATTGAGTGCAGCACTTTCACAGAATCATCTTTAAGGATTTGAAATAGCTCACCTGGAATTCCATCACCTCCACGAGCTTTGTTCGTAGTGATGCTTCCTAAGGCCCACTTGACTTCACATTCCAGGATGTCTGGCTCTAGGTGGGTGACCACACCATCGTGATTATCTGGGTCGTGAAGCTCTTTTTTGTACAGTACTCCTTTGTATTCTTGGCACCTCTTCTTAATATTTTCTGCTTCTGTTAGGTCCAGACCATTTCTGTCCTTTATCAAGCCCATCTTTTCATGAAATAGTCCCTTGGTATCTCTGATTTTCTTGAAGAGATCTCTAGTCTTTCCGATTCTGTTGTTTTCCTCTGTTTCTTTGCATTGTTCGCTGAAGAAGGCTTTCTTATTTCTCCTTGCTATTCTTTGGAACTCTGCATTCAGATGCTTATATCTTTCCTTTTCTCCTTTGTTTTTTGCTTTTCTTCTTTTCACAGCTATTTGTAAGGCCTCCTCAGATGGCCATTTTGCTTTTTTACATTTCTCTTCCACGGGGATGGTCTTGATCCCTGTCTCCTGTACAATGTCACGAACCTCTGTCCATAGTTCATCAGGTACTCTATCAGATCTAGTCCCTTAAATCTATTTGTCACTTCCACTGTATAATCATAAGGGATTTGATTTAGGTCATACCTGAATGGTCTGGTGGTTTTCCCTAGTTTCTTCTGTTTAATTCTGAATTTGGCAAGAAGGAGTTCATGATATGAGCCACAGTCAGCTCCCGGTCTTGTGTTTGCTGACTCTGTAGAGCGGCATTTTCAAATAACAGCAGTTCTTCAAAGTTGGTAATGGCCATCATTTGTCCCTGTTTTCTGAGCAAACAGTGTATCCTACTAAAAGATACAAAATATTTTATACAACATTATTTTTGAAAGATTGATTATTTTAGTGTCTGGGTTTAGTTTGGAGTTAAATCCCTCTTAATAATGAAAAACATTTACATCAGTGGGTATCTTTTTGGATATCTGTGTTTCTTTAATTTGTTGGACATTCTTGTACCTTGGCCAAAGAGGAGTATTCATGCAGGCAGAATTGAATTTACTACTATGCATTTCACTTGTTAATTAAAGGTAATTTTCAAGGCATTGGAACATTATCATTGCTTTTAGTGAATATACCAGTTTATTTTGGTATTTCATTTTATGAACACAGGATTCTTCATGTGAACATATTCTTAGTATCTCTTGTTTTTATTTTGGGCCTGTAATATTATTTAAACATAAAAAAATGTAGAAACTTCATATATTATCTACCATGTATTAACATATCTCTTCCTTAGTTTTTAATTAGTACTTTAGCTCCTATCTAGCAAAATTATATCCCATCTTGTATTTTAGTTATAATTTTGTAGAACTCTATTTTGTCATGTGTTTGTAACTGGATTAAAAGCTTCTGAGGGAAGACAACATTGCTTCTTTTTTTTTTTTTAGATCTACTGTGTTTCTTATTGAGCCTAGTTTGCACATAGTGCTTCCTCAGTGAATGTTTGACTGGTTACAGAGTGGACTTTTTGTAATTAGCTTCCTTCAAATAGATGTCAGTTCATTATTTCAACCTAATGGAAAGTTTGGTTTTCTTCTGTGTAGTGACTCTGAAAGCTTCCCAGGTGACACTAGTGGTAAAAAGCCCTGCCTTCCAGTGCTGGAGATGCAAGAGATATAGGTGCGATCCCTGGACCTGGACCATCACCCGGAGGAGGGCATGGCAACCCACTCTAGCATTCTTGCCTACTGAATCCCAGGGATGGGGGAGCCTGGTGGGCTGCTGTCTATGGGGTCTCACAGAGTCGGACACAAGTGAAGTGACTTGGCAGCAGCAGCATTCTATTGATTCTTTGGAGAAAGTGTGTAAACAAAAGAAGTCTTTTTTTTTTTTTTTCTAAGCAATGTGATATTTCTGACTTCTTCCTAATGAGAAAAATCATCCCTGATAATTCTGTATGTAGTTTGAATATTATTGATGACTTTCATTGTATTTTATAGGCATGAACATTTCTGATTCATTTCTATGTCAGAATCTTTTTAAGGATTTAGCTTCAAAATTGATGTTCTGTTGTAGTCAGAAGACGACAATGGATTGAATATTTTTCTGATTGATATGGTTAATTTTTTAGCTGTACTGTTCTTACTCATTCAGTTGCATCCAACTCTTTGTGACCCCATGACTGTAGCCTGCAAGGCTCCTCTGTCCATGGGAATTCTCCAAGCAAGAATAGTGGAGTGGGTTGCCATGCCCTCCTTCAGGGGATCTTCCCAACCCAGGGATAGAACCCAGGTCTCCTGCCTTGCAGGTAGATTCTTTACCATCTGAGCCACCAGGGAGGCCTAATTTCTTAGCTGTGCAACCTTATTTTTTTGGTGCTGCTACAGGTATTAGCTCCCAGACACTGCCATTACACAGTGTAGAAGCACAGACTCCAAAATCCTTATACCTTAATAACAAATGACTCTAATCTAGGTTAACTTCATTGCTTACTTTATTCAAATGTAGAGGTCCAAACATAGGCAGTCAACACAGTGGTACTAGAATGCTGAAGCTGCCAAAGTTCCATTTCAAAACGTCAATAGATATATACTCTAAACTCACTGTTGAGCGATTCAGTGGGCATAATTCAGCTCTGAGCCTCTTTACTCAGGAGGAAGAGCTGGCAGAATCTCTCTGAATATGATGATCCTGATATCCTCCCCATATTATGTCTTCTTTCTTTTTCCTCCAGTTGGGGAATGAGATGATTGACAGTAAGATCCTTGGAGGTTGATCATAACTGCTTTCAGTGCCCCTAGACCTTGAAACAATTGATAGATATTCATAGGTATAGACTCGAGGTGTTTATTTTAGGAGAGTAAATAGCTTAAGCAAAAGTGCAGTTGCAAGGGTGGATCCAGAATTCCTACTTAACTTTAGCTCTTAGACCTCATTTCTTCCAGAAAGCTTCCTATGACTCTGTCAGTCTGGGTGTGTCTAATCAGGGTTCCCTAGTTAACTCTTCTACCTCTTTATGGCTCTTACCACAATGTTTGTAACATGTGTTTGTTTGATTCTCTCTTCATGAGATCATAAATGTTCTGAGTTCAGAGGATATGTCTATTTTATTCACAGATCTATTCCCAACACCTATCATACTACCTGTTGTCAGACAGGATCTAAATAAATGCTTATGTTTGACTTGCCATGTTTCAAAAGTCACTATTTGTGAGAGGCCAACTTGGACCTTTTTATCCAGTGACATTAGGAAAGATCATATTTCTTAGGTAAAGATTCCCTATTCCAAGAATGTGGGGATAAAATAATTAATTTCTGAATTAGTAGAGGTTATACACCAATAGCCTTACATAAAGCTGGACTAAGGCTGTTTTGTGTGGAGCATTGGTGTGTTTTCCACCACCATTTATCAGTTCCTCAATTCTCTTGCACCAACTGGGTATCCAGCAATTCAATTCAGTTCTGACACTGTCTACCTGGAGTTAGTGTCAGTTTCCATAGGTTAAAGGCTTCAGTCCCTCAAGACTGCCCTCACTTCAGATGCGAGTTGCAAGTTCTGAGTCACCCATACTTCTGATGTGCAATAAATTGGTGGTTCCTATTGATTATCTTCTCAGGATTGATAATTTGTTAGAATGGCTTATAGAACTCAGGAAAATACTTTGTTTTTATTTACTGGTTCAGTAAAAAGCATACAGCTGAGGAATGACCAAATGGAAGAAATGCATAGGGCAAGATTTGGAAGGTTAGAGTGCAGATCTTCTGTGCATTGACTGAGTGAGCTGCTCCCCAGTATTTTGAGTTGTTTATTAGCCTTGTGGCATTCCCCCTCCCCATTTCTTTGTTCTAAAGGTTTTATAGAGCTCAATCTCCAGCTCCACACTCCTCTCTGGAGGTGGGTTGGGATTGAGGTTAAAAGTGCCAACCCTATAGAAAATCTTAACAGACCCATCACAAGCATGGAAATTGAAACGGTAATCAGAAATCTTCCACCAAACAAAAGCCCAGGTCCAGACGGCTTCACAGCTGAATTCTACCAAAAATTTAGAGAAGAGCTAACACCTATCCTCCTCAAACTCTTCCAGAAAATTGCAGAGGAAGATAAACTTCCAAACTCATTCTATGAGGCCACCATCACCCTAATACCAAAACCTGACAAAGATGTCACAAAAAAAGAAAACTACAGGCCAATATCACTGATGAACATAGATGCAAAAATCCTCAACAAAATTCTAGCAATCAGAATCCAACAACACATTAAAAAGATCATACACCATGACCAAGTGGGCTTTATCCCAGGGATGCAAGGATTCTTCAATATCCCCAAATCAATCAATGTAATTCACCACATTAACAAATTGAAAAATAAAAACCATATGATTATCTCAATAGATGCAGAGAAGGCCTTTGACAAAATTCAACATCCATTTATGATAAAAACTCTACAGAAAGCAGGAATAGAAGGAACATACCTCAACATAATAAAAGCTATATATGACAAACCCACAGCAAACATTATCCTCAATGGTGAAAAATTGAAAGCATTTCCCCTAAAGTCAGGAACAAGACAAGGGTGTCCACTTTCACCGCTACTATTCAACATAGTTCTGGAAGTTGTGGCCACAGCAATCAGAACAGAAAAAGAAATAAAAGGAATCCAAATTGGAAAAGAAGTAAAACTATCACTGTTTGCAGATGACATGATCCTCTACATGGAAAACCCTAAAGACTCCACCAGAAAATTACTAGAGCTAATCAATGAATATAGTAAAGTTGCAGGATATAAAATCAACACACAGAAATCCCTTGCATTCCTATACACGAATAATGAGAAAGTAGAAAAAGAAATTAAGGAAACAATTCCATTTACCATTGCAACGAAAAGAATAAAATCCTTAGGAATATATCTACCTAAAGAAACTAAAGACCTATATATAGAAAACTATAAAACACTGATGAAAGAAATCAAAGAGGACACTAATAGATGGAGAAATATACCATGTTCATGGATTGGAAGAATCAATATAGTGAAAATGAGTATACTACCCAAAGCAATTTACAAATTCAATGCAATCCCTGTCAAGCTACCAGCCACATTTTTCACAGAACTAGAACAAATAATTTCAAGATTTGTATGGAAATACAAAAAACCTCGAATAGCCAAAGCAATCTTGAGAGAGAAGAATGGAACGGGAGGAATCAACTTGCCTGACTTCAGGCTCTACTACAAAGCCACAGTCATCAAGACAGTATGGTACTGGCACAAAGACAGACATATAGATCAATGGAACAAAATAGAAAGCCCAGAGATAAATCCACACACATATGGACACCTTATCTTTGACAAAGGAGGCAAGAATATACAATGGAGTAAAGACAATCTCTTTAACAAGTGGTGCTGGGAAAACTGGTCAACCACTTGTAAAAGAATGAAACTAGATCACTTTCTAACACCGTACACAAAAATAAACTCAAAATGGATTAAAGATCTAAATGTAAGATCAGAAACTATAAAACTCCTAGAGGAGAATATAGGCAAAACACTCTCCGACATAAATCACAGCAGGATCCTCTATGATCCACCTCCCAGAATTCTGGAAATAAAAGCAAAAATAAACAAATGGGATCTAATTAAAATTAAAAGCTTCTGCACAACAAAGGAAAATATAAGCAAGGTGAAAAGACAGCCTTCTGAATGGGAGAAAATAATAGCAAATGAAGCAACTGACAAACAACTAATCTCAAAAATATACAAGCAACTTATGCAGCTCAACTCCAGAAAATAAACGACCCAATCAAAAAATGGGCCAAAGAACTAAATAGACATTTCTCCAAAGAAGACATACGGATGGCTAACAAACACATGAAAAGATGCTCAACATCACTCATTATTAGAGAAATGCAAAGCAAAACCACAATGAGGTACCACTTCACACCAGTCAGAATGGCTGCGATCCAAAAATCTGCAAGCAATAAATGCTGGAGAGGGTGTGGAGAAAAGGGAACCCTCCTACACTGTTGGTGGGAATGCAAACTAGTACAGCCACTATGGAGAACAGTGTGGAGATTCCTTAAAAAATTGCAAATAGAACTACCTTATGACCCAGCAATCCCACTGCTAGGCATACACACCGAGGAAACCAGAATTGAAAGAGACACATGTACCCCAATGTTCATCGCAGCACTGTGTATAATAGCCAGGACATGGAAACAACCTAGATGTCTGTCAGCAGATGAATGGATAAGCAAGCTGTGGTACATATACACAATGGAGTATTACTCAGCCGTTAAAAAGAATTCATTTGAATCAGTTCTGATGAGATGGATGAAACTGGAGCCAATTATACAGAGTGAAGTAAGCCAGAAAGAAAAACACCAATACAGTATACTAACACATATATATGGAATTTAGGAAGATGGGAATGACGACCCTGTATGCAAGATAGGAAAAAAGACACAGATGTATATAGCGGACTTTTGGACTCAGAGAGAGAGGGAGAGGGTGGGATGATTTGGGAGAATGGGAATTCTAGCATGTATACTATCATGTAAGAATTGAATCGCCAGTCCATGTCTGACGTAGGGTGCAGCATGCTTGGGGCTGGTGCATGGGGATGACCCAGAGAGATGTTGTGGGGAGGGAGGTGGGAGGGGGGGTCATGTTTGGGAATGCATGTAAGAATTAAAGATTTTAAAATTAAAAAAATAATAATAATAAAGCTTTCAATAAGGAGTCTCTCCCCATTCCCCCCAGAAATTTAAATAGTGAAAAAAATATAGAGGCTCTAGTTTCTGCTAACAATTAATATTGTACTAATCATTTGAATTTCCAAACTCTGTAAATTGAATGGATAATCTTGAAACAAAGGTCATAATTTATTTGAATCACAAATAATGTTAAAGATTAACTTTTGATTGTTTTAGAAGAATAGCCTTTGCTTTTCTCAGGTCACATCTAAAAATTTCATAGATAAAAATATAATCACTCAAAAAAAAAAAAAACAAGTGCCAACCCTTTAATCTTTTGGCCTTCCTGGTTACCAGCCATATCCTGAGGCTAGTGACCCACCCTAAGTCAGCTTATTACCATAAACACCGAGTCCATGACTACTGGGAAAACCATAGCTTTGACTATTTGGACCTTCGTTGACAAAGTGATGTCTGCTTTTTAATATGCTGTGTAGATTCGTCATAACTTTCTTCCAAGAAGCAAGCGTTTTTTAATTTCAGGGGTGCATCTTTATGGGGTCACTTGTAAGTTTCCCATTTGCCATCGTCCCCACTCTTCATGCAATGAACGTGCACGGGCTTACACCTGACCTGCAGAGCCCTTGCAGACATTACGACTCACACTCTTAGTAAAATGTACGAGTCTTGGTTTAAAATTTAGGAATACAAATATCCATTCAATTTGAAAATGCATCACCTAGGGGGACTCAGAATTGAATCTTTTCTTTTATCTTGAAACCTCTTTCTACTAGAATTATCCAAACTATGTTCAGAGATGTGATTGAAAATGTCTTAGACTCAGCAGTTATGGCAAGGCAGATATGTATGTAATTATCCAATTAAGTCATGATGTCCTGTTTATATTAATAACAGTATTATTTGAAGCACATGACATTCTCATCTTTGTAGCTTAAAAATTGTTACATATTGGCAATTTCATGTGGTTCCTAAATATTTTTGTATGGCTGAATTAAGTAGTATCACCAGTTGAGGATATGTCATAGGGATTCTTTTGGGGGGAGTTAACTCTCATTTGTACCCCAGTCTTATCATTCATCCTGTTGTTTGCCATTAGAAAATAGGCCAATAAATGAGTATAGTTGTAAGTAAATGGTGGATTTGTGATTGGGGAAAAGTACAGTACAAGTCTTGTCTTGTTTTCATACAAGTGCTTTTAGTTACATTTCAGTTTTGAGCAGCACATTTTTCAAGTAGAAAGGACTGTTGTGTGATCAGACCACCCAAAATGGCTGTTCTCTTGCTTTGTACGTCCCCTGCTAAACCAGGGCCTGCTTCACTTGACTGACCTTCTAACATACTTGCCCCAAGCCCCAGGTAGTGACTGTTCTTATCAAAGTGATGGTAAGGGGGCATGCTCTTCTGCTACTTTCCCTGAGGAACCCATCTGATGTCAGTTTCCCCAAAGATATACCCACTGAATGCAGAGTTCCAAAGAATAGCAAGGAGAGATAAGAAAGCTTTCCTCTGTGACCATTGCAAATAGAAGAAAACAATAGAATGGGAAAGACTAGAGATCTCTTTAAGAAAATTAGAGATACCAAGCAAGGAAATATTTCATACAAAGGTGGGCACAATAAAGGACAGAAATGGTATGGACCTAACAGAAGCAGAAGATATTAAGAAGAGGTGGCAAGAATACACAGAAGAACTACACACAAAAGATCTTCATGACCCAGATAGCCACAATGGTGTGATCACTCACCAAGAGCCAGACATCCTGGAATGTGAAGTCAAGTTGGCCTTAGGAAGCATTACTACAAACAAAGCTAGTGGAGGTGATGGAATTCCAGCTGAGCGATTTCAAATCCTAAAAAATGATGCTGTGCAAGTGCTGCACTCAATATGCCAGCAAATTTGGAAAACTCAGCAGTGGCCACAGGACTGGAAAAGGTCAGTTTTCATTCCAATTCCAAAGAAAGGCAGTGCTAAAAAATGTTTAAACTACTCCACAATTGCACTCATCTTACATGCTAGCAAAGTAATGCTCAAATTCTCCAAGCCAAGCTTCAGCAAATTCACATGAATGATGAACTTCCAGATGTTCAAGCTGGATTTAGAAAAGGCAGAGGAACCAGACATCAAATTGCCAACATCTGTTGGATCCTCGAAAAAGCAAGGAGATTTCCAGAAAAACATCTACTTCTGCTTTATTGACTACGCCAAAACCTTTGACTGTGTGGATCACAACAATTTGTGGACAATTCTTAAAGAGATAGGAATAGCAGACCATATTACCTGTCTCCTGAGAAATCTGTATGCAGGTCAAGAAGCAACAGTGAGAACCTGACATGGAACAACAGACTGATTTCAAATTGGGAAAGGAGCACGTCAAGGCTGTATATTGTCACCTTGCTTATTTAACTTCTGTGCAGGGTTCAGTTCAGTTCAGTCTCTCAGTCATGTCCGACTCTTAGTGACCCCATGAACCACAGCACACCAGGTCTCCCTGTCCATCACGAACTGCCGGAGTCCACCCAAACCCATGTCCATCGAGTCGATGATACCATCCAACGATCTCATCCTCTGTTGGCCCCTTCTCCTCCTGCCCTCAATCTTTCCCAGCATCAGGGTCTTTTCCAGTGAGTAAGCTCTTCACATCAGGTGGCCAAAGTATTGGAGTTTCAGCCTCAGCATCAGTCCTTCCAATGAACACCCAGGACTGATCTCCTTTAGGATGGACTGGTTGGATCTCCTTGCAGTCCAAGGGACTCTCAAGAGTCTTCTCCAACACCACAGTTCAAAAGCATCAATTCTTCGGCACTCAGCTTTCTTTATAGTCCAGCTCTCACATCCATACATGACCACTGGAAAAACCATAGCCTTGACTAGACGGACCTTTGTAGACAAACTAATGTCTCTGCTTTTTAATATGATGTCTAGGTTGATCATAACTTTCCTTCCAAGGATTAACTGTCTTTTAATTTGATGGCTGCAGTCACCATCTGCAGTGATTGTTGAGCCCCCAAAAACAAAGTCTCTCACAGTTTCCACTGTTTCCCCATCTATTTCCCATGAAGTGATGGGACCAGATGCCATGATCTTAGTTTTCTGAATGTTGAGCTTTAGGACAACTTTTTTAGTCTCCTCCTTAACAGATGGTATTGCATATAGGAGTCTCTTCACTCTTTCTGGAATTTAAATATGATCAAGGTGTCAAAACTTTGAGCCCTAAGAGATCGTAATTGCTAAATTTTTAGTGAGAAAGTACTGTTGCTTAAGATAATATTGTATTTCACAAACTGTCTTATCTCTTCATTTCTGTGTGTCATTCTCATATGAACTCTGCCATTAGAACTGAAGTATTCTTGTGAACATTTAGAAAGTTTCCACAATGTTAAGTATGCTCTTGTTCTTTCCACCAAGGTTACTGGTAATCAAGAGTATCCATGTAATAAATTTAAAAAAGTCATAGTCTTGGAACTTTGAGTCCAATTTTATGGGTGTTTTGGATCTAGGCCTTAGATTATATGTGAGGAATTTATTTAGGCCATTTTATTGTTTTTTAATACTCCATTGGGTAAGAGAAAGGAAAGTAGAGGAAGTAGAATTTGAACAAATCACTGAAACTAATGATTATTAATGGTGTTTGCAAAAGATAAGCAGAGGAAATGAGCAGTAATATGATAATCTGGAATGCTAGCAGCTGGCATTCCAGACTCATAAGGGATAATTGAGAATAGTCTATATTCATGGCAAAGATGCCTTAGATTTTAGACTTATTTTATAGTTCTAGTGCTTTATTCCTAAAGCATCAGATTGTTTATTTAATGTCTTCCTTTAAAGTCAGCTGTATATTACAGATTTTTGATCAAGATTATACCAACAGTCTTAATTAAATTCTACTCTTACTTAGGGTAACCAGCCATTTTAGATTGCCTGGGGTTGTTGAGAGATTTTCTAGGACGTTGGACTTTCAGTGTTAAAACTGGGAAAATTTCAGGGAATCTTGGACAGATGGTCACCTTCCTTTCTTTCAAAATTAACTGAGTGGAGAAAATCTCGATATGATAAAGTTATTTAATCACCCTGTAAATTCTTTACACTTAAAGTTTATAAAATTTTAACTTGAAAATGTTATTTCAGGAAAGCATTTCTTCTATGGAAGGTTAATTTTGTTTTAATTGCTTTGGCATTTTAAATGTAAATTGATTTCTTGGTCATTTTTCAAAAAGACCTTAATTTATCCTTTGGTTAAGAAGATAACAACAACCAGCAAGGTGATATGCTATTAATAATGAAAATGGTAGAAATAAACTAATTAAAAATACTCAGTGTGGGAATTCTGAAAAGATAAACATGGATAATCAGTGCTTTTAGAAAAGTACTAAACAAATAAGAAAATAGTCCTCTTCTTTTCTGAAATTATGTGTGATGTTTGTTTTTGAAGTAATTAGCCCAATGACTGTTGCATAAACCTTTCTTTCCTTTTTATGTAGCAATAATATATAGTCCTGTCCTTGAATGCTTGTAGTATGATAGAACTTTAAAAAATTTATCACCACACTTTTGGTATATATTTTTCTTTTCCTCTCTTTTTTTAAAGGAAGGTCAAACAAAATAGTGTGATCAGGCATCTAATTACAGACTATTAACAGCATGTGCTGTGTGCTAATCTTTATTCTGAACTCACTTTAGGTATCAGCCTACTTTTCTCAACAAGGGGGCACTTAAGTTAATTGCTTCATTAGAAACATGCATTTAGCCTTTTCTGATCTGTAAGTACAACTCCTTGGCATAGCTGCAGAAGTTTGAACACCTGCAGCCCAAGCAGCCTGAAAGGAAGCCATAACTTACTATAAAGGAAAATGAAAGAAGCTCAAGTTCAAAATGGTGTTATCAATGATACAGTGTAGTCACTAACTTGAGCTGACCTAAGAGACTTGGCTTCTGCATGGCTTCTTATCAGCATCCAAAAGGGCATACAAAATTCTTTGTGAACTAATTTAAAAAGCGTCTTGTTTATTCAGAAGCAACTGTGAATGATATTTGTTCAGAGTCTAGATCACATCAATTGCATACCAGCCAACAACTTATTTCTCTTCTAAGAGAGAAGCCAAGTATCAAAGATACAAAGTACTAAAGATAAGCTTCTCAATTCTCAACTGTTCTGAGCTCTCAATAAAGCTACTGATGGACAAACTGGGGCGGGACCCAGCTGTTCCCACCTGCAAGCTTGTCTCAGATCCTTGGCTCTGGCTGGGAGAGGTGCTGATACTAGTCTGACCTTTAGTGCCCTTAGAAAACAAAACACAGGCTTTCTTATGGCCCTGATCAATCAGTCCTTCCGAAGAGGATTCCACCCCCTTTCTTCAAGTACTAGTCTTGAGGCAAAAAACCCCACGGCTATATTTCTGTTAAGTGCTGGTGAAAGCAAAGAGATCCTTGATTCGCTCTTACTGAATCTTAAAAGACATTCCAAGTCATCTTTTTTTCTGTTTCTGTGGTTGAGTCTTAGAAATTTTGTATTTGATAGTTAATGAGATGGTGACCTCAGTAAGTAAATGAATGAAGTGCTTTCAAAATTGGTTCAAATAGTATATTATAAGGAAATTAAGACTCAGTTGATATAAGGAAAACATTTATAAGGCTATTGAGCCATAAAATACTTATAGGATGCTGAGTTGTCAAATTTGGACTTTTAATATATCAAGTCCTTAAGTGTGGTAACATCCAAAATTTCAAATATGAGTTCACTAGAATAACAGATCTTTAAAATAAAATCATTTATTTTGCTTTCATTTAGTTTATTTAGTTTGATCATTCGATTTATTTTCTGTGGTAAGTATCTATAGAGTTAATCAGAAAATTGGAAAATATCTCAAACATAAATAATTCAAAGATCTCAAAACTAATATATGACCCCTGAATGTCTTTTTAACATTATTGAGATTAAAGCCTTTTATATTATTGTGGAAAGCAGGATTTACTGATAAGCATCTGAAATATTGAATTTTAAATTATTTTTTCTATAATTAGATATGTGTTACTTGTTTCAAACAAGCTAAGAAATAGCAGTGATACCAATTGCTGTTTTAGGGTATTTCTGAGTTATACTAATGGTAGCAATAGCCAGGGTTCTTCAGGCACATTTTAAGAAGAAATGGTCTATGTAAGTGTGTGTGTATGTACATTCTGTAGAGGCAAAAAAAAAAAAAAAAAAAAAAAGGCCTATATCAGTAGTTTGTATTACTGTCTGCCCTCCCAGAATTGTGGGATTTGGGTCCATTAGAATTATGTAAGCCTCTAAGTATGTCTTTTTCAGTGATTGGCATAGAAAAGCAGTAACAGGTTTTCCAGTCATTTTCAAATTTGGGAATTACAGAGCATGTGGGGTAATTTACTGCATGTTTAGTGTATTGACTTATTGATTTAAAAGAGAATATTTACAAGTGGATGAAGCATTTCAGAATTAAGTACCTCTAGGCAAAGAAGACCTCAATGTAGGAAAAATTACTGACTAAATGAAATATTTAAACATAATTATATTTTTTTCAGTGATTATGTTGTAGTCAAACCTACAGATTTGCATATTTAAAATATGTTAGCATACTTAATTGATGTGACTGTAAGTATGGTTATCCCATAACTTTTTTTCACTGGGAAGAAGAATAATTTTCTGAGTAAACTTTAGGTTAGATATTATTGCTAATTCATCAATTTAGAGGTATATTACACTCTTAATTTTAGATATTTTTTTCTTTCATTCTGGCCATTTCTCTGCTTCCTTGTACTTTTTATGTACAGCTCTAGTATTCTATAATTAAGCATGCCTCTCAACCTATCAGCAGACAGAGAAATCAGCTTAGTTTTGTGAAGAGCTGACAGAATGAGTTGTTTTTATTTTCATATTCACTTGTTGAGAAAAATATGATGCTTTATTTATGAGAACATAATAGTTTTAAATTGAGAAAGCAGATTAAAATAGCTTAACAGTTTGGCTTTGATGAAAACTTATCAGTTATTAATGAAATAGCAATTAATAATTTACCTTTGGAGTATCATATTATTTAGATTGGTCATAATAATTTGAGGCAATTTTATGCTGTTCCCCCAAATAAAAGATTGGAGTATTCTTTTACCTTTCTTAGGATCATCTGGTAAGAGATTCATGCTATGTGATTAAAGAATAACTGTCTCTAGTTTTTCATCTTTGAAGTGTGTGCATTGTTCCTGGTTTTGACTTTTTATGTTTTTTTGGCATATTTGTAATTTTTATGGTATTTCTTTAGTTTTGTTTGTTAGCTTCTCTATAGCTTGTTGTGCTGTGCCGTGCTTCGTTGCGCAGTCATGTCCAACTCTTTGTGACCCCATGAACACATGGGGAGCCTGTTCAGTGCCTCTGTTCATGGGGATTCTCCAGGCAGGAAAACTGGAGTGGATTGCCATGTCCTTCTCCAGGGGCTCTTCCCAACCTAGGGACTGAACCCAGGTCTCCCACATTGCGGGCGAATTCTTTACTGCCTGAGCCACTAGGGAAGCCCAAAAAGACTGGAGTGAGTAGCCTATCTCTTCTCCAGGGGATCTTTCCAACATAGGGATTGAACCAGGATCTCCTGCATTGCAAGTGGATTCTTTACCAGCTGAGCTACCAGAAAAGCCCTTCTATAGCTTAAGGTTTTACAAGGACTCTCTTGGTACTCTTATGACTTAAATGGAGTTACGAGCAATACAGCCAACTAATAATAGCAATTGATGTCTGAGAATCTTGTTTCTAATGGCAAGCCACAGAAGTCCAATGCTTCAGCTTGTTCTACTCAACATTTTACATAAGTGATTTTAATACTAAGAGGTTATCAAACTTTTAAATGGCAAAACCATAGAGAGATTATAAATGTGTTGGATCACAGTAACAGAATCACTATTCAATGAACCTTGACAAGCCAAGTATATAATATGAAATTGCACACCTGCAAAGAACAAACAAAACAAAAATTGAACCTTGTACACATATTCAGTCACATGATTTATGACTAAGGTAACCTAGCATTGCAATAAGAAAGGATAGTCTTTAATACATAGTGCTGGGTCAATTAGATATCCACATGGAAAAAATCTAGTTTGATCTCTTGACAATTGAAGTACAAAATTCAGTTCCAGATGAATTGTGGATCTAAATATGATACATACAGTTATAAAACTTTTAGATAAACATAGAAGAACATCCGTATGGTCCATATAGTCAAAGCTATGGCCTTTCTAGTAGTCATATATGATATAAGAGTTGGACCATACAGAAGGCTGAGTGCCAAAGAATCGATGCTTTCAAACTGTGGTGCTGGAGAAGACTCTTGAGAATTCCTTGGACTGCAAGGAGATCAAACCTGTCAATTGTAAAGGAAATCAAACCTGAATATTCATTGTAAGGACTGATGCTGAAGGTGAAGCTCCAGTACTTTGGCCACCTGATGTAAAGAACTGACTCATTGGAAAAGACACTGATGCTGGAAAGATTGAAGGCAAAAGAAGAGGGTGGCAGAGGATTTCAGTAAAAACGTCAATATGAAAAATACAACTTAAGCATTGGCAAGATTTAACAGATATTCCTTAAAGTAGGATGTTCAAAGTGCAATCAAGATATGAAAAGAATTCACATCTTTAGTAATTAGGGAAATGTGAATAAACCACAATGTAGTATCACATACCCACCAAAATGGCTAAAATTATAAAGATGGGAAATGTGTCTAAGAACATGGAGTGATCAGAACTCTCATATACCAAGTGTGTAAATTGGTACAAACCTTTTTGACAATTTTTGGCTGTGTGGTACTAAAACTGAGCGTATGCTTATCCTTTGATCCACAAATTACACACATATACTCATAGGTATATACCCAACAGAAAAACTTAGGTATTTGCTAGCATGTCTGTGGCAGCACTATTTGTGACAGTCAAAACCTGGAATGTACTCAAATGTCTGTCACTAGTGGATAAGTGGATAAATAATTGTCCCATATTATTGAATATTGTACAATTGTGAGCATGATCTACAACTCTAAGAAACTATATGGATGCATTTCTTAGACATAATGCTGAAAAAAGGAAGCCAGACACAAATAAAATGCTGTATTACATTTATGTGAAAGTGCAAAAATAAAATGCAAATCTCAGTTAAAGAAAGTAGTTTTGGGGGACGTAGTGACTGGAAGAGGGGTGTTGTAAGAATGAGTTCTGGGGCCATGATGTGCTGCTTCTTGATCTAGGTACTGCTTATATGGATTTGTTCAGTTGAAAAGCTTCCAAGTTGGATTTTAGATATGTACTTCTGCCTGGATATAAATAGTTCAATGTTAAGTTTTTAAAATGTTGAAGACAGTAATTTTTATTCAGCTATACAACGTGGGCAAATCGTTTCTCATTTATGAGTCTCTGCTTTTCTTATTGGTTAAAACTGTGAATCAATATTGACTAGAACTGTGATTTACAGAGTTTATGGTTGGCTATTAAACAACTTTTTGTTTTACTTATTTCCTTAGTGCTTTGTATAACTCAAGAGACCAATACAGAAAAGTCACTATTTGATAGTCACAGTTTCTTGCAAAAATATTTATTTTTTCTTTTATGACAGGTGATCAGAAATGGAAAGAAAAGTAAGCAGAATCTATCTTACTTCTGAACCTGATATAATTCATTTTCTACAAGTTGCTTGGGAGAAAACACTAGGATCTGGTTTTGTTATTACACTTACTGATGGGCAGTCAGCATGGACTGGGACAGGTAATATTAAAAGTGAATTTTTTAATAAAAATTAATGTAATGTGCTATATTTCAGTCCTCAGTGCTACTTTAAATTAAATATTTAATTGATATTGGTTAAAATTAACATTTACTTGTTACTGCTGTCAAATTTACACATAGGTTTGTAATATTAATGCTATTTTCTATAAGTGACATTAATAGAAATGAGGAAAAATACCCTTTTGAGTCATAGTACTTGATCAGAGTTTTAAAAATTATCACTTTATATAAAACATATAAAATAGTATTTTTTATATGTATCATTTCTTAGCACCCCAGGGAAATACTGAAAGGAACAGGAGGGTGAATTGGCTAGGCCAAAGCTTAGGAAAGTGAAGTGGTATTTGTTTTCTTTTAATTTCATATTATTGTTTGAATTATTTTCCAGTGAACATAAACTACATTTGTAACAAAATGAAACAGAACTGTTAATAATAGCTTAAAATTTTGTAAACCATGTTTCAAACCCATATGTGGGTTTTTGGCTATTATTTTATGAAATCGACTTTTGATTTTTTTTGTCTTTGGTAATAACTGGATTAAAGATTTACTGATCTTGGCCCTGCCCATTAAAGCAAGACCCAGTTTTCCCCGCAGTCAGTCTCTCCTATCAGGAAGATTCCATAAGTCTCTATCCTTATCCCTCAGAGGAGAGGCAGACAGAATGGAAGCCACAATCACAGAAAACTAATCAAACTGATCACATGGACCACAGCCTTGTCTAACTCATTGAAACTATGAGCCATGCCATTTAGGGCCATCCAAGATGGACAGGTCATGGTGGAGAGTTCTGACAAAACGTGGTCCTCAGGAAAAGGGAATAGCAAACCACTTTGGCATTCTTGCTTTGAGAATCCCATGAACGGTATGAAAAGGCAAAAAGATATGACACCAAAAGATGAACTAACTCCCCAGGTCGGTAGATGCCCAATATGCTGCTGGAGAAGAATGGAGAAATAACTCCAGAAAGAATAAAGAAATGGAGCCAAAGCAAAAAGAACACCCAGTCGTGGATGCAACTGGTGATGGAAGTAAAGTACGATGCTGTAAAAAACAATATTACATAGGAACCTGGAGTGTTAGGTCCAAGAAAGTAAATTAGAAGTGGTCAAACAGGAAATGTCAAGAGTGAATGTCGACATTTTAGGAATCAGTGAAATAAAACTGAATGGGTGAATTTAACTCAGATGACATTATACCTACTACTGTGGTCAAGAATCCCTTAGAAGAAATGGAGTAGCCCTCATAGTAAATAAAAGAGTGTGAAATGCAGTACTTGGATGCAATCGCAAAAATGAAAGAATGATCTCTGTTTCCAAGACAAACCATTCAGTAACACAGTAATCCAAGTCTATTCTCAACCACTAAAGCTGAAGAAGCTGAAGTTGAACAGTTCTATGAAGACCTACAAGACCTTCTAGAACTAACAACCGAAAAAGATATCCTTTTCTTTATAGGGGACTGGAATGCAAAAGTAGGAAGTCAAGAGATACCTGGAGTAACAGGCAAAGTTGGCCTTGGAGTACAAAATGAAGCAGGACAACGGCTAACAGAGTTTTGCCAAGAGAACACGCTGGTCATAGCAAACATCCTGTTTCAACAACTCAAGAGAAGACTCTACACATGGACATCACCAGATGGTCAATACCCAAATCAGATTGTTTATATTCTTTGGAGCCAAAGATGGAGAAGCTCTATACAGTCAGCAAAAACAAGACCAGGAGCTGACTGTGCCTCAGATCATGAACTCCTTATTGCCAAATTTAGACTTAAATTGAAGAAGGTGGGGAAAACCATTAGACCATTTAGGTATGACCTAAATCAAATCCTTTACGACTGTACAGTGGAAATGACAAATAGATTCAAGGGATTAGATCTGATAGAGAACCTGAAGAAATATGAATGGAGGTTCATGACATTGTACAGGAGGCAGTGAACAAGACCATCCCCAAGAAGAAGAAATGCAAAAAAGGAAAAATGGCTGTCTGAGCAGGCCTTACAAATAGCTGTGAAAAGAAGAGAAGTGAAAGCCAAGGAAAAAGGGAAAGATATACCCATTTGAATGCAGAGTTCCAAAGAATAGCAAGGAGAGATAAGAAAGCTTTCCTCATCCTCAGTAATTAGTTCAAAGAAATAGAGAAAGACAACAGAATCGGAAAGGCTAGAGATCTCTTTAAGAAAATTAGAAATACCAAGGGAACATTTTGTGCAAAGATGGGCACAATAAAGGACAGAAATGGTATGAAGAAATGGTATGAACCTAACAGAAGCAGAAGATATTAAGAAGAGATGGCAAGAATACACAGAACTGTCCAAAAAAGATCTTCATGACCCAGATAGCCATGATGGTGTGATAACTCACCTAGAGCCAGACATCCTAGAATGTGAAGTCAAGTGGGCCTTAGAAGCATTACTACAGACAAAGCTAGTGGAGGTGATGGAATTCCAGTTGAGCTATTTCAAATCCAAAAAGATGATGCTGTGAAAGTGCTGCAGTCAATATGCCAGCAAATTTGGAAACCTCAGCAGTG
Organism: Ovis aries; assembly: GCF_016772045.2. Lineage (NCBI taxonomy): Eukaryota > Metazoa > Chordata > Mammalia > Artiodactyla > Bovidae > Ovis > Ovis aries. The sequence continues at coordinate 80,539,955 of NC_056058.1, forward strand.
GCCACAGGACTGGAAAAGGTCAGTTTCATTCCAATTCCAAAGAAAGACAATGCCAAAGAATGTTCAAACTACTTCTCAATTGCACTCGTCTCACATGCTTGCAAAGTAATGCTCAAAATTCTTCACGCCAGGCTTCAACAATACATGAACCGTGAACTTTCATATGGTCAAGCTGGATTTTGAGAAGTCAGAGGAACCACAGATCAAATTGCCAACATCAGTTGGATCATCAGAAAAGCAAGCGATTTTCAGAAAAACATGTACTTCTGCTTTATTTTCCATACCAAAGCCTTTGACTATGTGGATCACAACAAACTGTGGAAAATTCTGAAAGATGGGAATAGCAGACCACCCTAGCTGCTTCCTGAGAAATCTGTGTGCAGGTCAAGAAGCAACAGTTAGAACTAGGCATGGAGCAACAGACTGGTTCCAAATTGGGAGAGGTTACGTCAGGGCTGTATATTGTCACCCTGCTTATTTAACTTATATGCAGAGTACATCATGCTAACTGCTGGGCTGGATGAAGCACAAGCTGGAATCAAGATTGCTGGGAGAAATATCAATAACCTCAGATATGCAGATGACACCACCCTTATGGCAGAAAGTGAAAAAGAACTAAAGATCCTCTTGATGAAAGTAAAAGAGGAGAGTGAAAAAGTAAGCTTAAAACTCAACATTCAGAAAAGTAAGGTCAAGGCATCTGGTCCCATCACTTCATGACAAATAGATTGTTAAGATTTTGGCTTCCTGTACTGAACAAACTTTCAAACAGAAAATTTTACAGTGCACTGGAAGATGGCCTTTTGTTTTCAAAGATATTTAAGTTTTCCGTTTCACAAATGTTTAATACCCTTTATTATTCACTTTATTTTCTTGAGTGAATTTTAATTATAAAATATGTAACTACATAGCATAACATTGTTTCCATGTTTAGTTAAAGCTTATACATAAATGTAATTTGGTTTGGCACTTTATAGATAGACAATAAGATGATTAAGAACATTGAAACAATTAAATAATTGAAACATGAAAATGAATTTCCTTCCTATACCTCATCCTGTTTTTGTACAACTTTTTGATTTCTGTAACCTTCAATTTGGGTAATTTTTTTTTCTCTTTTCATTTGAGTGAAATTAAAAGGAAGTGGGGTTTCTTTTAATCTCCCACACACTAAACTCCGTGATTTCTTTTCCATTAGCAATGTTTTATCTAATGAATGTTTTGGGGTCTAATTATCATGTGGTCTATCATCACTTCAATATTATAGAAGGTTATATCACAGGGTTAAATCACAAAGTGGGTTAATGATTGATGATTGTTGTTTGACTTTCATAAGAATTAGTCAGCAGTAAGAAGCTTGTATTACTCATCTTGGAGTAAAATTCACTGAAGAATAAACTGAACTTTGTCAATACCTTTATTATCAAATAATTATATCTGCTTATATTTGTTCTAAACACTGGTATTTTTGGTGACTTCAATGGAAATTATGTTACAGAGTCAGTAGAAAAAGGATTTTTAATAAATGAAGAGTAGTGAAGTGGGTCCATGATGTGATGACTTATTAAGTCTGTGTATCTTCTCAGCTCTGACACAAACTTAGAATATATAATCTTTCGGTTCATTCTACATCAAAATCCAAAATAAAGAACCCTCTTTCCTTACCTTCATCTTCACCTACCTGCAGATAGTTTCGAAGTGATTCTTTCTTTTATCCTACCTGCCTGAGAACAATTCCTTATTTTTTGTTGGTTTGCTCACTTTTTTTGCCATATTACGTCGTTCATCTGTATCCTTACTGAATTTTATTATTTCCATGGCTTTTATCCCCAGTCGCTGAAGTTTTTAAAAGGAGCATTGAGTGCTTACAGCTGTGCTTCCTCCAGTGCAAAATTCAAAACTGACCAAATTGTTTTTCTAGGATTGAAGTTCTAAATAGGCAGTCAGAATTTCACATGGACTATTACAGGAAATGTTCAAGTAAATTTTTTTCTTAAACTGGTACCTTGTTTTAAAAACATATCTTTTAAAGGAGAGGTGCAGATATAAATAATTTTCTTTCATTTGTTTTCTTCTTCTCAGGAAATATTTCATAACACTAACCAATGCAGGATTCACAGGTGGAGTAACATATGGGCATATCTAAGATAGTATCTAAAAAGATATCTGAAAAGATATGTAAGATGTCAGCACTTGAATCAAGGCTCCATAAGGCTGGCATTTTTCTCTGTCTAATGGTTGTTATCCCTGGTGCCTAGAATAGTGCCTGGCACATAATAGATGCTCATTAAGCAGTTTCAGAATTTGCTTGCTGTTTAGTCGCTAAGTTGTATCCCACTCTTTGCGACCCTATGAACTGTGGCCTGCCAGACGCCTCTAACCATTGGATTTTCCAGGCAAGAACACTGGAATGGGTTGCCATTTCTTTCTCCAGGGAATCTTCCCAACCCAGGGATTGAACCTTTGTCTCCTGCATCTCCTACAATGCAGGCGGGTTCAATAAATGGATTGAATCAACATATTCCATTAAATATTTTCAGGAAACTATCTTTTCATTGTAAAGAAATTTAAAATACTTTTTATTAGATGGTGTATCAGTAGACATACTTTATTATTTTTAATTTAATTTTTGTTTTATATTGGAATATAGTTGATTTACAATGTTGTATTAGTTTCAGATATACAGAAAAGTGATTGTTATGCGTATACATATATCCATTTTTTTTTTTCAGATTCTTTTCCCATGTAGGTTATTACAGGATATTGAGTAGAGTTCCAACTATTATACAGTAGAGCTTTGTTGGTTAGCTATTTTATATGTAGTAGTGTGTATATGTCGGAGAAGGCAATGGCATCCCACTCCAGTACTCTTGCCTGGAAAATCCCATGGATGGAGGAGCCTGGTAGGCTGCAGTCCATGGGGTTGCTAAGAGTCGGACACAACTGAGCGATTTCACTTTCACTTTTCACTTTCATGCATTGGAGAAGGAAATGGCATCCCACTCCAGTGTTCTTGCCTAGAGAATCCCAGGGATGGGAGCCTGGTGGGCTTCCGTCTATGGGGTTGCACAGAGTCGAAGACGATTGAAGTGACTTAGCAGCAGCAGCAGCAGCAATGTGTATATGTTAATCTCAAACTCCTATTTTATCCCTCCCCAATTCTGCACCTTTCCTGTTTGGTAACTGTAAATTTGTTTTTGAAGTCTGTTGAGTCTCTTTCTGTTTTCTAAATATGTTCATTTTATCTGTGTGTGTGTGTGTGTGTGTGTGTGTGTGTGTGTGTTTTCTTAAGTTTTTCTATAGTTACATTCAAGATAGTTTCTATAGATTATTTCCTATTTCTCTGTGAAATATCAATAATATCTTTCTGTAGGTACTTATACTCTTCAAAACAACCCAAACAGAAAATATTAAATTTTTCCTCAGATAAAAAGCATTTGTCTTCTTACATGTTTTTTCAGAAGAGCTAACAGAGTATTTGAAAAATCAATAGATTTGATATTGGTGATCTTCTTAAATGTGCAATGCTTCAGAGGGAGAAAAAAATATGTGGAAGTATTTTAGAAGCTGTAAAATTGCACAAGAATATTTTTATTTTTACCTTTTTTCAGAGAATGTGTTGAGACTTATTTTCAATATCAGAACTTATTTAAAACTCATTATAAAAGATACATGGATGCATTCCCAGACTCTCTTCCTCATTGCCCATCATGGGGTTTCCAGACAGTTGCTGGCACATGGACCAAAGTTATGGAAAGCTGTTATATTTTAAAGGATTCTTTAATCAAGATTTTATTGTTTATATACTATTTCATACTAATGTGTTAATTTTTAATATTATGGAAGTAAATAGTTTAATGTCCCATATGTTTCACCTCAAACCAGAACAACCAGAGAGATATAAGTATGAATCCCAGTTTTATCACTCACCTTCTTCATGGTCCTTGACCATTACCTGATCTCTCTGAGTCTTACTTTTATCATTTGTAAAATGAGAATATCTGTCTTTCATTGTTGTAAGGAATAAAATAGATAAAGTGAAAGTTACTCAGTCATGTCTGACTCTTTCGATCCTGTGGACTCTTCAGTCCATGGAATTCTCCAAGCCAAAATACTGGAGTGGATAGCCTTTCCATTCTCCAGGGGATCTTCCCAACCCAGGATCAAACCCAGGTCTCCTGCATTGCAGGTGGATTCTTTACCAGCTGAGCCACCAGGGAAGCCCCAAAATAGATAAATGTAACCTTAAAAAAACAAAAAAACAAAAAACTATAGAACTATATGGGACTTTCATCATTGTGATCTCGAGTTGACATGGGAACCCAACCACACATACATTCCAAATAAATATTAGATTATATCTTGTAATTTTAAAAGGCAATAAACAGACACATCGCAGTCTTTGAATATAAGAAAGAGAATTCCCAGGTGTCGATTGTGAAGACTTATCTGAAAACCGAAAGAGTTAATGGGAGCTAAAGAACTAAGCTGATGGACTTCTGAATAGATACGCATCTAATGACTGTGGTTGTAATACCTGAGAGGAATGGCTTTTTGAGACTTTAGGCCTTTTAGGAATTGGAGCTGAACTGTAAAGATAAAGTAACCTGGAACTGATCCTATTAATAAAATCTTTAAGCAACAAATAACAAACAAAAAACTACCCTGGCTTAGAGATGTAGCATAGACTCACAGTAGTCAGTAAGGGCTCATTAGCTCATTTAATTGTAATGAGTAAATTAGAAGTCCCAGCAGAAATCAGAATCCTGTCTGTGTTATGTATGTGTGAGGGGTAGGGGCTAGAATTTGAACTCTCTATTTTCCACAAGTGTAAAAACCAAGTGAAGAAATTAACTTCCAAAACTGATGCAGAACTGGTGAAACCTGTAAGGACTCCAGGAAAGACCAACCAGCAACCTTTGTTTATGGCTCCCTCTGTTTGCCCGATCACTTGATACTCTGGCTAGAGGAGAGCCATGTTCAGACTTCACAAAGCACAGAAGGGAAAAGAAAGCAGAATGAGAATGTGTCAGCAGCTAGAAGAAATGGAATTAATACTTTAGGAACCATGCAGAGAGACTGATCTGAATGAGATCTATAAGATGTCATATATATATATATATATATCCTTCAAATATTGAAAAGAAGGCCAGAACAAGATATTATGAAAAAGAAAAAATGATCTGAAATTTGGACATATAATCATTGAAGTAAAAATCACTATGGATGAGTAAACCATCAGCTTTAAATATACCTAGATGAGATAATTGATAGCCAGATATGTAATATAATGTATACCATAGAGGAGACAATAAGTATTAATTCCCTTTCCTTTCCTTCCTCTAAGTAGTAAGACTCTCTTTATCTACTGTTTTTATTGTTGGCACATAATAAGATGAGAATGAACTCCGTTTTTACTTTCATTCGACTCTACCTATGTGAGTGAGAAATAGACTATAGGCTATTTAATCTCTTTAATAATTGAGTCAAGGAAGAAGGATGTTTTAAAATACTGAGTTTATTAATCATTATAGCAAATGCTTTCTTCTGCTATGACCTTGGAGCAGGTACACAAGATGGTTGTTTCCGTGGTAATTTATAATCTGTGACTTCATCTGAGGACAGAGAAAGAATGCAAAGAGTCTAATGAGATTTGAGACTAAATGTATTTATCAAAAATTGCTAGTTCAGTTAAGAGGTATAATTTGACTTAAAGATGTGTGGTGTGGGCATTGATTTTATTTTTGTTTAAATTTCTGTTGCTTAATAATAAATTAGTAGCAACAGGTAAATATTTCTTTTCTTATGTTTAGAAATTTATTTTCAAATAAGACTTTTTACTACTCTTTCTCACAGTTTGTGAATCAGACATTTCCCAAGAAGCTGATGACATGGCAATGGAAAAAGAGAAATATGTTGATGAACTGAGAAAAGCACTGGTGTCAGGAGCAGGACCAACTGACACATACAAGTTTAATTTTTCTAAAGAATCTCATCACTTCTCCTTTGAGAAAAACTTGAAAGATGTTTCAGTAAGTAAATCTTTCCATAATGTTGTAAGTGGTAAAATGTCAAAGAGTACTTATGGAGAAATTATTTAAGTAACTAGCATATTATTCCCAAATGAAGTCGCTCAGTCGTGTCCGACTCTTTGCTACCCCATGGACTGTAGCCTACCAGGATCCTCTGTCCATGAGATTTTCCAGGCAATAGTCCTGGAGTGGATTGCCATTTCCTTCTCCAGGGGATCTTCTCGACCCAGGGATTGAACCCGGGTCTCCCGCATTGTAGACAGACGCTTTACTGTCTGAGCCACCAGGGAAGTCCTATTATTCCCAAAACACCTCAGAAACAAAAGTTTGAAAAGTACTTGGAAAAATGCTTCAAAGTTAGTCATTAAATGCTTTACATTCATGAATTGTGAAAAATAATTCTTGTAAGGTATATTTCATTTTTAGTGTTTTAAAACTAAGTTGTATTAAGATAATTACATGAATGAGCAGTTCTGAAAAATGACATCAGAAGTTTTAGATCATGAGACAGGCTTATTGAATTTGGGGAAATACTAATTTTAGAGAAAGAAAATAATATATTTTTCTTTGAATATGTAACAATTATGACCTGTTTTCTTCTTTATTAAAATGTACTTGCAATTACAAAATGATATAGTTAGGTAGAGTAAGATATATGTTTATATAAATTAAGGTATTTTATTTACATTTTCAAAATTAGAAGTATTAAAATAGAAGGAAATAACTTTCAACCCAACCTTTTCAAAGCTTGCAAGCTGTACAGACAAGGAATCTGCTATTTGTTCTGTTTGATTTATACATCAGTTCAAATCAAGGTTTATTTATGAGAAGTGTACTACTTACCGTTTGTATATCTTAATTCATGTTAGTATAACTAGAGGTTGAATTATTTGTTTTTTGTCAGTCATTTCTCAATCAGATATTAGATCTATAGTAGAAGAAAAAGAGGGACATCTTTACTACATTAAGTTTAAAGACAGTTATTGACAGTTTGTACTGGAACTAAGTTGAGTTTAAAAAATTCTTTTTAAAAAACTCTTTAATTCAGAATGATTAAAGGGATTTCACCAATTAGAGAAACATTTGAAGCAACAGATGGAATCATTACTTTGAAATATATATTATCCTATATAGAATAATGCAGAGAGCCTGGCTTTAGTAATTATTTCTATTTAGAAAATATATACTTATTGTACTCAACTGCCAATTTATGTAAATTTCAATATGTTGAGGTCCTTAAAAATGGTAATTTAAAATAGGTAAATAATGTTTGAAATGGCTAGTAAAGTTTCATTATTTGTCACAAAATATTCTTTCCTGTGTATATCAAGTGATGTTATATACTATAGGACTGCTGACTGTTTCTTCTAATATTTTGAAGCAGATCATTGTCAAATTGGGAGTAATGCCTTTTCCCACTCAACAAACATTTGTATGTAATGATTAACGTTATTTCATGCAGTTTCGGGTTTTCAACTGTTTTGTGTTCACTGATGCATAACAAACTAAGAGTGTGAGAGGTGCCTTTTGGGAAATTGAAAGGATTTTAGTATCTTTGACATGATGAAAAGGAGGATTTGGTCCATTGGGCGTGGATGGAGTATTTGCCGTGCTTGGCGATACATCTGATCTTGGTGCCTATGTGAGGAAAGTCATCATGACTTAAGTCCTGTACAACTGGCTTAGCCTGTGTCAGACTCAAAAACTGTGACAATAATCCTGAAAGATAGTTTGCTTACTACCCCAAAATTAATCAACTTCATCAGAGCCAAAGCCTTGAAACACTAACTTTTCAACAGGTTTTCTTAAAAAAGTAGAAACAGAGTAAGAAATTCTTAGTAATGCTGAAGAGTGTAGGTTGCCGAAGGCTCATGCTCTGAAGCACTGTGGTGCAGCTTAGATAGCTACCTTGTTATTTATTAATTTGCCTATGAGAAAAAAAAAAGGCTACTCTCTCAGAACAGTTTGACAAGGAGGAGTTTTTGACTTGACTTACTTGAGAGATATATATTTGGATATGTCTGAATGAGGTAGAACTTTCAGTATGAGGTTCTGCAGTCAGCTTCATGGATGCAAATGAAAATCACAAGTTTATTTGGCCAAACTTCCATGGGAATCTTGTAGTGCTTTACGATGTGCTTCTGCAGATTGAATTTCAGAGTGACAGTATCTTGTAAATTCATTTGGTGGCAAAAATATGCAGACAGTTGGAAACATGGCAGAATACTTTTTAAAGCTAATTTTGCTTTAGATGACCTAAATATGTAAAAGGTATTCGTAATCCTTTCCTTGATGACACAGACATCTGATTGTTGCCAAAAATAACCTCCTATACTTACAAGATAAGAATGAACATAGATTCAGCTCAAAACCTTATAATGAATTCTGTTGTTGACATAAGGTTCCTCTCCCGAAGAATATTCCATGAGTTCTAAGTACATTTGCTACCAGTTTCATACCTAGTAGAGTCAGGATCTGGGGGCATTTGTTGCCATAAATTCAGGAAGTTTTATATGTGTAATTCTGTGTTGAAGATCACTGCATAATTTGAACATTTTGGGTATTCAAGTCACATAAGACTTATTTGAATTTACCTTTTTATCAAATTTTCTTTGTTTTTCTATTTTTAAAAAGGAAGTAAATACTAATTTTTATATTAAAGAAGAACTGGTTCTTTTTGAAATATTGCCTTGTGTTTTATCAGTGAAAGAATTGTCAGTTTCCAAACCAATGAAATATTTAATATGTATAATGTGTAAGTCCATGTTTATATACAGTTTTGTGGGAAGGAATGGGTCCATTATTTTTACAAGGTTGCTTTGCTCTCATTGACTTTTCCTTACAGATGACATAGATTTTTAATTTTAGCTTAATTCTCATTGGGATAAATGTTGTACGGCCAGTTGAATGCTTTTTTTCTGTACAGTGCAAACTTTTGGGACTCCCCCTACCCCATTACCAGGACACTTCAGTTGGCTGTAGATTGTTCTGGATGAAATATAATCTAGTACAAGCATTCAGAATTCATTATCTGTTACTATAAGTACTGTTGCCCACTCAGGAGATTATTCATGTACTTCGTATCATTGTTTTCCCTCTGCTTTTCCCAGTTCATATTGATTTTGCAATATGTACTTTATCATGAAAATACTGCATCTTAATTAAAAATATCTTCTTTTTTCTATTTCATAATTTGTTCATTCAGAAACCGTTTTCATTCATGAACTATTTAGAAAAGACCTAATTATTTTTGATAAGAATAACCTTGGTCTCATAATTTAGATTGTTCATATATCTTTTTTTCTTGACTATAAAATTTTGAAGTGATTTCTTTGATTCATGGCAGGTCATCTATCATACCATAGTTTTATATTTCTAAAAATAGTCCTTATAAAGGAAAGCCATGAAATTTGAAGGAACAGTAAACGTGATCAACACACACACATTACAAACATAAACATGAAAATTGGCTTTAGGTCTCTTTTAGAAAAGAAGAAAATGCTTAAATTTTGTATATAGACTAAAACTTTGAAATTTAAAAAAAGAACTTAATAAAGTCAAATTGCATTTTCTTTCCCTTTCTCTCCCTTGCCTCCATTATCAGATACTGGCCTTGGATACAGTTAGACTGAAAATTTGATGACTTAAATAGCATGGCAGATTCTTTTCTCTGATGTTATGATCCAAATAGGCAGATCTGGATTAAAAATTAGTTTTAGGATGTGGAAGCTCAAGCTTCTGTAATCATGTTGCTTTTCCCTTTTTACAAAGAAATTTTCAGTCTCATGGTCATGGTTATGCTCACCTTTCAGGCAGCAGGAAAGGTGCCTCAAAAGAGAAAGTGAAGCACATGTGCATTTTCTTTATGACCGTCACACTAGCGTTGCATGCACTGCTTTAGCTAGCATCCCATTGTCCAAAACTAAATCACGTGGCTTCACCTAGCTGCAAAGGAATCTGTGAAGTGTGTTCTTCAGCTGTGTCCCATGCCCAGAAGTTTTCATTACTCTGTAAAAAAAGGGAAGGTGGATGTTCATCTCCGCATGTTAATGTTTAGGAGAGATTGAACTGTCATTTAGAAGGATTCACTTTTATTGTTACAGGAGTCTTTCTCTAGTATTTTCATTGCAAATATTGTTTCAGTTGTTTAAAAAATGTTGCAATATACAGTAAGGTATGTATGTACAATAAGGTTAGTTTGTATCTTCCTATATGTCATAACTTTTCTTTTTTAAGTGGAAAATACATTCTAAGTTCAAAGGACCTCCCTACATTTATTTAACTTACATTTCTCAGGTATATAAAAATGAAGTAAAATAAGTTATCCCAAAGTAGTCAAAGTTGTTTTTTAAAGACAGCAGGCCCAAACCCTGTATTATTGCCATGTGTCCCTGTGGTTTGGGGAACTTTGAAATCAAATGGATATTTCCAGATGAAATATCAGAATTGGAGCATTTGTTATGGTACTCTGCCAAGGACTTTGTCAAAAATAGTAATGATTTTCAGGTTTGTGGGAGTATGGGTTGCAAATGTATTGCTTGAATGCCTCAAAAATAAATTGTAGTATTTATTTCCATGATAAAAGTATTTGTATACATCTGCCATTTTTTAAATTAAGCACTTTATAATTCTTGACCTTTTGGAATGTGGGAACTAAATGAGTTATGTAAGTGGTGCAGAAGTCCTGTTCAAAGTATATGTTTTGTAGTTAAACCATACAAAAGACTTCAAATTATTACTTTAAAAATTATTAATTTTTAGTTATACAGTTTTGTCTTTGAGAACTCATTCTCTTTTTGTTTCATATTGCTCTGCTTCCATTTAAAATGTTTTCTTCTTTTATAAGAAACATCTCAAAGTCATTATATTTTAATTTTTTCAATTATTCCAGGATTTTTCAGAAAAAAAAAAACAACAGCTTAGTAAAAACAAGAGTCTAAAGTAGCATGTGAAAACTGTGCTCGAAGAGAACTTTTGAGTATTAATAATGTTAATATTTGCTTATTACTTTTCAGTTAACATGGACTCTCACTTCATCATGTGACCTTGGCATTGTCACTGTTTGTATGTGAGGAAACAGTTGCTAAAAGCATAGCAAGTTCCTAAGGAAGATGGAGGTAGTAAGTTAGGTAGGGTGGAATCCAGGACTCTATCAAAGTCAATTAAAATTTTTTTTTATTTAGTTGTAATGTACATATAATATAGTGTACCTGTGTAAGATGCAAAGTTTTCACCACTCTAGGCAGTTCCTTTGTGCCTCTTTAAAGTCAAACCCCCAACCTACCATCTTTCCTCCTCAATCCTGCTTATTCTCTAGGCTCCAAACAGCCACTGAACTATTCTTTGTCACTTTATATTAGCTTTACTTGTTTTAGAATTTCATGTAGATGGAAATGGACAGTATGTACTCTTTCATATAACTTTATTTACATAGTATAATGTTTTTGAGATTCATCATTATGTGTTGTGTTTCATCAATTCATTTCTTTTGATTACTTGATAATATTGCATTGAATGGATATACCATATCCACCCTTTGATGAATAGTTTGTGGGTGGTTTCCGGTTGTGGATTATTGTGAATAAAGCACTTATATACATTCATATATAATTCTTTTTGTGGTTATATTTTTTAAATGGCTGTATTAAGATATAATGTACATATTGAAAGTGGACATTTTGAGAAATTTTGAAATATGTATGTACCCAGAAATAGTCATCACAATCGATAGTGAACACATCCTCATTTGTCCCACTGTTTTTTGTATACCTTTGTAATCTTCCCCTCCCTATCTCCTGATTTAGTCCTCAGACAACACTTAAGAGTTTTCTATAAGTTTCTATAGTTTTTTTCCCCTCCATATCTCCTGATTTAGTTCTCAGACAACCACTTATAGTTTTCTATCACTATAGGCTATTTTTACATTTTCTAGAGTTTTATGTAAATGTAACGCAAAGAGTCAGACATAATTGAGCGACTTCACTTTCACTTTTTGCTTTCATTCATTGGGAAAGGAAATGGCAACCCACTCCAGTGTTCTTGCCTGGAGAATCCCAGGGACGGGGGAGCCTGGTGGGCTACCGTCTATGGGGTCACACAGAGTCGGACACGACTGAAGCGACTTAGCAGCAGCAGCAGCAGCAGCAACCCTATAGTAGGTACCTTGAAGCATAATCAGGTCTTGCTTCATGTATTTTGAATCTTCATTATAAAGTGCAAAACGTTACGGTTTGTCATGTCCCTGTGATGATTTGACCCTTTTATCATTTTGAAATGACCCTGTAGCTGTTAAAATTATTTGATCTAAAATCTACTTCCAGCTTTCTTTTGATAGGAGTTAGCATGACATATGGCAACCCACTCCAGTACTCTTGCCTGGCAAATCCCATGGACGGAGTAGCCTGGTGGGCTGCAGTCCATGGGTTCGCTAGGAGTTAGACACGACTGAGCGACTTCACTTTCATGCATTGGAGAAGGAAATGGCAACCCACTCCAGTGTTCTTGCCTGGAGAATCCCAGGGACGGGGGAGCCTGGTGGGCTGCCATCTATGGGGTCACACAGAGTCAGACACGCTGAAGCGACTTAGCAGCAGCATGACATATCTTTTTCCATCCTTCTTCTTTTGCCTGTTTGGTCTTTATTTAAATTGTATTTCTTTTAAGAAATTTATGGTTGGATTTTGCTTTTTTAATCCAGTCTGGAAATCGGTGATTTTAATTGGGGTGTTTAAGGTATTTATATTTCATATGTTTATTAATGATGGTTTTAAACTATGCTGTCTCTTTTTGTTCCACCTTTATTTCCTTATTTCACTTATGGGTCTTTTTTTAGACTACTTACATATGTTTTTATAATACAGTTTCTTCTTTTTGGTTGGATTATAACTCATTTTCATGCTATTTTAGTGCTTGCTTTAGACTTTATAGGGCTTCCCTTGTGGCTCAGCTGGTAAAGAATCTGCCTGCTAGGCAGGAGACCTGGGTTCAATCCCTGGGTTGGGAAGATCCTCTGGAGAAGGGTAAGGCTACTCACTCCAGTATTCTGGCCTAGAGAATTCCATGGACCATATAGTCGGCGGGGTCACAAAGTGTCGGACACAACTGAGCAACTTTCACTTAGAGTTTATAGCATATATCTTTACCTTATCACTGTCTACCTTGAAGTTATATACTGCTTTACAGATAGTTTAAGACTCCTAATAGCAACATATATTTTATACCCACACACATACACACACACCATACATCCATTTTTCCTCTCCTGGGCTTTATGTTATTTTGGTCATGTGATTTCACTTCCATATATGTGATAAACTTTGCAATATATTGTAATTATTTTTGTTTTTACCAGTCAATTAACTTTTAAAATTTATTTTGAAATAATTTTAGACTCACGAAAAGTTTCAAAAATAATACATAGGATTCAGTATGCCTTGCTTCCAGGTTCCCCAGTGATAACCATATAGCCATAGTATATTATTTAAAGCAGGAAATTGACATTGGCACAATATTATTAACCAAACTACAGACCTTACACAGATTTTGTTAGTTTTTACAAGTAATTTGTTTTGTTTTTGTTTGTTTGTTTGTTTTATATGTTTCTGTGTTTTTGTTTTTTGTTTTTGTGTGTTTAGAGTTAAATGAATTTTATTACATGTATGGATTCATATAACCACTACCATAGTCAGGATACAAAACTGTTCTATTATCACAAAGAAACCTCTTCATTCCTTTATACTACCCCTTTATAGTCACACTCCGCTCTCCAGTGTAACCCTCGGCATATTATTTTCTGTTCTTCACTGAGCTTTTGACATTTTGAGAATATTAATTAATAAAATCATACAGTAGGTAGCCTTTTGAGATTAGCTTGTTTCACCCCAGTGAGTTTAATGCCCTTGCGATACATTCAAGTTATTGCAAATATCACTGATTTATTTTTATTTACTACTGAGTAGTCCATTGTATGACTGTACTGGTTTGTTTATCCATTTAATGACTGAAGAACATTTGTGTCATTTCCACTTTTTGGCAATTACAAAGCTGCTTTAAACATGCATGCATAGGTTTCTGTGTGGATATCAGCCTTCGTTTCTCTAGAACAGAGACTGGCAACTATATCCTGTAAATAAGCTGCTCATTTTGGTAAATGAACTTTTACTGGGACATAAAAACGCCCATTTGTTTGTGCATTGTCTGTGACTGCTTTTGTGCTGTAATGCTGAATGGCTGCAACAGAGTTATTATGGTATGTAATGACTAAGAAGTTTACTTTTGTCTTGTTAGAAAGAGTTTGCTGATCTCTGCTCTAAGGTAGATCTATAAGATTGTGAATACAGGATTGTATGATAAATATGTGTTTACCTTTACAAAGAAACTGCTAACCTGTTTTCCAAAGTGGGTGAACCATTTTACCTTCATACCTGAAATGTATGAAAGATCCATATTCTTTCTACACTTGGTGTTGTCAGTATTTTTTATTTTAGCCATTTAATAGGCATATTATTGTATCGTATTGTGGCTTTAGTTTCTGTGTCCTTAATGGCTAAGGATGTTGACTTCATGTGTTTATTTAACATCTGTAAATTGTTCTTGGTGAAATGTCTTTTCAGATTTTACCCATGTTTTTCGTTGGATTGTTTTTATGTATCAGATATGTGATTTGAAAATATCTTCTTCTAGTCTATCACTGGTCTGTTCATTTTATTAATGGGGTCTTATCAGGGCTTCCCTGAGAGCTCAGTTGGTAAAGAATCCACCTGCAATGCAGGAGACTTGAGTTCTATTCCTGGGTTGGGAAGATCCCCTGGAGAAGGGATAGGCTACCCATTCTAGTATTCTTGGGTTTCCCTTGTGGCTCAGCTGGTAAAGAATCCACCTGAAATGCAGGAGACATGTGTTTGATCCCCTGGAGAAGGGAAGGGCTGCCCACTCCAGTATTCTGGCCTGGAGAATTCCATGGGCTGTCTAGTCCATGGGATTGCAAAAAGTTGGACATGACTGAGCAAGTTTCACTTTTGTAGAGCTAAAGTTTTTATTTCTGATAAAGTCCAGTTTATGGATTTTTTTTTCCTTTTATGAATTATTCTTTTGGTGCTATGTCTAAGGACACTTCATGTAACCCTAGGTCATGAAGATTTTCTTTAAAAACAGTTTTATAGTTTCATGTTCTACATTTAGATCTGTGATCTATTTTGAGTTCATTTTCATTCAGTTTGAGCTTCATTTTCTTGGATATGAATGTCCAGTTGAACTAATACCATTAGTTGAAGAGACTCTCCTTTCTCTATTGAATTGCTTTTGCACCTTTATTAAAAATCATTGACTGTACTTGTGTGGGTCTGATTTTTGACTCTGTATTCTGTTTCATGAACCTATGTGTATATTCTTCCACCAGTATCACACTGTCTTAAATACAGTAGCTACATTATAAACCTTAAGACTGGGTTTTGTGATTCCTCCAACTTTATTCTTTTTTTCAATATTGTTTTAGATGATTTAGTTATTGTGCCTTTGAAAATTAATTTTAAAGGCATTCTATTTACAAAAAGCTACAATTGAGTCTTCTAGTCCATTAACAGTTTTTTTTTTTTAGGTTTTCCTTGATATCTTTCATCAGTATTTTAGACTGTTTAGGACACAGATCTTTTCATGTGCCTGTTGGCCGTTTGTATGTCCTCTTTGGAGAAATGTCTATTCAGGTCTTTAGCCCAATTTTTGAGTGACCTGTTTGTTTTGATGCTGCTAAGCTAATGACTATAGTTTTATACTTTAAAATTTCACTACTAAAACAGTTTGTAGCCTGCTGCACCTATACAACCCATTCTGGACATGTTACTGTCACAATGCCTGACTGATTTGAATCTCAGATGTGCTAATACCTGATTTAATGAATTAGCATATAGGTATGTGTGTATACCTTTTCTAGGACACTTCTCTTAATAGGTAGTTTATAAATATTCATTGTTAGTAATTATTTACTTGGCTGTCTCTTCTATTATACATTAAACTCCTTGAAGGCAGTGACCGTGTCTTAGCTGAGTTTGAAATTCCAGCAAATCTGAATATTTAGGGGTGACCTTCTGTTGAAAGGAAGTGTGACATAATGGAAAGAACTTTAAATCTTATCTTTAGTTTTGTATCTATTTCTATTTATTTTGGATTCAGCAAGTCATTTGTCTTTAATGATGAAAAATAGTTCAAATAGACTTATAATGAGAAGTCCCAGAAATTATGATTGATGTGTGTGTACAAATTCCTTGTAAATTGTGAATTGGTATAGTGTGAGGCCTGTCCTGAGAGATCACTGAGTTGATGCCTTGTATTCAGAAGGGCCTCCAGCATATACTTCTGATATTATCGGTAAATGAGTTTATACACATTGTTTTAGCAGACATTTTTTTATGCTAGTATCAAATTGTATCCCATCTCAAGTTATACCATTTGAAACATACTGTACATAACACCAATTGTCAGTGCAATTTTTGTAATCTTGATTTCTCTCAGTGTACGTAGAAATTAAAAAGTAGGAGTGACTTAGAATTTCCTTGACCTCAGAGAGCCTTGTTAAACAGATGTCTTTGTTATACTGTTTACTCTTTCAGATAAAGTTTATTGGAGGATCCCAGCTTTGTCTTCTTTGTTGAATTTTCTAGTATACTAACATATGTTGATGAAAACTGGCCACATAGTATAATCTTTATTCAAAACTGAAAGTATGCAAACAATAATTTTTAAAAAAGATATACTGTTACAACAATTAAAGGTTAATTGCTTTTTTTGTGCAACTTCTGGAGAGAATGTGGTATTTGTGGGTACAAATGATCCAAACCAGTGCAATAGTGGACATATGCCCATTGTGACTAGAACCATAACAGTGGATTATAGTGGTATTTTCACTAATTTGTTATGCTTCTTGGTCATTTTATATCTTTTGAGAGCTATTTTTTTTTAACTCTTTAATTTTAGACTTACAGAGAAAGTGGCAAAAATACTAAGAAGAATTCCTGCATATCCTTTACTCTGTATTCTCTAATATTCAGGAAGCATAGAAAAGAAAGTGAAGTCGCTCAGTTGTGTCTGACTCTTTGTGACCCCATGGACTGTAGCCTGCCACGCTCCTCTGTCCATGGGATTTTCCAGGCAAGAATACTGGAGTGGGTTGCTATTGCCTTCTCCAGGAGATCTTCCCAACCCAGTGTTAGAACCCTGGTCTCCCACACTGCCACCAGATTCTTTATCCTCTGAGCCACCAGGGAAGCCCTAATCAACTAAGACCCAACACATAATCATTGTACAATTATTAACAATTAGAATGTTAGCACTGACATGATAATCTATGGATCTTATTTGATGTTTTCCAGTTTTACTACTATCTTAGTCTTCCCAGGCTTCTGTAACAAAATACCAAAGACTGGATGGTTTATATGAGAGGAATTTATTTCTTACAGTTCTGTGACTATGAAGTCCAAGGTCATGGAACCATCCTGTTCACTTCTTGGTGAGCACCTGCTACCTGGCTTTCAGTTGACTGCCTTCTTGTGTATTCTCTTGTGGTGGACAGAAGCGAGGTATAATTTCTTCCTCTTCATATAAAGTTACTAATCATGTCATAGAGGTCCTGCCTTTGTGAATTCATCTAAACAGATCACTTCCCCAAAGCCCCACCTCTGATACTGCCATAGCAGAATGGTTTAGGGCTTCAACATATGAATTTTAGGGAGAAACAATGTTCAGTTCATAAAGCTCATACAGGTTTTTTCCTGGTCCGGAATATAAGTTTCTCACATTGCTTTTAATGTTCTCTATTATCTTTTAGTCTGTGAAAGTTCTTCAGTCTTTGTTTTTCCTGACTTTGAAGAACACTGGTTATTTAATCTATGTTTCTCATGGTCAGATTGAATTTATGGAATTTTTCAAAGAAATGATGATTTATCCTACTCAGTGCAACATGTTAGGAGGTGCATGTTATCTGTCTGGATTATTGTGTGTGTGTGTGTGTGTGTTCAGTCGTTTCCGTCCTTCTGCAACCTCGTGGACTGTAGCCTGCTAGGCTCCTCTGTCCATGGAACTTTCCAGGAAAGAATACTGGAGAGGGTTGCCATTTCCTTTCTAGGGGATCTTCCCAACCCAGAGATTGACTTGTATCTCCTGAGTCTCCTGCATCGGAAGACAGATTCTTTACCACTGCACCACCTGAGAGCCCATCTGCATTATTACTAGTGATCTTAACTTTGAATACTTGATTAAAGGAGTGTCTGCCAGGTTTCTTTCAACTGTAACTGCTCTTTTTTCCTTTTGTGGTTAAGTATCTTGTGGGTAGATAATTTTGAGAGTACACAAATGCCCTATTTTAATCATACTTTTACCCACTAATTTTAGCACACATTGATGACATTTTAAATTTAATTTTTACTAGAGTATAGATGCTTTACAATGTTGTTTTAGTTTATACTGTACAGCAAAGTAAATCAGCTATATGTATATGTTGTGTATGTATACACACATATATCTCCTTTTATCGATATCTTTCCCATCAGGTCACCACAGAGCACTGAATAGAGGAATAGAACTCCTCAAGCTATACAGGAGGCTCTCATTGCTTTGATGAGTTTTGTCTCCAGTACCTATTACTCTGATATATCTAGCTGTGAATTTCTTGTTTCTTCATTCCTTTACTTTATTAATTGGAATTCTACTATAAGGCGTATGCAGATGACACCACCCTTATGGCAGAAAGTGAAGAAGAACTAAAGAGCCTCTTGATGAAATTGAAAGAGGAGAGTGAAAAAGTTGGCTTGAAGCTCAACATTCAGAAAACTAAGATCATGGCATCCAGTCCCATAACTTCATGGAAAATAGATGGGGAAACAGTGGAAACAGTGGCTGACTTTACTTTGGGGGGCTCCAAAATCACTGCAGATGGTGATTTCAGCCATGAAATTAAAAGACGCTTACTCCTTGGAAGGAAAGTTATGAGCAACCTAGATAGCATATTCAAAAGCAGAGACATTACTTTGTCAGCAAAGGTCCATCTAGTCAAGGCTATGGTTTTTCTAGTGGTCATGTATGGATGTGAGAATTGGACTAGAAAGAAAGCTGAGCACTGAAGAATTGATACTTTTGAACTGTGATGTTGGAGAAGACTCTTGAGAGTCCCTTAGACTGCAAGGAGATCCAACCAATCCATTCTAAAGGAGATCAGTCCTGGTGTTCTTTGGAAGGACTGATGTTGAAGCTGAAACTCCAATACTTTGGCCACCTGATAAACTCCAATACTTTGGCCACCTGATGCAAAGAGCTGACTCATTTGGAAAGACCCTGAAGCTGGGAAAGATTGAGGGCAGGAGGAGAAGGGAACGACAGAGGATGAGATGGTTGGATGGTATCACCAACTCGATGGACATGGGTTTGGGTGGCCTCTGGGAGTTGGTGATGGACAGGGAGGCCTGGCGTGCTGCAGTTCATGGAGTCACAAAGAGTCGGACACGATTGAGCAACTGAACTGAACTGAAAACTGTTTATGCTCTTCCATTTATTTATTTTTTCAATTATTTATTTATATGCATATGTACTGCCATGTGTATATTTATTTTATTCTATGGGTTAAATTGTTCTCATTTATTTTGTTGCTTAAATTGTCCTCGATTTTGCCGTTGGGAGCTTACTCAACTTTTGTGTCTTTTAGATGTGTCTCCATTACTTCTAGCCCTTCCTAACTTTCCAGCACCACAAGACCCATCTTGTCTTTCTTGACCTGGCTGTGCAATCAACTATTTATCCAAAGATCAGTAGTTTTTTAAATTTAAGATTAAATATTGTAATCAACATCTGGGTACTAGATGTGCTCCTAGCTACTGAGGTGCTATTTCTTTTAGGTCCTTTCTGCTAACTCACAGAGCTAGCAAATACATGTGTGTACTTATAAATATATGTACACACATCTGTATTTCTCCATCTGTATATATGTTAAAAGCCATTAGTTCAGCCCAGTGTCACAGAGTTTATTCTAGCCTTTCCGTTCTTCTTAATTTTCAACTTCCTCTGACAGTGAAAATTCTGGCTTTCATTATCCACAATATGTTAGTTATTTACTCAGTCCTAGTATACACATGTTTTTGGAATTGTTTACTCTTATCCCAGTGAAAAATAAATTTTCTAAATATAGTACACTATTTGTATGTTGTTCTTTTTGTCTTTTGCTGCTGTTCAGTCACTCACTCATGTCCGATTCTTTGTGACCCCATAGCCTGAAGCACGCCAGGCCTCCCTATCCTTTACCACCTCCTGGAGCCTACTCAAACTCAAGTCCATTGAGTCAGTGATGCCATCCAACTATCTCGTCCTCTGTTGTCCCTTTCTTCTACTGTGTTCAATCTTTCCCTACATCAGGGCTTTTTCTATTGAGTCAGCTTTTTGTATCAGGTGGCCAAAGTATTGGAGTTTCAGCTTCAGCATCAGTCCTTCCAGTGAATACTCAGGGTTGATTTCCTTCAGGATTGACTGATTTGATCTTGTTGCAGCCCAAGGGACTCTCAAGAGTCTTCTCCAACACCACAGTTCAAAAGCATCAATTCCTCGATACACAGCGTTCTTTATGGTCCAACTCTCGCATCTATACACTGTTACTGGAAAAACCATAACTTTGACTAGATGAACCTTTGCTGGTAAAGTAATGTCTCTGATTTTCAATATGCTGTCTAGGTTGGTCACAGCTTTTCTTCCAAGGAGCAAGCATCTTTTAATTTCATATCTGCAGTGATTTTGGAGCCCCTCAAAATAAAATCTGTCACTGTTTCCACTGTTTCCCCATCTATTTGCTATGAAGTGATGGGACTAGATGCCATGATCTTAGTTTTTTGAATGTTGAGTTTTAGGCAGGCTTATTAACTCTCCTCTTTCAATTTCATCAAGAGGCTCTTTAGTTCTTCTTCGCTTTCTGCCATAAGGATGATGTCATCTGCATGTCTGAAGTTATTGCTGTTTCCTCTGGCATTCTTGATTCCAACTTGTCCTTAATCCAGCCCAGCATTTTGCATGATGTACTCTACATAGAAGTTAAATAAGTAGGGTGACAATATACAGCCTTGACATACTCCTTTCCCAATTTTGAACCAGTCCATTGTTCTTTGTCCAGTTCTAACTGTTGCTTTTTGACCTCGATACAGTTTTCTCAGGAGGCAAGTGAGGTGGTCTGGTATTCCCATCTTTTGAAGAATTTTCCACAGTTTGTTGTGATCCACACAGTTAAAGACTTTAGTGTAGTCAGTGAAGCAAAAGTAGATGTTTTTCTGGAATTCTATTGCTTTGTCTATGGTCCAATCATAGAAATAGCTCAGGCGGAATTCCGTCACCTCCACTAGCTTTGTGTATAGAGGTGTTTCCCAAGGCCCACTTGACTTTGTATTCCAGGATGTTTAGCTAGGCGAGTGATCACACCATTGAGGTTGTCTGGGTCCTTAAGATCTTTTTTGTATAGTTCTTTGTGTATTTTTACCACCTCTTCTTAATATCTTCTGCTTCTGTTAGATCCATACCATTTCTGTCCTTTATTGAGCCCATCTTTGCATGCAATGTTCCCTTGGTATTGCTAATATTCTTAAAGAGAGCTCTAGTCTTTCCCCTTCTGTTATTTTCTTCTATTTCTTTGCATTATCACTGAGGAAAGTTTTCTTATCTTTCCTTGCTATTCTGTGGAACTCTGCATTCTGATAGGTATCTTTCCTTTTCTCCTTTTCCTTTAGCTTCTCTGCTCAGCTTTTTGTAAGACCTCCACAGCCAGCCATTTTGATGTTTTAAATTTCTTTTTCTTGGGGATGGTTTTGATAACCACCTCCTGTACAATGTCACAAACTTCTGTGCCTAGTTCTTCAGGTACTCTCTCTATCAGATCTAATCCCGTGGATCTGTTTGTCACTTCTGGCTTCCCTGGTGGCTCAGATGGTAAAGAATCTACCTGCAATGTGGGAAACCTGGGTTTGAAAGATCCTCTGGAGAAGGGCATGGCAGCTCACTCCAGTATTCTTGCATGGAGAATCCCCACAGACAGAGGAGCCTAGTTAGCTACAGTCCATGGGGTCACAAAGAGTTGGACACAACTGAGCGACTTAGTACACTATGATAGTAGTACTGGATAATCGTATGGGATTTCATTTAGATTATACCTGAATAGTCTAGTGGTTTTCTTCACTTTCTTTACTTTCTTTTAAGTCTATATTTGACAGTAAGGAGTTCATGATCTGAGCCACAGTCAGCTCCTGGTCTTGTTTTTGCTGACTGTGTAGAGCTTCTCTGTCTTTGGCTGCAAAGAATATAGTCAATCTGATTTTGGTATTGACCATCTGGTGATGTCCACGTATAGAGTTATCTCTTGTGTTGTTGGAGAGGGTGTTTGCTATGTCCAGTGCATTCTCTTGGTAAAACTATGTTAATCTTTGGCCTGCTTCATTTTGTACACCAAGGCCAAAGTTGCCTGTTACTCCAGGTTTCTCTTGATCTCCTGTTTTTCCATTCTAGTCTCCTATGATGAAATGGACATCTTTTTTTGGTGTTAGTTCTAGAAGGTCTTGTAGGTCTTCATAGAACCATTCAACTTCAGCTTCTTCAGCATTAGCGATTGGTCATAGACTTGGATTACTATGCTATTGAATGATTTGCCTTTTGTCTTTATCCTTCCAATATGCAATTAAAATATGGCTTCCTAAAATGTCTTAGATTAATTATGTTTCTTCCCATCCTTTCAGTATTCCTGTTCTATTTTTGGGTTCAAATCACTTTCTGGTTTCTGTTAATTATTTAGTTTTTGGGATCTGAATGATTGCCAAGAATCAGAGCTATATAGAAGGTATATTCAGAAAAGAGCCACTTCTCTTTCATTCCTGCTAACCTCTTCCCATTCCTATACTTTTTTCATTACATTCCTAGCAGCACCTCTAGGTAACTAAACTCATTTGTTTCTGGTTTATATGTCCCATACTGCTTTTTTTACAAATGAACCTGTGTATTTTCTTATATTCTATTTTTTCTTATATGAAGCATAGTACACCATCAGTACTATTTCTTTGCATTTTTATTTTTTTTCACATAGCAATGTGTTCTGGAAATCACTCCATGTCAATTCATAGTTTCCCTCTTTCATTTTAAGAAATATTTCACATTCCATTGTATAGAAATATAAATTTTTCAACTTCCATCCTGTGTATGAACATTTAAGTTATTTCTAGTATTTTGCAGTTCAGACAGTGCTGCAGTGAATTATGTGTGTATTTTTGTATTGTTGGACATTTGTCTTCAGGGTAAATTCCTAGACGTTTAATTGCTAGAAAATGCAGATATTGTTTTCTTCGGTATTGCCACATTCCCCTCTCTAAGAACTGGTCCAGTTTGCATTACCATCAGCAACATAGAAAATTGTCTAATTCACTAACAGAATGCGTTGTTACACTTTTGAATTTATTTTAGTCTGACAGAGTATCTCAGTGTTAGTTTTCATTTGTCTAATTTTGAGTGAATTTGAACACCTTTTTTATGTTTATGAATCATTTTTTCTTTCTTATATGGTCTGTTCATATACTTTTCATTTTTTCCTAGATTTTGGTCCTTTGTACTTAAAATTTTACTATTTATACATTAAAAATTAAGTTGATGACATCCTTGTGTTGCCCATTTCCTTTGTATATTAGAAACACTAGCCCTTTGTCTGGGTATTATTTCTTTTAAAATGTTGCAGTGATATTCAAAAAACTAAGATCATGGTATCCGATCCCATCACTCCATGGCAAATGAAAGTGAAGGCCACTTAGTCGTGTCCAACTCTTTGAGACCCTGTGGACTATACTGTCTATGCAATTCTCCAGGCTGGAATACTGGAGTAGGTAGTGTTTCCCTTTTCCAGGGGATCTTCCCAACCTGGGGATCAAATCCAGGTCTCCCACACTGCAGACAGATTCTTTACCAGCTGAGCCACAAGAGAAGCCCAAATAGGTGGCGAATAGATGGGGCAAGTAGACCATGGCAAATGGATGGGGAAAAAGTGGAAACAGTGCTAGGTTTTATTTTCTTGGGCTCCAAAATTACTGGACTGTGCCTATAGCTACAAAATTACTGGACCGTGACTATAGCTACAAAATTACAAGATGCTTGCTCCTTGGAAGAAAAACTATGACAAACCCAGACAGCATAACAAAAAGCAAAGACATCACTGTGCCAATGAAGATTCATATAGTTAAAGCTATGGTTTTTCCAATGTCATATAGGAATGTAAGAGTTGAACCATGAAGATTGAGCGTGAAAGAATTGAATTGTGCTGGAGAAAACTTGAGAGTCCCTTGGACAGCAAGGAGAACAAACCAGTTAATCCTAAAGGAATTCAACCCTGAACATTCATTACAAGAACTGATACTGAGGCTCTATTCTTTTGGCCGCCTGATGCAAAGAACTGACTCACTGGAAAAGACCCTGATGGTGGGAAAGATTGAAGGCATGAGGAGAAGGATGCCACAGAGGATAAGATGGTTGGATGGCATCACCGACTCAAGGGACATGAGTTTGAGCAAGCTCCAGGAGATATTGAAGAACAAGAAAGCCTGATGTGCTATAGTTCATGGGGTCTCAAAGAGTTGGACAGGACTTTGCAACTGAACTACAACAGTGAAATTTATTCAGTCAGCATGCTTCTTTGTTGTTAAACTTCCCAAAATAGTAAACTGAAATAGGTCAACTTCAGATATTCTATTAATATATAAATAGCCTTATACTGAAAAAATAATACTATTTAAATCTCTTTGTGACAGAAA
Source organism: Ovis aries (assembly GCF_016772045.2). NCBI lineage: Eukaryota > Metazoa > Chordata > Mammalia > Artiodactyla > Bovidae > Ovis > Ovis aries. The sequence continues at coordinate 80,564,781 of NC_056058.1, forward strand.
TGAGGCAGATACATTTGAGCATCTCTGTAAGGTCCATGTTATTCCCTAAATATCTTTTCTGTATTCTTTCTTATGAAAAGCACAAATTTTTGTGGGTGTGTAGAAATGCCTTATTCGTCAAGAAGTTTTCAGTTACCTACTCCTTTTATTTAAAACTAGTGTCATCTTTCTTGTTATTCCTATAGATATTCTATAGTATGTCATAATTTGATTTACACTGAGTTGTGTTCAGCTATGATAGCTGCTTAAGGTCTAGGGCTTTGTAATTGTCATATTTCAGTCCTTTTACTGTGCTTAATAATGAGAGTGACCACTGTATACCATATGTTGTGCTACATGTAACCATGATGATTTTATGGAATAAGTCCTGTTATCCTCACAGTATTATGGATGAGGAAACTAACATTTGGTGGTATATAACTTATTAGAAGCAAATAGTGAGTTGGAGAAGGAAATGACAACTCACTGCAGTATTCTTGCCTGGAGAATCCTGTGGATGGAGGAGCCTGGTGCGCTGCTGTCCGTGGGGTCGCACAGAGTCGGACACGACTGAAGCGACTTAGCACATATGCATGCATTGGAAAAGGGAATGGCATCCCACTCTAGTATTCTTGCCTGGAGAATCCCAGGGATGGAGGAGCCTGGTGGGCTGCAGTCTATGAAGTCTCACAGAGTCGGACACGACTGAAGCAACTTAGCAGCAGCAGCAGCAGTTAGTGAGTGGCAGAGCTAGTGACTTCAGAAGCATATGGGTTAATTACCATGCTATATAAAATGTCTTTTAATTTTGGATGTAGTTTTTGTGCTCATATTTTCATTGAGTTAATTTGTTCAAGTCCTAAGGCATTCATAATACTCCAGGTGTAAATTTGGGAGGGCCTCAGCAAAGCAGCAGCAGTAAATGGAAAGACTCATGGAAGACAAATTGCACATCTACTTGCAGCCAGTATATACTGAGTTAATGTGGCTAAGTTTGTGAAGATCTTTGAAATTTTATCAGGGTAAGCTTCCTTATTTTAAAATAAATTAGCATTAATTTTGATTGTACTTGTAAAAGTATGTCATTCTGTACATGGCTACTGGGTAGATGATGTTACTGAGATGTCTGTTTCCTTTGTATATGTTTTTAGAATTGTTATTCAGAGATCCCAAGCTATGATTTTATTTTTATTTCTAAGTGTTGAATGTTAGACATTATTAAAAATTTCCTTCAGATAAATTACTTGTTCTCATAATTTTTACCAATCCTGTTTAGCAGTTGTTTTTTCTTTTTTTTTCCCAATTGGTTTTTTTGCTTGTCAATTTGGGATATATTACATGTGATACAGCTTCATTTTTATCATGTGATCTTTTATACTTCCTACCACTTTAACATAAAGATTCAAATAGTTACCAATGACAGAGTACTTTTAGATGAAAAGAGACAACATTTTTCCATGTTATTTTACAGCTTCCTTATCACTCTGGAATAGGTATTATTATTTCTTAAGGTGATTCAGGGATTAAATGATTTACCTATTCCAGTGCTCTTCTGATATTTGGAGAATCACTTTTATTAGTGTTGTTATTTTAACTTACCATTATGCCAAAAATACTTAGGTAAAGTCTGCTGAACATTTAAATTAAATGAAAATATAGAAATGTAATGTAAAACAACTGTTACTTAATTTTGGTGGGTGGCAGCTGTTTTTCAGTCTTGTTTCTTATGAGGCATTAGTACTCATCTGCATCATTGTTCTCCTGTATATAGTGTGTTTATTTCCTGGTTGCTTTTAATAGTTTCTCTTTATATTAATATTTGGTTTTAAGCAATCTGACCATGATATGCCAAGGAGTGGACTTTAAAAATATTTTATAGGAGTTCCTTGAATCTGTAAATTTATGTCTTTCACTAAAACTGAGAAATTCTTGGACGTTATTTCTCAAAAAGATTTTTTTAAGTGACATTTATTTTTTCTTTACTTCTGAGACTTCAGTTAAAGGGCTCTGAGGCTCTATTTATTTTAAAAATCCTTTTGCTTTCTGTCCTTCAGATTTGATTGTTTATATTGATCTCCAAGTTCATTATCTCTTTTTTCATCTCAATCCAATAGTTTCTGAGGTTAATATCTTTTGTTTGTAATATCTCTTTTTGGTTCTTCTCTTTAACATTTATTTCTCCACTAAGATTCTCTACTTTTTCATTTATTGTCATAATATTTTGCTTTAAATCTTTGATTGTAGTTATATTGGCTGATTTAAAATCTTTGCTAACTGCAACATCTGGATAAATTCATGTCAATCTCCATTGATTGTATGCATTGTCTTTTTAATGTTTTTGTTTCTTCATTTGTTGAGAACTTTCAGATTTTGTCCTGGACATTGCAAATGATATTATAGAAAGTAGATTCTGTTGGACTCATTTGAAGAATATTAATTTTTTTCAGTCTGTTTTTCAAGTCAGTTAGCTTGGCTGTACTCCAACTTCAGATTGTCTCCCATGTGGTGAGTATTAGCTGAAATTTCAGATCAGTTCTTTTAACCTTAGGAGGGCTACTTGGAGTGTGTCTCTTACATAATTGTTTTGAGGATTAGCAAGAGACTTGAATAGTTCAGCCATAGTATTTAGAGCTTCCTTTCTCTGGTACTTTATAGAATTCTCCCTCTTACTTTCTTGCTATGGTTTCCCTGGAGCCTCTCTTCCAGTTCTGTAGGAGAGGAAGACTACTGGTTTTGACTAAATTTTAACTGCTCTTCATGGCAAGGATTGGGGTCCTCACTCAGGACATAAAGATGAGAATCTTTTTCAGTGCAAATCTCTCCCCCTCCCCACCAAATTTGGCTTGCTTTTGTTTTTTTACTGTGACTTCAGATCTTTTTTTAAAACCTATTTTATTCAGAGTTTATAATTGTTATGTAGGGTAGGGTTTGTTTTAATGGCAACTATTTGACTATGACTAGAAGCAGAAATCTATACTTAGCTTTTGAGTTCTCCAGTCCCTTATGGTCTTGTGGCTTTTCTCCATTTTTCAAAAATGTATGTTTATATTGTTGAACTTTCTGCTTGTTCAGAAATTGGTGCTTAGGCCTAATTCCTTAAAATCAGTCTCTCTGCCGTCCTGGTTTATGCCTTGTCTAATTAAAGTCATGCTTGTATTTGAAAAGTGGACAGTTTCCAAGGAAAGTGAGCAGCTGGTATTGACACTCAAAAGAGTTTTATGAAATGAAAGTAAGCAAAGGGCCAGTTCAACTGAACCTCAGGAAAAAATATCTAATGGTGAGATTTGTGAGACTAAACAGTCTGGCAAGGGGACCTTCTCTGAGCTGTTTCAAACTGAATTGGAAAAGTCAGAGAAAAAACAAGTAATAAGCCCAGGTCTTGTATTGGCTGATGGACAGTTTATATGATCTCATAGTTACCTTTCCTAGTGGCTATTTGACTGTGTGGCTATTAGCAAGAAAGCCTGTTAGGTTTTATTTTATTATTATGCATCTGTGCATTGAAGTAAGAAAACGAATTCCTCTAAAAAGTTTAAAATTGATAGTAGAACTTATAGAAGGGAAGCAATAGTATGATATTCATTTTATAAATTCTTTAAAAAATTCTTGATTGCAAGGACTTTCTTTTGTTCATTATTATATTCTCAACACCCAGGATAGTGCCCTACTGATAGAAGGAATTCAGTAAGTATTAGTATCCTTTGTCCTTTTATTATGTTTGATAAAAAATGACATAGTCTTAAATGAATGTCAGTTATTGAAAGTGAAAATTAACATTGAGTTTCCTATTATTTCTTTTATTCTTCTTTGTTTCTGTTTCCCCTTAAGTTCAGGAGCCTGAATTTCAGATGTTTAGGTGTTCTTTATAGTTTTTGTCACAGGAAAAAGCAAAAAGTAAATTTTGTTGCAACTGTGAAATGCACTGCAGAAGAACAGAAAATCAAATTGATTTGCTGGAAAAGAATATTAAACAAAGTGGTTAATGATACCAGATCTGAACTCAAATAGGTCTCACTTTAAATTCTGGCTACATGCTATACTCACTTGTGACCTTTGAAAACTTCCTTAACTTCTCTGAATCTCAGTTTCATCATTTTTGAAAAGTGTGGATAATTAGTACCTATTTCATGTGGCACATGTGAGTTTAAAATGAGATTGATATATAAAATTATTTAGTATCATACCAGATACACAATAGGTACTTAATAAAATATAGCTGCTACTTTATGGTGATTGTTCTATTCATCTTAATCTTTGTAATTTCTTCTTTCTTGCTTTGTAGATAATTTTATATTTAACATCAGACTACTTACTATGTCTGTGACCTTGAACCTTTTGGGCTTAATTTTTGATCTTCAGTTAAAATGTTTATGAAATGAGGACTTGAACTAATTCAGAGTTTCTCCCTTGTACCATCTCTGACTGATGAGAGCTTCTTGGAGCACTATTGTTCAGAATACTCTGCAGCTACTCTCATGGTTCACTAGAAGACATCCTACACTGATAATGAGTCTGGGAACCAAATTTGATTTCTCTTATCCATTCATAGGATTTCCCAGGTGGTGCTAGTGGTAAAGAATCCACTTGCCAATGCAGGAGATGTAAGAGATGTGGGTTTGATCCCTGGGTTGGGAAGATCACGTGGAAGTGGGCACGACAAACTAGTATTCTTGCCTGGAGAATCCCACAGACAGAGAAGCCTGGTGGGCTGTGGTCCGTAGGGTTACAGTGAGTTGGACACGAATGAAGCAACTTAGCAGGCATGCCAGCACCTATTCAGTGTCAATCTTCAACTTCCTGTAGAGGGAACGTAAAAGAATCCCCTTAAAGACATGTTTATGTAACTTTACATTTTTTGAAACAAATACCTATTGAGTGCCTGCTTTATATAATGCATTGTGTTAGGTGCTTCCTTTAGGTCTGTGAGGGGTGAAGATATAAGTGAATAAATGCCTTTTCCTAGAATAGATAGCTCTGATAATAATAAAGAAATTATAGTAAAGACATAAGAAAATGTCAAAGAAATTGTATTAAGTGTATTCTAAACAAATATGTTTTTAGCTGAATATTTAACAAGGTATAAGAACTTTAGTTCCTACCAGCAAAAACCAGAGTTTATGATAGTTTATTTTTGCAGCATTATACACTGAATAGCCCTATATGAAACACAACATTTATTATTATTGACTGAACTATATTGAAATGTATTATATTATCTTGCTTTTGGTCTACAATATTTTTATTTTTTTTTGACATATAAGAAATACATATAATGAATGTGTCATTACATGTTATATTGTGTTACATGTTATACTTTAATAGTAGCATAATGCTTAAAAGCAATTTTAAAGAAAAATGAATAATTTATTCAACAAAACAGGAAACTCCAAATATTTTAGTATTCTTAATTATAATTATTCTCTTATTTGTATTTTGAAGAATGACCGAAGAAGTGTCATTTGTTTGTGATTCAGTATTTTGAAACATTAAGTTCCAACCAAAGTAATATTTCACTAAAAGAGATGGTATCATTAGAACTGATTTATAAAAGGCACTGATACACTAATCCTCTGTTATCTGACACTTTGTAAATGTTCTGTATCTGAGCACTTTTTTCCCCTCCAGTTTCAAGTAGAGAGAGCAGAAGATGTTTATTTCTATTAAAAATAACAATTTGTTTGATATATTGTGGCTAAACTGGCTTCAGTGTCAAAATGGGCCACCCACAGAGAGTCCAGAGAGTGCTTATTGAGGATTGGCTGCTTAAACTGCTGCTACTTACACTAATGGTATTGCCAGTTCTGTGATTTAGTGCTTGATCAAAGATAGTGATTACTTAGAAGTGTATCCTTCCAAATGCTAGATCTACTGATATTCCATATTAAAAAATATGGGAAGAATTTTCTTTGGTAAATCTAAAATCATATAATTAAATTGAATCTTCAAATAATAGCTCAATTATTCTCTTAAATGTTAGCATGACAAACATTATTTTAAATAATGTCTACATAATAGTGAGCTATGAAATGCTGTCATTCTTTATTAAATATTATATTTGTATTGTCTTTCTCTGTGCTTTGCCACAGAGAGAATTTTGCCTCTTTGAGATTTTTAAGAATATTAAAAAAGCAGTTATCACTCTGATACCAATTTTATTTGATGCTTGAATCATACACATTCATAGCAATCTATCATAATGAAGTAAGTGTTTTACTTTTCAGGGGAAGTCTCTTGGTGTTAAATCTTCCTAAGTATGATATGGTAGATCAGGGCTTGAGTGGTAGTATAACTGTTTGGTTTGAGAATATAATGTTTGGAATAGCAGAGGTCACTTGAAGTTCAGAGTGTTTCTCAGGTAATTTAACTAACTGCTCAATTAAGGGAAAAAGGCATGCTCTAAGATGAAGTTATATTTTCATTGGTCACAGAAAATATAAATGCAATGCATATTTCTGTATTAACTGCTTACCAAGGGTTTAACATAAATACATACACAGACACACAAAGTCCTTGCACTGATGGTATATGAACAGTGAGAAGATTATTGGACTTGTGGGCTATGAATTTATTCCAAATATTATTCTGTGTTCTGTCACACAGCTATAAACTAGTGTGAAGGATTTCTAGGATTTAGTGTGGCTGAAATTGTCACTTTCATGATAAACATAAACCTAATTATTCAGAGAATTGTATGTATAATTCATAGTCTGCTTAATCAAGAATTTTTTTATGTTGCAATATATGTCATTATATAAATAAAGCTTGTGTTTTTTTAATACAGAAACTTTTAAAATAAGATTTGTTTAAAATAAAAACAAAATTCCTAACATAAACATTCTTGTGTAAACATAAACATATAGAACTTTTAAGTGGTTTGTTTGCCTATGGCCTTGAACATAGAGAGTGGTAGGTTAAGTGAAAATGAGTTAGTGTAAATTATGGTGATTTATGTTACAGTTATAGTGGAATCTTGAAGGAAGGCTAAGTTTTAAAGTCAGGGCCTAAGGTAATAGTTGAATGTAGTGAAAATTACCCTTGAAATCCTTTAAATTTTTCTTAAGTATCCATGTTTTTAATATCCATGACACTATAAGTCCAGCACAGGCAATTTTTTCCTCTATTGATAAACTTCTTTCACTGGCCGCCAGGTAAAAAAATAAAAGCTACTTTAATTTAGGTGCTATATACCAAAAATATTTGCTTTTTTTTTTTTTAATTTTTTTAAATTTTTTTTTAATTTTTTTTATTTTTTAAATTTTAATATCTTTAATTCTTACATGCGTTCCCGAACATGAACCCCGCTCCCACCTCCCTCCCCATAACATCTCTCTGGGTCATCCCCATGCACCAGCCCCAAGCATGCTGCATCCTGCGTCAGACATAGACTGGCGATTCAATTCTTACATGATAGTATACATGTTAGAATGTCATTCTCCCAAATCATCCCACCCTCTCCCTCTCCCTCTGAGTCCAAAGGTCCGTTATACACATCTGTGTCTCTTTCCCTGTCTTGCATACAGGGTCGTCATTGCCATCTTCCTAAATTCCATATATATGTGTTAGTATACTGTATTGGTGTTTTTCTTTCTGGCTTACTTCACTCTGTATAATCAGCTCCAGTTTCATCCATCTCATCAGAACTGATTCAAATGAATTCTTTTTTACGGCTGAGTAATACTCCATTGTGTATATGTTTGTAAGTACAAAAGTTGATTTTGCTTATCTTAAGTATGTGTATAATGTAACTTCGCTGTATTGCTTGTGGTCACAGTCTAAAGCAGGTGTTTATAAAATGTTTCCTAGAAAAAAGGAACATAGTGGAACTACAACAAACAGCCAGAAAACAGTTTAACAACTGGGAGTAAGTACAAACCTGTCGCTAATTATCCTAAATACCAAACTTTCCAATCAAAGGACATAGGGTGGTTGAATGGTATACATAAAAAGCGACTCTTCTGTTTGCTATCTATAAGGAACTTACTTCAAACCTAAAGACACTAATAGACTGAAAGTGAAGGGATAGAAAGAGATGTTCCATAAAAATGGAAATAAAAAGAGAGTTGCATTACTGATAATTATGTCAGACAAAATAGACTTTGAAACAAAAACTGTGAGACATAGAAGAGCAGCATAATGATGAAGAGGTCAATCCAACAAGAGAATATAACATTTGTAAGCATTTATACACCCAACATAGGAGCAATGAAATATATACAGCAAGTATGAACTGAAATAAAGAAATAGATAATATAGTAACGATAGTAATATAAAACTTTATATGCCCTTCTTACATCAGTGGATAGATCATCCAGACAGAAAATCAGTATGAAAACCCTGATCATCAATAACACATTATAGCAAATTAATTTAATAGATGTTTGCAGGACATTCTATTCTAAAGCAACAGAATATACATATTTTTTCAAATGCACATGGAGCATTCTCCAAGATAGATCAAACATTAGGCCACAAAAAGAGGCTCAATACATTTAAAAAGATTGAAATCATATTAAATTTTTCCCAGCTGTAACAGTTTGAAACTAGAGATTAATTACAAGAAGAAAACTGGAAAAACAAAACATATGGAGACTAAACAACATGCTACTAAACAGTCAGTGGGTAAACAGAAATAAAAGCAATCAGAATTACCTTGAGACAAATGAAAGTGGAAGTACTAAATCTATGAGACACAGTGAAACCAGTGCTAAGAAGGAAGCTTATACCTACCCCAAGGATCAAGAAAAATCTGAAATAATCTAGCTATATGTTTGTAGAAACTAGAAAAAGAAGAACAGACAAAGCCCAGATTTAAGAGAAGCAAAGAAATAATAACAATCAGAATGGAATAAACTAAATAGAAACTAAAAATATGAAATAAAGAATGGAAAGATCTTTATTTTTCATGATAAAAACTCTCAGTGTAAAGGGCATACATTACAAGCCCATAGTTAATATACTCAGTGGTGAAAAGCTTTATGATTTTCCCCTAACATCAGTAACAAGACCAAAAATGTTCACTCTTGCCACATTTATTCAACCAAGTATTGAAAGTCCTAGCCCTAGTAGTTGAGCGAGTAAAAGTCATCGAAACTGAAAAGGAAGCTATAACTGTAAACAGGTAGCATGATAATGTATATGCTAAAGACTCAAGATTCTACCAAGATACACTTCTAACTAATAAATTATTTAGTAAAATTTCAAGATACAAACTTAAGATTCAGAAAACTTGCATTTCTATATAGAAATAATTATTAGAATGAGCAATGCTAAAAGAAATACCATTTATCAGTGTATGCAAATGAACAAAATATGTAGGAAAGAACTTAAAAAGTGAAAGATGTTTTTGGTCTTTCATCAATACAAGACACTGATGAAAAGAATAGGGGATGACAGAGATAAAGGAAAGATACATGCATTCATGCATTGGATGAATCAATATTGTTAAAATGTTAATACTAGCCAAAGCAGTCGGCACATTTAATACAGCTCGTATTAAAATACACATAACCTTTTTCATAGAGCTAGAACAAATAATTCTGAAGATTTCAAACTATACTACAAAAGTACAGTACTCAAAACAGTGTGGTACTGATACAAAAAAAATACACATAGATAAATGAAACAGAAATGAGAGCCTAGAAGTATAAAATGTTGCCAATATGTGATGAGAATAGCATGGACTTTGGTGATAAATAACTCCTGGTTCAAATCCATTCCTTTCACTCAGTGCATGGTCCAGGGCGTTTCTGTGCCTCAGACTGCTTACAATGGGAACAGTAATATTTCTCTGATAGTATGTCAAAGTGGTCTAGCAATAAGTTGACGGCAACAGTATTTCTGTTTTCCTTTCCTGCCTCATTGAATATAATTATAAACATTTTTGAAAGGTAACTAGAATTACACTGGTTAATTAAAAATTGCATCTAACTTACAGATAAAGAGTTATTAAAGTCGAATAATTTGTCATTAGTCATAACACATTCTGTATCCCCTTCCTGATTAAACTATTTCCACAATTCTCCAAAGTTTTCTGTTAAGAGTAAAGGAGATCAACCTGCAAGGAGATCAGAACAATCAATCCTAAAGGAAATCTGTCCTGGATATATTGGAAGGACTGATGCTGAGGCTGAAGCTGAAGCTGAATACTTTGGCTACCTAATGCTAATAGCTGACTCATTGAAAAAGACCCCAAGGCTGAGAAATATGAAGGGAGGAGAAAGGGACAAGATAGGATGAGATGGTTGGATGGCATCAGCAACTGAATGGGTATGAGAGCAATCTCCATGAGTTGGTGATGGACAGGGAAGCGTAGCATGCTGCAGTCCATGGGGTCGCAAAGAGTCAGACATGACTGAGCAGCTGAACTGAACTGATAGATATTCAGCATCATTAGCCATTCAGTTCAGTTCAGTCACTCAGTCGTGTCCGACTCTTGGCGACCCCATGAATTGCAGCACGCCAGGCCTCCCTGTTCATCACCAACGCCTGGAGTTCACTCAGACTCACGTCCATCGAGAGAGTGATGCCATCCAGCCATCTCATCATCTGTCGTCCCCTTCTACTCCTGCCCCCAATCCCTCCCAGCATCAGAGTCTTTTCCAATGAGTCAACTCTTCACATGAGGTGGCCAAAGTACTGGAGTTTCAGCTTTAGCATTATTCCCTCCAAAGAAATCCCAGGGTTGATCTCCTTCAAAATGGACTGGTTAGATTGCCTTGCAGTCCAAGGGACTCTCAAGAGTCTTCTCCAATACCACAGTTCAAAAGCATCAATTCTTCGGTGCTCAGCCTTCTTCACAGTCCAACTCTCACATCCATACATGACTACTGGAAAAACCATAGCCTTGACTAGATGGACCTTAGTCGGCAAAGTAATGTCTCTGCTTTTGAATATGCTATCTAGGTTGGTCATAACTTTTCTTCCAAGGAGTAAGCGTCTTTTAATTTCATGGGTGCAGTCACCATCTGCAGTGATTTTGGAGCACCCCAAAATAAAGTCTGACATTGTTTCCACTGTTTCCCCATCTATTTCCCATGAAGTGATGGGACTGGATGCCATGATCTTCGTTTTCTGAATGTTGAGCTTTAAGCCAACTTTTTCACTCTCCTCTTTCACTTTCATCAAGAGGCTTTTAGTTCCTCTTCACTTTCTGCCATAAGGGTGGTGTCATCTGCATATCTGAGGTTACTGATATTTCTCCTGGCAATCTTGAGTCCAGCTTGTGCTTCTTCCAGCCCAGTGTTTCTCATGATGTACCCTGCATGTAAGTTAAATAAGCAGGGTGACAATATACAGCCTTGATGTACTCCTTATCCTATTTGGAACCAGTCTATTGTTCCATGTCCAGGTCTCCATGTCCAGGTCTAAGGGTTGCTTCCTGACCTGCATATAGATTTCTCAAGAGGCAGGTCTTGAAAAACCTATTTATTGTGATCCACACAGTCAAAAGCTTTGGCATAGTCAATAAAGCAGTCATTAGCTATTAGGGAAATGCAAATTAAAACCACAGTGAGATAACACTGCACATTTATCAGAATGACTCAAAAATAGTGACAATAGCACGTTCTGGAGAGGATATGAATCTGTTAGGTGCATTGCTGGTGGGAATATAAATTGTCATAGTTACTCTGGGAAAACTGTTTAGCTGGTTATTAAAAAAAAACATATACTTATCACATGATTTAGCAGTCATACTCCTGGACATTTATCCTAGAGAGATGAAAATATATCTTCACAGAAATACTTCATAGTGATTGCAGTAGCTTCATTCTTAGCCAGAGATTGGAAACAACCCATGTGTCTTTCAGCTGGTGAATGATTGTATAAGCTGTGGTACATTTAACATGTACCACTGAAATACTGCTGAACAATAAAAGCATATTAACTATTCCTATAGAAAGTGACTTGGATAAATCTAAAGGAAGTTATACAGATTGAAAAAGTCAACTGCAAAATAAATCCACTAATATTAAAAAATTATTGAAGTGAGAAAGTATAGAAATTGAGAATAGATTAGTTGTATCCAGTTGTTGATGTGACTGTTGATGGAAGTAAAGTACAATGCTATAAAGAGCAATATTGAATAGGAACCTGGAAAGTTAGGTCCATGTATCAAGGCAAATTGGAAATGGTCAAAGAGGAGATGGCAAGAGTGAATTCGACATTTTAGGAATCAGTGAACTAAAATGGACTGGAATGGATGAATTTAACTCAGATGACCATAATATCTACTACTGTGGGCAAGAATCCCTTAGAAGAAATGGAGTAGCCAGCATAGTCAATAAAAGAGTCTGAAATGCAGTAGTTGGATGCAGTCTCAGAAATGACAGAATGACCTCTGTTTGTTTCCAAGGCAAGCCATTCAATATCACAGTAATCCAAATCTATGCCCTGACTAGTAACGCTGAAGAAGCTGAAGTTGAATGGTTCTATGAAGACCTATAAGACCTTCTAGAACTAACGCCCCCAAAAAGATGTCCTTTTCATTATAGGGGACTGGAATGCAAAAGTAGGAAGTCAAGATACCTGGAGTAACAGCCAAATTTGACCTTGGAGTACAGAATGAAGCAGGGCAAAGGCTAACAGAATTTTGCCAAGGGAATGCACAGGTCATATCAAACACACTCTTCCAACAACACAAGAGAAGACTCTACACATGAACATCACCAGACTGTTAATACCGAAATCAGATTGACTATATTCCTTGCAGCCAAAGATGGAAAAGCTCTGTACAGTCAGCAAAAATAAGAGCAGGAGGTTACTGTGGCTCAGATCATGAAGTCTTATTGCCAAATTCAGACTTAATTGAAGAAAATAGGGAAAACCAATAGACCATTCAGTTCAGTTCAGTTCAGTCGCTTAGTCGTGTCCGACTCTTTGCGACCCCATGGATCGCAGCACGCCAGGCCTCCCTGTCCATCACCAACTCCCTGAGTTCACTCAGATTCGTGTCCATCAAATCAGTGATGCCGTCCAGCCATCTCATCCTCTGTCGTCCCCTTCTCCTCCTGCCCCCAATCCCTCCCAGCATCAGAGTCTTTTCCAATGAGTCAACTCTTCACATGAGGTGGCCAAAGTACTGGAGTTTCAGCTTTAGCATCATTCCTTCCAAAGAACTCCCAGGGCTGATCTCCTTCAGAATGGACAGGTTGGATCTCCTCGCAGTCCAAGGGACTCTCAAGAGTTTTCTCCAAGACCACAGTTCAAAAGCATCAATTCTTCGGCACTCAGCCTTCTTCACAGTCCAAGTCTCACATCCATACACGACCACAGGAAAAACCATAGCCTTGACTAGACGGACCTTTGTTGGCAAAGTAATGTCTCTGCTTTTAAATATGCTATCTAGGTTGGTCATAACTTTTCTTCCAAGGAGTAAGCGTCTTTTAATTTCATGGCTGCAGTCACCATCTGCAGTGATTTTGGAGCCCAAGTCTGAAACTGTTTCCACTGTTTCCCCATCTATTTGCCATGAAGTGGTGATTCAGATATGACCTAAATCAAATCCATTACAACTATACAGTGGAAGCAACAAATAGATTCAAGGGATTAGATCTGATAGAATGCCTGAAGAACTATGGATGGAGGTTTGTCATATTGTATAGGGGGCAGTGATCAAGACCATCCTCAAGAAAAACAAATGTAAAAAGGCCAAATGGTTGTCTGAGGGCAACCATAGTCTTACAAACAGCTATGAAAAGAAGAGTAGCTAAAGGCACGGGGGAAAAGGAAAGATATACCCATTTGAATACAGAATTCCTAAAAATAGAAAGGAGAGATAAGAAAGGCTTCCTCAGTGATCAATGCAAAGAAATAGAGGAAAACAATAGAATGGGAAAGACGAGATCTCTTCAAGAAAATTAGAGATACCAAGGGGAACATTTTGTGCAAAATGTGCACAATACAGGACAGAAATGGTATAGATCTAACAGAAGCAGAAGATATTAAGAAGAGGTGACAAGAATTCACAGAACTATATAAAAAAGACCTTCATGACACAGATGATCACGATGGTGTGATCACTTACCTAGAGCCAGACATCCTAGATGTGAAGTCAAGTGGGCCTTAGGAAGCATCACTACAAACAAAGCTAGAGGAGGTGATGGGATTCCAGTTGAGCTATTTCAAATCCTAAAAGATGTTGCTGTGACAGTGTTACACTCAGTATGCCAACAAATTTGGAAAACTCAGCAGTGGCCACAGGACTGGAAAAGGTCAGTTTTCATTCCAATCCCTAGGAAAGGCAATGCCAAAGAATTCTCAAACTACCGCTCAGTTGCACTCATCTCACATGCTAGCAAAGTAATGCTCAAAATTCTCCAAGCCAGGCTTCAAAAACATGTGAACCGTGAACTTCCAGATGCACAAGCTGTGTTTAGAAAAGGTAGAGGAACCAGAGATCAAATTGCCGAGTTCCACTGGATCAGTAAAAAAGCAAGAGAGTTCCATAAAAACATCTGTTTCTGCTTCATTGACTATGCCAAAGCCTTTGACTGTGTGGATCACAGCAAACTGTGGGAAATTCTTCAAGAGATGGGAATACCAGACCACCTGACCTGCCTCCTGAGAAATCTGTATTCAGGTCAAGAAGCAACAGTTAGAACTAGTTTTGAACAACACACTTGTTCCAATACAGGAATGGAATATGTCAAGTGTGTCTATTGTCACCCTGCTTATTTAACTTATATGCAGAGTACATCAATCGAAAGGCTGGACTGGATGAAGCACAGGCTGGAATCAAGATTTCTGAGAGAAATATCAGTTACTTCAGATATGCAGATGACACCACCCTTTTGGCAGAAAGCGTAGAAAAACTAAAGAGCCTCTTGATGAAAGTGAAAGAGGAGAGTGAAAAGTTGGCTTAAAGCTCAACATTCAGAAAACTAAAATCATGGCATCCAGTCCCATCACCTCATGGCAAATAGATGGGGAAACAGTGGAAAGAGTGACAAACTTTATTTTGGGGGCTCCAAAATCACTGCAGATGGTGACTGCAGCCGTGAAATTAAAAGACTTGCTCCTTGAAAGCAATGTTATGACCAGCTTAGACAGGTTACTAAAATGCAGAGACATTACTTTGCCCACAAAAGGCTGTCTCGTCAAAGCTATGGTTTTTCCAGTAGTTATTAATGGATGTGAGAGTTAGACTATAAAGAAAGCTGAACGCCAAAGAATTGATACTTTTGAACTGCGGTGTTGGTGATGACTCTTCAGAATCCCTTGGACAGCAAGGAGATCCACCCAGTCCATCCTAAAGGAAATCAGTCCTGCATATTTATGTTTTCCATAGAGTTCTGAATCTAATTTCAAGATATTACCTTAATTCTTAAAAGTAAAATATATATAATGATTGTGTTTTAATTTTATGAAGGTGTTTGTTATCTTTTCCATTCTTCCTGAGTATAAAATTTATAGATAGGTCTATATATATATTGATATCTCCTTGCTATTTTACAATGAAGTTTTTGCATATAGTAAGTATTAGTTTCTTATGGCTGCTGTAACAAATTACCACAAGCTGGATGGCTTAAAATAAAAATTTATTCTTTTACAGTTCTGGAGGCCAAGGACCCTAAATCAAGGTTTCCAGTTAGACAGGGCCATGATCCTTCTAGGTACTCTGGGGAAAGATATGTTCCTTTTCTCTTCCAGGGGTTTTGTTTTGTATTTTCCAGTTTAAAAAAAGTTGTGGTGAAAAAATCATGTACTAGTTACACTCTAAAGTCTGTTTGACTGTAAGAGAAATTTTAAATGCTACGAAGAAGTCAGATCGGGTCTGTTACCTCTAGGGCCTTGGATAAACTACTTACCTCTATCTATATGCCTCAGTGTCTTACAAAGTGGGGATTTATAGTAACACATATATTTTAGGCTAGTAGGGAGAATTAAATGAGTCAATTCATAAGAGTTATAATTATTATTTGAAATGAACATGCTTCTTAGAGGTCTACACTCCCAGTTCAGTTCAGTTCAGTTCAGTCGCTCAGTTGTGTCCGACTCTTTGCGACCCCATGAATTGCAGCACGCCAGGCCTCCCTGTCCATCACCAACTCCCGGAATTCACTCAGACTCACGTCCATCGAGTCAGTGATGCCATCCAGCCATCTCATCATCTGTCGTCCCCTTCTCCTCCTGCCCCCAGTCCCTCCCAGCATCAGTCTTTTCCAATGAGTCAACTCTTTGCATGAGGTGGCCAAAGTACTGGAGTTTCAGCTTTAGCATCATTCCTTCCAAAGAAATCCCAGGGCTGATCTCCTTTAGAATGGACTGGTTGGATCTCCTTGCAGTCCAAGGGACTCTCAAGAGTCTTCTCCAACACCACAGTTCAAAAGCATCAATTCTTCGGTGCTCAGCCTTCTTCGCAGTCCAACTTTCACATCCATACATGACCACTGGAAAAACCATAGCCTTGACTAGATGGACCTTAGTCGGCAAAGTAATGTCTCTGCTTTTGAATATGCTATCTAGGTTGGTCATAACTTTTCTTCCAAGGAGTAAGCGTCTTTTAATTTCATGGGTGCAGTCACCATCTGCAGTGATTTTGGAGCCCCCCAAAATAGAGTCAGACACTGTTTCTGCTGTTTCCCCATCTATTTCCCATGAAGTGATAGAACATAAATTCCATGAGGACGGGAAATCTGTTCCATTGGATGCTGGGACTTCAGAAGCTAGAACAAAACGTGACACACATTAGACCCTTAATAAGTATGCCTTTTTATCTTGTCTTTTGTCAGATAACCCTTTATTTAAAAACCAACATTAATATTTTTGATATTTAGCTTTTTATTATATCTACATATGAACATCTAAATGCATTTACAATCTCCATCTGTGTCAGAGTTTCTCATCCTAAGCACCATTGAGATTTTGGGCTAGACAGTTCCTTGCTATGAGGTTCAGTGTAGCTGTTGTGTAGGATGTTTAGCAGTATCTTTGACCTCTACTCATTAGATTCCAGTAGCAACTTCCCAGTTGTGTCAACCAAAAATGTCTCCAGACATTGCCAAATGTTCCTGAGGGTCAAAATTGCTGCAGTTGAGAATAACTCAGTTTAAATCAGATGACTCTCTCTCTAGGCAGTATTTCCCTTCTCAAGTATCCTGCTTGACCACAGGAAGTCTTAATCCCACTAGCTTTTCCCACTGTGGCTTCCCAGGGAAAGTTTCTCAGCATTGGCATAATCCCCTGTCTTAGTTCCCTATGTGATAACCAATGTTCTTTACAAGGAATTACACAGAGAAAACCACTGGATGCTGAATATGTCTGTTCTGAATTATCACATTGCAAGAGTTAATAAAAACAGCCAAAAGGTGGTGAAATACACATAACAAAGAACTTACTATCTTACCCATTTTAAAGTGTGACATAAAAATGACATTCACATTACTTTATTTGCCTTTTTTTACTTTTATTGCTACTGTTCCTTGGTTTATGGCCATGTCACTACAATTTTTGCCTCATCTTCATATCACCTTCTTTGCGTGTTTGTGTGTATGTGTGTTTATGTGTGTAAACTCCTTCTGATTCTCTTTTATAAAGAGGACAAGCTCTGTCTCTCAAGACATTTAACTTAATCCCATCTTTTGCCATGTAACGTAATATTTACAGGTTCCAGGGATTGGGAAGTGAATAATTTGAATTATTTATGCCTGTGACAGTAGCCATTCATTAAATATTTAATCATAGACAAAATATGGAGTTATTTGTAGGATTATTTTATGTAAGTGATTTAAGTATCAAGTTTATAAATCAACTGGACAAGTCAAGAGGTAAATACACAGTGCCTCTTGGTCCCCTTCAGAATATGGCTCAGACTTCTTCACACAGCTTTTAAGGTGCCTATTAATTGACTTCTGTCTTCATCCCTCTTCATCTCTAATCATTCCCAGTCATGGATTCTTATATATCCATACAGAGACATGTGATCTACTCAGAAACCACTTTTTTTTTTTTTCTGTACTCTTGCTGTTATCAGTTTTTATCCAGAATTCTCTCTTTTCACCCTTCATGCATCCTTTAAAACAAATAATTTTTAGCTTTAGGGCTGAGAAATGAGGAAGAAAATGGATATAATTTAAGCAGGCATATCTGGTATGATAATAATCATACATTTAGAAAAGTAACAATTTGTTTCATGTAATTTAAATTTAAATTATCACAGTTTATTTATCCAGTCACCTACTGAAGGACATCTTGGTTGCTTCCAAGTTTTGGCAACTATAAATAAAGCTGCTGTAAACTTATGTACACACAGAGATATGCATAAGGATGTTTATAGCAGCTTGATCCATAATGGCCAAAAACTAGAAGCAACCAATTTGTCCCTCAGTAGATGAACTGATAAATAAGCTGTGGTACATCAGATAATAGAATATGTTGATAATGGGGAAAGCTGATGCATATGAGTGAGGCGGGTATATGGGGAATTTCTCTTTCTTTCTCTCAATTTTGCTGTGAACCTAAAACTTCCCTAAAAAAGAACATCTTAAAAAATGTATTTACTACAAACAAAGCTTGTCAGATCTTGCTTGCTAAAAGTATGCTCAAGATTAAGTTCTTGATCAGACTTCCATGGGAGAGTCCTCATCAAACTCTGAAGAGAACTTGAATATATGTCTAAAGAGCAAAAGGATTAAAGTACTCTAACAAAATATAACTTTTGTCACCTTTAGAGAGCAATTCCCTCAGCTCCTATATCCAAGCAAGAGTATAGAAAACTATTAATTGCTCCATACATACCAGTCACCTGCCAGTTGTGTTCACTAGCCTAGAAGGGCTTTCAAGCATTAATTTCATGTGTTCTTACATGATGTGAAATGAAAAGTACAAAATAAAATGTTTACTAAGTCTCTAACTCTGTCCTCAGTAGATTTCATCCCAACATGTGAAGATTCATTTGAAATGGGCCTATTCTAGAATTAGAGTTAAAATCAGGAAGAAGCTCTTAGATGATCATAGTTTAGGCATTTTTCAATATCTCAAAAAAATTACCTAGAAATATGACTAATGATAGTAGTTTAGCATGTAGAATACTTTAAAATCATTTACACAGTTTGAATATCAATATTCATTTGGTACCAAGAAAAACTTGAGAAGTCTTAAAACAATGATTTCTTTCAAAAATCATTTTAAAACTAAGAACTACTAGTATATTTTATTTAAAGCTTTTGTTATTTTAGCTTTTTTTCTCTAGCTTTATACAGACAATATCTGTAATATTGATGTCTTTTTTACATGTTAATTTTACTCTCGTTAGTTACATGCTTTCTGGAAATTGGTAGCTTTAAAATGAAAGAGTAAATTAACCAAGCTATTATAACTGATGTCAGTTTTGATTGAAATATGTTCAGTGCCAGAAAACTGTTAGCTATTTTATTTCAAAACTTTTAGAAGGACAAACTGAAAAGGATATAACCTTTCATTTTGAAATGAGGTCTTCAAGCATCATTTATTTACAAGTATATTCTTCAGGGAATGTAACCTATCTTCTTTGCCTTTTGAATGACAAACGCAGTTGAAAATTTAAGACATTCATCAAAGCATATTCCCTGGTCAGTAGTGGTCTGGCCAGATGGGGTTTTCTCAGGTGCTTTGTCTGGGCTGGTTCTCACATGTGATGGGGCTTAAGTGAAAGGACATTTATCACATACCTAGGGAGATTATTGAGTCATTTGATAGACTTCACTTTAAGAAAATATTTTACTTTGTTTAGATTTATTTTGTTATTGCAGTCATGCCCTTTTTTTGGCACGACTCATCCTCTTTCTTGCCCCTCCTGCTGTATTTACGTTTGTTTCAAGGTTATATATTCATTGTATAGAAAGCAAAAAGTTTTTTATGGAATGAGTCACATAGTACGAATGAGTCTTAGGGACTGAACTTAGATTTTTGGGTTTTATGTTCTTTAATTTCTTTTTGTCTCATCTTTCTAAACATTGTTCCTTTCATAGATAATATTTTTAAAAACAAAGAGTATATTCTATTTTTTAGTGTTTTTAGTGTAATTGGAAAAAACTTATTAAAGACATTAAAACTAAATGATAAATTAAAATTCTCGATGAAGATTATATGACTAAGGCTTATAGCCCTGAGTGTATCCTTGGTATTCAAATAAATAATATACATTTAAGATTTCTTAATGTCTTGAATAGCTTGGTAGCCCATTTCCTTTTTAGTGCCAAATAATACTCCATTGTCTGGATGTACTACAGTTTATTTGTTCACCTACTGAAGAACATCTCAGTTGTTTCAAAGTTTTGGCAATTATGAATAAAGCTGCTGTACATATCTATGTATAGATTTTTTTGTATAGATATGATTTTGATTCCTTTGAATAAATACTAAAAAGTATAATTGCAAGATTGTATGGTAAGAGTATATTAAGTTTTATAAGAACCTGCCAAACACTCTCCCAAAGTGAGTGTGCCATTTTTTTTTTAATTTTTATTTTTACTTTATTTTACTTTACAATACTGTATTGGTTTTGCCATACATTGACTTGAATCCACCACGGGTGTACATGTGTTCCCAAACATGAACCCCCCTCCCACCTCCCTCCCCATAACATCCCTCTGGATCATCCCCGTGCACCAGCCCCAAGCATGCTATATTGTGAGTGTACCATTCTGCAATCCTACCCGCAATAAAAAAGTTTCTGTTGCTCTATAACTTTGTCAGATTTTGGTGTTGTCAGTGTTCCAGATTTTAGCCATTCTGGTAGGTGTGTGGTGAGACCTCATTGTTTTACTTTTCATTTCCCCAATGACATATGGTGTGGAGCATTTTTTAATATGCTTATTTGCCATCTGTATATCTTCTTTGGTGAGGCATCTGTTAAGGTCTTTACATTTTTAAGTGAGTTTGTTTGTTTTCTTATTGTTGAGTTTTAAGGATTCATGGTATATTTTGGATAAGTCTTTCATCATGTTTGGTTTTGCAAATATTGTCTCCCAGTTGGTGGCTTGTTTCTCATTCTCTTGAAATTATCTTTTGCAGAACAGAATTTTTTAAATTAATTTCAGTTTATCAGTTATTTCTTTGGTGGATTGTGTCTTTGGTGTTGTATCTAAAAACACCCTGCCTTAATCAAGGTAATCTAAATTTTTTCCTCTGTTATATTTTAGGAGTTTTATAGTTTGTACTATATATATAGTTCTATGCTCCCCATTTTGAGTTAATTTTTGTGAAGTGTATAAGGTTTGTGTCTAGACTTTTTTTTTTGCATATGGATGTTCTATTGTTCTAGCATCATTTGTTGAAACAAACTGTCTTTGCTTCATTGGTTTACCTTTGTTATTTTGTCAGAGATGTTTTTCATTAGTTTTTTTTTTGTCAGAGACTATGTTTATTTAAACACTGTTCTTCAAACATTACCACTCTATTCGTTTTGGCTAAGTGGAGTGAACTGATTGTTTGGCATATTAGCTAGCATAAATGTAAAATTTCTTTGAAGTGTCTTCATATATTGCTTTAACTATTTCATATGAGACTTTCTGTTAACATGGCAGAAATGCAGTATAAATTCCTAAAGTCAAGAAGCATAGTAGAGAATATCTAAGAAGTATCTATACAAGTTTTGAAGATGGGAGACAAATGATTTGTAACTTAGTAAATGGAATGGTAAAAGAGTCTAGTTCTTTCAGGAGAGGTTGCTACAGAGGCAGACTGATTCCTAAACAGAAAGCCTCAGGAACTGGAGGTACCAGTTACCTCCAAAGCTGAGGGTGTAGAACAGTGTGAAAACCATGACAATTTGCTTAAGGATAATAAGGGGCACTTAGACCACCCAGATAGCCATGCACCTAATTTTCCCACTTCTCATTCACAGGGCAGGAAAAAAAATCTGGGTTCATAGATACCAAACAAAGCTGAAGAAAGATTGAGTGACTTTAGTAAAAACATGAGGATTAAATGAAAGTTTCCGTAATGAAACTAGAAACAAGCTCCCTTCCCTTGCTTAATTTTAAGAATACAAGCAGCCAGTCTTGAACTCCAGCATGTGAAAATGAGCTGATCAAGAGTAAAGACTCTCAGATATTGGCAGGTGAAGGTGGGAGGTCTTTGAATACAACGTCTCTGCATGATGACAACATATTGAGGCCTCCCCATATGGAGAATCAAGTTTTAGTTTTTCACTCAAATATAGATGGCCAGCAAAGATTGCCAGACACTGGGGGAAATCCTGTAATATAAAATGTTGTTTTGCCTGAAAAATTTCATGGACAGAGGAGCCTGGTGGGCTCTGGTCCAAAAGGTCACAAAGACTTGGACATAACTGAGCAACTACGCACACATACATTTTGAGAGACATTCATAACTCTACTGGGGACTTTAGGGGTGAATTAGTGATAAGTATATAAAATACAAAACAAATGAAAAAAATGAGGCAATAATTCATTCAGGAAAAAAACAAATAAAATTGATTCTTGAACCATACGGGAGTTAGGGGCACTGACCTTCTGTCCAGCCAAAAATCTGCCTGTAATTTTAAAGTTGGCCTTTTATACCTGCAGTTCCTCTGTATCTGCATCTCTGTATACACCCCCTGATTTAACCAGTCTTGAATTGTATCATTTTATATAAGTGGACCCATGCAGTTCAAACCTGTGTTCCTCATGTCAACTGTAGTTGTACAAGGAAAAAAATAATAAAATGTAGTATATTACATAGTTCAGCTGTGAACAGTTTTACACATAATGTCATTATGTAAACATTGAAATGATTTATTAAAACGTAATTTTGGTGAATGAGTGGAAGCAGGGAAAATGAACTAGGGGTGAGGAGTAGTAAGAGTTAAATCCACATCTTATAGTAGTGAGGAGATTGAAGAAAGTCTATCAAGGAAATAATTAGTGAATGGCTAAAATTGACAAGTCATGAAAAGTAGCTAAAAGCATGAAAAGGGTTGCTTTAGGTAAGATGGAATCTATGTGGAGGAATGGAATGGGGCTTTTTCAAGTTAAATCTTGTAGAACTCCTTGACTTTTTAAATAACGTGTGCATTATTTTTGTTAAAAATGGAATTAGAATATACCCATGACTTCAATATTCTTTTCCATAATATACTTGTGATAGTTTTAATGTTAAGAAAAATGTCTACCTCTAAACATGCCTGAGTTAAGTGTGCCAGTTGATAATGTGGATTGCTGTGTCTACTTCCTTGGTTCATAGCCACATACTTCTAATATGACATAAAACCTACTTTGAGAAGTATGGATTAAAATATTTTTTTGTTACATAAAATAGTGCTGTGAGCATTTAAGAGCATGAATGCATTTTTAATAGAGAAAAAAAAAACTGAGTAACATTCCTTTCTGTCTCATACAATTAAAATTGATAACAGTTCTCCAGTATAACATGCAACAGTCTTATACAACTTTCTCTTTAAAAGAGAAAGTTATGATATAGTGCATTAATGAAAACTGTTAAGAAAAACACAACATACCCAAGCTTTGGTTATCTGGAATTGAAAATACAAATCTTGAAATTGAAAATATAAATTTTGAAATTTATTGTCCATCCAGTTGGCTATTTATCAAGAACCTATATTTAGGTGAATAGTACATTATATGGTGAAGAGTTTGCTTCAGCAACATGTGAACCATAAAATTCCTGATGTTCAAGCTGGTTTTAGAAAAGGCAGAGGAACCAGAGATCAAAACCAGAGCCAACATCTGCTGGATCATGGAAAAAGCAAAAGAGTTCCAGAAAAACATCTATTTCTGCTTTATTGACTATGCCAAAGCCTTTGAATTTGTGGATCACAATAATCTGTGGAAAATTCTGAAAGAGATGGGAATACCAGACCACTTGACCGGCCTCTTGAGAAACCTATAAACACGTCAGGAAGCAACAGTTAGAACTGGACATGGAACAACAGACTGGTTCCAAATAGGAAAAGGAGTATGTCAAGGCTGTATGTTGTCACCCTGCTTATTTAACTTCTATGCAGAGTACCTCACGAGAAACACTGGACTGGAAGAAACACAAGCTGGACTCAAGATTGCTGGGAGAAATATCAGTAACGTCAGATATGCAGATGACACCACCCTCATGGCAGAAAGTGAAGAGGAACTAAAAAGCCTCTTGATGAAAGTGAAAGAGGAGAGTGAAAAAGTTGGCTTAAAGCTCAACATTCAGAAGACAAAGATCATGGCATCTGGTCCTATCACTTCATGGGAAATAGATGGGGAAACAGTGGAAACTGTCAGACTTTATTATTTTGGGCTCCAAAATCACTGCAGATGGTGACTGCAGCCATGAAATTAAAAGACGCTTACTCCTTGGAAGGAAAGTTATGACCAACCTAGACAGCATATTCAAAAGCAGAGACATTACTTTGCCAACAAAGGTCCGTCTAGTCAAGGCTATGGTTTTTCCAGTGGTCATGTATGGATGTGAGAGTTTGTGAAGAAGGCTGAGCACCGAAGAATTGATGCTTTTGAACTGTGGTATTGGAGAAGACTCTTGAGAGTCCCTTGGACTGCAAGGCAATCTAACCAGTCCATTTTGAAGGAGATCAGCCCTGGGTGTTCTTTGGACGGAATGATGCTAAAGCTGAAACTCCAGTACTTTGGCCACCTCATGTGAAGAGTTGACTCACTGGAAAAGACTGTGATGCTGGGAGGGATTGGGGGCAGGAGAAGAAGGGGATGACAGAGGATGAGATGGCTGGATGGTATCACCGACTCAATGAACGTGAGTTTGAGTGAACTCTGGAAGTTGTTGATGGACAGGGAGGCCTGCAACATGGAGGCCCCATGCTGCAATTCATGGGGTGCAAAGAGTTGGACACGACTGAGCGACTGAGGTGAAGTTGCTTATTCAAATGCAATTTGGAAGTTTTTGCATATAAACATATTACTGCTCTCTAATAACCTCATATTGAGGAAGCACTCCCTAAATCTAAATGCTTCTGTGGGATTTTTATCTGTTGAAAACAAATTGAGAAAAGCTGACTATATTTAATTATTTTAAGTTTGTGAAACCATGGGATTTCTATCAAGTAAAGGTCTAAGACATCATCTTCTGTCATGATGTCTTATCCTTCTGGGCTAGGAATAAATCCATGACATAAGATGAACTAGGTGATCTAATAGATTAATTTTCCATTTTAAAAGAATTCTCATTTTCTTTTAAATACATGAAGAAAAACAGCCACCCCACATATGCCATTTTACACAAGGATTAGATTGGAGTTCTAGTTGTGAAAGAATTATTGTCCATATTCCAGAAATAATGTGAAAGGATATCATATTGATGATTAATGTAAAATTATTGTCAACCTAGGAAAGAGATTTTATCTGAAACATATTTAAAGAAAGCAAAAATTCTTCTAATATATACAAAATAAGTTATTTCATGCAAAGATGATAGTAATGTCAATACTGTAAAGTTATCATGAATTTTGAGAAACAAAAGAGTAAAGTAGGGGGAAATAATTTATGAACGGACAAAGATAATTTAATGTTTGTCTATTATGACTCATAATGAATATCAAAATTTGTATAAGACAGTTGCATGTTATACTGGAGAACTGTAATCAGTTTTAATTGTATGAGACAAAAGGGAATGTTACTTAGTTTTTCATAAGAAACTGCTTTTCTTTTTAGTTATAAAATAGCAAATATTGTAATAAAAATGATCTAATCTTGTATGTACAAAATTGAGCAAAAGTATAAAGTAATTTTTAATTGGCATAGTTATTCATCCCTTTTACAGTTTCTAACACTGCTCACCAAAATACTTTACTTCTCCAAGTAATATATGTCACTATAACACAGACATCCAAATTAAGAGAAGGAATATATTGGGAATTAAATTTCTGTAACTTGTTAAGTTTTACAGAATTTTTGTTAATGCAAAATTTTGAGATTAATAAACAGAAGGAGGATACAATAGTCAATATCTTTGAGGATTACATAGAAATATGAAAATAATAATCAATTTAAATATAATATTATAAAATATCTTGAAACTCCTCAAAATTATTGAAAACTTTCTATACTTTCATTATTTGAAAAAATAGTGGTTGGTCATTTCAGTGTTGCTTTTATTTCCAAATCATATTTTGATCTATTTTCAAGGAGGGTAATTCTCTTTCTTTAAAGAATTTATAACCTAATGGGACTGTCAGTCATTTAGATAAGGTAGTTGGAGAATATAGTGAAGTTTGAGAATAGCATGGGAATGTTTGACACAGAGTGATGGTGCTTTCAGTTTGAGAGGCATTCATGAATGTTCCAGAACACTGCTATGTGGCTGAGAAAGACAGGCACGGTGAAGAAGATATATTTAGGAAATTTAGTGAAGACAAAACTGTAATACAGTTCCAGCATGACCAAGTTATGTGTAAGGCAGGACTTTTTGGTTTCATGAAGGTAAAGGACCAAGGGACCTTTGTGACCTTGTTTCACAAAGTTTAATCACTACTCTGTTTCACTCATGTCTTCCTGGGACTTAGTCTCTAGTAATGAAAACTTGAGGAGGAAAAGTAGAAAATCCCAGAAAGAGTGAAAAAATCCCAGAAGAGTGAAAAAAATGTATGATAATAGAATAAAATCTCCTGGAACAATTCATTGAAACATCCTTGGTAGCAATATTCACTTTGTGAAGGGCTTCAAACTTAGGCTTTAAAAGAAAAAATTATTGAAGTGTAGTCGATTTACAGTGTTTACAATGTTGTATTAGTTTCAGGTATGTAGCAGTGTTGTGTACTTTTAGGTGTATACCATAGTGAATCAGTTCTATATCCCTGATGGCTCAGCGGTAAAGCATCTGCCTGCAATGCGGGAGACCCGGGTTCAATTCCTGGGTCGGGAAGATCCCCTGGAGAAGGAAATGGCAATCCACTCCAGCACTCTTACCTGGAAAAACCCATGGATGGAGGAGCCTGATAGGCTACAGTTCATGGGGTCGCAAAGAGTCGGACACGACTGAGCGACTTCACTTTCACTTTCCCATTATAGGTCCTTACAGAGGGTTAAGTAGAGTTTTCTGTGCTATACAGTAGGTCCATATTACTTATTTTATGTATCAGTTCAGTTCAGTTCAGTCGCTCAGTCGTGTACGACTCTTTGTGACCCCATGAATCACAGCACGCCAGGCCTCCCTGTCCATCACCAACTCCCAGAGTTCACCCGAACTCATGTCCATCGAGTTGGTGATGCCATCCAGCCATCTCATCCTCGGTCATCCCCTTCTCCTCCTGCCCCCAGTCCCTCCCAGCATCAGTCTTTTCCAATGAGTCAACTCTTCACATGAGGTGGCCAAAATATTGGAGTTTCAGCTTTAGCATCAGTCCTTCCAAAGAATACCCAGGACTGATCTCCTTTAGAATGGACTGGTTGGATCTCCTTGCAGTCCAAGGGACTCTCAAGAGTCTTCTCAAACACCACAGTTCAAAAGCATCAATTCTTCGGCACTCAGCCTTCTTCACAGTCCAACTCTCACATCCATACATGACCACTGGAAAAACCATAGCCTTGACTAGATGGACCTTTGTTGGCAAAGTAATGTCTTTGCTTTTGAATATGCTGTCTAGGTTGGTCATAAGTTTCCTTCCAAGGAGTAAGTGTCTTTTAATTTCCTGGCTGCAGTCACCATCTGCAGTGATTTTGGCTGTTTCCACTGTTTCCCCATCTATTTCCCATGAAGTGATAGGACCAGATGCCATGATCTTTGTTTTCTGAATGTTGAGCTTTATTTTCTGTATAATAGTGTGTATTTATCAGAAAGTTAGACTTTTTGATGTTATTTTCAAGTAAACATTTACCTATAGTTCCAGAGACACTATGACAAGATGAAGAAATATATTCTTTTATCTTACCTCTTGAAATTTGAGTTTCATTATTAGATTTTATCAGCTGTACTACACTATGGATATTGTCAGAGCTTCTGTTATTTTGGATAATTTTATTATATTTATATAATATAAATTAATATGTAATATATAAAAATTATAATATATAATTTCTATATTGCAATATATAATATATAATATAGTATATTATATAATATAATTTATATACTATATAAATTAATATAATTTAATATATTAAATTATGGATAACTTTTTATATAGAAATACATAAAATATATTAATCAGTTGTAGAGGTACATATTTTTATGTTAAATACATAATTTGTTAAGAGTAAACATTTAGGAGAGTTCCTCAGAAATAAGACTCTGATATTTCTCATGGGGCTTCCCTAGTGGCTCACATAGTAATGCGTCTGCCTGCAATGTGGGACACCTGGGTTTGATACCTGGGTTGGGAAGTTCCCCTGGAGAAGGAAATGGCAACCCACTCCAGTACCCTTGCCCAGAAAATCCCATGGTCATAGGAGCCTAGTAGACTACAGTCCATGGGGTCGTAAAGAGTTGGACATGACTGAGTGACTTTAGTTTCTTGTCTCGTTTTCAATATGTCATGAGCTAAAATTTTAAAAATAAGAAAGACGTGTAAGTGGCTCTGAATCTTATTTTCCAAATTATATCCTATTTCTAAAATTAAGGAAAAATTAAATCTATTAAATAATTATATTTCTGTAATTACAGAGCTCTGTAAAAGCTAATTTTGATTGACAGGGTATACCTTTTGAATTGTATCAATCAGAGAATATTAAATTATTTCAGAGAACACAAAGGATAAAACCTCAAGTAGCCTATGTTTGTGATTATACAATAATCAGCTTTCAAGTTCATCATTGAATACATAAATTATATTCTATACATCTTTGACACTTTATTATTAATTATAATTATGTATGTTCAATATGTGCTTGGAAAGTAGTCTAATCAGTTCTATTTCATTTACTTGTATTTTTCTTGAAATGTTCTAATAATAGGTCCTTTTTTTCAAGGTAGCAAATTTTTATAAACAAAGTGAGATATTATGTATGTGCATTCAGATGTTACCAGTATACCATATAGGATGATTGATCTTTTGTTTATATTAGTATTAATATTAATATTAGTATTAATACTATTATATTAGTATTATTTTGTGAAGTTCTTATATTTATTCTTCAGATAGTATTCTTTCAAAATTCTAATCAGATGGCATGTTTATGTAGGAAGTCATATTGCCTATGATTAGAGTTTTCCTGCTTTTCTTCTCAATATCTCTTTCAGTTCAGTCACTCAGTTGTGTCCAACTCCTTGCGACCTGAAGGACGGTAGCATGCCAGGCTTCCCTGTCCATCACCAATTCACAGAGCTTACTCATACTCATGTCCATTGTGTCGGTGATGCCATCCAGCCATCTCATCCTCTGTTGTCCCCTTCTCCTCCTGCTTCCAATCTTTCCCAGCATCCAGGTCACTTCTTTGCATCGGGCGGCCAAAGTATTGGAGTTTCAGCTTCAGCATCAGTCCTTCCAATAAATATTTAGGACTGATTTCCTTTAGGATGGACTGGTTGGATCCCCTTGCTGTCCTGAAGACTCTCAACAGTCTTCTCCAACACCACAGTTCAAAAGCATCAATTCTTCAGCACTCAGGTTTCTTTATAGTCCAACTCTCACAGCTATACATGACTACTGGAAAAACCATAGCTTTGACTAGACAGACCTTTGTTGGCAAAGGAATGTCTCTGCTTTTTAATATGCTGCCAAGGTTGGTCACAGCTTTTCTTCCAAGGAGCAAGCATCTTTTAATTTCATGGCTGCAGTCACCATCTGCAGTGATTTTGGAGCCCCCCCCAAAATAAAGTCTCTCACTGTTTCCATTGTTACCCCATCTATTTGCCTTGAAGTGATGGTACCAGATGTTGTGATCTTAGTTTTCTAAATGTTGAGTTGTAAGACAACTTTTTCACTGTCTTACTTTCATCAAGAGGCTCTTTAGTTCCTCTTCGCTTTCTGCCATAAGGGTGGTGTAATCTGCATATCTGAAGTTATTGATATTTCTCCCAGCAATGTTGATTCCAGCTTGTGCTTCATCCAGCCTGGCATTTCGCATGATGTACTCTGCATATAAATTAAATAAGCAGGGTGACAGTATACAGCCTTGACGTACTCCTTTCCTGATTTAGAACAGTCTGTTGTTCCATGTCCAGTTCCAACTGTTGCTTTTTGACCTGCATTCAGATTTCTCAGGAGGTAGCTCAAGTGATCTGATATTCCCATCTCTTGAAGAATTTTCCACAGTCTGTTGTGATTAAGACTTCCCTCATGGCTCAGATGGTAAAGTATCTGCCTATAATGTGGGAGACAAAGGTTTGATCCATGGGTCAGGAATATCCTCTTGAGAAGGAAATGGCAACCTGCTTCAGTACTCTTGCCTGGAAAATCCCATGGACGGAGGAGCCTGGCGAGCTACAGTCCATGGGGTCGCAAAGAGTCGGACATGACTGAATGACTTCACTATCACACAGTCTGATGCTTTGGCACAGTCAATAAAACAGAAGTAGATTTTTTTCTGGAAATCTCTTTTTCTATGATCCAACGGTTGTTGGCAATTTGATCTTTGGTTCATCTGCCTTTTCTAAATCCAGCCTGAACTTCTGGAAGTTCATGGTTCACGTTCTGATGAAGCCTTGCTTGTTGAATTTTGAGCATTACTTTGCTAGCATGTGAGATGAGTGCAATTGTGTGGCAGTTTGAACATTCTTTGGCATCGCCTTTCTTAGGGATTGGAATGAAAACTGACTTTTTCCAGTCCTGTGGCCACTGCTGAGTTTTCCAAATTTGTTGGCATATTGAGCACTTTCACAGCATCATTTTTTAGGATTTGAAATAGCTTAACTGGAATTCCATCACCTCCACTAGCTTTGTTCATAGTGATGCTTCTTAAGGCCCACTTGACTTTACATTCTAGGATGTCTGGCTCTAGCTGAGTGATCACACCATCGTGGCTATCTGGGTCATGAAGTTCTTTTGTGTATAGTTCTTCTGTGTATTCTTGCCACCTCTTAATATCTTCTGCTTCTGTTAGGTCCAAACCATTTCTATCCTTTATTGTGGCTATCTTTGCATGACATGTTCCCTTGGTATCTCTAATTTTCTTGAAGAGATCTCTAGTCTGTTCCATTCTATTGTTTTCCTCTATTTCTTTGCATTAATCACTGAGTAAGGCTTTATCTCTCCTTGCTATTCTTTGGAATTCTGCATTCAAATGGGTATATCTTTCCTTTTCTCCTTTGCCTTTTGCTTCTCTTCTTTTCTCAGCTATTTATAAGGCCTCCTCAGAGAACCATTTAATAACCATTTAATTCAGTATCTCTTTAGGACTTTTATTGTTTATAGACTGCTATCACCTAGGGCCAGAAGAGAAAATGCAGACCTCTATGCTTTCCTTCCCTCTCCCCACCCGCCACAATTAAAGAAGACTAGATTTAAACTTGACCACTTTGAAACATTTGTATTTAAATTTGTCATATGGTATTCTAAATTTGTCATTTTTCAGGCACTTAATATAGCATTTATATGAGCCAAGATTGTTATAAGTGCTTTGCAAATATAAGCCAATTTAATAATAAAGCAACTGTGAGCATTTGATACTATCATCCACCTTTTACAGATGAGGAAGCCAATAAAAAGAGAGACACATAGCCTTTAAGTGACAATTTTGTTCTCAGTTCTTTTTACTTTTATTGGATGAATAATAAGAAACTTTTCACTCTATGATTACAAATAATACCTTTTAATAGATAAGAATAGAAACAATATCTGGTGAAAGAGGTCTAGGGAATCTTTGTAATACTTATTATTATATTCAACTCCACTTATATATTTTATTTCAATTCAAATCAGTTGCAGTTTTTAAAATCTCAATAGAATTAGGTGCTAAAAGAGCACTGATTTGCTCCAGGTTTACTCATGAAGTACTATTCTTTCCTTGACTCGCCGTATTTGTTCATTTGTCTTTTCTATTAGAAATATAAAGAACTTTAACAAGTAGACTACATTTTCCATCTTGTCCTTGAACCTGGACTCATAATTTCCTGTGAACTTGCTACTTTGGGCTTACTTATACCAGCAACTGTTCAGTACTGTTACCCTAAAGTCTGGTTAGCCATATACTTTAAATATTATTTAGTCTCTTTGAGTAGGTATTGAAACCCAAGACTGATGTAAAATTTACGTTCATTTATTTTCTGCAGTGAGGATGCTAATTCTCTTATGTAAGGTTAACCTGCTTGATCTTGTCATTTTCAACTAAATTAACTGTGAACTATCTGACCTTCACTTGGCTATTCACTAGTTGATCTGGGGGTGGGGATTAAAATTAACTGCATTTTATTTCTTTTCTTATCTTTGGATTCCTATTTTAATGACAGTCAATTTGTAATAGTGGAATTTATGGAGTTTGCCAATTTCTGTTAACTCCCAACTATCTCTTAACCTGTACCTGGAAGCTTTTGATTAAATCTTAAGTTATATACCTACTAAAATGTATCACACATTTTGCCACTGAGGTATTTATAGCTGTGTCTCCTTTTTGTTTTTAATACACAGTATTTTCCCATGCAAAAGTTACTTGGTTTCTAGAAACATAAATAAAGAACAGATGGCTACCACTCCTTGTGACGAATACAGTGGGGACAGAGGACTTTCATCACATCATGGTCAGCATGCTAACTGTCATGTGGCAGACATCTGTGGCTTTTTGAAATAGTCCTTGCTACTGTTGTGGAGTCTCTCAGGTCTGGTGTCAGTCCTTTTCCCAGTAGCTTATTTTTAACCAGTTGGAGTTCTCAGTTATTTGTTAGTCTGGAAAAAAAGAAAAAGATAATTCTGAATAAATAAGATTTAGAAAGTGTCCTAAATAAAGCTGTTCTTCTTTTGGATTGTCTGAAGTTGTATGAACTGATTCATTAATGTTGATTGAAATCCCATTACTCATCAGCATTGCCAAATTTGGGAATTGAATTTCATTAGTGAAATGATCTTAATGGAGGTGTTTCTGTACTTGTATACCTGTGGACAGAGCACTGTAAAGCAAAACATTGCAATTTAATTCAGGGAGAAGACCAAAGGTAAAAAGTTAAATCATGAGTTATATCAGTAAGCTTCCAATATTTATGACTTTGGTATCCAAGTCATGATCAAACTCTAAGGGTCTGTGACCAAAATGATCATTCATTTTCTGTAATCATGAGTTTTAATTTCTGAGTCACAGATTCTTAGGTGGGAGAGTTGCCTACTTATCCACATATAATATGATGTTTTGTTACAGTAACCTTTGAAGTACTCAAAACGCATCTTTAAGAGAAAATGGTTATCAGGTCAGAAGGAAAATTTTAATGAATATGGAAAATACTCTTAATTTGTACAAAGGATATCTGAAACATGTCTTCTGAGAGCAGTGTGACTTTGATAATGTTAGGAGCTAGTAGAAAGGTTTATGTTTTGTAAATGTGAATTCCTAGAAAGTGAAAGTAGAAGTCATACAATTGTGTCCGACTCTTTGTGACCCCATGGACTGGAGCCTGCCAGGCTCCTCTGTCCATGTAATTCTCTCGGGCCAAAATATTGGAGTGGGTAGCTGTTCCCTTCTCCAGGGAATCTTCCCAACCCAGGGACAGAATCCAGGTTTCCAGCATTGCAGGTGGATTGTTTACCAGCTGAGCCACCTGGGAAGCCCAAGAATCTAGGTCTCCTGCATTGCAGGAGGATTCTTTACTGCCTGAACCACCAGGGAAGCCCCAGAATACTGGAGTGGTAGCCTATCTGTTCTCCAGGGGGTCTTCCTGACCCAGGATTCAAAACAGGGTCTACTGCACTGCAGGCAGATTCTTTACCAGCTGAGCTACCAGGGAAGCCCTAAGATATTATAAAATCTATCTAGCATGTCAAAGGTCTTCCTGTATGAAGTTTGTCTATAAATATTACAATACAGGGCATTAAGGTTCTTAAAACAAAATGAAGCAAATAGACAAAACCAAAAATTATTAGTTGTTAACTTAAATGATAATTTTTAAAAATTGCCTGATTCTTAGAAAGAAATTTGAACTATTAGGAAGTCTTATCCATTCTTAATGACCTTTGCTAACTATATAATATTTTACTAAACAGAAAAGAAATCTCAGTTTTATACTATTTAAATTATCATGAAATTTGAAACTGTAGAATATATAATACTTAACTTTATTTTCGAAGAAGGCAATGGCATCCCACTCCAGTACTCTTGCCTGGAAAATCCCATGGACGGAGGAGCCTGGTAGGCTGCAGTCCATGGGGTCGCTAAGAGTCAGACACAACTGAGCGACTTCACTTTCTCTTTTCACCTTAGTGCATTGGAGAAGGAAATGGCAACCCACTCCAGTGTTCTTGCCTGGAGAAACCCAGGGACGGCAGAGCCTGGTGGGCTGCTGTCTATGGGGTCGCACAGAGTTGGACATGACTGAAGCGACTTAGCGGCAGCAGCAGCAACTTTATTTTATCAGCAGAGCCTAGGAGTGAATTTCAGATATTTAAGTTGCCTTTCAGATAAGCTTTTGTTAATATTTTACAGTCATATTTTTAATAAATTATTCTTTTTAAAAGTAAAAAATTATTACTTTTTAGTACTAAGATCAAGGACAGGAAATTTAAAAACTTAACAGTTTGATATATATTTTGGACATCTAATATATTGTTTTGATGTTTTTCTGGTTAAAAAAAACTTTCAATCTCTCATATCTTCTCCTAAGCTAAATAAGACTGCATCTACACATCACATGATTTTATTGTATTAAAGACTGTAAGAAATTATTCAGAGTAAATTGATAATTACAATGTAAAAGTTGTTAAGAATATAAATTTTCTTTATGGAGGACATATATGTTATGATTGTATTCCATTTGATGTGTTTATTTTAATTTTAAATAACTAAAATTATTTTTTCTCTCAGTGCTCTAAATAATGTGAAATGTTAAAGAACCTATAATTTGATAAGATAATATTTAAAATAATCCCATTATAAAATAACATCCTTGAGTTTTAAAACTGAACAAACATGCAGAGTTAGTTATAACTTTTCAATTCAAAATGAAAACAAATGTGAAAGTTTCCTGATCCAGAGCTTAATGAAAAATACCCTCTTTTCTAAATAAGTATAACCTATGAAAGTATTAATAAAATTAGTTTGTGTAAGGAGATATTCTTTCTGAAAAATCTCTTAGCATGTCTTGAGGTGATAAACATGTCTATGATTAGGATAATCACTGGACATAATTGATTTTATTAAATTTAACTTAAAATATTATAAAGAAGACACTGTAGAATTGGAGTATTTTATGTTCTAGGTAGAAATCTGTACTAGTGGAAATACTGCATGTTGAAATTGCTGAGAACACTGATGAATAATCCTCAGGCCTTTTGTAAATCCAGGAGGACAGAAAACATGACCTTCTTATCATTCACATTTTTGCTGAGCTGAGCACTCAGTAGATATTTAATGATATTCATGGAAGTAGTGTGAGTGATTAGAAAAGTGTTGTATGGATTTCTAGGACTGACGAGTTCTATAAGCTTCCATCTCATTCCATGTACATAAAAATGCTGAGGCATAAAAAGTGGGGTAAAATCTCAGGGGATGAAAATTAAAAGATAACTTGAAGCTGGAGTTATGCTGCATTGGCCTGAGAGGTCATTTGGCCAGTATAATTCTAGGGGATTGAATTTAATGTCTACACAGTGATGGGATATTAGGGATTCATTGTGGGAGGCAGGGCAAGGATGAAGAGGGAGGGAGCGTCCCATGCACATGTTTGAATAGAGTTAGACTTTACACTGTCCCCACAACACAGGGATCTCAAGCCAAGAGATTGTCATAAATAATTTCTCGAACTCTTGGAAAAGCAATGGTGAGCTATTTAGAAGCTAGTACAAAGCCCATGCAAATGGGAATCTTTTGGAGAGAATATTCCTCATAAGGGTAAATTTAAAATTAAAAATGCCAGCCCACATGAATTATCTAACTTGGCATAGTAGCAATCATGTTAAAAAGATAGTTATTACCACAAATATGAAATAATATAAAAAATACAGTAACATAAAACCAGCATACTTTAAGTGATTATGCATAGTTTAAAGGAATATGAAACATTATAAAATGGGGCAAAGGAAAAGTAAATACTTGGAAAATAGAGAAACAAAGTAATATGTAGAAATAAATTGGTAGATCAATTATGTGAATATAAATTCTCCTATTATAAGACAGATTCTATGAAATGCAAAATCCAACTTTAGATATGTTTATAAGAAACATGTTTATAAGAAACATATCTAAAACATAAGGACCAAAATAGTTGAAAACAAAGATAAAAGTAATGTATCAGATAAATATTAATCAAAATATAATTAATAATGGAATTTTATTATTATACAAAGCTATTACTTTAAGCATGTTTTGTGTCTGTCACTGCTTGGGGGGTGTGTATGTGTGTGTGTTAGTTGCTCAGTCGTGTCCGACTCTTTGCAACTCATGGACTGTAGCCCGCCAGGCTCCTCTGTCCATGGAATTCTCCAGGCAAGAATACTGGAGTGGGTTGCCATTACCTTCTCCAACACAGTCTTTAATTTTCCACATTATAAAATATGGTACAGATATACAGTGGACCTTTGACCAACACAGGAGTTAATCCACCTATA
This sequence comes from Ovis aries, assembly GCF_016772045.2. Lineage (NCBI taxonomy): Eukaryota > Metazoa > Chordata > Mammalia > Artiodactyla > Bovidae > Ovis > Ovis aries. Next base: position 80,601,334 of record NC_056058.1, read on the forward strand.
CTTTATAGTTGGTCCTTGTATCTGCAGTTTTCATCTGCATCTAACAATTCAACCAACACAGAAGCAGCCAGTATTGTAGTATTTTACTACTGAAACATACCTGCATCTAAGTGGAAGTGAGCAGTTCAAACCCATGTTGTTCAAGGGTCAACTGTAGTTTTACTGGATCATAAAACAGTTGATACTTCATTTGCTTGTTATCTCATTCTGAAGGAGTGTGGATTAACCCTATAGTTTATTTGAGAACTGCAGCTGCCACCTACCAATACATTCAGTAAGACTGTGCAAGAATAGCTTTTTCTAGCCACTCATGAAATGAACATTTAAATAGCTATTCATTTCATTATCTATTTCTGATTATAAATTTTAGCAACTCTCCTTAAGACTCGGAGTTTTACAGCCCAATTAAGGCAAGGGCGGGGGAGGGGGGAAGACATTAAAGGGGACCGCCACTTCATTACCCTGGACACCAGCTGTGGTCTGTAGAGGGCCAGCCAATCAGATTCAAGTTGCAAGCCTTATACATGGTAAGCGTCTCATGCACATATCCGTGAGGTGCACATGAGCTGCCATTGGCCCACATAAAGATAAACTAAAATAGACAGTCAGCACAGAGGAGAGTCAAAATGGAGGTGGGGAGTAATCTAACAAAGTTCACCAAGAAATGAAGTTAAAAGAGCTATAGTTTGGTTAAAACTAATGAGAGGTTGGGAGTCAGCCCAATTTTATTTGGTGTATATGTTTCCCTTGTGGCTTCCCTTGTGGCTCAGCTGGTAAAGAACCTGCCTGCAATGCAGGAGACCTGGGTTCAATCGCTGGGTTGGGAAGATCCCCTGGAGAAGGGAAAGGCTACCCACTCCAGTATTCTGGCCTAGAGAATTCCATGAACTGTATAGTCTATGGAGTCACAAAGAGTCAGACATGACTGAGTGACTTTTACTTCACTATCAGTTCAGTTCAGTTCAGTTCAGTTCAGTTCAGTCGCTCAGTCGTGTCCAACTCTTTGCGACCCCATGAGTTGCAGCACACCAGGTCTCCCTGTCTATCACCATCTCCTGAAGTCCACCCAACCCATGTCCGTTGAGTTGGTGATGCCATCCAACCATCTCATCCTCTGTCATCCCCTTCTCCTCCTGCCCTCAATCTTTCCCAGCATCTATACTTTAAGCCAATAAGTGTTGATAGGAATGGGGAAAACCAAATGACTAGGAAAATATTACAATTCTGAGAACCTGTGTTCACCTAAAGCAACAATTAACTGATTCAACTAACTGAGTTGAAAATTCAACTTCAGTTGAAATTTAAAGATCAGATATCATGTTGAAAGTTTGTAAAACATTTCTCTCAAAACTAGATATATTAAGCATATGAGAAAACAGAAATTAGAAGATGTGAACAGTGTATTTTAATAAGGTTACTCGGATGGATAAATAGATAGGTAGATTAATAGGTAGATGGATAAGTAGACCCCTTTATCTAACAGTTAGAGAATGTACTTCTTCCTCAAACTTACTAAAGGATGACAATATTTAACTATATGTGCTGTGCTGTGCTGTACTAAGTTGCTTCAGTCATGTCCTACTCTTTGCGATACTATGGACCCTAGCCACCAGCTCCTCTGTCCGTGGGATTCTCCAGTCAAGAATATTGGAGTGGATTGCCATGCCTTCCCCCAGGGGATCTTCCTGACCCAGGGATTGAATCCATGTCACTTATGTCTCCTGCATTGGCAGGTGGGTTCTTTACCACTAGCGTCACCAGGGAAGCCCATTTAACTATATACTGTGCCACAAAAGGCTCTAGAGGATCAACATAGAGTTCTCATTTTCTGTAAATACTTAATTACAAAAATACTTAATACCTAATTATTGTCTCTTCCGCAAATATAAAACATAGACATAAGAAAATTCATGGGCTAGAGAAGAAATTTAAAGAAAGGTTATGAACTATTTTGAATTCAACAGCATCCAGAAAAGCACTGTGTATTGAAACTTAAAGCTAAAGAGTTAGCATAGTTTTTAATGTATATTTTAGCAATGATTGAAGATTAATGAAACAAGCTTTCAACTCATGTCATGCAATCTAAGATTAAGAAACAAGGTATACAGCAAAAAGAATCGTTAAGGTGATGCTGAAGGGAGATCCAGAATGATGGCACTACAGTTGACTTAGAGAGCATTGGTCCATTTTGGAGCAGGAGTTGGTCAGAGAGCTACAAGGGATAAATTTGAGGGGGCTGGTGGTAGGTGTGATTATTTGATGTTTTAGATTGTCTTGAGTTAGAGGTGAAAGTTGCCAAATGTGAATTGTTTTTACTGTTTCCTCATTATTATTTAACATCTATTTTATGCTTTCATTTTAAAAAGAATATGTGTCAGATTTATTTTCTAATTTTTTGGAAAGTAGCCATTTTTATAGTTCATTTCCTTTTAAAAATTATGGATGATTATCTTTATTGTTTGGCTAAGTTTAAAGGGAAGTACTTTTGTTTGATTTAGAATGAATGCTGATTGGATAACAAAGACTACCCCCTTGAAAGTGTTCATCTGAGGACAGCTCTTAATTTTAAACACACTTTTCTCAGAGATTTTCATATATTTGTTGATTTGGAGTAGAGTTTCATTTTTTTTAGCTTATTTTTAAAAAATATAAATTTATTTATTTTAATTGGAGGTTAATTACTTTACAATATTATATTGGTTTATCTAAAGAGAACTATTCTCTTTAAGGAGAACTGATTGTTTACAAAAGAATGATGAAATACACAGCAAGTGCTATACTTACTAACATAAAATGGACAAATTGTGTCACAGGCTGCTTGTCTCCCTCAAGAGACAAAGACTAGACCAATCTGTACTATCCTTCTATATTAAGTTAGAACAGCTGGAGTTTAACATTTTTCTTCTCTCAATCTAAAGACTGGAAAATGTTCATATTGGATCTTACTTGTCTTTTACACTTTTGGTCTCCTGTGTTCTTTTTGGCTTGCAATCTTGGTTAGTGTGCAGGATAAGTTTGAGGGGAAAAAAAAATCCTTCTCATTTCAGGATGAAATATTTAAAATAAACAGGCTGTGTGTTTATTACTGTGGAAACCAGACAGTAAGTATGACTGTAAACAGAATGATTTCAAAAGACTTAAGTAATTAAATGCCAAGAGAACTGTAATAATACTATCATTCTTTCATAACTTTTATATCTACCATAATTATTGAAATGCTTTCTGAAATAATTTTATAATTCTTAGGTTAATCTTTTGCCATACTTACATTTAAAGAATTTTAGTAGAAATACAGTCATTTATTTTGCTGACTGGAGAAACTTGTAGTTGTACTTGTTTTCCTCTATCATGATGCTAGAACCTTCTGAAGTTGTTAAATTCTCAGAAATTGCTTCATAATAGTTTTCATATTTGTTAACCACCAATGAAATAGTGACTTGGTAAGTTTGCTGCATCCATCTGCTTTCTTCTCCTGTCCTGGCATGGAAGTATATTCTGAGAACCTTGTTGTGACTGTCCAACTCTTTGATATAGACTTAAGATTTGATATAACACAAGTTATTTTTCATTCAACTTAGTGGCTAAACACCAGCAACAAATTTCTCATTTAGTCCCCGGTAGGACATTTGGGTAAAGGTTAATGAGACCAAAGTTTCTGGAAAATGAATCCAGCTTGACCCTGATTCGTGGTGGTTCAACCTACCTTATCTTGAATGAGTTCTTGTTTCATTCAAGAAATTGTGTTTTCTAAGCTAAATGTATTAGTTTTCTATTGTTATATAACAGATTGTCACAAATTTAGCAGTTAAGGACCATTCATTATCTCACAGTTTCTATAGGTCAGAAGTCCGGCCTTGGCACCACTAGATTCTCTGCTCAGGATCTCACAAATGTGAAATCAAAGTGTTAGCCAGACTGCATTCTCACCTGGAGCTCAGGTTCCTCTTCCAAGTTCAAATGGTTGGGAAAAAAAAAAAAAAATAGCAGTGTATATTTCCTTGCTGGCTGTTAGCCAAGCGTCATTCTCAGCTCCTAGAAGCCACTTTTATGGCTCTCTCCATCTTCAAATCCAGCAACAGAGAATTTCCTTCAAGTTAACTCCTTTCTCTGTACAAAGATCCCACTCCATTTTGAAGATTTGATTTGATCAGGCCCACCAGAATAAATCTCTCTTGTTAAAAGTCAGCTGTACTGTATAATCTAAACTAATCATGGATGTGAATATCTCATTAAATTCACAAATTCTTATTCCACAGAAGGAGAGGATTGTACAGGGCACGTACTTCAGAGGACTAGAATCTTGACAGCCATCTTAGCATTCTGCCTATCATTAAGATAATAGATGCTATTAGGCATGTATTTCTTCAGTTTCTTTTGTTCATCTTCATATGTGTGTATATTCTTTTCTTCCTTTAGTTTCAGAAAAGAAAGAATTTTTATTCTAAGTCTAAATTCTTCTGTCCTGGTCTTTCCCACCGCTCCTTGAATTCACTCTATTAGGCCTCCATGTGTTTCCCCTCTCACACTCAGCCTTACTCTTATATTTTCATTTTCCCCCTATTTATTATTTGCTCCTTCCCTTCAGCTTATATGTTGCCTGGTTTTCGGTGCTTTTCATTCAAGTTCTTTCCACTCTAGATTTGTCTGCACTTTTCTGTAGCTCAGGTTTAAGTCCACCATCTTCTTTGCAGGAACTTTTCCAAAAAACTGATCTTCCTGCCTCTGGTCCTCCCTACTCTCATCTACTACCAGAGGGACGTTTCTAAAATGCAAATCTAATCGCACTATTCTGCTTACAAGTCATCTGAAGTTCCACCTTGTTGCCTTTACCAGAAGACCAAATATGGACTATAGACATGTTATGTTTGACCCTTACATGCAGAAGACACTTTAGACAAGTTTCCAATAGCTTAAATCAGAAGCTTATACCTAGAAATCTAGATTTCTGATCTTTCTTGAGAAATTAAAAATCTTAGTAGTCTGGTCCACATCTTCACAAGGCAACTACTACTGTTACTACTAGTAGCTGTCCCTGTGGATGGGAATTGCTCTGTGCACTTTGCCAGCCCATTAACTTTATTCATTTATTTTACCTGCATAGCCCCTGAAGACAGTAACTTTACAAACCCTAACCTAGAGAATAAGGAATAAATGTCTTAGCATGGCATTTATCATTTTCCTACCTTCATCTCATTCATAGAAAGACAGAAAGTGAAGTCACTCCTTCGTGTCTGACTCTTTGCGACCCCGTGGACTATAGCCTACCACGCTCCTCCATCCATGGGATTTTCCAGGCAAGAGTACTAGAGTGGGTTGCCATTTCCTTCTCCAGAGGATCTTCCCAACCCAGGGATCGAACCTGGGTCTTCAGCATAGTAGGCAGATGCTTTACCATCTGAGCCACCAGAGAAGTCAGTCCCATTCATAATTTTCAAATTATTTTGCATCTTAGTTGACTGATTGCATTTCAGTGTCTCCTGTAAGATTATCATTTCCATAAGGACAGAAAGTATGCTTTGTTTATGCTTTCATTCTCAGCCCCTAACAATTTCTAACACATTCCAGGAACTCAGTGAAATTGATTTCATTGGTGCTGATCGTACTTTCACACTTACATGCTGATTTTATGTGTTCATATGTTTGCTGAAAAGGCAGTGCAGGCAAAAGTAGGCATCAGTTCTCTAGCATTATTGGAAAAAATCTTAAAGCATAACTTTATGATTACCAAAAGTGAATCAATAGAGTCATTTTGAGTGGCAGAGGATAATCACTGTAATACTGTTTTAGTGACAGTGGTGGTTGAAACCCTTCAACACTATCAGTGTCTTATTCCTTTTATTTATTTATTTTTTGTTTTTTTTTTTTTAAAGAAATTTATTTGTTTTAATCGGAGGTTAATTACTTTACAATATTGTATTGGTTTTGCCATACATCAACATGAATCCGCCATAGGTATACATGTGTTCCCCATCCATTCCTTTTATTTTTTCATTGGAGTTTAGAGATTTGGTCTCCTCTTATGATGTTATATGTTCAGAACATAGAGAAAATAGGGCTTTCAGTTGATGTTAATCCCTTTCTCTGTGAGATACTTAAAGACTTTCTGTTTGTTGACATCCATCAATCAAAAATATTTCTTAATGCAACTTTTCTAAATTGGTTTCCTAACCATTGCTGTTCACTACAGAGCATTTTGAACTATAGCTCTCTAAAGTATTTTTGAGAATGAAGATTTGGGTTATTGGAGAATTAAATACAGGTGATTAGTGGAATTTCTGCTATACATCTTTATTGTTGCATAAAAACATGAAAATGTAAGTGAGTTATTGAACATGGAGATATCCAGAAGATTAAGTTTATAGTACTTTGTGTCCTTAAATTGTTTTGTTAGGGTTTATCTCTACAGATTTTAATTGTTCTTCAGAAATACCATGTTGAACTATTAAAAAAAATCTGTTTCCAGTATCCCACAGAATCATGTTTTCATGGAATGAGAGGTAGATACTCATGTTAAAAGGAGTCATAGATTGTTGTTGGCAATGAGAGGGAAGTCATATTTAATCCAGGACAGGGTGGTTCCTCTCAGTTACTCACTGATGAGACAGATACAATGGAAAAATTTACATCATTGCTCCTTTTCTCTCTCTTGGTAAAATTATGAACAAATTCTTTTTGTGATTCTCTTTTTGTGTTGATCTCATAGGTTCAAATAATTCTGGACTGTTCCCTTTTTCAATGATAGGTCATAGTGATGATATGAATTGTCTACAGGAAATTATTTCTGCATATGTTCCAACAACAGTCATTATTTCTGATATTCTCTGATTTTATTTTTAGATATTGTTCCAGTATTTTTTTATTTTGTTATTTATAATGTTCAATCCACACTCATAGAAAAAAACTTCAGTAAATGTAGTTCTTACCCTCTTCACATTTTTTTATTGAGTTGACTATAGGATGGCAGAGTACAGTGAGGAAGTTTTGGGAAACGAGTTTTCTTTAGGACATAACCGTAAGCTGTTTAAGACAGAACTACTACCTGTATTAGAGTTTTCAGAAGGAAAAAAAAAAGTATCTCCTATATAAAATATCTATCTGTATAGATAAATTATAAGATATTTGGTCACACAAGTATAGATGCTGAGAACTCTCACAATCTGGAGACCCAAGAAAGCTGGTGGTATAATTCAAAGGCTTGAGAGCTGAAGAGCTGATATTGAATTTCCAATTCAGGTCTGAAGCCCTAAGAACCAAGGAGAATTAGGGGCAGGAAAAGATCCATGTGGCAGTGAAGTTGTCAGACAGAGAGAGAATTTAACTTTGCTCTGCCTTTTTGTTCTAGTCTGGCCCTCAGGTGTATGGTTAGTGCCTGGCCACAACAGGGAGGGCAATCTGTTCTATTCAGTCCACTAATTCAAATGCTAATCTCTTCCATAAACATCTTTACAGGCAGACCCAGAAATAATGTTTAACCAGCTCTCTGGGCATCCAGATAAAACTGACGTATAAAATAAAGCCTCACACTAGGTATTGATGGTCTTGATAGTGAGGGTCTGATTATGGTCCTGTATATTGATATCATGCTTAAAATTTCATGTGGCTACTATAATCCCCCAAATGTGCTTCTCTATTCTGAAATTGATGTACTTGTGAAAAATTTAATAAGCATTTAAAAAAAATGGAAGTATAGTTGATTTACAGTGTTATGTTAGTTTCTGCTTTACAGCAAAGTGATTCATCTATATATATATATATATACACACACACACACTTTTTTAATACTCTTTTCCATTATGGCTTATCACTATATAGTTTCCAGTTCTTTATAGTAGGACTTTGTTGTTGTTTACCCTTTTTATATATAATAGTTTACATGTTAATGAGCATTTTTAATAATACTTTTCATACTATATAATGGGTATTTTTTTTGTTATAAGAGTCTCTTTGTGGGCAGAGACAGTGTTTTATTTCTTTGTACTTTTGATACATATATTTGGTTCAGTTCAGTTCAGTCATTCAGTCGTGTCCGACTCTTTGTGACCCCATGAATTGCAGCATGCCAGGCCTCCCTGTCCATCAACAACTCCTGAAGTTTACCCAAACTCATGTCCATCGAGTTGGTGATGCCATCCAGCCATCTCATCCTCTGTTGTCTCTTTCTCCTCCTGCCCTCAATCCCTCCCAGCATCAGAGTCTTTTCCAATGAGTCAACTCCTCGCATGAGGTGGCCAAAGTATTGGGGTTTCAGCTTCAGCATCAGTCCTTCCAATGAACACCCAGGACTGATCTCTCCTTTAGGATAGACTGGTTGGATCTCCTTACAGTCCAAGGGACTCTCAAGAGTCTTCTCCAACACCACAGTTCAAAAGTATCAATTCTTTGGCGCTCAGCTTTCTTCACAATCCAACTCTCACATCCATACATGTCTGCTAGTATTTGGTTAAAAAAATTCCCTTAAACTGTTTACTGGAAGGTGTAAGAGTGAACAGTTCTTTGACGTTATATGGTAGTTTTTTGTTTGTTTTTGAATGTCATTCACGTAGGGTAAACAGGTTGGACAGTAGTATTACTCTAAGTTTTTGAAGTTCAGAGATCAAAAACACAGCTTATTGGCAAAGCAACCTCATCTAGACTGTAATATTTATATTTGATATATTTTGTTCTGGAATTTAAGTACCAAGAATGTGGATAACATAAGGAAGTTTCAAATTTTAGAGTATTTTGTACATATCCTGTTTTCTTCATGTTTTTAGTTTCAGCCAAAAGGAAAACATGTTGGAAGAAAGAAGTGTGTTAAGAATAACCAGAATTCAAATTTAAGTGTCAGTCTTTGATATCACATTTAGGTCTTAGGAAACAGCTATTAACAACAATTTAATTGTTACAGTTGATAACCTCAAAATTTAAAGTAGACTTTGAATATATGTTTATTAGAGTTGTTGCTAATATATAGGATTGTTAAAAGTAAAAAACTCAGTTAAACAAATACTAAACAAATAATAATTTGCATTTGAGATAGATATATACCAGTAGCTATTCAAGTCCAGAACATTTTTCTAGACTGTAGAGTCAAAGGTGGTCAGATTTCTTAAAATCATTCAGAGGAAATCTACAGAGATGACCTTTGAGGGCAAAAGTATATTAAGAATATCCCTATGGATGAGAATAATTTGGTTAAGGGGAAGATACAGACAGAATGAGAAAAGCCACTTTTGGCCCCACTTCCTGATGTTCAAGCTGGTTTTAGAAAAGGCAGAGGAACCAGAGATCAAATTGCCAACATCCGCTGGATCATGGAAAAAGCAAGAGAGTTCCAGAAAACATCTATTTCTGCTTTATTGACTATGCCAAAGCCTTTGACTGTATGGATCACAATAAACTGTGGAAAATTCTGAGAGAGATGGGAATACCAGACCACCTGACCTGCCTCATGAGAAATCTGTACGCAGGCCAGGAAGCAACAGTTAGAACTGGACATGGAACAACAGACTGGTTCCAAATAGGAAAAGGAGTATGTCAAGGCTGTATATTGTCACCCTGCTTATTTAACTTCTATGCAGAGTACATCATGAGAAACGCTGGACTGGAAGAAACACAAGCTGGAATCAAGATTGCCGGGAGAAATATCAATCACCTCAGATATGCAGATGACACCACCCTTATGGCAGAAAGTGAAGAGGAGCTAAAAAGCCTCTTGATGAAAGTGAAAGAGGAGAGTGAAAAAGTTGGCTTAAAGCTCAACATCAGAAAACGAAGATCATGGTATCCGGTCCCATCACTTCATGGGAAATAGATGGGGAAACAGTGGAAACAGTGTCAGACTTTATTTTTGGGGGCTCCAAAATCACTGCAGTTGGTGACTGCAGCCCATGAAATTAACAGACGCTTACTCCTTGGAAGAAAAGTTATGACCAACCTAGGTAGCATATTCAAAAGCAGAGACATTACTTTGCCAACTAAGGTCCATCTAGTCAAGGCTATGGTTTTTCCAGTAGTCATGTATGGATGTAAGAGTTGCACTGTGAAGAATGCTGAGCGCCGAAGAATTGATGTGTTTGAATTGTGGTGTTGAAGACTCTTGAGAATCCCTTGGACTGCAAGGAGATCCAACCAGTCCATTCTGAAGGAGATCAGCCCTGGGATTTCTCTGGAAGGAATGATGCTAAAGCTGAAGCTCCAGTACTTTGGCTACCTCATGCAAAGGGTTGACTCATTGGAAAAGACTCTGATGCTGGGAGGGATTGGGGGCAGGAGGAGAAGGGGATGACTGAGGATGAGATGGCTGGATGGCATCACTGACTCGATGGACGTGAGTCTGAGTGAACTCCGGGAGTTGGTGATGGACAGGGATGCCTGGTGTGTTGCGATTCATGGGGTCGCAAAGAGTCGGACACGAGTGAGCAACTGAACTGAACTGAACTAAATGCCTGGCTTCTGTTTCCTGTGAGACTAATGTTCAGTACACTGGAATATTAGCTCTGTCCAGTTTAGGAAAACAACCTAACCTTACGGGCACTATCTTCTGTTTATTCACTTAAAATTACTACTTCCATAGTTCTAACTACTTCCATACTTCTAACGGCACATGGACTGTGACAGTTGCTGTCACTTAATATATAGAATCCCTTTGGGAAGACTTTAGGTCCAGTCATTTCAAAAGCAATTGGCTATCTCCATATAACTTTCTTTGGTTTATGCACTGGCCCAGGTAGCAATATTTTGGTGGCAAATTTGAGTTTATCCGAAGCATGAACTTGTCAAAACTTGTCATGATCTTGAGAAATTTACTTGCCTAGTTTAAAAGTTAAATAAACCTGTTGGCGCTACCTTTCTAAAAGGAACTCTGTATGTGCACACCAGACAGCATGGCCTGCTTCAATTTATAGCCAAGCACTGATTTATAAACTTAAATCATGATGATTTTTAGAGAGTCTACATTCTGTAGTTTTTTGAACTGACTTATTAAAGGGAATGCTTCCCCCACCCAGCATGTTGTAACCATGACAATAGGTACTAAAGTGTTTCCAGTGGTTAAACATACATTTTTGATCCAACCTTTTGAGTCATACAAAGAAAAAGTATTTTTAAAAAAATTTCATGAAATGTTCATTCTATGTCTGACTTTATTTCCCTAATGGCTGTGAATTTTCATGTAATCTTATTTCTCAGTATATACTGTATTTTCAGAATGCCACCCTCCTTTCTACTACTCCCTTACATGAGTTACAGATTCATCCTTTAGCACCCCATTGAATGAATGGAGATCACTGCATTGTCAAAACACAATAACTGCTATACCATTTGGACATTTTTTGGCAATGAGTAAGTGTTCTCATTTGAGATTGCTTCATAAGAAACAGTTCACAGAAGTGGAACTGCTGTATGCCAAAAGAGTTGATTTCTTTTGGACTTTAACTGACTAGATTTCTGGTTTTAAAATTTGCTAACAGCAAGGTGTTATTCTATGTAACATGACTTATTTACATAGTTACCACAAAACACTTGGTATTTCATCTAGTAATGACATTATTTCATTGAAAACAGCAATTTTAATGCTGTACTATTTTGACATTTATTTATACTTTGAACTTGTAAAGGCTAAAGATTCAGGGTATAGTTTGTATCAATTTTTTCTAAAATTAATCTATTAACATTGTAGACCTCATAAAATGCTACTGCTCTCTTTACATTTATGTAAAGCAAATATTCTACCTGATGCATCTTTCTGTGATGTAAGATTGCCTTGTAGTATACCTGGTAGGAACTAAAGAATATTTAATCAAATTTTAAATTTTTATGTAGGATTCTACAAAAACTTATTGACTATATACCATGTATTCCTTATATGACTTTAGCTGTAGATGCAGAGCTCAAAATCTGAATGTATTCAGTCATTAATTGACATAATACTTGAAACATAGTAAGTACTCAATAAGTGTTACTATTATTAGAAAAATATTGTGGTATAATTTGATTTATTTCATCACATTGGATATGTCTTATTTTGTGGATAGTAATTCATTGACTTATGGTATCCAATTTTGCTATAGAAATCCAGTGCTATTCTAATCCTTATAATTAATTTACATATAATGTATTTTATTGCTCTGGAATCTTTTAGGATTCTCATTTTGTTCCAAATGCTATGAAGTTTGATGATGCTGTACCTTGCTATGAGATCCCTGTTAAATCAAGTGTGCTGGGACCTTTCCATTTGGAAATTTAAATCTTTCAGTTCATGCATTTCTTCTGCTTTTTAAATTCCTTCTCTTTTTTGTCTCTTTTGGCTAATTGTATCATGTGGAAATGGCACCCCACTCCAGTACTCTTGCCTGGAAAATCCCATGGATGGTGGAACCTGGTAGGCTACAGTCCATGGGGTCTCAAAGAGTCGGACATGACTGAATGACTTCACTTCACATGCTGTGGTAAAGAACCCGCCTGCCAATGCAGGAGACTTAAGAGACTTAGGTTCAATCCCTGGGTTGGAAGATCTCCTGGAGGAGGGCATGGCAACCCACTCCAGTATTCTTGCTTGGAGAATCGCCATGGATAGAGGAGCCTTGCAGGCTACAGTCATGGGGTCGCAATGAATTGGATGCATGACTTCTGGTGAGACTTGTTCTGCATGAGCTCTAGGACTGGAGATTTCATGTGAGGCGCAAGTCACATAAACATGGCTCTTACCTGGTTTGAGTGCTCTCACCTTGCTGCCTGCTTTCTGTCTTTCTCCAGTCCTTGAAATAGGGTTTTGTTTTTTGTTTTTGTTTTTTTCCAAATAGGAGAGAACCATCAGAGTTTATTATTGTTATCTTTAGGAGCGTTAATCTAATACAGCTTACCTTGCTATTATCTAAACTGGAACTATCTCAATGTTAATTTTTAATTACATTTTTCTTTGCAAGAAAATTCAATTAAATGAATGGTTACCATCCATTGTGCTCTCCAGTTCTTCTCAATCTCATTAAAAATAGTTGCTAATTTTTATACTTTACAAGTAGATTTTCTATTAGGTAATTATCACCTAAAATAAAACTCCTTGAAAAATTTGAAATGTTTTTTAGACAAGTAATTTCTTTTTATCTTGTCTCTAGGTCAATAACAAAATAAATCAAAGTATTACTAGTTTTCTATATAAATATTTTTGATTGGGATTTGGTTGTTAGAGATCTGCCACTACATTATTATAGGTGCTTTTTTTAGGATTCTTAGTGAATATTTTGGGATGAAAAATCTGACAGAAGCATTTTTAATTCATAGTTTAAAAAGACAGTTATTAAGCTTTGTGAAGAATTTTTGGTAGAAACTCATAAGCCAAACAAAAAATGAACATATCTTTTTCTGGATTCCTATACTTTATCAATTCATTTAAACTTGGATTTAAAAATACTTGGTACCTCTGTGGCTTGTTAAAGATCACATGTTTTGAGTTTACTGGTTTATAATAACTGATTTTAAGGAAATGAAGTTATAGTTAACACAAGTGTTTATGATTTTTTGTTGTTGCTGTTTCCAGAAAGTTCTAATGTCAATACAACGCCTTTAACTAGTCAGGCTATTTCATCAAATACATATAGTTCGGTGCTTCAGGAGTGGAAGAACGGAGGTTGGCTTTAAGTTTACGCAGTTTTTAAAATGGCAAAAGTCCAGGATTTATAATCAGAAAAAAATACAAGATTCTGTTGTTTCAGTTAAATTTTCTTAAGAGAATGTTATGAGGGGCCTGAGCAGTTCTTACTAAACAGGGTAAACTGGTTTAAATACAGAAATAAATCATTCCATTATATTTCATACTATGTCCTATTAAGATATATTTCCTAAGTATCTTGTAGTAAGATATTTTATCATGTTGTAAGTTTCCCCGCCGCCCTCAGTGTTTGCTTCCTTATTGTTTCCATGAGGCCTTAGGAACTAAGCAACAGCAACAGTGATCTCCCCAGTGAGATTTTTCTCTGTCATAGCCACACTGGAATGCTACTGTGTGTTAAAGTAATCAACCACTTTTAGAAGACATATCCAATTCAAACTGTCTCTAGAGAGTAGAGTTTTTTGTGCCATTTGGTGTTATGTCCATTGTGGTTTATTTGTAAAATTCTTCATGGCCAGACCTTATATTTTGTTCATGAATTTTTTATAGGATAAGTTATCATTTAGAATGCAGTGGTTACAATTGCCTGTGCAGGACACCACTTAAAATAAATGTCAGAATTAGGATTCTAAAACAGAGATTGCTTAGGTTCCCATATACCATATAATGCTTTTTATATGACCAAGGAATTCAAGATAACAAAAAACAAAACTAAGTAGGTGGTTACATTCATATTTCTACCTACAGATCATTTGGTAGTCTTATTAGCTACAGTGTAGGGAGTCTGATTAAAAAATAAGCAGACACTATGGATAAGAGTATGGAGGTTCCTCAATAAACTAAAAATAGAACTACCATCTAAGAGTGGTACTCCTGAGAGTATATCCAAAGAAAATGAAAACACTAATTTGAAAAGGTATATTCACTCCAGTGTCATATGCACCCCAGCAGCATTGTTTGCAATAGCTAGGATATGAATTTAAGTTTCCATCTAGAGATGAGTAGATAAAGGATATCTGGCACACACGCAATGAAATATTACTCAGCCATTAAAAAAATGAATTTTTTGCCACTTGCAACAACATGGATGGCCTTGAAGGGTGTTATGCTTAGTGAAGTAAATCAGACAGAAAAAAACAAATACTGTATGTGTTCACTTAAATATGGAATCTGAAAAATAAAGCTAATGAATGAATGTAACAAAACAGAAACAGACTCATAAATACAGATAACAAATTAGTGCTTAGCAGTGAGGAGAAGGGTTGAGAGAAAGAGCAAAATAGAGAAAGGGGATTAAGAGACAAAGACTACTAGGTATGAAATGAATAAGATGCAAGGATATAATGGACAGCACAGGGTATATAATCCATATTTTATCATAATGGTAATTGGAGTATAATCTATAAAAATATCATATTACTATGATGTACACTGGAAATTAGTATAACATTGTTAATCAACTATACTTCAATTAAAAAAAAAGTTTAAAAAAGAAAATGGAAACAAAAAATTAACAATGAGAAACAACCAAAGGCCATAAAAATAACTCTTGATTAAAGAAGTATAATGATCCTGAATGGAGAAATTGCTCTGTAATTCATATTAGAACTTCCCTGGGCTTCCCTGGTGGCTTAGATGGTAAAGTGTCTGCCTACAATGCGGGAGAACTGTGTTCAGTCCCTGGGTTGGGAAGATCTCTCGGAGGAGGAAATGGCAACCCACTCCAGTACTGTTGCCTGGAAAATCCCATGAATGGAGGAGCCTGGTAGGCTATAGTCCATGGGGTCACAAAGAGTCAGACATGACTGAGCAACTTCACTTTCACTACTTTTATATTAGAAATATGAATTCCTTCTAAAATAACTTGAAAATGAGCGTGATTCCAAACCAAATTCCTCGTATATTATATATGTACATATATGTATATTTATATATATATATATTTTTTTTTGCTTTTTGCTTTTGGTTTATCTGAAGTTCTGATATGTGTCATCTTTCCCATGTTCTCTTGGTTAGAATTAGAAGCAAGTCACAGATCTACCTGCACTTCAGGGGAAGGGATTACACATGGCCTGAATAATTGGAGGGTGGGCAGACTGGGGACAGTCTTAGAGGAAATGCTGAGTACTTTGTAAGCACTCATTTTTCTGTCTGCAATCTTCTGAGGGCTTTTTGTTAGAGTGAGTTCTCAGCTTGTTACTGTAGTCCACAAAATCCTACGTGGTCTAGTTCCCTGTCTACCTTTCCAATCTCATCTCTGTTCTCCATCTCAGTTTTCAGAAGGACTTGTTCTGTGACCACTGTATCTAAGCATACTCTGCCCTCTAGTCACTATCTTATTACCATTTTATTTTCTTCCTTAAATCTACAACTGGGTGAAATTATTATTTGCTCATTGGTGTTGTCAGTCCTCTACTAAAATATAAAGACCAAGTGAGTAGACAAATTGTTTTTCTTGTTCAAAAGAGTGTCTCCAATGCCTAGCACATAGTACATACTCAAAAAGTCTGATAAATGAATGAATGAATACATTTTATATTTAACCATGTAAAAAAGGGAATGCTAATTTGAGTCATATATAGCTCCCATCTTTTTGTGGCATTTGGACTAGTACAAGAAAAAAAAATAACAGTATCTACTACTGTAGGCAAGAATCACTAAGAAGAAGTGGAGTAGCGCTCATAGTCAACAAAAGAGTCCAAAATGCAGTGCTTGTGTGCAGTCTCAAAAATGACAGAATGATCTCTGTTTGTCTCCAAAGAAAACCATTTAATATAGTAATCCAAGTTAATGCCCCCATCACTAATGCCGAAGAAGCTGAAGTTGAACGGTTCTATGAAGATCTATAAGACCTTCTAGAACTAACACCAAAAAAAGATGGCCTTTCCATCATAGGGGCCTGGAATGCAAAAGTAGGAAGTCAAGAGATACATGGAATAACAGGCAAGTTTGGCCTTGGAATACACAATGAAGCAAGGCAAAGGCTAACTGAGTTTTGCCAAAAGAACACACTGAGGGTCATAGCAACCACTCTCTTCCCACAACATAAGAAATGTCTCTACACATGGACATCACCAGATGGTCAGTACTGAAATCAGACTGATTGTATTCTTTGTAGCTGAAGATGGAGAAGCTCTATATAGTCAGCAAAAACAAGACCAGGAGATGACTGTGGTCTAGATCATGAATTCCTTATTGTAAAATTCAGATTTAAATTGAAGAAAGTAGGGGAAATGACTGGACCATTCAAATATGACCTAAATTAAATCCCTTACTATTATACAGTGGAAGTGACAAATAGATTGAAGGGATTATATCTGATAGAGTGCCTGAAGAACTAAGGATGGAGGTTCGTAACACTGTCAGGAGGCGGGGATCAAAATCATCCCTTCTTAAGAAGAAGAAATGCAAAAAGGCAAAATGGTTGTCTGAGGAGGCCTTACAAATAAATGAGAAAAGAAAAGAAACTAAAGACAAAGGAGAAAGGGAAAGACATACCCAACTGAATGCAGAGTTCCCAAATAGCAAGGAGAGATAAGAAAGCCTGCCTCAGTGATCAATGCAAAAATAAAGGAAAACAATAAGATGGGAAAGACTAGAGATCTAGAAAATTAGAGATACCAAGGAAATATTTCATACAAAGATGCTCACAATAAAGGACAGACACAGTATGTACCAACAGAAGATATTAAGAAGAGGTGGCAAGAATACACAGAAGAACTAAACACAAAAGATCTTAATGATCCAGATAACAATAGTGTGGCCATTCACCTAGAGCCAGATGTGCTGGAAGCAAAGTCATGTGGGCCTTAGGAAGCATCAGTACGAACAAAGCTAGTGGAGGTGATGGAATTCCTTGAGCTATTTCAAATGCTAAGAATGTTGCTGTTGAAGTGCTGCACTCAATATGCCAGCAAATTTGGAAAACTCAGCAGTGGCCACAGGACTGGAAAAGGTCAGTTTTCATTCCAACTCCAAAGAAAGGCAATGCCAAAGAATGCTCAAACTACTGCACAATTGCACTCATCTCATGCACTAGTAAAGTAATGCTCAAAATTCTTTAAGCCAGGCTTCAGCAATATGTGAACTGTGAACTTCCAGATGTTCAAGCTGGTTTTAGAAAAAGCAGAGGAACCAGAGATCAAATTGCCAGCACCCGCTGGATCATTGAAAAAGCAAGAGATTTCCAGAATAACATCTACTTCTGTTTTATTGACTACCCCAAAACCTTTGACTGTGAGGATCACAACAAACTGTGGAAAACTCTTAAAGAGATGGGAATACCGGACCACCTTACCTGCCTCCTGAGAAACCTCTATGCAGGTTAAGAAGCAACAGTTAGACCTGAACATGGAAAAATGAACTGGTTCCAAATTGAGAAAGGAGTACGTCAAAGCTGTATATTGTTACCCTGCTTATTTAACTTATATGCGGAGTATATCATTTGAAATACCAGACTGGATGAAGGACAAGCTGAAATCAAGATTGTTGCAAGAAATAGCAATAACCTCAGATATGCAGATGACAACACACTTATGGCAGAAAGCAAAGAGGAACTAACGAGCCTCTTGATGAAAGTGAAAGAAGAGAGTGAAAAAGCTTAAAGCTCAACATCAAAATATGAAGATCACAGCATCCACTCCCATCACTTCATGGCAATAGATGGGGAAACAATGGAAACAGTAACAGACCTATTTTCTTGGGCTCCAAAATCACTGCAGATGGTGACTGCAGCCATGAATTTAATAGGCGCTTACTCCTTGAAAGAAAAGCTATGACCAACCTACCCAGCTTATTAAAAAGCAGAGACATTATTTAACCCACAAAGATCTGTCTAGTCAAAGCTATGATTTTTCCAGTAGACATGTATGGATGTGAGAGTTGGACCATAAAGAAAGCTGAGCACTGAAGAATGGATGCTTTTGAACTGTGGTGTTGGAGAAGATTCTTGAAAGTCCTTTGGACTGCAAGGAGATTAAACGAGTCAATCCTAAAGGAAATCATTCCTAAATATTCATTGGAGGGACTGATGCTAAAGCTGAAACTCTAATACTTTGGCCACCTGATGCAAAGAATCGACTCCTTGGAAAAGACCCTGATGCTGGGAAAGATTGAAGGCAGGGGGAGAAAGGGATGAGAGAGGATGAGATGGTTGGATGGCATCACCGACTCGATGGACATGAGTTTGAGCAAGCTCTGGGAGTTAGTGATGAACATGGAAGCCTGGCGTGCTGCAGTCCATGGGGTCGCAAAGAGTTGGACATGACTGAGTGACTGAAATGAATTGAACTAAAGAAAAAAGCAAGTAGATATTGTAATACTATGTTAATTGTTTATAGAAGTCCTGACATGAGAAAACGTATCACCTATTGATACACATTTGGCAATTTTTCAACTTATCTGTAATAATGGGAGTTGATATTGTGGATAACCGTATAACTCTACAGAGAAAAAAGAGAATTAGATCAAGGGTCCTATCTAAGAAATATTACCAGTTATGCTGTAAATGAAAGACAGAGAAGCATACTATGAAGACATGATTGGATAAGTGTTAATGAGATTTAGTAGAGTGCCAGGAGATCCAAGGTACTGTTTCTTTTTCAGAACCTAATATCAAACTTAAAGTAACAGGTAAATAATAGGCAACCCCTGACGTCTACCTCCCCTGCTACCCCCAATCCAATTTACTGTTGCTAAAGCCTTTCATACTAAGTAGCTTCAGTCATGTCTGACTCTTTGTGGCCCTATGGACTGTAGCCCACCGGGCTCCTCTGTCCATGGGGATTCTCTAGGCAAGAATACTGGAGTGGGTTGCCATGCCCTTCTCCAGGGGATCTTCCCAACCCAGAGTTCGATCCTGTGTGTCTTACGTGTCCTGTATTGGCAAGCAGATTCTTTACCACTAGTGTCACCTGTTGATTCTAAATCCATGTATAGTGTATTTTTCATTGTTTATTATAACTCCTAATTAGACTAAGATAAATCTGCTTTTTACTATATTTTCCGTGAACCAAAAGGTTCACCATCTCTATTTCAAGGACATAATGGAATAAACATTTGTAGTCATTTAAAGTAACAGTAACTTCTGAAATTCTCTTATTGCCAAGACATTTGGGCTTTTCATTTCATTTCTCTGATTCCTACTAATGGATTTTGTAATCATGAATACCAAATAATTCTTAGATGATACTTAATATATTACAGCATACAGCATACCCTTAAAATGCCAATAATTTATAGATCTATACTAGAACTCAGGTTTTTTTTGGCTTATTGCATTCTGATTGTAAGGACGTACAGGGTCTACACATCTGAAGCCCTGCATATGCAAGTCTTACTTGATCATATAATCATCTTAAGATGTTTAAACATTTTAAATACGCTTTAAGAAATGTAAGCAAGAAAATAATTGGAAAGTTGAGATTAATAGTCTCACAATAGTTCTCTTATCTGTTTAGAAAGTCCTATCAGCATTCTTTTCTCAGTTCCAGCTACTGTGGAAGATAAATATGCCCAGTTGTCAACCTAGGTACGTCACTGGTTTAGAATGTTCTGATTAAAAGACATTTCTGGCTGATTCTATCATGTTCAGATGCAAAAGCTACCAGGAACTTAATTTTGTATAATAATCGAATATCCAGAATAACTTCTTAGATGCTCTACTACTCATAGTATGGTACTATATATCAATATTTTATGGACACCTTATCTTTATACAATGCTTTAACAATAACCACCTAGATCACTATAAAACTCATCTAAGATCAGTTAGGGGACATAAAATGATATGGAATTCGGAAGTATATAAGGACAGCCTTCCAACTACATACGGATGGCTCATATGATCATCTTAAGAAATGTTTCATTTCTGCAAGCAATAAATGGAATGCAAACTAGTACAGCCACTAAGAAAAAGATTAATTGGAAAAGTTAGAATTAATAATCACAATAGATGTCTCAGATTATCTGTTATAGAAAACTCCTATTCATTTTGCAGTTCTTTCTCAGTTCCAAGTTGTCAACCTAGGAATGTTCATTTGTAATATTTTAAATTTAAATGTATAATAATGTTTCAAGCAGGTCACAAAACCAAAGAGTTAATGGTACAAACATCTTAGTAAGAAATACTTAGTAAAAAATATTATTCTTGATTAAAAATACCGTTGATGATTAATGTAACTAGTCCAAAATAAGACAGTTTAGTTTCCTTTTTACTATGTAACTTGACTTGTTTCCTTTATTACTAGAATTTTGCAATTGTGTATTATAACAACTGTGTATTTACAGCTATATGTTTTTCTATAATATAAAAATATCCTGTATTACAAACTATAATGAATTGGGTTTGCTTTTTAGTGTGCATATATCTAGACACAGCTAAACTTTTTAAACATGTTAATAAATTAAAAGCACAAACTGAAAAAAAGGAATTCCATCTGTTTGCCTAGGAATCATCTCAAGATATCTTTATTCCTCCTTTTCCTTTAGGTTTACATCTTGGTTCCCAAGACAGTAACAGATTAATTCTGCAAGGTTATTTAGACTACTTTGATAACGTATCAGTCTCTTTAGTTGATATATTCTAAGCAGAGTTCAGCTTACACCTTGAGAATCGTCCTGTCCCCAGAAACATTTGGAGTGACAATAAACAATTTCCCTGAAATTACTGTTTATTTTGTGTATTTTACTGATGCTATATATTCTCTTTTATCTGTGTGGCCATTCCAAAGAACCTGAAAACAGTACATATACATTCTTACATTTTCCAAAAAACAAATCTTTTTAGGTTTTATTAAACCTATGTATTATCACAGTATCAAGAGCTATTACACAGTCTTTTATTCATGCCCTTTTGCTGAAATTATACTATTCAATACAATTAAAACTGTTATCTCTTAAATATCTTCAAGATTTCTTAATTTGTATTTAGAGTATCACTGTCCCAATTATTTATTTTACCTGAAATATTATAATTTTATTCACTTATTAATAAATATCATAGCAGTTTTAAAAAATTTAAGTCTTTTATTGAGCAATACATGTCCAGAGCTCTATAAGACAATGTGGAAGTTAAGGAAGACATATAAGATATGGTCTCTGATCTCAAAGAACTAAAAATTTAAAGGAAAACACTGCATTTCTGAAGCAACAAGAGAGATACACAGAGGATGAAACTGAGTGAAAAATTGTGTGAGACAAATCTGAATTATTAAGAGTAGAGAAGCTAATACAGGCTAAAGTAGATAAAGAGAATTTGATCTGGGCTTTGAAGTGATGGGTAAAAGGGTATGGCATTTAATCTTGCATTTAAAGATGTCCAGAATAAAACATCAGCTAAAGAAAATGGATATGTTTTCTGAAATTGTGAATTTTTAATGCATCAGATAGAAAATGCTCTGTTTGTGTTGCTTGCTAAAATAAATGACAGAGTCAACTAGTGCAACCTAATATGATTACCAGTATTCAAAAAATTAATTGTTTTGAACTTTTTTGACAAAGAAAAATAAAAACATACCTTAAAATCATAGATTATAGACTGAGTGAGGTGCTTAGTATAGATCTGTATACAGAAAATTCACCATAAGGTCTTAAGAACTAACTACAAAAAAAATTTATTTTTGCCCATGCCTCTAAAGAAGAGACATGTTTTCAAAATGTCTTTAATTGTGGTTTCTGACTCTGGTTTTACTATTTGAAGTCCTAATTTTATATTGCAGATTATTTTGAAATTACAGAACTAATAAAGAATAGCTGTGTTAATAGCCTTACATGTCCAACAAAAAACGAAAGGAAAGGACTTTTAAATCGACACAACCATCCAATGTTACTTTTGTGGGAATTTGCTAACACTTTTTTAAAGTTTCCACTTTTTATTTGAAGGATGGTATAAAGATGGGTTGGATGTAGAGTTAGAGCGCAGAAATATTTTATGCTTCTCAATTCATTAGGCCTGATTTGAGGACCTCTGATAAGTCCAGTGCAATTGGGCATGTGGTCCGTTAACATCTGTGACAAAGTGGACAGGCGGGAACAGAGGTAGTGAGAGTGAAAGGGCGTTTCCTGCCTTGGTTCTGAACTGTGTGAATACAGGTAGGATGGTCCAGACGACTCATTTTCTCATACATTCCAGAATTTTTCTACAAAATAAGCAGAATATTTCAAGTAAAATATTTTTCTTGGATTGAGTTTTAAATACTTCTTGATTATTTTCATTGTTTCAAATAACAGATGTTCACACCTGTTAAATGACCCAAAACTAGTGAATATAATTAGAAAAATAGAAACTGAAAAATGCTTGCCTGTTCTTAAGAAGAAATGACATTTTAAGCTTGTTCTACACTAAGTAGCCAAGAAAAAAACTGAAGAATTCTCTTTTGGAATTTTGAATGTAAGCATTTGAATGATACTTTGAAGGAAGTTGTTTGTTATTAGTGGTTTAAAACTGTTACCTTTATCTTCTGCCATCTAAAATAGGTTAGGGGGTTGTGTTTACCTGTCCATTTGTATTTTACTTCATTCAGGATCAAAATGTGAGCCTGAATTTAACACTCAATGGATAATGATACATTATCCATTGACACTGTTGCAACTTCCAAGTGATAAAAAATTCTTTCCTTTCCAAATGTCCATCTTAGTCAAAGCTGCCGGACAATTGTGAAAATGTAAGAATATAAAATCATGATTTGGGTTTATGTTTTACTGATAATCTATTGTCTAAAAATAAAATATGCTTCATTTTTCTTCTGTATTGACTCAAACAAGTAATATTCTATGTCTGATCTTTATCTTATGTGTGTTTGTTTGCATAAGAGAAGCTTTAAAGGTTAAATACTCCAGTTTACTTTCAATTATTATATAATTTGCATAGATAAAACTTTCCTATTTAAACTTAAATACTTGTTAAATGGACTCATTATACATACTTCAAAGCAAGAGTTTTTGGCCATTTGATTTTAAGTTTACGAGAAATAAATCAGATGTGACAAATAGTCTGAGATAATTTCAAACTTCTTGTAAGTTTTCCAAGTCTTTTTTGGGTAAAGGTTTAATAATAATAATTATGCTATTTAAAAATGATAATTTAATAATAATTTTACTGTTAAAATTAGAATTCAGCTTAAATTTATAATTTAAAAATTATAATTTTACTATTCTAATTAGAGTGAAGCTCAAATTGCTGAATTTAGGTTTTATATATATGTATATACACAACTGTATGTACTCATTGAAATAAAGCACAATTTTTCTTAGTCTGTTTCCATTCTTTTAAGAGACAGAAAGAGGTGAGATAAAACAAATTAAAGCATTTTAAAACAAATGAGCAGCCATTATGACCTGCTTAGAATTCAAAAACAAAATGCATAAATACATACAAAATTTCTTTGTGGCTGAACCAGTACACTTCAGTCCTTGTATAACATTTGTGCCCATAATACATTATTATTATGTGCCCATGAAAATGAAAGAGGAGAGTGAAAAAGTTAACTTAAAACTCAACATTCAGAAAACTAAGATCATGGCATCTGATCCTATCACTCCATGGCAAATAAATGGGGAAACACTAGAAACAGTGAGATACTTTATTTGGGGGGCCTCCAAAAATCACTGCAGATGCTGACTGGAGCCATGAAATTAAAAGATGATTGCTCCTTGGAAGAAAAGCTATGACCAAACTAGGCAGCATATTAAAAAGCAGAGACATTATTTTGCCAACAAAAGTCTGTCTAGTCAAAGCTATGGTTTTTCCAGTAGTCATGTATGGATGTGAGAGTTGGACTATAAAGAAAGCTGTGTGCCAAAGAATTGATGCTTTTGAGCTGTGCTGTTGGAGAAGACTCTTGGGAGTACCTTGGCCTGCAAGGAGATCCAACCAGTCCATCCTAACGGAAATCAATCCTGACTGTTCATTGGTAGGACTGATGTTGAAGCTGAAACTCCAATACGTTGGCCACCTGATGCGAAGAACTGACTCACTGGAAAAGACCCTGATGCTGGGAAAGACTGAAGGCTGGAGAAGAAGGGGATGAGAGAGGATGAGATAGTTGGATGGCATCACTGACTCGATAGACATGAGTTTTAGTAAGCTCCAGGAGTTGTTGATGGACAGGGAAGCCTGGTGTGCTACAGTCCATGAGTTCACAAAGAGTTGGACACGACTGAGTAACTGAACTGAACTAATACAAGAATATAAAAGCCTTTGATTTCCTTTATATTTTAAGCAAGTATATGTAAATATTTTTCAACATCTAGGAATTCTCAGCATTTAAATCTTTTTACAAAGTTTCTATGATATTAAGTAAAACATCTATCCGTGGTTTTGATCTGAAAATTTAAAAGTAAATTGGTAAATGTAATTCATCCAGAAAAGTTTACTCTGTGGGGTTAAACAACTATTTTATAAAATACCACTCAGATTGCAAACACTGGAGTTTTACTTTAGGACTTTTAGTTTTATTTGTAGATTGATTGATATGATTAGTCTCAGAATTATCAGTCATTGTTAAGTATTTCTTAATCTATATATAACATATTTGTAGGAATGCTCCTTCACAAACAAGATACTTTAGAAATATTCCTATCAGTGAATGCCATAATAGAAACTATTTATCCAGGAGGCTAAATAACAACACAAACAAACAAAAAATTCTGTACTCTCAATATTGCCACCTACTCAGTGCCTTTAGAATCTCTGTTTAGAATCATGTGTAGATTCTGAAGCTAGTTCTTCCTCTTACTTGTTTGTCTAGCATACTCACTTATGTCAGCAAATAGTTTAACAGGATCGCATAGTGGGATCTTGATTTTATTCCTTTGATATGTTAGATAACCACTCTGAACTTCAGTTAAAATGGATATAATAATAGTTCCATTTTGGTGATGATTAAATGAGTTTATATTTGTGCTATGCTTGAGTTATATTTCAATTATAAGATATGATAGCTATATAATTTTAATTGTCATTTAAAATCTTATTTTAGTTATAATAATTCTAATAAGTAAGGATAATTATGTGCTGTGTGCTTAGTTGCTCAGTCATATCCAACCCACTGCAACCCCATGGACTATAGCCCACCAGGCTCCTCTGTCCATGAATATACTCCAAACAAGAATACTTGAGTGGATTGCCATGCCCTCCTCTGGTGATCTTGCCCCCAGGGTTTGAACCCAGGTCTCCCGCATTGCAGGCAGATTCTTTACCATCTGAGCCACCAGGGAATCCCAAGGATAATTATAGTCATTATTATTAAATCATTGTGTTTTAGTATCTTTATCTACCGAAACGAGGAGAGCCTGTGTCTCTTTTAGAATTCCTTAACTATAATAAAGATGTATTAAACTATTTTATTTTGTAGTGACCTCTAGTAGAAGATTTAAGATATTTTTATATCTTACCTCTACACAAAAGTACTTGTTTGACATATGACATTATCATTTATAATTTATAGTAATAAATTATTGGTTTTTGACAGAGAAGTAATTACTGTTCCCAGGTTTATAAATTTAAAACCCTATATTTCTCTCAGATATTACAAAATTTTTGCTCTTTCTTCAAAGATAGCTTTTCTGATCAGTATTAACAGAAACTCAAGTTTAGAATCTTCATGTGTGGGACTTCTCTCATGGTCCAGTGGCTAAGACCACTGTGCTTGTACAGCAGGAGGCATGGTTTCCACTCCTTGTCAGGGAGCTAAGATCCTATAGGCATGCCGTGCAGTGTGGCCCCCCCAAAAAAGAGTTTTCATGTGAAATTTATTTTATTATTCTGAGTATGAAAGTGAAAGTAGAGTCGCTCAGTCGTGTCTGACTCTGCGACCCCATGGACTGTAGCCTACAACGTTCCTCCGTCCATGGGATTTTCCAGGCAAGAGTACCAGAGTGGGTTGCCATTTCCTTCTCCAGGAGATCTTCCCAACCCAGGGATAGAACCTGGGTCTCCTGCATTGTAGGCAGATGCTTTACCATCTGAGCCACCAGGGAAGATATATAGTGATTTAAAATATGTACTAGACAGTAGAAACAGATGGTAGCATGTTTTTATGGTATTTATGTTGTTTTCATTTCTGCTAAAATGTGAGAGAGTGACTTACACTTAATTTTTTTTCTTAGATTTTATGTTGATTTATATGATAAACTTTAGTAAGAAAGTAGGAGGTTGCCCAGTAGTTTTGTTCACTGTATTTATATCTGGTAAATGCACTATATTTAAATCTTACACCTTTTTTTTTTTTCCCTCTCAGAAGGAAATATATATATTTAAAACTGGGCCACTCAATCTTGATTTTCTCCCAAAACTAATCATGTTTTCTTTTGATCCTAGTTCAGGCTCGGTTCCTTCAACCTAGAGAAAATTGCAAGCCCAGCTGAGGTCATTAGAGAACTTATTTGTCACTGCCTGGACACCATTGCAGAAAGCCAAGCCAAAAATGAGCACCTGCAGAAAGAAAATGAAAGGCTTCTGAGAGATTGGAATGATGTTCAAGGACGGTGTGTACATAATGTGCTTGTATCTTAAGAACACTAAGCTCTTTATATTATTGTAGCTCTAAGTTAATGATTTATACCCTTATGCTATATGTAGACTATCATATATTTAAAACAAAATGTGTCATTGATTATACCTCTACTTAATGTGATTAAACTAAATTATTGGTCGTTATTGTACAATATAGGAGAACAGCAACACTTTTAGGTCATTAGTATTTGGTGACACCAGAAAACTAATAACAGTAAGAAGTAATTGGACAGTGGGGATCAGAACCCATTAATAGCAAGCAAAGTTTAGGAAGTTTGATATTTATAAGGATTAAAGTGAAAGTGAAGTCACTCAGTTGTGTCCGACTCTTTGCGACCCCGTGGACTGTAGCCCACTAGGCTCTTCCGTCCATGGGATTCTCCAGGCAAGAATACTGGAGTGGGTTGCCATTTCCTTCTCCAGGGGATCTTCCCCACCCAGGGATTGAACCCGGGTCTCCTGCATTGCAGGCAGACGCTTTAACCTCTGAGATTAATAATGAATAAAGAAGAGAAATGAAATATAAATAAGTATAGTTGATTCCTTATTTGAAATCTTTTTATGAATGACATCTATTTCAGGTGAAGTATGTTTTGGCTCCTGAGAGAAACTTAGTTTTTGCAGATTGATTGAAAGTTCATATTCTCAGCATTTTAAAAAGAAGTAGTTGTTACTGCTGGATGAGACATTTGGAAGCCTTTATTTTCCTGGTTTTGCCTCTTCAAACAATGAAGAAGAAAGTGACCTATCTTCTCAATTATGCAGTTTTCTCAATTATATCATGATCTAGGCTGGTCCAGGGAATAGCTGTATTACTCCATTATATAAAAGATATTTGAAAGAAATGTATGTTGTGAATATTTAAATCTCTACAAAGACATATTAATATAATATTCATGTATTTGTTAGCATATACATTGTAACATATGAAAGAATTATGCGAAATATATAAAATAGTAATAATGCTCATTATTATATCCAGTATATAAATATTTTTTATCTTTTATTCAGTCCATAAACATAAGAACATTTGAACATTTATCAAATTAGGGTCTTTTTAGGGTGCTCACTAATATTGTTCTATATGTGCATCAGTAAGTATATGGGGAAGTGTATGAAAACTATGAAGGGTTTTTATCAATATATCTATGTATAAATGAGGTTTACTAGAAGAAATAATTTCTATACATTCATTTATATTTATTAATTAATGTAAGGCATGAACCTAACATCTATCACCTAAAACTTGGTTATATTTGACTCTCGGTTTTATATTAATAAAGTATCTTGTTTTCTTTTAGTTCTTAATTAATTTTTATCTCCAATTCTATAGTTAGACCAAATGAAAATTACAAGAAACCATACAGAAAAATATGTTATTATTTCTTTGAAATATGTTATTATTTCTCTTTGAAATTCATGTTGCTGTGAACTAATATAAAATGTTCTAGAAAGCATGTTTTGGGACTTAAACCAGTACTCTGGATGTATTTTTCTATTTTATATTCAAAATAAATCAAATGAAAGGAGATGTACTCTGGTTGTGATACGCCATTATTTTAAAAACTCAAAATACCCTCAGAATGATAGGAAATTTGATCCACAAATTGCCCACAAAAATGCAGACTGGGTACTTGGTACTTGAGCAAATTGCTTTAAAATGTCTGCCAGAGGTTGAAAGAGGTATTGTCTCATCAGTATTCCACACCACTGCCATAGGAGGGAAATCAGCAGGGAACAAAGATGAGACAGTAGAGACAAATACACCCTGTGCTGTAAGACAGTGAGTGAGGAGGGTACATATAATATGTGTTGCACCGATGCTCAATTTGCTATTTCTGAATTATCCAGAAAATTCTGTTGTGTTATTGTGACAAAAGTTACCTATTTGATCAAATGCACAGCCATGTAGCTTGTCACCAGTCTTATGCTCCATCTACTCTTATTATTTTTTCTCTGAATACTGGATCACATATCTTTTTCAGAAATTGAAGATGTGTGTTCTTGGAATAGCCCTCCAAACAGAGGAAACAAAATCTACTCCAGAGAATTCTAGGCTCTGGATGAATTCCAGATGTTAGATTAGTAGCTTTACCTATTTTCCAAATTTGGTTTTCTTTCCTATCATACAGAAAGTGGCTGTTTTAAAGAGTTGTAAATACACATTGGTCACAGCCAAACTGTATTTCCTGAACTGTTCCCCGTCCAGAGCCTTAGTTCGCTGGGAAATGAGTGAAGGATTTACAACTACTGCTTCCATAAGGCAGTAGTACTGGTCAAGAGTCTTCAGAGAGATTAGAAATAGGACATGGACATTCTGAGTTAGGTATCTATCCACATAGAAAATAGAGTTGAGGCCCTCTCTTTAGGCCTAGTCACAGTTCATTTTCCTGGGCTGCTCCTGATTAGTCTTATATCAGTGTCCATTCATGATTCAATCATTTCTTTATCAGATTTTTTTTCCAAACTACATGTGCCTGGAGAGTGAGGAGAGGTACAAAATAGTTGCTGAGAATTCACTTAGCTATGGTAGATAGGTCTGAAACATATTTAATAGAGAATAGGATATTATATGAGCAAAAAGCATATCATGGGAAATGTTTATGTTAAGAGGAGAAATGTGAATTACCAAAAATATGGATGGTATCTCATTTTTTGTAAAATACATCTTTAGATAAAGAATATCTAGAAGGAGAAAATTAAATGATACTAGTGTGTGTCTGTGTGGATCACAATAAACTGTGGAAAATTCTGAAAGAGATGGGAATACCAGACCACCTGACTTGGTTTCTCAAGCAGGTCAGGAAGCAACAGTTAGAACTGGACATGGAAAAACAAACTGGTTCCAAAAAGGAAAAGGAGTACGTCAAGGCTGTATATTGTCACTGTGCTTATTTAACTTATATGCAGAGTACATCATGAGAAAAGCTGGGCTGGAAGAAACACAAGCTGGAATCAAGATTGCTAGGAGAAATATCAATAACCTCAGATATGCACATGACACCACCCTTATGGCAGAAAGTGAAGAAGAACTAAAGAGCCTCTTGATGAAAGTGAAAGAGGAAAGTGAAAAAGTTGGCTTAAAGCTCAACATCCAGAAAACTAAAATCATGGCATCTGGTCCCATCACTTCATGGGAAAGAGATGGGGAAACAGTGGAAACAGTGGCTGACTTTATTTTTCTGGGCTCCAAAATCACTGCAGATGGTGATTGCAGCCATGAAATTAAAAGACGCTTACTCCATGGAAGGAAAGTTATGACCAACCTAGACAGCATATTAAAAAGCAGAGACATCACTTTGTCAACAAATGTCTGTTTAGTCAAGGCTATGGTTTTTCCAGTGGTCATGTATAGTTGTGAGAGTTGGACTATAAAGAAAGCTGAGTGCTGAAGAATTCATGCTTTTGAAGTGTGGTGTTGGAGAAGACTCTTGAGAGTCCCTTGGACTGCAAGGAGATCCAGCCAGTCCATCCTAAAGGAGATCAGTCCTGAGTGTTCATTGGAAGGACTGATGTTGAAGCTGAAACTCCAATACTTTGACCACCTGATGCAAAGAGCTAACTCATTTGAAAAGACCCTGATGCTGGGAAAGACTGAAGGCAGGAGGAAAAGGGGACGACAGAGGATGAGATGGTTGGATGGCATCACTGACACAATGGACATGGGTTTAGTGATGGGAGTTGGTGATGGACCGGGAGGCCTGGTGGGCTGTGGTTCACAGGGTCGCAAAGAGTCAGACATGATGGAGCAACTGAACTGACTGAACTGAAGTGTGTGTCTGGAACTGTGCATTAAATTTTCTTACTTCTTGAGAGTATTTTTTGCATATATTTTTGTGTTTAAACATGTATCATTATAATCAGAGCCAAATCTAAAGCTATTTCTATTTGGGATGATGGGGGAGAATGAATACGGTTTGGGTAAGGAATGAAGAATTGCAATAAGAGTGAAAAGGATGAGCTTTAGCATGTATACTTTAAACATATATTTGCTGTTATTTTTTATTTGCTATTTAATAATTGCAATCTTAGCTCCATTTTAAACAAGTGATATTACTGGATTCACTTACTTTTGTATAATTTATATGAAAGAGAAAGCATTAGAATTATTGTATGTAAATCCTTAGGTCATTAGCTATATTTATGTCACTGGTTTTTCTTTCTTAGTTTCAAATAACAATTCTCAAGTTCCGTGTTAGTGAATAAGTCTTTTGTTTGTACTCAAACATCAAGTTAGAAACTCTCTAGCTTTACTCTGAGTTATAGTTATTAAACCTATAATTGGAGGCAGTTTTCAGCAGATTGAATTGGGTTGACACTCATGGAATCATTAGAATAGAAGAGACCTTGAAAGCTCTTCTCTGCCTTCAAGCTAGGATCGCATTATAGCCAGATGAATTCAGTCTGATATTTAAAGACTCAAGAGATATCTTCAACTCCTGTTGGTCGCCCATTGCATTGTTTAAGAACAGTCACAGGCAGAAAATTCTTCCTTCCATCTATTGGTAATCTGGGTCCTTTATGGTATACTTGAAGGCCATTTCCTCTTATTCTGTCATCAGAAAGGATGAGGAACAGCTGTTTACCATCTTCTTCAGTACTTAAAGGCTTATTAAATCTCTTTACCACTGCTTTCTTTTCCATTTCTTTTTAGCATTCTTTGTCTTCTGAACTCTGTGCAGATATTCTTTTGCTGAACAACCCTGACCTGGGTATAAACTTGGTCAGAGCTGAAAATATAAGGATTACTGCACTAAGTACCACATGTTAACATTTGTGTATTGTTTTATTTTGGATTATCATTTAATCTGTATTATTTGAGGTGTTATTTTCTAGGAAATCGCCTTGTTTCTGCTCTCATTTTTGTTGTGTTTTTGACATTTATTCTTAAATTCCTTGTTTTCCCATCCAGAAATATTTTATTTTGAATATTCAGTGTTTTTTGTATTTAGCTTTTACCCTTTTAGTTTTTTTTTAACTGGAGGATAATTACTTTACTATGTTGTATTGGTTTCTGTTGACAACAAGCAGCTATATGTATACATAATATATACATATATCCCCTCCCTAGTTAGCCTCCCTCCCACCCCACCCTCCAGTCCAACCCCTCTGGTTATCACAGAGCACAGAGCTGAGTTACTTTCCTTCAAGAAGTCCTCAACTACTTTTAAATGAATATATTGCATGAAATAATTTATGTTTTAGTCTTTAAAATAGAGGTTTATTCATTGTCTGTGTGTAGGTACATATCAAGTATATTCAATTTCTGCTAGTCTGCCTTCTTTATATATATATATGAGGGATTAAAGTTAGTACTGTTTCTTATTAGCTCATTTGAATATTGTAGAAAAAATTATAAATGATAAAGAATTTTATGTTTTGTCCTATATACCTAAATTTAAAGTATATAGTGTTTTACATATCTCCTTGGAAATTTCAAGTTGGATGCCTTCATTTATTTTATAAGTACATGCATTTAAGTGTGTGTGTGTGTGCTGGATTATAAAATACAACTTGGTATATGATGTTCTTACTATGGAGCAGTTTTGGGAGAACAGATTAGGTAAATCACTTAATCCCAAAATAAGATCATGGTTGCTATTATAGTAATATTAACAAAGTACCAGAAACAGGCTACAGTTACCCTTGTTTCAAATTTCTCACAAATATGTTCTTTTGGAAATAAGCCAAAGATGTGAATGTGTGCTCAGTCACTTCAGTCGTGTCTGACTCTCTGCCACCCCATGGACCATGGCCCGCCAGGCTTCTCTGTCCATGGGATTCTCCAGGCAAGAACACTGGAGAGGGTTGCCATTCCCTTCTCCAGCGATAAAGTATGCAGTGAGTGAAGGGAGTGAAGTGAAGTCGTTCAGTCGTGTCCGACTCTTTGCGACCCCATGGGCTGTAACCTACCAGGCTCCTCCATAAGTTATTACATTTAGGCATTTAGGTGTTTTAAAAGCTTTTTTGCTATGAATTTTCAATTTTGATCCTTTTCTCAATGTGTAAAGTACAAATGCTAATAAACAGTAAGTTCTAATTATTTGTTTACCAATATAAAACTTTAAATCAATGAAAACATTTTAAAGTGATTTTTTAAGTTGGAATTGTTTATTTTTAATTAATTTTTACTTAAAATGATTTAAATTGTATTTTTCTTGAAAAGAAATTTTAAATCATCTTCATTCAGTATTAGATTGAATAATGCTAAGAAACCCCACACCATATATTAATTGGTTTTTTTATTTACATTTTAGGTTTGAAAAATGTGTGAGTGCTAAGGAAGCTGTAGAGACTGATCTTTATAAACGGTTCATTCTGGTGCTGAATGAGAAGAAAGCAAAGATCAGAAGCTTACATAAATTGTTAAATGAAGTTCAAGAACTGGAAAAGAACATCGAACATAAGATGTATTTTTGACCTTTCTGTTTGGGGATGGCAGAAGCATAAATTTCAGTGGAATTTCTTCCCAAACTTAATGAAAGTTAGATGCAAACTTTTTAGTGACATATCATAGGCTGGGGTTGGATGCTGTGGTTGTCAGTTACAGTGGACTGGAGAATCAGTCACACCTGCACTTAAATCATAAAACTGCCATGAGACTGCTAAATAATAGTAGTTTAATTCTTTGGTATCACTAAGGAATATAGTAATTAAAAACTTTCATCTTCTGCAGATCCACAGAGGTTGGGCACACGTTTGTAATCCTGATCTAAGTAGTTGTTAATTTTAGGATCAAATGGCTCTGAGCATGAATATGTACTTGATTTTTAAGGAAGAATCATAGGTGACTTATGGCTGATGTGGCTTGTACGATTATAATTACTTTAGGCATTAACTGATGTAGGTTTGGGTCTATTATTCCTGAATCTGAGAGAAAGCACAAATTTACTAATGGCATAATATAAAGAATGTAACATTTAGTATCAGATGATCCTAGTTCAAGTGTTGATCTGGTACTGATATCTAATGATACTTGGCTTTGTCCTTTAAACTCTCTGTGCCTCACTTGACTATCTTCATAATAAGAGTAAAGGTAGCCATCTCAGAATTTGGGGAAGACCAAATGAGTTCTGCTCAAAGGCAGAACTGCTTTGAAATCAGTAAAGTGCTGACCACTCTGTGACACACAGAAGATAATTTAGGAGAGTAGTATTGTGATTTGACAGATGAAAAATAAATGATAATAAACTGATTCAAGAATTAATTACAGTGAGCACTAAACAACATTTACATTAGGTAAAACACACTTGTTCTTAAGAGAGTTAACAAATGGTCTTTAAAGTGCTTCTTAATTACATAATTTGAATACATATTTGTTAATTATAATGTTTTTCTAAGGATATTTTCTATAAATACTTACTGGTGAATTTGAGACCTGGCCAAGAATGAACCAATAATTTTTAATTCCACCTTTCTGTCTTTCTAGGGAAACTCCAACATGTTCTGAAATGACTACTGACAGAGATGCAGTCTATGATGAAAGTACTGATGAGGACAGTGAAATTCTGTCTAATCCTGTGTTAACTCCAGGTAAAGTAAATACATATATTTCTTTTGATGAATACCTCACTTGGGCTTATATCTTATTATGGTAACAAACCATAAAGAAAAATGTTTCGAAAATAATTTTTTCTACAAACATTTTTCAGGGTTTTTACTCTAAAACCACAGCTGCTTAAAGTTAAAAATTAATATTCATTATAAAATGCAGCAACTCACTGGCAACAAAGCAAACAAGCATATACACACATATACATACACGTGTATGCCAAGGTATAATGTTTCTTATTAAGCGTAGATGGGTCAATGGTAAGCAAGATATGACTGCATGCTAAATATCTCCAGCTGAAAGCTGGCTGCCTTTAACATTTGAGGTCTTATCCGGCTAGAGCTACATGAAGGAGCAGGGTGATCTAGAATGGTTTAGATTATCCTGAGATTAAGTCCTCTCACTATTCAGACGAGATCAGGCACTTTCAGGGTGGTATTGCTGTTGATTTCTCTTACTATTCAGAAAAGTGCTAGAATAGAGGGAGGTGGGTTAAGAAAAAAGATGAGAAATGGCAAAGTACTTAAGCCTTACTTAATCCAACAGACCAGCAGCTTTTTAAACTCATGGATTATTTTTCTAGAGTTTTACAAATTTCCTAGAGGTAGGATCCCTTGAACTCACCTTATACATACAAGGTTCTGGTATAAATGTTCTGATTCATTTATTTAACAAATATATTTTTGAGTGTTTATTATATACTGAGAACTTTTCTATGCAGTAAGGGTGCAAAACACAGAAAGTTCCTCTTTCATGGAGTTTAAATTCTAGGCAGGGAAACAGATAATAACAAGGTAAATAAATTTAAGTTTGTTGGGTAGTGATAAATGCTGAAGAGAAAAATAAACCAGGGAAGGATAACAAAAGATGTCAGGAAGGAAATAACAATGAGGGTTGTGATTTTAGCTAAGGTACCAGAAAAGACCATGGTAAAAAGGTAATAAGTCTACCTTTGGGAAGAACATGCCAGGTAGAAAAAGCAGTTAAGTACAGAGGCCTTGATGTGTGAGTTTGCCTGATGTGTTCAAGCAATAGCATGGAGAGCAGTATGCATAAAGTGAAAAGATAAAGATAGGAAGGATTAGGAGATGAGGGAGGCCAGATTGTGTATAGGGTCTCACAGGTCATTGTAAGGATTTCGGTTTGCACTCAGTGATACTGGAAACTGTTGCAGAGTTTTAAGCAGTCAAGTGACATGATCTGACTTGTTTTAATAGGATTAATCTGTTGTGTTGAGAATAGGGTCCTCACTATAGGAGGATCAATATGGAAGAACATATAACAGACAGAAAGCTAGTTTAACAATGAGTGAAGGATTAGAGGGGATTAGACCTGAGGGAAAGCAGTGAAGGTGATAAACAAAGGGAAGATTCTAGAAATGTTTAGAGGCAGCAAGATTTGCTGAAAAAGTGAATTAGAAGGGAAAGACAGCAATGATGGTAAGCTTTTTGGAATGAAATACTGAAGGCAAGCAATTGAGGGAACTACCAATTTGGGAGAGATTGTAAGAGGAAGGTCTGCACCTCAATTTCAGAAACATTAGTTCTGAGATATTCAGCAGGGAGCTGGACATAAAAATTTGTACTTTGAGGGAGGGTTCCCTGCTGACATATAAGTGAAAATGGTATTTAGAGCTTGCTGAGATCTCAAGGGAGTTAGAGAAGACAAAAGATCAGTGGTTCAAGAATGCCATACTAACACACTTGAGTGTACAGAGGTGGGAAAGATGAGGAGACCAACAAAGTAGAATGAGGGGGCCACAAATATTATAGGTGTGGTATCTTGGAAGCCAAGTCAAGGAAGTATTTCAAGGAGGAGATAGTAATTCAGTTCAGTTCAGTTCAGTTGAGTTGCTCAGTCATGTCCGACTCTTTGCGACCCCATGAATCGCAGCATGCCAGGCCTCCCTGTCCATCCCCAACTCCTGGAGTTCACTCCGACTCATGTCCATCGAGTCAGTGATACCATCCAGCCATCTCATCCTCTGTCGTCCCCTTCTCCTCCTGCCCCCAATCCCTCCCAGCATCAGTCTTTTCCAATGAGTCAACTCTTCCCATGAGGTGGCCAAAGTACTGGAGTTTCAGCTTTAGCATCATTCCTTCCAAAGAAATCCCAGGGTTGATCTCCTTCAGAATGGACTGGTTGGATATCCTTGCAGTCCAAGGAACTCTCCAACACCACAGTTCAAAAGCATCAATTCTTTGGCGCTCAGCCTTCTTCACAGTCCAACTCTCATATCCATACATGACCACTGGAAAAACCATAGCCTTGACTAGATGGACCTTAGTCGGCAGAGTAATGTCTCTGCTTTGGAATATGCTATCTAGGTTGGTCATAACTTTCCTTCCAAGGAGTAAGCGTCTTTTAATTTCATGGCTGCAGCCACCATCTGCAGTGATTTTGGAGCCCAAAAAAATAGTCTGCCACTGTTTCCACTGTTTCCCCATCTATTTCCCATGAAGTGATAGGACCAGATGCCATGATCTTCGTTTGACAGTGATTAGCTGAGTTAAATGCTTCAAACTGAGCAAGGATGATGATGATTGAGTACTGACTGCCGTATTTAGCAACACAGATGTTATTAGGAATCTTAATAAAAACATTTTCAGTGGACTGGTGGGAAATAGAAGAGAACAGGAGATTCAAAAGGAATGAGAAGAGAGAATGGGAGAAGAGATAGTAAGTATCAGCAATACTTTTAACAAGTTTTACCATTTAAAAAGAGGAAAGACGCAGGTCAGTAGCTGAAGAGGGGCGTGAGATCAAGAGGGTATTTTTTTTTCTTAGATGAGAGAAATAATGTCATGTTTGAATACTGATGGGGTAAGAAAGGATAGAGGGGGGGAAAAGTGTCCAGGCAGTAGACAGAAGTAAGAAATGCTGGAATATTGTCTCTAAGTAGATGAGATGGGATCAGATACACAAATGGCAGGATTTATTTAGCTGGGAGCTTGGTTGCTTCTCCCAATGACAGGGAAGAAGGTAGAATAAATGGATAAAGACAAAGAAAAAGTGTCTACTTGTATTCATGGAAGTATACTGGTGTTGATTAATTTAGTTGATTGATTAATTTAAATTAGATCACACAATCACACACAAATTCTCATTTTCACATGAGAGTAAAATTTCTTTTAATTTGGAGGCTGTGCTTGGTTTACATTAGTGGCCCATTTAAAATGAAATCTCTGTTTTAAAAATAATCAAATGTAATTGAACGTTCGCAAGGAAAGAGAATCAATACTCTTTCCATTTGAACATTCTGAACTTCTATTAAACACAATGGCCTTTGATTTTGTTCTCTATTCAAACTATTTCACAAACCTTTGATGTAGATGAAAATTATTTTTGAAGAGAAAATATACAGTTAAATATAGGGTCCTTTATGTGTTCAGTCTCTTTTAAGCAAACCTTTAAGCTATAATTGTACTATTTTAAATTTGGCAAAATTTCTCCTCTTCAAAAATGTTTAGATCATTGCTTATTTTTTATATATTTTACATTATTTTTTCTTTAACTCATATCTAGTTCACTACATATTTGACCGTAGGTCTCTGATTCTCTCTCTCTCTCTTTTTTTTTTTTTGCATTTAACTTGCTTTTGACAAGTTTTAATTAAGAGCATTTTTATTAGAAATTTTAACTGTTCTTTTCTCTCTGCTTCTTTAAGAAGTATTCATGAAACTAAAGTTTACTTTAAAGAAAAGTGAATCTTAGATAGAAAGTGCTTGATATGTCATTAAGTACTAGACTAAACAGATAAGAGGAGAAACATTTTGTATGTTAAACAATAAAATCAATCTCATATTATATCAGATTTCCATAAACTATTCTTCTTTGGTGACAAAATGTATTCTTAGTCTATGGGATTTTCTTTTATCTAGCTTAGTCCTTTGGCTTTTTATATATTATTATTGAGTATTGGGGGAGAGCAGTGAGAATTTCTTCCTTACCTAATTCTGCCATCTTGACAATAACTTCTTAGAGTATAAGTAAATCAGTTCAGTTCAGTTCAGTCACTCAGTCGTGCCCGACTCTTTGCGACCCCATGAATTGCAACACGCCAGGCCTCCCTGTCCATCACCAACTCCCGGAGTTTACTCAAACTCACGTGCATCGAGTCAGTGATGCCATCCAGCCATCTCATCCTCTGTCGTCCCCTTTTTCTCCTGCCCCCAATCTTTCGCAGCATCAGAGTATTTTCCAATGAGTCAACTCTTTGCATGAGGTGGCCAAAGTACTGGAGTTTCAGCTTCAGCATCAGTCCCTCCAAAGAAATCCCAGGGCTGATCTACATGAATTTATTTCAGATATTGCAGGTTCATGTATGCTTTCTATACTATAAAAACAAGAGGAAAACAAATCAATGGGATTTAATACATTGATCTTTCAGAAAACCATTTCTTTCAGTGGCTAAATGTGCAACTTGGTAATAGTTTTTATTATGGAATATATTTTCATCATTAATTATTAAAGTCACCAGATTTCCTCATGAGTTGTTTACATTATTACCTCATTCCTACAGAGGCTTAGTGAGACCAACATCATTTAGTGATTCCACAACATTGATTCAAGTAAAATATTTCTTTATGTGTATACTCAGAAGTAAGGTAGGAGTGTCATAGTTTGTAGGAAACTGATAGGTAACATTTTTATCAATAAGCAGTTTTATTACTTTTTTCCTCCAACATTCTTAAATTTTCCTCATTGTTAGGATTGTTGAGGAAATAACTAGTGACAAGTAGTCCAATCTAATAAATGACATCATGTTTATATGTACTATGCCACATTTAAAGGTTTAAGAAAAGCCTTTAAAGTGTTCATCAACAATTTATTAACTAACAGGAGATCTCTGAAGTATTCTGAAATTTGAACATCACAGTTGATACCACCCCATGACTACATTTTATATTTTTCTGTAGTAAAATTTGCTTTCTCTATGTTCTAATTTCCAAAATTTCTGGAGAGCAGTGTTTTTATAGACTTTATTATTTCCTACACTGTGACTGCATACTAAGTCCTAGGGTTTGTAGGTATTTCACTTTATTTCAGGTTAAGATTATGATAGATAAGCTAGGTGCTATGTTCCCTATTTATAACTCAGTTCTTGGATTACAAAGGAGGATAAGTCAGGGTGTGGCATTAAGACTCCTGGTTAGTCTGGATTTTTCCTACCTCCAGGATTGTTTCTGTTTTTTAATTTAGTGGAAACATACTGGGTTATTATAGGTATTATTAAACAATCTTCTCTACAGGAAACCCTCTTTCTTTAGTTACTACTCAAGGTAACACCTGATGTCCATTGCTGTGGAGAAACTTCAAGTTGAATTAGGTCCAGTGAATAACAGATTCTCACCAAAATATCCAATGATATAAGCATAATTGATATAGCATCTTAGTGACAAAACATTACTAAGCAACAGTTTATCCAAGTGGCCTTTCAATTACCCCACCAATATCTGATCTAACCTAAGAAATAATTTAGAATTATGCAGATTTTTATATTGTTTCCTAATCATTTTATACTATATTAAAAGTAGAATAATGTGAAAACAGTTTTTAAATGTATATGAATGTTCTAAGAATTTTAAAAATTATCATAAAGCATTTATTAGTCTTAACATAATTTAAATTATGTGTGAATATTTAGTGGAAAAAACTGGATTTATTTTATAGAAATAGGATCTTTATGTTAAATATTTTGAAAATATTGTTAACTGGCTCCTACTTAACCACCACAAGATGAATTATTTTAATGTCTCATTAATTATGTTTAATATAACTTAAAACTTATTTTATTGGATAGTCAATATTTTTAAATTATAATTATTTCTAATAAAATTAACAAATTTCTTACATTTAGAGAATAGTTAAATCAACCTTACTAAAAATAAAAATAAGAAATATACTTATTCTAAAATGTTTTTGCTTGCTACACTTTGTATTAAAGGTCCACAACCACGAAAATAAGCTTTCTTACCACTTTCTCTATAATTATTAGCCTGAGATTTAGCACATTAGTTTAATTAGTCTTCGTTCGTATCCAACAGGAAGGTCCCTGTATAACTGCTATCAGTAATTCAGGCTTTTGCTTAGTTGGTGGGCTTCCTGAAAGGAAGTGTGATTATAGAATGGCCTTTTTGAAAATAAATGAATGGCTATGTCAAACAGTTGATGAATACTGATATAGTAGCTTTTAAAAATAGAACAGAATCCAAAATTTCCAACTATCAAAGAGCTCGTTGCTTTGAACACTGAATGTCCACTCACAGAAGGGATAACAACATGTCCTGCCAAAGAGATTACTCAGAATTCAGCTTTAGAATCGTAGATTATGCCCTTAATATTCTCCAGCTTGTTTATCATAGACACATTTGTTTCTAAACTCTAAATAAAAAGCTTGATTTAGTAAAACCTATCACAAAACTGGAAAATCAATTTGAGTGTATTTCCTAGCAATCATGGGCTCTTATTCATAAACAACCTTGTGGAAGAATGATGACATAATTTGAGGAATCTAGATCTAATATAGTTATAGATTTCTATTATTAATACAAGCCCATCATTTGTCAGAAGAGACAGAAGCCTAGAAAGGTTGAGTACATTATTGTTGGTCACACAGGAGAAAATAATGAGAAAGTGTTTGCCCTCTGTAATGATTGATTGCCTACCTTTGCACATTTCTTTTGGAGATATTATAAAAACCCTGGGGTATGTGCTAGCACTAAGGAAACTGTCATTGATACAATACAATAATGATAACATGTTTTTCTTCTAAAGAGAAGAGAAATCCTATTTAAGCATAAATTTTCCATAATCAGTATTATTAAATAAGGAAGACTTTATGACATAAACCTTTTGGAGAAAATTCCAGAATGTACATATTTCTATTGAGGTCATCCTTTGTATATATATTTTTTAATTCAGATACAGTTGACATGTGACCTTGTGTAAAGTACACAATGTGTAGATTTGGTACATTTATAATTACAATGGGACTACCACTGAAGCGTTAGATAACACCTCTATCATATGACATATCTAAATATCTTTTTTTTTTTTCTGGTAAGAACAATTAAAATCTAGTTCCATCGAAACTTTGAAGTTTTTAATTCAGTATTATTGACCCTATTATTATGCTGTGCATTAGATCTCCAAGACGTACTGATCTCCTAGTTCTAAGTTTGTACCCTCAAGCAATATTTCCCCAATTTCCAACCCCCATCGCCTAGTAGCTGTCATTCTATTCTGTTTTATGAGTTTGGGTGTTTCAGATTCCATATATAGGTACAATCATACAGTGTTTGTCTTTTTCTGTCTGACTTACCTCACTCTGTGTATTTTAATTGCTTTAGACTTTGACTTGGTATATTATTTATTTGAGAAGTCTCAAATGTACCAAAGGTTTTTAGTAAATCTATGATAACTTCTCTGTATCCCACTATTAAAATGTACCTTTGATATAACTTCCTAGTGGTAGCTTATGGTGAACGGCGTCAGATTTGTGATCTCTGGAGGAGAGAATTTCACTTTGGGATCAAAGACACAGCTTCAGTCACTCGGAGTTTTGTGTGGCATTTTTATTAATGGAAAGGGATGGAGAAAGCTTCTGATATGGACATCGGAGGGGTATAGAGAGCCCCATCTGCTAGTCTAATCAGGTCCTTATGTACTTTTTCGATTAGTTACTGATGATAGAAAGGTCTTACCAGACCCACTCCCACAACATACATATCCTTGAGCAAGGTTAGTTGTTTTTTTGTGTGTGTAATCATTAGCTCTCGGCTTAAAGAAAAGTTCAGTTCAGTTCAGATCAATTGCCCAGTCATGTCCGACTCTTTGTGACCCCATAGACTGCAGCACACCAAGCCTCCCTGTCCATGACCAACTCCCAGAGTCCACCGAAACCCACGTCCATTGAGTCAGTGATGTCATCCAACCATCTCATCCTCTATCGACCCCTTTTCCTCCTGCCCTCAATCTTTCCCAGCATCAGGGTCTTTTCAGATGAGTCATTTCTTCACATTAGGTGGCCAAATTATTGGAGTTTCAGCTTCAACATCAGTCCTTCCAATGAACATTCAAGACTGATCTCCTTTAGGACTGGCTGGATCCCCTTGCAGTCCAAAGGACTCTCAAGAGTCTTCTCCAACACCACAGTTCAAAAGCATCAATTCTTCGGTGCTCGCCTTCTTCACAGTCCAACTGTCACAACCATACATGACTACTGGAAAAACCATAGCCTTGATAGATGGACCTTTGTTGGCAAAGTAATGTCTCTGCTTTTTTAATATGCTGTCTAGGATGGTCATAACTTTCCATCCAAGAAGTAAGCGTCTTTTAATTTCATGGCTGCAGTCACCATCTGTAGTGATTTTGGAGCCCAGAAAAATAAAGTCAGCCACTGTTTCCACTGTCTATTTGCCATAAAGTGATGGGACCAGATGCCATGATCTAAGT
This sequence comes from Ovis aries, assembly GCF_016772045.2. Taxonomy (NCBI): domain Eukaryota; kingdom Metazoa; phylum Chordata; class Mammalia; order Artiodactyla; family Bovidae; genus Ovis; species Ovis aries. Next base: position 80,644,444 of record NC_056058.1, read on the forward strand.
TTTCTGAATGTTGAGCTTTAAGCCAACTTTTTCACCCTCTTTCACTTTCATCAAGAGGCTCTTTAGTTCTTCTTCACTTTCTGCCATAAGGGTGGTGTCATCTGCATTGCCGAAGTTATTGATATTTCTCCTGACAATCTTGATTCCAGCTTGTGCTTCATCCAGCCTGGCATTTCACATGATGTCCCCTGCATAGAAGTTAAATAAGCAGGGTGACAATATGCAGCCTTGACGTACTCCTTTTCCCATTTGGAGCCAGTCTGTTGTTCCATGTCCAGTTCTAACTGTTGCTTCCTGACCTGCATACAGGTTTCTCAAGAAGCAGGTGAGGTGGTCTGGTATTCCCATCTCTTGAAAAATGTTCGACAGTTTATTGTGATCCACACAGTCAAAGCTTTGGCATAGTCAATAAAGCAGAAATAGATGTTTTTCTGGAACTTTCTTGCTTTTTTGATGATCCAGTGGATGTTGGCATTTGATTTCTGGCTCCTCTGCCTTTTCTAAAACCAGCTTGAACATCTGGAAGTTCACGGTTCACATATTGCTGAAGCCTGGCCTGGAGAATTTTGAGCATTACTTTGCTAGCTTGTGAGATGAGTGCAATGTGCAGTAGTTTGAGCATTCTTTGGCATTGCCTTTCTTTGGGATTGGAATAGAACCCAACCTTTTCCAGTCCTGTGGCCACTGCTGAGTTTTCCAGATTTGCTGGCCTATTGAGTGTGGCACTTTCACAGCATCATTTTTCAGGATTTGAAATAGCTCAACTGGAATTCTATCACCTCCACTGGCTTTGTTCGTAGTGATGCTTCCTAAGGCCCTCCTGACTTCACATTCCAGGATGTCTAGCTCTAGGAACTCTAGGTGAGTGATCACACCATCTTGATTATCTGGGTTGTAAAGATCTTTTTGGTATAGTTTTTCTGTGTATTCTTGCCACCTCTTCTTAATATCTTCTGCTTCTATCAGGCCCATTCCATTTCTGTCCTTTATCATGCCTGTCTTTGTGTGAAATGTTCCCTTGGTATCTCTGATTTTCTTGAAGAGATCTCTAGTCTTTCCCATTCTGTTGTTTTCCTTTATTACTTTGCATTGATCACCGAGGAAGGCTTTCTTATCTCTCCTTGCGATTATTTGGAACTCTGCATTCAAATGGGTATAGCTTTGCTTTTCACTGCTCTTCTTTTCACAGCTATTTGTAAGGCCTCCTCAGGCAGCCATTTTGCTTTTTTGTATTTCTTTTTCTTGGGAATGGTTTTGCTCCCTGTCTCCTGTACAATGTCATGAACCTCCGTCCATAGTTCTTCAGGCACTCTATCAGATCTAGTCCCTTGAATCTGTTTCTCACTACCACTGTATAATCATAAGGGATTTGATTTAGGTCATACCTGAATGGTCTAGTGGTTTTCCCTACTTTCTTCAATTTAAGTCTGAATTTGGCATATTGTCCATGATCTGAGCCACAGTCATCTTCCACTCTTGTTTTTGCTGACTGTATGGAGCTTCTCTGTCTTTGGCTGCAAAGAATATAATCAGTCTAATTTTGTGTTAGCCATCTGGTGATATCCACATGTAGAGTCTTCTCTTGTGTTGTTGGAAGAGGGTATTTGCTATGACCAGTGCCTTCTCTTGACAACCCTATTAGCCTTTGCCCTGCTTCATTCCGTACTCTAAGGCCAAATTTGCCTGTTACTCCATGTGTTTCTTGACTTCCTACTTTTACATTCCAGCCCCATATAATGAAAAGGACATCTTTTTTCAGTGTTAATTCTAGAAGATCTTGTAGGTCTTCATAGAACCGTTCAACTTCAGCTTCTTCATCATTACCGGTTGGGCATAGACTTACATTCCTGTGATATTGAATGGTTTGCCTTGGAGACAAACAGAGATCATTCTGACTAAGAAAGTTAGTCTTCAGTTCAGTACAGTTCAATCGCTCAGTCGTGTCCAACTCTCTGGACTCCATGAACTGCAGCACGCCAGGCCTCCCTGTCCATCACCAACTCCCGGAGTTCACTTAGACTCACTTCCATCGAGTCAGTGATGCCATCCAGCCATCTCATCCTCTGTCGTCCCCTTCTCCTCTTGCCCCCAATCCCTCCCAGCATCAGAGTCTTTTCCAATGAGTCAACTGTTCGCATGAGGTGGCCAAAGTACTGGAGTTTCAGCTTTAGCATCATTCCTTCCAAAGAAATCCCAGGGCTGATCTCCTTCAGAAAGGACTGGTTGGATCTCCTTGCAGTCCAAGGGACTCTCAAGAGTCTTCTCAAACACCACAGTTCAAAAGCATCAGTTCTTCAGCACTCAGCCTTCTTCACAGTCCAACTCTCATATCCATACATGACTACTGGAAAAACCATAGCCTTGACTAGACGGACCTTAGTCGGCAAAGTAATGTCTCTGCTTTTGAATATGCTATCTAGGTTGATCATAGCTTTCCTTCCAAGAAGTAAGCATCTTTTAATTTCATGGCTGCAGTCACCATCTGTAGTGATTTGGGAGCCAAAAGAATAAAGTCTGACACTGTTTCCACTGTTTCCCCATCTATTTCCCATGAAGTGATGGGACCAGATGCCATGATCTTCATTTTCTGAATGTTGAGCTTTAAGCCAACCTTTTCACTCTCCTCTTTCACGTTCATCAAGAGGCTTTTTAGCTCCTCTTCACTTTCTGCCATAAGGGTGGTGTCATCTGCATATCTGAGGTTATTGATATTTCTCCTGGCAATCTTGATTCCAGCTTGTGTTTCTTCCAGTCCAGCGTTTCTCATGATGTACTCTGCATAGAAGTTAAATAAGCAGGGTGACAATATACAGCCTTGACATACTCCTTTTCCTATTTGAAACCAGTCTGTTGTTCCATGTCCAGTTCTAACTATTGCTTCCTGACCTGCATACAGATTTCTCAAGAGGCAGGTCAGGTGGTCCGGTATTCCCATCTCTCTCAGAATTTTCCAGTTTATTGTAATCCACACAGTCAAAGGCTTTGGCATAGTCAATAAAGCAGAAATAGATGTTTTCTGGAACTCTCTTGCTTTTTCCATGATCCAGCAGATGTTGGCAATTTGATCTCTGGTTTCACTGCGTTTTCTAAAACCAGCTTGAACATCAGGAAGTTCATGGTTCACGTATTGCTGAAGCCTGGCTTGGAGAATTTTGAGCAGTACTTTACTAGCGTGTAAGATGAGTGCAATTGTGTGGTAGTTTGAGCATTCTTTGGCATTGCCTTTCTTTGGGGTTGGAATGAAAACTGACCTTTTCCAGTCCTGTGGCCACTGCTGAGTTTTCCAAATTTGCTGGCCTATTGAGTGCAGCACTTTCACAGCATCATTTTTCAGGATTTGAAATAGCTCGACTGGAGTTCTATCACCCCCACTAGCTTTGTTCGTAGTGATGCTTCCTAAGGCCCACTTGACTTCACATTCCAGGATGTCTGGCTCTAGATGAGTGATCACACCATCGTGATTATCCGGGTCATGAAGATCTTTTTTGTATAGTTCTTCTGTGTATTCTTGCCACCTCTTCTTAACATCTTCTGCTTCTGTTAGGTCCATACCATTTCTGTCCTTTATTGAGACCATCTTGCATGAAATGTTCCCTTGGTATCTCTAATTTTCTTGAAGAGATCTCTAGTCTTTCCCATTCTGTTGTTTTCCTCTATTTCTTTACATTGATCGCTGAAGAAGGCTTTTTTATCTCTTCTTGCTATTCTTTGGAACTCTGCATTCAGATGCTTATATCCTTCCTTTTCTCCTTTGCTTTTCGCTTCTCTTCTTTTCACAGCTATTTGTAAGGCCTCCCCAGACAGCTATTTTGCTTTTTTGCATTTCTTTTCCATGGGGATGATCTTGATCCCTGTCTCCTGTACAATGTTACGAACCTCATTCCATAGTTCATCAGGCACTCTATCTAGCAGATCTAGGCCCTTAAATCTATTTCCCACTTCCACTGTATAATCAGAAGGGATTTGATTCAGGTCATACCTGAATGATGTAGCGGTTTTCCATACTTTCTTCAATTTAAGTCTGAATTTGGCAATAAGGTTTCATGATCTGAGCCACAGTCAGCTCCCGGTCTTGTTTTTGTTGACTGTATAGAGCTTCTCCATCTTTGGCTGCATAGAATATAATCAATCTGATTTCGGTGTTGACCATCTGGTGATGTCCATGTGTAGAGTCTTCTCTTGTGTTGTTGGAAGAGGGTGTTTGCTATGGCCGGTACATTTTCTTGGCAAAACTCTATTAGTCTTTGCCCTGCTTCATTCTGCATTCCAAGGCCAAATTTGCCTGTCACTCCAGGTGTTTCTTGACTTCCTACTTTTGCATTCCAGTCCCCTATAATGAAAAGGACATCTTTTTTGGGTATTAGTTTTAAAAGGTCTTGTAGGTCTTCACAGAACCATTCAAGTTCAGCTTCTTCAGCATTACTGGTTGGGGCATAGATTTATATTACTGTGGTATTGAATGGTTTGCCTTGGAAACGAACAGAGGTCATTCTGTCATTTTTGAGATTGCATCCAAGTACTGCATTTCAGACTCTTTTGTTGACCATGATGGCTACTCCATTTCTTCTGAGGGATTCCTGCCCGCAGTAGTAGATATAATGGTCATCTGAGTTAAATTCACCCATTCCAGTCCATTTTAGTTCGCTGATTCATAGAATGTCGACGTTCACTCTTGCCATCTCTTGTTTGACCACTTCCTATTTGCCTTGATTCATGGACCTGACATTCCAGGTTCCTATGCAATATTGCTCTTTACAGCATTGGACCTTGCTTCTATCACCAGTCACATCCACAGCTGGGTATTGTTTTTGCTTTGGCTCCATCCCTTCATTCTTTCTGGAGTTATTTCTCCACTGATCTACAGTAGCATATTGGGCACCTACTGACCTGGGGAGTTCCTTTTTCAGTATCCTATCATTTTGCCTTTTCATACTGTTCATGGGGTTCTCAAGGCAAGAATACTGAAGTGGCTTGCCATTCCCTTCTCCAGTGGACTACATTCTGTGAGACCTCTCCACGATGACCCGCCCGTCTTGGGTTGCCCCACGGGCATGGCTTAGTTTCATTGAGTTAGACAAGGCTGTGGTCCTAGTGTGATTAGATTGACTAGTTTTCTGTGAGTATGGTTTCAGTGTGTCTGCCCTCTGATGCCCTCTTGCAACACCTACTCTCTTACTTGGGTTTCTCTTACCTTGGGCGTGGGGTATCTCTTCATGGCTGCTCCAGCAAAGCGCAGCCGCTGCTCCTTACCTTGGACGATGGGTATCTCCTCACCGCCGCCCTTCCTGACCTTCAACGTGGGATAGCTCCTCTAGGCCCTCCTGTGCCAGCGCAGCCACTGCTCCTTGGACATGGGTTGCTCTTCCCCTCCGCTGCCCCTGGCCTCAGCACGGGGTGGCTGCTCCAGAGCATCACCCCTGACCTTAGACACGGGGTGGCTCCTCCTGGCCACCGCCCCTGACCTCGGACGCAGGGTGGCTCCTCCCTGCCGCCGCCCCTGACCTTGGACGTGGGGTGGCTCCTCCCAGCCGCTGCCTCTGACCTCAGATGCGGGGTGGCTCCTCCCAGCCGTTCCTGCGCTGTCGCAGCTTGGCACTCTCGGCCGCTGCCCCTGACCTCGGAAGTGGGGTAGCTCTCTCGGCCGTGCGCTCAGTGCGCCTGCCGTCGCAGCCGCTTGCGCTCAGTTCCAAATAGATTGTTGCCATAACAATTCAGAGCTTAAGAAAAAAATCTTTTGTGAGTAAGACAAAGAAATATAAAAAATAAAAGTTGTTCCTTTCTCCTCCTGGAGGGACCCACACTCCTTATCAACCTACCTAAGAATTAACTCTCTCATTTGGTAACTATTTCTACATCTTTATATGTTCTTGAAGAGATAAAAATAAACTCTGTTAAGAGTATTTGTCTCTGACTACAGGTTAATGAGGTTGTCAAATTCTCTCCTCCAAAAGTAACTGCAGATCTAAAATTGCCAAAAAGGAGATAAATACATTCTTCATTGCTCTAGAAATCAGCAAAAAGCAAACAACAATATGAGAAGTGCCTGAGTGTGTGCTAAGTTGCTTCAGTTGTGTCCAACCCTGTGCGACCCAATGGAGTATAGCCTACCAGGCTCTTCTGTCGATGGGATTCTCCAGGCAAGAATACTGGAATGGGTTGCTATGATCTCCTCCAGGGGACCTTCCCAACTCAGGCATGAAATCCTGGACCAAATAGGATTATTAATTGTCAGTGAAGGGTGATCCTCATATCCAGTTGTGTTGTTGGTGACAGTAATTCTCTTGGCAACAGTGGCTAAGTGGGTTGGGCCAATGTTGTAAATAAACTGAGGTTAGATTGCTATGTGGCTACATTTATACCATTTTTCTCCAAGCATCTAGAAATAGGATTTTACTGAGTATGGCAGCTTAAAATAAGTAGTCATCTACATCATGCTTCAGTGGGTAATATATATGTGAGAAAAAGATTTGTGGTAACTTATTTAACTTAAACCAGTTTTTTCTTTCCTGTGTAACTTCTCAAAGTCTTGAATATGTTAATATTCATAACAATGAATCCAAGAAAGTATTAAAAAACACATCTCAAATTTATAAGACCTTGAGAACTCTTTAAATGGGTTTTATTATTCTGTGACACCCAAGTAAGAAACCCTGCTTTGTATGATTTGATTCATATATGAATTAGGTGAGAAAAGGGGAAGTATCTAAAGAAAATAAATATTTGCCGTATTTCTGTATGTCTCAGTTTTAAGAGGACATGTACTGAATGTGGACAGAGGAGCATGTAAATAAGGTTATAATCTCAAAATGTAGCATAACCCATGAGAATGTATTAAACTTCAGAACATGCAGTGACTTGTACTAGTTCTGAGAATGGTTTAAAAATGATATCTTACTGTTGTTGTAGTAAGAAATCTGATCTGAGAATGGACTCTTAAGACAAGTGTTGGTTGATACAGTTAATGTTAATTTGTGACAGAAACTCTACATAAATTCTTTTCAACTTGGTCTGTTCAATCCAGTGAGTTCTTAACCTCTGGTTCTTTTTTCATGTTTAGTAATTTCATTAATTTATTTACTTTCGGCTGTATTGTGTTTTCACTGCTACAGGAGCTTTTCTCTAGTTATGGAAAGCAAGGGCTACTCTCTAGTTGTAATGCGTAGGCTTCTCATGATGGCTTCTCTTGTTGCAGAGCAGAAGCTCTAGAAGGCTTTAGTAGTTGCAGCGTGTGGTCTCAGTAGTTGCAGCTCCCGGGCTCTAGAGCACAGACTCAGCAGTTGTGGTACATGGACTTAGCTGTCACACGGCATGTGGGATCTTCCCGGATCAAAGATCCAACCCATATCTGCTGCACTGGCAGTCAGATTCTTTACTACTGAGCCAACAGGGATGCCTTTAACCTCTGATTCCTAAAGAATGTTTAGTGGGGGGATCTTTGAGCCCTTTAGAAGTATAATTGGATAATAATTATCCAATTTTTTCATGTCCATCAAGTCAGTGATGTCCTCCAACCACCTTAACCTCTGACATTCCCTTCTCCTCCTGCCTTCAATCTTTCCCAGCATCAGGGTCTTTTCCAATGAGTCAGTTCTTCGCATCAGGTGGCCAAAGTATTGGAGTTTCAGCTTTAGCATCAGTCCTTCCAATGAATATTCAGGACTGATTTTCTTTAGGATTGACTGGTTGGATCTCCTTGCAGTCCAGGGACTTTCAAGAGTCTTCTCCAGCACCACAGTGCAAAGGCATCAATTCTTTAGTGCTAAGCCTTCTTATGGTACAACTCTCACATCTGTACATGACTACTGGAAAAACCATAGCTTTGACTATATGGACCTTTGACCATAGGCAAAGTGATATCTGCATTTTAGTATGCTATCTAGGTTTGTCATAGCTTTCCTTCCAAAAGAGCAAGGGTCTTTTAACTTCATGGCTCCAGTCATCCTCCACAGTGATTTTGGAGCCAAGAAAATAAAATCTGCCACTGCTTCTACTTTTTCCCATTCTATTTGCCATGAAGTGATGAGACTAGATGCCATGATCGTAGTTTTTCAAATGTTGAATTTTAAGCCAGCTTTTTTACTCTGCTTTTTCTACATTATATCTCTATTTTACACACTTAAGATCTATTTGATCTTAAAGTTTAGAAAAGTTCCATCTGAGACTAATTCTGTGGTTCTAGAATATGTTTACATTATTGTGAAAAAAAAGTCAGATTTCAGAAATCTATTTAACTATATTTATAAATTTGACTGAGAAAAATCAAGCTAAACATTTTCACTGGCACTTTAAAACTGGAAACCATGACTCTGTTGAGACAAAGGGTGTAATGCATCAACAATCTGTAAATCAGCTGAATGTCTATACTATAATGTGTAGGATTCTCATCTCTCCGTGACTGTGACAGGGATCACCACCACAAACAGCGCATCTGGTACCTTTAGTCATTTCATCAATATCACCTATAAGCTATATTTAAGATCAAAAAGATAGAGAAGGTTACCAGTGATGAGGTTCTGGTACATGGCCAGCCCACCAGCATTGACAGTATTGCTTGCTGCAACTTAACTATGAGGGCCTGGGTATGTGTGAAAGATGGATATCAGCAGGCTTGCTAAGTAGTCTGAATGCATGACATAGTGAAAGAGAACAGTTACAAGGAGGGTGGGCAAAAGAAAGACTTGAAGTGAGACCCTAAGTATCAAATCCAAGCCTTGTAAAACTTGAGAATGCTGAGAAATAGTAGCTGCAAACATATACGTATCAACTCTCAGGATTTTGTGGAGAGGGTGGAGGGGTTATAATTTGGAGAAATGAAAGAATAAAAAGAAAACTTAGGGTACATTCAAGCACAGTGACTAGGTATGCTAACAACCTTCTTTCTTTCAATTTAAATGCATAACTTGGACTAAATCAGAGGTTGTGAATTACTGATTCTTGCTAAGATCTATGTCACATACTTTGTTTTTCCTTAGTGACATCAGTGTTTCAAGTAATAAATTTGAAGGTATTTAAACAGGGCATAAGTATTCTTCTTTTCTACACTCTGCAATACTTCTCTTAGATCTGGCTTACTTCATTCATTGATGTCACTTGTGTGGTTTCTGGAAATATTTGAATGTGTGACCCCCTGGAAGTTGATGATCGTACTGACAATGAAGATGACCACAATAGTTCTTCTAGCTCTACTCCTATGATATCGTTAATACTGTTACTGTTACTACTGTTACCACCGCTACTATGATCACTACCGTTACTACTTCTACTTTTTCTATTACTATTATTGTTCTGTATGGTTCCGCTACCATTACTACTAGTAGAATCATCACGACAACCACAACTACTAGAGACCCATACTCACAGCACTTACAAGTGGGTACCAGAGTCTATTCTAGGTTTCTTAGATTTATTGTTTCATTTATACCTAATAACAATCCTACAAAGTTTGTACTATGACTATCACCAATTTAATCTTAGTTCTCCCATCTTATCACCGTAAGCTGGGAGAATTGAAGCACAGAAAGGTTAGAGAACTTTCCCAATGTAACAAGGCTCATAAATTATGGAGCTGAGGTTCTGACATCTCTGAGAACCCTTCCTGCTGTAAAGTTATTTGTATTCAATAAATAGAACACTCTAACTTATTAAAATCTTAGAGTTGTATGATTTTATATTTTTCAATTCAAGTATATTTGATGCCTTCATTTTTATAAAATAAGGCTCCTAAGAAAGGAAGCGTGGAATATTTGGCCTCGTTCTTACTTAAGAGAACGGGCACACATTCTACTAGGAAAGCTATAGTCTGGCGACATTAATGCACCATTAAGATGAATGGGAATGTTCATGTGTCTGTTGGAAGCCCATAATTTAACGGCAAAGCAAATAAGGCAGGAGATGGTGATTTATACTCAATACTTGATTAAAAGGCTCAGGTAAGGAAAGGCTTAATAAATATTAAATAATACTATGAAATGTCCATATAGACATTAAAAATATAGATTTGTAGATTTAATTATAGTTTTAAATATAGACTTACTCTGCATGCTACTCATATGTTATTTTATGGATATAAATTAAGAATTATTTTATCTTTCTGGTGAATTGACTTTTTCTTATCATTATGAAATATCTCTCCTATGTCTAGTAATGTTTTTTTCCCTAAAGTTATGTCTGTCTGATACTAGAACAGCTCTTTATTTTCTATGTATTTCAACAAAATATTACAGCTTCCTTGGTGCATTAAAACAGAGACCAGCTTGGTTTGCAGAGAATTTGTAAAATATAAATTAACACCTTAACTGAATCCCACTAAAAGATAATTAAAATCAACAAAAACAACTCCAGAATTTAAACACTATACTTCATCCTTTCCATGTCTCTTGGTATAACACTCCACTGTTTATTGTTGGAGGTGGGTTTTATGGTATTGTGAGCTGGACTTGAGATATGATGCTTTGACATGTACTGTGATACTCTTAGGCATTATGGTGGCAAATATTGTGATGACTACAAGATGCGTTAACTAAGATTATACATGTCAGGTTGAACTCTTTCTTCAATATATCACCTTGGTGACTCCAAGGTTGTTAAAACTGCTGAGACCAGGAGTGTTAACAGTTGGTGATAGGGTTTCAGGGATAATTCTCTTATTGTTGACTGAAAAGATCAGTGATGCATTCTTCAGAATGCCTTGCTTTGAATGCATTTCTGATGATTTTTCTTTGGGAAAAAATGGTTAAAATTGAGTACTAACAAGATTAATTTGAGTTAGAGAAATATCTTCTGACAAATGATCTTCATTCTATCAAAACTATTCTAGCAGGAAATAGTAACATAATTTTTTTGCTGAAAATGAGTTTTGTGACCAAATGAGTTGGGAAAACACCAAGTTAATAAAAATTAAACATGTTTCTTTACTTTTAAATTGTTCAATCTTTAATATGGTAATTACTATGCATTTTTGAATGCAGCATGCACTATTTTCCACAGATCAACATTTGCATTATTAGAAAGTTAATTTATTTCCAACAGACTGTGAGGTTATTCAAAATTAAAGTGTACAAGAATATTTGATATATGTTTTAATTTGCATTCCTATATTGAAATTAATTTCATTGATATTAGATTAAGTTTTTAATAAACAGTGTTTACTGAAATAGAGGCTCTGTACATTTATCTTTATTTACTTTTATTGATTATTCTTTTTTCATAGATACATTTGTAGCATACTTGATTTGGAAGTACAAAATTATGAAGTTAGGTAATACAACATTTTAAAATAAAAAAGTTTAATGGTATTAGTTTTTGAGAGTTTAAAAAATGTTAAATAGGTTTAGTTAGTGTGCCTGACAAAAGCACTTGCCACATTCCTTAATAAAAAAGACTAATTTCAAAAGCTAATTAATATGACTTTCTTTTTGAAAACTCTGAAGGCTTCTTTTCATGATTTTTCAATTGGAGATCAAGCCTTCACAGGAGCTCTTTTTCTGCTATATTATGGTATACCTTTCCAAAATGAAATAAAATTAGACTTCATGACCATTAGAGTCAGAATTCTCATGAATAGTATCTTTAAAACATGGTGTGTGCAAAGTATTTTATACTTGCTGTGATTTCCATTACAAAGGACATCAGCAATAATGAATCATTTCTTTAAAAAATTAATTGCTTCTAAGTGACACTCTTTTATTTACATTTTATTTTAAAATGAAAGATAAACTAAACAAACAAAAAAATAGTGTCTGATAGTTAAATGGAGAACCTCCCATAGGCATGCTGTCAGCCAGAAAGCCTTTATTTTCAAAGCCAGTTTCTTATAGCTCATGTTACAAAGGGTGTGATTGGCAGCTCAATCACTTGGTAACTCAGAATAAGGAGTGTTGCTTTAAAAACAGAAGATGAAGGTGCTGCCACTTTATTAGCATCTTTGCATTTGTTGAACATTCACTTCGTGGTTGTTTAGTACTAGAGAACTGAAAACCAAAAAATAAACACTTTAAGAACTATTCTGTGTGGCTCACTTAGAAGACAATTTTGACATTTCTTGAATCAACAGTTCTTTGTAATTGTGAAGAGGAAAAGTCAGTCTCTCATAAGAATTCCTTTTTGTCTAGGTTGCTTGTGTACTGTTCTATTTGCTTGTTTAAATATCATATAAATTGTAACAATCCACATGTTTTAATGGTACCTCATCCTAGTGCTACTTCTTTATTTGAATGTCAGCATCATGAAAATAAAACACATGTTCATAAGAAGCTTAGCCTATTTTAATGGAAAAGATTTAGATGGTGAGCTGAGAGCTCATATCTAATCTTCCCTTTATTATTGTGGATAAGGGTACATGTCCCTTACCTCTGTGCCTGGCAAGGATTCTGAAAGCCATGCATCAATAATATATATGAAAATGCACTTTGTAGAGAACATAGACTAGTAGTATTCTTATCAATGTTATTCTTTGATTTAGGAATGTATGTATGCCAAAGAACTTTTTTAGATACATCTTTCTTTGTTTCCCATACTTTTTGTTCTGTGTTCTAAGAGGTAGTAAATTCAGTGTTATTCCTACATCACCTAGCACAGGGCATTGCTCACAATAGGATTTTAAAATTTGTTTATGAAGTGAATGGATCCTTTACCGTATAATTGAATGTAGTTGACATGAACACAGTAAATGCAGTTTACATTGGATTATATTTTTAATTCATTTTACCTGTCATGTTTTTAAACATTAGTTTAAAATTGGACAGATTTGGTCTTTTATTGTCATTACCTGGCATAACATCAGGACTGCCTCAGAGTTTATTTTAGCATCGTAATATTGTTAAACAAAGCCCAGCAGTTATGACTTTTATTTGGCGCAATTTCCTACCTATTTCAGAAGGATAAAGTATGGTTTATTCAGTTGTTTTTCTCTAAGCTTCATAACACTTATTTAAACATTGTGTTATATCCAAATTAGCCTAAAAGACTCCATTCATTCTCTGTTCTTTGGCTGGTGTGCCACTTACTCAGATGCATTGACTATGATTGATTATAAACTGCCTGTGAGACCCACTTATATGGATTCGTCATTTGTTAGAGTTTAAATGAGTCACAATTCCCTCTGCTGTTGGACTTTACAACGTGTAATAAGGTGTTTTTAATGGCTTTCCTTACAAAATACACTTCTTTCATCTGCAGGTTCAGCTTGGTTTAAACCTCTTTTCTTGAGACCATCATCCCAAAGAAGATTTTTATTCTTGATTATTCATTTCTTTCCATGAAATATTTTCTCTCTTAAAATATTTTAAAAGCCAGAGTATAAACTGATTATGCTTCTGTAAAATATATTCACAGAAAAGTTGCAATATTCTTCATTAGCCTTTGCATCAAAATCACCTTTTACATTTTCTGCATATCTGATCAATTTTAAAATGTTTGACAAATGCGACCAATTTAATTAGTTGTCTACTTGCCTGATCTTGAGCTTCTAAAGAAAAGGGACGATACCATAGTTTACTCTTGCTTCCCAACATCAGTACAATGCTTTTTACCTAAGGAGTAGCCAACATTTTTTGTCACACTGAATTGTCGTAATATTTCTATAAAAAGTCTATTGAAAATCTTGCTAGGAAGAGCTGCACAGAGGTTTTTAGTACAACTATTGCCTCAAGCAGAAGAACCAAAGAGTAGCTGAGCTGTCATGTTTCTTAAGTGGCTGGGTGAGAGACTAGGCGTTAGAGCATTAGGACTTTCATCTGAAAGTGCTCATACAGTTTGAAGCTGAATATGTGGAGTTTTATCCAAATTCACAGATAACCTCTTATGCCCCTTTCATCCTAATACTTAAATTAGGATGCCTGTGATTACTGTAGTCAGACCCTACTGAAGAGCAAGGTCAATGAGGCTGGTAAGTTTCTGGCCAAAAGAGTAATGGGAAAGAGAACTAACATTGATTTTATGCCACTCTGTTGGGATGCCATGCTAGGTGCTTTACATAATTTATCTCATTTTATCTTGCCCTCAATCAATATCAGGCCTTAGAGCTCTGAATTCAAGAGAGGTTAAGTAATTTGTCCAAGGTCACTCACTTAGTATGATAAACAGCCAAAATTTGAACTCACTTGTGGCTGACAACATAGTCCATGCTATTTAATTACTTATTCCGTTACTCAGGCTCTTTTATTGTCAATTAATAGCTAGATTTGGTTGTTAAATCTTAACTTCTATGCGTGAGCTAATAAGATTTAATATAAAGAATATTAAAAAACTTTTGACATTTATTATACTAGAAAATAGTTAATTGAAACATTATTTATTGTTTACTTGGATGTATATGAAAAATCAATCTGTAAAGAACCCTTTATATAAGTCCACGGTCAACATAAATCTTGTTAAATCTTTAACTTTGACTTGGATACCCATGTGTTCCTGTGTCTGTCTGTGCAACAGGCAAATGGAAGTACCCAACTAGTTCTGATTTTCTCTGGATGTGAGTCCAGAGAAAGAATAAATGCCTCTTTTACTTTTCCTTATCCTTCAGCACTATTGCTATTGTTAATAATTGACTAGAGGCCTTCCTTGGTATCCCTGGGGGATAGGTTCTAGGAACCTTGTGGATGCCAAAATCCAAGGATGCTCAAGTCCCGTCTATAAAATGACATAGTATTTACATATGACCTATGCATACCCTTCCAAATATTATAAATCATCTCTAGATTACTTATGTTATACAATACAGTGTAAATGCTATATAGTTTCCAGGGTGTAGAAAATAAGCTTTGCTTTTTGGAACTTTGTGAAATTGTTTTTCTAAATATTTTAATCTGAAGTTGGTTGAATCTGTGGGACTAACTGTATGTTACTTTTGAAGCATTAATTTAGTATAATATATTAATAGTTGATTTTTTTGCTTACTTTGACGCATTAGGGGCAACTCACTTATTCCCAGAAAGGGACAGAACTCTCTTGAATTTATATATTGTCCAGAAATGTTTATTTCCTATAACTTCCGTTTCAAAAAGTTTTAGTTACCAACAATAATTATCAAGTGATTTATATCACAATTATTTACAGCACTATGGAAGCCTGAGATTCCACTGTCGTTCTACCAGTACCTTAGTTCTCCGATTGAAGCATTTGTTGCTAACTTCTTGCTTCTCATTTTTCTCATCTATAAAATTTAAGGAGAAAATTAGATAATCTCTGAAGTTCAACCAACTCTAAATGTTCAATTCTCCAATGCATTTAAAGTTTACTATTTCTTCTATAATGAGGCCAGGAAAAGTCTATGGTGGCCTTGGAAGACTGTTCTCAAGTTTTCTTCTTACCTGTTGCCATCCCTAAAATTCTGAAAGGAATTATATAAGTGACTCACTGCTGAAATCACAGCCCTATTTTCCTTCATCTGATTTTTGCGAAGTCCTAAATTATTGGATAATTCAACCCATCAGATTATAATCTAGAAACATAATCAAAGGAAAACTTAATATAGTTATAAAATCAATAACTCTGAGCTAGAACATTTCTCCAATGTCACCAGGAAAATGTATGCTTTATATTGTTAAGTTGGGGATATATTAATGGAGACTAACTTTAAAAAGGTTTAATTTTAAGCCTCTATATATTTATGATTTATATATTAATATAGTATTAATTATGCATTTAATATAATATCCATCAGTTCTCAGTAAAAATTAGCTGAAATTAGCATTATTATTAATATCGCTATTACTATTGGTAGTCATGGTAAGATGTGCCACTGTTAAATGCAATAAAATACTACTACTACTTTATTTAAATCTTCAAAAAATATTTAAAGAAAATGTTGCTAAATAGCATTCATTTTAGAAATTCAAATATTTATAAAAAATATTCTTGGAAGTTAATAAGAGATTTTTAAAGTGATGTACTGATAGTATTCAGATAATGAAAATTTGCCTCGTGAACAAATACTTTTGATTTTGGGAAAGGATCTGCCAGGTTTCAGGGAAATGTAACTTGTTAGAATAAACAATGAACCATCATCCCTGTGGGCCTTTCAAAATTTGGGCAAAGCTGCTGTGTGCTAATAATCTTATAGTGCTTATTTGGATCAGTAGATGTTATTAAACACTTACAAAGCTCCTTTTTAAGCAAATTCTGTAATTTGCAGCTTGATTTTAAATAACATAAAGATAAATATTAAAGAATGAGCTAGGAGATAAAATAATAAACACTAATAAATGCTAATAGAAATAAAACATTAATCTGTGTCAATATGAACAAAGAAGAATGAATTATAGTTACTTAAGTGATTTTGCTGATGTTGAAGTAAGTTTGACTTTTCCATGAGTCAGTTTATTTTTCAAAAAAGAAATAAGCTTACATCATACCTTTTAGCTATATGGTTCCCAGTTCTTTAGTAATAACAAAATTAAAGAATTTTCTTAGGAAATGTAAAAATTTTTAGGATACAGAATTTTTGAAGCTTAAGAAACTAGGCAAAATAGGATTCATTTCTTTCAGAAATAGTTACTAAGAGACTACCTATAGATGTAATGATTCCAAGTTGCAGGCAGCTCTTAAGTAAGCTTGTATAATAAAAGTTGTTTAATTCCTGTTCACACTAGACTATGTCATTAATAATTAATTGCCTAATGATTCAGTTCTCAGAATTTCAAATTTTGTCAGATAGAAGACAATATTGTGTTAGAAAGCATCAGATTAATTTACTGCAACATTTGTTAAGTGCCTGTTAGGTGTTAGGCCTGATATCTGGCTCCAGAGGTGCCACATAAAATAAGACGACGTTGTCTCTGCTTTTTAGGAGTTTACCTTCTGTTTGAGGAAAGAAATATCTAAGCAGTTAATTACAATGTAAAGTAATACATGTATGGTCATAGAAGGTACTTAGAATATGGCAAGGGAATGAATGATTAATGAATGTACATTTAAAATGCTATGCAGAAAGTGCTGTGAAGAGAAAGAGGATTCTTTACAGAGCTGGTGAGGTTTGAGCTGTATATTTTGAAGACTGAAAAATAGAACTAAAGAGTAAGCAAGTTGAAAAGGTAGTACCAGGCATTCCAGGTAGAGAAAAAAGCATACGCAAAGGCATGAAGGTGCCTTGTTTGTTTGGTTTAAGAAGAAAAAAAGAGTAGGACAAATTCAGTCAAGGAAGACTAGTTGTATGTGACTGGCTCAGAACACACTGGCTTCTCACAGAAGGTGAGAAGCGGCTGGACAAGAAAGTGAAGTCATTCAGTCGTGTCCAACTTTTTGCGACCCTATGGACTGTAACCTACCACACTACTCTGTCCATGGGATTTTCCAGGCAAGAGTACTGGAGTGGGTTGCTGGACAAGAAGTCTGAGATTAATACAGTTAGACTAATGTTTTAGAAAATTCTGGTTAGAGTGTGGAGGATGGAGCAGAAAGAGGAAACCCAGAAGGCAGAGATGAAGTAAAAAGATATTGAATTAAAACGAGAGAAAGCAGTGTCCTCCAAAATAGAGGAGGGAGAGACAGCAAGCTATTGGAAATAAAATTGACAGAACTTGATGATTTCTTCCACACTAATGGGAGGATCGTGACTTTTAGGCTTGTGTTTTAATTTAGTGGGCTGATGGTAAGACTGAAAATCAAAACTGTCGATTTAAATTTTCATATACAAAATTTATGTCTGGGAGACCTCAGATTTTTTTTTTTTTTAATGTATTAGAAACCATCAGAATCCTCTATCAGGTGGCGTTAGTGTTAAGGAGGAGATGTTTGGGATGTGAGTTTGATCCCTGAGTTGAGCAGATCCCTTGAGGAAGGGCATGGCAACACATTCCAGTATTCTTGCCTGGAGAATTCCATGGACAGAGAAGCCTGGCAGGCTGTGGTCCATAGGGTCACAAAGCGTAGGCCATGATTGAACTGACAGCATAGCATAGCCTAGCATCCAGAGCTAGGAAAGCACACAACAGTAGATGGTTTTGCCCTTGTGTGTAGATGGTTGCTGAAGCTGTGAAAGTGGGCAAGGTCACCAGGGAGAGCCAGTCATGAGATACTGAGACCTGTGAAACTTACCCTCCAAGGGCACTGTCAGAAAAACAAAGATTATTTTGGGTTTCTAAAGTAACCCAGTGTAAGTATTTAATACCGACTTGTGAAAACCAATCTTTGTATTTGACATATGGTTAATGTCCCATAGGACTTTGAAAGAGTGATTCATTTACTGTGTTAAATATTCAGCAATACAAAGTAAATAAGAAAGTAAAAATTTGAGTTGTAATATTCTTAAGTTAATGTATTTGTTTAATCATTACATTCATATTATTTATTTTAAGGTCCAAAAAGCACAACAAATCAGTTTCTTTTGTAATGAATATAATGTCCAGATGAATTGATTCTGTTGAATAGAATAATATTTTCCTAGTGCCAGTTCACTGATCCTTTTTTCTTCTCACTCCAGAAGAAAAGTCCATCTCTGTCAAAAATGCCTTACGCTCTAAAGTAAGCTTTCCAACTTTTACTTACACAATAAGAATATATTTCACATTTCAACCGAATAAACACAGTTGTCTATATGTGTGTGTAAAGGCAACACACATTTCATGAAACATTACTTACCTTTGTTATATCTCATGAACTCTGATATTCTCTAAGATATTTTATTTTAGAAAATCTGATTACCATCTACTTAATTTATTTTATGACTTACTAATGGGTCAGAACCTATGTTTTGGGAAACTCTACTCCTGACACATTTGATCTCCTCAGTCTCTTTCAGTGTTTTGTTTCACTGATGCTCCTTCTTTCCCCTGTACTAAGTTTCTCATTTATCTTAAAATAAATTTTAAGACCCCTCTTTTGCTCTGCTTATTTTTTAAGTTCTTATTGAATCTAACCTTCATTTATCTCCAAATTTCCCACATATACTCCCTTAGCAATACCATCTGAAATCAGTTCTCTTGATAATATTAAACACTTATATAATAGTTAATGTTCTAGGCTAGGTGCTGTGCAAATGTTAACATATTTAACTTACAACAGCAATATGAAGTAGGTACTGTTATTACCTACAGTAAAATTACATAGTTTGCCAAGGTTACACAGATAGTCAGCAAGGAAACTGGGATTCAAATCCAGGTGTCTTAACTTCTGTAGCACAACATTGCTGTTCATAATTTCAAACAAGACACGTCTTCTCTTTCTCTCTCTCCCCACTCCCCCGACCTTTATATATTGTTTCCATTCAAAATCAAACTTGCTATGTTTAAAGACTGAGATGTTATATTTGAATACTGGCCTAGAAATAGCAGTTGTTGGTAAATGTTTGGGTTATATGCTTGTCTTACTTCAAGGGATAAGAATGGTGTTTTAATGGATGTGGTCTCATTAAGTTAGTTTTGCAACGATGAGGAAGTCGAGTGAATGTTACAGGTTTGCTAGGGCTGCCATGTTAACATTCCACATCCTGGTGGCTTAAACAACAGAAATTTATTTTCTTACATTTCTGAAAGCTGGAAGTCCCAGATCAAGGTGTCAGTAGGTTTAATTTCTAGTCTTTCTTGTTTGCAGATGATTGCCTTCTTGCTGGGTCACGTCATGTGGCCTTTTTTCTGTGTGTGCCTATCCCTGGTGTGTCTCTTCTCATAAGGACACCAGTCATATTGGATTGCTACTGCTACTGCTGCTAAGTCGCTTCAGCCATGTCCGACTCTGTGTGACCCCATAGACGGCCTCCTACCAGGCTCCCCCATCCCTGGGATTCTCCAGGCAAGAACACTGGAGTGGGTTGCCATTTCCTTCTCTAATGCAGGAAAGTGAAAAGTGAAAGTGAAGTTGCTCAGTCGTGTCTGACTCTTAGCGACCCCATGGACTGCAGCCTACCAGGCTCCTCTGTCCATGGGATTTTCCAGGCAAGAGTACTGGAGTGGGGTGCCATTGCCTTCTCCACATATTGGGTCACTCATATAACTGCATTTAACTTTAATTATCTCTTTAAATCCTGATCTTTAAAACAGTTGCATTCTGAGATATACTAGGGGTTAGGGCTTTTAAAATATGATTTGGGGCGGGGGGATACAAGTCCATAAGAAGGGATTTTCTTATCAGGAAAAAAAAGTAATCTCCTGCACATAGTTACCTGGATTGTGGATCAATTTAATGAAAATGAGACCTTGCAAAGAGATATTAACAGATATAATATTGATCCTGAATACTGATGTCAGCAGGATAAAGGAGACAATAGGTTAGGAAACTAGAAACACATTTTAATGACATGGAGGAAGGAGGGACAGGACAGGAAAATGTGCTAGATTTGTTAAACCTAACCAGCCTCCCTAGTTGAAAGCAGAAAATTGATATTCAGCTCTGCAAAGGTTGCATATTGCTTCATGCCAATCACTGAGAAAGTCTAAATTAATAGAGCGTGGAGTAAGTGATAGCAGAAACGTGGCAGATGAAGGTAGGCTCTCAAAGCATATCTTTTTGAGATAATGCGTGAAATTAAAATGTTTTGGGAATTGAGGTGTAATTTAAAAATACTATTTTTCTAAAATTCCAGATTGTGCTATTTTACAATGGTGAATATAATAGAAAACTGAATGTAACTTTCTTTATCATGTATAGTATTTGAAGTATAAGTAACTTATTCCTTACTGTGGATCAAATTTTCCTATTTTACATATTTAATAATTTTTTAAATTATATCTAGACATTGCGATCTTTATGTTGTTGAGAGTCTAGAATCTGTTTTCTTCCTTTAAGTAGTGTTAAATTTTGCTCTGGTGGGCAGCTAATTTACTGGCAAGCAAGCTTGCTCCTTTTGCTTTTCTTTTCAAGCTTTCTTAGGGTGGGTTTAGACCTTTTAGGGTACCATTGAATGCTCAGCGATTTCAGTGTGATCTTTTACTCCACCAGTCAGAAGTTCTGCATCGCTCAGTATTTATAACATCTGGAATATCTATTCAGCTCCCAGCTCTGGCTCATCAACCATTTTCTGCTGGGTCCTACAGTCTTGCTGTCTGCACTTGCAAGATTATTTATCCAATAACTTAAGGTCACTCTTTGGGGGGCTCATTTTTTGTGCAGTTATCTCTTTTTCAGTACCCAGCCCTTCTGGTTCCAACTGTCTCAATGGCACCAGACTCTTAATTCCTGCCTCTTCAGTTGAATGAAATCATTCCACTTGAGTTCTATCTACCTCCCTGTGCTGAGGTCCAGGAAGTGCCACCAGTCAAAAAGACAAAGTGCTCCTGGGCTCACCTCTTGTGTTTCTGTTTTTTCTGGAAGTATAGTCCTGCACTAACTATTGTCCAATGTTGGAAACCCATCATTTCTTCTTGAGAAGGTGAAAATATCTTTATTCTGGGTTATAATAAAAAATAAATTCAGCTTTGTAGAGGTTGTCTTTTGCTGAGCACAGTTTTATATACTCATACTCATATTACTGTTGTTTTGAAGAAGTAAAACATGGCTATATGTTAGCAATTTATCAAAGATAAATCACACCAGCTTGAAACATTAATATAAACCACTTTATAAAAACCCCATCCTGAGAAGGAGCAGCATGTTAAAATCACTTGTGTTGAGAAAGTGTTTTGAGAATGGTTCCCTTAAAAGAAGTTTGTTTTCTTACTTTGTGATGTCCTCCGGTAACAAAGTCAACATTATTCTGTATTTAATGAAAACAGGTTTGGAAATAGTAGCAGGTATTTTGGTAATAAAAAACGATTCATGGCTTAAATCATTAGGGTGCCCTGTTTTCTTTATTATAATTACTGAAACAAGAGATCTTGAAATTAATCTGTTGCTGTATAGATTTGAAGACGGGAGTCTAGGAAATCACCTTCTTGATCTTTGCACCTTTCATGTTTGGTGTAACAACTTAGTGGATTTTAAAATAATTTGTTATCCAAAGAGGTACACAGAACAGAAACATGTAAGTACTAGAAGCTGAAGAATATCATTTTTATTATCATCATAGAAGTAACATATTAGTAACTATAAAATAAATGAAGAGAAGCTAGAAATTATTTTTGAATAATTGTGTAACATTTTTTTTGTGAATGTTAAAATGTGCCAGTTTATTTAAATCTCCAATTTCAAAAACATTTGTGTATCTGTGTTTAAAAAGAATAATTATTTACCTAAAAATACACTGATAGAATAGTAATTATTTGAGAGATATTAAAAAATATTTCATATGATCAGTGAAGAAAAAATACAAATTAATTTCAGATAGGGGTTCAGTAAATATTTGCTTCTTGGTCTATCTTCTCTCCCTCCACCTCATTCTCCTCCATCCCCCCTTCACCCTTTCTATTTCTCTCTCTCCATCCCTACTATCTGACTTGATTTTAAAAATAGATAGATAAATTTGGATCTAAAATCATTGTATATTATTGTGATCTACTGAGGGGAAAAAAAAAAAAAAAAAAAAACCCTTGAAGCTAGATCTCCCAAAGTGATGAGATAGTGATCTGGGTAACTTAGGCAGAGGTTCCAGTTACTTCCCTGAGAGATAGTATTTGTATCTGCCAGTGTGTCTGGATAATTGCCTCTAAATTCTGATTTTCTTTTAATTGTAGAGGCATGGGCATTAGGGTATGTTCATGCCATCCTCTTTCCCAACCTTAATGCTTGATGGTCGAATTGCTTATTTTGCCTTATTTGTGTTCTTTCTACTTCCCTAAATTCAGAATTCGAAGCGACTGTTTGAATGTCATGATGGGCCTGACATATATCTCATTACACTGCCAGGCAAGGTCCAGCTCTTGGCAAGGTGCTAAATCTTGCATGATTATATTTAATGTTATCATTATAAACATTTGAAAACAATAAGAAACCACTTTAAATAAAACAGAAAAATTTAAGCTTTATAAAATTTCTGGTTGCAACTTAATCCATCTTGAAAATTTTCTAAGTGTTAAGAAAGGAAAAGTAATTTTTTAAAAAACGCTTATGTATTTTCTATTCCATTATTGTCCCTGGATTATTATCACTTATGGGTAGTTATCTGCTAAGTTGCTTCAGTCATATCCAACTATTTGTACTTTGGTGGACCATAACCCACCAGGCTCCTCTTTCCGTGGGATTCTAGATCTAGGCAAAAATACTGGGAATGAGTTGCCATGCCTTCCTCAAGGGGATTTTCCTGACCCAGGGATCGAACCCACATCTCTTAAGTCTCCTACATTTACAGACAACCTCACCAATAACACCACCTGGGAAGCCCAGGTAGAGATAGGGTGTGTTAATTTTTTGAAGGGCAGTTTTATAAAGGACGTGTAGCTGTTTAATGCATGGTTTTCCTGACAGTAATATTTAATTAATAATCTATAATAGTTTACCTTTAAAGAACAAATATGTGAGTCTGTATCTTGACTCTGCTATTTATTACCTTTGTGATCTTGGGTATTTAATGTCTCTTGAGTGACAGTTTTCTCATATGGAATATAAAGATGATAACAGTGCCTTTCTCACAGAGTTGTTGAGATTCAATAAGATAATCTAAATGAAACTCTTAAGTTAATATAGCAAGATATTTGCCATTATTATTGACTAATTTGTTCATATGCTGCTTTTTAAAATCTGTTTTCGGTGTTCTATGTAAGCTACTGTATATTCTGTGTGCTTCCTTATGTGAACAGTAGAAGCAAATGCTGTGCATTCTGCTGTGATCAGAATGCTTGTCTACCCCATCCTGAAATTCATACGTTGAATTCACATATGCCCCACTGTGATGGTATTTGGAAGTGGAGCCTGTGGGAAGTGATTAGATCATGAGGGTGGAATCCTGATGAATGAGTTTAATGCCCTTATGAAAGAGGTCCAAGAAGAGTACATTGTCCCTTCCACCACGTGAAGAAGGAGCAAAAAGTCAACAATATGCAGCCCAGAAGAGGGCCTTCACCAGAATCTGACCAATCTTGCAAATCAGAATTTAGAGGCAATTATTCAGAAATACTGACAAGATTCAGTCTTTACCAATCTGACTAGCCTCTAGAAATGTATGAGATAAATATGTATGTTAAAAGCTACCCAGTTTGTGACACTTTGCTATAGCATCCCTAAAAGACTAATGTACATTCCCATTTTCTTAAATAACATTAAGTTTCTGTTTGATTAAAAGCAAACAAATAAGGCATTTTCATTTAATAGTCTTACTAGAATTTAGAAATATGACCTTTCAAAGTTGATTTTCTATTTCAGTAGAACACAAAGTAACCTACACTTAAAACTCAGATCTCTTAAAAGACAAAGATTTAGTCTAACCCAATAATTTTGAGCTTAGGAAATTTAAGACTAGTGGAGTTAAGTTATGTTTTGAACTACACTTCACAATGCTGACTAGCTGGTCTCCTAATTCATATCTACTGTAGTTTTAACTAGTGTGGTGATATTATAGGGCTCTAAAAAAAGGGGTAGAAGGTCTTGGTTGTCCAAGTAATTAGAGAGAAATGTATTTCAGTTTGTCTAAGATATCTGATTTGGATGATAAAGTTTGTGGATATGTGTCTTTCTCCTGCCTGGTAGCTATTCTCTGTGTCACTGCTCTTCTGATGGTTCACAGATTAACACAAATATCTGAGAAAGAATTATGTATTATAAGAAAAGAAACACAGGCTTCATTGCTTCTGCTGTGTGAAAATATATCCTTTATAAGATGTAAAGTATTTATGAATTGACAATAACAAATCTGCTAGAAGATTTAAAACAAGTGGAACTTTGTTTCTTTGTCCTCTGAAGTTATCATTGGTAACTGGTACTTGAGTTACCTATTGTTACACTGTTGTGTATGAAATGGATTAACATCTGTTGAAACTTTTCAAAAATGTAAATAACAACCTATGACCTATTGAGTCAGAATTTTTAACAGATATGGGCTTAGGTTTTATATTTTATGAGTGCTTAGGATTATTATAAAATGCACCTCCTGTTAAAATATGTTACATTAAAAGATGGTTTTGGTGGTGATGGTAAATGGTTTAAAAAACCTACCATCTGAAAAAAGCATAGTACCTGGGTAAAATCATCTGTATTGTTGCTACTAAATAAATAAATAACTCTCTCCAATAATGTATAGAAATCTCTCCAATAATATCATTTACAAATATGTTGTAAACAACAACAGGTCCTCAATATGCTGTTGTTGTTCAGTCACTCAGTTGCGTGCAACCCTTTTCGACCCCGTGCACTTGAGCATGCCAGGCTTCCCTGTCCTTCACTGTCTCCCGGAGTTTGCTCCAACTCATGTCCACTGAGTCAATGATGCTATCCAATCGTCTCATCCTCTGTCACCTGCTTTTCCTCCTGCCCTCAGTCTTTGCCAACGTCAGGGTATTTTCCAATAGGTTGGCTCTTTGCATCAGATGGCCAAAATACTGGAGCCTCAGCTTCAGAATCAGTCCCTCCAATGAATATTCAGGATTGATTTCCTTTAGGATTGACTGGTTTAATCTGCTTGCATTCAAAGGGACTCTCAAGAGTCTTCTCCAGCGCCACAGTTTGAAAGCATCAATTCTTTGATGCTCAGCCTTCTTTATGGTCCAGCTCTCACATCTGTACATGACTACTGGAAAAAACATATCTTTGACTATACAAACCTTTGTTGACAAAGTGATGTCTCTGCTTTTTAATACACTGTCTAGGTTTCTCATAGCTTTTCTTCCAAGGAGCAAACGTCTTATAATTTCATGGCTAATACGTTTCAATAAGGGAGTTGGAGAAGTAGTCTGTAAACAAGTTCAGAAAACACAAACTTTTTCTGCATAAGATCTTCAAAATGTTAAAACAGAGTTGTTTCCCAATTCATTTATGGATTCTTTTATGGTGGACTCTTTGGTATGTCCTCATCGAAAAAGCAAGAGAGTTCCAGAAAAACATCTATTTCTGCTTTATTGACTATGCCAAAGCTTTTGACTCTGTGGATCACAATAAACTATGGAAAATTCTGAAAGAGATGGGAATACAGGCCACCTGACCTGCCTCTTGAGAAATCTGTATGCAGGTCAGGAAGCAACAGTTAGAACTGAACATGGAACAACAGACTGGTTCCAAATAGGAAAAGGAGTACGTCAAGGCTGTATATTGTCACCCTGCTTATTTAACTTCTATGCAGAGTACATCATGAGAAACGCTGGGCTGGAAGAAGCACAAGCTAGACTCAAGATTGCCGGGAGAAATATCAGTAACCTCAGATATGCAGGTGACACCACCCTTATGGCAGAAAGTGAAGAGGAGCCTCTTGATGAAAGTGAAAGAGGAGAGTGAAAAAGTTGGCTTAAAGCTCAACATTCAGAAAACTAAGATCGTGGCATCTGGTCCCATCACTTCATGGGAAATAGATGGGGAAACAGTGGAAACAGTGGCAGACTTTATTTTTTGGGCTCCAAAATCACTGCAGATTGTGACTGTAGCCATGAAATTAAAAGACGCTTGCTCTTTGGAAGAAAAGTTATGACCAACCTAGATAGCATATTGAAAAGCAGAAACATCACTTTGCCAACAAAGGTCTGTTTAGTCAAGGCTATGGTTTTTCTAGTGGTCAGGTATGGATACGAGAGTTGGACTGTGAAGAAAGCTGAGCACCAAAGAATTGATGCTTTTGAACTGTGGTGTTGGAGAAGACTCTTGAGAGTCCCTTGGACTGCAAGGAGAGCCAACCAGTCCATTCTAAAGGAGATCAGCCCTGGGTGTTTTTTGGAAGGAATGATACTGAATTGAAACTCCAATACTTTGTCCACCTCATGCAAAGAATTGACTCATTGGAAAAGACTCTGATGCTGGGAAGGATTGGAGGCAGGAGGAGAAGGGGACGACAGAGGATGAGATGGCTGGATGGCATCACTGACTCGATGGACGTGAGTTTGAGTGAACCCTGGGAGATGGTGATGGACAGGAAAGCCTGGTGTGCTGCAATTCATGGGGTCTCAAAGAGTCGGACAGGACTGAGCGACTGAACTGAAAGAAAGCATATTTATGAAACAAAACACTTGGGAATTTTCATACTTAAAACTATGTTAATTCTGAGAAATCTTACCATAGGGAATATTGCGGTCAGGGGAACCATTAAGGTTACTGAATAAAAAATGTTGCTGCTTCATCTCTATTAATACAAGCTTAATTTCCTACTTTTAAGTAATTGTTTTACTCTTCTCTGTCGTTATGAGTCAGGATGGAACTCAAAACCTTTCCCTTTCCCATGCTTATTTCTACTAAGTCTGTATTCATCCTTAAAAAATCTTTATTATACAATACTCTAGATGTCATTTATTAAACTATTAGAATTAGCATAAAAATGATATCCTAAAAATGTAGGTATTCATTTTAATGCTTCTGTTGAACCAGTAGCTGAACCAGAAGTTTAAACAAACATTTTGTGCTGTGTCCACTCTAAGACAAAAGCATCAGCTTTTACTCAAATGATATATGAGCTCATTAAATTTACCCGTTTTCCTCTGCAGTTTACACTGGTAAATCCAATGGCAATTATTTAGACGGTAACTTTAAACCTCTTTGTATAGTCATCCACAGTAATCATGTGACTTACAAGATGTGTCATTGTCTGTTGAATACTCAGTTCTTAAAAGTCTCCATTTCTCTTATCACATGTTTCCTTATTTTCTTGAGTTATTTATCTAAGCTTCTGCCCCATTATTTTCTTTTCTGTCTTTGACCTTGGTTAGACATAATACTTCTCACTTTTATAGAGAGCCTGTATAATTTTTTATTTTCCAATTTGTATATAGTCTATATGTATTTATATAAATACAGATACATTTATACACTGACATATACATATACACTGACAGAAATACAGACTTTTTTTTTCTGCTTCTGTACTTTCCCAGCTGTGTTATGGTATCTTCCATGTTTAACTGTGTTTCTTGGCTAAGATATCTGGTAACAAATATGTACAAATAATATACTATTTTCTAGAAGGTTAGACTATTATCCACAAGGGCATTTAAAATTCCAACTGTAATTTAATAGATTAGGTTTTGGATTTATTCATTTGATTTATAATAGTTTTTTATTAATTATTTAAACTGGAAACTAATTACTTTATAATATTGTAGTAGTTTTTGCCATACATTGACATGAATCAGCCATGGGTGTAAATGTGTTCCCCATCCTGAACCCCCCTCCCACATCCCTCCCCATCCCATCCCTCAGGGTCATCCCAGTGCACCAGGCCCGAGCACCCTGTCTCATGTATCGAACCTGGACTGGCAATTTATTTCACACATGATAATATACATGTTTCAATGCTGTTCTCGCAAATCATCCCACCCTCGCCTTCTCCCACAGAGTCCAAAAGTCTGTTCTTTATCTCTATGTTTCTTTTGCTGTCTCGTATATAGGGTCATCATTACTATCTTCCTAAATTCCATATATATGCATTAATGTACTGTATTAACGTACAGTACTGTATTAATGTACTGTATTGGTGTTTTTCTTTCTGACTTACTTCACTCTGTATGATACGATCCAGTTTCATCCACCTCATTAGAACTGATTCAAATGCATTCTTTTTAATAGCTGACTTATATTCCATTCTGTATATGTACCACAGCTTTCGTATCTATTCGTCTGCCACTGGGTATCTAGGTTGCTTCCATGTCCTGGATATTGTAAACAGTGCTGCGATGAACATTGAGGTACATGTGTCTCTTTCAATTCTGGTTTCCTCAGTGTGTATGCCCAGCAGTGGAATTACTGGGTCATATGGCAGTTCTAGTTCCAGTTTTTTAAGGAATCTCCGCACTGCTCTCCATAGTGGCTGTACTCGTTTGCATTCCCACCAACAGTGTAGGAGGGTTCCCTTTTCTCCACACCCTCTCCAGCATTTATTGTTTGTAGATTTTTTGATAGCAGCCATTCTGACTGGCGTGAGATGTTACCTCATTATGGTTTTGATTTGCATTTCTCTGATAATGAGTGATGTTGAGCATTTTTTAATGTGTTTGTTAGCCATCTGTATGTCTTCTTTGGAGAAATATCTGTTTAGTTCTTTGGCCCATTTTTTGATTAGATTGTTTATTTTTCTGGAATTGAGCTGCAGGAGCTGCTTGTATATTTTTGAGATTAATTCTTTGTCAGTTGCTTCATTTGCTGTTATTTTCTCCCATTCTAAAGGCTGTCTTTTCATCTTACTTATAGTTTCCTTCATTGTGCAAAAGTTTTAAAGTTTAATTAGGTCCCATTTGTTTCTTTTTGCTTTTATTTCCATTACTCTGGGAGGTGGATCATAGAGGATTCTGCTGTGATTTATGTCAGATAGTGTTTTGCCTATGTTTTCCTCTAAGAGTTTTATAGTTTTTGGTCTTACATTTAGATCTTTAATCCATTTTGAGTTTATTTTTGTGTATGGTGTTAGAAAGTGTTCTAGTTTCATTCTTTTACAAGTGGTTGACCAGTTTTCCCAGCACACTTGTTAAAGAGATTGTCTTTTCTCCATTGTATATTCTTGCCTTCTTTGTCAAAGATAAGTTGTCCATATGTGTGTGAATTTATCTCTGGGCTTTCTATTTTGTTCCATTGATCTGTATTTCTGTCTTTGTGCCAGTACCATACTGTCTTGATGACTGTGGCTTTGTAGTAGAGCCTGAAGTCAGGCAGGTTGATTCCTCCAGTACCATTCTTCTATCTCAAGATTGCTTTGGTATTCGAGGTTTTTTGTCTTTCCATACAAATTGTGAAATTATTTGTTCTAGTTCTGTGAAAAATACTGTTGGTAGCTTGATAGGGATTGTATTGAATCTATAGATTGCTTTGGGTTGTACACTAATTTTTGCTATATTGACTCTTCTGATCCATGAGCATGGTATATTTCTCCATCTATTTGTATCATCTTTGATTTCTTTCATCAGTGTTTTATAGTTTTCTATATATAGGTCTTTTGTTTCTTTATGTAGATTTATTCCTAAGTATTTTATTCTTTTCCTTGCAGTGATTAATGGAATTGTTTCCTTAATTTCTCTTTCTGTTTTCTTATAATGAATAGTTTTTTAGAAATAATTTTTCTGAAATTGTTTTCAGAAGCTTTTTGAAAGAACTTATGTTTATGGGTAAACAAATTCATCAGACTTATTATTTTTTTAAATAATTTTTATTGGAGTATAGTTGATTTACAATGTTGTGTTAGTTTCGGGTGTACTGCAAAGCGAATCAGTTACACATATATCCACTGCTTATTAGATTCTTTTCCCATGTAGAACAGAGAACTCTACTCAGTACTTCTAATGCTTATTTTGTTGTTTTTGTTATGTTTAACAACAATTGTTTTGCTCTAAGATTCTATTTAGAAAATGTTTGATATTTTCCTCAGTGATATTTTGATTCAGCAATGAAAACATCAGTAATTTAAATAATTTCATTCAGTAACCTACAGCATAACAGGGAGCATGATAAACTATTTTCTTAAATGTCAGTTTATTATGGATTAATTATAAATATAAAAATGTGAGAATACACTGCATTTACATCATTTGAAAGACATTTCTTTATTGGTAGTCTTATCTTTTTTCATTTTATTAAAATTATAGTACCTAAACATTTCTAGCTTTTCATAGTAACAGTTTGCTTATTTTGTGACACCACACACGGCAGAAAGAGAACTAAAGAGCCACTTGATGAAAGTGAAAGAGGAGAATGAAAAGGTTGGCTTAACTCTACATCAGAAAACTAAGATCATGGCTTCTGGTCCCATCATTTCATGGCAAATAGATGGGGAAACACTGGAAACAGTAAGAAACTTTATTTTGGGGGGCTCCAAAATTGCTGCAGATGGTGGCTGCAGCCATGAAATTAAAAGACACTTACTCCTTGGAAGGAAAGTTAGGACCAACCTAGACAGCATATTAAAAAGCAGAGACATTACTTTGGTGACAAAGGGCGTCTAGTCAAGGCTATGGCTTTTCCCGTCGTCATGTATGGATGTGAGAGTTGGACTATAAAGAAAGCTAGGCACCAAAGAATTGATTCTTTTAAATTGTGGTGTTGGAGAAGACTCTTGAAAGTCCCTTGGACAGCAAGGAGATCCAACAAGTCCATCCTAGAGGATATCAGTCCTGACTGTTCATTGGAAGGACTGATGCTGAAGCTGAAAATCCAATACTTTGGCCACCTGATGTGAAGAACTGGCTTATTTGAAAATACCGTGATGCTGGGAAAGATTGAAGACAGGAGGAGAAGGGGCCGACAGTGGATGAGATGGTTGGATAACATCAGCAACTCAATGGTCATGAGTTTGAGTAAGCTCTGTGAGTTGTTGATGGACAGGGAAGACTGTTGTGGTGCAGTCCATGGGGTTGCAAAGAGTCAGATATGACTGAGCGACTGAACTGAACTGTACTAATGATATATAACAATGTATTTTGCTCGAGGACATGTTTCTTCTTCACAAGAACCTTCTGACTAATAGTTTTTATTTTGAAATGTATTTTGTGGGAGTGGGTCTGGTGAGACCTTTCTATTGTTAATTCTAATCTTGTTAAGTTAAGATCTATGTTGTGGGAGTTGGTCTGGTGAAAGTATATAAGGCCTTGGTAAGACTAGTGAGTGGGGCACTCTGTATCTCCCTTCTGATGTCTATGTTAGAAGCTTTCTCTTGTCCTTTTTCACTGTAATAACTCTTCTGCCATGCAGAAGCTCTGAGTGCTCAAGCTTGGTCCCTGGTCCCAAAGTTAAATCTTCTTCAGAGATCACAGATCCCACATCATTCACTGTAAGCTATCAAATGCATCTGTGCATAAAGCTTGTTTTATGAATTTCAGGAACAGGAAGATACATAACTGTGAGGCCTGCTATGCTATCATGTCACTACTTCCCCTGCATGGTTAAAATACCTTGAGAGATTGGAATTTAGACTAGTAATTTTTTAATTAAAGTGAAGTGGCATCATATAAATACTTAATTTAACCTTACTTAATTAAATTTTCTAGGTAAATTTAGGTTTAAAAACAAAAAAAATTAAAATTTTTAAATAGTTCTGCCAACTGTGTATGTCTATAGGTGTGGATGTAGTTAAGCCTGGTCAGAATAAATACCATTGTGAAAAATCTAGGAATAAGTAAGACTAACTTTGAAGTTTTGAACTATTGACAAAGAAACAAACAGTCATCATTATTTAGGTAGGCAAGCAAATAAAGTGATGATGTTACCCAGGAAAGAAAACAGTGAAAAATTAATTTGGAATCGTAAAGAATTCTGACTAAGGAAAGATCAGA
This sequence comes from Ovis aries, assembly GCF_016772045.2. NCBI lineage: Eukaryota > Metazoa > Chordata > Mammalia > Artiodactyla > Bovidae > Ovis > Ovis aries. Next base: position 80,676,627 of record NC_056058.1, read on the forward strand.
GGAACTGATGTATATTTTATAGAAGATTAAGATTAAACTAGAAGAACAAAAAAGTTGAATTTTTCCATTCATAATTCCATTCATAATTATATGTATTCAATGGAATTCATAATTCTATTCATAAAATTGATAATTTGTTTCCATTACTGAAAATCTTGGGTAATTTTCTTTCTGAATTTAATTTCTGTATGAAACTGTATACTATGGTATTCTTAAATATCTATGCATGAATATTATCATGTTGCTCTTCAGTAACCCAGTCATGTCTGATTCTTTGTGACCCCATGGATTGCAGCATGCCATGCCCCTCTGTCCCTCAGCATATCCTGAAGTTTGCCCAAGTTCATGTCCATTGCATTGGTGATGCTGTCTAACCATCCCATCTTCTGATGACCTCTTCTCCTGCCCTCAGTCTTTCCTAGCATCAGGGACTTTTCCAATGAGTCAGCTATACACAGTTATATATACTATGTATTATTGAACTTAATGGGCAGTTTAAGGAATGTTCAAGGGTAGTTTTGCTTAACTGTGATTATTTGCTTTATGCACTGTCTTTAAAATAAAATTCAATACCAGTTTATCTACACTCTTTAGGAAAACCCCAAACAGTTTTTCCCTACTTTATTTTTCTCTGTCTGTGACCTTAATTACTCCTCTGTACTTTGGTGATTGTTGTTGTTTTTGTTGTTCAGTTGCTAAGTCCTGTCTAACTCTTTGTTACCCTTTGGACGGCACCATGCCAGGCTTCCCCGTCTTTCACTATATCCCAGAATTTGTTCAAACTCATGTCTTTTGTGTCGGTGATGCCATCCAACAATCTCGTGCTCTGTCACCCACTTCTTCTTTTGCCTTCAATCATCCCACCATTAGGGTGTTTTCCAATGAGTTGGTTCTTTGCATCAAGTGGCCAAAGTATTGGAGGGTCAGCTTCAGCATCAGTCCTTCCAATGACTATTCAGGATTGATTTCCTTTAGGACTGACTGATCTATCTCCTTGCAGTCCAGGGGACTCTCAAGTCTTCTCTAGCACTGAAATTTGGAAGTATCAGTCCTTCCAATGACTATTCAGGATTGATTTCCTTTAGGACTGACTGATCTATCTCCTTGCAGTCCAGGGGACTCTCAAGTCTTCTCTAGCACTGCAGTTTGAAGTATCAGTCCTTCAGCACTCAGGCTCTTTTATGGTCTGGCTCTCACATCTGTACATGACTACTGGAAAAACAGCTTTGGCAAGATGGACCTTTGTCAGGAAAGTAATGTCTCTGCTTTTTAATACACTGCTAGGTTTGTCATAGCCTTTCTACCAAGGAGCAAGTGTCTGTTAGTTTCACTGCTACAGTCTCTGTCTGCAGTGATTTTGGAGCACAAGAAAATAAAGTCTATCATTGTTTCCATTGTTTCCCCATCTGCTTGCCATGAAATGATGGGACCAGATGACATGAACTTAGTGTTTTGAATGTTGGGTGTTACTCCAGCTTTTTCACTCTCCTCTTTCAACCTCCTCAAGAGGTTCTTTAGTTCCTTTTCACTTACTGCCATTAGAGTGATATCATTTGCATATCTGAAGTTGTTGATATTTCTCCTAGCAATCTTGATTCCTCCTTGTGATTCATCCTCCCTGGAAATTCACATGATGTACTCTGCATTTAAGTTAAATAACCAGAGTGAAAATAACCAGCCTTGATATACTCCTTCCCTAATTTTGAACCAGTCTGTTGTTCTATGTCCAGTTCTAACTGTTTCTTCTTGACCTGCATACAGATTTGTAAGGAGACCAGTAAGGTGATCTAGTATTCCCATCTCTTTCAGATTTTCCACAATTTTCTGTGATCCCCACAATCAAAGACTTTAGCATGTTATGAAGCAGAAGTAGATGTTTTTCTGGAATTCTCTTGCTTTCTCTATAATGTAGTGGATATTGACAGCTTGATCTCTGATTCCTCTGCTTTTTCTAAATCCACCTTGTACATCTAGAACTTCTCGTTTCATGTACATCTGAAGCCTAGCTTGAAGGACTTTGAGCATCAGCTTGCTAACGTGAAATGAGTGCAATTGTACGGTAGTTTGAACATTGCTTGGCATTGCCTTTCTTTGGGATTTGAATGAACACTGACCTCTTCCATTCCTGTGGCTACTGCTGAGTTTTCCACATTTGCTGGCATATTAAGTGCAGTACTTTAACAGCATCATCTTTTAGGATTTGAAATAGCTCAGCTGGGATTCTGTCACCTCCGCTAGCTTTGTTCATAGTAATGTTTCTTGACTTCATACTCCAGGACATCTGGCTCTAGGTGGGTGACCACACCATCATGGTTATCTGGGTCATTAGACCTTTTGTGTATAGTTCTTTTGTGTACTTTTGCACCTCTTGTTAATCTCTTCTGCTTCTGTTAGGTTCATACCATTTCTGTCCTTTATTGAGCTCATCCTTACATGAAATGTTCCCTTGATATCTCTAATTTTCTCAAAGAGATCTTTAGCTTTTCCTATTCTATTGTTTTCCTCTATTTCTTTGCATTGTTCATTTAAGAAGGCTTTCTTATCTCTCCTTGCTGTTCTCTGGAACTCTGTATCCAGTTGGGTGTATCTTTCTCCTTTCTCCTTTGCCTTTTTATTCTCTTCTCAGCTATTTGTAAGGCCTCCTCAAATAACCACTTTGCCTTCTTGCATTTCTTTTTCTTGGGGATGGTTTTGTTCACCACCTCTTGTACAGTGTTATGAACCTCTATCCATAGTTCTTCAGGTACTATGTCTTTCAGATCTAATTCCTTGAATCTATTCATCACCTCACTGTATAATCTTAAGGGGGTTGATTTAATTAATACCTGAATGGCCTAGTGCTGCATTTTGGACTATTTTATTTTTATCAGAAAATTAAGAATCTAGAAGCATTATGAAATAGTGTAAAATGTTTAGGAATGTATGGATGTTTGGAAATGAAATTTCTAAAGAAAAATTTTCTCATTTGGGCAGAACATTTAACCTAAAACTAACTTAGAAGTGCTTTGAAAAGGTCTGAAAGCACATCTGTTTTTCTAAAAAAATTTAGATAATATCAATTACTAAGATAATCATTTTCTAAAAGCATAGTAACTTAAATTTAAGAATCAGGACATTTTTTAATGCCAGGAATAACTATTTGGTCTAGTTTCTCCACCTGAGTTTATGGAATAAAAATAAAATCCTTCACAGAATTGTTACATGATTTGCACTAAGTCATTAAGACAGTGATTAACAGAGTCAGGTTTAGGATCCTTGTGAAGTATTTTATTAATTCATTATAAATGTTATCTTAGTTATTTGACCATTTGGCACATGTTTTTGCTTAATCCTTTTTAGTGAAAGTATTGCTTTAATCACATTTGGTTTGAAAGCTAGTTGGCACAACATGTTTAGCACCATAGATCTAGGAATCTCCCTTTTGAAAAAATATCCCACAGTTTTCAAGGACACCTTGGAAATTCAGCTTCATATTTGCCTCTTCATCGAACTACTCCATAAGGGCTAAGTTACACCAAAGAGGCACCAAAGAGTTAGACCTTATCATAAAGGGATTTAAAGGGGTTTGCCAAAGAATGCTCAAACTACCACACAATTACACTCATCTCACATGCTAGCAAAGTAATGCTCAAAATTCTCCAAGGCTTCAATAATATGTGAACTGTGAACTTCCAGATGTTCAAGCTGGTTTTAGAAAAGGCAGAGGAGCCAGAGATCAAATTGGCAACATCTGCTAGGTCATCGAAAAAGCAGGAGAGTTCCAGAAAAACATCTATTTCTGCTTTATTGACTATGCCAAAGCCTTTGACTGTGTGGATCACAACAAAACTGTGGAAAATTCTTCAAGATGGGAATACCAGACCACCTGACCTGCCTCTTGAGAAACCTGTATGCAGGTCAGGAAGCATGTCAGTTAGAACTGGACATGGAACAACGGACTGATTCCAAATGGAAAAGGAGTATGTCAAGGCTGTGTATTGTTACCGTGCTTATTTAACTTATATGCAGAGTACATCATGAGAAATGCTGGGCTGGATGAAGCACAAGCTGGAATCAAGATTGCCAGGAGAAATATCAATAACCTCAGATATGCATATGACACCACCCATATGGCAGAAAGCAAAGAAGAACTAAAGAGCCTCTTGATGAAAGTGAAAGAGGAGAGTGAAAAAAGTTCACTTAAAACTCAACATTCAGAAAACAAAGATCATGGTATCCAGTCCCATCACTTTATGACAAATAAATGGAGAAACAGTAGAAACAATGGCAAACTTTATTTTTCTGGGCTCCAAAATCACTGCAGATGGTGACTGCAGCCATGAAATAAAGACACTTACTCCTTGGAAGAAAAGTTATGACCAACCTAGACAGCATATTAATAAAAAGCAGAGATGTTACTTTGCCAACAAAGGTATGTCTAGTCAAGGCTGTGGTTTTTTCCAGTGGTCATGAATGGATGTGAGTTGGACTATAAAGAAAGCTGAGCACCGAAGAATTGATGCTTTTGAACTGTGGTGTTGAAGACTCTTGAAAGTCCCTTGTCCTGCAAGGAGATCCAACCAGTCAATCCTGAAGGAAATCAGTCCTGAACGTTCATTGGAAGGACTGATGCTGAAGCTGAAACTCTTATACTTTGGCCACCTGATGTGAAGAATTGACTCATTTGAAAAGACCCTGATGCTGGGAAAGATTGAAGACAGGAGGAGAAGGGGACGACAGAGGATGAGATGGTTGGATGGCATCACCAACTCAATGGACATGAGTTTGAGTAAACTCCGGGAGGCCTGGCATGCTGCAGTCCATCATGTCACAAAGAGTCATACATGACTAAGCGACCGAATTGAACTGAAAGGGGTTTAAAGAAGTACAGATAAAATACTTTTTGTTAATGTATCAAAGTCTATCTAATTCTTTCTAAGATTAAGCAAATTATAGCAAAATGAAATGGGAAAGTGTGTCATGTCACAGAACTTGTTAGTCAAGTTCTCCTTCTCACCGCTGTGTATATTCAAAGAAAGGGTTTATGCTCTAGATTAATGACCTTTACCTTCTCAGTTCACCAGGTAATTAAGCAGCGCTTTACTTTCACTTTCATTCTATTCTCATTTTGACCTAGTTGCACTAGTGACCTTGTCCTCAGTTCAGTTCAGTTGCTCAGTTGTGTCCGACTCTTTGCAACCCCATGAATCGCAGCACGCCAGGCCTCCCTGTTCATCACTATCTCGCGGAGTTCACTCAGACTCACGTCCATCGAGTTCATGATGCCATCCAGCCATCTCATCCTCGGTCGTCCCCTTCTCCTCCTGCCCCCATTCCCTCCCAGCATCAGAGTCTTTTCCAATGAGTCAACTATTCTCATGTGATGGCCAAAGTACTGGAGTTTCAGCTTTAGCATCATTCCTTCCAAAGAAATCTCAGGGTTGATCTCCTTCATAATGGACTGGTTGGATCTCCTTGCAGTCCAAGGAACTCTCAAGAGTCTTCTCCAACACCACAGTTCAAAAGCATCAATTCTTCGGCACTTAGCCTTCTTCAGAGTCCAACTCTCACATCCATACATGACCATAGGAAAAACCATAGCCTTGACTAGACGGACCTTAGTCGGCAATGTCTCTGCTTTTGAATATACTATCTAGGTTGGTCATAACTTTTCCTCTAACCAATTCACCTGAAGTCACTGCAGACAATGTATTGGTAATACATTGTTAAAATAACAGTGACCTGAAAGATTTCCTGTACCATTTCATTAAAAAGTTTTTATATTTTGCTTATTTTTGTCCATTTTTCAGTTATACTAATTCAATAAAACCCCCTTAAGCAAAAAATGTCCAGGTTTTATTAAAAGTTGACCAACATAGAAAAAAATGAAGAATTTAAAAAGCTTTAAATATATTAAGAAAATGCTGAAAAAAAAATGTCATAAGTTGACAGAAGTCCATACCTGACTCTTGTACAACAATGAAAGCTTTATATTGTCTCCAAATATTTCATGACGAAGGTCATAGGCAGAGACCCTTTCATAATGCTGGTGAAAGCTGAAAAATTATAGTTTTGTTTTCTGAAAACTTATTAACCATTAAAACTGCTTTCCAATGTTTATTATTTTTAATCATGAAATTATATAAATTGTAACTAATGTTGCTCTTTCATAAACTGCTTTTCCCCACTAATATTTTTATTTTCTTAATGTTAACTAGCCTGGCAACCATAGCTAATCAACAATATAGTGTTTTACATAGATTTGAAATATTTTTAAGAAGTCATTAACTCTATTAGTATTTTAGAATTTATACCAATGAACTAATATTTATTGAGGAACCATTATATAATAGAGACCATGCTAGTTGGCCTATACTCATACTATCAGTAGTGCATAACAAACTCAGTCTCTACCTTCATTGAGCTTTATAAATATTAGATAAATTATTAAAAGTATGATGAAGCCTGTTAAGGATATTATGGGGCCTTATGAAAGACTATCTTTGAAGGTAATTTTAGAGTTTTAATTCAGATATGTTGTTTGAGTTCACTCTGAAATTAAAACTTAGTTTTCAAACCCAGTCATTTCTTATCAGTTTGCTCAGAGCAAGCTAGTCTTTTAGTTTTCTCTTTTGGCAAATTTACTTTAGAGCCACCTGATACTAACAGTTAAGCTTTTGAAAGTAATACCTATCTAAGAAAAAAAAAAGAAAACAGAATAAGAAATCAAATCTTAGTGTTTCATCATGAAAAAGAGAAATTAAACATTCACAGAGTAATTTGAAAATATCAGTAAAAGTTTGGAAACCTGTGCCTATCTTCAGTTCAGTTCAGTCACTCAGTCGTGTCCAAATCTTTGTGACCCCATGAATCACAGCACGCCAGGCCTCCCTGTCCATCACCAACTCCCGAAGTTCACCCAAACTCTTGTCCATCGAGTCAGTGATGCCATCCAGCCATCTCATCCTCTGTCGTCCCCTTCTTCTCCTGCCCCCAATCCCTCCCAGCATCAGAGTCTTTTCCAATGAGTCAACTCTTCACGCCTATCTTAGAACTTTCAAATTTGTTCCTCTATAATTATTTGTATAACTTACGGCTTTCTTGTGTCTTTCTGCCCTACTCAATTGTAAACTTTTTGAATGCATGGTGGTGGTACTTTTGGGATGGTGCCTGACTCATAGAAAATACGCAGTGAATATTTCTGAATAAGTGAAAGAATAAATACATTTTTAAGTAGATTGTTTTATAGATATGAAATAATACTTAGTATGTTCAACTTACATTTTTTTCTGTATTATGAATACTTCTGGAGTCTGTATTTTATCTTCAGTGGCCCACCCTGCCTCTGACATTGAAAGTGTTAGATTTCCAAAGATGACCTTTTGCGTTACCCCAATATAGTAAAGCCTTTGTCATTACACCTGACTCCCAGCTGTGCTGGCTAAAAGAGGAGCCTGACTTTTGGAAAAGTCTCTTTTGCACATGGATACACACATGCATGTGCACACACACACACACACACACACACACTTTTAAGAGTTTAGTGCAATGTTAATTATCCATTTATTAAGTGATTGCTGATAATAGGTTAGATCATCAACCTTCCATGTAAGATGTTAATCAGTTATTCAAGTTAGGTTATGAAAACTGGGTAGAAAATGATAACAGATATGAAAAGGGCTATTTGATGAATGGTGAGGGAAAATAATGTGTGCTTGGTCAATTAGAAATTTACTACCTCAAGATAGGTCACTTTAAGATACTGCTTATTGAGATATGGTGTGATTGAGCTTATCTGAGTTTTTTTTGCTTATCTTCATACCTGTCAGTAAGACAAACTACAGAGGCACACTGGTTGGTTATTTTCTTTGGTGAGAGGAAGAGTATGTTTTTTGAAGTTTCAAATTTACTTATGGCAGTATTTTTAGGTCTGGATTTTGGTTTTTCCCCTCAATACTTTATATCTTTTGAAATAAAACACGATGACTTATTGATTATAAACATTTATGAAATGACCAACTGAATAAAATAGCAGGAAACAGCCATAGGAGTCTGGCTACTCTGTGTTCATAACGAATAATAATACTAGGACAATTGAGTTATTTTGAATTTAGAAAACCATTAATTTATCTTACCTTTTATTTTTTTAATTTAATTTTTATGTCTCTAAGAAGATAGCCTGAAAGTTCGTCAGATTCACCTAAATAAAAGTCATTTTACAGATGTTGAACTATAATGCTGTATACCTGAAACTTATATAATAGAAAATAATAGTAGTAAACTTTTCAATTGAATAAGTAAATGAATCTCAGATCTTTTGTAAGGACACACACATTTTATCAGTAATACTTATTGCTGATATCAAATATTTCTGACACTATGATTTATAAAACAGTTTATATTATCCCATTTAATCATATTAATATCCATTTTCTCACAGAGGAACTTAAAGCTCTTTAATATGCCCAAGGTAAATGGCAGCAATAGAGATCCAGACCCAGGTCTTCTGGTTGGATTTTTCTGTATAGTTCTGAGGACCATAAGTAAATGAATTTTGATTAAAAAATAAGATACACATTTCAGAATAAGAGTTCAAGTCATCATATTCCTCATGTATAACACTATTGGATAATACATTAGGGATATAGCTAACTGTAAGACATGACCTCTAGTTGTTGGGTGTTCATAATCTATTTGAGAAAGTGGAAATATACATAAAAAGAATAACAGTACAAGATAGTATGTGTAAAATGAAAGGTTCAAACTATAAACCATAGAGTTTATAAACTATAGAGTAGGGGAGATTGCTGTGGATTGAAACTGTTAAAACTAGGAGTGACTGAAATGGCTGAAATGAGCTGTGCTGGAAGGGAACACATCGTTGAGCCAATAGAAGATAGGAGAACACTGAAGACAAGGAAAGTAAGGAACGGAAAAGGAAGGTTGAGGAACACTAGAGACCTTGGAATTCTTTATACACTGTAGCGGAAGATCGTGGGAGGTACGGTCAGAGAGGAAGGTGAGGGTTTCATTGTAGAGAGATTTGAATGCAGGACTAGGATGTTAGGACTTTATTTTATAGGTGATGTGAAACCACTCAAAGTTTTTTGTTTGAACATGGCATATTGAAAATAGCACATATTTTTTTTCATGGTCAAAGGGCCTAAAGATCAGAGCCTCCTTCATTCAATAATTTAAGAGCTAAGTAGTCATTGTCGTGATTAACATGCCTCAGGACATTAATTTTGAGGGGAGGAGGTGGGTTCAGGGGCTCTAGAGAGATGTATATGTTTGGAGGCGGATAGGAATCTCTGGTGGCAGTCTCCATTAGAGTTCCATAGATATGTGAAGTAATGCATATTAGGAAGAAGGGGGGAAATGTCCATAGCTATGAGATAATAATGAATTCCTAATAAAATGAATTATAAACCTAAAACATTATTTTTAAAACCATTGAGATTTAGATGTTTAACCATCAAAGACTTAACACATTATTGACCCAGGGATTTTTGCAGAAACTAACACCTGTGACCAGCTATATGTTATATAAGCGGATATTGAAATATCTCCTGTCAATAGTGTTCAGGTGACAAAAGATATATTGATAAATCTCTGGTCAGTAATAGATGTTTACCAGGTAGATGAACTTGTGGGGCTTAGGCAGTTTAACCAACAATGCCATTTTATTTCGCCTTTGAGAGTACCCAGGATGGCCAACTCTGAGGCATTCTCATGTCTGAACTCGTGCTGCCAAGCTCCTGCAGTTCTTCTGTCAGACAAGAAGAAGTGTGGCTTTCTGTGGAGCCACCTTTCACAATAACCAAGCTTGTATAAAGATTCCTCATTTTCTAGATGCAGTGAACCCAATTAGAACTTGAAATTCATCCCACAGCTCTCCTACTCACTATTTCAGCCATAATAAATTAATTGGCAATAGTTTTTTTTTAAATTTCCTTGAAATAGTGAAAGACATATTGTTGTGACAAAGAAACTAATGTTAATATTAAAAACTGAGAATTCTGGGTGTGGAATCTCAGGAAAAAAAAATAACAACTCTTCAGTCAATATCAAATTCAATATTATTCTGCCTGGATTTGAAACCTTGCAAATTTATTGAGTGTATCTCTGTATCTTTTTTTTCATCCAATCCTTCCCTGCATCCCATACTTAACCAATCTTGTTTCCTGCATCTTTTTCTCTCATGAACATTCCTCTATATAGCCCACATTTCTTCTCATTTCCCTTTTAACATTTGTCATGCTTTCCAACTCTGTTCAGATTCTTCCTCGCAGCTAAAATGAGTATGTATTAAGTAAACTTCATGTAAATTGATTTTTTTCCCATAAAAATGGGATGTAAAACTTGTAAGTGAAGACTTTGTCACCCTTAAAATATGTAAAGTTATAAATAATATGGGCTTCCCAGGTGGTGCACTGGTAAAGAATCCACCTGCCAATGCAGGAGACTCAAGAGACTTGGGTTCAATCCCTGGGTCAGGAAGATCTGCTGGATAAGGAAATGGCAACTCACTCCAGTATTCTTGCCTGGAAAATTCCATGGACAGAGAAACTTAGCAGGCTACAGCCCATGAGGTCCCAAAGAGTCTGACACGACTGAGCACAATGAGCATGAATATTACAGACATTTTGGAGGCTCCATAAAGTTTGACTTTGTGTGGATGTGGTTCAGACACCTTCTGTTGTATGTAAAACAGCTTTGCTTGTTTTGAGACCCAGAATCAATGTTCAAGGCATCTGGGGTCAGAATAATGTATCCAGCCTTGAGACCAAATGAAATGTGAGGACCAAACATGAGCACAAGTAGTGGATAGAGGTGGGATGGCTTCAAATTTGAGGAATGCTTGAAATGATCAATTAATAATATGTAAGTACCAGAGATTGGATTAGCACCTCTTTTTTTTTTCTGGTTTCTGAAATTGCAGGGTGAAGAGGAAAGGATAGGATAGAAATTTTTCCTTTTAAAAGTCTATATAATTATTATCAAAACTTCATTTAAAGCCATATATAAATTAAATGAATCTATTGCAGTATGATTTGCTATTACATTTATGTAGTAAGGGCTTCCCTGATGGCTCAGTTGTAAAGAATTTACCTGCAATGCAGGAGACACGGGTTCCTGCATTCCTGGGTCAGGAAGATCCCCTGGAGGAGGAAATGGCAACTCACTTCGGTATTCTTGCCTGGAAAATTCCGTGGACAGACCAGCCTGGTGGGTCACAGTCCAAAGGTTCACAAAGAGTTGGACATGACTGAGCACTCACTCATGTATGTAGTAAACTGAAGGGAAAGCTGTTTCTCATGGTGCAAAAACCAACCAAAAGAAGGATCAGTTCAGTTCAGTTCAGTCGCTCAGTCTTGTCCAACTCTTTGTGACCCCATGAATCGCAGCACGCCAGGCCTCCCTGTCCATCACCATCTCCCGGAGTTCACTCAGACTCACACCCATCGAGTCAGTGATGCCATCCAGCCATCTCATCCTCTGTCGTCCCCTTCTCCTCCTGCCCCCAATCCCTCCCAGCATCAGAGTCTTTTCCAACGAGTCAACTCTTCACATGAGGTGGCCAAAGTACTGGAGTTTCAGCTTTAGCATCATTCCTTCCAAAGAACACCCAGAACTGATCTCCTTTAGAATAGACTGGTTGGATCTCCTTGCAGTCCAAGGGACTCTCAAGAGTCTTCTCCAACACCACAGTTCAAAAGCATCAGTTCTTCGGCGCTCAGCTTTCTTCAGAGTCCAACTCTCACATCCATACATGACCACAGGAAAAACCATAGCCTTGACTAGACGGACTTTGTTGGCAAAGCAATGTCTCTGCTTTTGAATATACTATCTAGGTTGGTCATAACTTTTCTTCCAAGGAGTAAGCGTCTTTTAATACATTTGGTTTAACCAGTAAATAAGTTTATATGTAGCCCCTTTTCCTTATGGCAGTGTTACAGTGGTCTGCACTGTAATTGTGAAGAGAAATGTAGAAAAATGGAGCAGTGAACTGAACTAAAACTCTTGGTTATACAGAACTCAAGTTCTTTGTGATACATCATGGTCATCACCAAGAAGTTTAAACTATAGAAATAATGGTAGTAAATTATTGGATTATGTTTTCCCACATACACAGTTGTCAACTAAATATTTACTGGCAAGTATGAAATAATTCATTAACCTGTTCTGTAAGCTTGAAGAAGTCCCACTGTATGTCCTTGAGGGTGTCCCAGTCACCCACTCATATCAAACCTTCACTTTCGACAAATATAAAGATTCCTGAGGTAGGAATGGCAGGTTTTCATGGCATCAGACAACTGTAATCATCCAGAAGTCACAACTAGACAGAAAACTACTTCACGATTTAGGAGAGTACATCATCTCTAAGAATAAACAGACCTCATTAAATTCTTATAACCTGTCCATAAAATGGAGGGAGTATCTTTAGCCAATCTGGGTATCTAAAATGCCTCTGCTTTTACTCATGAGAGCTCTTATGCAGTATTCATCCACTTGTTTTCATGACCTGTTTTCACCAATAGATACACATTTTTGTCATTAGTTGTTGACATGCAAATAACGAAGGTGCCTCTAGTAGCCTCCTTAAGTATATGGACTTTATTATTAGAATCCCACAAAATTGTTCCCAGTCTGTGATTCTTGTGTAGATGCAACACTCTTACTAATACACACCTTTAATCACATTGCATTTTAAAGTAAATTCTTGGCATTATAAAAATAATATAACCTTTCAACATATAAAATACCCTGTTGAGTGCCAAAGTGTAAGTTGTTATCTGGAGTTTTGGAATTAATGGCAGAACTTTTATGTAACTTTATTTTTAAAAAATTCACCTTACGTTTTAATTTAAACTTAACATTCTTTCCTCATAAATGTCCAACATGTAATTAAATGAAATCTTTCTCCATTTTACAAGTCTATCTACAATTGAAACATCCTCTAACTCTGACACTTCTGCTAGTTTTATTCATGGACAAGATTGTACTTTGTTGATTGCTTATGCAGTTGATTAAACCCTGTATGAGAGCTGACTGGGTAAGAAATCAGGAAACCAGAATTATCTTACTTAGTCATCTCATAGCTTTATAAGAATAAAGGAATCATTCAGCTGGAATATGTTCAGAGAAACATTTTTTTTTTGATTTATCTTTCTTTACTCCCAATACATTTAAATAAAATAATGTATAAGAAATCAACTAGAACTTATGTGTCTTTAAGCAGGTTTGGAAAGTAAAATATGCTTTGATGGGCATATTTTATCAAGAAATAATTTACCCACCAGGCAGAAATATTTTTTGATTGTCATAATGATAAAATATAAAAGCAAAAGCTGTGTGATTTGGGCAAGTTTCTTAACTTCTCTAAATTCTTAGTTTCCTCATAAGTAAAATAAAGTTCACAGATTTAAAGATTAATAAGATAATATTTTAAAAACCCATAGTAATGTGTCAAGCACTGCATTCTCAAAAATGGTAGTTATATCCAGGAAAAAAAAAAAACAAAAAACATTTCTAGAAAGGGATCAGTAGTGTCTGAGTGATGTCAGGCCACTCAGAGAAGCTTGGACTACATAGAATGAGGACCCAAAATGCAGCGTTTTCTAGAATGTGACACAAGCATGCCTGAACAACTATTTACCCTGCAAACTAACACACTAAAATTAATAGAGCTTTGGGAGAAAAAGTTAAGGTTTGGACAGAGCACTTAAAATCTATGTAGTTTTACATTATTGTTGTTAGTTCTCTAGTTATAATCCTAACAAAAATATTAACCCTATTAGGAGAGCTGTGACCTTTTCACCAAACGTCACAGTCAGCTAAACCTTTGGGTCATCACAGTTCCTCTTAAGCGAAAGAGGTGGGAATTACTGAACACATTTGATTATGCTAGTTTCATCAACAAGTTAAATGTCTGAGTGGAGATACAGGGAGAAATGTCTTCACAGATTCTTCAGTTCTGATTGCATCTTTGCAGAGAGCTTAACTTTTGAAAAGTGTAGGGTTCTTGATTTCACTAAACCAGCCCCTTTTTTAGTGCTAAAGTGATGGACTTATATAGGATTTTTAGCCCTCATTTCTACTTTTTAAGGCTTTTATACATTGCTAAGATTTTCTTTTTCATTGTGATGGAAGCTTGCTCCTGATCACTTTAAAACATTAACAAGCTGGGAAAAAAATCACATGAACCAACAGGACAATCCGAAGTCCAAATTATGTTGATATTGTTCATTATTTACCAATAACAGAGGAGCTCTTTTATTTTACAGAAAAATGTGTGATAGCAGAATATACTATGTATTGAGTGAAAGAATATTCTGAATTCCCCTTAAGCTCTTTGCAATTAAGTTGTTCATAGAAAAAAAAGGGAATATAAATCAAGCATATTTCTTTTGTTGCTTATATTTTGTGTATATCAAATATTTTTTAGGGTAATTTAGTGGGTTAACCATATTAGCAATATGTTAGTACTTTCTTCCATTTTTCTTGTATTTATTCCCTATAGTTGGCTGAGAAGTTTATGAAAATTATCTCTAGATCACTAATGGAAGTCCCCATTCCTGCTGATAATTGTTGTTTTCCTATCAGTTTGATTCATTATCCCTGTAGCAGTATCTCCCCCCAACCTCTTTAGATGTGCCTCTAATTCACTTTTATTTATGCATTTCAGAAGTTGTTGCTCAAGATAGGGAAAGACCATTTTGATCAAGTTGTTCCATATATATAATATATTTTAGGTTTTATATTGGTATTGAAATATTACATACTAACTACTCATTTCATCAAATTGAATAATCTTTTTTTATTTATTTTTAATTGAAGAATGATTGCTTTACAATATTGTGTTGGTTTCCGCTATACCTCAACATGAATCAGCCATAGGTATACCTGTGTTCCCTCCCTCTTTAACCTCCCTTCCGCCTCCCACCGCATCCCACCCCTCTAGGTTTTTACAGAGCTCCGATTTGAGTTACCTAAGTCATACAGAAAATTCCCATTGGCTCTCTGTTTTACATACGATAGTATATCTGTTTCCATGTTACTCTCTCCATTCATCCCACCCTGTCCTTCCTCTCCCCACCTCTGTGTCCATCAGTCTGTTCTCTATGTCTGCATCTCCATTGCTACCCTGCAAAAAGGTTCATCAGTACCATCTTTCTAGATTCCATATATATGTGTTAATATATGATGCTTATTTTTATCTGACTTTTACTTCACTGTGTCTAATAGGTTCTAGGTTCATTCACCCTGTTACAACTGACTCAAATGTGTTCCTTTTTATGACCAAGTAATATTCCATTGTATACATGTACCAAAGCTTCTTTAACCATTCATCTTTTGATAGGCATCTAGGTTGCTTCCATGTCCTAGCTATTGTAAACAGTGCTGCAGTGAACATTGGGGTACATGTGTCTTTTTCAGTTTTGGTTTCCTCAGGGAGTATGCCTAGGAGTGGGATTGCTGGGTCATATGGTAGTTTTATTCCTAGTTTTTTAAGGAATCCCCATATTGTCTTCCATAGTGGTTGTATCAATTTACATTCCCACCAATAATACAAGTGGTTTCCTTTTTCCCCACACCCTCCTCAGCATTTATTGTTCGTAGGTTTTTTTGATGATTGATGTCCATGCTGACCTGTGTGAGGTGATATCTCATTGTAGTTTTCATTTTCATTTCTGTAATACTGAGCAATGTTGAACATCTTTTCAGCATCTTTTCATGTGTTTGTTAGCCATCTGTTTGTCGTCTTTGGAGAAATTTCTGTTTAGGTCTTTTGCCCACTCTTTGATTGGGTTGTTTGTTTTCCTGGTATTGACTTGTTTGAGCTGCTTGTATATTTTGGAAGTTAATCCTTTGACAGTTGTTTCATTTGCTATTATTTTCTTCCATCCTAAGAGTTGTCTTTTCACCTTGTTTATAGTTTCCTTTGTTGTGCAAAAGCTTTTAAATTTAATTAGGTCCCACTTGTTTATTTTTGTTTTTATTTCCATTACTCTAAGAGGTGTGTCATAGAGGATCTCACCATGATTTATTTCAGAGAGTAGTCTGCCTGTGTATTCCTGTAAGAGTTTTATAGTTTCTGGTCTTACATTTAGGTCTTTAATCTCTTTTGAGTTTATCTTTGTGTATGGTATTTGGAAGTGTTCTAATTTCATTCTTTTACATGTAGCTGTCCAGTTCTCCCAGTACCACTTATTGAAGAGACTGTCTTTTCCCTATTTGTATGTTCTTTGTCAAAGCTAAGAAATCTGAATAAATTTGTAAAAATAGTTTTGCTCTATTTTAATTGTGCCACTTTATATAGGTGTTAAAGCAGCAAATTGATACTGTACTAAAAAATGCATAATTTTTATGTGATTTAATTTTAGCTACTGTAAGAAGAGATGATTCCATTATTTCAAGTCCTGATATCCCTGATATTGCACCAAGTAGAAAGAGGAGGCAGCGAATGCAAAAAAATCTGGGGACAGAACCTAAAATGGCCTCTCAGGAGCAACAGCTTCAAGAAAAGGAAAAGTAAGTCATCTTATTCTTTGCTAAGTAGTGAGGTGGCATTTAAACAATCTACATAGTCTTCAAATTATCGTTTTATTTCTGAACTTACTTCAGGCTATTTTTAGAACAAAAATAATGATTTTGGAGATTGTAAAGTGTTTGGATCAATACATTTTCTCTGGTGTTTAGTTAATTCCTATTAAAATTTAGAGCAGATGTGCTAAAAATATAGCAAATTTTTTTCTTGTGGTTTTTATGGATTAATTAGAAGTGGCATGCTTAGTCATTCAGTAGTGTCAGACTCTTGGCAACCCCATGGACTGCAGCATGCCAGGCTCCTCTGTCCAAGGGGATTCTCCAGGCAAAAATACTGGAGTGGGTTGCCATGCCTTTCTCTAGGAGAAATGGCATGTAGGATACTAAAAAATATTAGAATCCAGCTTGTGTTCACTAAAGTGTTTTGATCTAATTTACTGCTTTGAAGAGACTCATAGAACATTCAACTTAGCCACTTGATTTGATTCTGCTTGATACTGTTTCAAGTAAAATGTCTCTTGCTAGTCATCTACTTATTTCTCTTAGATTTTGGAATTATACACTGAATTTGTGCTGCTTTTCACTTTTTGGTTCAGACTGTCCTTCTTCAGTAAACATCCCAAATTGGTTGTCATGAGTTGAGATGTTAGGATAACAAACATTTCATTGAGGCAAAAAGTCTGCATCAAACAGATTTTTTCTCAGTTTTTATTTTAAATATGGCAAATATAGTCCATGTGAATAAAAATTGTTGAAGTCCTCAAGAACTTTTGAAAGCGTAAAGGTATCCTGAGAGCATGAAGTTTAGGATTCTGATATAGACAAAGAGGATGACAAGGCAGGCACAGTGTATACCTTGAAGAAACTGAGCCTGACAGGAGAGACGTTTCAAATTTCTTGCATAAAAGTATCCGTTGTACAGTTAATAGTAGTATTGTTTTGTTTGTTTGTTTATCATTGGGTTTTGTGTTTATGGTCGCATTACCATGGCATAATTAACCCTTATATCTGACTAAACTTAGCTGGGAAGCCTGACTTCATTACTTGTTTTCAATTTTAAGCATCTGCTGGATTTCAAACATTTTTTGTCAGACCGTCGCAATGATATTTCCTCTGTCTCCTGCAGTAGCCTCTCAGTAGATTTTGCATTCATTGTATGACTACCACATGATTTCACATCGTCTAAGGAAATGCATAGTAGATACAATTTTGTTGAGAATAAATAATTTTGACTATGACTTGCCTACATTCATTGATTCATCCTTTTGTGTATCTTTCTTTTATGTTTACATGCTGAGCAAACTAGATACAGCCCCTGATGTCGTAAAGCTTAGTCTATGTGAGAGAAAACAAACATTATTCCTAGATATGAGGAGTACAGTAGTGGAGTAGAGAGCAGAGACTTAGGCAGAGGAAGCAGCCTGTGAGCACGTACACAAGGGGGACTGTGTGAGGGCTTTGGGAATGGAGGTGGCACAGAACGGGGGGAGTACAGTGAGGCTGAGGCTGCTCAGAGGCCAGTCCAAGCTGGGCTGTGTGGGACCTTGATAAGAATTAAGCTTTTTCTCATGTATATGACAGCATTTCTGTTTTGCACATCACAGATGACTTTTCTTCTTGGGTTCCCTTGCTTTTTGCTTTTTGAGTTATTGAAATATTAGATTCACTAGATATCTCTGATATTTCAGTCATTATAGTGTCTTCTTACATATAGTCATTTAAACTTATATAAAACTATTATACTTCATTTCATTTTCATTTTTTAGCTCGGCTTTCAAACTGCTAAATGTTGTACAGTTTTGGATTCCCAATAATAAAACTCATTCTTCTGAAACACAGGAAACTAGAAAATTGAAAACATACTGAAACTTATGTAGAGTACTCACAGGGATAATAGTTTAATTTGGCATGTGTTAGCAGTCCTGAGGTGCAGAATTGTACTGACATTTTGCCTTTTTCTTTTTCCTGTGGTAAATATACAGTTTTTTTTTTCTTTTAGGAATATTTTTAGATCTTTTGATGATTTCTTGTTTTTAATAAGACTCTGAAATCCTTGAGTCTGGTATATATTGATAAATATTCATTAAAAATTTGAGTGTGACTAATCCATTCAATATGATTTTACTTGGGGAGCCCTCATCCTGTTCTGTTGAATAGCATCAGCACTAAGAGTTATTATTCAGTATAACCATGTGCTGTACACTCCTTGCTATTTACTATCTTACATCACTTGAAATTATGATTTGTAGAGTTGTTTGGTATATCCTTTTAATTTCACATATTTAACAAAATGAACCAGGTGGCAAAGACTATAGAGACTGTGAAATTATTTTCATCCTTATACATACTTTATTAATATCATTATATAAAATTCTGAGTGTAAATAAAAACATTGCAAAATTATTTTCTATAAATATACAATGGCACAGTATATATCTAAATTAATACCATATTCACTTAGTTTAAATTATTAATGCTTTTTCATGTAATAACTAAGAAAGAATTTTTATTTCAGGTTTTTCTAAATTTAGGGTCTCTTACTTTTTCAACATCCCTAAAAATCTAATATAATAAAAGTCTACTAATGCCATTGTGTTGGTATGACATGAAATCACTGTGACTAGGTGGACTAGTTGTGTTATTTTAACAAAATGAATGACCCGGTCGTTATTCACTTATTTGTCTAAATCGAGTCAGTGTCCCAATCTTATTGAAATAAGCAGTCAGGTAACAAAATGAGCCAACTAACAAAATGCTCAGCCCAAATGATTTAATCAACACTTTAATGTCTGTAACTTCTTCAACTATTTCAGCCCACTTCTTCCCACCTAGAAATTATGCTTTACCTTCTAATAGCTGTTCTGTTTCTTTTCTCTATAGATTCTCTTTATCAAAAGCAAATTACTTTTAAGAGATACTGAAATTAGTATCTGAACAAGAGACCTATAAATGAAAACTTTGTCTCAGAGTCAGGGTTCCAGATCCTGGGAGAGGTGGCTAAGAAAAGAGCCAAACCCAAGTTACAGCCAAATAAGTTTGTGCTAGAGACCAAGACAAGGAGCCAAACACCAGGCTACACCATACAGACCTAGTTACCAGAACCTGGGTATAAAGTTCTTAATAGAGCAGGAACAAGGATTATTGCAAATCTCAAGCAACTTTAACTTAATTTTGAGCTCTTCCTTAAATGACCCTTGACTAGAAAAAGCATTAGCTTCTGTGGTCAAAAGAGCTGCTAAATATATAGGTAATAACAAAATGCCTCTAGCTCTGAGATTTGGATAAGTGAGGAAAGAAAGTCAGATGTTTATTGAAGTTAAATTGATATTGAGTACAGAGGTTATTCTTTATGGTATCATTTACAGACTTCATTCTATACAGTTATATAAATAAAAGTGAAAGTGAAGTCATTCAGTCGTGTCTGACTCTTTGTGACCCCGTGGACTGTAGCCCAGCAGGCACAAAGGGTTTCATATTCAAATAAGTTTTAAAATTGCTGCATACCATATCACAACAAACTAGGAAAATTCTTCAAGAGATGGGAATACCAGACCACCTTACTTGCCTCCTGAGAAATCTGTATGCAGGTCAAGAAGCAACAGTTAGAACCAGACGTGGAACAACAGACTGGTTCCAGATTGTGAAAGGAGTATGTCAAGGCTGTATATTGTCACCCTGCTTATTTAACTTATATGCAGAGCCCATCATACAAAATGCCGGGTTGGATGAAGCACAAGCTGGAATCAAGATTGCCAGGGGATATATCAATAACCTCAGATACTCAGATGAGGCCACCCTTATAGCAGAAACCAAAGAAGAACTAAAGAGACTCTTGATGAAAGTGAAAGAGGACAGTGAAAAAGTTGGCTTAAAGCTCAACATTCAGAAAACTAAGATCATGACATCTGGTCCCATCACTTCATGGCAAATAGATGAGGAAACAATGGAAACAGTGAGAGACTTTATTTTGGGGGGGCTCCAAAATCACTGCAAATGGTGACTGCAGCCATGAAATTTAAAGACGCTTGCTCCTTGGAAGAAAAGCTATGACCAACCTAGACAGCATATTAAAAAGCAGAGGCATTACTTTGCCAACAAAGGTCTGTCTAGTCAAAGCTGTGGTTTTTCCAGTAGTCATATGTGGATGTGAGAGTTGGACTATAAAGAAAGCTAAGTGCCGAAGAATTGATGCTTTTGAACTGTGGTGTTGGAAAAGATGCTTGTGATTCTCTTGGACTGCAAGGAGATCCAACCAGTCAATCCTGAAGGAAATCAGTCCTGAATATTCATTGGAAAGACTGATGCTGAAGCTGAAACTCCAATACTGTGGCCACCTGATGTGAAGAACTGACTCACTGGAAAAGGCCCTGATGCTGGGAAAGATTGAAGGTGAGAGAAGAAGGGGATGACGGAGGATGAAATGGTTGGATGGCATCACTGACTCGATAGACATGAGTCTGAGCAAGCTCCAGAATTTGGTGATGCAGCCTGGCATGCTGCATTCCATGGGATTGCAGAGAGTCGGACACAACTAAGTGACTGAACTGAACTGATATAGCTCCCATGCTCCAACCCCTAAAACTTTATAGTTTATATATTAATGAAGATTTGTATATTAAAGGATCTAAAAAGTCCATAGTAAATTATTCATTTGACTTGTTTAATCACGGTTCAAAAGTACTTGACGCATAGTACCCTCATGCAGTCCACCACCCTCTCTCCCAAAAAGGGCTTAGTGACAGTCCAAGGGATAGCATTATTTGGGGCCATAGTTTGGGATATGAACTCTCAAAATTCTCAGACATTAGTGATTTTAAATATATAAGAAACTTCCAACCTTAATTAGAGTTTTGGGCATTACATTTATCTCAAGAACGAAATTTTAGTTTGTATATTGGAAACCTTCTTCCCCACCTCCCAATCTTCCCATAAATCTACTACTTGTCCAACTGTTCGATCATCTAGGAGCAGCAGGGTTATTTTCTAAGAGAATTTTAGTGATTGGAACAAATTTGTACACCTCTAAAGGAAGGAGTTCAACATTCTCAACTGTAAGATGAAACCATTAAAATAGTTTGAATAGACATGTATGTTCATACTGTTTATAATGTCTAGATGTCCATAGATGAATGGATTGTGGTACATATACACAATGGAGTATTACTCAGCCGTTAAAAGAATTCATTTGAATCAGTTCTGATGAGATGGATGAAACTGGAGCCGATTATACAGTATACTAACACATATATATGGAATTTGGCAAGATATTGTGTATCTTTTGGAGAATGACATTCTAACATGTATACTATCATGTGAATTGAATCGCCAGTCTATGTCTGATGCAGCATGCTAAATAGTTTGGGCCAAAAGTACAATAGAATACTTGTATAGTCTTTAGATAATTTTATATACTCTTTATTCCCGTATGATAGCAAGTAAAAATATATATGTTCACATATCTCAGGCGTGATTTTGTCTTCTTTGTGATGGATGTCTTCTGAAAACACAAGCGTTCTACAGTATTCTTCCAAACAACCTTAACATATTGTGAATTTGTAACTTTTCAGAGATGTTGCTTCTTGAACTAAAAGGAAGAAGTTTTAACTGTGTGTTCTGAATAAACTTTCAGTAGTCCCATTTAGTAGCTGTGTAGCTGCAATATTTTAGGTGATTGGTGGGTTGTAAATCACATGTGTGTGTGTACATTCATGCAAACACATGCACACCCCTAGGTTAAGTTCATGATTTAATTATGCATGGTTGCATGATATTATCATAGTCCGTGTGGCTACACAGAGCAGGAAACAATGCAGCACATCTTAGCAGGTATTTCTTCACTTCTTTGGAGGGGAATGTGGTAATGTATCGCCACCACTGATACATTTTATATAAGATACAGTCTACTACTCAAAGAAGCTCAGTTCTTGCCTTTTTATACTAGAAGCTAACAGCGTCATCTTGGATGAGATTGTACAATCCATGTACTTCTGTTCAGAGAAATAACTATACGCATCAGGCTTTCCTGGCTCTGACCCAAAGTTCTCATTTTATACTCTGAGGGCAAACTTCTCTGTTACTCCACGTATCTCTTGACTTCCTGCTTTTGCATTCCAATCCCCTATAATGAAAGGGACATCTTTTTGGGTGTTAGTTCTAGAAGTTCTTATAGGTCTTCACAGAACCGTTCAACTTCAGCTTATTCAGCATTAGTATTTGGGTCATAGACTTGGATTACTATAATGTTCAATGATTTGCATTGGAATCAAACCAAGATCATTCTGTAATTTTTGAGACTGTACGCAAGTACTACATTTTGGACTTTTTGTTGACTATGAGGGCTACTCCTTTTCTTCTAAGGAATTCTTGCCCACAGAAGTAGATATAATGGTGATCTGAAATAAATTTGCCCATTAATTAAATTCTTGTTCATTAATTAAATTTGACCACATCCAGTTTACCTTGATTCATGGACCTAACATTCTGTGCTATATTGTTCCTTACACATTGGGCTTTACTTTCTCCACCAGACACATCCACAGCATAGTGCTGTTTCTGCTTTGGCCCAGCCTCTTCATTCTTTCTGGAGTTATTTCTCTGCTATTCGCCAGTAGCATATTGGACACCCACCGACATCAGGGGAGGGCGGGGCGCATCATCCAGTGTTGTATCCTTTTGCCTTTTCATACTGTTCATGGGGTTCTTGAGGCAAGAATACTGGAGTGGTTTACCATTGCTTAACCTTTAGAGATGTCTTTTTTTCTCTGATATTTATTGATTATTGGCATTTCATCTTTTGGTTATTATCTATCTATAATCTCAGCTAATTTTCAGTGGAAGTCTTTGTGCCCTACTGCTTCGTTTAAAAATGTTAATTTTATGTTACCCAGAGTATCATTTGCCTTTTAATTATTATTAATGACATTTTGTATTTATATGAGTTATTAGGCAAATCCATCTCTCAATAATAATGATAATATTTAACATTCATTGAATACTTATGATATAGACATTGTGGTAAACTCTTTATATTCCTTTTATATGTTTCACTAAACTATGCTCATTTTATAGATTAGGAAGATTAAACCTAGAGATATTAGATAACTTGCCTGAAGACAAAGATACATCTGTGATTTTGAATGTAGGATCATCTTATTCCAAATACCATACTTTTTAGCTACTTTATTATACTGGATGATAATAACTGATATTTAGTTTGAATATTGTGTGCCAGAAGTTGTGTTAAGCAATTAAATTCCTTTAATTTCTTTAATTCTTACAACAACTCAATGAGTTAGGGCTCTGTATTTTAAAAGGTCAGTAAATGTGAGATGCAGTGACTTTTGACTGCTTGTTTCTGCAGTACACAGTAGAGATAGGACTGCGTCTGTGAGTATAGAGAGTGGTTTGGTAATACCTCCTGCCTGCCTTTCAACATGGATGTGAGGGTTCGATGAGATCCCATGTATGTAGCACTATCTAAGTAGTAAGCTCTAAGAATATGATGCATTGTTATTTTTAAAGCACTGTTTTCCCTGGGCTTTAGTCTAAATCTTGGAAATCTGTTCCTGGAAAGTAAACTGTATTTATGGAGTTTTTAAACCTTTAGTGTTTCCTTTCCTCATAATTCTCATGGAAATGAGGATTTCCAATAACCTTCTATGTGTTAACTCAACAAATCTCCTTTCTGCCCATTTAGCAGTCAATAAGATAATATTAAAGGACAATAACCAAATTAGAAGACCAGGTTTTTAAAGCAAATGGGAAGAAAGGAAGAGAGGAAGGGAGGAAAGAAGAAAAAAAGAAATGTGGGGGAAGGGAGAGAGGGAGTAAGGGTAGAAAGAAGGATTTATGTTTTATATATATTTAATTTCTAACTCATTCAAAAATTTACTCATTTTAACAATTTATTTATTTACATCTGCCAATATAGAATATGGTAGTTGCCCAGCCTGTTCTTTCAAAAAGAATATGTAAAATAATTATGCTCCAATTAAATAAATTAATTAATTTTAAAAAATCTGTTTTCATGTTTCTGCCTTGATTCTTAAGAAAATACCTAACAATTTATTGTGTGCTTTTTTTTTCTAGTTTAAACCTCAGTATATTTGATGTGTGTGTGCATGTGTGTATTTAATTTTTATGGATAATATAATTCATCAGATTCAAATATCTAATTCTTGAAGATTTTCGGTAACTGAACTTTAAACTTCTTCAGTGTCAAGTTAGGGACGTTAAATGTTTGTGCAATTGCTATATGTTTACTTTGGTCATCATTAGCAAACCTCATTTTTTACACAACTTTAATTTTATCATAATGTTTATCTTAGTTGCAAAAGTAAATACAGTGGTGGTTTTAAAACGAGATAGGTTTTTATTAGCTTCACTGAGTGTTTACCTAACTGTTCAGGCCGTGGTTTTCACTTTCCTTGCTGCGCGATTTGATTAATGGCCCCCTGGACTTGTTCCAGAATATACTGATTATGGTCAGTATATTTCAAAGATGATTTATTAATTGTGTTTGCAACTCAAAATAATTAAGTAAAGATTGATCATATGCATTATTATAGGTTTGCCAATAAAATCAGCAATTACACTTTATGATAAAGGTTGCCCAAATGGCCATTTTTTAACCATACAGAAAGGACAAAATATTAATATTTTAAAAATTATACAGTATCAGCCACAGTGTTGTGGCCTTTTACATCATGATTATTAAATATGTGAGAAGCTTAGTCTTATAAGAACATGTATTTTAAGTTCTTTTTTAACATAATTTCAAAATAATATGTTTCAATGGAGATTACATAGATGTTTAAATACAGTATTTCCATGTTTATAACTCATTCTGGAAACAGCCCTTACTACAATTCCCTCAGGCTATTATAAGCATTTAGATTTCAAATTAGTGACAGACTTGGATTTCTGTTTTTAAAAAAATTTTAATAGGGAGCTGTTATAATCCTTCTGTGTTTTAGGTAGAGGGACTTTATCACATATTTCATATATATTATGTTTCTATCACTTGAAAGACTTTCTCCCATAAAATTTTTCTAAATTTAACTTGACAGTAGTTATTGTTTCAGACATTTTAAGTACTCTGTCAACACAGAATAATGTGTAAATATTCATTATACCTGGTCAAAGGGGTTATTAATCAAAGGAAATGACTCCTTGTTCATAATTTATACTTTAATATTGAAAGAAATAGAGATATATTTATTTTTTCTTATTTGGCATACTATATTCAAAATTTGTTTTAACTGAAATTGTATAACTTAAATCATCTACCGTGATCTATAACTAGATGTTAAATAGATATTTCTTTTGTATTAAAACATAAAGAAACTAAATAAAATGTTTTATCAAAATAGAATTGAAGACTGTTTCATGTTCTAAGCTTGTATGAAAGTATAAACTACCCACGTCAAAATAAGAAAAGAGAAACTCACAAGTAATTGAGATCTTGGCAAACAGTAAAAACATCAAATATGAGAACAAAGAAATAAGAAATGAATAAACACAAAATCTAAATAAATTAAAAGTATATAACTATTCATAAGCATTATTTCATAATTTTGTTCAGTTTTGGTAAGCAGGTTCCTCCCTATCAGGAACAGAATGTTAAAGTAAATGTGTGGAGAAACAGTCTGGAAGATGCATAGAAATGTAGATTAAACTAGCAAAGTCGACAGAATTTGGGACTCCAATGCTAAGCTGATTTACTTGAATTTCTTTTATGAATGCAACAATGACTTGCTAAACATTTTGAGCTAAAGGATAGCAAAATGAACTGCACTTTAGGCAATTTTTTCTGGAAACCATACATTTGAAGGAGGGAATGTTTACAAATTGGCAATGAAGCTAGGATACCACAGTGGGCCAAGAAAAATTATCTGAAGAAAAAATAATGATTGTAGGTATGAGCATGATTTAAAAAAAAAAGAAAGGGATGGATTGAGAAACACTGGAGGTTGCTGTCCTTTCACTAGGGAAGAACTGGGAAGCCTCATCAGCTATTGAAAGCTATTTGTTAAACACTGTCTTTATAAAAGTAAGTCATCTGTCTTACTTTAGGAATCAGCCTACCACAAAGACTGGATAAACAAAACTTGGTGGCCGTGGGCATTGACTTCCCAAAAGACTGGAAGAGTTTCTTTTGTCAGGCTGGCATATTTATACACTCAACTATATAGACATACACTACATTAATTTTATATTATTTCACTTCTTTTTTAATTCAGTTTTTAACTTAATTTTTAGCATATAGGAAAGTATTTTAATCAGTAAACTATGTCTAAATCACATTTTGAAAAATGCTGTCATTCTGGAGTATGTACTATATAGCCTCTGAAAGCCTTCCTTGATGTAGCTGGTGTTCTTGTTAACCTCAGTCCCAGGGAGATATTCCTTTCGGACATATACTTTCATTGCAGTTTGAAATTATGGGATTTTTCTCGCTTGGAGATATATTCTCCTTATGGACTACAGAGAAAAATCAACTTTTTCACTGCCACAATCTGTTATGGATGTCTTGATTTTATAAAGTGTTTTGCCTAGGGCCAAAATACATAAGTTTTGTAGGAATTTCCAGACTATAGGGGATAAAATGGGAATTGTATTCACAAATGAATTTGGCAAACTAATGAGGTTATGAAATAATGATATAAAGGCAAACAGACTTATATATCCAGAAACCATGAAAATAATACTTCTTTATTTATTGTGGTTTCTTTTTGGTTAAGCAATAAATGGCACATATAAAGCACAGAAACTATTAAAGAAAATATTTCATTTGTTCTTAACTGCTGTATGTGCGAGTAAGACAAATGAAATCCTCCATACTCTTACTGAATAATAACATCGTCTTTCAGTCTAAAGCATGCTTTTGGAGTCTTCGTATAGACTGTTGGGAGCATGCATGAGTAATTTCTAAAGGAGGAAAAAAACCCAGCCTAGGAAAGAAAATTTGCCATTATAGATTATCGTTAGTTATGGCTACAATCCTCTGTATCTTATCTCACCCTTAGTATAGTAATGGAGAATCTACTATGTGCCGAGCACTATGCCTGGTGCTGAGGCTATAGCACCAAATAAGACAGACCAGGTACTCCCCCTGTGAGAGGATAGGATATAGTTGAAGAAATGGATCAGTAATTACAATCCAGTGTGATAATGAAGCCATGTGATATAAGAGGTTCAGGTACATTTGGAATGCTTAACTAAATTGAATACAAATAACACAAAGTAAAAATTATTACCTTTTTTCCAGTTAACCCAGGATGGACATACAGATAGATGACTGCAAATGAGAAAATATATTACATGTAGAGTTCAAAAAATTAATCTCCAAAGTTGGGGATTTAATGCAAATCAGCCATTACCAAAAAACTCTACAACTAGCATGATACCTGGTGCGTAGTAGGTACACTATAATCATCAAGTAAATTAAGTAATAAACAGATCTCTAATGAGATAAAAGAGATATTAAAGTAGATTTCACGTGGTTGAGTCTTCCACTTCTTTTAAATGTTTCTACCATGTACACAGTAATGACAGCCTGAAATTAAGTATCATCCTGAACTCCTCCCTCTTCCTCATACCCACATCCAGTCTAGCCACTCATCTCATACATTCTGTATTTAAAATGTCTCTTGTTGCTTGCTTCTACTGCTACTAAGCTAGGGTAAACCCCAATCATAGTTCACCTAAATACTGCAATGTGCTCATTCTTGGCCTCCCCATTTCACTTCTCCATCCTCTAATTCATTCTCCACATAGTGAACTTCAGAAAACAGAAATTTTATCTTTGTACTTTTCCCTGTCTCTCCCTGCTTCCTATACTTTCCCTAAACTGTTCCAATGGCTTCCCTTTGGAAAATTGAAACTCATTACCATGCTCTGAATGACCTTGCCCTACCTCTTGAACTAATTGTGTGATTCACTCATTTGTTTAACAAAGATTTGGGGAGCACAGGCATATACAGTCAGTTCTCATTCATAGTAGTTATGTTCTGTCAAGTTTCTGGGAACGTGGAATTAACAAAGACTGTATCATTGGCCCAAGGAGAAACATGGGGTTAGATTCCTGGAGCCTCTGGTCATAACATTTTTTATCAACCAGTCGATACTTAATCAGGTTTTAAGTATGTTTCTCTTTAAAGACACCATGCTGCTACTGCTGCTAAGTCACTTCAGTCGTGTCCGACTCTGTGCGACCCCATAGACAGCAGCCCACCAGGCTCCCCCGTCCCTGGGATTCTGCAGGCAAGAACACTGGAGCGGGTTGCCATTTCCTTCTCCAATGCATGAAAGTGAAAAGTGAAAGTGAAGTCTCTCAGTCGTGTCCAACCTTCAGCGACCCCATGGACTGCAGCCTACCAGGCTCCTCCATCCATGGGATTTTCCAGGCAAGAGTACTGGAGTGGGGTGCCATTGCCTTCTCCTTCTCCGTATTTGATACATATTGTTGATTCATTAACATTGAACTCAGGGCCAACAGGATTGTAACTCATGCTTGAATGAAAGTTAGCAAACACACATTTTTTCCTACAAGGACCATCATAGCCTTCTTGTGATTGGAAATATTAGGTAGCAAGCCAGTTGTATATTTGAGAGCCACTTCGAAAACCAAAATCATCAATAAAAAGCACAAAAAAAAAAAGCAAAAAAAAAAAAGGCACTAAATACACTGCAAAAAGGACAATTGTTTACAAGTATGAGAAGTAAAGCTGGAAGATGTTAACCTTATTGCACCTCAGCTGGGTACATGCACTTCAGGGACTCAAATTTTTCTCTGCTCTGTTCATATGCACATCTGCTAATGACTGAGAAAACACTTATATATTGATTTGAAGGTTGGAAATAAGTTTTAGCAAGTAGGTGAATTTAGAAATACAGAACTCATGAATAATGAAGACTGACTGTTACTAGTATTTAAAGCCATTGGAACAGAGAAAATTGTGAATAAAGGATACCCAGGATTGAACACTAGAATGTTTGTTTCAAGATTTGGAGATTAGGTTCTATACACATCACTTATGAGACAACAAGGTCTAAGGAAGGAAGACTATTACATAGGAAGAAAATGAGGTGATTATGATTTAATAAAAACTAAAAATATGTTTCAAAAAGAAAGGTCAACTCTCAAATGCTGCTGATAAATCAATAATGACAGAGACACTGCTAGGCCCTCAGGGGAGTTTTGAGACAGATGACTAACTAGAGTAGAATGAGGTAAGAATTAGATATGCAGAATATGGGAAAAACTTTGAAGGTTTCCTCTGAAAGTAAACAGACAAGTAGAAAAGTAGCCAGAGAGGGCTGTTGATTGCTTATTTAATATAGGAAGTAAGAGAATATATTGTTATGCTTTTGTTAATGACCAAGTCAAGTAGAAAATATGATCTTGATGGAATTATTCAACATTTCCTTGCCTTAGTTTTTCTCTCTAAAAAGGACAGAACTTAACCAGACAAAATTATCTTAATTTACTTTATATGTAGTGATACACCATATTATAGTGATTTAGAGTATGGATTCTGAAATCCAACTGCCTGAGTCTGTGTTATAGCTTCACAACCTCTACCTGTCAAATTGTGAATATCCCACTCAACCTTTATACACTTGGTTTCCTTATCAGTAAAAAAAAGGGTAATAATAGTACCGACCTAGATTTTGAGTTATTGAGATATTGGATGTAGAATTCTTAGCACTGTGCCTGTCACAAATATTAGCACTCAGTACATGTTAACTGTTTTGCACCATTTATAATCATTTTTATCACCTCTCTCTAATATGCTATTCTCTGTGAATTCCATATTTGTATCACTTTTCTTTCAATTCTCTGCACATACTCTCTAGTATATACAATATAGAAATATCTTCCACCATTTTCTATAAGACTTTTATAAACAATGATAATTTCAGGTAATGAACCAGTAGGAAGTCCCATATTCAAAACAGGACTCTTTGGAGGAGACAGTTTTTCTAACTAAAAGAATTATTCAGCAAATATTTGAAGGCCTAATATTTGCCAGGCACTGTCTTAAGTGATTTAATAGTGAATAGAACAAAGTCCCTGCTTTTGTGGAGCTGAAGTCTTAGTCAGTAAAGAGAAATCTTGAACTCATCACAAAGTTCAATTCCTTTCAGAGTCCTGTAGCTTATATTTTTGAAAGGTTAGAAAAGGAAGTTTTAAAAAACAAAAGGAAAGATTTTTGGAAGGAGACAAACATAAGAGGAAGAAGGAGAGGGAATAAAAAGGGAAGAAAAAAATGGGAGGGGAAAGAGTCTCAGTATGATGATATGTAAAGCTTTAAAGTTCATTTTTCTGGTTGTCTAGAGTCTTGTGAATATCTGCCAAATCCTCCTTGGGAGATTTGTTATTATTTTTTTTTCATGATTTAAATTTGCTGTCATTAAAAAAAAAATCATCTTCTAATTTTAATCTTAACCTCAGGTCAGTGCGCTTCACTAATAGATTTTATATATATATATATATATATATATATATTCTCAGAATTCAGGCCCACACTTACTGAGAACCAGGCACCATATCATTCCTTTTTCTCAAGGAGCTGGCACCTAAGCCATATAGTTAAAAAGATAATGTCTACATAACAGCTTTTAAAATACAATGTACACACGCTACATATAGGAAAACTGAAGGGATTTTATTTAGCCTTTTGTAATCAACTGCTGACTGACATGTTCCAGGATTATGTTTCAGTCATACTATTGTACCTTGTCTTTTCAGTGAACCTAATTTTCTTTTTATTAAAGTCACCTAAAATGTAGAAAAAAATCTTGCTCCTTTTTTTCCTAGTTTTTCACTTTTTAAAAAATCCTGTTTCTTCTGGCATTTATATTCTTTTACTTAATTTTCTACTGTCCTTTGAACTTTTCTTTAAATGTTATAAGTATTCTGTTATTTCAAATAATTTATAATGATAAGACACCCAATCCAATGACTCATTCAGTCTGAATTTTAGAGATATCATAGATCACTGATTTAGGCTAAGATTCTTAAGTTTATTTATTTATCACACTCCCACTGGATTTCAAGCAATGAAGGGAACACTAATGTGGATAAAGTAGCAGATGATAATTCTTTTCATCCTACTATGTTCTGTTTATTTTGCCCGCTTGTTTCAGATAATTATTGTGTCAGTAGTAGAACTGAATTTGTTAGTTATCTAACCCAAAACATATGGCCATGTACTCTTTACATAAATATCAATATTTTGTGTGTCAGAGTCCTACTGCTTTAAATGAAAGTTTATTTCACATGCTAATGCCCACCTATTAGCCCTAGTTCTGCCTCCTGTTGCTCAGTTGTATCTGATTCTTTGCAACCCTATGGACTATACATTCCATGGAATTCTCCAGGCCAGAATACTGGGGTGGGTAGCCTTTTCCTTCTCCAGGGGATCTTCCCAACCCAGGGATCGAAGCTAGGTCTCCTGCATTGCAGCCTGGAAAATTCCATGGACTATATAGGCCATGGGGTCACAAAGAGTTGGACGTGAATGAGCGACTTTCACTTTTCACTTTCTGCCTTCTGTTTCATATCAGATAAATAGTCTACATTAAAGTCACTCTTAGAGAGTGGAATTGTCTTCTAAGCGCAAACAACTTACGCACATTCAACATATACTGTCAATCCCTGTCTCCCACCATAAAAAGTGGAGGAAGAAAGAGACAGGGAAAAGGACAATTTAAATGATTCTGGGCATTCTACGTAATCAGGCCCAGAAGTGGATGTCAAGTGGGAAACATATCTTCTTATCCCCTGATTTCTCATTATCCTTCCATAATATAAACAGCACACCTAAAGAGAAATCTTTTTCATAAAACTGACAACTAGACAGAAGGTAACTACTTCACAAAAAAACCATTTATCAAAATAGGAGGAATACCCTATGGTGCTGGGTTAATTAAAATTAGTATCTCATGCTGGAGTATAATATTTTCCAAAGGATTTTTCAGGATAATTTGATTTTCACATTAAGACCTACCATTAAAACCCAACCCCTAACTAAGATATCACTCCATTTAATTTGGAGACCATTACATCCTCTGAGTTTTCTCCTCTGCACACTAGAAGAGCCAAAGGTTATCTTCATTCCTCAAAAATAACATGGTTTTACGTGGGCAGTCTCTTGGTTGGGATTGCCTTTCACTGAATGTGTATAATTTGCCACTGTTCCATTAGGTCATGTTCCCAGAGTCCCCTTATATTTCAAATGTGGTACAATTCATACAGAGAATAATGGGACACCACACTTATTAATGTGGGATGTTCCCTTGCTGTTCACTCCTGCAATGCCACTATTTTTTTTTTTTTTTTTTGAAAAGCCACTTGAAAAGATAAGTACTATGATCCTGAATTTTCTGAAGTTCAGTTGTGCATGGGCCACCATTTGGATTTACATTGTATCTGAGTTTCACCACCTACCTTGTTGACTTTTGCCACTGCTTGGTAGCTCTCTCACTATGAGTTAATTATCTTTCAAATCACTTTACTTATTAAATAAGCTTATTAAAAAAGAAGTTGCACATTCTTAGATGAAGAACCAGTTTCACTTGAACATAAATATAAAATGTAATGCAATATAAAGTTAATGAGTGCAATAAAATATGATGGTTACCTGAAGACACCACCCCTGACTATGATTCTCTATTAAAAGGCCTACCAGCCATCAGCTCTTTAAGAGAGAGAGAGAGAGAGAGCGCACTAATTTTATCATGGCAGCAGCTGCTGCTGCTTCTCAGTCAGGACTCACCACATAACTGCCTTCTAAGGTCATGCCATAGAGTGAAGAGTTCCAGATAGATTGATACCCTAACTCTGATAGTTGCTATGTGATTTGGGGCAAGATACTTTACCACTCTGAGCCTCAATATTCTAATTTCTAGAATGGGGATAGTAATACGCACCTCATTAAAATAAATAAAGTGACGGATATAATGTGCTAGGCATGTGATAAATGCTCAGTATAAATTACTACTGCTACTCTGTTCTTGTTCATTTTATTTTCTCCTTCCAGTGTCTGTCTAGGTTTGAATGCAAATGGTTTTCCAAGTTAATTACTTGTGATAAAATGATACTATGAAAACATTTAGTTTATGTATTATTATGTTTGATAATTTATAATCTAATAATTTTTGTCACTGGAATTCGAGTAATTGTAAAGTGGCCAAAGATTAACTTAGAAATGTTATGTTATGTAATGTTTTTATCTTGCTGGCTGATGCCATGTACTTTGTACATACTCAAATCATAAATACCTTTCAATACGTGTTTGCTCGCTACCTAGCATGAGCCAGGTGCTGATCTAGTCAAAAAGGATACAAGGCACAGCACGAAACAGCTAACGTTACGTTCTAGTGGTGTGAAATAAGAAAAAATAAACCAGGATACATCAGAAAATAATCAAGAGATAATCAGACATCCCTGCAGAGACTGGGAGAAAATAAGTAATGCAAAGGCCCGAAGGTGAGCCAGACCTGGCATGTTGAAGGAATAGAACACGGGTCCGGGCAGTGGAAAAACGGCGGAGTGAGGTATAATCTAACCATGTGGTCAGTGAAATGGGTTCAGTCAGATCACTCAGGGCTTTGAGGGTAGATATTCTTTCTCTTTTATTCAGAGTAAAATGGTAGATTTTAAGGAGGGAAAGGTCATGGTTTGATGTTTGTTTTAAAGATTGTTATGACCACTATGTGGAAACTGGATATAGAGGTGGGGGTTAGTGAAAACAGATTCATTAGGAGGTTTTACAGTAGTCCAGGCAAAAGTCAGTCATGGCTCAGGCTGTCCGGGAGCAAGAGCAAGGTGTTCTTAGACAATGGGTGTGTTTAGCAGTAAAGTTGCCAGGACTTGCTTCTAGCTTTGACTTCGAAGAATAAGGGGCAGAGGTTAATCAGGAAGATCCCTATGTGTTTAGCTTGAGAAACTAGGTGAGTGGTGCTGTTTTCAGATACAAGAAAGACTAAGAAAACAGCAGATTTGTGGAGCAGAAAAATGAAGTTCTGTTTTGGCTGGTTTATGTTTAAAATACTTAGAAGACATCAAAGCAGAGATATCAAGATATATGATTCTAGAGTTCCTGGAAGAAGTGAGGTCTGGAGATAAAGATTTGAGAGTCCTAAACATTTGGGATTTATGGCTGTCATCTTAAAGTGAGAACACTCAGTGTGGGTGAGTGTTTCTCTTCAACAATGCCTGAATGGTTCCTAATGTGAAGCTTTAAATACCAAATACAGTGAAGGTAAAGAGAGATGATATTGTAGTGTCAGAGCTCCAGGCTTAATTCTTTAATAGAACATCTGTGGAAAAATGAATGGAGTCCAGTTTTGATTATCTCGTTCATGATTGTGTCTGGATTTAGTAGCCGGATGATTACTTTCTGGGCTGTCCGTTTATCTGAGCAATTTTGTTACCTATTTCTGGTAACTTTAGTATTGTATCAGAACTAAACTTTAAAATATCGTATTAGGAGAAAAGTTCCAAAAGGACATAATTTCCTTATTGAAATCACACTTTAATCAAGCTGTCCTCTTCATGTACTGGATCAAAAGAATTTGTTGGGAGCCTTTAAAGTTGTAGGTTCTAACTTCGCAGTCCAGCCAGGTAGGGAAAACAAAGATACATGAAACCATAATAGGCCAATTATTTGGGCAACTGTGATAGTCATTAGCTATGTTCACTAAATATTTCCAGCTCTCTGTCATCTGGGCACATGGTAAAATTGAACTTCATGGCTATAACTGAGTGAGGCTGTGATTCTAGTTCTCACTAGCAAGATTTGCTCAAAAGTGTCATGTGTAATTTCCGAGCCAGAGAACTTTCTTTCCTTCTGCCTTGGTGGCTGGCACTGTTGGTAGCTGCCCTGCCATCCAATGTCCTATAGTGAAGACAGTACAGAGTGAAGCCCCCTGGCTACTCCCGATGAATATATGGCACTAATGAGAAATCGAAGCTTTGTTTTGTCAAGCCACTGATCTATTGAGATATTTGCTCCTATGGTGTAACTTAACCTGTACCAACCAATAGAATACAGAGACTAGTCCAAACATAGCATATTCTTTGTACTGTCACGCTACTGTTTAAAAAATAGTCATAAGACAGCATCAGTTGAAAGTTCAATCCCATTTCCATGAAGTGAACATTACACCCTGGCCAGCAGAGTAGAGGATCAGGAGAAACCACTGTTCAGCTACATTATTACAAACTCACAAAGATGTAACCTCACTTCAGACATTACAATTTGGAAGTTTATTTTCTCTCACTACCAATGTAATTGTATAATATAGAAACTTTAGCAAATATCAAATGAGTTAGCAGTTTTGCAAACAAATTAATATCTTGTTTAGTAAAGAAAATTATAGCATTTTCAGCTTTTTCTCAAGCAGGTAGTAGGGATAGATTTTATTATATACAGAGCTATTTAACAAATGTTCTTTTACAAGTTCATCTTGTGTCAGTCACACAAACGGAGTCCAGTTCCCATCCAGGAGGTTAAGAAAGAAAACACTCAGAGATTTGACATCACTTCACCCCACCTAATGACTTCACTTTCCATTTGACTAGCTTGTGTTGTCTGGCTGAGTTATTCATTGAACTAAAAAATATACCAACCAAATTAAAGCTTCAGTCTTCACTTGCACTTCGTATGCAAGGATTAACCACTATGCCGATGATCCAGAAACTCATAAATTGAGTGATTTTTAGACATAGAGTTTTGCTTGCAGAAATAGAATAAGATAGTCCTTTCTTTTCCTTTACCAAATAGTTAATAATAATGCATTGTTTAGTTGTAAACTGGCATGGAATGTTAGCTGGTGAAATGTCTTAGACGGGCTTTATTCATGTGTCTTGCCCACTGTCTATCTCCTTACAATTTCTCTGTGTATCCTGTAGTTTATCTTAGTGTTGCCGTGTTTGCCTACGCTATACTAATAGTATCTACAGGAAAAAGTTCTGGCGTTTCAAGGTAATGTTTGCAGAGAATCTCCCCCGTACCTTATTAACTGCAAACTAAGTAAGATTCCACTCAAAAAAGTATCCTAAAATGCTGGTATGATTATATCAAGCAAGGGGTAGAAGACCCACGTTCAGATTTCAACTGTAATTTACTAAACCATTTGCTTTGTTTAACATCTTTCAAATCTGTCTCCTCCTTTCCATGTCCCTGTCACTGCCTTGGTTTAAACCCTTGTTACATAGCAACCTTCCAGACTTCACACAGCTGCCAGAGTGACCCTTCTAAGATGTTAATCACTTCAAGTCTTTTAATGAGTCCCTACAGTTTTCCGGATAAAGTCCAAACCCCTTAGCTTAGTACACAGAGCCTTTCATGAGCTGCCCCTGGCCTAGCTCTTGAGCCCTGAGGTAGTAAACTGGTAGGCTATTAGCAAAATTCAACTCACATATGTGTTTGGTCTTGTTTGTACCATGTTTTCTTTAAAATTTTGTACCAACACTGGTTTAAAAATTAAGAGATCTTTGGCTTCTCTTCAAATTATAAGATTATCCCCTCACATGATGACAATGGGCTGTACTGACATTTTCTTGTTAGAGAGGAAATTCACTAATTTATCACAGACCTCACCCATGAAATTTCACCCATTTATATAACTTGTGTGCATTCAAATTTTAACTCCCTGGTGGCCTCCTCTCCAGCTACTTTTTAAGTTTTATCCTTTAGAATGCTGAATGATGCCCAGTTCTTTCTAAGTTTTATGCTTACCCTGTCTTGGGAGGTCTTACTCCCTTGCCATTTCTTTATCTCACCAGCCCATTAATTTCCTTCAACGTGCAGTAAAACTGTTGCCTTCTTCAGAAAAGTCAACCAACCTATACTTCTGAGGTGCCTGTGCTGCCTTATTCTCCCATAGCATTCATCACACAGTGTAGTGTTGTTGCTTTGTTTGTTGGTATTCTGGCTAGGCTAGCAACTTACTGGGGACAGCCGCATTGTATCATTTGTGACACATTTGTCACTGTGTCATTCACGCACGAAGAAGCCCCTGTGGGCCTTGGTTTCATCATCTATAAAATGAAGACTATAGATTAGATAATCTCCAGGTTCCCTTCCTATTTGAAAATCTGCTCGAAACTGAGGTCAGAGGTTGCTTTGAATAGATTTTAACCAAAGCTCAGATACATTAAATAAGGCTTAAAGTATGGCATGTTGTGTCCATGAGCCGCAAGTAACAAAGATATTCCCCTCCAAAGGGGGGGTGTATGCTTTGGCTGGTCATTCCTATGTAGAAGCTGACTGCTTGACAGATCATTGTCCGAAGAAAGCAAAAGACCAATCCAGTAGGTGTCTAGTATCATTTACCAGAAATGAATTATTGGTGCTTCAAAGAGAGCATTTATTTAACCTTAATAGCAGCTTGTTTGGAGTCATGAAAAAGAGAAAGGGAAGATGATGAAATATGTCAGAAATAGAATCTGATTCCAATTTTACAGATGGATTGTGCCGTGCTTAGTCACTCAGTTGTGTCCAACTCTTTGTGACCCCATGGATTACAGACCACCAGGCTCTTCTGTCCATGGGGATTCTCCAAACAAGAATACTGGAGTGTGTTGCTATGCCCTTCTCCAGGGGAACTTCCCAACCCAGGGATCAAACCCAGGTCTCGTGCATTGCAGGCTGATTCTTTACTGTCTGAGCCAGCAGGGAAGCCCAGTAACAGATGGGTTAGTTACTGTTAAAAACAGAATAGGAAATAGGTAACCCCTGCTGGTGTTAACTGGTTTCAAACAAGGTGATCTTTAGAATTGGTTGATATGACAATGAATGAAGATCATCTGATCTAGAAATTGAGCCTTCAGAAATTATCCTAAGGAAACAACCATAACTGTGTACAAAGATCTGAATGTTATTTACAACAGCAGAAACGAACACACACCTGGCAAACAGCATAAATGTCCAACATTAAGAAATTAAGTCAATATTTTTAAAATGGTACTTTTTAAAGTACAAGACTCCATAGGAGTATGTTGATAATCACCTCAGAAAAACCCTGACCCATCATTAGCATTTCAGAGTATTTTAACTTTTATTTCTTGTACATATTTAGGTTACATGTGAGATTTTCTTTACAAAAGTAAAAGATTTTTCTCATAAAAAATTTGAAAACCACTGGATTCAATAAATTAAAGTAACTGATATAACAATAGGTAAGGCAACGTATATGTTAACCAAGGCTTCCCTGGTAGCTTAGATGATAAAGAATCTGCCTGCAATGCAGGAGACCCAAGTTTGATTCCTGAGTCAGAAAAGATCCTCTGGAGAAGAGAATGGCTACCCACTCCAGTATTCTTGCCTGGAGAATCCCATGGACAGAGGAGCCTGGCAGACTACATTCCATGGAGTCACAAAGAGTTGGACACGGCTGAGCCACACTATCTATATTAATAGGTCACATTATCTTTGGGTAGTGATTTTAGGTCCTTCTTTTTCTTACTTCGGTTTCTCTCTTATTTTCCACATGAATGTGAAGTCAAGTGGGCCTTAGAAAGCATCACTATGAACAAAGCTAGTGGAGGTGATGGCATTCCAGTTGAGCTATTTCAAATCCTGAAAGATGATGCTGTGAAAGTGCTGCACTCAATAGGCCAGCAAATTGGGAAAACTCAGCAGTGGCCACAGGGTTGGAAGAGGTCAGTTTTCATTCCAATTCCAAAGAAAGGCAATGCCAAAGAATGCTCAAACTACCGCACAATTGCACTCATCTCGCATGCTAGTAAAGTAATGCTCAAAATTCTCCAAGCCAAGCTTCAGTAATACGTGAACCGTGAACTTCCAGATGTTCAAGCTGGTTTTAGAAAAGGCAAAGGAACCAGAGATCAAATTGCCAACATCCGCTGGATCATGGAAAACGCAAGAGAGTTCCAGAAAAACATCTATTTCTGCTTTATTGACTATGCCAAAGCCTTTGACTGTGTGGATCACAATAAACTGTGGAAAATTCTGAAAGAGATGGGAATACCAGACCACTTGACCTGCCTCTTGAGAAATCTGTATGCAGGTCAGGAAGCAACAGTTAGAACTGGACATGGAACAACAGACTGGTTTCAAATAGGAAAAGGAGTATGTCAAGGCTGTATATTGTCACCCTGCTTATTTAACTTCTATGCAGAGTACATCATGAGAAACGCTGGACTGGAAGAAACACAAGCTGGAATCAAGATTGTCAGGAGAAATATCAATAACCTCAGATATGCAGATGACAACACGCTTATGGCAGAAAGTGAAGAGGAACTAAAAAGCCCCTTGATGAAAGTGAAAGAGGAGAGTGAAAAAGTTGGCTTAAAGCTCAACATTCAGAAAACAAAGATCATAGCATCCAGTCCCATCACTTCATGGGAAATAGATGGGGAAACAGTGGAAACAGTGGCAGCCTTTATTTTTGGGGGCTCCAAAATCACTGCAGATGGTGACTGCAGCCATGAAGTTAAAAGACGCTTACTCCTTGGAAGAAAAGTTATGACCAACCTAGATAGCATATTCAAAAGCAGAGACATTACTTTGCTGACTAAGGTCCATCTAGTCAAGGCTATAGTTTTCCAGTAGTCATGTATGGATGTGAGAGTTGGACTGTGAAGAAAGCTGAGTGCCAAAGAATTGATGCTTTTGAACTGTGGTGTTGGAGAAGACTCTTGAGAGTCCGTTGGACTGCAAGGAGATCCAACCAGTCCATTCTGAAGGAGACCAGCCCTGGGATTTCTTTGGAAGGAATGATGCTAAAGCTGAAACTCTAGTACTTTGACCACCTCATGCAAAGAGTTGACTCATTGGAAAAGACTCTGATGCTGGGAGGGACTGGGGGCAGGAGGAGAAGGCGACGACAGAGGATGAGATGGCTGGATGGCATCGCTGACTCGATGGACGTGAGTCTGAGTGAACTCCGGGAGTTGGTGATGGACAGGGAGGCCTGGCGTGCTGCGATTCATGGGGTCGCAAAGAGTCAGACATGACTGAGAGACTGAACTAAACTGAACTGAACATGTAATTATTTCTGTAGCCAAACAAAAAGAAAAAATTTTGGTTTTGGCAAAACAGAATTAGTTAACAGCAATAAATAGTCCAGAGCCATTAAAATTTCCCAGGTTCCCATTTTTCACCTTCAAATCATAGATTTTATAAACCATACCATTATGAAAAATTTCCCATGGAATATATAACTTGTAGAGAACCTTGAAGATACAGTCCAACCCCCTCATTTTATATTTAAAGATACTATAATCTAAAATGTTTCTATATACTGAAGCTAGAGCTAGGAGCCTGTGGTTTTCTGATTCCATGTTTTTTCTGCCATTCACCTAATTTATAGAGTGGATAGTTAAAATTTTCATGTCTAATTTTTGTCTACCTAGTCTGAGCATCTGCCATTGTGTTATTGCTTGCTTTTTCCAATGAGTGAAAAGCTTTTTTGAAGTACCAGTGGTCAGCATTTCTCTATTTAGAAAAATTGGCAGAAACTATAAAATATTAAAACAGGTCCTAAAACTGTCATATGACTCATTGTTCTGATTTATACAATTAGAGTTTTATAATCTACTCTATTCCACTAATTCAATAAATATGTATGTTCACTCAGATTTATAATTTGGAGTGGGATTAAATGGACTTCAAATAATTCTTACAGTTCGCCTTCACTCTTGGCATCTGGAAGGTAGACATTAGATACATGTTCCATCTACCACACCTTCCTTCTCAGACATGAGTGTATTTGGGAAACTCTCTGACTTACTTGCGTTTCAGGATCTTTACTCATCGCTGAGTTATCTTGCTATGATCACATTGACACCCCCTAAAATGTTATGGCTTTGTGTAATATTTTTTATGTATATGTATATATGTCAGTACTTTCCCATAGTTCTTTTTCACTTTAATGTTGAGAGGTGAAAATTAGGTAGACATTTGAACGTAGAAATGCTCAAGAAATAGCATGAGGTAATATGTTTCAAAGAAAGGAAATTGGGTTGAGAAATATCAGTCACTCCCCCAAAACCCTCTCCCAACCCCCAGCCCCGACCCCCCCTCGCCCTCAGCAGCAAAACGTGGGTAATTCATAATGAAAAGCAATCAGAAGAAATAGATGGCAGTTTTCAATTTAGGTGAAGATGATATTGTCTGTTATTAAAACAAACTAGAAATGAGGAGGACTTTGTAGAGCATTCTTTTTTTAAACTCTTTTCCCCAAGAATCTTAATATCTGAATTTCCTTAAAATACAGACCTGTCAGGCTTCTATCTTATAAAAAACATTTTGTTAAACAGAGTTGTAACTTAGAATGAAATAATTTACACAGTTGTTTTTGCTGTTATGAAATAGTTTGCTCATATAAAATACCATATGAGGTAGATTTGAGACAAATTTTAAAATATTTCTAAATGTCATAATTTTGCAGTCCCTTTTCTGATTTAGTTATTCTGATTGTTTTAACACATTAGGGTTGCTAATCATTTACTCCAAGAATCAAGCACAGAAGCTCACAGATTTAAAAATTAAATCAGATTTGTAAACAACTTAATAACTTGAACTTACATGCAGTGTTACTATCTCATGATTAAATCTTTAGTGCAGTGCTACCAATGAAGCATTCAAAGCTAAGAACATTGTGCCACTAGCTGAAAATTGCAATACTGTGACACTTCTTGGTTAAAATTTCTATTGAAATACCTATTATATATAGTTTTAGAGTAGTAGCCACTATTTGAGTTCATTTTCCATCTAAGAAGCCATATTTTATTCATATGTATATATATAGATATAGATATAGATCAGCTTTTGGAGCACACACATGTATTACTTCATTTAGTTTTTACGCAAAACCTGTGAGAGAGGGAGATGAAAGATTATTCAAAAGTGAGGATAGTGAGTTTAGTGTGATACCCAAAATTTCATGGCTGTGCAGAGGTTTATAGAACCTGCTGTGTATCCACCATTATTTCCACTAATCTTTTAGCCTCTATAAATAAAGTAAATAAATAAATAAATAAATAAAGACAACAACATAAAATGGGAAAAAAATAATAAATAAATAAATGTGAATATCCTAGAATTTCTTACAACTTTATAAAAGCAAATTGCAGCTTGTACATACATTATAAGGACAATTAATTTAAAAAAGCATAAAATACCAAATATTTTCTATTGGTACAAAATGGTTTTGAAATGTTACATATACACTGTTCATAATGGCTACCTCTGATGTGGGTATGGATTGCAATTGGGGACAGGGGTGAGTATCTCAAAGAAGAATTTAACTTTAGGTAAAGTACAGTGTCAATATATTCTGAATTAAAAATAAAATAATTTTTTAAAACTATAAGGAACATAGAGTTGGATTCTGGGAGTTATTGGCCTATACTAGGAAGGAGAAGATATTAGATAGAGAATAAATGGGAAATAGATGGGGAAACAGTGGAAATAGTGTCAGACTTTATTTTGGGGGCCTCCAAAATCACTGCAGATGGTGATTGCAGCCATGAAATTGAAAGACGCTTACTCCTTGGAAGGAATATGGTATCTACAACGTAGACAGCATACTAAAAAGCAGAGACATTACTTTGCCAACAAAGGTCCATCTAGTCAAGGCTATGGTTTTCCAGTGGTCATGTATGGATGTGAGAGTTGGACTGGGAAGAAAGCTGAGCGCCAAAGAATTGATGCTTTTGAACTGTGGTGTTGGAGAAGATTCTTGAGAGTCCCTTGGACTGCAAGGAGATCCAACCATTCCATTCTAAGGGAGATTAGATTGGTTCTTGGGTTTTCTTTGGAAGGAATGATGCTAAAGCTGAAACTCCAGTACTTTGGCTACCTCATGGGAAGAGTTGACTCATTGGAAAAAACTCTGATGCTGGGAGGGATTGGGGGCAAGAGGAGAAGGAGACGACAGAGGATGAGATGGCAGGATGGATCACAGACTCGATGGATGTGAGTTTGTGTGAACTCCGGGA
Organism: Ovis aries; assembly: GCF_016772045.2. Classification (NCBI taxonomy): domain Eukaryota; kingdom Metazoa; phylum Chordata; class Mammalia; order Artiodactyla; family Bovidae; genus Ovis; species Ovis aries. The sequence continues at coordinate 80,720,140 of NC_056058.1, forward strand.
GTTGGTGATGGACAGGGAGGCCTGGCCGTGCTGCAGTTCATGGGATCGCAAAGAGTCGGACATCACTGAGTGGCTGAACTGAACTGGAAATGGGAGTTGCTATGGTTTTTGTAAATAAAAACATATCATTACATTGTCTCTTGAATCTCTATGTAATATTTTTTGTAGCTTATTTTGACCTACTGGTTGACAGAAACATAATATTGAAAGTAAGTGTCTTTTCAGAATCATTCCAGTTTGTTCATAGTTTTGGGAAGTAGTCTGCCATCAAAGAGAAATTGGCTGTGGTGCTATATTGTGCAACAAATTAATATCAATCAAAGTGGGGGGGATGTTTGTTTCATCACAATAGCTTTGGTAAATTAAAAGTAATAAATTCAGTTGAAAACCATGAGTATGTCCTTGTAATTCTGCATCTTGTCATTTTTCTTGGTCCTGTTGGTAATTCCTTTGGGCTTTGTCCAGAGGGGCGGAGGCATGGACTATGATTACCTCCGCTGTCACTCCACCCTCCTGGAATGTGGCGTCTGATTTACAAAAACGAAAACCATGACTTTTCACAGGAGCTTGCTATTACTTTTCTCAAAGTTTGTTTGAATCAGAGTAGGATTAGTGTAAAATATCCCCTGCCCTTGGCTTGTGTTCCTTTAGAAAAGTCAGAATATCCAGCCCTTAATTCTTGGTTAGTAAGATAATATCCATAGCTGGGCGAGGTTCTGGAATAATTTGGCATAGCACATCTCTGACTGAAATCTAAATGTGACCCTTGGGATCAAAGGACTATGAATTGGTCTGCCTGTGTAAATTTCAGTGTTTCTCCACTAATCAACTTCATGTCTAAAATCTCTAAAAGAGCTTCCTGTTACAGCTCTTCTCTAACCTTTTTGACTCACAAATGTAGTTTTTTGTCTGACAGCATGCCACCTTTATTCCATGCCCAGAGCAGCCTCGGTGATCCTCACCCTCCCTTAGTGGCTCTCTGAAACAATTCTCCAAGATATACTTTGTAATACAGGCAACCTTCTACATTTATGATAACAGTAATAGTGATAGCAATAATAACAACAGCCATAATTTATTTAGCACCTACTGTGTTTTCAGCATTCACTGCATAGATTTTATAACAGTCTTTCAAGGTAGGTCTAGGTATCTGCAAGTTAGGTCCTGTTACCCTCAATCAGCTCATGACGGAACGGAGACACGACAAGGTAAGGATATAGCTGCTGCTGCTGCTAAGTCGCTTCAGTCGTGTCCCACTCTGTATGACCCCATAGACAGCAGCCCACCAGGCTTCTCTGTCCCTGGGATTCTCTAGGCAAGAATACTGGAGTGGGTTGCCATTTCCGTCTCCAATGCATGCATGCATGCTAAGTCGCTTCAGTCATGTCTGATTCTGTGCCTCCCCATGGACAGCAGCCCACCAGGCTCCTCTATCCACAGATTCTCTAGGCAAAAATACTGGAGTGGGTTGCCATTTCCTTCTCCAAGGATATCGTTCAGTTCAGTTCAGTCACTTAGTTGTGTCTGACTCTTTCGACCCCATGAATCGCAGCACGCCAGGCCTCCTTGTCCATCACCATCTCCTGGAGTTCACTCAAACTCACGTCCATCGAATTGGTGATGCCATCCAGCCATCTCATCCTCTGTCGTCCCCTTTTGCTCCCACCCCCAATCCCTCACAGCATCAGAGTCTTTCCCAGTGAGTCAACTCTTCGCATGAGGTGGCCAAAGTACTGGAGTTTCAGCTTTAGCATCATTCCTTCCAGAGAACACCCAGGGCTGATCTCCTTTAGAATGGAATGGTTGGATCTCCTTGCAGTCCAAGGGACTCTCAAGATTCTCCTCCAACACCACAGTTCAAAAGCATCAATTCTTTGGCGCTCAGCTTTCTTCACAGTCCAACTCTCACATCCATACATGACCACTGGAAAAACCATAGCCATAACTAGACAGACCTTAGTTGGCAAAGTAATGTGTCTGCTTTTCAATATGCTATCTAGGTTGGTCATAACCCACATCTAAATAGTATACACCAAATTAACCCTGCCTGATAGCAGGTCTCCATTTCTTCTAAGGGATTCCTGCCCACAGTAGTAGATATAATGGTCATCTGAGTTAAATTCACCCATTCCAGTCCATTTGAGTTCACTGATTCCTAAAATGTTGATGTTCACTCTTGCCACCTCCTGTTTGACCACTTTCAAATTGGCTTGATTCATGGACCTAACATTCTAGGTTCCTATGCAACATTGCTCTTTACAGCATCGGACCTTGCTTCTATCACCAGTCACATCCACAGCTGGGTGTTGCTTTTGCTTTAGCACCATCCCTTCATTCTTTCTGGAGTTATTACCCTACTGATCTCCAGTGGCATATCGAGCACCTACCAACCTGGAGTGTTCATCTTTCAGTGTCTTATCTTTTTGCCTTTTCATACTGTGCATGGGGTTCTCAAGGCAAGAATACTGAAGTGGTTTGCCATTCTCTTCTCCAGTGGACCACATTCTGTCAGACCTCTCCACCATGGTCTGACATGGGTCTCTCTCACGACATTGGGTGGCCCCACACAGCATGGTTTAGTTTCACTGAACCATGAACTTCCATATGTTCAAGCTGGTTTTAGAAAAGACAATGGAACCAGGGATCAAATTCCCAACATCTGCTGGATCACTGAGAAAGCAAGAGAGTTCCAGAAAAACATCTATTTCTGCTTTATTGACTATGCCAAAGCCTTTGACTGTGTGGATCACAATAAACTGTGGAAAATTCTAAGAGAGATGGGAATACCAGACCACATGACCTGCCTCTTGAGAAACCTATATGCAGGTCAGGAAGCAACAGTTAGAACTGGACATGGAACAACAGACTGATTCCAAACTGGAAAGGAGTATGTCAAGGCTGTATATTGTCACCCTGCTTTTTTAAGTTCTATGCAAAGTACATCATGAGAAACACTGGGCTGGAAGAAGCACAAGCTGGAATCAAGATTGCCGGGAGAAATATCAATAACCTCAGATATGCAGACGACACCACCCTTATGGCAGAAACTGAAGAACTACTGAAGAGCCTCTTGATGAAAGTGAAAGAGGAGAGTGAAAAAGTTGGCTTAAAGCTCAACATTCAGAAAACTAAGATCATGGCATCTGGTCCCATCACTTCATGGCAAATAGACGGATAAACAGTGGAAGCAGTGGCTGACTTTATTTTGGGGGGCTCCAAAATCACTGCAGATGGTGATTGTAGCCATGAAATTATAAGACGCTTACTCCTTGGAAGGAAAGTTATGACCAACCTAGACAGCATACTAAAAAGCAGAGACATTACTTTGTCAACAAAGACCTGTCTAGTCAAGGCTGTTTTTTCCAGTGGTCAGGTATGGATGTGAGAACTGGACTATAAAGAAAGTGAGCACTGAAGAATTGATGCTTTGGGGCTATGGTGTTGGAGAAGACTCTTGAGAGTCCCTTGGGTGGCAAGGAGATCCAACCAGTCCATTCCAAAGGAAATCAGTCCTGGGTGTTTCATTGGAAGGACTGATCTTGAAGCTGAAACTGCAATATTTTGGCCACCTGATGCGAAGAGGTGACTCATTTGAAAAGACCCTGATGCTGGCAAAGATTGAGAGCAGGAGGAGAAGGGGACGACAGAGGATGAGATGGTTGGATGGCATCACTGACTCAATGGACATGAGTTTGAGTAAACTCCAGGATTTGGTGTTGAATAGGGAAGCCTGGTGTGCTGCAGTTCATGGAGTCACAAAGAGTTGGACACGCTGAGCAACTGAACTGAACTGAATAGCAGGTCTCACGCTATAGTGGTAACAGTAAGGTTCCAGTGAACACATACTGCTATCAAAATCAGTTTTGATAAGCAGCATGCTGTCTGCTGCTTTTGAAAAAAAGCATCGAGAAATGCTAATTTCGATGTTTGCTATAAATTAAACTGATATTAGCTAAATTATTGAAAGAAAGTTGCTATTATTTTTCCTGGCATGTTTCTACTTCAAAGATTATTTAAAATGCTATTTTCAGATATTTTATACTAATCTTATTATTATCTGCTGGTTGCATTTCTATCTTAGAAATGTTTCAGAAAAATATTGTGCCACTAGCCTCTCTTCTCACTGACTATAGTGTCAACACATAGTCGCTGGTTTAGAAAATGGAATGAGTTTTGTTCATTCAAAATCATTTCTTAGTTAAAAATAGCAGTTAAGAGCACAAGCTTTAAATCATGATCTCTGCTACCTGCCAGCTTTTTTGACCTTAGGCAAGTTACTTCATATCACTAAACATCATTTTTCTGCTGTTATAGGACATGTTAAGAGGTCATAGCTGATAGCTTTTTGTTTGTTTGTTTCCTCTTGTTTTGGCATTGAATGAGATAATCCACATAAAGCACATAGCATAGTGCATATCTCATGCTAATGACTGTTTCTCATTATTATAATGTAATTTTTGCTTTGAAATAACTGTTTAAAATCTGTTGCCATGTAGTGTAGTGACTTAACACTCGACATACTGTAAAAATTTATTGATGTAGATCATGAAACAGAATAAGATTTTAATGAACTTTTTTTTGTTCTTAGCTAGAGTGCAAATACACACTGATGTATAGTGTATATCTTGAAACCTTATAAAAAGGTTCCTTTAAACATTTCTTACTTGGTTGTAAAAATGGAATTAAGAACAGAATCCATTGTTTGGGACTTTTATCATGTGAAAATATATTTTCCCATTGCTGCTTAATTCAGATGAAAATTTTAGAAAATTATTGAACAGTAAAATGAACCATATTCTTGGTCCTACATGCCAAAGACCTACCTAAGCCTTGCGTCAGTATCACTGGAACACTTAAGGCAGAAGTGAACCAATAGAGAATTGTGTGTCCGTCAGCATTCTTCAGAGTGACAGAGGCAATGAGAGAAGGGTGTGTGTGTGTTCGTACGCATGCACATACATACACATTCATTCATCTCCTGCATTGCAGGGCGGTTCTTTACTGTCTGAGTCACCAGGGAAGCCCACATATAATATGCATATGAACATGTGTATGTATGTATATATATGCATTGTGTGTATCAATATATAATATACGTATATATGCATAAACAGTTCTAGTCAATATATTCTTAGATAGGAGATTGGAAATGAAAGATATACATATTATATCTGTCAGTGGACTTGTTTTTCTGCCCATTCATATGGGTTCAGGGACAAAATGAGAAAGAAAGAAAAATCTCTGGGGCCAAATTATTGGCAGAAGCCTATCCATCTGATAAGGAAATTTGTTTTCAGTGTACATCTCAAGACCTTGGGGCAGGAGGAAGAGGATAGCATAGCTCTCTAAGACCTTATTTGCAGATATTTATCCAAAGGGTTGACAAATAAAGCTGAATTAAGTTTTACTAATGTTGATATTTGACTATTCCAGCCTGACTGTTTATGATACCATTTTATAGTGCAAATTATAGTTTTCTTTGCTAACTGTATAGATGAATCAGAATGGAAGTATAGGCAAGTAACAAATGTCTAATCATAAAATCCTTATGATATATACTCACCCATAAAATATTCAAAAAACTGTGGGCTGCTATCGGTGTTTTTACCTTCAGTACTATGTTCAGTCTTTCCTTCAAATTTTCTTATTTGAACATATTTTAAATGAATGAATAAATTCAGTATTATATTAAATATTTACAGTTTACAAAGTACTTCTATATACATTGTCTAATGCAATAATTTTTATCATGTTTTCATGAAACAAGCTTTGGTTTAATTGATTTTCTCTGTTGTTATTTTGTTTTCAGTTTCATTGTTTTCTGTCCGGATATTTGCTATGTCTTTTCTTCTGCTTGCTATAAGGTTATTTTTAAATATATGAATTCAAGGCTATAACTTTCCCTTTAGGTACCGCTTTTCTTGCAATTGTCTACTTTTTCCATTAGAACCCTTAGCATATTCATTGTAATTATTTTAAATTCTCTATGTGATGATTCCAACGTCTGTTTCATCTTTCAGTCGTGTTCTGATGCTTGCTTTTACTCTTAATACTGTTTTTTTCTTGCTGTCTATCATGTCATGTAATTTTTTGTTAAAAATTATTGATCGAGAGAGGCTGAAGAGGACTCTAATGTGAGGATTAATATTACTGTGCTAGAAGTTGTGCTGAATCCAGTGTTGGACAGACAGGCCTCAGTTCAGTCGCTCAGTCGTGACAGACTTTGCAACCCCATGAATCACAGCACGCCAGGCCTCCCAGTCAATCACCATCTCCCAGAGTTCACTCAAACTCACGTCCACCAAGTCGGTAATGCTATCCAGCCATCTCATCCTCTGTTGTCCCCTTCTCCTCCTACCCCCAATCCCTCCCGACATCAGAGTCTTTTCCAGTGAGTCAACTCTTCCCATGAGGTGGCCAGAGTACTGGAATTTCAGCTTTAGCATCATTCCTTCCAAAGAACATCCAGGGCTGATCTCCTTCAGATGGACTGGTTGGATCTCCTTGCAGTCCAAGGGACTCTCAAGAGTCTTCTCCAACACCACAGTTCAAAAGCAGCAATTCTTTGGCACTCAGCTTTCTTCACAGTCCAACTCTCAAATCCATACATGACTACTGGAAAAACCATAGCCTTGACTAGACAGACCTTAGTCGGCAAAGTAATGTTTCTGCTTTTTAATATGCTATCTAGGTTGGTCATAACTTTTCTTCCAAGGAGTAAGCGTCTTTTAATTTCATGGCTGCAGTCACCACCTGCAGTGATTTCGGAGCCCCAAAAAATAAAGGCTGCCACTGTTTCCACTGTTTCCCATCTATTTCCCATGAAGTGATGGGACCGGATGCCATGATCTTCGTTTTCTGAATGTCGAGCTTTAAGCCAACTTTTTCACTCTCCTCTTTCACTTTCATCAAGAGGCTTTTTAGTTCCTCTTCACTTTCTGCCATAAGCGTGCTGTCATCTGCATATCTGAGGTTATTGATATTTCTCCCGGCAATCTTGATTCCAGCTTGTGTTTCTTCCAGTCCAGCGTTTCTCATGATGTACTCTGCATAGAAGTTAAATAAGCAGGATGACAATATACAGCCTTGATGCACTCCTTTTCCTATTTGGACCCAGTCTGTTGTTCCATGTCCAGTTCTAACTGTTGCTTCCTGACCTGCATACAGATTTCTCAAGAGGCAGGTCAGGTGGTCTGGTATTCCCATCTCTCTCAGAATTTTCCACAGTTTATTGTGATCCACACAGTCAAAGGCTTTGGCATAGTCAATAAAGCAGAAATAGATGTTTTTCTGGAACTCTCTTGCTTTTTCCATGATCCAGCAGATGTTGGCAATTTGATCTCTGGTTCCTCTGCCTTTTCTAAAACCACCTTGAACATCTGGAAGTTCATGGTTCATGTATTGCTGAAGCCTGGCTTGGAGAATTTTGAGCATTACTGTACTAGCATGTGAGATGAGTGCAATTGTGCGGTAGTTTGAGCATTCTTTGGCATTGCCTTACTTTGGGATTGGAATGAAAACTGACCTTTTCCAACCCTGTGGCCACTGCTGAGTTTTCCCAATTTGCTGGCATATTGAGTGCAGCACTTTCACAGCATCATCTTTCAGGATTTGAAATAGCTCAACTGGAATGCCATCACCTCCACTAGCTTTATTCGTAGTGATGCTTTCTAAGGCCCACTTGACTTCACATTCCAGGATGTCTGGCTCTAGGTGAGTGATCATACCATCGTGATTATCTTGGTTGTGAAGATCTTTTTTGTACAGTTCTTCTGTGTATTCTTGGCACCTCTTCTTAATATCTTCTGCTTCTGTTAGATCCATACCATTTCTGTCCTTTGATCGAGCCCATCTTTGCCTGAAATGTTCCCTTGGTATCTCTAATTTTCTTGACGAGATCTCTAGTCTTCCCATTCTGTTGTTTTCCTCTATTTCTTTACATTGAGGCCTCGCGTGCTGCAATTCATGAGGTCTCAAAGAGTTGGACACGACTGAGTTACTGAACTGAACTGAGCTGAGTACTTCTCAAAGAGAGTCTACATCTTCCAGCTCTTTCAACTCTAATCTACTGGTATTTTACTGAAACCCTGTTGATGTGATGAAATGGTGTAGGAGAAAAGCATCTTATCTTTATATAATTTAATATCAGTCTTTCAGCAGACTTGTGTCTTGGGGCTGTGAATTTCCCAAGTATTTCTGCGGTGTTATAGCTCCCTCCCACCCCCACCCCTTAAGTGACATAATAAAGAGAGATAGGTCTGGAACATGCGAAAATCGTTACCCCATGTGGGAAGAGGGCTTCTTAGGTGGCTCAGTGGTGAAGAATCTGCCTGCAGATATGTTCGATCTCAGGGTGGGGAAGATCCCCTGGAGAATGAAATGGCAATCCACTCCAGTATTCTTGCCTGGGAAATTCCAGGGACAGAGGAGCCTGGCAGGCTACAGCCCATGGATTCAGGAAACAGTTAGACAAGACTTGATTTTGCCACTGAGCAAGCATGTGAGAAGTGCAGATGAAGTATATTTCCCTGGAGGGCAGGCCTTTGTTATGGAGAATCTCTATCAGCATATCCACAAAGATGGCTTATTGCCTAACCAGTGCTAGAATCAGGAGAGGATTCTTCTTGGATCTTCACCAGGGGAAGCTGGTGGGATTCCTGGAGGCAAAATCCAGGAAAGGGTGGGGATTCCCCAAAACTCAGCCCCCGGCCCCACCCCCAGTGTCTTACTCTCAAGGGAGTCTACATTCAGCTTCCAGCAATTCACTAAAATTCCCTTTTAGCAATTCATGGTTCCAGAGTCCTCAACTCCAGAGAAGCACATCTCAGCTGTGATATTCTGGATTAATCTCTCTCTCCAGATTTGAGGTTGATGGTTTACTCTGCAAACTCGATTATCTGGTTGGTCCAAGGAAAGTGACTGATTTTCAGTTTCTTCGACTTTATTTGTAAGGATAGGAATGATGACTTCCAACCTCTTTACAAATTGGAAATGCAACCAGAGATCTCCCTCACATAATACGTTAAATTTACTTAATCCAAAACAGAGAATTGAAATAGTCTTGACTACGTTTGGTTTTAACAACGAAGAAATTATAAAAATGGGATTATGTATACGTTATGTAGAATGGTATGTAAAGTCGATACTTTCATTGATTTTGTTTAACAAAATCAAAATTTAAATGTCTACTTCATTCATATTATAAATATTTATGATGATTTTGCTACATTCCAAGTACTCTGTATATTCTGTACTATGTATCTTATAAGGATTCTCTGCTAAAAACAAATCTTCATTACTTGAAAACTTAGAAAGCACATTATTAAGGCTCAAGCTGATCATTTCATGACCAAAAACTAGTTGGAAAGAATCTTTCACATTGTTATCTACACAACGTGAAAAGGAAATCTTTCGTTATTCATGACTTCTTATTTAAGAGCTCATATAATAATTTAGAGGGCTCTAGGATTTTCTAAATTAGTACAAAGAAGTCTTAAATTCTTCACAATTTTCTGTTCTCTAAAAAATTGAATTTTTATCCTTTTGTCAGTATCCACTATTCAGAAGTTTATAAAATGCTGCAAAATTGCCTCCCCACAAGAATACTGGAAGGTAAAGATGTGCTTTTCCTTACGCATAATAACAGAGTCACTTTTAAAGGGGGAAAGTACACAGGCATTACTTTTTTGTGTTGTGTAATCATTCAGCTTTGGCAGATTTTGCAAGTGTTGTCAAGACTTCAAAATCAGCAGATAAATATGAATAAATTCAGATAGAAAATAAACTAAACATTACTGGTAACTTTTAATATTTAAACATTAGGTTCGTGGAACACAAACACAAAATGTATTAGTGTGTCTTATTTTTCTGCAACATGTGAAGATTTTCAAAAACAAAATAAAATGTAGGAGGCGCTCTAGTGAATTGCAAAGCCTAAGGTACAAAGAATTGGAAGACGTGGGTTTTAAGCTTCGGTTAGACCACAGGTTTGTGTGACTTTGATTTCATTTATCACTTCTCCCTCTTTAAAATTCACACAAAAATGAGAATATTGGACCAGGTCATTAGTAAGAGTTTCAGCTCATAAATTATATAATTCTGTATCACAGTTCACACTAAGATTATGCAATTATAAAATTGATAAAATATGTATTTAAAAAAGATTTGTCATTTTCCTATAGAATTGCCTGAGTTTGTTTTCTCTCTTTCTTTCTCTATTTTCTGTTTCTTTTTTTTTTTTTTTGCTTTTTTGTTGGGAGGGGTGGGAGAAAAACAATGAAAAATTTAAATACTTTTCTCAAAATATAATTGCAGTGCTTCTCTTGGATGAAAATTTATTACTGGACCTACATGTAAGCAAGGTAAATAGATGCTGATATAAAATACTTATTGGATGAGCAGAATAGAAACATCTTCCCTTTGATTTTATCCACCTTCAAACTTCATCTCCCCTTTTGCCACAATACTATTTATGATTTATTTCTCTAGATTAAGATTAAATAGCCCTGTTCTTTTAAAATTTTTGTATACCTGATTATTATCAGCTTTATATGCCAAAACATTTTAATTTATTAGGTTCTTTTGTATGACAGCTGATTTGGAGGCATTTTGTGTTAAGATTTTTGATTTGGGTTAAAGGGAAGGAGAAGACAACTCTATCCTTGGGTTTTGCTCAGGGAGTATAAATTTTTATAGGTAGATGGATATGAAAGATATATACATATTTCAAGTTTTGTATTTGCATAAATGTGGCTATATATATGTGTGTGTATATATATATATGACTTCCCTGGTAGCTCAGCTGGAAAGAATCTGCCTGCAGTGCAGGAGATACCAGTTCGATTCCTGGGTCAAGAAGATCCCTGGAGAAGGGATAGGCTACCCACTCCAGTACTCTGGCCTGGAGAATTCCATAGACTGTATAGTCCATGGGGTCGCAAAGAGTCAAACACGACTGAGCAACTTTCATAGTGTGTGTGTGTGTGTGTGTGTGTGTGTGTGTCTGTGTGTCTGTGTGTCTGTGTGTGTCTGTGTCTGTGTGTGTCTGTGTCTGTGTTATATATTTGAGGTGTGAGGCAAGATATGGGACTAGAGGACATTCTGTGAATAAGACATAAAGAAAAGTGAAGTAAAACTACCAAAGTTTGTAGGGAAAATGAATCACATCATTTCTCACAGAGGAGCATCTCAGAGTTTACTACTTGAAATAATAAAAAATGTTTGGCAAATAACATGTTCCCTAGCCATCTGCTTTGAGAAAACCACAGGCTATAGCCCTTCCTTGAGGTTCACAGTGAACATTTCTTTGCATGTTAGCCTTATTAAATCAACATTTTGCAAGTGCGTTTGAATTTAAAACACCTTTTACTGGAGTGTCTCATGGAATTTTGGAAAACACTTGCAGACAGCAGTTTCTGTTTATAATTATTACTAATACTAATAAGTATCCCCCAGAATAATTGAGATTGACTAGATGTTTTTCTGCTGAAGAATTCAGTGTTTCATGATATTCATTACCCACATACTTAAGCTAATTTGAAATAAATCTTTAAATACACATTTCAGTTCCCCACTGTTTGCCTTATGGTAATGAACTGGCATTATTTTATTTCATATAAATGACATTTTGAATTATACCATATTTCTATAATTAATTAAATGATTTAATTTCTTTTTGTAGATAATAGTAATTTCTAGTTCTGCAAGTTAAATGCAGCAGGACTCTTTATTCTCATTTTTACAGGCCAGTTAGCATCCCACTGAACTGAATGCACAGGTGATTCTTTCTTTACTTCCCCTCACCACCCACCTCTTTTTTTTGGTTTAGTTGTTTGATCAATTGCATATTAATGAAGTTATTTTTTCATAAATCAAAATCTCATCAAATGTGTGTCTTTTATTTATTTTGTAGACTCACTGACAAAAATATATTTTGGATTTTTCTTAGTTCACAGGAAAATAGAGGAACTTAAGTCTTTATTGTAGATTTAGTGACAGGATAAAATGATCTTTTAAAATTCAGTATATTAACTCGAGTAGAATTATTTCCAATTGTCATAAACAACAGAAATAGTATTGAGCCTTATTATTGACCCATTTCTGCTCAATGTAATTTTATTTAACGATTATAATTTAAATGTAAATGAGGATATGGATCTCCATTTTTGTCAGCTGACTTGGCCGTTCTTTCAGTGGTTACATTCCCAGGCCACCACTTGGGAGACTTGTCTCTGATTATTGACGCAGTAGATGTTCTCCACTCCTTGTTCTTTGTCACCAGTCATATTCATCCTAATGCGTCACTGTAGCTTCTTTCCTCCCCTCCCAGAGTGAATGATGTCCTTTTTCTATGACCAGACCTTCACAATCTTACCTCCTAATACAATGCTTTTTTCCCATGATCCAGCGGATGTTGGCAATTTGATCTCTGGTTCCTCTGCCTTTTCTAAAACCAGCTTGAATGTCAGGGAGTTCACGGTTCACGTATTGCTGAAGCCTGGCTTGGAGAATTTTGAGCATTACTTTACTAGCATGTGAGGTGAGTGCAATTGTGCGGTAGTTTGAGCATTCTTTGGCATTGCCTTTCTTTGGGATTGGAATGAAAACTGACCTTTTCCAGTCCTGTGGCCACTGCTGAGTGTTCCAAATTTGCTGGCATATTGAGTGCAGCACTTTCACAGCATCATCTTCCAGGATTTGAAACAGCTCAACTGGAATTCTGTCACCTCCACTAGCTTTGTTCATAGTGATGCTTTCTAAGGCCCACTTGACTTCACATTCCAAGATGTCTGGCTCTAGATTAGTGATCACATCAGCATGATTATCTGGGTCGTGATGATCTTTTTTGTACAGTTCTTCCATGTATTCTTGGCACCTCTTCTTAGTATCTTCTGCTTCTGTTAGATCCATAGCATTGCTGTCCTTTATCAAGCCCATCTTTGCATGAAATGTTCTCTTGGTATCTCTAATTTTCTTGTAAAGATCTCTAGTCTTTCCCATTCTGCTGGATCATGGAAAAAGCAAGAGAGTTCCAGAAAACATCTATTTCTGCTTTATTGACTATGCCAAAGCCTTTGACTGTGTGGATCACAATAAACTGTGGAAAATTCTGAGAGAGATGGGAATACCAGACCACCTGACCTGCCTCTTGAGAAATCTGTATGCAGGTCAGGAAGCAACAGTTAGAACTATACATGGAACAACAGAGTGGTTCCAAATAGGAAAAGCAGTGCGTCAAGGCTGTATATTGTCACCATACTTATTTAACTTCTATTCAGAGTACATCATGAGAAACACTGGACTGGAAGAAACACAAGCTGGAATCAAGATTGCCGGGAGAAATATCAATAACCTCAGATATGCACATGACACCACCTTTATGGCAGAAAGTGAAGAGGAACTAAAAAGCCTCTTGATGAAAGTGAAAGAGGAGAGTGAAAAAGTTGGCTTAAAGCTCAACATTCAGAAAACGAAGATCATGGCATCCGGTCCCATCACTTCATGGGAAATAGATGTGGAAACAGTGGAAACAGTGTCAGACTTTATTTTTGGGGGCTCCAAAATCACTGCAGGTGGTGATTGCAGCCATGAAGTTAAAAGACGCTTACTCCTTGGAAGTAAAGTTATGACCAACCGAGGTAGTGTATTCAAAAGCAGAGGCATTACTTTGCCGACTGAGGTCCGTCTAGTCAAGGCTATGGTTTTTCCTGTGGTCATGTATGGATGTGAGAGTTGGACTGTGAAGAAGGCTGAGTGCCGAAGAATTGCTGCTTTTGAACTGTGGTGTTGGAGAAGACTCTTGAGAGTCCCTTGGACTGCAAGGAGATCCAACCAGTCCATTCTGAAGGAGATCAACCCTGGGATTTCTTTGGAAGGAATGATGCTAAAGCTGAAACTCCAGTACTTTGGCCACCTCATGCGAAGAGTTGACTCATTGCAAAAGACTCTGATGCTGGGAGGAATTGGGGGCAGGAGGAGAAGGGGACGACCAAGGATGAGATGGCTGGATGGCATCACGGACTCGATGGTGTGAGTCTGAGTGAACTCCGGGAGATAGTGATGAACAGGGAAGCCTGGTGTGTTGTGATTCATGGGGTCGCAAAGAGTCAGACACGACTGAGAGACTGAACTGAACTGAGCTGAATATAATGCTATACTTTACTTACAGTTACTGTTCTCATGTTAGATTTACTGAAACTCCAGAAATATTTCTCATTGCTCCACTTATATATATACTTTTTTCCTAAATTGTTCTCTCTGCTTGGAAATTATTATTTCCTACCTCTTTTATAATCTTAGCCTTCAAAAATCACCTCTTTTACCCTGGAAATTATGAGTATAACCTTTCCTCTTTGAACTTGTAGGCTATTAAGTGATAATTATCCTTTAATTTTTAAACTACTTACCTGGTATTTATCTATGGGAATTATCTATGGGATAATTGTCTATTATTTATCTATGCGAATTATCTGTATACTCAATTTTTAAACTGCTTGAACACTGATATAGGACCCCAGTGACTTCTGTATTCCATTTAGTAACATACATGCCATTTAGTAAGATACTTGTACTTTGAGTGTTAGACATACATGAAATATTTGTTGAATTAATAAATGAGAGAATGAATGTGATTTTACATTAGATTACCCCAGAAAAAAATTAGAATATACAAGAATTAGTTCAGTTCAGTTCAGTTCAGTTCAGTCGCTCAGTCATATCTGACTCTTTTCGACCCCAAGAACCACAGCACACCAGGGCTCCCTGTCCATCACCAACTCTCAGAGTCCACCCAAACCCACATCCATCGAGTCAGTGATGCTATGCAACCATCTCATCCTCTGTTGTCCCCTTCTCCTCCAACCCTCAATCTTTCCCAGCATGAGGGTCTTTTCAAATGAGTCAGTTCTTCACATCAGGTGGCCAAAGTATTGGAGTTTCAGCTTCAACATCAGTCTTTCCAATGAATACCCAGGACTGATCTCTTTAGGATGGACTAGTTGGATCTCCTTGCAGTCCAAGGGACTCTCAAGAGTCTTCTCCAACACCGCAGTTCAAAAGCAGCAATTCTTCTGTGCTCTTCTTTCTTTATAGTCCAACTCTCACATCCAAACATGACCACTGGAAGAACCATAGCCTTGACTAGACGGACCTTTGTTAGCAAAGTAATGTCTCTGCTTTTGAATATACTATCTAGGTTGGTCATAACTTTCCTTCCAAGGAGTAAGCGTCTTTTAATTTCATGGCTGCAATCACCATCTGCAGTGATTTTGGAGCCCAGAAAAATAAAGTCAGCCACTGTTTCCGCTCTTTCCCCATAGATTTGCCATGAAGTGATGGGACCGGATGCCATGATCTTATACATAGCTACAAAAGCAGTTTTTGACAGAGTGGATTACAAAAGTTTCTTTTAAATTAACTCTGAAAGAAACCAATGTATAGATATTTTAAAGTTGGCTTAATTTTATAAAATAATGTCATTTATACATTTTAATAATGTGATTAATATCTAACTTTACCTCTTATAAAATCTCTTTTCTAAAATGGAAAAGATGTTTAACTTTGTCTTTTTCTCTTTTTATCATGAAAAGTGAAAGTGAAGTCACTCAGTCATGTCCGACTCTTTGCGACTCCATGGAATGTAGCCTACCAGGCTCCTCCGTCCATGGGATTTTCCAGGCAAGAGTACTGAAGTGGGCTGCATTTCTTTCTCCAGGGGATCTTCCTGACCCAAGGATTGAACCTGGGTCTCCCGCATTGTAGGCAGACGCTTTACTGTCTGAGCTACCAGGTAGATATAAATAGTACTTTAAATACTCTATTGAATAAAGAATAAAATATGACAAAAAGGAAATAACCATGACTAACTGTTTACACCATCTGCTAGCAGATGAACAGACAGACTTTTCCTTAACCAGAGGCATGTATAGCTACGAAAGTTCCTAAGTACAAAAAAGAAATTTAGAAATATTTTTCTGCTCAAGTAAGTATTTTGTGCCAAAGAAATAATCAAAAAACAACGGGAGCAATAGAAACTCAGTATTGTTGGATGTCAAGGTTTAAATTTTTTGGTTTTTGAAACAAAATAGTTCAAAGATAGAGTAAAAATAAAGAAAAAAAAAGAAAAAAAAAAAGAGTAAAGCTACTACTTTATCTTTAAAATTTATCTTCACCATAGTATGCTGTGAACTTCCCTGGTGGTTCAGGGGTAAAGAATCTACCTGCCAGTATAGGACATGCGGGTTTCAGTCCCTGGGTTGGGAAGATCCCCTGGAGAAGAAAATGGCAACTCTAGTATTCTTGCCTGGGAAACGCCATGGCCAGACGACCCTGGTGGGCTACAAGCCCATGGGATCACGAAAGAGTCAGACACAAGTTAGTGACTAAAAAACAACATATTCTGCTATAAAAAGCCATGTTTTCCGAGTATCTATGACTATCAGTGAAACTTTTGGTAAACTGGCTAAACAAAAATGTTTTATTGTCAGTGAACATTCAAGTAATATGTACATTACTCCAAAGAATATGCGTGGCCTATAAAAACCATATGCAGATATTAACATTAGCAGCAAATTCTAAGCAGCCTTGTAGGAATTAACTGAGAAAATTTCTGGTTGCCTTATTAGATCACAAGCAAAAAAAAAAAAAAAAACCTGCAAAGTAATAATGATAACAATAACTATAAAATTAGCATAGATATGGTTAAAGAACCATGTTTCAAAAATAAAACACACAAAATAGAAAATCTGGATTTAGGCCTGAATTTTAGGTATGTGTAAATTTTTAATGATTTATTGCTAGTTCATGGCATTAGTGATGGAGAAGGAATGGCAGCCCACTCCAGTATTCTTACCTGGAGAATTCCATGGACAGAAGAGGAACCTGGCGGGCTACAGTCCATGGGGTTGCCAAGAGCTGGACACAACTGAGTGACTAAGCACAGCTTTAATGATAATATGTTTCTTCCACTTCTTGACATTTTTTAGAACTTTAAAAGTCATTTTTTGGACATCCTAAGACATTTGGGGGAACATTTTTAAACACATTTTTAGAACAGAAGGGTTTGGGGGAGAACTGTTTGGTGCTGTGATGAAATCCTTGAATTCATTTAGGTAAGTAAATAAAAAAAGACAGTGGACAAGCTGTTCTTTCCTGGAACTCTATCCTATCATTTCTCGAAGTTTCTTATGTTGAACACTTAATATCTCAAAAGGTTAATAAATGCTACCTAGTAAGGAAATTAAGGAGTTTCCAGAATCTACAAATACAGTAATCAATGGATTGGGTAAAAGTAAAACAATTTCTTTACTTATGGAAGCTTTCAGTATGTTAATATGCATCAGGGACCCTCAGGAAGAACATATAGTTTGTAGGACTTGCAAAGAATTCTTTGACCTAGGATCATGTTTTCACCAAACACCATGCATTAGTATGGAACACGCTTTTTAAAACAGTCTTTTTATTTCAGAGTAAAAAAACAATAATGTGCATATAAAATAATCTACCTTATATTTCTATAATAAGAAATTATATATAAAAAGGTGCCATTAGAAAAGACGTTCACGACTGTCACTACAGAGCTTACATGTTAGGTGAAAAATTTTATAAAAAATCAATAAATATAAAAAAAAGTGAAAAAAAAAAGTGATTGTACGCTATGATGTATACTAAGAAGGAAACAAAACAGGGAGTTGAGATGGGTGGTTAGGAAGGACTCGAGGCAGGTAATATTTAAGCTTCATGTAAGCATAAGGAGTAGGCTTTTAAGAATGAGGTATTCCCTGAAGACAGAATGGTATATGCAATAGTTCTAAGGTGGGAAGAAACGCAGTGTGGGTGGGTAGCAACATATGCAGGAAGTAACACACACAGACAGGC
The DNA here is from genome assembly GCF_016772045.2 of Ovis aries. Lineage (NCBI taxonomy): Eukaryota > Metazoa > Chordata > Mammalia > Artiodactyla > Bovidae > Ovis > Ovis aries. The sequence continues at coordinate 80,738,014 of NC_056058.1, forward strand.
CAGATCATGCAGACCTTAGAGCTCAAAGTAAGGGAGTGTGGATTTTATTCTGTGTGCTTTGGGAAACTTACAGAGCTTTAAACAGTGAATTTTATTTGATTTGCTTTGTAAGATCACTTTTTGCACTCTATGGTAGATTGAAAATGGACCAGAGTGGAACTCTGGAAGACCAGTTGAGAAGCTGTACTAATCCAGATGAGACATGAAAGGGATGATGTGTTGTCAGACTTGAGACACAGTTTGATGCTTTCTAGCAGGAGAAGGAAATGGCAACCCACTCCAGGGTTCTTGCCTGGAGTATCCCAGGGACAGGGGAGCCTGGTGGGCTGCCATCTATGGGGTCGCACAGAGTCAGACACGACTGAAGCAACACAGCAGCAGCAGCAGCAGCAACAGCAGCAGCAGCGGATAAGAGAGAAGTTGCAAATGAGCGTGACCTTGATCTCCTCTTCTCTTCTTCTCTGTTCTTCTTTCCAGATAGCAGCATCAAAAATATGTGGCATTGTCTATGCCAAAGTATAAATTATCGAAATTACAAATTTCTCCCTTGGATTGACTTTAATTTGATGTATTGTTTGGAAGAGTTCCAAAATGATTGGTAGACACAATGTGTAAGACCGCTTGGAGTCACATCTATCTCTTTGCCTGTTCCATTGATCAATTCTGACATTTTATTTCAGCACATCCTTTCACTATGAATGAACTTCATTTCCTTTCACTTTAATTATGATACTCTTTTATAGGACATGAAAATGAAAATTGATTTGGTTCTATGAGAAATGAGAACTCTTTTGGCAAAGATATGCTGCTGTGGCATTCTCTGCAATAACCATCCTTATTAACACTATGATTTACACTGTGTGTGTGTGTGTGTGTGTGTGTGTGTGTGTGTGTGTGTGTGTGTGCTCAGTTGTGTCTGACTCTTTGTGATCTTCTGGAATGTAGCCTACCAGGCTCCTCTGTCCATGGAATTTTCCAGGCAAGAATACTGGAGTGGGTTGCTATTTCCTGCCCCGGGGGATCTTCGTGACCCAGGGATAGAACCCACGTCTCTTGTGTCTCTTACATTGGCAGGTAGATTCTTTACCACTGCACCACTTGGGAAGCATGATTTACACCAGCCAAGTGTTATTCCTCCCAAATTTAAATCACGCTTCCTACCACTTATGGCCTTTGAATCCATGATAGAAAACAAAAGCAAAGCTAAATTAGGGAGGGACCTTGTTCATATGTAATGTTTTATGCTATACGGATATATTATTCAGATTAGTTTTAGTTTCATTGTTTAAATTTAAATTACATTTATTTTCATGTTAGCCAAATTTCATGTAAATAAAAATTATAAAGAAAATAGAGTTTAGTACTTGCTTCATTTGTATTTACAAACTCCCTCAAAAATCTATGTGTAGAAATATTTTACTTTGAATTTTGTAAGACTATTTAATGAATACACTAATATGCAAGTAGTTTAAGTATCTGTTAATAGCAGGTAACAGAAACATGCAGTGTCTTTGCTTTAGGGGATTGACTGTGAAGAAGTACCTAACAGTGAGAATTATTAAACTTTAGACAATATTAAAGAATGAAAAAAGAGAATACTTTGAAAGTAGACTTAATTAAAAAGTAAATCTGTACCTGTATCTATGTAATATATATATGTGTGTGTGCAACTGAGGATACTATAACTCAGTTGCATTTTTTTATGTCACAAAGACATTTGCCTTGAAGATTGCTGCTTATATTCTCTCTTTTTAGTGAATGAAAAATCATGTGCTTTAACATTCTGTTATTCACCAAAGAATTTAAAAGTAATAGTTACACATTTAGTAGACCTAGTTTCTATTAGTTCTCTTTGTGACTGAAATTATAAATAGGAAGATAGATATTTGTGAAGATATGTCCTTTGATATGCTCTTCAAGTCCACATTATTTCTCATCTAATGTATTATCAGTTCTGTTCAGTTGAGTTGCTCAGTTGTGTCTCTTTGCGCCCCTATGGGCTGCAGCATGCCAGGCTTGCCTGTTCATCCCAACTCCTGGAGCTTATGAAACTGATGTCCATTAAGTCGGTGATGCCATCCAACCATCTCATCCTCTGTCATCCCCTTATCTTCCCGCCTTCAATCTATCCAAGTATCAGGGTCTTTTCCAGTAATTTGGTTCTTTGCATCAGGTGGCCAGAGTATTGGAGTTTCAGCTTTAGCATCAGTCCTTCCAATGAACGTTCAGGACTGATTTCCTTCAGAATTGACTGGTTGGATCTCCTTGTTGTCCAAGGGACTCTCAAGAGTCTTCTCCAACACCACAGTTCAAAAGCATCAATTCTTCAGCACTCAGCTTTCTTTATAGTCCAGCTTTCACATGACTACTGGAAAAACCATAGCTTTGATTAGATGGTCCTTTGTTGGTAAAGTAACATCTCTGTTTTTTAATATGCTGTCTAGATTGGTCATAGCTTTTCTTCCAAGGAACAAGCATCTTTTAATTTCATGGCTGCAGTCACCATCTGAGGTGATTTTGGAGCCCCCCAAAATAAAGTCTCTCACTGTTTCCCCATCTATTTGCCATGAAGTGATGGGACCAGATGCCATGATCTTCATTTTTTGAATGTTGAGTTTTAAGCAAACTTTTTCACTCTCCTTTTTCACTTTCATCAAGAGTCTCTTCAGTTGTTTCTCACTTTCTGCCATAAGGATAGTGTCATCTGTGTATCTGAGGTTATCGATATTTCTCCCATCAATCTTGATTCCAGTTTGTGCTTTATCCAGCCCTGCATTTTACATGATGTATTATAATTTCTTCCTAACATGTCTCCTTCTAGTTGCCCCTTTCTCTAAAGCCATTCTCGGTCTTGCTGTCAAAATGATCTTTATAAAACATATCTAATCATGCCTTTCCTTGTTTAAATTCATTATTTTAAAATCCAAACAACCTCTCATTTGTAAGAGGTTTGTAAGATTTGTTTGTAAGATTCTCATTGTGTGTATACCATTGTTGCCCCATTTTGAAGTTAAGAGATTGAAGCTCAGAAAGGCTAAAGAACTTCAACAATGTCATAAAACTAGAAAGTGGCAAAGTTTAGGTTACATACCATATGAATTCAGTCCTTTGAAGTTTGTTGAAAATTTTCTTATGGTCCCACAAATGTCCTGTATGTGCTAGAAAACAATATGTCTGCACTTGCATTTGTTTGGTAATGTGTTCTTTATATGTCTGGTAGATCAGATTTGTTAATTTTCATATTAAAATCTATAGCCACACCCATTTTCCTAAAAAGAGCTGCATTAAAATCCTTCACTACTATAATAACTGGACATGGAAAAACAGACTGGTTCCAAATAGGAAAAGCAGTATATCAAGGTTGTATTTTGTCACCCTGCTTATTTAACTTATATGCAGATTACATCATGAGAAACACTGGGCTGGATGAAACACAAGCTGGAATCATGATTGCCAGGAGAAATATCCATAACCTCAGATACACAGATGACACCACCCTTATGGCAGAAAGCAAAGAAGAACTAAAGAGCCTCTTGATGAAAGTGAAAGAGGAGAGTGAAAAAGTTGGCTTAAAGCTCAACATTCAGAAAACTAAGAGCATGGCATCTGGTCCCATCACTTCATGGCAAGTAGATGGGGAAACAGTGACAGACTTTATTATGGGGGGGCTCCAAAATCACTGCAGATGATTGCATGGTGACTTCATGGTGACTGCAGCCTTGAAATTAAAAGATGCTTTCTCCTTGGAAGAAAACTTATGACCAACCTAGGCTCTTGCGACTCCATGGACTGTAGCCTGTCAGGCTCCATCGGATTTTTTATATGCTAGAATATTAAAAAACAGAGACATTACTTTGTCAACAAAGATCCATCTAGTCAAGGCTACAGTTTTTCCAGTCGTCATGTATGGATGTGAGAGTTGGACTATAAAGAAAGCTAAGTAGGGAGAATTGATGCTTTTGAACTGTGATGTTGGAGAAGACTCTTGAGAGTCCTTGGACTGCAAGGAGATCAAACCAGTCAATCCTGAAGGAAATCAGTCCTAAACGTTCATTGGAAAGACTGATACTGAAGCTGAAGCTACAATACTTTGGCCATCTGATGTGAAGATCTAACTCCTTAGAAAAGACCCTGATGCTGGGAAAGATTGAATGCAGGAGGAGAAGAGGATGACAGAGGATGAGATAGTTCGATGGCATCACCAACCCAATTAGACATGAGTTTGAGTAAACTAGGAGTTGGTGATGGACAGGGAGGCCTGGCATTCTGCAGTCCATGGGATCGTGAAGAGTCGGACACAACTGAGCAACTGAGCTGAACTGAACTGAACTATAATAAGCTTGTCTATATTTCATTGTAGTTGATAACCTGTGGCTATATTATTAGATAAAATAGTTTAATCTTCCTGAAAAATGAAAATTTTTTATTATCAAATCAGTCTCATTATTTCTAGTAATGTTCATCTCAATAAGAGGTATTAATATAGCCACAGGAGGTTTATTTTTTTTAGGATTTACCTGGTATATATATTTTTCCGTCTTTTCTACTTTCTACCTTTTTGCATCCTTACCGTTTGGAAATCTCTCTGATGAACTGCATTTAACTGCCTTTTTTGCTTTTGTTTTTTATCTCATCTGATAGCTTTTGTCTTTTTACTGTTTGTGGGAAATATACTGTTTCTCTTCTTTTAGTAGCTACAATTCCAACATCTTTTCTTAACTTATGAAACTGTAAAAGCCAATCAAGTATACTTTTGCTCCCTTTAGAGAACTCAGTATTTGGAACACTTTAGTTCTTTTAAACTTTAATTCCCTTAAATTCCTTTAATCCCGAAATCCCACAAAGTTAATGTTATTTTTGCATATTTGGGGACACTTGAAGTCTTTTTTTTAAAGGACATTCTCATTATTAGTTTGTATACATAGCCAGTGCTCATTTAAATCATTTAAATTTATCTATAAATGTATAACTTTCACTGTTTTTTTTTTTTTTTCTACTTGGATTTAGAACTTGCATTTAAAACAGCTGTCTGGGATTATTTTCCATTTATCTGAAATACATTTTTCAGAATTTCCTTTAATGGTACTCTGGTGGTTGGTTTAGTCACTAAGTCATGTCTGACTCTTGCGACTCCATGGACTGTAGCCTGTCAGGCTCCTCTGTCCATGGGATTTTCCAGGCAAGAATACTGGAGTGGGTTGTCACTTCTTTCTCCAAGCAATGATACTCTACTAGAGGCAAACTTCTCAGTTTAGTTGGTTGGAAAAATGTCCTTATTTAACTTGTGTTCTTGAAAAAATTCTACTGAAGCTAGACTTCGGGTTAGTAGTTATTTTCTTTCAACACACTAAAGATTTGATTTCATAGGAAACTGAACATTTCTTGACATTCTCACAATCACTCCTTGGTAGGAATCTGCCTTTTCTCACAGGCTACTTGTAAGATTACCTCTTTGTCTTTGGAATTCTAAAGTTTCACTCTTATGCATCCAGATGTAAATTTCTTTTTGGTCATTTTGCTTGTGATTTGTGATTTCTAAGGGGACTAATTGGTCACTTTCATTGGTTCTGAAAATTACTCGATCTTTATTTCTTCAGATATCTCTTCTATTTTATTCTCTCTATCCCTTTCTTTTGATGCTCAAATCATGCTTAGGTTAGGCCATCACACTCTATTCTCTATGTCTCGTTACCTTTATTTGACTTTCCATGCTGAATTCCACATAGTTCCTTCTAGTCATGTTTTAGGTTACTAGTTTTCTCTTCATATATGAAAGGCTAATCTCTTAAGCTTGGTCACTGAATTTTTAATTTCAGATATTATATTTTTATTTCTAGAAATTGTGTGTGTTTCTCTCCAGATATTCTTTATCATTGTTTATAGTTTCCTGTTACTATACTTGAGTATCTTTTATTTTTGAAATGTAGTAAGCATTGTTATTTTATTGTTTTCTATTTGTCGTAATATTTGAAATCTCCACAACCGATTTCTTTTGTTGTTTCTTCTGTTCTCATTCATAAGCCCTGTTTTCTTTTGAGTGAAGTAATTTTTTACCGTGTGTTACTCTTTTTTTTTTTTTTTTTTAAGAAAATTACTTGTAGGAATTCTTTGAGACCTAGTGTAAAGGTGTTTTCTCTGCAAAATATTTGTCATTGCTTCTGCCACATAGGGGCACTAATGGTCTTCAACTATTTTAAATTACCTGGTTTGAGATGTTCTTGTTTATTTTGCAGTTTTATTGAGATGTAATTGACAAGTGAAAGCGTAATGTATTTTAGAGTGTATAGCATGATGATATTGTGAAAGGGTTACCACAGTATATAATGCATTCACCATTGAGAATTTTTTTTTAAACCACCTAAATCACATTAATTTGAGTTGCAGATATACCCAAGAGTAGGTTTGTGGTTACTAAATGAATCTTGCGTGGCCTTTATGAGGGAAGGTCTCCTCTTTGGGCAAGCCCTAAGATTTGTCTCTACCGCGCTGTATCCCACAATTGTGTGAAAACTTCAGTTTAAGCTCACTAAGTTCCAGTAAATGTCCTTAGGCCAAAAAAAAAAAAAAAAAATTAGTCATTTTATCTCTCTAAGATCCTGCCTTCCTTTAGCTTTTATTCTAATAATTTCCTTAGTACTGTATCAGTTCTCTGATGCTATTAAGTAAAAAACAAATGTATGTAAAAATATGGGGCTTCCCTCGTAGCTCAGCTGGTAAAGAATCTGCCTGCAATGCTGGAGACCCGGGTTCAATCCCTGGGTTGGGAAGAGTCTCTGCAGAAGGAAATGGCAACCCACTCCAGTGTTCTTGCCTGGGAAGTCCCATGGACAGAGGAGCCTGGCGGGCTACAGTCCATGGGGTCACAAGAGTCGGACACAACTTAGTGACCGAACCACCGTGTAATAATGTACACACACTCTCAAGCATGTTTAGTTCTTTTAAGCAAGAGATATGCAGACATCTAAGCTTTCAAATTCAGAAGCTAAAATTTAGCAAGATTTCTACTAAAGGTATAAGTAGAATAACTTAATGGGTAAAGTTAACCAGATGGCTATAAGGCAGCTCACTGTGACATGCAAATTTCATCTATAATAGAAAACAAATTATGGAAGACCTAATTCAAGGAGAAATAGCTCATAAGAGCTCTTGGGAGGGTGAAAAATAATACTGCCAACAAAAAATAATGGAAGGAAATAATGACAACATTTCATTTTTCAAGGAACCTTGCCGATTCAGGGATCGAACATGGATCTCCAGAATTGCAGGCGGACTCTTCACTGTCTGAGTTACCAGGGGAACCCCTCTCATATATAAAATGGGGATAAAAATGCTAACTGTATATGAGAAGACTGAGACACGGAGAATCACAGATAATAAGTGGGCTAACAGGGACTCAAACCTGGATAGTAACAATCTAAAGTCCATGCTTTATCTCTATCACTGGTGTGTGGACTCAATCTCAGGTGACTGTTTGCCACCCTATGGACTGTAACTGCCAGGCTGCTCTGTCCACGGGATTCTCCAGGCAAGAATACTGGAGTGGGTTGCCATTTCCTAGCAGTAAGGGAAAATTAAAGCTATTTTTAAAATTTGGGTGTGGGGAATGGTTTCAACTACATAGTGTAGGAGATATCACATACATGTTGGTTTGTTGGTTAGTGACTAAATATTCTTTTAAGAAAGCTTTGATTTTAATTATAGCAGAATTATAATAAAGTATAAGGAAAATATGTTGAATAACAGGAATAATTTACTATATTTGTAAATTGTAAAAAGAGTTTTCTTTAATGGCAAATCTTAAAAAAATGGGTCGGTTAAAATAACTTTAATTGTATACTGCCATAACTTGGAAAAATCAAGTATAATCTAGCAAAAAACCTAGCAAAAAATAAATAAATAACACAATAGAAAATTCAGTTAGAGAGACAAAGAATACCACATTGCCTACTTATATTTAGTTAATATTATGTGGAATAAACTACTTAAGAATGAAGGATTTGAGGTAATGATTCATATGAGTACAATTTCAATTTAAAAAATGGTTACAAATATAATTAGGAAAAAATTTGATAATATTTGCAGATGACTCAGGCAAATCAAGAAACAACTTGAGAATATAGTAAAACTAATTACTTTGAACTCAACTATAGTCAACCCTTGATTAACTGGCATAAATAGCATGATGAACAGATAGAAAGGAAACCACAAATACTCAGAATCACCGTTAAAACCATAAAACCAATAACAATATGACACAAAAAATTTATTTAATAATGCAGTAGTTTGACAGTCCACAGATATTACCCAAAAGTGTAAAAATATTACAAGTACTTTGATTTAAGACCATCTGCCAAAAATTACTGGGGTGTTAAACAACTTCATAGTAAAGATCCTTGTATTTATGAGTCTTGGATTAAGCAGACACATGCCTCATTTCTCTTTCATTAATACCCTTAATTAGAGGTTCACCCAAAATTTGGATTTTTGCTCTGCAATGTTAGAATACAGGCATACCTTGTTTTATTGAGATTCATTTATTGCACGTCTCAGGTATTTCATTTTTGTTTTTTAATAAATTGAAATTTTATGGCAGCAGTGTGTCAAACAAATCATTTTTCAATAGCATTTTCTCCCATCATGACTCCATTTCTCATTTTGGTAATTCTGGGAATATTTCAAAGTTTTTTCATTTTTATTCTATTTGTTACAGTAATCTATGATCAGTGATCTTTGATGTTATTGTAGTAGTTGTTTCGTTATGCCATGAAACATTCCTATGTAAGACAGCAAACCTAATCAATAAATATTGTGTGCGTTCCCACTGCTCCACCAACCAGTCATTCTCCCATCTTTCTCCTTCTCCTTATGCATCCTTGTTTCCTGAGACACAATACAATGTTGATTTTAGGCCAGTTAATAACCCTACAATGGCCTCTAAGTGTTCAAGTGAAAGAAAGTCTCACATATCTCACTTGAAATCAGAAGCTAGAAATGATTAAGCTTTTTCCCTTCAAGGAAAGGCATGTCAGAAGGACATGTGAGGAAGGCATGTGAAAAACAGAGATAGGCTGATAGGTGAGCTCCCTATAACAAACAAATAGCCAGGTTGTGAATGCAAAGAGGCTAAGTTCCTGGAGGAAATTAAAATCACTACTCCAATAAACACATGAAAGATAAGAAAGCAAAACAACATTATTGCTGATACAGAGAAGGTTTTCATGGTCTGGATAGATCAAACAAGCCACAACATTCCCTTAAGCCAAAGCCTCATCCAGTGCAAGGACCTAACTCTCTTCAATTCTTTGAAGGTTGAGAGAGGGAGGAAAATGTGGAAGAAAAGTTGGAAGCTAACAAAGGTTGCTTTATGAGGTTGAAGGGAAAAAGCCATCTATATAACATAAACATGCAAGATGAAACACAGGTGCTGATGTAGAAGTTGCAGCAAATTATACAGTAGATCTTGCTAAGATCATTAATGAAGGCAGATGCACTAAACAACAGATTTTCAATTGTCTATAAAACAGCCATATACTGGAGGAATATGCTCCTTTGACTTTCATAGCGAGAGAGGAGAAGTCAATACCTGGCTTCAAAGCTTGAAAGGTACGCTTCAAAGGTACTCTTGTTAGGCAGAGGTTGATGCAGCTGGTAACTTTAACTTGCAACAAATGCTCATTTACCATTCTGAAAATCCTGGGACCCTGAGAATTATGCTAAATCTACTCTGTGCTCTGTAAATGGGACAACAAAGCCTGGATAATGGCATATTTATTGACTGCATGGTTTACTGAATATTTTAAGCCCACTCTTAAAACCTACTGCTCAGAAAAAGATTGCTTTTAAAATACTACTGTTCATTGGCAGTGCTTCTGGTCATTCAAGAAATCTGATGGAAATGTACAATGAGATTAATGTTGTTTTCATGCCTGCTAACAAAACACCAATTCTGCAGCCAATGGATCAAGGAGACATTTTTACTTTCAAGACTCTTATTTAAGAAGCACATTTCATAACGCTATAGCTGCCATAAAGAGTGATTCCTCTGATGTATCTAGGCAAAGAAAGTTGCAAACCTAGAAGGGATTCACCGTTCTAGATGTCTTTAAGCACATTTATGATTTCATGGAAAGATGTCAGAATACCAACATTCATAGGAGTTGGAACTGGTTGATTCCAACTCTCATTGATGACTTTGTGGAGTTAAAAAACAGTGGAGGAGGCAACTGCAGATGTGGAAACAGCAAGAGAGCTAGAATTAGTAGTGGAAAATGTGACTGAATTGTTGCATTCTTATGATAAGACATGAATGTATGAGGAGTTGCTTATTATGGATGAACAAAGAAAGTGTTTTCTTGAGATAGAATCTAAGCCTATTATGATGCTGTGAAGGTTGTTGAAATGACAACAAAGAATTTAAAATAATTATATAAACTTATTTTAAAAAGCTGTCAGGGTTTGAGAGGGTTGATTCCAATTTTAAAAGCAGTTCTAGTCTGGATAAAATGCTACTAAACAGCATTGCATACAATAGAAAAATTATTCATAAAAGGAAGAGTCAGTTGATGTGGCAAACCTCATTGATGTCTTATTTTAAGAAATAGCCACATCCATCCCAGACTTCAGCAACCAGCACCCTGATTAGTCAGCAGCCGTCAATGCTGAAGCAAGATCATCTACCAGCAAAAAGATTAAAACTCACTTGAAGTCTCAGATGATATTTAGCATTTTTTTTTAGAAATAAAGCATGTTTTTAACCTAGGTATATGCATTTTCTAGACATAATGTTGTTGCACACTTAATAGACTATGATATAGAATAAAGACACGTTTATATGCACTGGGAAACCAAAAGAATTTGCTTGACTCACTATATTGGATATTTGCTTTATTGTAGTAGTCTTGACCTCAGTCCACAATGTCTTTGAGATCTGCCTGTACCCCACAAGTATGAGCTGAGGGACAAGACCTGGTCTATCAGGCTATCTTCCACAGCTCCATATCATCTGTTCATTACTAAACAGGTTATCTTTTAGTATATAGATATTTTATTCATAGTAATTTTCATTTCTTCACAAATACATTCTTTATGATTATTATTTTAGATTATCTTCTATCATATAATCAAGAGTTAGATACACTCCCAAATATATAGTCATTTAGATAATCTCTAGAGAAAATTAACCTTTGCTTCATTGCTATAAAAATTTCACATAAACTGTTTTCACATGAATTGATATCTAGAAATTGGATTTCTTAACTCTCATCTTAGTGTTATTTCATGTCCCATATGCAGTTCCCAAATTAACTTTTTTAATGATGGTCTTTATTTTTTAGAAGACTTTTAATTTAGATTTACAAAAAAAAATTGAGACAAATGTACAAAGTATTCCCATGTGCAACACACTCAGCTTCCCCTATGATTCACATCATACTTCAGTGTAATACATTTGTTTCAGGGAATGCACCAATATTGATACATTATTATCAACTGTCTACTGTTTACTCAGCATACTTCAGTTTCAATTCAGTTCAGTCGCTCAGTCGTGTCCGACTCTTTGCGACCCCATGAATCGCAGCACGCCAGGCCTCCCTGTCCATCACGATCTCCCGGAGTTCACACAGACACGTCCATCGAGTCTGTGATGCCATCTAGCCATCTCATCCTTGGTCATCCCCTTCTCCTCCTGCCCCCAATCCCTCCCAGCATCAGAGTCTTTTCCAATGAGTCAACTCTTCACATGAGGTGGCCAAAGTACTGGAGTTTCAGCTTTAGCATCATTCCTTCCAAAGAAATCCCAGGGTTGATCTCCTTCAGAATGGACTGGTTGGATCTCCTTGCAGTCCAAGGGACTCTCAAGAGTCTTCTCCAACACCACACTTCAAAAGCATCAATTCTTCGGCGCTCAGCCTTCTTCACAGTCCAACTCTCACATCCATACATGACCACAGGAAAAACCATAGCCTTGACTAGATGGACCTTAGTCGGCAAAGTAATGTCTCTGCTTTTGAATATACTGTCTAGGTTGGTCATAACTTTTCTTCCAAGGAGTAAGCGTCTTTTAATTTCATGGCTGCAATCACCATCTGCAGTGATTTTGGAGCCCAAAAAAATACAGTCTAACACTGTTTCCACTGTTTCCCCATCTATTTCCCATGAAGTGATGGGACTGGATGCCATGATCTTCGTTTTCTGAATGTTGATCTTTAAGCCAACTTTTTCGCTCTCCTCTTTCACTTTCATCAAGAGGCTTTTTAGCGCCTCTTCACTTTCTGCCATGAGGGTGGTGTCATCTGCATATCTGAGGTTATTGATATTTCTCCTGGCAATCTTAACTCCAGCTTGTGTTTCTTCAGTTCTACCTAATATAAATTAATTTAAAACACTGCTTATTAGTGTTCTTGAGGGGAAGGGAGGTAAAAAGTGTCCTGTTGTAAAGTCAGTTTGTGAAGTGCTAAGTTAAACAAAGTAAGAAAACATGCTGCTGCTAAGTTGCTTCAGTCGTGTCCGACTCTATGCGACCCCATAGACTGCAGCCCACCATGCTCCCCATCCCTGGGACTCTCCAGGCAAGAACACTGGAGTGGGTTGCCATTTCCTTGCCAAAAACCTCAGTCTCCTTAAGATACATAATATAAATTTCAAAATGGAATTAAGAGTATGTTGTGTCGCCCAAAATGATTAGGTAACAGAACTCTTGTAGATAGGATATTTTGAAGGACTCAGTCTGAAAATCACTCTCTGGAAAATTGTCCTATAGCATATCATGGCATGCCACATCAACTTAGACTAGGTTAATATATAAATCTGAAAACATTTAAAACTCAGTTTTGTTAGAATTATCTGTGGAAATGGAGCTAAGAAATCAATAATAATAGTTAGTTCCTAGAGGTAATTATTGGCTGAAGGGGTAAGATCTATTTCTTGTGTATCATTGTGTGCCTTTAAATTTTGTACCAAATATATATTACCTATTCAAAAATTAACAAAATACTATATAGTGAATTACTCTGTAATTCATTCTATCCTGGAAAAAAAATGTTTACTGTGTAAATATGGCTTTTGTTACCATAACTGTTATGATACATGTCCACAGCAAAAAAAAATTGTTGCTAACTAAAATTATACACATATAGCCTGCTCTCAAATATAAGATAGTGAATAAAGATAAAGCAATCAGTGTAAGAATATTTTAGAAAATAACCAATACAAAATGTTCTTAGATAAGGTCATAAAAGAAATCAGAAAATTGCACTCACAAGACATGCATATCTATAGTTTAATTAAATGAGTAAGTGCACTAGAGTGGTGGCTGCACAGTGCTAGAATGACTTCGAGGAGATACCCCACATCCAAGGGCAAAGGAGAAGCCCTAGAAAGACAGTAGGAGGGTTCCCCTACTGTCTTTCACATTAAGAATCAAACACCATACCCGCCAGAGACGCTCAGAGGGCTCAAACATACCTGTGCACACTAGGAGCCAGAGACCCCACAGAGACCGAGATAGAACTGCATTTGAGTGTCTCCTTCAGAGGTGCAGGTCAGCAGTGGACTGCTGGAGGGGCAGGGGCTCTGGGTGCAGCAGACCTGGGTACAGCATAACCCCTCTTGGAAGAGGTTGCCATTTACCTCACCATAGAACCACCAGAACTTACACAGGACTGGGAAACAGATTCTTGGAGGGCACAAACAAAACCTTGTGTGAACGAGGACCCAGGGGAAAGGAGCAGTGACCCCACAGGAGACTGACACAGACTTGTCCATGGGCATCCAGGAGTCTCCGGCAGCGGCATGGGCTGGTGGTGGCCTGCTGCACAGTTGAGGGCACTGAGTGCAGAATGTGTGCATGGGCCCTTGGAAGGAGGTCCCATTATCTTCATCACCTCTACCATGAGTTGGCCTCAGGTCAAACAAGAGGGAGGAACGCAGCCCGGCTCATCAAAGGAAAATTGGATTAAAGATTTACTGAGCATGGCCCCGCCCATCAAAACAAGATCCAGTCCCCCCTTCCCCCACTCATGACCACCAGTCAGTCTATCCTGTAAGGAAGGTTCCATAAGTCTCTTATATTTCTCCAAACAGATGAAAAAAATCATCAAAAACTAAGCAAACTGATCACATGGACCACAGCCTTGTCTAACTCAATGAAACTATGAGCCATGCCGTGTAGGGCCACCCAAGAGAGACGGGTCACTGTGGAGACTTGTGACAGAGCGTGGTCCACTGGAGAAGGAAATGGCAAGCCATTTCAGTATTCTTGCCTTGAGAACACCATGAAAAGTATAAAAAGGTAAAAAGATAAGATACTGAAAGATGAACTAGCCATCTTGGTAGGTTGGTAGGTGCCCAATATGCTACTGGAGATCAGCGGAGAAATAACTCCAGAAGAATGAAGAGATGGAGCCAAAGCAAAACCAATACCCAGCTGTGGATGTGACTGGTGATGAAACTAAAGTTCGATGCTGTAAAGAGCAATAATGCATCAGTTCAGTTCAGTTCAGTTGCTCAGTCATGTCCGACTCTTTGCAACCCCATGAATTGCAGCACGCCAGGCCTCCCTGTCCATCACCAACTCCCGGAGTTCACTCAGACTCACGTCCATCGAGTCAGCGATGCCATCCAGCCATCTCATCCTCTCTCGTCCCCGTCTCCTCCTGCCCCCAATCCCTCCCAGCATCAGAGTTTTTTTCTAATGAGTCAACTCTTCACATGAGGTGGCCAATAGGAACCTGGAATGTTAGGTCCATGAATCAAGACAAATTGAAAGTGGTCAAATAGGAGGTGGCAAGAGTGAACATTGACATTTTAGGAACCAGTGAATTCAAAAGGACTGGAATGGGGGAATTTAACTCAGATGACCATTATATCTACTATTGTGGGTAAGAATCCCTTAGAAGAAATGGAGTAACCATCATAGTCAACAAATGAGTTTGAAATGCAGTACTTGGATGCAGTTTCAAAAATGGCAGAATGATCTCTGTCCATTTCCAAGGCAAACCATTCAATATCATAGTAATCCAAGTCTATGCTCTGAAAAGTAATGCTGAACAAGTTGAAGCTGAATGGTTCTATGAAGACCTATAAGACCTTCTAGAACTAACACCCAAAAAAGATAACCTTTTGATTATAGGGGACTGGAATGCAAAAGTAGGAAGTCAAGGAACACTTGGAGTAATAGGCAAATCTGGCCTTCGAGTACAGAATGAAGCAGGGCAAAGGCTAATAGAGTTCTGCCAAGAGGATGCACTGGTCATAGCAAACACCTTCTTCCAACAACACAAGAGAAGACTCAACACCTGGACATCACCAGATGGTCAATACCGAAATCAGATTGTTTCTATCCTTTGCAGCCAAAGATGGAGAAGCTCTATACAGTCAGCAAAAACAAGACCAGGAGTGGACTGTGGCTCAGATCATGAACTCCCTTATTGCCAAATTCAGACTTAAATTGAAGAAAGTAGGGGAAACCACTAGACCATTCAGGTATGACCTAAACCAAATCCCTTACAATTATACAGTGGAGGTGACAAATAAATTCAAGGAATTAGATCTGATAGACAGAGTGCCTGAAGAACTATAGACACATGTTCATGACTTGCTACAAGAGGCAGTGATCAAGACCATCCCCAAGAAAAAGATATGCAAAAATGCAAAATGGTTGTCTGAGGAGGTCTTAAAAATAGCTGAAAAAAGAAGAGAAGCAACAGGCAAAGGAGAAAAGGAAACATACACCCATTTGAATGCAGAGTTCCAAAGAATAGCAAGGAGACATAAGAAAGCCCTCCTCAGTGATCAATGCAAAGAAATAGAGGAAAACAACAGGATGGGAAAGACTAGAGATCTCTTCAAGAAAATTAGAGATACCAAGGGAACATTTCATGCAAAGAAGGGCAGAAATAAAGGACAGAAATGGTATGGACCTAAGAGAAGCAGAAGCTATTAAGAAGAGGTGGCAAGAATACACAGAAGAAATATACAAAAAAAGATCTTCATGGCCTAGATAATCATGATGGTGTGATCACTCACCTAGAGCTAGACATCCTGGAATGTGAAGTCAAGTGGGCCTTAGAAAGCTGATGGAATTCCAGTTGAGCTATTTTAAATTCTAAAAGATGATGCTGTGAAAGTGTTGCACTTAATATGCCAGCAAATTTGGAAAACTTAGCAGTGGCCACAAACTGGAAAAGGTTTGTGGAAAAGATTAATTACAATCCCTAAGAAAGGCAATGCCAAAGAATGTTCAATCTACCTCATAGTTGCACTCATCTCACACACTAGCAAAGTAGTGCTCAAAATTCTTCAAACCAGACTTCAACAGTACATGAACTGTGAACTTCCAAATGTTCAAGCTGGATTTAGAAAAGGTAGAGGAACCATAGATCAAATTGCCAACATCCGTTGGATCATGGAAAAAGCAAGAGAGTTCCAGAAAAACATCTGCTTTATTGACTATGCCAAAGCCTTTGACTTTGTGTATCACAACAAACTGTGGAAAATTGTTAAAGAGATGGGAATACCAGGCCATCTGACCTACCTCTTGAGAAATCTGTATGCAGGTCAGGAAGCAACAGAACTGGACATGGAACAACAGACTGGTTCCAAATTGGGAAAGGAGTACATCAAGGCTGTATATTGTCACCTTGCTTATATAATTTATATGCATTAGAAATGCTCGGAATCAAGATTTCCAGGAGAAATATCAATAACCTCAGATATGCAGATGATGCCCCCCTTATGGCAGAAAGTGAAGAAGAACTAAAGAGCCTTTTGATGAAAGTGAAACAGGAGAGTGAAAAAGTTGGCTTAAAATTCAGCATTCAGAAAACTAAAATCATGGCATCTGGTCCTGTCACTTCATGGCAAATAGATAAGGAAACAATGGAAATAGTGACAGGCTTTATTTTTAGAGGCTCCAAAATCACTGCAGATGGTGACTGCAGCCATGAAATTAAAAGACGCTTACTCCTTGGAAGAAAAGTCTTGACCAACCTAGACAGCATATTAAAAAGGAGAGACATTACTTTGCCAACAAAGGTCCATCTAGTCAAAGGTATGGTTTTTCCAGTGGTCATGTATTGATGTGAGAGTTGGACTATAAAGAAAACTGAGTGCCAAACAATTGATGCTTTTGAAGTGTGGTGTTGGAGAAGACTTGAGAGTCCCTTGGACTGCAAGGAGATCCAACCAGTCCATCCTAAAGGAAATCAGTCCTGAATATTCTTTGGAAGGACTGTTTGCTGAAGCTGAAACTCCAATAGTTTGGCCACCCGATGCAAAGAACTGATTCATTTGAAAAGACCCTGATGCGGGGAAAGATTAAAGGCCAGAGGAGAAGGGGACAACAGAGAATGAGATGGTTGGATGGCATCACCGAATCAATGGACATGGATTTGAGTATGCTTTGGAAGTTGGTGATGAACAGGGAAGCCTGGTGTGCTGCAGTCCATGGGGTCGCAAAGAATCGGACACGACTGAGGACTGAACTGAACTGAAGTATACCTTATAGATTATAGTTTTTAATATTAATATAATATTTTTTATAAGTTTAATATAATATGTTTTTAAAAGTTGGTTATTCTTGGTTTCCCTTGTGGTTCAGCTGGCAAAGAATCCACCTGAAATGTGGGAGATGTGGGTTCGATCCCTGGGTTGGGAAGAACCCTTGGAGAAGGGAAAGGCTACTCACTCCAGTATTCTGGCCTGGAGAATTGCATGGACTCTATAGTCAGTGGGGTCACAAAGAGTCAAACACGACTGAGTGACTTTCACTTTGTTTTGTTTCAGTATTCTGGAAAAAATAACCCAAATTTGCCAAAGAACATCAAAGTTCTTAAGCAATATGTTCTGCAAGAAGGGATTCATCATAATTTAGCCTCCCTATAAACAGCAACTTTCTCATCCATTTCATTGGGAAATGTGTATCCAAATAAAATTGTAAAGTGTTCACCTGGAGGGGCTTCTGTACTATTAGCATATCATTCTGATTTATAAGTTATAACCTACTTTTATTTATTTCCCATATATTTGTATTATTATTATCCTTTTTATTATTTTACCCTTTATAAAGTTGTTGCCACTTTACAAAGCACAGGATGGACACAGCAATAAAAGGTCTTTTCCTAGATTACTCAGACATTTCAGAGCATCATCGATTGCACTTTCTTGACCGAGGTCAAGGTACCACATATTTTTACTATCCTTCCTGACTATAACTGCAGCTTAATTATACAAAGCCATAATAATTAGAAATTCTAGCAGAATTAATTAAAAGAGAGAAAGAGGATTTAAGTATTAATATTTTTAAAATGTGTCCAAGGAATTTCAAAATAATCTCTCAGGATTGCAACAGTGAGAACTGATTCTCAGGATGATCACATGAAGCTGTTAAATTTTAATCTGCAGACTCTATTAATTAAATCAGAAAAGTAGGATGTATTTCACTGGTCTTCAGCTAACATATTTTTCATTAGTGATCCAGGAAAAACTCAAAACTGTTAACCCTACCAATTTTATCCCTGTACAGTTCAGTAAATTTTCTACTGAAGATTGCAAAATCTTAGTGAGTAGAAAGCATGTGGTCCTCATCAAGAGTTGTTACGATACCTATATGCACTGATGCATAATCAGTGCTTATCTGTATGTATCAATAAATATTCATGAGGACCAAGAAGTAGGAAACTGAGTAGTTTATTAAAAACCATGAAATTTGGCATCACTTTAAAATTTATTTAAGATTGATCTGTCATTCTATGTTCATCTCATTTTAAACATGAAAAGAAAAATATTTCAGTAGAGGAAATCACAGATTATTGAATTCCCATGTTAGGCTTTATAGTCGCAATTTAAAGCAGAGCCAAACTTAATAAAAATGTTCAAGTAATCAGGTAAGTCTCTTAAGATTGTGGAATCTTCTCTTAAGATTGACTTTAAGTGCCGAATGTTTAAGATTTTATATTAATAAAAATGATTTTATAATCAGTGGAGGGAGTTGTCATAAAAAATGGAGTCATATAGTTTCCAGCCATTGTTATTTTAGACTTTGGATGGTTTAGGATTTCCAAATTAAGCCAGAAATACATGACACTCCTGGAGAGTGGATGGTGTGAGCAAAGCCACAACAGTATCCCTCCCCAGCTCCAGTGAAAAGGCTGATTAGGCAACAGGAATCTGCGTCTCTGAACTGCTTCAGCTTGGCCCGTTTCTCTATCAGAGGCTGGAAATCCTGACTCATCTTCGTGGCTTCTTTTCTTCCCATGTGAGGCACAAGATACAGAATAGAGAACAGAACACACACACACACACACACACACACACACACACACCAGGGGAAAGGAGGAAGGGAAATTTTGTAACTCTAAAATATTTCATCGTTGAAACGTTTGGTCAGACCTTATTTCTGTGGGAGTGAGTAGTCAGAATTGCTCATGTTGGGGAATTCAAGGTTTTTTACCACACCAGAGGGAGAGCCATTTCCTTCATCCCCTGTCCCCCCGTTAGGTATGCTAGCCTCACCCTGGTTGAATACTGAACATAGACTTTTCCCCAAAGTATTTCAGTCCAGCACATTTTTCTTGCTAATAGAAGAATTTGAAAAGTTCTCAGGGAATTCTGATAGGATTTTAAGTTTTATTAATTCAAACTAGTAGTGTTTCTAAAAAGTGGTTATACATTGTTTCTGCCAGTTGTTTGGGATCTAGGGACAGAGGAGGAGTTGTAGAGGATAGATAATTTTTCTATCAATGGTCCTTCCATAAGCAGTCCTGAAAGATTTCACAGTATATTCAGCACTGAGAACTGCCAGCTTTCCTTAATGTAGTCCCTGAACATACCTATAATTTAGCTGAGGGATGAACAAATACACAGAATCTATATTTTAAGGCAAAATAGGCTATATATCTTAGAAAAACTATAGGAGAATATTTTTATTTATTAAGAGGATTATAAGCAGGGTGTCATAGGCCAGGGTGGAAGGAATACTCTTGGGAAGTCATGACTATTAAGAAGCTTTATTACTGAAGTGATAAAGAGCTGGATTTGTGAATGGTGGAAGCAAGGCAGAGTCCCAACAGAGGATGACCGATTCAAAAGGACAGAAACAGGGAAACAAAAAATGTGTGTGAGAGGCAGAAAGCAGTTCTTTCTTAGTAGAAACATAGGGCACAGCAGGAAGATTGAGAGAGAGAACTGCATAAGTAGGGTGAAAACTAGGAGGCATTTTGTGATTATGTATTCAACTCTTTACTACAGGCAAGTGTTCTAGAGAATTGACTGCTAGAGCCAGGGAGAATTCTAGATGGAAAATTCTTTTTCAAATAATTATAAATGATTGAACCTTATGTTTTAACTTTTGTGAAGAAAGTCCTTATGAAGCATGTAGGATATCCTGTGTCCACTGAAGCGTATTATATATTCCACCCTTTTCTGACTATGTTTCATGAAGCTCTAAAAATTTTTAAATATATCTTGGTGGACCAAGGGAACTGGTGGTAAGTGAGAGAGTCTTTCTCCTTCACTTCCTTTCCGTTTCTTGAATAGTAAAAATCAACTCTCTGCCAAAACATTTTGAGGTGGCTATTCTTGGTGTTAAATTAAACAACATTGAAATATCAAAACTGAAATTTTCTCTGGGCTCTGTTAAGCTACTTTTGTTAATATTTAGAGGACTATAATTTATGCTTTTTGAACAGAAAGAATTGTTTTAGCTCTTCTTACAGATTGATTAAGAATTTAGGAAAAAAGGAATTTTTACAGTCCACTTACTGTCATCTCTTTGCAATTGGTGATTGGTCTAAGTACAAAGAGAAAGCACAGAAAATTAATAAGAATTTTAAAACTATTGTTTGTATAATAGGAAGTTTAGAGAAAAATACACATGTTCTATATACATATATAAAAATAGACCTATGCTAATGAATGGATGTATCAAACTGCTACACCTCACAATGTTATATGTGTTATGTCTGTTTTTTTTTTAAGTTACTCTTTAAAAAACATAAACATGATCTTTAAGATTAGTAGCATGAATTTTCTTTTGCTGTATCCAGAATTGAGAAATAATTAACTACCTGTGAATGCAAACTGACGTACCACATCTGATCACTTCCTGATCTGATGTCCAGGAACTTTTACATTCCTTCTGGGGATAAAGATGTGGTCATAAGTGAAGATAACCACACACAGACATAAATCTTATGGTGGTAAAGGGAACGTTGCAGATCTCAAAACTCCCCTCTAAGCTGAATTGATGGGGGAAGATTTGAGGGAATGGGAAGGCTTTCTGTTGGTTCCTGCCATGAGGAGGGAGAACTGGGCTGCAGGGAGAGGAAAGAGGAAGCCTTTCCACCTAGACAAGTGAGAGGAGCGGAGGAGGGGAGGACGTTTGGTCCCTTGAGAAAGTTTTACTGACCCTAACAGGAGGTTTATCTAGGAGAGTAGCAGGAAGCAGAGCTAAATAGAAAGGATGGGCCAGATTTGGGAAGTTGATAGAAGAAAAGAATCCTCCTGGCAGCACTTAAAGTTTCATTATTTTTATATCATGTTTTCACATGTATTCTATACCTTTCTGGGGCAGGTAGGATAATACTTCCTCCCATCCCCGACCCAAGATGTCAGCTTCCTATGTCTGGAGCCTGTGACTGTGTTACCCCATGGGGTAACATGTGAAAGAGGAAGGCATGGTGTGGTAGGCTTAATAATAGTCCCAAAAGACATCTGAGTCCTAATCCCTGGAGCCCAGGGATGTCATCTTATAGGGCAAGTGAATTTTGCAGCTGTAATTAAATGAAGGATAATTAGGTGCAGAGATTATTCCAGATTGTTCAGATGTGCCCTAATGCCATTACAAATGTCCTTATTTAGGAGGAGGAAGAGGGAGATTTCAGACAGAAGAGAAAGAGACTATGTGATGGAAGCAGAGTCAAAGATGTTAAGGTGCTGCGTTTGAACATATGGAAAGAGGACATGAGCCAGAGAAGACAAGAAATGTATTTCTAGACACTGGAAAAGGCAAGAACGTGGACTATTCAGCAGCTTCTGAGGGAGCTTAGTCCTGCCAACACCTTAATTTGAGCCCCATAACACTCATTTCAGACCTGTGGGCTCTAAAACTGTAGGAGAATAAATTTCTGTTGTGAGGGCCACCAAGGTTGTCATAATTTACCTGCAGAAAATTAATACACATAAGGCATTAGGTGCTCATAAAGTCATTGGAAAACCTGGGCTGGGGTCTAGTGGGCTTCTTGTAATGGTCTGCCTCAGTCTGCCATCAGAACACAAGAAGTCACTACCATAACTCTGGTCCAGTTGGCAGGAAGCTCCTCCACTTGACAGCCTCAACATTGGTGAATTTATTTCCACTGGAACTTGCATTCTGACCCTCACCTCAGCCACAAGTGCCTCTTGAAACACAGAAAGCTGAAAAATGAGCACAGGAATCTGCTACAGGAAAAAAAAAAACAACCTCTTAATTTTCTATCAAGATTTTGCTTTGGGGTAGATGGAGAGGGACAGTCAAATAAGTCAAGAAGGTATCCTTTCCTGCCTTTTCACCCTCCAGATCTCAGTAGTTTTACAGAGGAGACAGATACTGTTTTTAGCTTTCCAGCTCCTGCAGTAGTAAAAAGTGATCCTAAAAAGAGAATGGACAAAAGATTGGCAGAAAAATCCACAGAATTCATACAAATGCTTTGAGGTTTTATATATATATATATATGTATATATATATAACCTCTCAGGCTCCATTATACCCTATGTTTTTAATAAATTTCAATTGACTTTTGAACAACATGATTTTAAACTATGTGGGTCCATTTCATCGTGGATTTTTTTTTTTCAATAGTAAATACTACACAATCTGCAGTTGGTTGAATTGGCAGATACAGACGAACTGCTTTTGAGGCTGGATTTTGACTCTGCAGAGGGTATGTGCCCCTTCACATTGGTCTCAGGGCCAACTGTACTTTCTAAACAATATGAATTAATAAACTTTCTAGTTAATGCAGCAACGTGAGTAGAATGTCTACAGTGTGAGGAGTATCAAATGAGGTCAAAATAGGAAGACACTAAACAAAGACTTGGTCCCTGATCTTTCATAGAGTATATGCTTGACATGAAACAGAACTGATGTGTACCTATAGTTAATACAGGATAAATTATGTTTGCAAGTTCTGAATGAATTCAGAGAATCATCACATGGGAAGAGAGTTTTGAAAGAAGAGACTTGCCCTGAGAAGAGTAAGAAATCCATCTCTGGATGATGGAGAACCGCTTATCTGGAGGATGGAAGCGGGAGGGAATATAGTCATACATGTCATTCTCGTTGGTTGGTACATGAGTCAGTATGGAGAAATTATGGAAATGAAAGTGCTAAAGGTTGATATAGTTGCTAAGTAGCCAAGAAGAAATTGAGGAACTGATTTTTTTCCTAGTAAAATTATTATGACCTGGTAAAATCATTGGAATAAGCTCTGAGAAAGGAAGTTAGGAAATGGAACACTTGCAAAATTCATCTAAGGTTGCTGAGATGGCATCCAAGGACAAAAGGCAAAAACTCTTACATCAACAGCTGATTAGAGTTGATTCATCAATTCTCAACAAATGACCCTGCCTCATTTATACAGATAGCTCTTTTTCTTATTTTTTAGAATAAAAGTAATATAGAGAGATTATTTTTAAGTACAGAAAAGTATAAAATAAAAAGTAAAAAGCCCTCTCATTCTTCACTCCACCACTGGATTTTCTATCTAAAGGTTTCTGCTATTAAGCCATTTCCTGTGTGTGTGTGTTAGTCGCTCAGTCATGTCCAACTCTTTGCGACCCCCAGGATTGGGGTCCTGCAGGCTCCTCTGTCTATGGGATTTTCCAGACAAGAATGCTGGAGTGAGTTGCCATTCCCTTCTCCAGAGGATCTTCCCAATCCAGGGGTCGATCCCTGGGTCTCCCACATAGTGCAAGCAGACTCTTTACCATCTGAACCACAAAGGAAGACTGTCAACCATTTCCTATGTATCCTTTTAGAAAGCATTTTTCTGACTTAAAGACCACATATTAATATACACAAATAGGATCATGGTGTTACACACTGCTATCTTTTAATACCAGCATATTTAGATCTAACCTATTCTTCTATGACTCCTAAAGTATCTCATTTTACATAATTCTCATGATATATGTAATCAGTCTACTGCTGCAGAATATTTATGTTGGCTTTTTTCCTCCCCAGCTTTTACCTATCTGTCCCATTTACCTCTCTGATCTCATCGATTCTTCTCCCTCAGTCTCACTTTGCTCCTGCCACTCCAGCTTCCTTCGCATTCTTTGAACACATTAGTTATAGCCCTGCTTTTGCACAAGCGTTCCTCAGCCTGAATGCTCTTCCTTTACATATCCACTTGCTTCCTCCTTCACACTGTAGCTCACATTTCAACTTCATCTTTGATGAATTATATATTATAATTCCATCCCCCTCCCAATCTACTTCCTTTTTTAAAATTTTCTCCATATAACATTTCGCTCTTTGTAATACCATATGCTAATTTGCCTGTCTCTTTTTTCACTAAAATTTAAGTTTCATAAGCGGACTAATTTTTGTATATTATTTAATTGTTGCTAATACTTTAAAGAGTTAAGAACTGCTTGACATATTGTGTCTAGACAAGAATATGTCATAAATAAAATCTTGTGTTCAGTCGCTCAGTTTTGTCTGACTGTTTGCAACGCTATGAACTGTAGCCTGCCAGGCTTCTCTGTCCATGGGATTTCCCCAGCAAGAATACTGGAGTGGGTTACCATTTTCTCTTCCAGGGGATCTTCCTGACCCAAGGATCAAACCCAGATCTTCTGCATCTCCTGCTTTGCAGCGAATTCTTTACCACTGAGTCACTGGGGAAGGCCCCAAATAAAATCTTATTCTCAATCAGATTATTTAATTATCTTTAGTTACATCTTTGCTCTAGATATCTCTCTTTTGATTTTCAAATATCTCCTAACACTTTAGACTTTTCCTTTTAGTAAATGTTGCTTTAATATATATTCCTTTAAAGAGCGTAATCTTAGCACATGGTAGATATCAGTTTTTAAAAAGCTATTTGTTGGCTAAATAAATCATACTCTTTGCTCAGAAAAGGGGTAAAAGCAACACAGTCCTATACTCTGATAATTATCCTTTAATACCACTGTAAGTAATACCTGGTCTAGTGAAAGAATATCATTTGATTGCACAAAAGTGTTCTAATTGTAAGTAAAATTATTATATATAATTGTCTGGATTCTCAGTACCCAAAATGGAAGGAGATAGTAATTCACATAATGTAGATGATAACAGCTTTCAATAGGCACTGTTGTTCCAGTATTCAGTAAACAATAGTTTTGAGCATTATGACTATTATAAATTTATATTAGTTTCACTTCTTTTTTTTGAGTTGCAAAATATGCCACAAATTTCATCAGATATTTTGAAATGACATAGCAGGGTACATCAGGAAAATATCCAAATCTGTTGGCAGTAAGTGCTGTTAGAGATTTTAGGTCCTTCTCCTCCATGGAAACATTTGTATTATTAACATAGAAAACCTTAAATTATATTCTTGGTAGCTTGGCATGTAAGAGCCTCTTGATGAGGATGAAAGAGGAGAGTGAAAAAGATGGCTTGAAACTCAACATTCAAAAAACTAAGATTGTAGCATCTGATCCCATCACTTCATGGCAAATAGAAGGGGAAAAGTGAAAACAGTGACAGGTTTTATTTTCTTGGGCTCCAAAATCACTGTAGATGATGACTGCAGCCATGAAATTAAAAGACGATTGGTCCTTGAAAGGAGATAAACCTAGTGTGTGTGAAAATGTGAAAGTGTTGGTCGCAGAGTTGTTTCTGACTCTTTGCTACCCAACGGAATGTAGCCCACCAGGCTCCTTTGTCCATGGAATTCTCCAGGCAAGAATACTGGAGTGTGTAAGCCACTCCCCCTCCAGGGGATCTAACATATAAAAAAGAAGGGAAAAAACTTTGCCGACAAAGATCGTATAGTCAAGGCTATGGTTTTTCCAGTAGTCATGTACTGATGTGAGAGTTGGACCATAAAGGCTGAGTGCCAAAGAATTGGTGCTTTTGAACTGTGGGGTTGGAGAAGATGCTTGAGAGTCCCTTGGACTGCAAGAAGATCAATTCAGTCAATCCTAAAGGAAATCAGTCCTGAATATTCATTGCAAGGACTCATGCTGAAGCTGAAACTCCAATATTTTGGTCACCTGATATGAAGAGCTGATTCATTGGAAAAGAACCCAGTGCTGGGAAAGATTGAGGAAAAAGGAATGACAGAGGATGAGATGGTTGGATGGCATCATTGACACAACAGACATGAATTTGAGCAAACTGGGGAGATAGTGAAGGACAAAGGAGCCTGGCACGCTGCAGTCCATGGGGTCTGAAAGAGTTGTACACAAGTTAGTGATGAACAGCAGCATGGCATGTTCTGTTAAGCCACAGCAAATATTTGTTACTAAGGTTAACAGTAACTAAGTATTTGTTAATAGGTTAACAATATTCACCTTTTTATTCTTCAATTTGCTATTAATCTCAAGTACATTTTGGAGAACAAACATACACACAATCTGAAAAAGAAAAAGTATTTGGATGAGTTAGATCTATCTACCTTACAGGCCCAGGTATGGAAAGCTTATTTCATGGCATTAACTAGAATTGTGGAATACAAGTAGGAACATAACATACTGTAATTGCAGAGATGAAGTGATCCCTGTAAAACTGCCTCCTCTAGCATGAGATTTACCATCCTTGATCAAGATATAAAGAAATTTTAATGTGTTGTGATACTGTTCCTTATTACTCATGACTAGGTCATACCAAAATGGCACAAGACTAGGAAAGTAGCTAGATATTCACCAGAGCAGTTCATATTCAATCTCTAAGAGATCCAATTGACTTCTGTGAGTTAGTTAGTAATTCATTACCTAGTATGTTCGATTTATAAATAAACCAGTCCTTTTAAAGATATTAATTGGAAATATGTGAATTGTCTTTTTAATTAGGAAAATAATGAGCTTGCATGTGTGTGCTTAGTTGTTCAGTCATGTCTGACTCTTTTGTGACACCATGGACTGTAGCCCACCAGGCTCCTCTGTCCATGGGATTTTCCCAGCAAGAATACTGGAGTGGGTTACCATTTTCTCCTCCTACTGATAAGCTATTTCTTATTATATGTTCTGTGCTTTCACACTTAACAGTTATTTAATTATTTATAAACTTTCTGGGTGAACAATTTTTTCCTTATTTGATGTCAGTGTAATTTCTGAGTATTGTTAGATGTTGAATGGGCTTTCTAAGGCACTAGCTGTAAAGAATTCGCCTGCCAAGATATGTGGGTTTGACCCCTGGGTCGGGAAGATCCTCTGGAGAAGGAAATGGCAACTCACTCCAGTATTCTTGCCATGGACAGAGGAGCCTGGCAGACTGCAGCCCACCAGGATCAGAAAGAGCTGGACATGACTGAGCATCTAAGCAGAGGCATTGACTAAAACCTTATGCTATGTTATGAAACATTCAGCTATTCAGTATGCATAACACTAGTGGCACTAGTAGCACTAGTAGCCTGTTAAGGCCTCTAGTCGGTTTTTCTTGATACTGAATTCTACTAAATGCTATAAACTCAGTTTTGTATGGTTTTATATACAGATAAAACCTCCGTGAAATTACGTATGTGTTTGTTTCTTCAACAGTTATATAGCCTTTACTTTATACCAGCTGATATATTTAATACTAAGGATCGAAGATATCAACATGAATAAGATACCGCTCCCTTACTGAAGGTGATAGGCTGGGTAATTTCCCCTTAGGATGTTCATATCGTGACCCTAAGAACATGTGAATGTTACCATATACGGCATGGCATGGCATGTGTAGATGTGATCAAGTTAAGGATCATGGGATTATCTTACAATTATCCTAGAATACTGAGGTGGACCCAAATGCAGTTACACATATTCTTTTAAGATAGAGGTCCAGGATGATTTGACACACACGAAAAAGAAGGCAGTGTGACGATGGAGGCAGAGACTGAGGCGACGTGACTCCAAGCGAGGGAATACTGCCTCCCTAGACACTGAAAGAAGCAAGGAACAGATTCTTTCCCAGTGTGTGTGGAGGGAGCCCTGCTGACCTCTTAATTTTGGCCCAGTGATGCTAATTTTGGACTTCTGGACTCCAGAACTGTGAAAGAGTAAATATGTGTTGTTTTTAATTACCAAGTTTGTGCTAATTTATTGCAGCAGTCACCGGAAATGAATATACTGAGATGCTCAACATTTAGTAAAACAGACAAACACAACCAGTAATCATTGTGAAGTGAGAGCTCTCTGGGAGTTATGTGGGAAAGGAAGTGGGAGACAGGCATGGAGCGCTAAATCTAGCAGATCAAATTCTATAAGCTACTTAGACGATCCGAGCTGAGGCTGGAAGAGTTTTCCAAGCAAGGAAGGGAGTGCAAAAATGTCGAAACAAAAAAAAGTGCGGTAAGTTTTATAATACAAAACTATATTTTAAAATGCATATTTTATTTCAGGAAATACTAAGCCCTAAAATAAATTTCATTTATTTTTAATATTTTAACTAGTCATCATATTTATCAAAGAAGAGTTTAAAGCTATATGAAGCATTCTTAGACAGTATAATATCATATACACTAGAAATAAAGGAATAATCCAGTGTTACAAAAGTAAAGAATAATGATTATTTCCTGTCATTACTGTGTTTTAGAGTGATTATTACATAGAAATTTTGATAAAGTCATCTCAACAGTGTTGTAGTTTCATCACTTGGAGGAAGAGAGATCATTTATTCTAGTTATACAAATAGTCACCAGCTACTCAAATCATAGT
Organism: Ovis aries; assembly: GCF_016772045.2. Taxonomy (NCBI): domain Eukaryota; kingdom Metazoa; phylum Chordata; class Mammalia; order Artiodactyla; family Bovidae; genus Ovis; species Ovis aries. Next base: position 80,766,898 of record NC_056058.1, read on the forward strand.
AAAAATAAGACAATAATTTTAATAAAATATTTCTCTTGTATTCTTTCATTTTATTTGGATTAGTGAGAATTTTGCCTGAAATTTTTCAGCCAAATAAAAAGTAGAGACAGGTCATTTCTCTGTATTCTTTTGTCAAAAATTAAACAATAGAAGTAGTGAGGATGACTAAAACGAAACACCTGATACTGTGTCAGGGACTCTCAGAAATTTTGCAAACTGGATAGAATCTAGATGAACTTTGAAAGCTATTTTCAAAGTTGAATTAAGTCTTAGAGACAATGGTAACAAAGAGAAGTTACAGACCAAGTGCTTATTTTCTACAACATGCATTAGGTATCAGTGGTTTGACTGAGAAAAAGGGAAAGATAAATAAATTCTTATAATACAAAGGATGATTAGATTATCCAGGGATGACAAGAAAAGTGAAAGTAGAAAGGCAGCTGTTGATTTTAGTTCTTTTCCCAGAGCCAATAAACTGGATTAGCTATCATTAGATACTAAGATAATAGTATAATGGTATGATAACCTATAGAAACAATACGTATACTGATATTAATTTATTTTAAATATTTTGCAATATTTACTTCTCATCTTACTGCAAAACTAAAGATTTCTATGATTATCCAAAAAATATACTTATCCCTTAGTTTTGAAGTGTGATACCCAAGTGTTTGATGTATATTGGTAGTAGCATCTGTTTACAGAGATATATACCTTTCCATTTAATTTCAAGGATTTTTTCCTAAGTTGTGTCCATTAACTACTGTGTTAAAAAATATAGTCATATGCTGTCTCTATCTCTCTGATTTCTATCTACATCTGCCTAAGTCTTGAAGCCGCTCATTCCAAAATTATTTGGTCTGCTAGTTTCTAGACAATGAATTATTTCAGCTTTTCACCATTTGACAATAATAGGGAAACTAGACTGAGATGCAGAGAAGGCAGTGACACCCCACTCCAGTACTCTTGCCTGGAAAATCCTGTGGATGGAGGAGCCTGGTGGGCTGCAGCCCATGGGGTTGCTGGGAGTTGGACATGACTGAGCGACTTCACTTTCACTTTTCACTTTCATGCATTGGAGAAGGAAATGGCAACCCACTGCAGTGTTCTTGCCTGGAGAATCCCAGGGACAGGGGAGCCTCGTGGATTGCCGTCTATGGGGTCACACAGAGTCGGACGTGACTGAAGCCACTTAGCAGCAGCAACAGCAACAGACTGAGATGAGCCAATATATTAATATGAATTTTACAAAAGTTGCAATTATTCTTGGATACTGTGTAATTTATTTAGAACAGTTAACAGGCCTTATCCTTGCCCCAACCTAGCAGATGTAAAAGAGAAACAGTAAAATGCTTGCATTAATACTTTTTTTAAAAACACGCAGGATGGGGTTGGCTTTTGCTATCCCTACAGCTTTTTTGTGCAACTGGAGTATGCTCTAGTAATAAGTCATAAGACTATATAAGGTTAGGACCTGTTTGACAGTAGATGGTCACCTTAGATGGAAAAAGATTTTGATTGACTCAAGGTAATATACCTATTGGTCACCATTTAAATTTAAAACCAAGCTCACTTTGTAAAACAGGCTAAAAATCATTTGAAAATAGAATTTGGGGGCGCTCACAAGATTGACCTGGGTCCTGAGTAATCAACTACAATGAGATCTTCCCTGCTTTTTGCTATTTTCACAGATAAAATGAGGATCCTTCAAGTGATTTTTTATGAAATTGCTTCCTAGAACAATGTGGAACAGAATGGTCTTTCTTGGCATGTAGATGTTTCCTATTTTACTCCCTACTATGACCTAATTCCAAAGTCAATATTCCATTTTTGCAATGAGGCTGGAAATGTTTCTGCCTCATAATCAAAACTAACACATAGTTCAGCTTATTGTACTTTTAGAAACTGTGACTTTACTTACTTTCAGCCAGATTCACTTATTACTAATATGCAGTTTTCCTCCAGATTTCATTTTATTTATTCATGATAGAACCTGTCTCTAATTTTTTAAGTATAATTGAAATAAGTAATCTTTCTAACCAGGCTTAAGCCATTTCACTTTAATATTTTTTATGGGAAAATCCACTTTGAATCTGTGTTTTCTACTAATATCATGTTTTCCGCTCTTCCATTGTGAACTACAATATGGTTTATTTCCTGAAGTTTTGCTTTGACAAGTGTAATTTTGTCATTGCATAACATGAGTTTTTACTAGTTACTGTACATTTTGTTTGGTCTTATAACAAGTAATTCTTGCCAGAAAGCATTTCATAATCTATTTCTTAAAGTACAGAAAGAAATAGAAAATCTTAAGAAGAAGCGTATTAAGCATCCCTTGACAGTTTGAAACTAACAAGCCCTTTCCTTAATTGCTTTCCTCCATTTCCCGAGGGTTGGAAAGAACAGTTATTCCTGTTCCATGAATACATAGTTCACAGTTAACAATACACTGTATTTTTTAATCAGTAGATTTTAAAAATAATAACAGCTCTGTATGTTAACCAGAAATGAAATGCTTATCGTGAATATAGCTTGAAAATGCTCTTTTAGAGGAAAAATTGCTACCTGTTTTTCATTTGTTTTGCTTGTTGAGGTAAAATTACCATAAAGTAAAATTCATGATTCTTAGTTGTATAATGCGATGAATTTTGACAAACATGCAATCAACCTCGGAAATATTTCCATCAGCCCGCAAAGTTTCTTCACGCCTGTTTGTAGTCAATACTATCTTCCCACACCCAGCCCTGGAAACACTAATTCCCAGTAATTTTGCTGTTTTTTTGGAATGCCATATAAAATCATGCATGTAGCTGTTTTTGAGTCTGTGTCTTCTTTCAGGTAGCATAATGCCCTTGAGATCTTCCCTGTGGCTCTGTGTCAGTATTTCGTTGCTTCTAATGAGTAGTACTCCATGTGTGGGTTTTTGTGTTTATCTATTCACTTTATAATTTCTTCTATTATTAGTTATTGTTATTATAAATATTTGGCTATTATTTGAAAGTACTTATTATGTGCTAGGTACTATTGCAAACTTTTTACATTATTTCAATTGATTTAATGCTGCAAATTATAAGAGTGTTTTTATAACAATGGAGTCAGACTGTAGGTTTGAATCCTATCTCCTCCACTTACTGGTATTATGGCCTTGGACAAATTTCCTAACAATGTTTAATTTTACACAGCTATGCAAAGGAGATGATAATAATACCACTTCATAGGGCTGTTGTAAAGTTTAAATGAATTAATACCTATAAGTACTTACAAGTGTGTATGGCTCTTAGTGTTCAGTAAGTATGGCTCTTAGTGTTCAGTAAGTATTAGTTGTATTTTATTATGTACTTTTGAACAGTCACATAACATAGGAGTTAGTGTCCCCAATTTGAAGAGAGACAGACTCAGAAAAGTTCAGACTTCCTCAGAATCACATGATAATGGAAGTGACAGATCCAAGGTTTTAAGCCAGCTTTATCTGACTCTAAACTAGGTGCCTCTTCCCTGACAAGACATTACTTATTTTTAAATTAAAACCACTGAATCTTCCTCTGACATTATGGCAAAGTAGACATTCTGAGAGACCCTTTCACTAAAATGTAAAATTCATGAATAACAAATACACATATTTTTTCTAGTGCACACACACACAAAAAATGAGATTGAAGTTGTAAGGATCTTCAAGACTGAAACAACAAGCTGAAAGCAAAGCAGGCACCTTGCTATGAACAGTAAACAAACTGAAAAGTAGAGCTGCCCTAAGATAAAAGTGCTGATTGAATACAGCCACTGAAAGACTACACTAGGCCCTGAGCACCCTGGGATAGTGCCCCCTGCCCTCAGTAGAAATAAACACAAATCCTCTCTGGAGGAAAGTCCTCAGCTTTCCCAAGGAATAAATCATTTCAATATTATCAAACTTTTCTGGCAAAGTAAATAGGAGAATACTCCCAACTAATTCTGTAAAGCTAGCATAACCTCAGTTACTAAAAAAAAAAAAAGTAACAGCTTGACAAAATTACAGACCAATCTGATTCCTGAACATAGGTGGAAAAGAAAAATCCTGAAAAGTATCAGAAAACTAAATCTAACCATGCATAATTTAAGTATGAAAAATGTATGATAAAAAAGTTGGTTTTATTTCAGGAAGGAATAATCAGGATATACCATATTAACAGATAAAAAGAAAAAATATATGATCAACTCAACTGGCACGTAGAAATTTAATGAAACTCGCCACTCAAACTACATTTCCTTGAAAATGAGGTTTTATAGGAATTTCCTTATGTACATAACAAAACCTCATGAAAAATAGAAGCTCTTTTTTTTTTCAGATTAATCATCCTATGATCACTACTTCAATTCAATATTGTATTATTTGAAAATAACAAACTAGGTACAAAGATGAAATATTTGCAACCTATATAATTGAAATAGAATTTGTGTTCTCTTACTAAATCAGTAAAGTAAAAGGCAGGGAGCAATGGAAGAATGGGCCAAAGACTTAAGCAGACATTTCAGAGAAGATATACACAAATAACTTTCAAACATGAAAAGATGGTCACCTTCAATATTTCTTCATAAAACACATTAGTAACAAAGAGAGAACAAGAAACTTTATAGTAGAGAAGCATGGCAGACACCACCTTGTGATCAAAGTGAATGGCATCAGTATGGTACAAATTAGAATCATATACCACGTGAGCAGTTGCAATAAAAAGAGCATAGCAGCGCTTCTGCCATTGTCCTGCCAAAGGTACGTAACTTTAATCAAACCACGAGAAAAAGTCATTCTACAATATAACTGGCCCTTAATTGTCAAAAGTACCTCAAGAGATGACTGAGGAGGTGAGAAAGGATACTAAAGAGATGTGACTACTGAAGTTGTGTGTGATTTTGGACTGAACCCTTTTGTTAGGATCTTTTGGGGACTATTGGAACTTGAATGGAGGCTGAGGATTAGATGGCAGTAATATGTCAGTGTTAATTTTCTGATTTTGATGGTGTATTGTGATTAAGTAGGAGGATGTTTATAAGGACATTTGTGATCGTCAGTTCAGTTCAGTTCAGTTCAGTCGCTCAGTTGTGTCCGACTCTTTGTGACCCCATGAATCGCAGCACACCAGGCCTCCCTGTCTATCACCAACTCCCGGAGTTCACTCAGACTCACGTCCATCAAGTCAGCGATGCCATTCAGCCATCTCATCCTCTGTCGTCCCCTTCTCCTCCCGCCCCCAATCCCTCCCAGCATCAGAGTCTTTTCCTAGTCAGCTCTTCTCGTGAGGTGGCCAAAGTACTGGAGTTTCAGCTTTAGCATCATTCCCTCCAAAGAAATCCCAGGGCTGATCTCCTTCAGAATGGACTGGTTGGATCTCCTTGCAGTCCAAGGGACTCTCAAGAGTCTTCTCCAACACCACAGTTCAAAAGCATCAATTCTTCGGCACTCAGTTTTCTTCACAGTCCAACTCTCACATCCATACATGACCACAGGAAAAACCATAGCCTTGACTAGACGGACCTTTGTTGGCAAAGTAATATCTCTGCTTTTGAATATGCTATCTAGGTTGGTCGTAACTTTTCTTCCAAGGAGTAAGTGTCTTTTAATTTCATAGACTCACTAAAATAGTGAGATAGCAGGGACATCACATTGGCAATTTATTTTCAAATGATATTTTCAAATAGATTTTCAGTTTATTTTCAATTTGATATTTCAAATTTCTTTCAAAGGAAAGAAATTCCTTTTTCTTTCAAGCTAAAAAGTAAAATTCTTTTAATATATCTCTGTACAGATACATTTAACATCATTTTAGCAGAAACTTAAAGTTCTGATGGTATCAAGTTTTGGAGAGGAGTTGATTTTTTTTTTTTTTTTTTTTACTATGCCTTGTGGCTTGCAGGATCTTAGTTCCTCAACCAGGGACTGAACCCAGGTCCTAGCAGTAAAAGTGCCGAATCGTAACCTCTGGACTGCCAGGGAATTCCCTGATCAACAGGAACTTTTAAACACTGCTAATGGGAATGAAAATTAGGTCAAACATTTTGAAAAAGAGTCTGGATTATTCTGTAAAAAGGTTAAAGCATTCACATACAGCATGACCTAGGAATTTAGATCCTGGGCATATTACCTATGAGAAATTCTAATTGACTCATTGGAAATGACCTTGATGCTGGGAAAGATTGAAGGCAGGAGGAGAAGGGATGACAGAGGATGAGATGGTTAGATGGCATCACCAACGCAATGGACATGAGTTTGAGCAAGGTCTGGGAGTTGGTGATAAACAGGGAAGCCTGGAGTGCTGCAGTCCATGGGGTCACAAAGAATCGGACACAACTGAGTGACAACAATGACATATGTTATAAAACTCTCCTTTTAAGGCAAAGTAATGATTAACACGCAATAATAGGATAAGGTTATTCCTGTGCAGGAAGACAAGGGGAGAAGGTTGCGAAGAAGCATGTTGGATATACCCGTATTGGTGACTTTATATTTTTAAATTAAGTGGTAGCAATGTATTAGTTTGACTTATGATGATGATTTTATCTTATATGTATTTATATAGTATGCATCAAACATTGCATAAAACTTTTTTTACATTATTGAAAACACCGGGTAATTTGAGGTAACAGATTTGAGTTTTCCCTTTTATGGAAAGGGGAAGACATAGCAAATCAATATGCCAAGGCATTTTGACTATGTAGTCAAACAAAAAACAGAAAAAGAAAAACCTGGGCTAGAGCATTAAAATAGTGCTCAGAATTTTGTCCCAAGGGCCCAGGTTATTTGAGAATACTTCTAACTGTGTCTACCTCAGCCTTCGAATACAGCAGGGATGGGTGGAAACAATACTCTAGACGCCTTTGATGGTGTGTGCCCTCCTGGTATATCGTTTCCTAACCAAAGCTTTCCTTAGGAGTAGACTTTGGCATGCTGATTTTATTTGTTTTAAAAAGCCTCTTTGAAGAATAAAATTAAAAGGCTTTGCTTTAACTAAAGAGGACCATCTCTAGTTGTCAGACGGTGCCCTGACACATGCGAAACACAAGCGGTCGATTATGTAAATGGGTAGACAGCTTTCTGAAACGCAGACTAGTGACCCTTGGAGCTCAGAGAATCAGTGCTGCAGAACATGGATGATTCCTGACAGCTTTTCCGTGGGTTTTGTTTAACTGCAATGAATGCATATATATGGAGTCAATATTTGAACTACATGCAAAAGAAAACCTTTGTAGTAGTTTAATACTGAGCTCACATTCTGAGGTACTGTAAATGAATATTTACCCTAACGGTCATTAATTAGATATAGAAGAGTTGTGTGGTCACTAAACATTTTATTTGCTGTTGAAGTTAATTCCTTTGAAATGGAGAGGATATAATGTAAACTTTATTGGCACAATCTTTACTGGTAAAATGCGGCAACAGACATCTGTCCCAAAGACATTTGATTGAACACATGTAATCATCACTTACCTCGCCACAAGGATAATACAGCAAAGCAGCAGAAGAATTTATATTTTAACATCTAAAAGTACCCATTTTTGTATTTTCCACTACTTCAGGATGGATAGTACCATATGGCTTCCACATAAGTGGACCTGTTACCAATAAACTAGGACTGATGTGTAATTACGTTTTCAGTGATTCATCTGTGAAACACCCTGGGTTATTTTACATGGAAGCATCTGGTTCACATGTGTACAGTGGTTATTCTGTGGTGATTGACATCTGTATTCTTCTAGTAAAGTCCCAGTTGCCCAGATGTGAGCCATTGCCTTCTTTCTTATACAGACAAAACCTGCATTTGAAAAATCCTTACCTCGACCCTGAATGTGAGCATTTCAATCTTCTGCACACACATACAGACACACACAGACAGACACACACACACCCAACTTGCACTGTGACTGGAACATGATATAAATATTTCATGCATTGTATTTCAGTTGTTGAACAGATGTATGTAGGCACCTTTATCTCTTTCTATGCTTGTTTATACCATGACATCTGTTTTAGATTGTAAGCTCAAAGAGGGCAGTGACCATGTCAATTTAATATTATGCAGACAATATCCAGTAAAGCATAATTCACCTTCAAATGTTTGTTAAGTATATGTCCATTAAGATGGTGATGTTAATGACTTTAGGGAAAATTAGAGTTTATAATCTGACTGTAAACACCTTTTTGCACTTTAAGAAATATTTGCTGTAAATGGCCCAGCTTTCAATTTCACACATTATAATTAGCCAGGTAACACATAAAGCTATCTTGTTTTGAGCAGAACTACTTTACTTTATATTAGGATAATTTTATAAAGATGTGTGATATGAGATTTTCAGAGAGACAAAGTTCAAGGCAAGTTTCATGAAGGTATAGGATTTTAGCTGAGGATTCAAGGGTTAGTCGAGTGTAAGCATGTAATAATGAAGGAAAAAACCTTTGAGGCAAAGAGAAAAAGGGAAAGAGGCACTGGTTAAAAGCATGGAGAAGGCCAGCAGGCCTGGGTCCGAGTCCTGCATTGGCCATTTATGAATAGTGAGAACTTGGGCGAGTTGCTCAAATATCTAAGGTTTGGTTTCTTGTCTGGAAAATAGAAACCATATAGGGCATAGGGTTGTTGTGACAATTACATGAATAAAAATTTTAACACAGTGCTTGGCATAAGGAGAACATTTAACAACTGTTAACTGTTGTTCTTGGAACATCTAAAATTTCTAGTTGGGATTCTTATTTGCACCGAATAAGGTCAAGATTCTCTTCTTATCAAGTCATCTTTTTACCTCTTAAATTATTCTCTTCAATTTCATGTGTGGCAGAGTGACATCAGAGCATAATTATGTATCCTTGAATTAAAATATCAATATTTCAGTGAATAAGAAGCTTCTCAATGAGTAAATCACCTTTGTTTCATTTTTGTCCTTTTAATTGTCCTGTGTACACAAGGCTCAGATGCCTTGTCCACTCTGGCTCTTCCTGAATTCTGTGAAAAAAAGAACCTTTACCTTATCTCCAAGTTAATAATAACCATTTATTTCATGTTTAAGAAAAAAGGATTTGGCGCATACATCAGCTAGCAAACACAAAGCAATTAGCTTCTATAATAGGTTAGATTTGTACTTGTGCTTAGTTGCTCAGTCATGTCCGACTCTTTGTGATCACCATGAACTACATGTAGCCACCAGACTCCTCTGTCCCTGGGATTCTCCAGGCAAGCATGCTGGAGTAGGTTGCCATGCCCTCCTCCAGCGGGTCTTCTCCATCCAGGGACTGAAGCCTCCTCTCTTACATCTCCTGCATTGGCAGATTGGTTCTTTACCACTAACACCACCTGGGATAATCTTTATTTTACTCTATTTTAATGAATTTTTAAAATTATTTGTAATATGCATATATATTACTTTATAAAAACCTCAAATAGTTTTTTGTTGCTTGCATCCACTAGGATGTTATAGAATTTTAAAATTTCTGTATTTGAAGCTCAAGTTTTCATAAGAAGACTTAGGATAATTCATTATTTCTTTTTGCCAAATGTTTATTTTAAGAAGTAACTATTTCACCCTAAGGAATATTTTTTTAAATTATGATTCAACACCCAAAATAAGGAGAGAAAATAATAGAGAAAATTTATATTCATTGCTTTGTTTTAATGTTTATTTATTTAGGTATTTATTTATTTGACTGTACCAGGTCTTGGTCACAGCCTGTGGGATTTTCAGTTGTAGTATGTAGGATCTAGTTCGCTGACCAGGGATCAGACCTGGGCCCCCTGCGTTGGGAATATGAAGTCTTAGCCACTGGACCACCAGGGAAGTCCCTAGACTCATAACTTTGAATGAAACCTAAATGTTACTCTATCCCCTTCTATCCTGAAAATGCAATACTATAATTTTGGACCTAGAAGGGAAATTCAGATGTGGAAATAACCTTTTAATCTCATCCCACCTAAATGTTGGATATTTGGATTGGATTTGTCTGGATATTGTCTACTATTATTTTAATGAAACTCTCATGAATATAAACAAATGTTTCTCTTAAATATTCAGTGCTCTGATATAGCAGTCAATTCCATTTTCTTTATGGGAAAAGTTGCTTGAAGAAAGAAAGCAGTAATTACTGTTATGAATAAAGCTTATTTTTAATCTTAACAGTCAACTGTCTCTTCAGGAGTTACGGGAAATCACCATGTAGTAAACATCAAATAGCATTTTATGTGTAACGTGTTAATTTTTATGTGTACAACTGCAAGTACAAGTAAGCCTTATATAAACACAGATGTGTCCCTGACATCTAGATTTTGAACTTAAAATGTTTTTTAACCCTATAAATCAATACTTTGTAGATACTTGACCACAGCATGTTATATTGAATGATTGAAATACATTTTTGCTCAGCTGGACTGTGATATTTTCAAATTCTGAGATTATGTTTTATTTGTTCATCTCATAGGCTCGCATAGTGCCTTACACTGATAAAATATTAATCGAAGTAAGGAATGTATGAAAAACAGGTTATTGTAATTATGTTGACCACTGCTGCTGCTGCTGCTGCTAAGTCGCTTCAGTCCTGCCCAACTCTTAGCAACCCCATGGACTGCAGCCTACCAGGCTCCTCCGTCCATGGGATTTTCCAGGCAAGAGTACTGGAGTGGGGTGCCACTGCCTTCTCCATGTTGACCACTAGTTCTCATTAATATTTTCTAATAGTTTGTTTATATTGTAGGCTAAGTAGTCTTTGTGATCTGAGAAAAATCTATTATTTATAACATTTCTAAAAAATGTCCTTAGTTTGTTCAAATGCACTTTGTTAAGAACAACTCTTTCCTAAATCATTAATCTCCTGTGTGTGGTTAAACTACACAAAGACAACCATGGTTCCTGCCTTCTGTAAATTTAAGATTCTTACAAATGGAATTTTTAGTGCTCCTTCTAGTTACTTCCAAATTTCTTAGTTACATTAATAGAAAAGTGTTCAGTGATAGATTAGGAAATGCCAAACATCTTTCTTCTTTTGCAGTTTCAGAAGCAAAAAAAAAAAAAAAGAATGACAGCAATTTAAAAGAAGATTTTGAAAGTTTCTCTGTTTCTCCATCCATAGAGGCCCACTAACATTTTGAGAGGACTTTGAGGGTTATATATATATTTTAAGTGACATTATGATCAGGCTGTAGAATCTCGCTGACTATTTTCCTTGCATGTCTATAGCCTGTTCAATTTTCATGGTTGTCTTTTGTGGCCACATGTGAATTTATGGATGACAGCTTTTCCTAATTCCAAACAAGTGTTAGAATTTCTTGGTGTAACATTTTAATTTCTGTGTATGGTTTCTGATTTTTGAAATCTGACCCCTCTTCTTCATTGGTCTTGATGGTGAGATTGTGGGTGATAATGCCCTGTTGCTAACAGGAGTCACATTTCTTCTCAGAATAAAGGATGTATGGAGCTGAAGATGTTATTTCACTTCTGACTTTTACTTGCAGTAGGAATGAAAGTGTAATTGCTTCTTATTTTTCCTTAAGCAGATAGCAGAAATTTAGAAATTTAATCAACAGTCCTAACGCTTAAGTAATAATAATAACAAGAACAACAGTTTAATGAAACTTAAGTTAATAGAAAATCCAACTAACTAGAGTCTTTTGAGTGTGTGTTTACTTAGAAGTTGACCAACATTTACTCGTGAGGGTTTTAGCCATGAGGATTGAAACACCATTCATTTAACCATAGATCTCCCTTCCCAACCATTCCAGTGAAGTGGAGTATAACTAAACTTAGTGGTATTTGTGTGAACTTGTAAGCATATAAATTTGTAAACATCTAAAACTACTTGAGAAAAAAATAATTTAAGTTACTTCATAATGGAAAGTGAGCTAACTAGTGGTCAGCAAAAGCTGTAAGAAATTAAAATTTCCTTCCTTAAGTATAAGTTTTATATGATTGCATTTCTAAAAATCTAGAGTTGCCCTTCTGATCTGGAATGGTTTTTATTCTGTGCAAATTGTGTATGAAACTAGCTAAAGCTTTTTTCATGCTCAACTCTGAGAGAAAAAAGGCAAACATCCTCAATAAGACATTTCTTAGTCTATTTCAACACACACAGTTTGTTCTTTTAGGAACTGTGCCAAATTTTGAAAGAAACAGTAATTCTAAATCATAGTCCTTGTTCTCCAATTGCTTACAACATAAGTGACCAAAGATGTGCGGAATTAAAGTCTGTGGTTGATATTCCTTCCTTTGAAAAGTGGTTTCTATGTCTCTTCCCTTTAAATCTAGATGGGCTTTTGATGTGTTTGTAAACAGTAGAATGCAGAAGTGATGCTTTTGCTTTATCAGAAGATAAAAACCAGAGACATCATTTTGCTGACAAAAGTCCACATAGGTCAAAGCTATGGTTTTTCTAGTAGTCATGTATGGATGTGAGAGCTGGACCATAAAGAAGGTTGAGCACCAAAGAATGTGCTTTCAAACTGTGGTGCTGGAGAAGACTCTTGAGAATCCCCTGGACAGCAAGGAGATCAAACTACTCAATCCTAAAGTAAACCAACCCTGAATACTCATTGGAAGGACTGATGCAGAAGCTAAAACTCCAATACTTTGGCCACCTAATGCAAAGAGCCAACTCACTGGAAAAGATCCTGATGCTGGGAAAGATTGAGGGTAGGAGGGAAAGGGGGCAACAGAGGATTAGATGGTTGGATGGTGTCATCGACTCAATGGACATAAGCCAACTCGGAGAAATAGTGAAGAACAGGAAGCCTGGCGTGCTGCAGCCCGTGAGGTCTCAAAGAGTTGGACACCACTGAGCAACTGAACAAGAAGTCAGCAGAGGCACCTCATGCTTACAGCCCTAAGCTTTCATGGCAGAAGTCTGACTGTCCTAGGCTGCCAGGCTACAAGGAGCCAGGCCACTGAAGAGTCTCCAGGAACCAGTCCTAGTCTTTCAGGGCTCCCAGCCAGCACCAGATATGGGTGAATGAGCTTTAAGAGGACTCCAGCTCCCAGCCATCATGTCAGCCCATTTTCCAGTACCCCCCAGTTAAGGCCCAGACACCGTGGCACAACAACATACTATCCTCACTGTGCCCTTTCCATATTTCTGATTCACAGAAAGTATGAGCATAATAAAATTGGCATTGTTTTGTGCCACTAAGTTTAGGGTGGTTTGTTACACCGCAGTGTTTACAGGAACAAAGACCTACTTGATTTAAGATGTGCTGCAGTAGAACAGGAGAGAATTCATTCCTCTGCCTAGGAAGGTTTCCCAGAAGCAAGGACATCTGAACTTGGCTTTTAGTGAAGAATAGGAGCCTACTAAGTAAAGAAGGTAGGAGAAAGAGTTCTTAAACTGAGAGAACAGTATGGAAAAGTATGGCAATGAAGACTGAATGATGCATTTGGTGGATGACAAGAAGTTTGTTGTGGAAGTGCACTGGCTAGTTAGAGCCAAAAAGGCAGACGTGAAGCTAGACATTTTGTAATTTTTTTTTTTGCTATGCCAAGGGAGTTTCAACTAAAGCGTTGCTGGAGTACAAAGTAATAATCAGACTTGTGTTGTAGAAAGATAGTTCATTCATAGCAGTTGGACGATCTGAGGGAGAAAGCACTAAAAGGCAAGGAGAAAAGTCAGTAATTAGATAGCTCAGATTGCAGATGATCAAAGCCAAGATACATACATATATAGTTTTCTTATAAGAGCAAAATAAGATCAGTTAGGTAACAATGGTTATTTAAATTGCTAATCAGTTATTTACTGAATGTGTCTGTTCAAGCCTTAATAATTAAATGCTACAGCCAGTCACACATTTTGGCAAATCAAACCAATGCTTTTACAAAACATTGATCTCATTACATTTGTTAATGATACTTCTGAATGCCATGTAAAAGCTTCCTCCACTATGAATTTTGGATAATTACGATTATTTTTACATTTCTACAGACTCTGATTGCAGTGGGACATTTAAAAAAAAATAAGACCAAATTGTACCAGTTAAAACACTACTGGAACCATATGTTGCATTTTTGCTACTTCCTAAAAATAAACATTAGTTGACTAAAAAAATTCTTAAAAAAAATTGGTAATTTATGTAATCATAAAGATATCACTCACAGTAAGAAAGTGTATAGTACTTAGTAAAGATATATAAACATAACACACAACTGTAGTCAACAGCTTTCTGTGTGGACTGAATTGCAGTTTAGTTGTGACTTTTGAGCTTTTCTTGAAATTGTGACACCATGCATGTAATAAACTTTTTAAGGGCAAAAAGTTTAGACGGGTCATTCTGCAGTCATTCTGAGCACATGAACTGAACCCTCCATGGCTTGTTCTGCCTTATCTCACAGTGACTTGTCACCAGCTGTGAGGTATAGTGATTTGTTTTAAAAACAGTCCATACAATAGTTTTACTTTACACTTTGGTTGTGTTTTTAAAGTCAACTGTAAAGTTTAATCTTTTTAATTCAAAATCAGAATCCTCAGAATTTTGTAGATTGCTTCCATCTGCCTTCTCGCAGTTTCTGGCACATTTCCTTAAGACAGACAGAACATCTCCCAGAATTTGAGCAGAGACCCTCTACATTTGCCAGTAATACCACATTATGTGTATACTTTGTGAAGAAATGTTTTTTGTTTGTTCTTTTTTCTGTATCACTTATATGATACTCATTTTATCTAAAAGTTATATGAGGTTGATGATTGTCCAGGATAGTTTGTCTTCTTTAAAACTTCTGGCTGCCACATGATCCTTGGCCACCCATTCCATGAAAAGCCCAGAAAATATTCAGGAACAATTTGGGGCAGACTGCTACTCAGTAGATCAGAAGAGAAGGAGATAGGTAGGTCACAGCACAGGATGCCACTCAGGACAGGTTTGCTGCTTGGTGAGCCAAGGAATTAATTAGAGTGGGTAATTTTGAGAATACTAAGAATCAAGTCCACTAGCAAGTGCTAAAATAATGGGAAAATCTAATTAAAATAGAAACCAAATTTTCTTACTGTAAAACAAAAGATCACAGAACTTCAAGAGAGAAAGAGAAGGCAAGGCAAGGGAGGAGAAGGAGAAACCTCACAAAGCAGAGTATTTATTTGCCAGGAAACTACATTCATTCTTATTTATTTATAGGTAAAGAAAAAAAAAAAGGCTACCAGTGTAAAAATTCAAGTATCTCCCTGAAGAAAAAAAGCAAGTGCTTTTTAAGTGTTAGAAAAGAGGTTTACTAGTGATTAGGGTAATTAAGGATCAAAACTAGGTTCTGAAGAGGACAGAATGAGTCCATACAGCAGTACATAACCAGTTTTTTTTTAAGTCCCATTGTTTATTGGTCCAAAATAAATATGAGCAATTGTTAGGTTCGATTTGAGTCTGGTGTACAAGGTCGCTGAAAGTGCCGCGTTTGGACAGATTATAATAATTTGCAGGCCCAGTGCAAAATGAAAACGCAGAGCACCTTTGTTCAGAATTATTAAGAATTTCAAGATAGTGACAACAGAACATGAAAGCAGAGATGAAGCCCCTCTAAGCTTGTGGCCTTGTGTGACTGACAGCAACGTCATACACCCACGAAGGTGGCATTGTCTGTGGTTCTTTAACAGCCTTACTCATTAGAGCTGTCAGTGAAGCAGCTGTTATCCCCTAGACAAGGGCTGTTGTTAGTGTAGATTCAGGGGAGCTCAGCACTCAGGGTTACCTCCGCCTTGGAGCATTTGTTTGTTCCCTTTGTATCCCAAGCATCTCGCTCAGTCTCTGACCCATGGTAAGCAAGCAGTAAATAGTGGATAGGGTAGATGATGGATGATGTGACTGCCAGCCTCTCTCAATGACTCTGATTCTGGTTCAGTTCATCTCTAGATAAGAAGCCCCAGTGTGGATTCTTTTTCATTTCAGTTCATATTGCCCAGACCTTGCAGACGCCTCCGCCCGTCATCTTGGAGGTTTCTTTTAGCTCTGGGCCTTGGGAGTCCTGCACTTACTCAGGTCTGTTTCTCTCTTAAGTGATCCTGAAACGTTTAAACTCATAGATTAGAATAATATTTGAGCCATAACCAAGTTAAGGCTAGACTAATGCTTCCTCCTCCATACCCCCAGTAAAAAGATGTCTACCTCTTAACTCCTGGAAACCGACACTGTGTTAGAGCACATGACAGAAGGAAATTAAGGTTGCAGATAGATTAAAGTCGCTAACTAGCTGACCCTAAAAGTGGCTAAATTATCCTGGATTAACCAGATAGGTCCAGTGTATCACAAGGCTGTTAAGAAGAGAGAGGCAGGAGAGCCAGAGGAAGAAATGAGACCAAGGAAGCAGGGCCAGAGTGAGATGCTAAGAGAAGGTACCCACCTGCATTGCTGGCTTTGAGAATGGAGACAGGGAGTAGCCTCTGGAAAACTCTCCGCTGGGGCTTCCAGAGGAACACAGCTCTGCCAGCACCTTCATTTTAGCCCAGTGAGACGTGGGTCAGATTGCTGACCTCCAGAACTGTAAGATAATGAATTTGTGTTGTTTTAAGCCACTGTGTTATGGTGATTAGTTACAGCAGCCGCAGGAAACCAACAGCTGGTTCCACATGGTGGCAAAACGATCACTCCTGGTCCCTGGTTCATTAGGAGTCACTAACCTCCATGGCAGGGCATTATTTTCTGCCCATGTGTTTTCCACTTCTCTTGGTAGCCTGAAGTAGAGTTCTCTGTGTATGTGTGTGTTTTCTGTGTTTTTAATTTCCTTCATTGGGCCACTATAATACATTTTTGGGTTCAGGCTAGTAGATGTTTCATTCTAGAGAAAGAAATCAATGCAGGCTGTTCCATGAACACTAGTTTCTTGGGATATTAGTAGTTGAGAGAGAGTGAAAAAGAGGTTTCAGCTGCCAAATTCATTTGTAAAACTGAGGATAACCAAGCTACGTTTCTTTTTCATAAAACATTAAAAATATAATCTGTGTATAAATAGTTTTTTTAAATCGTGATAGTTTAAGAGAATATCCAGCAAGAATTATCCATCCTTCAGCTCAAGCTCCTCTCTCCAGAGTCAGCCATTGCTAGTTTCTTGTGAATCCTTCCAGAGATATTTTGATATTATATATAATAATTAAACAAGTTTATGGAAGAACTTCAATAGCTTTAAATGTATAATATGCACATGAAACACTTACAGGACTTAATGGAGAAAAATAAATATTTTCCAAACATTTGGACCACAGATTTCATTTTTTAGAGTGAAATCTTTTTCATTTAGAGTACTTTTTCAGACACACTGAACAACACCAAGCTGCCTTCCTCTGAAATAGAAATAAGAATGAATGACTCCCATATACAGATGTAACAAGAACGGTATGGATTTCGGAGTAAGGGAAACCTAGACTAATGTCCTCATTCCACTGTTGACCTGCCTGCCTGCTCACATGCGTGTTTACTGGCTGTGTGGCTTTGGGCAGGTTGCTTAACTTACTGAGCCTTCTTAATAATACTGTTTACCTCATCCGCTCATTTGTTTGTTAATTAAAACATGAACTCATTGGAACATGGATGAGCCTGGGTGTGTAAAGCAGAGTCATTCTACTTGAGAAGCTTCTAGTCTAGTGAGGGAAGCTTCATTTGTAGCACACCAAGTGGCAAAAAACAAACTAAAGTTGTGGAAAATCATTTTCTATTAATATGACAATTTTCTACTTTTATAGGCACAGATCACTAGAAACAAATGTCACCTATACCACTTCAAAACGTGTAAGGAATACAGGAAGTTTAACATAGGATTTTTCAAGTATTAATTTTTTTAAAGTATGTATGGACTTTGATATTGCTCATCTAATGAATTATCAGAGTAATGTTATTTATCTAAATTAAGCAAGAAGGACGAAATCCTTCCATTTATCGTGAAATTCTTGCATAAATTCTGGCATGGTTGTGGATTATGGATGTATTTATCTTAATGTCTTGTGACTTTAGATGTTGAGTTAGATAGAACTAGATAATCTTATTTTCAGACTCATAATATGAATATTTGACAGAGAAATTGTATAATTATTCTTTCCCAATATCTATAAGGTATACAAGTGCATTTTAGCATTGGTTGTTTACTCTTCATAATTCTCTTTTCTGTGTTTTATTCAAAGTTACTCATTTCGAAGCATATTTCTATTTTCTTATTGTTCTTGATAAACAGCAAAGGAATATTCATTAGAAAAAAATGTTTAGGAATGTAATTGAAAATAGCTAATGCAATTTCTTTTATTTGCCATTTTGGTTGCCAGAAAAAAAAAGCTTCAGCCTCTTTTCATTTTCTCAGACTGTTGAAATGCTGTCTTGGTCTGTTGAATTCCAGACAATGTTCAACACTTGTTTTACTGAATTCTGATGACTTCAGTCTGTTAATTTATTTGGGAGACACTTTTGGTTTTTATAAGGTCAGCTAGAAATGTGTAGCTATTTTCCCATTTATTTGAGGTTCAAATATTTTTTTTAAATACTAATATTTAACTTGAAAATACAGTGGTAACTTTGGTGATGTCAAATCTTTAAGCCCATTATTTATAACTTTTGCATTTAAAAGATGTTTCTCTGAGTTTGTTCCATAATGGCAACTCTGTTAAGGCCGGTATGATAGCTGCCTAGTTATATAATAGTAGCAAGTACCTAATACTTGAACTTGCCTATTTTTTGTCATCATTTTGATGATGGTTCGATTTGTTACATTCTGAAAAACAAGCCATTAAGTACTTGACTTTTATTATTGCCAGGTAATGTATGTCCCAGCCAGTGCTCAGTTCTGTTTGTCTCCATTGCATTGCCCTTACCTCATCTCTCATCTTCATCCCTGCTGCACATCTGACCTTTACCCCAGTCCCAGAGGAGAGTCAGAGATGAGATGGGTGGGTGTCAGGCAAGTTGGTAGTAAAGGAAAGCCCTCTCTCTCTCTCTCTCTCTCTCTCTCTCTCTCTCTCTCTCTGTTTATACATAGATAGATAGATACGGATATAACTTTCATCATAATGTGAGAGAAAGAGCTACTTCAGATGCCCTACACTGGTGGCCAGGCAGGCATTGACCACTGGCCATTTTGCTAGATTTTTGCTGTGATGGCTGCAGTCTGAGAACTTAAGACTATCTTTCCTCCCCAAAGAAAACATTTTCTGTTCTTCTTGTCTATAATGAATCACAAGCATAGCAACATCCTTCCAGGTTATTCTTCTCAACTCCAGATAATTCTTAGTGGGTGAAATAATTTACCTAACGTGTGTTTACAGATTCAGCAGTCAAAGTTGTATAGAAACCCAGCATTTTGGGTGGGAAATGGGAGTAGCACAAGCCGTGGGCATACAAAATACACTAGGTTCTTGCTTCTGCAACAGCTCTCTTGCCTAATTCTCCCCATAACTTTTGAATCATTCTATTTCAATCTTTTATTCATCTCTCTCTCTTGCCATCTGCCTCTGCAGTTTTCACATTTCCTGAGATTCTATAAGGCTTTCCACATTGACTGAGTGCTAAAGAACCCATATGTCAGTGCAGGAGACATGAATTTGATCCCTGGGGTTGGGAGATCCCCTGGAAGAAGGAACTAGCAACCCACTCCAGTATTCTTGCCTGGGAAATCCCAGGGACAGAGGAGCCTGACACGCTACAGTCCACGGGGTCTCAAAGAGCCAGACATGACTGAGCGCACACAGGTGCACAGGATTCTATACCAAACTTTTTGTCTCAGGTAGACTCTCTCTGGGCGTCTCTTCAGCTCATTTGTCTTTAGCGGCCAGTGATATGACAGTGACTGCTGTCTCTGTACATGTAGTCCAGTAATCAGTCTCCCCTGAGCTCTATATTTATAAGCTTATATATTATAAGCATTTACCTACTCAGCATCTGTCTCTATTTGGGTGTCGTGTGGTCACTTCAGGCTGACTCATTATAACTGAAACAGAATCCTTTATGCATAGTACTCAACTTGCCCCTTCTGTGTCACTGTCTTCACAACAGCCAAAATCACAAGACTCCGAAATCTGAGAGCATTGTAATCAGAGAACAAATAAGATCCCAAGCTATTACATGTATACACAGATACATACATACCCCTGTTCAAAGAGTAACATTATATAGTTTTGCATGTTTTTGACATTAAGTAGATAGAACCATATTGTGTATTATTTTGTGCCTTGCTTTTTTGCTCAACATCTCGTGTTTGAGATTCATGCATGTGTGTATGCCGTTGTGTGAAAAATCTATAATTCACTTGCTCATTTTTTATGTAGAGAGACATTTGGGTAGTTTTCAGTTTTTCACTATTATAAACAATGCACATTTGTTTACTATCTCCTGACACACATATGCAAATATTTGCCAGAGTATGTAACTAGAAGCAGAATTCCTGGTTATAAGTACATAAATCTTCATATACCTGGACAGTTATTGCCAAATTGTTATCTAAAGTGCTTTCAAATATTTACACTCCAGCCAGTAGTAATTCATCTTGTCATTTCATGTTCTCTGTGATCTTTGCTATTGTTGGACATTTTTGTTTTTGCTAATCTGGTGTAAAATACTTTATCCTGTTTTTTATTTGCTTGGTTGAAACTTCCTTGGTTTCTAATGAAGTTGAGATAATTATCATATGCTTATTTGGCCCCACTGTTCCCTCTTCTTGGAAGTTTCTGTAGTCTTTGGCATATGCTTTTAAATTATGTTGGGTTTTTTTTAATTGTTTGTACCTTTGGATAATAATCCTTTGTTAGTAGCATATGTTGCAGTATTTCCTCTCAATTTGTGATTTCTTCCATCTCTTTAAGATGTTTGTACTTATTTCTTATGCCTCTAATGTAACTGAATTTATCTGTCTTTATCTTCACGGTTTCACTTTCTGCCTTAAAAAAAAGAACATCTCTATTCTAAGATCCTGAACGTATTTTGCTTTATTTTCTTCTGAATGCTTTAAAGTTTTGCCTTTTCTCATTTAATTGTTTAATTCACCTGGAATTGAATTGTATGTGTATCGTGTATAGTTTGTTCTTCTTGTTTAGTCAGTAAGTCATGTCTGACTCTTTTGCAACACCATGACTATAGGCCACCAATCTCTTCTGTCCATGGGATTTCTCAGTTAAGAATACTGAAGTGGGTCGCCATTTCCTTCTCCAGTTAACCCACATACAAATTGACTTTTGGGTTTTGACTTTAGAACCATTGTTCACGTCATAGTCAAAGGAGAATAATTTGTCAAGTGTCATAGTGCCATCAATCATTATACATCTCTCTGAACCTCTCAGTCTGCTCAAATTGGCTCGTTGACATTTTTTCAGAAATATTGTTTTCAGAGTATGTTATAAAATGCAAGTAGTTCACTCTAAACAATACTGATGGTTCTCATTTGATAAGAAAAGACTGATGTTACAGCCATGCTGATATCAGTGTTAAACCTCACTGAGAAAATTTCTTTACAAAATGAGCCAATAACTAGAAATATCATTTTAAAAGTTGTTGGTAATCCAACTCCGAGAAATTTAAAAGAGAAAGTCAATTATTCATTCTAACATTTTAGGGAAGCTTTCCCAGGATGAATAATTCTTGTGCCAGTCTAACTTTTAATCTACACTATTGATTAGATGGTGGTAATGCAGTTTGATTCAAGCTCTAGTGTGTGTGTGTTTGTGTGTATTTTAATGCAGTGTGAAATCAAGTCATAAAACATAGAACTCTCTGCAACTATATTATTGAGGCTATGCTGTTGCTGCAGCTAAGTCACTTCAGTCATGTCCGACTCTGTGCAACACCATAGATGGTAGCCCACCAGGCTCCCCCATCCCTGGGATTCTCCAGGCAAGAACACTGGAGTGGGTTGCCATTTCCTTCTCCAATGCATCAAAGTGAAAAGTGAAAATGAAGTCCCTCAGTTGTGTCCGACTCTTAGTGACCCCATGGACTGCAGCCTACCAGGCTCCTCCGTCCATGGGATTTTCCAGGCAAAAGTACTAGAGTAGGTTGACATTGCCTTCTCCATATTGAGGCTATAGCCATTTTTTAATAAGGCTGTCATGTTCTGGAGAAGCTTCATTTATTCACTTTATTTGAAAAGTCCTTATACTTTAGCCTTTGTGCAATGATGATTTCTCATTCTGTCATTAACCTTTCCTTTTTAATTCATAGTTTTCATTTATTCCACAGGTATTTATTGAGAGCTTGTATTTTGCAAAGTAGTCTATTTGAGCATAACTATCTCTGAATTTAGGGACTAAAGGAACTCCAGGATCTTTTATATTAACCCTAACTTCTACAATTTAAATTAAGACACTGACATCCAGAAGTGTGCCATCACTTGCCAAAACCTTAATGTGATAAAGCGTAAATAAAGATCTCCCAACCTGGATTCAGAATTCTTCCTGTTGAACCATGTTGCCCATAAAAACTAAAAATATACTTGAATCCTAAGTCTTAATATAATGTTTAAAACACTCCTAAAGGAATTTTGTGAACAAAATATATTACAATCCTTGCCTTAAAGCTACTTATAAAATGTTGAGGATGAAAAACATATTTGAAAATAAATGGAGAAGGTAAAAAGTTTAACTGAAAGCTTCCTGAGGGGCAGATTATGTGTCAGTTCCGTTTAGTTCAGTTCAGTCACTCAGTCGTGTCCGACTCTTTGCGACCCCATGAATAGCAGCACTCCAGGCCTCCCTGTCCATCACCAACTCCCGGAGTTCACTCAGGTTCACGTCCATCGAGTCAGTGATGCCATCCAGCCATCTCATCCTCTGTCGTCCCCTTCTCTTCCTGCCCCCAATCCTTCCCAACATCACAGTATTTTCCAGTGAGTCAACTCTTCGCATGAGGTGGCCAAGGTACTGGAGCTTCAGCTTTAGCATCATTCCTTCCGAAGAAATCCCAGGGCTGATCTCCTTCAGAATGGACTGGTTGGATCTCCTTGCAGTCCAAGGGACTCTCAAGAGTCTTCTCCAACACCACAGTTCAAAAGCATCAATTCTTTGGTGCTCAGCTTTCTTCACAGTCCAACTCTCTCACCCATACATGACTACTGGAAAAACCATAGCCTTGACTAGACGGACCTTAGTCGGTAAAGTATTGTCTCTGCTTTTGAATATGCTGTCTAGGTTGGTCATAACTTTTCTTGCAAGGAATAAGCATCTCCAATCAAATTTGATATATTTCCCTAACACAGTGAGCTGATCATAGTACATATTTAAGTATTGATTAAATGAAAAACTATGTATTGAAATATTGGATGCAGATATTAGGTACTTTAAATGATCAGAGAAAATAAAAACTAACCTCAATTTGGAAAGTAAAAACAAAAAAAAGAAGTCTTCATGGAAGATTTAGAACTTAAAGTGGGCCATAACTAATGGTTGCAATTTAATTAGAAATAGAGGAACTCACATTTTAAAAATACTTGTTTAGCTCACTTTCTATTAAGACTTTAGATACAGGTTCTCGGAGTTATTTGCTTTCAGACTTCACCTCTTAGCATGAGTGCTTGGAATAAGCATGTTCATGAAAAAATAACATGATAAATATGCTAAGATATGGGTATAAGGATTTTAATTGTTGTATTATTTATAAGAGCATTAAGAAATAGAACCAACCCAAACAGTCATCAGTGGATTAATTGTTAGTACAAACAATTTAAGATTAATGGTGAGTATAGTGGAGGTGATGGAATTCCAGCTGAGCTATTCAAATCTTAAAAGAAGATGCTGTTGATGTGCTGCACTTAATATGCCAGCAAATATGGAAAACTCAGCAGTGGCCACACAACTGGAAAAGGTCAGTCCCAAGGAAAGGCATTGCCAAAGAATGCTCAAACTACCACACAATTGCACTCATCTCACACCCTAGCAAAGTAAAGCTCAAAATTCTCCAAATGAGGCTCCAACAGTATGTGAACCAAGAACTTCCAGATGTTCAAGCTGGTTTTAGAAAAGGCAGAGGAACCAGAGATCAAATTGGATCCATTGGGTCATCAAAAAAGCAAGAGGGTTCCAGAAAAACACCCACTTCAGCTTCATTGAGTACACCAAAGCCTTTGACTGTGTGGATCACAACAAACTGTGGAACATTCTTAAAGAGATGGGAATACCAGACCACCTCACCTGCCTCCTGAGAAACCTGTATGCAGGTCAAGAAGTAACAGTTAAAACCAGGCATGGAACAATGGACTGGTTCCAAATTGGGAAAGGAGTACGTCAAGGCTGTATATTGTCACACTGCTTATTTAACTTATATGCAGAGTACATTATGCAAAATGCCTGGCTGAATGAAGCAGAAGCTGGAATCAAGATTGCCGGGAGAAATACCAATAACCTCAGATATGCAGATGATACCACCCTTATGGCAGAAAGTGAAGAAGAACTAAAGAGCCTCTTGATGAATGTGAAAGAAGAGAGTGAAAATGTTGACTTAAAACTCAGCATTCAGAAAACTAAGATCATGGCATCCTGTCCCATCACTTCATGGCAAATAGATGGGGAAACAATGGAAACAGTGAGAGACTTTATTTTCTTGGGCTCTAAAATCACTGCAGATGGTGATTGCAGGCACAAAATTAAAAGATGCTTGCTCCTTGGAAGAAAAGATATGACAAGCTTAGACAGCATATTAAAAAGCAGAGACATTACTTTGTCAACAAAGGTCCATATAGTCAAAGCTATGGTTTTTCCAGTATTCATGTATAGATGTGAAAGTTAGACCATGAAGAATTCTGAATGCCAAACA
Source organism: Ovis aries (assembly GCF_016772045.2). Lineage (NCBI taxonomy): Eukaryota > Metazoa > Chordata > Mammalia > Artiodactyla > Bovidae > Ovis > Ovis aries. The sequence goes on from NC_056058.1 coordinate 80,791,584, forward strand.
ATTGATGTTTTTGAGCTGTGGTGTTGGAGAAGACTCTTGAGAGTCCCTTGGACTGCAAGGAGATCCAACAAGTAAATCCTAAAGGAAATCAGTCCTAAATATTCATTGGAAGGACTGATGCTGAAGCTCCAGTCTCTTGGCTATCTGTTGAGAAAGCTAACTCATTAGAAAAGACCCTGATGCTGGGAAAGATTGAAGGCAGGTAGAGAAGCAGATGACAGAGGACAAGATGGCTGGATGGCAGCACTGACTCAATGGACATGAGTTTGAGCAAGGTCCAGGAGATGGTGAAAGACAGGGAAATATGTGCTGCAGTCCAGAAGCTGCAAAGAGCCAGACATGACCGAGCAACTCAACAGCAACAACAGCAGCAATAGATCTATATTTTTCAACATGGCAGAAATACTGATAATATATTTTAGAGTAAAAACATTAAGCTGCAAAATTATATATATGATCTCATATTTGTAAAGAAAAACATGAAAACACAAATAATGCAAAGCAGGATGGTGAACATTTTCATTTTCTTTTTCATGCTTTTCAGAATTTTTATAAAGTCTTTCAATAAACATGTGTTACTTATAAAAATGTATAAACTTTTTATCTGGGTGTGGGAGAGTTCTAAATTTATTCTCTTCACTTACCACAAATATGGAATCTGTAGAACAGTGATCTCCATTCATGGAACAGCTTTCACTAAGCACCTACTATGTACTAGACACTAAGAACAGAAGTGTCAAAATCTATTTCCTGGGCTCCTCATGGCTAGAAAGAGATGGAAATCTGAAATGGAGAAACAGGGATCAATTCCCTTCAAACTTGTCACTTCAGAGTGGTCCCTTTGTCCTATATTGCTTTTTTTTTTTTTAACTAAATTGATGGCTGTCTGTGTTGTGCTTGTACAGTGTCTAGACTATGAATAAAATTACAGAAGTTTTTCCATGTATGACTTTTTAATTAAAATAATTCAACTCTCTCTTTTGCTAGAAGAAAAAGTAATTCTAAGACATTTAGAGCTAGACAAAAATGTGTAATGTGTTTTGAGTTTACATTGAGAACTTATACATGTAATAATTATGCTTTTGTTCTGTACTGTATAATTTTCTCCTTCTATAGAATATATTTTCAGAAATCCAATTACATGTTAAAGTAATTATGTCAGTATTTGTTGTTAATTTTAATACTGATTCTCCCAGAGGGCAGTACTTGTCATCTTGAGAATGCACTAATGCCTAGCACTTCAGCATTCCTGTGAGGGTTAGGTTGTCCAAACTTGGCTTGCTCAGGATAAGACAGAGCTGTCCCAGGTCTAATGGCAGCCAGCCATGATTAATTGTATGCAGTCATGAGGCCAAGGAGGACCCTGTAGAGGATTCAGCTTTAGCAATCTGTACAACTAAGTATGAGTACAGGCTTTTGGAAATACTCATCTAAACATATTCAACATTTGGGGGTTTTTAGTTGATTATTCTTTTAAATTAAAGAAGCTATTAGCAGGAGCACTGTTATAGTTTATTTTGTATCAAGGACTAAAAATAATGGTTTCCAAATGTTTTGTAGGAATTTATAACCATTTTCATTGATAATATCTCACTTAATCTTTAGACCACCTCTGAGGCAGGTAGTATTATCTCAGTTTTACAGGTGAGAGAACAGAGGTCCAGTTAGATTGACTTGCCTGAAGTCACCTAGCTAATAAGAAATAGACCTGAATTCCAACCTAAGAGTCCTGACTTCAAATCCTGTTCTTTTTTAGCTATACCAAACTTTGTGGTTGGAAATATGGGTATTTCTTTGCATATTACTGGGTTGATTCTGATAAGATTCATACAAGGGCATAAATATACATTCCTAAGCTCTTCTTTTGATTAAGCTGTTACCTTCCAGTTCACCACTTTTAAGACTAATTATGAGTTAGTGATCATGCCTTTTACCCTAGGACTCAGAGACTATTTACGTAAATATAGAGGTTAGTCCATTGATATAGTAACTGCAGTACTGAAACTGAAGAAATTCACTCACTAAAGGAAGATATGTAGATTCAGTAAATGATTGTGGACCAACAGCATTTCATCAACAGCTGCTAATACAACAAGGCATTATATACACATGTACAATTGAATGACCCCTAAAAGAAATTTATGTGATCAGAACTTCCTGCTGTTGAGCTTCAAATGCATGTTCATAGTTAGAATTTAAAGGAGGTGAAGGAAAATGTAAATTGTTTTGAAATTATTAAAGAAATGGATTGAGAAACCTGTATCTTGACATAAAAATACAGCATAGAGAATATCTTATTTCTTGACCTTAATTATGAATATTGTAGTAAGGCCTTTGAATTTTCATTAGCTCAGAAAAGAGGCAGATTAATTCCAAAGCAGTTAAAGAAATTAAATTCCTTTCATTTATCTTTATGTTAATGCAACAGTTTGGAACAGGGTTTAACTTTTATTTCACTTACGTGTCTCTTAAAATTTTCTTTTATTCTGTATGTAGGTTTTCTAAATAAAATTATTTTGATTTTTTTCTTTTTACTCTAGGCTTGATCCTCCACTACCTGAGATGCCGAAAAAGGATCATGGCTCAGCTGAAAACATGTCCTTAGAAACTCTGAGAAATAGTAGTCCAGGAGACCTCTTTGATGAGATTTAATTGTCTCAAAAAGTACTTTGATATTCACAAGACTATGTTTTCTATCCCATTCTTTAAACTGCAAAAACAAAATTTCAACTCAGCAGCGGCCCTTAGGGCACCTTACGATTTAATTACACACACAGTGAGCTGAAACCATCGTGCAAAATGGATTACACATGTATATGAAAATATGATTTGATGACAGTGGTACATTATTCTAATATGTTTATTCAGCATGCCTGTAATTACATAAAATCTCAGACCTTTTTATTGCAAAGGTCACATGTACTTTATTCATTTCATACATATTATATGTAATAGCTGTCTATCCTGTCTAGGAAGATTTTGAAAATAGGACAAATAGAATGTCTACAAATTCTTTTTCAAATAATCATATTCTAAACACTGATGTTTGAGTATTTTAATTTGTGAAATGATGTGCAAAATCTAGTTTAGTTTTTGCACAATCTGAAAATTTGGTGATAAAACTTTTGATTGAAGATTTTGTATTCTCAATAAAATGTTATCTTGCTTAACTTTTTCCTTTACTCTAGTATCAGGTCTTTATAGAGTGCATATTAATGTAAATGTAACATCGTTTTGTATCAAAGCATGTTTTTCAGAGATCTCAAGATCTCAGAACGATTGTACTGTTGGTCCCTCTGCCTAGAATGTTGATCTTTGTACATTTGGTTATTTTCACCTTTCAGATCTAGAATCAGATGTCTCCTACTCCAAGGTGCTTGCTCTGAAATATACTTTAAAAAAGATGTGCATATTCCCAGTCACTCTATCCCATTGGAATGGTTTTTTCACTCTATGTATCACTTGGCTTCCCTGGTGGCTCAGAGGGTAAAGAATCCACCTGCAATGCGGGAGACTTGGGTTTGATCCCTGGGTTGGGAAGATTCCCTGGAGAAGGGAATGGCTACCCACCCCAGCATTCTGGCCTGGAGAATTCCAGACTATAGACTATAGACTATTCCATGGACTATAGTCCATGGTTTGCAAAGAGTTGGACATGACTGAGCAACTTTCATTTTCTCTTTATGTATAACTGTCTGGAATTACTATTTTTTTTTCTTGCCTCTTATCTCTCTCTTCTCCTTCCTTCTATTTATCTGTCTTTCTCTCACTAACCTACCACTGTCCCTACCCCACAGTCCCCAGTCTGTCTGCCAATAGAAAGTAAGCCCCATCATAGCACAGGCATGACCATCTGTTTTCTCTCTCCACCTGCCAGTACCTAGGACAGGGCTGGATTCCTAGTGGCTTAATAAGTGTTTACTGAAGAAATAAAAGCATGTCCATCACAGTGTTGACACTCAGATGATCTAGTTGCCTTAAGTTACTAGATCACTGTGAACACCAACTCATTAAAAGACTGAAATCTAGCTGGATGATTTGATACAAAGAAAAAATTTTTCAGAAAACATAACTACCTTCTCTGATTAATTAAAAATATACATATATATACACACAAGCTTGACTACAGAAAGATAATGAGAAAGAAATTATAGATAATTGTTTATATCAGAAATGGGATTTTCTTGAGAGTTCCATGATGACCCAATGGCTTAGTCTCTGTGCTCCCAATGCAGGAGCTGAGGTCCAATCCCCAGTCAGGAAACTAGATCTCACATGTCATGACTAAGGGTTCGTATGCCACAACTAAAGATCCTGCATGCCACAACTAAGACCCAGCACAGCCAAATATATCAACCAATAAATAGAAATATTTTTTTAAAAGAAATAAGATTTTATTGTCCATGGAACCACAAAATATTTTAAATAGAAAATTTCCTGCATTTTCATTTCTATACTGGTTTCCAGTTAAGAGGGAGATTTTTACTCAAGTGTATATATAAATGTGTGAAATATAAAATTCTACTCGGTCACATAAAAAATTCAATAATGAATTTGTGTAATCCAGGATTTACATTGGATCTTTCCAAGGGGATTTGGTACATAAAGTACCAGAATCTCAAAATAATACTATCACATCTGAATAGACTACAAATGACTGACCAAAATTAGTATACATCATTGTATGTGTATATATGTATATACATACGTGTATATTTTATATATATGTATATGTATATTTTTTTAAGAGAAAACAATTTTGGCTGTTAACTAGCAGTGAGAAGGGAACATGTTTCCTAAGTTATGGTAACAATACAATCTATAGTTCATGGTATAGTAGACTCTCGAACAACATGGGGTTGAACTATGCAGGTGCACTTATAAGGGGATTTTTTTCAATAGGAATACCAGACCACCTAACCTGCCTCTTGAGGAATCTGTATGCAGGTCAGGAAACAACAGTTAGAACTGGACATGGAACAACAGACTGGGTCCAAATAGGAAAAGGAGTACGTCAAGGCTGTATATTGTCACACTGCTTATTTAACTTCTGTGCAGAGTACATCATGAGAAATGCTGGACTGGAAGAAACACAAGCTGGAATCAAGATTGCTGGGAGAAATATCAATAACCTCAGATATGCAGATGATACCACCCTTATGGCAGAAAGTGAAGAGAAGCTAAAAAGCCTCTTGATGCAAGTGAAAGAGGAGAGTGAAAAGGTTAGCTTAAAGTTCAACATTCAGAAAACAAAGATCATGGCATCCGGTCCCATCACTTCATGGGAAATAGATGGGGAAACAGTGGAAACAGTGTCAGACTTTATTTTGGGGGGCTCCAAAATCACTGCAGATGGTGACTGCAGCCATGAAATTAAAAGATGCTTACTCCTTGGAAGAAAAGTTATGACCAACTTAGATAGCATATTCAAAAGCAGAGACATTACTTTGCCGACTAAGGTCCATCTAGTCAAGGCTATGGTTTTTCCTGTGGTCATGTATGGATGTGAGAGTTGGATTCTGAAGAAGGCTGAGCACCGAAGAATTGATGCTTTTGAAGTGTGGTGTTGGAGAAGACTCTTGAGAGTTCTTAGGACTGCAAGGAGATCCAACCAGTCCATTCTGAAGGAGACCAGCCCTGGGATTTCTTTGGAAGGAATGATGCTAAAGCTGAAGCTCCAGTACTTTGGCCACCTCATGCGAAGAATTGACTCATTGGAAAAGACTCTGATGCTGGGAGAGATTGGGGACAGGAGGAGAAGGGAACGACAGAGGATGAGATGGCTGGATGGCATCCCTGACTCGATGGACGTGAGTCTGAGTGAACTCCGGGAGATGGTGATGAACAGGGATGCCTGGTGTGCTGCGATTCATGGGGTCGCAAAGAGTCAGACACGACTGAGCGACTGAACTGAACTGACACAATCTGCATTTGGTTGAGTCTTCAGCTGCAGAATGGCAGATTTGGAGGATCTGAAGATACTGAGGAACGACAGATACGAAGGGCTGACTATAAATTATACTCAGATTCTCGACTGTCTAGAGGGTTAGCACCCCTCTCCCCACATTGTTCAAGGTTCAGTTGTATTTCACTTTTTCAGGGTTGTGGATCTTTTTAACCATTGCTGTGTGTCAGATTGATTCAGCTGGTTAGAATAGAGCATAATAAGCCCATAATCTTGGTTTCCTCTTTTCTGTTTATTGCTATTTTATAGTTCTTGTTCTCTGTAAACAGACATCTATAGGTTTGGTTAACAGGTCCAGATTCTGTAATTCCATGCTATGATTTTTTTCCCACATTTTTCCTTGTCTGTATTCTAAAATAGATTTTTGTAGAAGACACTGCAATGGAAGGCAAAAGAATTTGCAGCCTGGCTTTTTTGATCTTGGTGCCCTCACTTCTAAAAACAAGGTGATTACATTTCTGAAGGGTGTTTTTTGGCTTAAGGTTTATAATTATTGGCCCTGGCATCAGATGGTATGGGTCAGACCTCATTAGGGAAGTTCATGGGAGAAAAAAATCCCATCTCAGGAAGAGATGTCTTTATTATGTGGTTTTTAAAAGGTCAGGAAACTACTTAAAACTTGTTCTTAGTGGCACATAATTCAAATTTATGAAATTCTAGGTTCCCACGTTTTAGAGCCAAGCAGCTCTTTATTGGGTAAGTTTGATTCAGCAATGTTTATAAAGGATTAGTTATGCACAAAATTCAGAACCGGGCCATGTGTGGAATTGAAGGATAAATCCATCATTTACCAGGTATTTGTTAAGCATTTGTGTTAACCTCCACTCTGGGCACTAGATGAGACAATGAATAATACTAGTGCTCTGTTGCTGTGATTTTATATCCTAGCAAGTGAAATTTGGGGTCTGGTCTCAAAAAGTGGAGTGTATGATATTGGGGCTTAAAACTACTATGTAATGAACCATAACATCAAGGAGTATTAGAATAAGTGACTTAAAGAGAAAAATTAAAAAATTAAAGTTTTAGATGAGAATCCATAGAAGATAAAAGATACAATTGGGAGATTAAGAGAAATTGGTAGGAGCTGGGGAGCGTGAGCTAAGGATATAGCTATCTTCCAGATCAGAGGAGAGTATAGAAGGTGCTGGGGCATCAGCTATGAGGTTAATTTCCAAGTTTACAATTGTGAATCCTCAGAATGAAGAAGACAGGTTAGAAGATGTTCCAGGGGGACTGTTGGCCCACGGTGTTTAGGAGCAAGAATCTCAGTTATATAATAAAGGTATGGCGAGCATTGAGCCCCGCAGGTCTAACTGGCACTTCCTTGGGAAGGTATGGGCTGCCAGAAAACTTCAGGTCACAGAGACCTTGCTGGTCATCTGAGGATGGGAAAGGAAGGCAGGTCTGGAGGCCTCTCAGCAGATACTTTAAAGGAGCAGCCAACCTGTATCCTTTTGTGTCTCTCCCATTCTCTTATTACAGAATCCATTTTAAATAAAGTGAGATTAAATAGCTGACATCCAAGTCCATGAAAGGCCTCATGAATTTATCTATAAATCAGGAAATTAAAAAAAAATAGGTTGTTAACACATTTTGTAAGGGAGTTCATAGTAACAAAAGAACTATTCATGTATCCTTGTGTAGCTGTTGTCTGAATTAAAACTTTCCCCTGCTAATCTGACAGTTTCTAGGGAAATGCTTCTCAGGAGGGCAGATTCCACTTGCAAATGAGGTCGCTCAGTCGTGTCCAACCCTCAGCGATCCCACGGACTGCAACCTTCCAGGCTCCTCCGTCCATGGGATTTTCCAGGCAAGGGTACTGGAGTGGGTTGCCATTGCCTTCTCCATCAGTGCGCAAACATGAAATGATTGTCTCCATTTTAATAACTGGAAAAGGATACCTTGGAAAATACATGACAGCCTGCATTTTGTGGTTAACTGACCATCCAACCATCTCTTGTCCTGTCTCCCAGTCCTCTTTCTTACCTACTCAACCTAAAATGCTCTTCAGCCTCCCTTCTAATTTTCTCCATTTCAAATACCCACACGTTGTCTCGTTTACCAACTATTATCCTCACCTTCTAATGTTCCTGTCCTCTGTGTTTGTGTGTATGTGTGTTTAGTCACTCAGTCATGTCCGACTCTTTGTGATCCCGTGGACTGTAGCCCGCCAGGCTCTTCTTCTCCGTGGGGATTCTCCAGGCAAGAATACTGGAGTGTGTTGCTATGACCTCCTCCAGTGGATCTTCCCAACCCAGGGATCAAACTGGGGTCTCCTGCATTGCAGACGGATTCTTTACCCGCTGAGCAACCAAGGAAGCCCTTCCTTTCCTCTACTTGAATAAAACTCAATATGAATTCTATTGTTCATATGTTGTTTTTTCTTCTCTCTTTTGGAGGTCCTTCGTCCTAAACTATCATCTCACAGTCTCACTGAGAACTATATGTTCTGAGTGAGGGTCTCTTTGTCCCTTAAGGCTTTCGGATCTATAGAAAAAGAGAGAGAGGGAAATTGGAGCCTATTTCCATCTTGATAGTATCAGTAGATATTCCTGTTAAGGGCAGGAGCAATTTTGGTGGCTACTGTTACAGTAAATGAAATGTAGGTTAGTCCTGAACTGCTTATTTTTTAAAAATTTATTTTTTATTAAAGTATAGTTGATTTACAATGTTGTATTAGTTTCTGTTGTATAGTAAAGTGATTCAGTTATACATATACACATATAACATGTATGATGGTGTGGATGGTTTAGTCACTAAGTCGTGTCCGACTCTTGCAACCCCATGGAATGTAGCCTAGCAGGCTCCTCTGTCCATGGATTCTTCAGGCCAAGAATACTGGAGTGGGGTGCCATTTCCTTCTCCAACATACATATATATATTTATGTATATATATATATATATATATTTATGTATATATATACACACACACTCTATATATCAGAGAAGGCAATGGCATCCCACTCCAGTACTCTTGCCTGGAAAATCCCATGGACGGGGGAGCCTGGTGGGCTGCCGTCTATGGGGTCGCACAGAGTCGGATACGACTGAAGTGACTTAGCAGCAGCAGCAGCAACCAGTCAAATAAATGTAGATGGATGAGATGATTTTTATAGAACCTGCTCATATAAGACTCTTATAGAAATCTATCTTACTCTATACTCCTCTGAAAACCAAACCTTAGACCAGGGCTTGCACACAGGCAATTTATTGGGGGAATATCATCGCAGGGAGCAAAAGAGTGAGACCAGATGCATTAAAAACATAAGGAGGAAATGCCAGTGCAAAAGCCTTATCAAGGCAGATAGTCCTTTGGATGACACATCCCCAACCTGACCAAGATCTTCTGAAAAGTGGAAGTGGTAGTCTCTCAGTTGTATCCCTCTCTTTGGGACCCAATGGACTGGGGACCTCCAGGTTCCTCTGTCCATGGGATTCTCCAAGCAAGAATACTGGAGTGGATTGCCATGCCCTTCTCCAGATGATCTTCCTGACTCTGGGACTGAACCCAGATCGCCTGCATTACAAGGAGATTCTTTACTGTCTGAGCCACCAGGAGCCAAGATCTGAGGCATCTTCTAAAAAGTATCTCAAAAAAATAAATAAATAAAAAATAAAAAAGTATCTCAGAACTATGCATCCAGGGGTAAAAAGCATTTATCCTTGAGTTTCTGTTCTCATTTCCCACATGCTACACATGCCCCTGCGTGAACACATATAGCAACAGGTGCTGTGTGACCTTCAAGCCTGATGGGGAGAGTGGCTGGTGTCTACAGTAGCGTAAGGTCCTGATGTATTTCAGAGCCAGTTCCAGTACATGCCATTTCCTGAAAAGCCACTGCTCCCTTTTTTGAAACTTTTATTAGTGAAATGGTTTCTTGAAACAAACAAGAAAATACCCAACTAACAGGGAAATCAAATACATTCTCCAGAGAAGATTTCAGTTAATTCTCATTATCGCCAATTAACAAATTGCCATTAGTTAACCTTACTATTAAAAGAACGTTTCAAGAGAGCTTTAATCTAGAATGATATAAACACATTTATAAATATAACAAGAAGGTAAAACCACTTTCATAATTAAACTTTGTATAACATTTTATAATATAAATTTCAAAATTCATTAAAATACCATTGAAAGTAAACATAAGTGAAAGTGTTAGTCCTGTCCGGCTCTTTGTGACCCCATGGACTGTAGCCCTTCTGGCTCCTCTGTCCATGGGATTTCCCAGGCAACAATACTGGAGTGGGTAACCATTCCCTTCTCCATGGGATCTTCCTGACCCAGGGATCAAACCTGTGTCTCCTGTAGTGGGAGGCGGATTTTTTACCACTGAGCCATGCAGGAAGCCCAGCTACACTAGATGAGTCTTCAAGTCATTGATGACTTTTAGTAATAGTATAAAACGTCTGATCTTTGTCAACATGGGTCAGTACTAAAAATTTTATTTATAAATGAATTTTAAATGTGAGATGTCACAAAGGTGCCACCTTTGGTAGAATAATATATATATTTATCCTTTGAAGAATACAAAGCAACATAATTTTTATCTTGGTTTTTCTCAAATGGTTAAGAGACTACTTTTACATTACAGCATTTCCATGCAATGACTAGGGCTTCTCTCTCTCTCATTGTCTCTCTGTCTGTGTCTCATAACTGATCTGATTGGGACTTCCCTGGTGGTCCAGTGGTTAAGAACTCACCTGCCAATGCAGGAGACATGGGTTCGATCCCTGACCCAGGAAGATTCCACATGCTGTGGGGCAACTAAGCCCTCGTGCCACAGCTGCTGAAGCCCACACGCCTAGAGCCCATCCTGCAATTAGAGAAGCCACCTTGATGAAAAGCCTGTCAAGGAAGAATAACCACTGCTCACTGCAACTGGAGAAAACCCGCACGCAGCAAGGGATACTTAGGGCAGACAGAAGTAGAAATAAATAAATTATTTTTAAAAAGACAATCTGATTGAAAACCTCATGAGACTTCTATAATAGAATCCCTATTAGGACAAAATGGTGGCAGTGATGATGGGAGAAGTAGGCTTGAAAGAGCTCATTTTGTCCTTATGCTTTGCAAACATTTAGGGAATTCACACATGTGAATTTTTCCAGAGCCCTTTTAAATAATATTGGAAACAATCTCGTTCCTCTCCCTTAAGAGATATACTATCTGTCTCTGAGGAACTAAATTTACAGAGGAGTCATTAGATCACTATGAAAGATTAAAACATTGTCAACAAATGTTTTGCTGTTCACCACCATCACTCAGTTGACTTGCTTTGGCTGATAAAATGTAGATGAAATAGTCATCTACATGTTTTGAGCCTTGGAGTTAAGAGCCCTTACATTTCCTGTTTTCCCCTTTGGGAGCTTCTGATCTCTGCCATGAGACTGACATGTTCCAGGTAGCTGCTGCCTCTCCTGCCCAGGCCATTGAAGAGACACAGAGCAGAACTGGACTCGGTCCCAAGCTGGAGCCAAGCTCACTATCCTGGAACCTTTAGAAGAGCGTTGCATCTGAGCCCAGGCTGGATACACTGAGCTGTAGTCAACCATGCTGGCTGTGAGCATGAAGATAATTGCCTGCTACTCAAAACCAGTTGAGATGTGGGGTCGTTTTGTTATATAACCGTATTTTGACATGCTCTGACTAAAACAGTGCGTCACATAGGATAACAAAGATAATTTTACATTTGTAATAGCTTTCAGTGTTTATATTAAAAAGAAAAAAAAGTCCAGTATCTTCTGGCTGCAACCTGATAATAGAAAAAATAGAAATGTGAATTTAGGGATCAGGTTAAGCCAGCCTTCAACTCTCTGTCTGCCAGCTATTAACTGTCTAACCCTGGGCAAGTTCTTTGAGTTTTCTTATCCATACAATGAGAAGTAAATAAGATAATGCAGATAAAACCCTTAGCCCAGGACCTGCTTCATAGTAAGTGAAGCACATATGGAATATCTTAAGATTGTCAAGATACTGTCTTATTTTATGATGGTTGTGTTGCATGTAATGGATCAGCACAGTTACATACAACCAGATTATCAGTTAAACTGACCCTCTCTTTGAAATTTATTGGCTCAAGCTACTTGTCCCTGATCTTTTCTAGTCTGATGCTCTTCCCACGGTTTTCGGTTTTCCTGGATTCTTGTGGGATTTATTTTCATGGCTACCTCTACCGTTAGTGCTGCTGGGGTAAGTCTCATGTGTTATCAGTCCTGATTTTCTCCTGTCTCCCCTCCATACCAGCTCAACCATGGAACTCATTTCATTGTCTTTGATTTACATGGCAAAAGCACTCAGAAATCTCTGTGTATGGTGGAATTTATTAAAGGTGCAGGTCAGAGAGAGGCAGTTTACCTTACAAGCCCTTATATTTGATTTTACCATAACTCTATTCATTAAAGTCTTCTGAGGGGGATGGAAGGGAGGTCAAAGAGAAACAACGGCGGAGTAGAACGTGCGCTCATCATCTCCTGCGAGAACTCCAGAACTGCAACTCTCTGTTGAACAACCATTGATAGGAGAATGTTGGATCCCACACACATACAAAAAACAACCCACATCCAAGGGCAAAAGAGAAACACAACAAGACAGCAGGAGGGGCGAAATCACATTTAGAGTCAAAACCCCAAACCCACCAGAGACGCTCGGGGGGCTCAAACGAAATCTCGTGCACACCAGGACCTAGGGACCCCACAGAGACTGAGCCAGACCTGCCTTTGGGTGTTTGAGTATCATCTGCAGCGGCACAGTGAGCAGCGGCCTGCACGGGGACAGAGGCTCTGGCTGCAGCAGATCTGGGAGGCCTGGCGTGTGACTTAAGTCCTCTTGGAGGAGGTTGACATTAGTCCCGCCATAGGGCCACAGAGCAGACAGCCCACAAACCGCAGAACAATTACACCAAAGAAGTTCTCGCACTGTTATGAAAGTTCTAGGACCCACAACATATCTCCCAACCTGGCAAAGAGACTCAGAACCCCCAGGGAATATCACCTTGGAGGCCAGTGGGATTTGATTACAGAATTTACACAGGACTGGGGAAACAGTCTCTTGAAGGGCACAAACAAAACCTTGTGTGCACCAGGACGCAGGAGAAAGGAGCAGTGACCCCACAAGAGACTGACCCACACTTGCCCGGGAGTGTCCAGGAGTCTCCAGCAGAGGCATGGGTTGACAGAGGCCTGCTGCAGGGTCAGGGGCACTGTGCTGGCATAAGCCCTTTTGAAGGAGGTCCCCATTACCCCACCACAGTTTGGCCTTAGGCCAAGCAACAGAAGGGAACATAGCCCCACCCATCAAGAGAAAATTAGATTAAAGGTTTACTGAGCATGGCCCCACCCATCAGAACAAACCCAGATTCCCCCACAGCCAGTCTCTCCCATCAGGGAGCTTCCACAAGCCACTCATCCTTATCTATCAGAGGGAAGATAGAATGAAAACCACACTCACAGAGAAGTAGCCAAACTGATCAGATAGACCACAGCCTTGTCTAACTCAAGGAAACTATGAGCCATGCTGTGTGGGGCCACCCAAGACAGATGAGTCATGGTGGAGAGTTCTGACAAAACATGGTCCAGTGGAGAAGGGAATGGCAAACCACTTCAGTATTCTTGCCTTGAGAACCATGAAAAGTATGGAAAGGCAAAACAATATGAACAGAAAGATGAACTCCCCAGGTCAGTAGGTCCCCAATATGCTTCTGGAGAAGAGTGGAGAAATAGCTCCAGAGAGAATGAAGAGATGGAGCCAAAGTGAAAACAATGCCCAGCTGTGGATGTGACTGGTGATGGAAGTAAAGTCTGATGCTGTAAGCAACAATATTACATAGGAACCTGGAATGATAGGCCCATGAATCAAGGTAAACTGGAAGTGGACAACAGGAGATGGCAAGAGTGAACATCGACATTTTAGAAATCAGTGAACTAAAGTGGACTGGAATGGGCGAATTTAATTCAGATGATCATTGTATCTACTACTGTGGGCAAGAATCCCTTAGAAGAAATGGAGTCGCCCTCATAGTCAGTAAGAGTTGGATATGTAGTACTTGGGTGCAATCTCAGAAATGACAGAATGATCTCTGTTCATTTCCAAGGCAAACCATTCAATATCACAGTAATCCAAGTCGATGACCCAACAACTAATGCCAAAGAAGCTGAAATTGAATGGTTCTATGAAGACCTACAAGACCTTCTAGAACTAATGCCCCAAAATGATGTCCTTTTCATTATAGGGGACTGGAATGCAAAAGTAGGAAGTCAAGAGATACCTGGATTAACAGGAGTTTGGCCTTGGAGTACAAAATGAAGCAGGTCAAAGGCTAACAGGGTTTTACCAAGAGAACAAACTGGTCATAGCAAACACCCTCTTCCAACAACACAAGAAACGACTCTACGCATGAACATCACCAGACAGTCAATCCCGAAATCAGATTGTTTATATTCTTTGCAGTCAAAGATGGAGAAGCTCTATACAGTCAGCAAAAAAACAAGACCGGGGATGGACGGTGGCTCAGATCATGAACTCCTTATTGCCAATTTCAGACTTAAATTGAAGAAAGTAGGGAAAACCACTAGACCATTCAGATATAACTCAAATCAAATCCTTTACAATTATACAGTGGAAGTGCCAAATAGGTTGAAGGGATTAGATCTGATAGACAGAGTGCCTGAAGAACTATGGACGGAGGTTCCTGACATTGTACAGGAGGTGGTGATCAAAACCTTCCCCAAGAAAAAGAAATGCAAAAGGGCATAATGGTTGTCTAAGGAAGCCTTACAAATAGCTGAAAAAAGAAGAGAAGCAAAAGGCAAAGGAGAAAAGGAAAGATATACCCATCTGCGTGAAGAATTCCAAAGAATAGCTAGAAGAGATAAGAAAGCCTTCCTCAGTGATCAATGGAAAGAAATAGAGGAAAACAACAGAATGGTAAAGACTAGAGATCTCTTCAAGAAAATTAGAGATAACAAGGGAACGTTTAATGCAAAGATGGGCACAATAAAGGACAGAAGCGGTATGGACCTGATAGAAGCAGAAAATGTTAAGAAGAGGTGGCAAGAATGCACAGAAGAACTATACAAAAAAGATCTTAATGACCCAGATAACTGCATTGGTGTGATCACTCACCTAGAGTTAGACATTCTGGAATGCGAAGTCAAGTGGGCCTTAGGAAACATCACTACAAACAAAGCTAGTGGTAGTGATGGAATTCCAGTTGAGCTATTTCAAATCCTAAAAGCTGATGCTGTGAAAGTGCTGCACTCAATGTGCCAGCAAATATGGAAAACTCAGCAGTGGTCACAGAACTAAAAAAGTGAGTTTTTCATTCCATTCCCAAAGAAAGGCAATGCCAAAAAAATTCAAACTGGAAGGACTGATTCATTGGAAGGACTAAAGCTGAAACTCCAACACTTTGGCCACCTGATTGGAAGAACTGACTCATTGGAAAAGACCCTCATGCTGGAAAAGATTGAAGGTAGGGGGAGAAAGGGACGACAGAGGATGAGATGGTTGGATGGCATCACCGACTCAATGGACATGAGTTTGAGCAAGGTCTGGGAGTTGGTGATGGACGGGGAGGCCTGGTGTGCTGCAGTCCGTGGGGTCACAATGACTCGGACACGACTGAGCCACTGAACTGACTGACATGGAACTGATTGTTGTACAGCAGAAGCTAACACAATGTTGTAAAGCAGCTACACCCAATTAAAAAAATGTTAAGTCTTCTGGCTTTCCAACTTACGAATCTCCCATTGGCGACTTGTCTCCTCGGATCCAGCCTCCTGCCCTGTTGTCCTCCCTTCCCTCCCTTCACACTCTTTTCCTTTCCTCTCAGCTTTCCCCCAATCCCTCTTATTTTCTCATCAAGAGCCACTCAGATATTGTCTCTTTCTTTTCATTGTTCCTTGTTTTTATCAAATAGGTAGCATGTTTTCATGTAGCATTTTCCCTAGTGTTAAATGTTAATACTGTCTGTCCCCCGCCGTACCTGCAATGTCATTGTTAAATGATGGTATGACTTCTGGGCAAGTAAGACCTAATTGAATGTATTGACCCATCTTCAGAAATCATGTGACTGTCAGAAAGGAGGTGGTTTTGCCACTGAAGTATAAAAAATAAAGAACTCCAGTGGAAAACACACTAAGTGTCTGTCCAAGTGCTTTTTAGGCAAGAGAAAATCTATCCCGGAGCTTTAAGTATGCTCATGTGTTCACTCATTAATCCATTTATTTGTATATCCCCCAAAAGATAAAATTGCAGTTCTTCTCTACTGGCTGTAACTAGTTATCTTTCCTTATAATTAGAATCTCAAACTTCGGACTTGGAGGCGGATTTTCATTCTCAGTAATGTATCATCTGAAGGCTGTTTGTTTAACAAGAATTTTATGTTTTATAAAAAAAATGTGACATTTGAAGAAGGTGGGGGAGAGAAAAAAGTATATAATAAATACTAGTATGTTCTTGAAGAATTCTATATAAAATGTTGACATTTCTGAAGGGCATTTCTATATTTCTTTTTTATTTTTTTATTTTGCTATTACATCCCTAACCTATCATATGTGGTATCAGTAACTTTCAAAACTGCCAACAGTCAGCCCATGTTGAAGTTTGTTGTTATTGTTGTTGGTAGTAACCCAGTGATACTTTCACTTTTACTGTTCTTTGTACAGTAACCTTACTAATCTCAAGAATTTGAAATTTGGATTCTGTACAATTACATGATTCCTCAACCTTACACTCAATTCTCACCTGTGGTTAGAAGAATACAAATTCTAACATGTATATGTTCATTCATTCATCAAGCATTTATTGAACACTTTGTGCCAAGCACCCTGCCAGGCACGGGAGATAGAAAATGAGTAAGACATCACTTTTGTCTCACAATGTCTAGAAGTCTTGACTAAGGAAGGAGGCAGAGCTGTGCACAGATAATCAGGATGTGTGAAGTGCTGTAAAAGAACTGTTGTGCTCTGGGTGCTCAGAGCTCACAAGGAGAGTCATCCTACTCTGGTTTTGTTGGGAGACTACAGGGAGAAGAGACTGTGGCCAAAGGAAATTTGAGAGAGGAGATAGGAGAAGTTTGAGCTGAATTCTGGGATGACTCTGGCATTGCCACTTGGCTGAGGGACACTCAACCGTGTGTGAAGCATCTTCAGTGCTTTGTGGCTGCAGTGAAGCGAGAAAAAGAAAGATGAGCTGCAAGACTGAGAAGGTAGTATGCTAAGTCGCTTCAGTCGTGTCCGACTTTGCGACCCTAAAGACCATAGCCCACCAGGCTCCTCTGTCCATGGGATTCTGCAGGCAAGAATGCTGGAGTGGGTTGCCATGCCCTCCCCCAGGGGATCTTCCCAACCCAGGGATGGAACCTGCGTCTCTTACATCTCCTGCATTGGCAGGCAGGTTCTTTACCACTAGCGCCATCTGAGAAGGTAGTTCAGTTCAGTTTAGTCATGTCCGACTCTTTGCGACCCCATGAACGGTAGCACACCAGGCTTCCCTGTCCATCGCCAACTCCTGGAATCCACCCAAACCCATGTCCATTGAGTCGGTGATACCATCCAACCATCTCATACTCTGTCGTCCCCTTCTCCTCCCGCCTTCAATCTTTCCCAGCATCCGGGTCTTTTCAAATGAGTCAGTTCTTCCCATCAGGTGGCCAAAGTATTGGAGTTTCAGCTTCAGCATGAGTCCTTCCAATGTATATTCAGGACTGACTTCCTTTAGGATGGAGTGCTTGGATCTCCTTGCAGTCCAAGGGGCTCTCAAGAGTCTTCTCCAACACCACAGTTCGACGGCAGATTTTAACTTGAATGAATAGCTATAGAAAGATCTTAAGGAAAGTGAGGGGTGACCTGACAAGCTCTGTGCTTTGAAGGGGAAACCTGAAGGCAACATAAGGACAAGACTATAGGCACCCAGAGGTCCCCCATCTCTTTGCAGCCGGTATAACTCTCTGATGCTATTCCCAGCCTGTCTGGAAAATCATCAGAACCCACTTCATACTGCCACAGACTGAGCATTTCCAACAATCTCTGGAAGTTCTGAGAAACCCTTGATAGAGTGACACAACCCGCCCACAACAGACAGCCCGTTTCTAACGCCTGGGCCCAGGCTGTTGGTACAAGCAGAAGTGGTTTCATCATTTCCTCTGAGAGTGATTTCAGGATATTTCTAAACCTCTTGTGGAACTGTCCACTTTTCTTGATCATTCCCATCCCTGTTCTGACATTGCCATTTCCTGCTGAATGCAGCTCCCATTCACCTCTGGAGGAGTGGCTATCACTGTCATCATTAATTCACTTCTCCTTGCCCCTCTTTCTGGAGGCTGTGGGGTGTGACTGTGCTGTTGCAACCAGAGTCCACATGTATTCTAAAAGGCTTCAGCACTTTGCATAAAGTTACCAGGTCTGGGTCCAAACCTTGTTGGGGGAGGGAGGGAGTAGATTTCAATACACTGGTGCCATTCACTGGATGTTAAATAACATAAAGCATCATGAAAGAGGGGCTTACATCCTGAAAAGAAACCATGTGAACTAACTCTTTATTCCCTGGGATTTTGATCCCAGGACAATTAAGAGCTACAGAGAACCTTTTCCCCAAATATAAAGTGGCAGAAATAGCACTTTTTGAAAAATCGAATTATATTCTGTTTCCAGGTTTCAGCAGAAAACTGGTGACAGTATTTCTCACTGTCTTTCTAGTAGATACACCTCTTAGCATTATTTCTTCACAGGTTTCAGTGGGCAAGTACCTGAGAAGGTACTTTTCTCCACCTCACTGATGAATTTTGCAATTACTGAACTTTATAAGAATATAGAAAATCTGCATGAGTCAATCTCCCAATGCACTTGAAAATAATTAGGTTTTCTATCACATCCCTTCATCTCCTTATCAGAGAAGGATTTTCAATCAGGCTTTCTATGAATGTGGCTAAATCATACTGTAGAATCACTGCTGCTGCTGCTGCTGCTAAGTCACTTTTCGTGTCTGACTCTGTGCGAGCCCATAGATGGCAGCCCAGCAGGCTCCCCCGTCCCTGGGATTCTCCAGGCAAAAACACTGGAGTGGGTTGCCATTTCCTTCTCCAGTGCATGAAAGTGAAAAGTGAAGGGGAAGTCGCTCAGTCGTGTCCGACTGTTGGCGACCCCATGGACAGCAGCCTACCAGGCTCCTCTGTCCGTGGGATTTTCCATGCAAGAGTACTGGAGTGGGGTGCCATCGCCTTCTCCGATAGAGTCACTGAGAATATCTTAAATATTAAAGCAGCTACTGGCGTCTCTGGAGCCTTGACACAGGTGCTAGGATCTCCACATCAGTCCTGCTAATAGAACAACCCAACAGCCTCTTCTTATAAAGAAATGTGAGGTTTAGTCCTTATTTTACTCCATTTAATTAGAAAACAACTGAAAATCCTGTCTTGCATTTTCAACACATGTTTCCAATTAGCGCAGCCAAGCAGGACCCTGAATTTGATAAAAGCAGTGACGTGTACCTTTGGTGCCTGTACAATGTACTCTTTCATTTTACAAGGTGACTGAAATGCACTTTTAAATATCTTTTTTTCTTTTTAATGTTAACAAAAACCCAGGGGTATAAACTTAGAAAAAAAGTAAAGAGAGGCAAACACAATTTTGTTTGAATTGCCTGCCTAGACTTTTAGAACCCTGTATGCAGAGGAAGCTTATTTGGCAAACTCTACCCTGGGCGTTTAAGGGCTTGTATGCAAAAAGCATTATGGCTCAGACGACTTGCGCTCAGAGGCCATTAGACGGGAGATCCATCACATCAGGAAATACCACTTACTGTACTGTAAATTTGCTTCATGTGACCGATCTGCTTAAAAGGCCGTGGAAATCCCATTCAAATAAATTGTTTCAGACCACACTATAACTGATAGGACTTTTGCCTTCAGCGCGACTCTTTCTGGGTAACTTTTGGAAGCTCATGTGTCTTTAAGTAGGAAAGTAAAACTGGTGTCCAAGAGTCTGGGAATTAGATGTGGAAAAGCCTAATTTAGGTCATTGCATCCCACCTCCTGCCAAAATAAAGGGAACTAGCAAGAGGGAAAAGTCAGATAAAACAAGTAAAAGCCTTTCTGACTCTTCTCATGGTGTGTGTTCTGAGTTGTCCCAGGGACAGTGGGATGATTTTCCACTTAAGGTCATGAGAAAGCATGATGTCTTTGTCCCAGAAGGTTGAGACACACGCTGTTATAGGGTCATACATGAAGATTAACAACAAGCTTCTTTGCCGGATTTTATTGTCAGAACTCCCATTCCATTTTTGACCCATAATTGACAGACTAGAAAAATGTGCTCATCAAGAACAATACACTCCATCTCCTAGACTCATCACCAATTGCTCAGAAATATCCAAAAGCGCCAAGGTAAGAACTCAAATCTGAATAGAATAAAACTAAATAAGTGAATCCCTTATAACTAACTTAAACTTGAGAAAAAATAACTCAAACGAGAACAGTTCAGATCTATTCTCTCAGTAAATTTCAAGTATATAAAACTTTATTATTAAGCATAGTTATAAGCTGTGTATTAAGTCTCTAGACCTATTTATCTTAAAAACTGAAAGTGTGCCCTTTGAGCAATATCTTCCATTTCTTCCCACTTCCCAAGCCTATTACAACTATCATCATACTCTGTTAGTTTGGCTTTGTTCCTTTTTAGTTCCTACACATAAGTGAGATCATATGATATTTATCTTTCTGAGTCTGTGTTTCACCTAGTATAATCCCCTCCAGTTTCATCCATATTGTTGTAAATGGAAGGATTTCCTTCTTCTTAAAAGCTGAATAATAGCCCACTATATGTGTATGTATGTACTTCGGCCACCTCATGCGAAGAGTTGACTCATTGGAAAAGACTCTGATGCTGGGAGAGATTGGGGGCAGGAGGAGAAGGGGACGACAGAGGATGAGATGGCTGGATGGCATCACTGACTCGATGGACATGAGTCTGAGTGAACTCCGGGAGTTGGTGATGGACGGGGAGGCCTGACATGCTGCGATTCATGGGGTGGCACAGAGTCGGACACGGCTGAGCGACTGAACTGAACTGAACTGAGCAACTGAACTGAACTGAACTGATATATATATCAGTTCAGTTCAGTTCATTCGCTCAGTTGTGTCTGACTCTTTGTGACCCCATGGACTGCCCATTATATATATACCATTAAATATATATATTATATATATTTATATATATATAAAAGTAGATATATACACCACATTTTCTTTATTCATTCATTTTTTGACAGTTTATTTCCATGTTTTGGCTACTGTGAATAATAATGCTTCAATGAAGTAATTTTCAACAGAGGTGCCAAGAACACATAATGGGGAAAAGATAGTCTCTTCAATAAATGATGTTGAAAAAACCAGATTACCACATGCAAAAGAATGAAAGGGCTCTTATCTTACACCATATTCAAAAATCAACTCAAAATGGATTAAAGACTTAAATGTATGCCCTGAAACCATAAAACTTCTAGAAGAAAGCAGGAGGTAAGCTCCTTGATGTTGGACTTGGAAATGAAATTTTTGGAATTAACATCAAAGCACAGACAACAAAAGCAAAAATAAACAAGTGAGACTGCGTCAGACTGAGAAGTTTCTGCACAGGAAAGGGAGCCAGCAACACAGTGAAAAGACCTGTGGAATGGGAGAAAATATTTGTAAGTCATATACTTGATAAGGAATTAATATCCAAAATATATAAGGAATTTCTACAACTCAGTAACAAAAGCAACGAAAGCCATATTTTAAAATGGGCAAAGATCCTGAATGGATATTTTTCCAAAGAAGCAGTAAGATGCCCACAGGTATACAAAGAGATGCTCCATAGCACTAATGATCAGGGCAATGCAAATGAAAGCCATAATGAGATACTACGGCGCACCTAGGTGTGTGAGGTGTTGGGGTGACTATCACCAAAAAGGAAAAGACAGTAAGTATGGGTGAGGATGTGGAAAAAGGGAAACTTTTGTGCACTGTTGGTGAGAATGTAAACTGGTTGAGCCATTATGGAAAGCAGGACAGGGGTTCTTCAAAACATTGTAAATACAGCTCCCATATGATCCAACAGTCCCACTTCTGTGTGTCCAAGGAAAATGAGATCACTCTCTTGAAGAGATATTTGCACTGGCATGTTCATGTTAACTTCCAACTTTACAAAGTAAAAATCTGAGCTTTCACCATATGTGACTGTTGGGCTGTTCTCTCTGTAGGCCCTCCCTGGTTATTGTTTATCATTTAAACCAAACATTTGGATCAGACTTTAGGTTTCTGCTCCTTCTGTGGGCCACCAATCATTCCTTTAGCTCCCTAGAATGAGTTCCTTAAGCTGCTACCTCCCCATCCTACTGCTTCATCCCCCAAAGGGGCATCGAACCTTTGATTCTCCGCAGCACAGCAGAGACCAGGTTGTTACTTCAAATAAATCTTTATCAAGCTCCCCAGGGGATTCCACATTGGTAAATTCAGTGGTTATTCCATGCTACAAATCTGATTACTTGAAAACTCAGCAAGTATGCAAGGGAGGCACACCACACTGACTTAATTTAATTACCGAAGCCACCTATAGGGAGTCACCAGTAGCATGCAGCCATGTTGCAAGAACCAACTTAATCAACACATTCTCTCCAGCACACACATCCCTCAAAGCCCTCTAACCTGTCCTCCCTCCCGGGCCAAATTACCACGAGGCTCCAGAGGAAAAAGGAAGCCCTCATCTGGTCATCCTAGAGTCGACTTCCTAGCCCATCGTATATCCCAGGATCTGTCTCTTTGTAGGATGACCATGTTAATTCTCCACGGGAAGCTCCATGCTCTGCCTGAGCTAGCCTCAATCTATTAAGTTCAGCAGGCAATGGTTCAATATCAGTCTATTTCTCCCAAACTGTTGCTATTGAGTCATTTCAGTTCAGTTCAGTTCAGTTCAGTCGCTCAGTCGTGTTCGGCTCTTTGCGACCCCATGAACCACAGCAGGCCAGGCCTCCCTGTCCATCACCAACTCCTGGACTTTACCCAAACTCATGTCCATTGAGTCGGTGATGCCATCCAACCATCTCATCCTCTGTCGTCCCCTCCTCCTCCTGCCCTCAATCTTTCCCAGCATCAGGGTCTTTTCAAATGAGTCAGCCCTTCGCATCAGGTGGCCAAAGTATACTACATTTAAATATGGGGTATCTGCAGCCCAGTCAGAAGTCTTTTATAACATGTCAGGTTCACTCATAGCCAACTTTCCTGCACCCTTCAGATTCTCTGATATGAACATCCTGTATGGGAACAGTAATGTAGAAACACATGCATTTATGCACACAAACACACACCTACACACTCACATACCAGCCTGAGTGCTCTTAGAGGGGCTTCTTAACAATAAACAATATGCTATTATAAAGCAGCATAAATCTATACAAACAAGGTGTTTTTTGCTCTCTTTCACCACAAAAAGTAGCTTCAGAGAAGAGGAAGTCTGTTAGATTATATTTGATTTATAAAGTATCTGAATCCAGGTTATTATTTCTCCCCCAAGAAGAACAGAGGGTATTTACTGTCTCTGTTTTTCAGAACTGAGAGGCATACTGGGTTGCTTTTCCCAGAATCAAAAATCTGTCTGCTCCAGCTATCTCTTCTTAGGATATAAAAAATGACTTGCAGCATCAAAGTGGCAGATTCCTCAGCTGCTGCCTTTTGGTGTCTAAGAACTTTGAAGTGTGGTCTCATGCAGGAAATCCCATTGCATCTGATTTGCTGAGGGTTTGTGGTTTATACACATCACTTCTCTATAATCTAGGCTTCCTTTATCTATTAGATAATAGTGATTCTTTGATTCCAAAAGGTTTTCATGCCATGCAATAAATTCTCACAACATCTTTTCTGAACTGTGAAATGATAACTGTGTCTAGAAAAAAGACAGGAATATTTTTCTAACTGTAGAACTGTCATTAGGAGAAATGATAGAGTTGACATGTAGTTTCTTAGGGTGGCCTATGAGAAATTAAATCTGATTAATTTATTTTTATATAAACACTCTGCAATGAATCAGAGCCATCTCATTTTTTTTTTAAATTTCTTCTATATTGGACTAGCCCATTATATAAAAAGAAAGCTTTTCCTCCCTCTCTCCCGCTTGTTCTCTCATGAGCTCTTCACTGGGTCCCCACTGTTGTAACTGTCTCTGGCTTTCCCATGAATAAAATATACCTCCTCAGGTCTCTTGTCCTGAGACACTTCTGAATGACAGAGGAGGTAATAAATTGACACCAAAGATAGATGAGAGTTAATTTGTACTGGACTTTCCTTTGTCTTGTCATGTGATCTGCTTGACAGCCCTTCACTGACCTAACCCAGAGTTACTGACATAAGATTTTAGTTGTTGTTTCGTCGCTAAGTCATGTCCAACTCTTTTGCAATCCCATGGACTGTAGCCCGCCAGGCTCCTCTGTCCATGGGGTTTCCCAGGCAAGAATACTGGAGTGGGTTGCCATTTCCTTCTCCAGGGGATCTTCCAACCCAGGGATCAAACCTGTGTCTCCTGAACTGGCAGATGGATTCTTTCCCACTGAGCCACCAGCAAAGTCCAAAGATTTTAGACTTTGTAGCCAATCAGTGGGGCTTTTCTTTTCATCATTCAGTGACCCTCGAGTGCTCAGCATGGGCACGTCTGGGTTCCATGTGCAGTAAAGATGCTACCCAGAGGCAATATAGTGAATGCAGGTGCTTCAAACAATTTTTAAAATATGGTTGTGGATCCTTATTTCAGTAAACTCTACATTGAATCTCAGTATGTAAAACAACAAAAGAAGAGTTGCTTGGTTGGGATAAGATCCTGGAGCTCTGCCCCCTCATCCTTTGGGAACAGATTTGCAAGCAATTGGTCCTATGGTTGAGAGAACAGATTCAAGAGTCAAATAGTTGAGTTGAAACCCCAGTTCTAGATAACCCTTGGGAAATGACTTCCTTCCTGAAATTGAGTTTTGTCCTTTCTGAAATGCAGCCAGTAGTCTTACATTTTAGGTGGATATGAGGATTAAATGAGATCATATAAAATAGTACTAAGCACAGTTCCTGGTGCACAAGAATCACTCCATTAGAGGGGCAGGTTATTAATGTTAAAATGCCACGTCCTTTGTAGCCAAAACTGTTACAGGGGAGGATGGGGGCAGTATGAGCAAGAGGCAACAAAAGCTGGTGCTGGTGACTAACCCCTCCCCTGAGGATAGTGGAACAATCTTATAAACTGAGTTAAATCACTCTCCGCTGTGACTGACAATGACTAATTCAGCAGAAGGGAGTTGGCCACCCTTACTGCAAAGTTGATAGGACTTTGTGTACAAAAATTCAGGTCACTGATGAGCTTTAATCCCATAGCTCCTGCCACAGTTCTTATCTTAGAAGACATTTACTCATTTGCAGAAATTTCAACCTTTCACATAAGCTGAATAGATTTTCCTGGGCATTCCTAACAGACTTCCTGGAGTGAAATACATTTCATTAATGGAGTATTGATAGCGTGTTGGTGTATAAAATATTAGTGTGGAGAGAGACAGAGGATTTGAAAGATGATAAGTAATGGGAATATGAACTGGAACACTCATGTTGAAAACAGAAAAATGGTCCCCCTGCACCACAATATTTGAATTCTTTCAGTTTTGCTCTGCTGACAGAATCGCGAAACACAATATTTCAACTAAATGTGTTAGAAAGGTATTGGCATTAAACTAATATCGAGCAACTTGAATAATTTCTTAGAAGTGACTGAAATGCATTTCCTCACTTTTTCTTTCATCTGTTCATATTGCTCCAGATAGGATTGCACAAGCGATGATCTTGCAAGAAATAAAGACCTCCACTGCAAGTGGTATGCGCCATTAAAATACAAAAGAAAAGGCTCAAGCCAACAAAACTGAAAAAAGCTCAGATTTTTCTTCCCCTAATTTTAATCTGTCTAGACTCATTTCAACATGGTCTGATTTGCTGATCCCAAACCTGAATATGTCATCAAGACTTTGACAGGATCCTGAGAAAGAACTAGAGCCCCCCACGCATGTTGTAGCTATTTCAGGGCTATTTCTACTTCTCTAGCTCCTTATGACCACTGGGGCCTCTTAAAGCATATTGCTGAGAGGTCATGTGAATCTTGGCACTAAGTATCTGTCTCTTGTTGCAGAGTCCCTGATACCCTAATTCTCTAACCCATGGTTTTTTAGCCATGGCTTTTGTCTGACTGTCCCCCCACTTAGCAGAAAGGTAGATGCTTTCTAGAAGCCTGTTGTGTCCACTCGCCACATCTTGCCTCATGGGTCACTCAGATGTGCTTCAGAGACAGGTCCCAGGAGCAAAGACATCCTCATCATTTCCTCCTTCTCTAACTTATATTTGAAAGAGACAGAAGTGAGCCAGTACCTTCCAGAGTCCTCACTGCATGTCTGTGTCTCTGCCTGTGAAGGGTGTCAACAAGCTCAATGGAACTCACAATCTCCCTGCTGCCTGTAGCCACGTCTTTTTCCTCCCTGGGTGTTTTCCAGATGGGAGAAAGGTACCAAGCTTATCATGGTTACTATTGACTCTTCCATCTCCCTGACCAGATATTGTTCCCCATCCTAGCCCCTAGTCAATCAGCAGACTTTGTTGTCTCTTCCTCTGGAACGGCCAATTCTCTCTATCCCATGAACTCTGCCTCCATGTCTTCCTTCTGCTAACCTTGCCCCATTCCAATTTTTCTTCTACTTCAGCCATTTTCCAGCTCCACATTCTGCAACAGCTCCCCACTGCTGTCAATAAGAGTCTAATCTTCTTAAATTTTCTTATAAGTCCTGTCATATGACTCCGCCTCCCTCCAGTGACATGTGTATCATTCTCTGCTTTGTTAGCCCTTCCCCTAAAGCCCCCTGGATCTGACTGACCCTGAAGTACTCCATCTCATCACTTTCTGTCCGCACCTCCGTCCTCTGCAGTCTGCGCTTCCATTTGTCCCGGGCCTCCTTTCTCACTCTCCTCTCTGCATTCTCTTCCTCTGCTATTGCTCTTTCGAGTCTTGAATTAAATATCATTTCCTGAGGAACGTTTCCCTGCCACTCTACATCCTGATTAGACATTCCTCCTAAGTCCTTTCTTAACACGGTGGTTTCCCCACCATAATATTTAGCACACTTTGTTGTAACTGTATTTGCCTCTTTCTCTCAAGCTGTCATTTGTAAAGATAAAAACCCAGTCTTTCTTTCTCACTGTTCTGTTCTTTGTATGTAGAACAAGTCTTCCCGAATGAATAAATGAACAAATGAGTATAGTGGAAACAAACTTAAGTATTCAAACAAGAAGTGTCAACATGCCAAATGTGTCTGAGAGAGCAAATGAGCTGAGAACCAAAAAAGTGACCTTCGGACTCAGACGGAAACAGCTTATAACCAAGACAAGAACACGTTCAGTGGGACGAGGGGGACAGAAGCCAGAGGAGAGTGGGTTGAAACTGGCTAGGACATGAGCTCATGGCAACAGCGAACATAGGCAAGTTTATTGGAAAATTGTGCCGTGATATGAAGACATTGTTGATGCAGGAGGGAGAGGGGACACCTGCAGGAAGAAACACATGAAAAATTGGAGAAACTGCTTATAAGGAAGTCAGAACTGTCCTTAGGGTCACACACAAGGTAGTCACAAAATAAGGGAAGCGGAGTTGAAGTCCATAAGCACGTTTTGAATCCCAAGTTCTGTCTGATACCATTTGCTAAGCTAAATGAGTTGAACTTCCAGAAAGCTCTCAGAAAGAGATTTTCAATGTTGTTTAACTATGCTTTGTGCAGCAAGTAAGAACTTTATTGGTAGACTTTGTTAGCCTGTGGTGATAGCAATATAAAGGGAAACAGCTGTAACTGAGATACAGGCAATCCTTCAGTTCAGTTCAATCACTCAGTCATGTCTGACTCTTTGTGACCCCATGGACAGCAGTACACAAGGCTTCTCTGTCCATCACCAACTCCCAAATCTTGCTCGAACTCCTGTCCATTGAGTTGGTGATGCCATCCAACCACCTCATCCTCTGTCATCCCCTTTTCCTCCTGCTTTCAATCTTTCCCAGCATCAGGGTCTTTTCTTATGAGTCAGTTCTTCACATTGGGTGGCCAAAGTATTGGAGTTTCAGCTTTAGCACCAGTCCTTCCAATGAATATTCAGGACTGATTTCCTTTAGGATTGACTTGTTGGACCTCCTTGTAGTCCAAGGGACTCTCAAGAGTCTTCTCCAACACCACAGTTCAAAAGCATCAATTCTTCAGCACTCAGCTTTCTTTGTAGTCCAACTCTCACATCCATACATGACTACTGGAAAAACCTTTGTGGGCAAAGTAATGTCTCTGCTTTTTAATATGCTGTCTAGGTTATAGCTTTTCTTCCAAGGAGCAATCTTCTTTTAATTTCATGGCTGCAGTTACCATCCGCAGTAATTTTGGAGCCCAAAGAAATAAAGTCTCTCACTGTTTCCATTGTTTTCCCATCTATTTGCCATGAAGTGATGGGACCAGATGCTATGATCTTAGTTTTATGAATGTTGAGATGTAAGCCAACTTTTTCACTCTCATCTTTCACTGTCATTAAGAGTCTCTTTAGTTCTTCTTCCTAGAGATTCCCTGGTGGCTCAGATGATAAAGCATCTGCCTGCAAAGCAGGAGACCTGGGTTCAATCCCTGGGTTGGGAAGATCACCTGGAGAAAGAAATGGCAACCCTCTCCAGTACTCATGCCTGGAAAATTTCATGGATAGAGAAGTCTGGTGGGCTACAGTCCATGGGGTCGCAAAGAGTTGGACACCACTGAGCGACTTCACTTCACTTAGTTCCTCTTCACTTTCTGCCATAAAGGTGGTGTCATCTGCATATCTGAGGTTATTGGTATATCTCTCAGCAATCTCGATTCCAGCTTGTGCTTCATCCAGTCTGGCATTTCACATGATATACTCTGCATATAATTTAAATAAGCAGGGCAACAATATACCACCTTGATGTACTCCTTTCCCTATTTGGAACCAGTCTGTTTTTCCATGTCCAGTTCTAACTTGCTTCTTGTCCTGCATACAGATTTCTCAGGAGGCAGGTAAGGTGGTCTGGTAATCCCATCTCTTTAAGAATTTTCCACAGTTTGTTGTGATCCACACAGTCAAAGGCTTTAGAGTAACCAATAAAGCAGAAGTAGATGTTTTTTCTGGAATTCTCTTGCTTTTTCTATGATACAACGGATGTTGGAAAATTGATCTCTGACTCTTTGGGACCCTATGGACTGTAGTCCACCAGGCTTCTCTGTCCATGGGATTCTCCAGGCAAGAATAGTGGAGTGGGCTGCCATGCCCTCCTCCGGGGGATCTTCTCGACCCAGAGACTGAATCGACGTCTCCTGTGGCTCCTGCATTGTAGGTGGATTCTTTACCACTGAGCCCCTGGGGAAGCCCCTTGTAACGTCCATATTTAATAAAGTACAAGAATCCACCTGCAATGCAGAAGCCACAGGAGATGTGGGTTCAATCACTGGGTCTAGGAAATCCCCTGAAGGAGGGCATGGCAGCCCACACCACTATTCTTGCCTGGAGAATCCCATGGACAGAGGAGCCTGGTGGACTACAGTCCATAGAGTCGCAAAGAGTCAGACATCCCTGAATGGGACTTAGAATGCACACACACACACACACAGATATTACAAAGGTACAGAGAGTTGTGCAGCAAATAACCATGTATCACCACCTGGCTTAAGGAAGAACATCTCAATATATGCAGTGACCTGGTGCATCTTGAATTTTAATGACTTTTCTCCCAGTTGTTCAAGTCTCTATTCAAAGCACAATACATGTTTTGGCATGAAAAAACAATATTTCCACTGTTGAAAGTCATAACCAACTTGTCGAAGTTTACACAGAAAATATTTTTGGTAAACAAATTCCAGTGCAGGGTTTCAGGAGGAAAGTGTCAGGGTCATGATGACAAAAGCAATGGAAGAGCAGCAGATGCGGCCCAGGCCTTCCTCGCTGTCATCAATCATAAGCCTGTCCTACCCTGGGCCTGCCAACCAGTAGGTCTTGGGCCCCTAGGGGGAGCAGAATTTATTGTAAGGGGCCTGTAAATCCATATGCACGTTGAGTATAGTAGACTAAATAAATAATATGTCATATACGCACACACTGCTATTTTTTTTAATGTCTGTGGAGGAAATTTTGAATAAAATACAAGCTTGCTTCCTTGCTTTGCAAAATTAATAGCAGCCTTTGATCAATATGTGTTTTCTCAAACTACACGTGAGAGTATAATGTATAGCATGATACATTACATTTTGAGTCCTCATACTCACAAAGGTTGGGCTCTTGCTATTGTTATTGCTAGAAAGCCTTTAGATGATGATTTCAACAGGAAGCAAACAGTGTTCTTTAATATTTTAAAAATTATTTGCATTATAAAAATCTTTTCTTCCAAACAATAGTAGTATGTTTCAACACACAAAATTACTTTATTCCCTCTTTGCCTCTGCAGGCTGCTTTTGTGCTAAAGGCCTCCTTAGTCCACACTCAACACAGAAAACACCATCAGGTCTTGGAAAAGAGAGCATCCAAGGACCAATTCTTTAGGAGTCTGACTGGAGTTTTTCTCCCTCCTTTGACCACAGAGAGTACTTCCAGCAGTAGAAAAGTAGGATCAGAAATCCCACCTTGTGCTTCCCTGGTGGTCTAGTGGTTAAGAATCCACCTGCCAGTGCAGGGGACACGGGTTCGATCGCTGGTCTGGGAAGATTCCACATGCTATGGGGGCAGCTAAGGCCACGGGCCACAACTGCTGAGTCCACATGCTGCAGCCACTGCAGCCCGCATACCCTAGAGCCTGAGCTCCATGACTGAGGAAGCCTGGACCCTGCGACTAGCCTCCACTCGCTGCACCTAGAGAAAGCCCATGCGGAGCAGCAAAGACCCAGGGTAGCCAGAAATAAATGCTATTATTAAAAATTAAAAATAAATCCCACCTTCCTTTTACTTGCCTTCTTTTACCTGTCCTGGACCCCACTGGACTGCTTCTTTCAGACCTGGCTCATTTCTAATTTGCCCAGAAGGAGCTTCGTTTTATGCTTTATTCATACAGAGGAGCCCAGAGGCTTCTTGTGCACTTCCGTCTAGTCAGGTGCTTGGATAAATGCACCTTTCATTGAGTGTTGATTTGTTTAGTCATTATTTGTTTCAGATACATTTGTCCCTTCTCACCAAGAGAACAAGCTGCCCAAATATCTGAGCACACAATTCATATTGTGTGTTGAGGAGCATTGACTGGGGAGGAAAAGCAGCAGGCACCCTCGTCTCGTGTTCTCTTTCCCAGTAGCATCTGGGCAGCAGAAATGCTGTTTCAATCAAGTCAAGTTTGATAACAACTCTTCCCTGTAGTGCTTCCCAAGGTAAGACAGTGCACAAGATGGCACAGTGACCCAGCATCATTGCTCTGAATCCTATAATGAAAAGTTGATTTCTTTAACAAGGTTCTCTCAACACTCTGATCACACAAGAAAAATCTTAAGTTAGTGTTGGCAAGTATTTGACTTTCTTATGGTGTTCCCTTTGGAGAAGGCAATGGCACCCCACTCTAGTACTCTTGCCTGGAAAATCCCATGGATGGAGGAGGCTGGTGGGCTACAGTCCATGGGGTCACTAAGAGTCAGACATGACTGAGCGACTTCACTTTCTCTTTTCATCTTCATGCATTGGAGAAGAAAATGGCAACCCACTCCAGTGTTCTTGCCTGGAGAATCCCAGGGACAGTGAAGCCTGGTGGGCTGCCGTCTATGGGGTCACACAGAGTCGGACATGACTGAAGCAACTTAGCAGCAGCAGCAGCACGGTATTCCCTGCCCTCTCTCTGTCTTTCTTTTCTTTCTCTTTCTTCTTTTATTTTTGAAACTGAGAGAGTATCTAGGCCTCACATTCAGAGTTTTAAGCACAAATTAACAATATGTACCTAATTTTTAAAACATTGTTTTATATTCATTGTTGATATATTTTCTAGCTACTTCCTATTGAAGGCACATATTCTTTATCCATTTCGAGTAGTGATATAATCTTTTACAATAGTAGGAAAAGTGAGTCAATTTAAAGAAAAGTATTATATAGATATTAGAGGTTTCACAGTACAGCAAAAACCATGTGTGTTATTCAAGAACAAAGTTTGTGTGATCCTCTCCTGTCACAAAGCAAATAGATTACAAAGAGACACAAAATACTAACCTGAACGAAGATCATGGCATCTGGTCCCATCACTTCATGGGAAATAGATGGGAAACAGTGGAAACAGTGTCAGACTTTATTTTGGGGGGCTCCAAAATCACTGCAGATGGTGACTGAAGCCATGAAATTAAAAGACGCTTACTCCTTGGAAGAACAGTTATGACCAACCTAGATAGTATATTCAAAAACAGAGACATTACTTTACCGACTAAGGTCCGTCTAGTCAAGGCTATGGTTTTTCCAGTGGTCATGTATGGATGTGAGAGTTGGACTGTGAAGAAGGCTTAGCGCCAAAGAATTGATGCTTTTGAACCATGGTGTTGGAGAAGACTCTTGAGAGTCCCTTGGACTGCAAGGAGATCCAACCAGTCCATTCTGAAAGAGATCAACCCTGGGATTTCTTTGGAAGGAATGATGCTAAAACTGAAGTTCCAGTACTTTGGCCACCTCATGCGAAGAGTTGAGTCATTGGAAAAGGCTCTGATGCTGGGAGGGATTGGGGGCAGGAGGAGAAGGGGACGACCAAGGATGAGATGTCTGGATGGCATCACTGACTCGATGGACGTGAGTCTGAGTGAACTCTGGGAGATGGTGATGGACAGGGAGGCCTGGCGTGCTGCAATTCATGGGGTCGCAAAGAGTCGGACAGGACTGAGCGACTGAACTGAACACAAAGTAGTTTATCAAGGTGGAAAAGCCATTCATCACTCAGCATCCTTAATAAGAGGACCCAGAATAGGTCAACGTTATGGCCCTAAGGTGGTGAATTCTGGCTTGACCCTTTCTGCACACCAGCAGACACCATTACCACTCGCATTGGCCCCAGCATCTTTGAAAGTAAAGAAGCATGAGAAAAGCAGTTTAAATTCCATCATAGTTTGACCTGGCAATGTATCATTTTTCCCATGCCACAGAGTCACAGGCTCCATTAATATGAGGGGTTAAAGATTACGTTCTGAGTGGCTGGGAGAATAGTTCTCAAGTGTATTACTCAGCTCAGGGCAGACGTCACACGGGGAACTGGCTATCCTTTTCAAGAAAGTGGGTGTAAAACTTGCTGTTCCTTTCTATTTGTCTGTGAGATAATTCTGGCTCTCCCTTCCCCTCCAGGATATGGCTGCCAAAATGAATTAATCCCATACCTACCTCATTCATGATGATCTCCGCAACAGGAGAAGTAAATGTTTCTTACTGTTAACTGGAAACATTTCCCCCAAATGACTGCAGATAGCGTGGGTGCCTGCTCCATTGATGGATAATTGCAGCAACACTTTTTTTCAGCAGAGTGGAGACAGCGTCACGGTGGGATCAAATGGGTTGGAGTCACCCACTCTGATGTACCAACCCTGGCTGTCCTGCTGCCGAACTATCTTTGCCAGCCAGCCACTTAAACTCTTTTTGGAAGGCAGCTTCCTCCAGAATGAGACCTGCTCACATGGCTTCTTGTCTGAGCACAGATAAGGCAGATACTGTACAGAGGTGGTACCCACAGCTTAATCCACTGTGTAAAAGTGCTTTCCAGAAGTTTGTACTTTCTAAGTGATTTCTTAGGTCAGTTAACTTCAAACACTCCCCACCAACGTCCAAGACTCCTACCAGACAGAAAGACCTTGCTTGTACTGAAGAGCATTTCTTTGCGTGGTTGTGGGCTCATTAACCATGAAGTGTGGTATAGAAGGAGAGGACTTGCTATTTTTTATATCTCTGTGTTGGTGTGGGCGTCACTAAGTCACTCAGTTGAGCCCAATTCTTTGCGATCCTATGGACTGTAGCCCACCAGGCTTCCCTGTCCATGGGGATTCTCCAGGCAAGAATACTGGAGTGGGTTGCCTTGTCCTCCTCCGAGGATCCTCTCAACCCAGGGACTAAACCCCTGTCTTTTCCATGGCCTGCATCAGGAAACAGGTTCTTTACTATTAGCGCCACCTGGGAGGCCCTTATGTTGGTGGGTATCATCTAAATGGAAAAATTTTCAGTTATTTTGTTGTTGTTGCGTTTTTTGCCTTTGTTTGTGCTTTGAGACTGAATTTCCTGATATCTGCAGAAAACTTGAGGAATATGCTTTATTTCCTAGAGAAATAGTTTTTATAAAGCAGAGATATCATTTGTGATTCACAGAACATGGCTTTACCTTTAAGAAGCACCTGGAATGTTGAGATGTACTCATGCGTCTACTTAGCCTGAGAACAGATAGTCAAACTTTATTATGGAAATATTCACACATAAAGATGACACTGTTACCTTTTGCCTCAGCCATTACCAAAGAATTGAAGTGAGTTGGGACCGATATTTGCTGGGCAATACTCCAGTATTCTTGCCTGGAGAATCCCAGGGACGGAGGAGCCTGGTGGGCTGCCATCTATGGGGTCGCACAGAGTCGGACACGACTAAAGCGACTTAGCAGCAGCAGCAGCAGCAGCAGCAGAGAACAGATTTTTATTTAAACACTGGCAAGCTCGAGGTGGTATCTTGTGTGGACAAATTAGCTTGTGTGCTTGAGCCAAATAGCAGAGAGCAAGAGGTACCTAGTTTTTCAGAACGCTGCCCCATAGGGTTGATAACCCTGCTAGTTATTTCCTACATGATACTCTGGTAGACTGAAAAAGCAAATTGATTTCCCAAACTTAACCTATGTTTACGTAAAAGCACAACATACATGGAATGTTTTAGTCACCCTAGATGCTTTGGTTTCTCATTTTTAATATGGAACTAACTGGATTAAATTTAAATCTCTTAGGTATAAAGCAAAATATACATTTAGTGCATTTCTACAACTTTTGTAACTCTAGAATATGACAAATGGTGGTGAACTAATTCGTGAACGTAACCTTGATACCAAGGGTTCAAAGGAAAAGGTTGTGACAGACAAGACTGATGAGAAATTGTGTGTGTGGAAGATTATGGTGAAATGAAATAAAAGAGACCTCAGAAACATTTTTTGTACCTCATTTGGCCCAATCTGTTGACCACTTTGGCTTTTCATCTGTCTCATTAGAAATAATTTTCAACAAAGATATCCATTAGGCAAATTACAAATGGTGTGTTAATGTGTTTGATGAGGTTTTTAATTTTTTTTCTTTGAAGCTTTGAAAACAACTTCTGGTGATTATTATAATCGAAGTCCACTTGCACACTGGATTCTCTTTATTTCTCATTAACCACGATTTGGGGCTGAATTTCCACCATGGGGAAGTCGCACGGGTGCTAATCCAGACCTGGCAGAATTATTGGATTCCACCCCGGCAGTCACCAAAGCATTTGGGCTTAGTCAGAACACCAATTCATCACTTCCTAATACCAAATCTCTTCTCCATCCTTCAATAACCCATTCATAGACCAGAAGGAGAGTGAGAGAGGTGTGAGTACACTCATCAAATAATAGGAGTCAGCCCTCTGAGATGTCAAAAGAGATCTGAGATACTCATTTTTTGAGTCTTCTAGAATATTTTTAAAAAGAAGAAATGCCAGACAGGAAAGCAAAAACTGTATTACAATTTAAGTACTTAAAATCATGCTCTAAACACATAAAAAATAAACTACCCTTTTTGGAATGCAGATCAAATGGCCACATTTGAGGCCCTTTGTGAATATAAGGCCCTGGCTGGGTGGCCCTTCTGAAGATCTCTGTTTCCCAGCCATCGTGACTCCTGCTCAGATCTGTATGGAAGTTCCAAGATCTTTTAGCCTCATTTGATAAATAAGAAAACTGAGGTCAAAGACTGTAAATTGTGTGCTTTGCAGCATAGCCAATTAGTTGATGATAAAGCATATCTCAGTGTCCTCTGTATGTAGACAGAAGGCAGGAGAGGAAGTCTTGTGTGGGCGGGATGACCTATATCAATTGATCAGGTGATGAATATTGAGAGCGTTATTACAGGGAAATAAAAATATTGGTCAAAGGCACCATAAAATGGACTGAGTCATGGTCAGATGTGGTTAATCCAAACCCTGGATAGAAATGTCCACACAGTTTTGCTGGGTGTTGCAGTTATAACACTACTCCATAACGTGAACCCACGAGTTCCTTATTTCTAATATTCTTACTCTGTGTTTGGTCCTTCGGTTGGGAATCTATGTGAGATCCCTGTGGAGAGCATGCAGGCATGCTAAGTCCCATGGAAGAAGTGAGGCTTTGCCCAGTGAATGTCTAAGCTAGGAAGCAGGGACGTTAGGAGTCGATTTTGACTCAGTCTTTTGTGAGACACTCTCTTCTCTGAGTCATGCGTTAATAATTTGGATCTCAGAAATGATTTTATTTATTTAGGGGAATTTTACTTTTCTAGACAGCCAAAATAATTCCTCCCTTTTAGATATCAGAAGCAGGCATTGGAAAAGCTGCTTTCTGTGTCTCTCTCATACTGTTGGGATTCTAGGCTCCTTGGTAACTTGGCCAGCCATGTTGAAGCAAATGTTAGGCAAGCACTATTGGCTCTATCTCCTCAGAGATCATTTCCAGCTGTTAGCACAACACAAAATATAAGATCTTCTAAGCCAAGAAAGCTGGAAATTTTTATTGACTCCCCCATACAAAGTTGGATGCAGTGATTCAAAGGAAATAGCAATCCCCTGTGTTTTGAGGGTGACAGGATACAGGTCTAATACAAATTAAACTGTAATATGCCTTGTAGGCAAATTAATTATATGTATCAAAACCCTCAAATGCATATATTTTCCAATTTAAAATGGCAGACTGAACACATACATTGAGCTCCCATTTCTTCAAAGATCTCATTGGATTCATTGTGGTGGTAGTCAGTCTCAGTCGTGTTTCGACTCTCTGAGACCCCATGGGCTATATCGCTCACCAGGATCCTCTGTCCATGGAATCTTCCAGGCAAGAATACTGGAACGGGTTGCCTTTTCTTCCTCCAAGGGATCTTCCTGACCAAGAGATCAAACCCACATCTCTTGTGTCTTCTGCATTGGGAGGCAGATTCTTTACCACTGGTGCCACCTGGAAAGCCTCCTCATTGGATTACAATTATGGAAATACAGAATAGAATATACCTTTCATGTCTGTATCTTTGAGTTCAATCAGGAAAATTTAGCCAAGTAGCTCAGTAGAGAGAACTCAACATGGGGAAATATTTATGAAGGTGTCAGAACATGTGAAAAAAGAAAAAGATAAATTAACAACATTGGGTGTTAATACCCCTCTAGGGCTTAGAAGGACCAAAGAGGAAGGTATTACCACCTGGAGTCCAGGAGTCAGTACTCTGTGGCAGGAGCTGGAACTGAGGAAAGGAGCTGCCTGGAATCAAGAGATATTGGACAACATGGAAAAATGCAACCACTTTTAGAGATGTGGCCCAAGGCAGAAAGAGAAGAGAGAAATATCCTGCCTCCTCCCTTCCTCCCTTTCTCCAATATCCTATCCGTTTCCCACTGGCTCAACCTAGGTCGAAGCCAGTTGGCATGGACATGTCATTTGCAAGAGTCACTTCCCTGTGAGGGAGACAAGAGCCGAGGAACAGTGACTAGTGGATGAAAGCAAAGCAAAAAGGCAGCTGCCTGGCACAACAGACAGGAGAGTGGGTGGGTGTGTGAGTATTGCTAAAGGGTGAGATATTTAATAACTTCTGGACTGCAAAATATAGAATGGGAGCCATTAGAAGAAAAGGGCAGAGAAATCGTCAGCCTGGAATAGACTCTGTCAGCTCTGTACACAGAGGAAGAAATCTAATCAGCCCTGTGGAACCCCAGATGCCTTCAGTGCAGAGTCAGCAACATATCAGAGGGAGAGAGTGAAAGATGGAGCTAAAAAGAGAGATTACTTAAAGGTCTGAATATGTTCTGAATTCTTCCAGTCGGCACCACATCCCCAGCATGTACGCCATGAGCAGGCAGCCAACATTTTACCCCCAGGCAAAACTTGTTGACTCTCTAAAGAAATTGAACAAACCAGGAAAAGATAGTGTTTCTAAATGTGTTGGTGCCCCAGAGGGAAGCCATTATCATTGAGGCATTTTGGAGGCCCTCAGCCTGACAGCCAACTCTTCGATCAGAGTTCACCAGTCAACACTGCCTGACTCATCCTAGGAGGAAATCTCAGAAGGGAAGAGACCCACTAAGAAAGCAGTCTTGCTCACACAAAAGCAGAAACATCTCTTCCATCTACCCAAGCCTCCTTTTTTAATAACTGAAGAAGTCACTAGAATGTGAGGAGAGCTAACAATATAAAAGGAGAAATACCAATTTCTAAAAAACAGAAAAGCACCCTTAGAGTAAAAAAAAATAATAATTTATGGAACAAAAAAGAACGGTAAAAATCATCCTTTATGGTCTCAAAAAGATGCAAGGAAGTATTACACCTATAAAACAAGAAATAGGACAAGGAGGGGACAGGAGATGGGAATTGAAAAGTAATTGCCAAAATAAACAAATTAGGAGAGACTCTAGAAAGATAAAGGTCAAAGAAATCTTCTAAAATGTTAGGCAAAAGAGGGACAATAAGAGGAACAAGTTGAGAGGACCTATAGTCAACTAATAGATACCTCAGAGAGAGAGAGGAGGGCAAAGAAGTATTGAATTCTTCAAGCGAATGATAAAAAAATATGTTCTGGAGCCAATAGAATCTTTGGTATGAAATGGTTCACTGTAGGTTTATTGTTTACTCTAAGTGGAAAGTAATTTTCCACCTAGAATTCTCTGTAACTATAATCTCAAAGATAAAAGCCCTATATGTGTTTAGGTCTAAATGTCATCTTCTGCAAAGCTTCTTGAGAGCACTTCCGCAGAACAGATCAAGAACCTAGGAACGGAGGAACAGTAGATCTGATCCCCAAAAAAGAGTAGAGGTGTGTTCCATGTTGCCACAGGTCTAGGGCAGTGGGATCATAGACCAGGAACATGCTTCTGGGACAATCTACGGATTAGAGTGTGGGAAAACTGAAGGACAGTTAAAACAGGCATGGGGTGGGTAGTAACTGAAGTTCCAGGGGAAAAAAATTATACTTGATCAAAATAGGAAGCAACCTAAATACTGCGATGTTAAGGACTCCATGGACCCTCTTGCTAAAAACAGTATTCTTTGGGTGGCCCAGATTCTTATACAGCAGTCCATAGAGGAGGCTCTGGAAGCTTAGTCTATCACGTGATGTGGCATAGATCTGTTTTTGTACTAAATCTTGATAGCTCAGTTGGTAAAGAATCCACCGGCAATGCAGGAGACCCCGGTTCAATTCCTGGGAAGATCCCCTGGAGAA
Source organism: Ovis aries (assembly GCF_016772045.2). Taxonomy (NCBI): domain Eukaryota; kingdom Metazoa; phylum Chordata; class Mammalia; order Artiodactyla; family Bovidae; genus Ovis; species Ovis aries. The sequence continues at coordinate 80,831,006 of NC_056058.1, forward strand.
GGGACAGGCTGCCCTCTCCAGTATTCTTGGGCTTCCCTTGTGGCTCAGCTGGGAGATAATCTGCCTGCAACGTGGGAGACCTGGGTTCGATCCGTGGGTTGGGAAGATCCCCTGGAGGGGGGAAAGGCTACCCACTCCAGTATTCTGGCCTGGAGAATTCCATGGACTTGCCCATAGGGTCACAAAGAGTCGGACACGACTGAACAACACTCACTTTCATGACTCCAGCAAATCTGTTTGTTGATTTCTGTTTTAAGAAATAACCTAAGGGCATAAAATGGCAGATTTAGTTTCTCCGGTGATTCTAGGAGAGAACAGAATAATAACTACCTGGATTGTTTATATGTCAAAGTAAAGCTAACAAAAGCTGTAACAAAATTGTTCTGAGAGGAAAGATGGACTAAGAAATAGGATACTAATAATCTCATCTTTAAATGGGGGTCACGTATCAAGAAATACTCTCAGAATAGTAGAAAGAAACTGGAATGTAGTTATATTATCTAAAATTATAAGAGTAATCAGAACTAAAAGTAATGTTTAGTTTTGTAGCACTAAAAGTAATAATATAACAAACACTGAAAGGAGGAGGTAAGAGGGAGTGATAAAAATAAGTAAATCCCTGTCTTTATCTCAAGGAGTCATTGCCTATTGTCGAAAGGAGTTAAATAGAAGAATATTTGTGTTTATCAATCTCTTCAATACACAAAAGTGTGGTCTGTGAATCAGAAGTCTTGACATCACCTGTTAGAAAAGCCAAACCTCAGCTCCCCTAACCCTTGCAGAACTACTGAAGTGAAATCTGCATTTTAACAAGATCCATCAATGTTTCATACGTGCATTAGAGTTTGAATAGCACTCTTTCTTAACAGTGATTCTCACATTTAGCTATGCATTTTTATAGAATCAACTTGGGAGATTAAAAAAATATATTATTTTAAAAAGGGCAAAGCCCAGACCCCACCTTAGGAGATTACATTTTAAATGGTCTGGGATAGAGTCCAGAAATATATATATATATATATATATATATATATATATATACATATACATGTATATATTCATATTTTTCTAACAGTTTCAGAAGTGGCTGCAATGTATAGTCGTGGTTGAGAATTAGTGATCTAGAATAACTGTGGTAAGTGACCAAGAGAATAGAAACATAAACAATTTAGAAAATTTGCTTCTGGATCTATCTAGTCAATGGGGAAGCGTGGGAAAGAAGACGATTATTTGGATTGTAATAAGTTTGGACTCTGTGGGAGAGGGAGAGGGTGGGATGATTTGGGAGAATGGCATTGAAACATGTATACTATTATGTAAGAAATGAATCGCTAGTCTAGGTTCAATACAGGATACAGGATGCTTGGGGCTGGTGCACTGGGGTGACCCAAAGAGATGATATGGGGAGGGTGATGGGAGGGGGGTTCAGGGTTGGGAACTCATGTACACCTGTGGTGGATTCATGTCAATGTATGGCAAAACCAATACAGTATTGTAAAGTAAAAAACTAAAATTTAAATACATCAAAAAAAATGTAATAAGTTTTGAAATGTTTGCTCTATACCTTGTGAATGTATTACTTTAGGTCAATGAAATGTAGGTCAATTTTTTATGCATATACCCTTTGACTCAGCAATTCTACTTCTAGGCTTTTTCTTAAGAAGACAATTCACCAGTTATACAAATATTTATGTTCAGAGAAGTTCATTATAATGTTCATAATTTTAAGAATTATAATCTATAAATACTGCACACCCATGTGTATCATAGCTAAGAGGCAAAAGCAGCCCAAGTGTCCATCAGTGGATAAACACAATGTGATACATACATATGATGGAATATAATTCAGCCTTATGAAGGAAGGAAACCCCTTCACGTGTTGTACCATGAATGAACCTTGAAGACATTAAGCTAAATGAAATAAGCCATTCACAAAAAGACAAATACTGTATGATTCCATTTATATGAAAGTGAAAATTAGTCACTCAGTGGTATCCTGCTCTTTCTAACCCCAAGGACTATAGCCCACCGGGCTCCTCTGTCCATGGGATTTTCCAGGCAAGAATACTGAAGTGAGTTGCTATTTCCTACTCCAGGGGATCTTCATGACCCAGGAATTGAACCCCAGTCTCCTGCATTGCAGGCAAATTCTTTATCATCTCAGCCATGATTTATGTAAATAGTCAAACAGGGAGTGGTATTTACCAAGGGCTTGGGGGAAGAGCTGATGCTTCATGGACGTGGAATTTTACTTCTGTAAGATGAAAATGTCCTGGAAATCTGTTTCGAAATAATGTGAGTAAACCATACACTTAAAATATTTAAAATTACTAATTTTATGTTATGTTTTTCATCACAATAAAAAGTATGCATTTTGGTAAACATCTGTGTGTTTGAGTATTAAAAGTTAAAGAGTAAACAGAAAAATAGTTGTAATGCCTAGCACAACTACAATTAAGACCTCATTTCTTACCTTTCTAGATCCTCTAATATTTATAGAGCAAGCACAAAATATTGTTACAATTATGAGGAACAAAGAAGCCCTTTTGACTTTGAAAATATAAAACAAAACTTCCACTGGGGCTTACTATGAGTGAATGACTCACATACTACAACCCCTTTTTTCCAAGGAGTCTATTCCATTCTCCTGAGAAAGTCAAGGCTTCACTGCCCTGTAGTAGATCTTTAAATAGTGTCTGGATCTTACACGACTTCTGCATTTCTGTCTAGTCTTGGGAAGAAGAAGCAGAAGCTAGGTAGCCCTCTTTCACGTAAAGTAGAAAAACTCATAATCTTCAAAGAACAAATTGTGTTGCATAAGCTCTTTTAACTTCAAAGAACCACGAAGCAGAGGTAGTGGGGAAAGTAAGAGGTGGGGAGTCTGGTGGGGACATTAATTGCTTTAGACATAATGGCCCAGCCCAAGTGTAAGCTGACACTTCAGCTTCGTGTTGCAACTGTTTTATCTTGACCCTGCCTGTGTACCCCAAGTCACAGTAATAAGTGGGTCATTACATCACCATTATTTCACTACTATCTGTGTATTTGCCCTTGGGCACTTGAGGCTGTGGTCCTTTGCTATGTAAGCTATATTGTGCTAAGAAGGGATTGTTTACCATTTTTATTTTATTTTAAAAGATTGGCCGGATGAAGTATCTATGAAAGTATAAGAAAGAGTTAAAGATTTAAAGAAAGTTAAAGAGTTCAAGATTATTAAAACCAAATGTTCAGAAAAGGAGTTTCTCTGTGAATGTCAAAGTCTCTCCGTGGCTCATTATGTAATGCTTTTATATTCTATCAGATATTCAAGTTCATCAATATGACTATGTATATCTCAGTCAGCAAAATTCATGAAATATACCTGTGTAGGGCTTCTTTTGTGATGTTTTTAAGCATTCTAATAAAAATGGCTCCAGATGCGAACACTGAGTGCTTTTTAACCTCATACAAATCAGATGGTATTGCCATAATCTTGGTAACCAAGAGTTTAAAAAATTTGAGAAACATCATAGAATGAATATCGCAGTTAGATATATTTCCATCAAAGAATTTAATAAATCTTATCTTCAATCTAATGTTAGAATTGTTATCTTAACTTATTTCTATTCTTGTTATTAGGCCTGAATATACAACTTTGGCTTGTCATTGTCATCTCACTTTTATTTTTAAGGAATAATTCTGAAATGTCACACTTCTGGTTCATCTTTTCCTTCCTATTATCCATTGCTCAGTTTAGAATATATCTGACATCTTTTGAAGAGGTTGAATAGAGTTGCTGAAGATAAAATGATTTAAGTATTTCAGTAATGACTTTTGCAGCGTAAGTGACCCAAGTTTTTATATACTTACATAATCTTTCATGATATTGGTTTTTGATATTTTAGTCATGGATAAAGACAGGGAGTGGGGATAAAAGTAAATGAGAGAGAACAGAAGCAAAGAAAGGAAAGAGATGGGGGGGAGCAAAATAAGAAGGGAAGAAGGCAAGCAGGCAAGCAATCAGAACTGACTTTTCAGATATGAATTTCTTCTAATATTGGCGATAGTCCAGAGCAATCAGTTGAATTTCCACACCAAACCCGATTTGAACATAGATTCATATCTTTAGAATAAAAGGAAAACACGTATAAAAATAGCCCCAAGTTGTTTTATTAAATCTGAGAAGTTTTTTTAATCTTAGAGGTAAACTGTTGCTACAGTTTTTCAAAACATTTTAATTTTTAAATAATGTCATGCAAAGGAAAATAAACACATTTTCTTATTGCCTCCGGATAATTTGAATAGCAAGCCACACAAAAATTTTTAGTGGATTTGTGCTGACTTAGGAAACAGTCTCAATATCTGGAACTTAAAAAAATTGTGCTAAGCTTGCAAGTCCTTAGCAGATCAAGAATAAGAACTGTCTTAGGACGTTTGTTGGTTTTTCTTTAGTTTATATGTAGCCAGCTGGTTTCTGACCTCTCTGTGTAAATATCCAGCTTTTCACATAATCAGACTCCATATTACCTTGTTATGACATCATTCTGGGCAGACTTTGATCCCTTACTGACTTTTCCAAACTGTAGACAGAGACTTAAATAACAATAAGAGGATTGCTACTTATCCACTAAATACCAGCTAGTATTATTTTTTAAAATGCACATATGTGTATACATATATTTTGAAAAGTATATCCTATCTGATACTAAGTTATTACATTTTTAAAAATGTTTGTCTCTAGTGAAATATACATTTAGATTCCCTCTTGCTGCAATTGTAACTATCTTTGTTCATCTGATGTTTTTAAAGCAGGTGAATTGAAAAGTAGGATTCAGAAACCCTGTCACTTGTTATTTTTCCAAGAGGATAGATGAAAGTAAAGGTTAAGCTGTATTCTTTGGTGATCTGGGAGCCAGGATATAAAACACAATGATCTTGTAAATTATTAAAAAATGGCTTATTTAGTGTCTGATCAAGATAAATGACACAAGGCAGCTGTAAAAAGAATTCCCACTAGCCATTGACCCATAAACCGTAGTGTCATTTTTCATTTTTAGAGAAATATCAAGATCAATTTAAAGTAACACCAAATCTCTAGTTATAATTAAATGTCCTAAATTCTGCTTCACAGGATATTATTTTAATTAATGTTATTTTTTAAGTTAAAAATACATTAAAACATTCTAATTTCCGCAGAACTTGGATGACTTTAAATATTTATCATCTTTCTCTGGGCGCACTCTATCCCCAACACCCACAACAGTGCCTGGTACATAGAAAGTGTTCAATAAATATTGTTGAATGAATGAATATGAGTACTGAAATATAGTAACTCATGTGGAAACTTGGATACAAAAAGTATTGTCACACACACCCAAAAGGCAAATGTACAGAATTAACAGACAGATAATAATAATGAATGTTTATTGGCTACTTTCAATGTACCAGGTGTGATGCTAGGGCTCTACCCACCTTCTCTTAAATAATGATCAAAATAACCTTATCTAAAGTGGTGGTTGGCTACCGCACATGGAAAATTGTGGCTTAGAAATAGTAATCATGTGTTCAAGGTTGCAAGGCTAATAAGTAGAGTCTCAGTTAAAATTCACACCATCCTGGCTCTAGAGCATACATATTTTTAGAAACTAGGGACCACTCTACAACCCTCTGTGGTTTCATGTGACTTCATGTTCTCTAGGATCACAGACTATAGCCACAAAGAAAAGGAAAACTACATTTACTGCTTCTAGAAGAATTAAGGCTCTTGTAAAGTGTTACATTTTCTATCAACTGATTAAATGTTTCCGTTATTATAGTATATAGAAAATTTAAAATCGATCAATTACACTGTGCTTTTTCTGCTCAGTACATAGGAATTTATCCTGTAAGTCCATTTGCACAAATGGGACAAGAAGCAGGCATGAGGATTTAATGGTTGCATTTTTTTTCATAATGGCACAAAATTGGCAATAGCTTCAATGCAACTTAGTAGAAGTCTGGTTAAGCAAATTATGAATGTGTACTGGATGGCTACACAGTTATTAAAAAGGTTGACAAGGGCTTCCCTGGTGGCTCAGTGATGAAGAATCCACCTGCCAATGTAGGGGACATGGGTTCGATCCCTGACCCAGGAATATCCCACATACCATTGGAGCAACTAAGCCTATGTGCCCCAACTACTGAAGCCCACAAACCCTAAAGCCCATGTTGCCCAGCAAGAGAAGCTACCACAGTGAGAAGCCCGAACATCGCAGCTCGAGAGTAGCCCCAGCTCACCACAGCTACAATCCATGCAGCAACAAAGACCCAGCACAGCCAAAAATAAATTTTAAAAAAATTACTTTTTAGAAAAAGATTGACATGTGAAATTCCAATTTAAAAAAGAAAATAACAAACTGCACAAGTCTGGGTACCACAGACTTGAAATCAAGTGAATCTGGGTTCATGCCCACATACCAGATGTGTGACCCTAAGCAATTATTTAACCTTGGTAGACTCATTTCCTTCAACTGTAAAATGTGGATGCTAGTAGTATCTACCACATGGAGTTGTGAATGGTATTGGTGAAGAAGGTGTGTGTTGGGCGGGGTGGGGGGTGGGGTAGTTTAAATGCTGATTCAGCATATCTTTCTGTCTCTGTGTCACAATATTTTAAGTGTCTGAATCCACATCACTAGCTATTTACCAACAACAACGGTAAAGGAAAGGTGGCCAAATTGCTGCCCAGAATTGCAACATTCTCAGATTCTTTTTTAATAAGACCATTTCTGATGGAAATTTTAAATTTTACTAACTGTCATTTTTACCTATCAGTCCACATGCTTCTTTATAGGGCATACTCAATGGAACTCCAACCAGATTCTTTTATTGCACGAGGGCAATAGTCATCAAATACCTTTTTCAAGAGAGGAAGACATGTCTGACGATGTTTTCTCATTTTCCTTTTACATCATTAATACTGCTCATTACATGTCAGTAAACAAAAGAAGCCAGACAAGCATTCCAGGCAAAACAAGATCACCTCTTTGCACCCAGAACTTCAACTCCATCCTCAGTTGCAGCTCTCTCAGTGAAGACATTCAGTTTGGTCATAGAACTGGCTTCAGGAAAAAAAAAAGAAAGAAAGAAATCTGCTAAATAAGCCAGCTCTCTGAGCCAATCTTATTAGTAGAAGCACAATGAACTCATTAATCTTATTCATGAGTTTTACCTTTTGTCATCATGTTTTTTGTTTGTTTTCCTTCCTGAAGAAAAACATGTTTTTAATTCTGAATCTAAACTCTTGATCATCTCCTCCCTTAGGACAAGCTCGTCTGCATCCGTATAAGGAAAGCAAAGCTTCGAAGGAACGTCCTAAGTTCACTTTAATCTCAAAATAGGAAAATTAAAGCGACTACATTTCGAAATTTTACTCTTTTACTTCCCTGTGACTCACACTAAAAAATCGGGAGGTAAATGAAGGTGAGATTGGGAGTGAGTGGAGCAAAGGCTGCTGGGACCCCTAGGCCACTTCATAGGCAGTTTCCCTTAGGATAAAGTTCACATACTTTAACACAGCATGCACACAGTCATTCCTGAGGGACCCTTGCCACGTTTTCCACTTCGTTCCCACTTCTAATTTCAGGTTTTGGTTTTTCTGAACATACTTCATTTGCTCACACGCTAACAGGGCTTTCAAAGTGCAATCCCTCTTGCCTGCAACTATTTGCATCCTTCCCTGTTCTGTGTGACTTCTCTTAACCCCTACTTACTGCTCTTTCTTTATCCTTCAGCCAAGATATCACCTACTTTGCGAACTCTGCTGGGCCCTGACTGGCTGAGGGAGTTCTTCAGTCTGCTGCTGTGGTTCTGTATAGTTTTGGTCTCTTGATACAGTTATCACAGTATACCATAGTCCTTCCTGTTCACTGATGAATTCCTGGGTCTTAGCACAGCATTGTTGTTGTTGTTCAGTTGCTAAGTCGTGTCTGACTCTGAAATCCCATGGACTGCAGTGCCAGGCTCCCCTGTCCTTCACTATCTCTTGGAGTTTGCTCAGATTCATGTCCACTGAGTCAGTGATGCTATATAATCTTACCCTCTGCTGCCCCTTCCTCCTTTTGCCTTCAATATTTTTCAGTATCAGAGTGCTTTCCAATGAGTTAGCTCTTTGCATCAGGTGGCCAAGATACTGAAGCTTCAGCTTCAGCATCATCGTTCCAATGTATATTCAGGGTTGGTTTCCTTTAGAATTGACTGGTCTGATCTTGCAGTCCAAGGGACTCTCAAGATTCTTCTCCAACACCACAGTCCAGAAGTATCAATACTTTGGTGCTCAGCCTTCCTTATGGTCCAACTCTCACATTCATACATGCTACCAGAAAAACCATAGGTATGACTATATGGACGTTTGTCGGCAAAGTGATGTCTCTGCTTTTTAATATGCTGTCTAGGTTTGTCATAGCTTTTCTTCCAAGAAGCAAGCATCTTTTAATTTCACGGCTGCTGTTACTGTCCACAGTGATTTTGGCACTCAAGAAAATAAAATCTGTCACTGTGTAAACATTTTCCCCATCTACTCACCATGAAGTGTTGGAACCAGATGCCGTGATCTTTGTTTCTTGAATGTTGAATTTTAAGCCAGCCTTTTCACTCTCTTCTTTCACCTTCATCAAGAGGCTCTTTAGTTCCTCTTCACTTTGTACCATTAGAGTGGTATCATCTTCTTATCTGAGGTTGTTGATATTTCTTCTTGCAACCTCGATTCCAGCTTATAATTCATCCAGCCTGGCATTTCACATGATATATTCTGCATAGACGTTAAATGAGCAGGGTGACATGAAGCAACTGACTGGTTCAAAATTGGGAAGGGAGTATGAAAGGCTGTATATTGTCACCCTGCCTGCATAGCATGCTGAGCCCAAAGGAGAAGTTTAACAAGTAAATGAGTGAACACTGGATTTACTAATACTGGGCATGTAAAATGTGTCTTACTGCAAACCTGCAGAAGAAAATATAAGATAGTTTGCTATTGAAAAGTAGAATTCTTGTGTAAACTATTCACACATGTATGAGTCTTCATTGCATTTCATTAAGTGCAAGAAGCCATACATAAAAGAGTGCATGTTGCTCTCTTGTAGTATGTAGTAGGATTTCATGTAGTATGATTTCATGTATATGTCATTCTGGGAAAAACAAAACTATAAGATCGCAAGATACATCAGCCATCTCCAGGAATCCTGGGAGAAGGGATGGGGAAACTGACTGTAAAGTGGCAGCCCAGGGAAATTCAGAGTAATAGACTTGGTCGATGTGGCACTGTGGAGCTGAATATAGGACTCCATGAATTTGTCAAAAATTATACCACTGTATGCTGTGCAAGTGTAAAAGAATTACCCCAAGATATTGAGAGAACCCAGACCGGGATGCAGAATGTGAGAAATGAATCTAACCATGAGAACACCACAGAACCTTCCCTGCTGGCAGGATCCAGTGACAAATGAAGAAATTAGTGGCAGATCCCATGACAAATGCAGAAATTAGTGGTCAGAAATTTTAAGGAGCAATGGAATGTATCTCCTTCAAAAGACCTACTAATTACTGCAGTGGTTTTATGTCCATAAATTCAAGAAGGTGAAACTTAATATCCTCTTATTGTGTGGGGGCGGAAGTTGGTGACTTGCTTCTAACAAATGAAGAGCAGAAAGGAAAAAATAGCAACTTCACACTGGAGAAACCTGGCAGGCACCAGGTTAACCTGCAGGCCATAGTTCGCATCATCAGTGAGAAGACCTACCCAAGCCTATACCTCTCTTTTTTTAAGGTTATCTGTTTCGGCTGCACTGGGTCCCCGCTGCTGTGCGTGGGCTTTCTCTATCTGTGCCACTCTCCATCTGTGGTGTGTGGGCTCTCATTGTGGTGGCTTCCCTTGCTGCAGAGCGTGGGCTCCAGGGCGCACGTGCCTCAGTCGTTGTGGCTCATAGGCTCAGTAGTTTCGGCTCCCAGGTTCTAGAGCACAAGCTCAGTAGTTGTTGCCCTTGGGCTTCGTTGCTCCGAGTCATGTGGAAACTTCCAGGATCAGGCCTTGAACCTGTGTCTCCCGCACTGGCAGGTAGATTCTTTACCACTAAGCCACCAGAGAAGCCCCAAATCCTATACCTCTTGGTGTGATATACCGAGAAGGCACATCAATTCTGTGGATTCCTCTTCCCGGATCCATAAGCTCAGTCTAATCATGAGAAAACATCAGACAAATCCAGATCGAGGGGCATATTGCAAAATACCTGACCACGAATGTGTCGCAGCCGTAAGAGATGAGGAAAGACCAGGAGCCCTTGACAGACTGGAGGATTCTGAGAGGACAGGAAGGCAGTGCAGGGCCATGGACTGCATCTGAAACAGAGAAAGTCGCTACTGGAAGCGCTGAGCCAACCTGAATAGAGGGTAGTTACAGCATTGCACCAGTGTTAACTGTTACTGTCCGTAGATGTCCATTGTTATGTAAGATGTTAATACTAGAGATAGCTGAGTGAAGGGTATTTGGAAGCTCTCTTTACTGTTTTTGCGACTCTTTTGTAAATCTGAGATTATTCCAAGGAAACAATTTTAAAAAGAAAGAAAAAAAGATACCAGATAGCTCACTGATGTGCAGAGATAATGGGAGTATCAGGCTTAAAGGCCATGCAACCTGAAGCAGCGTCCCTAGTGGTGTAGTAAAACTAACCTCCTCAGTGTATGGCTCTCTCTGCTGCTTGAATTGCTAACACTTCGGGCACTGATTCATTCCCAGGGAATTATGGTCACTGCTGCCCTGGGAATAGGGTCTTGTTGCAATAGTCACTGACTCTAGAAAGAATTTCTTGAAGCTCCCACTTTGTATCAAGAGCTTTCTATTCAAAATGTGGCATATGTATGTGATTAGTGGATGTCAGGTCTTATGCCTGTATCTTCCTTAGGGAAACTTGGGAAATAAATGTCTGGCCTTTATTCAGTTTGTCTAATAATGAATTTGGAGGACACAATAGAACCTTGTGCACCAGGACCCAGGAGAAAGGAACAGTGAATGGCAATCCACGTCAGTGTTCCTGCCTTGAGAACCCCATGAACAGTATGAAAGGCAAAAAGAAGGACACTGAAAGATGAACTCTCCAGGTCGGTAGGTGCCCAATATGCTACTGGAGATTAATGGAGAAATAACTCCAGAAAGAATGAAGGGATGGAGCCAAAGCAAAACCAATACCCAGTTGTGGATGTGACTGGTGATAGAAGCAAGATCTGATGCTGTAAAGAGCAATACTGCATAGGAACCTGGAATGTTAGATCATGAATCAAGGCAAATTGGAAGTGATCAGACAGCAGATGGCAAGAGTGAACAACGACATTTTAGGAATCAGTGAACTCAAATGGACTGGAATGGGTGAATTTAAGTCAGATGACCATTATATCTACTACTGTGGGCAAGAATCCCTTAGCAGAAATGGAGTAGCCATCATGGTCAACAAAGAGTCCGAAATGCAGTACTTGGAGGCAATCTCAAAAATAACAGAATGATCTCTGTTCGTTTCCAAGGCAAACCATTCAATATCACACTAGTCCAAGTCAATGCCCTGACCAGTAATGCTGAAGAAGCTGAAGTTGAATGGTTCTATGAAGACCTACAAGACCTTCTAGAATTAACACTAAAAAAAGATGTCCTTTTCATTATAGGGGATTAGAATGCAAAAGTAGGAAGTAAAGAAACACCTGCAGGGCAAAGGCTAATAGAGTTTTCCCAACAGAACCCACTGGTTATAGCAAACACCCTCTTCCAACAACGCAAGAGTAGGCCCCTCACATGGACATCACCAGATGGTCAACACCGAAATCAGACTGATTATATTCTTTGCAGCCAAAGACAGAGAAGCTCTATACAGTCAGCAAAAACAAGATTGGAAGCTGACTGTGGTTCAGATCATGGACTCCTTATTGCCAAATTCAGACTTAAACTGAAGAAAGTAGGGAAAACCGCTAGACCATTCAGGTATGACCTAAGTCAAATCCCTTATGATTATACAGTGGAAGTAAGAAATAGATTTAAGGGACTAGATCTGATAGAAAGAGTGCCTGATGAACTATGGAATGAGGTTCATGACATTGTACAGGAGACAGGGAGCAAGACCATCCTCAAGAAAAAGAAAGGCAAAAAAGAAAAATGGCTGTCTGGGGAGGCCTTACAAATAGCTGTGAAAAGAAGAGAAGCAGAAAGCAAAGGAGAAAAGGAAAGATATACCTATTTGAATGCAGAGTTCCAAAGAATATCAAGGAGAGATGAGAAAGCTTTCCTCCGTGATCAGTGCAGAGAAATAGAGGAAAACAATAGAATGGGAAAGACTAGAGATCTCTTCAAGAAAATTAGAGATACCAAGGGAACATTTCATGCAAAGATGGGCTCGATAAAGGATGGAAATGGTAGGGACCTAACAGAAGCAGAGGATATTAAGAAGAGGTGGCAAGAATACACAGAAGAACCGCACAAAAAAAGATCTTCATGACTCAGATAGTCACGATGGTGTGATCACTCACCTACATTCAGACATCCTGGAATGTGAAGTCAAGTGGTCCTTAGGAAGCATCACTACGAACAAAGCTAGTGGAGGTGATGGATTTCCAGTTGAGCTATTTCAAATCCTAAAAGATGATGCTGTGAAAGTGCTGCACTCAATATGCCAGCAAATTTGGAAAACTCAACAGTGGCCATAGGACTGGAAAAGGTCAGTTTTCATTCCAATCCCAAAGGAAGGCAATGCCAAAGAATGCTCAAACTACTGCACAATTGCACTCATCTCACATGCTAGTAAAGTAACACTCAAAATTCTCCAAGCCAGGCTGCAACAGTATGTGATCCGTGAACTTCCAGATATTCAAGCTGGACTTAGAAAAGGCAGAAGAACCAGAGATCAGATTGCCAACATCCGCTGGATTATTGAAAAAGCAAGAGAGTTCCAGAAAAACATCTATTTCTGCTTTATTGACTATGCCAAAGCCTTTGACTGTGTGGATCACAATAAACTGTGGAAAATTCTGAAAGAGATGGGAATACCAGACCACCTGACCTGCCTCTTGAGAAACCTGTATGCAGGTCAGGAAGCAACAGTTAGAACTAGACATGGGAAAGAAGACTGGTTCCAAATAGGAAAAGGAGTACGTCAAGGCTGTCTATTGTCACCCTGCTTATTTAACTTATATGCAGAGTACATCATGAGAAACGCTGGGCTGGAAGAAGCACAAGTTGGAATCAAGATTGCCGGGAGAAATATCAATAACCTCAAATATGCAGATGACACCACCCTTATGGCAGAAAGTCAAGAGCAACTAGAAAGCCTCTTGATGAAAGTGAAAGAAAAGAGTGAAAAAGTTGGCTTAAAGGTCAACATTCAGAAAACAAAGATCATGGCATCTGGTCCCATCACTTCATGGGAAATAGATGAGGAAACTGTGGAAACAGTGTCAGACTTTATCTTTTGGGGCTCCCAAATCACTGCAGATTGGGACTGCAGCCATGAAATATATAGACACTTACTCCTTAGAAGAAAAGTTATGACCAACCTAGACGGCATAGTCAAAAGCAAAGATATAACTTTGCCAACAAAGGTTCATCTAGTCAAGGCTATGGTTTTTCCTAGTCATGTATGGATGTGAGAGTTGGACTATGAAGAAAGCTGAGCGCCGAAGAATTGATGCTTTTGAACTGTTGGTGTTGGAGAACACTCTGGAGAGTCCCTTGGACTGCAAGGAGATCCAACCAGTCCATTCTAAAGGAAATCAGTCCTGAATGTTCATTGGAAGGAATGATGTTGAAGCTGAAACTCCAATACTTTGGCTACCTGATACGAAGCGGTAACTCATTTGAAAAGACCCTGATGCTGGGAAAGATTGAGGGCAGGAGGAGAAGGGGATGACAGAGGATGAGATGGCTGAATGGTATCACCGACTCAATGGACATGAGTTTGAGTAAACTCTGGGAGTTGGTGATGCACAGGGAGGCCTGGCATTTTGCAGTCCATGGGGTCGCAAAGAGTCAGACACGACTGAGCGACTGAACTGAACTGACTAATGAATAGGTAATACAAGAATATATGAAGGACGTCAGACACTTGCAGCCAAGGATAATGAGAAAAGATCTGCTATATTTTATGAATATAATGCTGGTGTAATTAGATACTTCAAGTTATGAAAAAAATCTACGAGCAATTCAATTTAGCATGTCTGATTTTATAAAATGGAAAACTGGGTAGAAAGACGAGGTAAAGAGAAGACAGCTTTGTTTAAGCTTTGGAAGATATGTATTTTGCTTTAAATTCCTAGTATTCACTCTCCTACAAACTCATCGTTTTTCTTTATTGAGGATCCTGCCGGTTTGCTTAAAAAAACGGAAGTGCAAACAAAAAGCACTGCATTGCTTGTTTCCAAGTGAAACTATTTCTGCGTCTCTCACTGAAGACAAATTTTTGCCACAAAGTTTCTTCCTAGTTAAAAAATACACATCACTTGTCCCTAAAAAATACTTCAACCATTTAATTTATGAAGCAAACAGATAGATATTGATTTGTACTCAAGCCTTAAAAATCAAGAATCTATTCTTTCTTTTTTTCTCCTCCCCCCCGCCCACCCCCGTTTTCTTTTATCTTCTGTGAGCAATGAACTCAGTGCAGGCTGTGGGCAGGTCTGAGCAAGGATCATCATCCCAATATCGACAAGTTTCCCTTTGTTGTCACCCTATACCTTCGGTCACATTCATGGTCTCTGCTTATACCCCATCTGTTCTCTTTTTAAATTATGGACAGTTAACTGGCTTTTGAAATGGAGAAAAATGGAACTAATACTCTCTGGCCAATAATGACTTTTAAACTTTCATAAGAGAGTCTGGCCGCTACCATGATGAAGTGTCTAATGAAAGAGAAAGGGCAACAATATCCCTTCAAGCATTAATCATTACCTGTGCCCAGGGATTTAGGGAAAAAATTATGCCTGTCTTAATGTGTGAAAATTCATTATAAATTCTGCCCCCCTCAACCCAAACCTTGGCTCATGATGCAGCTGTCCTTTCCTCGCAACCATGATAGGAAAACTGGCTTTGAACTTCCCATTGTAACTCAGCCATACTTTCAGATGTGACAAAGACTGGGTAGGCTTGGGCGACAGAAAGCTAAGCTGATTCATGCCTTGTAAAAATGCTGTCTCAGCTGCAGGAAGTGAAAGTCACTTAGTCATGTCCAACTCTTTGCGACTCCATGGATGGGATCCTCCAGGCCAGAATACTGGAGTGGGTGCCTTCTCCAGGGGATCTTCCCAACCCAGGGATGGAACCCAGGTCTCCTGCATTGCAGGCGGATTCTTTCCCAGCTAAGCCACAAGGGGGCAGACCTATCAATCTGGACCCAGATCTCACCTCCAAGTTATTGTAGCTTGTGTTTTGGGCCAATTAGAATTTAAAAGTTTTCTTTTCCCCTAAGTCTTAAGGTAAAGCCAAAAGAAGATTCTTCACTTCTGACTGTGTGAGAACATGGCAGAATGAACTCAAAGACTAGAACTGTAATAAAGAAAAATTTTGTTACTGCCTCCCAGCTTCCCTAGACAAGGAGAGAAGGTCTCTTGCTTAGAAAAGATATGAGTTATAAGGCTTAATATTCCAAACAGTAGAGAAAGAATGACTCAAGAATTATTATAAAAATTCTAGCAATAATAACACATTGATCGAATGCATACTGTGTCCCAGACACTATTTTAAATGCTTTATATTGATTAACTTGTTTCATCCTCAAAACAGCTCTATGATATAGGTACTATTGTTTTAATGACCTAACAAATAAGAAAAATGAGCACAAAGAATTTAATCAAACTGCCAAGTGACACAGCCACTAAGAGGTGAAGGTAGGGTTTGGACTCAGGTAGTTTAACCCAGACTCCACCACGTAAGTCTTTAAAGAATCACAGGTTCATACGACTTGTCAAAGGAGAGCAACAGATCAATCCTTTAGCAGGTTCCAGCAGATTTACTGAAGAAAGAACCAATCTCACTACATGTTCTATTGGGCCAGAGTGGTTGCTGGGAACAGTCGTGACTCTTAACAGGATCAGCCGTATCTTTGCAGATAGGGCCATGTGTGCAAATAGCACACCCATTTCCCCGAACTGACATCATTAAATACCAATCGTAATCTTTATTTAACACATAACATTCACCCCAGTGTTCATACTCCAGGACTATTTTAGTTCAGATAAATAATGTTAGCTGCCATCAAAATCTCAGTGACCTAATAAAGTAAAAGTGTATTTCTCGTTCTTGCCATTCTCTGATGCAGGTTGTCAGGGAGCCCCTGCTCCACCCACTTGATCAGGGACCTAATATGCTTCCTTCTTTGACACAAGATTGCTCAGCAAGTAGATGAGGAAAGAGAATGAGAATGGAAGATCCCAAGAGACTTGATAGAGACCAGGCACACGGCTTCTACTCATGTTTCATTGGTCAGAATGTCAGGAGGCTGGGAACTGTGGTTTTGTGTTGGTTCCAGGTAGAAGAGGAGAGTTGTATGTATACATAGGCATGACCTTCTGTGCTACAAAAACTGTAACTGATTTTAACACTATCTTTATGTGTTAGGGCATATAGTCTTCAACTAATTTAGGAGATAATCTGGGGACCAAGGTGAGAAAGTTTCATTGTAAAATAGCTTGAAGGATCTGCTATGCTCACCTGTCCTCTGACCACCTTCCTTTGTTATGTTCTCTTACTTCCTCATGGGATCAGCTGAAGAACTGGCTTTTGACTTTAAATTGGTTTGTTCTTGGGTCTTCCCTGGTGGTCCAGTGGTTGAGAATCTGTCTTCCAATGCAGGAGATGTGGGTTCAATCTCAGGTCAGGGAACTAAGATCCTACATGCCAGGGGGCTTTTGTGGGCTCCAGAGCCCATGCTCTGCAACTAGAGAAGCCTGAACACAGCAGTAAAGACCCAGCACAGCCAGGAAAAAAAAAAAAACAACAACAAAAACTGATTTGTGCTTCGAGCCTGTGTTAACCTCTTAAATTTTGCTAATGAAATGTCCCACCATAGATTTCTCCACTAGTAAGATACTCATGATTATACTTGAGACTGTGTTTATTTGCCTTCCCAATATTGTCTTAGAGTGAATTGCTAACTACAGAAGTATTTTTTATTTTGATTTTATTAAAAATAAAATATGACTGATTTCTTGAAAGGTATGCTTTATCACTAACTTTGTTTTATAAAGTTAGTGATAAAACATATAAAAAAGACATGACAATATAAGATATTGTGTAGTCATAATTTTTAATATTTCTGCTGAGTGACATCGGCTATATCCAGACCCTCAGACAAATTCTCTAAAATTAAGAAATCACAAATATATTAGGAGAACAAAATGACTCATAATGGGTGGATCACTCCATTTAGCATTTCTTTTTATATTTGCTTTGGAAAGTATCTACCTTGCTTTAATGATGAAAGAACTTTGTTGGTCTCCAATGGCTACAGGAGGAAGTAGAGGCTAAGAGCTAAGGCTCTGGTGACAGACCTCTTGAGTTTTATTACCTTGTGTTTTGGGGACAAGTCACTAAACCTTTCTGTGCCTCAGTCTCCTCAACTATAAAACTGAGGTAAGAATAAGTACTCATCCCATAGGGTTGATGTAAGAATTAAATAAATTCAGTTATAGCAATCTAATGGGGTGGCTACTATTATTTTATACCGACATGTGAAAACACTTAGAGTAGTGCTAGACCCATACTAAGTAATCAATCAATATTGGCCACAGTCACCATCATCATCATTATTATTACTACCCCTCCCAATCAAGAAATAATTTTTGCATTTTATGGTAAAAGCTTTATTTTTATTATGAGATAGCTGAAATCCAAAGTACTAGACTGTGGTCCAGAAGAAATGCTACAGGGAGAATTACTTGTTAATATACACAATACTCAAAAGCCAGTCAGCTTGAGCCCTCATTTTCAACCATAATTTATTCATTCATTTATTTATTCAATTAAGACTTACAGAATGCCTACAATGTGTCAACATTGTAGTTCCACCACTTATCAGCTATGTGCACTGGAGCAACTCTTTACCTCTCTGAGCTTGATTTTCTCCATCTGAAAACTGGAATAATATCAACTTTTATCTCTACTGTGGAGAGTAAATTAACTAAGAATTAAGTAAGTTAAGTGAAGCACTGGCATAGTGCCTGGCCTATGATAAGCACTCAATACATTATTATTTTTGCAAAAATAAATATGAAAAGGTCTTTGTCCTGGGATATAGTTTTTTTCATACAGTTTTTCAGACTGTAAATCATGATTCATTGGTAGTATGTGGTAAAATCAATTTTTAACATAATATCAGCTTTAAAAACCAAAATTTAAAACAGGTAGACCAGGTTACAGTACAATAGTATACTTGCAAGAAAGAGATTAAAATAGAATAGTACAAATGACAGTGTATCACATGTACTGAAACATTCAATTTACCTATGAAATGCCTACATGTATATGGATATTGATATGTGTAAAACATCTTGCTTACTATGGGTTGCAACAAGCTGGAGTCAAGATTGCCAGGAGAAATATCAATAACCTTAGATATGCAGATGACACCACCCTTATGGCAGAAAGTGAAGAAGAATTAAAGAGCCTCTTGATGAAAGTGAAGGAGGAGAGTGAAAAAGTTGGATTAAAGCTCAACATTCAGAAAATGAAGATCATGGCATCTGGTCCCATCACTTCATGGCAAATAGATGGGGAAACAGTGGCTGACTTTATTTCTCTGGGCTCCAAAATCACTGCAGATGGTGATTGCAGCCATGAAATTAAAGGATGCTTACTCCTTAGAAGAAAATTATGACCAACCTAGACAGCATATTAAAAAGCAGAGACATTACTTTGCCAACAAAGGTCCATCTAGTCAAGGCTACAGTTTTTCCAGTAGCCATGTATGGATTTGAGAGTTGGACTATAAAGAAAGCTGAGCGCCGAAGAATTGGTGCTTTTGAACTGTGGTGTTGGAGAAGACTCTTGAACTGCAAGGAGATCCAACCAGTCCATTCTAAAGGAGATCAGTCCTGAATATTCATTGGGAGGACTGATGTTGAAGCTGAAACTCCAATACTTGGCCACCTGATGTGAAGAGCTGAATCATTTGAAAAGACCCTGATGCTGGGAAAGATTGAAGAAGAGAGGAGAAGGGGATGGCAGAGGATGAGATGGTTGGATGGCATCACCAACTCAATGGACATGAGTTTGAGTAAACTCCAGGAGTTGGTGGTGGGCTGGGAGACCTGGTGTGCTGCAGTCCTTGGGGTCGCAATGAGGTGGACACAACTGAGTGACTGAACTGAACTGAATTGATGGGTTGCAGGCAAGAAACTTTGAAAGCTTTTTAACAATACATGACAGTACTATTGGCACCTTTAATTGCCCAGAAGTCAAAAGATTGTGTTTGTTATGAAGCTAGTTTGAAGAAATATCTTTACCAGCATGAGGCAGAAATTGCACATATAGAATTCTTAAATCAGTCAATACTAAGGTCTCTTGGTTTGGTAGAAAGGATCAAAACCATTATCTAAAAATGAAAAATCAAGATTATTGATAAACTGCATTTTTTTTGGCACCACTTCTGCTCACTGTCATTCTGTAAAATAAAAAAGTCATTTCTCGTGGAGATAAGTCATATGGATGTATGGTATACTTGAAACATTCTGCATTAAACCTGCCTCCTCAGAGGCGAGGGGAAATCTGGCCGTCCTCTGTCATCCCTTGTGTGTTTAACCACGGAGACTACAGGGAAGAGAGCTGTCATCCATCGCCTGAAAAACTAGGCGAATAATTGCCATCTTCTTGGGAGAGTCCTTTGCCCTAAAAGCCTTCAATTCCAGATCTTCCATCTTTAGAGTTTCTTGGGCACAGAGGCCTCCTGTCTCTTTTTCCAAATTAAGGACACTCAGCAGAGCTGCCACACTGGGCACTAATGAATTATCTGAGACTAATCTACACCGTAATGAGAACTGGAATCTGTCACTCACTCTCCCAGGAGGTAACAATTCACATGCAGTTACATCACCCTATTAAAATAACTTATTAGCTGCGTTGTTGTCCCCTACTGTTCATTAAGAAGGTGCAACCAAAGAGACATGTATTTGAACAAATGATGACATTTAATCTGAATTGTTCTCCAGTTTGTGTTTACGCCTGAGTGCACACATGCTGTAAGTAAATGTAAGCATTTTATACAGATCATCGGTGCCTTAGGGAAGCAGCAACAGAATTATGACTTTTCACCACTTAGATGAGAACCTGCATCCTATTCAAAATGTGTACTTCATTCTCTGTATTTTTGTCTCCCAGGAAACATTTATGGTTTTGCAAGAGGCTTTTGTTATAGGCATAATATATTATACCATCAAACCATTGATAAATGATTCTGAGAGCTAAATTGTGGCATAATCGTGAGTTGGTACAATTTTTATCACAAATGCACCAAATTATGTAAATGTTTCTTTGCTGTTTATTTTTGTCGGTGTAATATCTAAGTAAGAGCATAGGCTTTTGTCCTTCCGTGGAAGTTACTTAGGTCCTGGCTCTTCCTTTTAGTGGTTGTGTAACCTTAGGGGAAATTATTTAGCTTTTTAATCCTCATTTACTTCATCTGTAGAATGAGAGTAAAATAATATCTATCTCATACCTGAGGTCATTAAGAGCATTAATGTATTTAAACACTGCTCGGCTCGAGAGTGCTTGGCTTGAATAATATCTATTATTATCATTATACAGTCTTCCTCCTCTGAAGAAAAAAATCAGAGATTTTTTTTTTTTTTGGTATTTTTAAGTCATGTTTTTTATTTCTCTTTTGATGCAGTTGTCTGTAAACTGCAACTCTGGAGTGTAGCTCAAAAAGTACTGAAAAGTAACATCAATGCTTTAGTAAGCTTTGTGGCCCAGTTGCCCTGCTGGTCCATCCTCAACATCTTTCTCTGAAGAGGATTTCTTCCATGCAGTGTTATGTCTCTGCCAGTTGTTAGCTGTGTGGTTCTGAGCACACTTCTTTAACTCTCCAAGTTTCATGTTCTTCTTCTTTAGGAACGGGTTAACACCTTCATTGTGCTGTTATGAAGATCAAATCAAATTGAATAAACTTTGTAAAACATCCATCACTGTGTCTAGCAGGTATAAGTATTCAATAACCTGTAAATGTCATGATTATTGTAGCTCATAATGCAACTGACTCATCCGTAAGAACAGCCCTCAGTAAATTTCTAATATTTACACAGATGCAGGCTCTACCCTGTCCACCCTTCCTAGTCTCTCTCATGTTGTCAAAAGCCAGCACTCCCAGGAGTTTTCCTGGAGGTTCACTGGTTATAGAACAGCGCTTTACAAACTGAACCATATCATACTTAAATAGAATCTGTAATTTTGACCTCATTCACGTCAACCTTATAGCAAACTATACGAAGCAGCCTATGTTAATATCCTAGTTGTTTTATTATTAGATCATTAATTGGACTAAGTACTATTTCAAGAACATTTAAATTAATATTTGGATTCATTTTTAGATGTGGACAACATAAACCACTCACAGACTTTCAAAACTATTTGAATTAAAAGGATATTCCAAAAATAACAATCACATAAGCATAATTATTCTGTAACATAATAAGTTGAAGAAGAGATTTGAATAATTTTGTATTTTTTAGAGTCAAGCTAAATGTATGAACAACTGGCCATTAAAATTGCACCCAAATGCTGTTTAAAACAAACCAGATTCTTTCTTGCACATTGGGACTTGGCATGAGTATGTCTTGGGAGTTTTATGGCAACATGATGTATACAAAATGAAGTGTTGAGTTTCCATTATTTTGCATGAAATGTCTTTCCAGATTCGCGTTTCCCACGAATCTTATCATAGTTTTCTAAAATGCAGTATAGTTTCAGTTCAGTTCAGTTCAGTCGCACAGTCGTGTCTGACCCTTTGTGACCCCATGAATCGTAGCACGCCAGGCCTCCCTGTCCATCATGAACTCCTGGAGTTCACACAAACTCACATCCATCGAGTTGGTGATGCCATCCAGCCATCTCATCCTCTGTCATCCCCTTCTCCTCCTGCCCCCAATCCCTCCCAGCATCAGAGTCTTTTCCAATGAGTCAACTCTTCGCATGAGGTGGCTAAAGTACTGGAATTTCAGCTTTAGCATCATTCCTTCCAAAGAACACCCAGGACTGATCTCTTTTAGGATGGACTTGGATCTCCTTGCAGTCCAAGGCACTCTCAAGAGTCTTCTCCAACACCACACTTCAAAAGCATCAATTCTTCGGCACTCAGCTTTCTTAACAGTCCAACTCTCGCATCCATACATGACTACTGGAAAAACCATTAGCCTTGACTAGACGGACCTTTATTGGCAAAGTAATGTCTCTGCTTTTGAATATGCTATCTAGGTTGGTCATAATTTTCCTCCCAAGGAGTAAGTGTCTTTTAATTTCATGGCTGCAATCACCATCTGCAGTGATTTTGGAGCCCCCAAAAATAAAGTCTGACACTGTTTCCCCATCTATTTCCCATGAAGTGATGGGACCAGATGGCATGATCTTCGTTTTCTGAATGTTGAGCTTTAAGCCAACTTTTTCACTCTCCTCTTTCACTTTCACCAAGAGGCTTTTTAGTTTCTCTTCACTTTCTTCACTTTCAAGTTTGCAGTATGGTTTGGTTAAAAACAAATTCTTAACAGTCCTGAAAATACATATAAAAAGTTATGTCCACTCTTATTTTTCTTGTCTAGACTGAAACATCCACAGTAGATGGCTCACTACCTTAAAGCAGAAGAAAAGTAATAATAATAATAATATGATCAGTTCAGTTCAATCACAGTCATGTCCGACTGTTTGCAACCCCATAGACTACAGTAGGCCAGGCTTCCCTGTCCATCATGAACTCCCAGAGTTTGCTCAAACTCATGTCCATCAAGTTGGTGATACCATCGAGTAATATGATAATAATAGCAAATACTTCTTTTTCAACATTCTGCCATATTCTAAATCCTTTATACATATCAAGTCATTTAATCTTCATATCAACCCTATGAGGTAGGTACTATTTTTTACTCCTTTTTACATTGCAGGAAAATGAGCCACAGAGAAGTAAAGTAACTTGCTGAAGCTCATACAGATAGAAATTGGAAGAACCAGGACTCAATCATTTAAGTTTTTACCCTAAAATATCATCTGGCTAAAATTGTTACATGGTCAAAACTTACTTATCGATATGAAATTTAGGGCATATCAGTAGGTGATAAATATGTCTGTCCTGGGATACAGTTCAGTTCAGTTCAGTTCATTTAAGTCGCTCAGTTGTGTCTGACTCTTTGTGACCCCATGGACTGCAGCATGCCAAGCCTCCCTGTCCATCACCAACTCACGGAGTTTATTCAGACTCATGTCCATTGAGTCAGTGATGCCATCCAACCATCTCATCCTCTGCCGTCACCTTCTCCTCTCACCTTCAATCTTTCCCAGCATCAGGGTCTTTTCAATTAAGTCAGTTCTTTGCATCAGGTGGCCAAAGTATTGGAGTTTCAGCTTCAACATCAGTCCTTCCAATGAACGTTCAGGACTGATTTCCTTTAGGATGGACTGGTTGGATCTCCTTGCAGTCCAAGAGACTCTCCAGAGTGTTCTCCAACACCATAGTGAAAAGGCATCAATTCTACAGTGTTCAGCTTTCTTTATAGTCTGACTTTCACATCCATACATGACTACTGGAAAAACCATAGCCTTGACAAGACGGACCTTTGTTGGCAAAGTAATGTCTCTGCTTTTGAATATGCTATCTAGGTTGGTCATAACTTTCCTTCCAAGGAGTAAGCGTCTTTTAATTTCATGGCTGCAATCACCATCTGCAGTGATTTTGGAGCTCCCCAAAATAAAGTCTGACACTGCTTCCACTGTTTCCCCATCTATTTCCCATGAAGTGATGGGACTGGATGCCATGATCCTCATTTTCTGAATGTTGAGCTTTAAGCCAACTTTTTCACTTTCCTCTTTTACTTTCATCAAGAGGCTCTTTAATTCTTCACTTTCTGCCATAAGGGTGGTGTCATCTGCATATCTGAGGTTATTGATATTTCTCCCAGCAATCTTCATTCCAGCTTGTGCTTCATCCAGCCTAGAATATTGCAGGATGTACTCTGCATATAAGTTAAATTAGCAGGGTGACAATATACAGCCTGAGGTATTCCTTTTCCTATTTCTGAAATAGATCCATCCTATTTCTGTCCTTTATTGAGCCCATCTTTGCATGAAATGTTCCCTTGGTAGCTCTAATATTCTTGAAGACCTCTCTAGTCTTTCCCATTCTATTGCTTTCCTCTATTTCTCTGCACTGATCACTGAGGAAGGCTTTCTTATCTCTCCTTGCTGTTCTTTGGAACTCTGCATTCAAATGGGTATATCTTTCCTTTTCTCCTTTGCTTTCTGCTTCTCTTCTTTTCACAGATATTTGTAAGGCCTACTCAGACAGCCATTTTTCTTTTTTGCCTTTCTTTTTCTTGAGGATGGTCTTGCTCCCTGTCTCCTGTACAATGTCACGAACCTCTGACCATAGTTCATCAGGCACTCTTTCTATCAGATCTAGTCCCTTAAATCTATTTCTCACTTTCACTGTATAATCGTTAGAGATGTGATTAGGTCATACTTGAATGGTCTAGTGGTCTTCCCTACTTTCTTCAATTTGTCTGAATTTGGCAATAAAAAGCTCATGATCTGAGCTCCCGGTCTGGGATACAGTGCTCATATATAATTCCTAATTAGGAAGAAAAATCCCTTCTTTCCTATGACTTGGTTTCTCTCAAACTAAGCTAAGATTTCTTTCCTGTTTTCCTGATCTGGGCTAATTTGTATGACTAGTTTAGATAAACCAACTAAAAGAAGATAATTTTAAAAATCACATTATAAATCCCTAACTCAAAATTGCATGGGTTATTGGTATTTGAAAGCAACATGGTGACTGTATCAAGCTAATTAAAAACCAATATAGTTCACTTAGAAAAACCTGGTTATAGAGATAATGGGGCTGACCCTCTAACACACAGCATCCATGTGGTTTGGGAGCTGACCCTAATTCTGGAGGCAGGAGCTGATTTGACTAAGCCAATTATAATAATCCTATCTTCCTTGCCAGTATTTCTTGAGGAACCAGTGCTTAAGCCTATTAGAATACTGGCTGCCATTTGACTCTAGAATCTGTGGCCCAAGTTGGTCCAGTCAGATTCCATGGAGGGACTTATGGTTAAGAGGAGCAACCTTTACTCTCACTGAAGAAAGATGTGGAATGAAGTTAACACTGTGGACAACACAGGAGAAGGAGAAACCACCTGTATGTTTCATGACATTGTTACAGTTGCTGAGTCAACCAACCCTGAAGGCCACACTACCTTGAAAGAAGAAATACACTTTTATCACAGTTTAAGCTGTCTTAAGTCTGGCTTTCTGTTCATTTTTGCAGCTCAAGCACAGTTAGGAAAAAGATATTCACCCCTTACCGCTTGCCCTATTGGCTTGGTTTTAAACGGGCAGTTAGGATCTGTGTGTTGTGAATCACTGATTTGGTTCAAATGTAAAAACCAACCCAGATTCATGTCTATAATCATTAATCACATAATGTAATACATGCTGATGTAGCAATTTAGTTATCTCTAAGTACATTCACAACAGGTTAAGGAACAAGTAGATTGTTACCTGCATTTTTTTAGGTGAATAAGTAGAAATTCAGAGTGGTTACATAACTTTCTTCACACTACACTGTTACTTGTTAGAAATTTCTTACTTGAACTCAGGTCTTTCAAATCCAGTTTCCATTACCCTGGCACTTTGATTCCGGGTGGGAAGATGAGATTGCATGAAGAACTCCACCTTGTATCATTTGGAAGCAATTTCTGTTCATAGGATAGACCTTACCTACCACTTTGAACATTATTCGCTAACACTCCCCATCCCCACCCCTCACGGCTATTGTATCCTGTGGAAAATTGCCAGAATCATCATATGTGTAACATTCTGTAACACTATGTAAGTTGAAGTAGGAATATCTATTTTAGCCCAGCTAACACATTTCTTGAGTCTCTTCATAGTCACATAAAAATTATGTGTGTGTATGCATGAAAACATATATAAATATATACAGATATAGTATATCTGAAGCATATTTAATTTAGCTTTTAACTTCTTTGTCTCACAGCTCTCCCGGTCTTGGGTTCAGTAACTTAAAGCATTCTAATGCCTCTCTAAATGGAAAATATTTGTGATTCATTCTAGGGCTGCATACTGAATTAGGTTTGAATAACACCAAAAATAAAGATGATTATCACACATGTGAGTGAAACAGCCCACTGTCAATCACAGATGACACGCTGTCTGTAGAGCTCTGCTTATTGCTTCTAAAAGCCTGAAGTTCTTCAGAAAGTGCTACCATGGATTCTCTTGATTCTTATAAAATAATGGTCTGGAAAAGTAAAACCTCAAATAACCAAACATCTTTCCATTGCCTCTCCCAGCCAGCACTTTCTCCTGAGTGTTTCTTTTAAAGCCAAGATAACTTGCTTTTGTTGCAGTCTGGAGCTTTAGCATGAAATTAATTTTTTACCATAGCCAACAACTGGCATTCAGGGCCAAGTGTGGCATGCAACTTGTCCAGAGATGCTGTAAACCTAGAGCTCAACCATAAGACTGGGGAAATGCAGGACTTGGGAAGCAGGGTAAATTCAGACTTTGACCAGTCATACTAACAAGGACTTCAATTCAAGGAGCTCGATAAGAGGCATGGTAAGGCTGCCCAGAGCGTGTTAGGCTGAATACAAATTCCACTGGCTATTCACAGCTAATATCAATTCCATGGATAGTAAGTACTCCATGGATAATAAGCATTCCATGGTTACAGTATGTAGGCTTGCCTAAATTTGTTTATCCAAAGAACCTATTGTGTGTGTGGGAGAGTGGGCTGTAGCATCTTACTAGACTAGGGCTCTGTAAAACACACCTGGAGAAGTGTAAAACACACCATATCGGAGGGCTCCATTCAAAATAGGTTAATTATATGAAAATGAAGAAGATACAATCGAGAAAACTTATTTCTTTTAATCTATTTTTATCTGGAAGTTTTACTTTGAATCTTTTCATTGAAATAATAACATTTTGTATCACATTAACACTGCTGCTGCTGCTAAGTCACTTTAGTCGTGTCTGACTCTGTGCAAGCCCATAGATGGCAGCCCACCAGGCTGCCCCGTCCCTGGGATTCTCCAGGCAAGAACACTGGAGTGGGTTGCCATTTCCTTCTCCAATGCATGAAAGTGAAAAGTGAAAGTGAAGTCGCTTAGTCGTGTCCGACCCTCAGCGACCCCATGGACTGTAGCCTTCCAGGCTCCTCCGTCCATGGGATTTTCCAGGCAAGAGCACTGGAGTGGGGTGCCATTGCCTTCTCCGCACATTAGCACTACTTTTTTCTATATAAATTCCTCTCCATTTCTTCTTTTTGCTCTCAAGGAACCTCGGAGAGGATAGTTAGGACAACTATATTTTTTTTACCCCTGGAGGAATACTGGAGGCAATCCACTCCAGTATTCTTGCCTGAAAAATCCCATGGACAGAGGAACCTGTCCAGCTACAGTCCAAAGTCACGAAGTGTCGGACACAATGGAGCATGCACACACAGATTCTCTTTTATGGTTGGAAAAAACGATGCAGAGAGAAGTAGATGCCTTTTACACCAGTATGGGCTAGGTGAGAGCATTGGAAAACTAAGACTAAATTTGGCTTGCAGCTTACTTTTGTGCAGTCTGGAACTAAGAATTTTTTTACACATTTGTTGAGAAAAATAAAAATTGGAATATTCGCTATCTGGCCTTTCACCCAAAAAAAGTATGCCAGCCTCTGGACTAGGTTATGCTGTGGTAACAAACAACACTTAGAAAATCTCAGTGATTTTCCCAGACAAAAATGTATTTCTTGCTGACCCTGCATGTCCAACACTGGCTGTGGGGAGTCTCTGCTTCTAGATCACTCGGGAAGCGAGACGGACAGACTGTGTGTCGCTATGTGCTTCCA
Source organism: Ovis aries (assembly GCF_016772045.2). Taxonomy (NCBI): domain Eukaryota; kingdom Metazoa; phylum Chordata; class Mammalia; order Artiodactyla; family Bovidae; genus Ovis; species Ovis aries. The sequence goes on from NC_056058.1 coordinate 80,859,108, forward strand.
TGGTGGCCACGGCCATTGGGAGGGATATGAGTTGAACCCTGGCTCTCAGAATTTCCACCTGGGCATGAAACATCCTGCTTCTGCTCACTTCGCTGGCCAAGCAAGTCTCATGGCCTTATTTTACTTCAAAGGGGCAGAGAAATCCTTCCCTGTGCGTATAAAAAGGAAATCCAAAAATATTTGGTGAAAAATAGCACTAATATAAGGTACACATACTTGCACACACATATGTGTTTAGAAAACTAATTCAAGAGTCTATGTCCTATGAAACTTGATTCATTGATTCTCTCTATATATACACACATAAACATATGTATATATAGATAGATGTGTACCTATCTCTATACTATAGAAATATATAAAGAAATGTCTATTTTATATAATTCTTCTCCTATGTATAATTCCATTCATATCAGCATGTAATAATTATCTCTTTATATAGGTAGATCTATATATCTATCTGTTGACAGATATTAACATTAGAAGGAAACCTATAGTTGATTGGTGGCTCAGCTGGTAAAGAATCCACCTGCAATGTGGGAGACCTAGGTTCGATCCCTGGGTTGGGAAGATCCTCTGGAGAAGGGAACGGCTACCCACTCCAGTATTCTGGCCTGGAGAATTCTATGCACTCTATAGTCCATGGGATTGCAAAGAGTCAGACATGACTGAGCGACTCACTTTTTCAGTTTATAGTTGGTCCTAAGGAAACTCTTTTATTGTATAGACAAAGACAGGTGAGGTTAACAGTGACAGATTCAAAGGGCAAGATTCTTATAAATGTTAGGTTCTGGATGATCTCTCTGGATAATCTCTACTTCTTACTGTATAGTAAACTTCTTTTCTAAGTGAAAGCTGTATATCATTTTGAAATCATGCTAGGTAGATTTTTATATGGTCTCATGTTGGAATTAGCTGCTCTATGTGAGAAAGAAGTCTGCATGCCCTGCCCCAATACACACAGCAAAGAACAATCTTCTTGGTTTCTAAGTCACTGCGAATTGAGTGTCCTTACTCCTTGCCTGCCTGCACTAAGTTGAACTGTGCTCTGAAACAATTCCATGCTTGACAGCGCAACGTCCACACCCTTCCTGGCTTAGTGGCAAAGCAAGAACATTTCAGATGATAAAGAAGCGATGGAACCATTTTTTTTCCTTTTCACATATACATCCTTCTTTCTTTTTTTTTTTTTAGTTTTTTTTTTTTTGTCTTTTATTTTTACTTTATTTTACTTTACAATACTGTATGGTTTTGCCATACATTGATATGAATCCCCATGGGTGTACATGCGTTCCCAAACATGGACCCCCTCCCACCTCCCTCCCCATAACATCTCTCTGGGTCATCACCGTGCGCCAGCCCCAAGCATGCTGTATCCTGCGTCGGACATAGACTGGCGATTCGATTCTTACATGATAGTATACATGTTAACAATTCCATTCTCCCAAATCATCCCACCCTCTCCCTCTCCCTCTCCCTCTGAGTCCAAAAGTCCGTTATACACATCTGTGTCTTTTTTGCTGTTTTGCATACAGGGTCGTCATTGCCATCTTTCTAAATTCCATATATATGTGTTAGTATACTGTATTGGTGTTTTTCTTTCTGGCTTACTTCACTCTGTATAATTGGCTCCAGTTTCATCCATCTCATCAGAACTGATTCAAATGTATTCTTCTTAACGGCTGAGTAATACTCCATTGTGTATATGTACCACAGCTTTCTTATCCATTCATCTGCTGATGGACATCTAGGTTGTTTCCATGTCCTGGCTATTATAAACAGTGCTGCGATGAACATTGGGGTACATGTGTCTCTTTCAATTCTGGTTTCCTCGGTGTGTATGCCTAGCAGTGGGATTGCTGGGTCATAAGGTAGTTCTATTTGCAGTTTTTTAAGGCATCTCCACACTGTTCTCCAAAGTGGCTGTACTAGTTTGCATTCCCACCAACAGTGTAGGAGGGTTCCCTTTTCTCCACACCCTCTCCAGCACTTATTGCTTGCAGATTTTTGGATCGCAGCCATTCTGACTGGTGTGAAGTGGTACCTCATTGTGGTTTTGATTTGCATTTCTCTAATAATGAGTGATGTTGAGCATCTTTTCATGTGACTTCAGGCTCTACTACAAAGCCACAGTCATCAAGACAGTATGGTACTGGCACAAAGACAGAAATATAGATCAATGGAACAAAATAGAAAGCCCAGAGATAAATCCACACACCTATGGACACCTTATCTTTGGCAAAGGAGGCAAGAATATACAATGGAGTAAAGACAATCTCTTTAACAAGTGGTGCTGGGAAAACTGGTCAACCACTTGTAAAAGAATGAAACTAGATCACTTTTTAACACCGCACACAAAAATAAACTCAAAATGGATTAAAGATCTAAATGTAAGACCAGAAACTATAAAACTCCTAGAGGAGAATATAGGCAAAACACTCTCCGACATAAATCACAGCAGGATCCTCTATGATCCACCTCCCAGAATTCTGGAAATAAAAGCAAAAATAAACAAATGGGATCTAATTAAAATTAAAAGCTTCTGCACAACAAAGGAAAATATAAGCAAGGTGGAAAGACAGCCTTCTGAAGGGGAGAAAATAATAGCAAATGAAGCAACTGACAAACAACTAATCTCAAAAATATACAAGCAACTTATGCAGCTCAATTCCAGAAAAGTGAACCACCCAATCAAAAAATGGGCCAAAGAACTCAATAGACATTTCTCCAAAGAAGACATACGGATGGCTAACAAACACATCCTTCTTTCAATCAGAGATCATCGGTGGGTTTGTCTGCTTCCATCTTCAACCCTTTAGGAGATGCCAAATGAGAGAAACCTCAATTGTGAGGTTTCTTAACCATACACTAGGCCATTCCATTCATGTATGCTTTGTCCCCAGAGAACTATTTAATACTGCCAAAATGGCAGGTTTTACAAATAACCAATTCCTGCTGAGGGAGAAAACCCCTGAAAGGTACAATTTCTTTTCAGGAGAATAAGTCACAATATTTAGAGAAAGAAGATTTTGGGGAAAAGCCACCAGTGGAAGAGTCCAAGCAGGTCTTCCATCTGTGTTTGGGGAATGGTTAACAGCAATGTGTGGGAAGTCAAACAAAAATGGAGAGCAGAGATTTTCTTTGCTTTTTTCTAAAGGATGTTTGTTTAAGGAAAGTATGTGTGGGGGCAGGAAGGGGAAGAGCCATGGCCCAGCGAAAGCGAAGAGACTTGGTGAAACGCATTCCAGCAGTAGTTCAGAGGACTCTGGTGATGAAGACAGTGAATAAACTAAACAGGCAGTTTTCGTAAAAAAAAATTTGCCCAGCCATAGAAAGACAGTGAAACTGTAAGGTTGCTGCTGAATAATTAAATCCATCAGTGATGGCTCCACTCATGAACATCACTGATATCCATCTCAGTTGGCTTCTCTGGGTTTTTCCATTTTTTTTCTCTGAAACTCTCCATATTTCCATTGAGTTTCTTCTGGAATTAACCTGTACCTCTGAGAAATATGATTAAACTGCTTTAAAAAGCCCCTGGTTTCCATCTTGAAAGAGAAAATATAAATGCAAAGAGAGTGCCATAGCTCCTAGCTCTTATTTCTAAGGCATCTGGATGTCAGCAATTTGGAGAATAAAGTGAGGACGCATTTTATCAGACATTAGAAAAGTGATGCGGAAATCCCAGAGAAAATGGGACAAACATCCAGCCATAAAGGCTATATTTTGGTTAAAGATTATGTCCAGTGTGATGATGAGTTGGAAGAATCATTTTATATGACTTTATTGGCTCATGAATATAAACAACTTAAAAATATTGTAAACTCTTACTTTGAAAGGAACCAGTAATAATTTTATTATTTGTCTTCAAAGAGAAACAAGCTTAAGATTCTCAGCTTTTCTCTGTGAAATTACAGGGTATCTGATTCTCTGTGAAGTTATGATAATGATAAAGAAACTTATATAAAAATCTTATCCCCACATAGTTAAACCTCTCTTATTGATGTACATTCAAGTTAATATATGAAAGTAAAAGCATATCTCATATTTGGACTGAAATCAGACTTATTTCAAAGAAAATATTTAAATATGCAATGTATCATTCAATTTCAGAAAATAGAAACTCTTCAAGTATATGTCTTACAGGCTTTATATGTTACTGGATCATACTTAATCACTGAAGAGTTAATATTCTATGATACTGTAATTAAAAATAAATAGATCAAAGTCACCTTGTTCTCAAATGTGCCACATGAGGCAAACAGTTCATTTCTATAAAAATAAATTTCTAATTTTGGAGCATTAATTGAGCCTCCCATCAAGAATTCTGTGGTGTTTGTTCATTTATCTAAGATACGTTTTTTTCAGACTCATGAATATTTATGAACCACTGGGTTCAATTAAGTATTATAAGAAGTGAGAGGTAGTGTCTTCCAGATGTAAAGGGTGCTTTTAATTCTATTGCTCCTCCAGATACTCACTGGCATCTTGTCATGCTTGAATGAGCCATTCAAAATAGAGCTGCCATCTAATCGAAGTACCTGAAGTGCAAAGACGAGAGAAGAATTTAATGAAGCATAAATTGTCTGTTCAGTTGGAGATACAGACTCCTTTACCATAGCGCAATTAAATAAAACATAATGGAGGCTTCTATTAATCAACCCCAGCCACCTTCTGTTTTGCAGACACGAAACCTACAGGATTAATTAATGTCTTAATTGTGAAGTGTGATGCAGGGACAGTAAATGTATTCTCTGTGTGCATGTGTGTGTGTGTGTGTTAATAATCAAGAGTCCACCATAACAAGCGCACCATTCTGGTGAGGGATATTGGGGAGGACAGTGGAAGGAGGTTGTGCATGTAGGTTAAGGGAATATAAAGGGATTCTTTGTACATTTCACTCAATTTTGTTGTGAACCTAAAACTGCTCTAAAAAAATAAAGTCAATTTTAAAATGGGAAAAAGAAAGAATCTACCATTTGGTGGAGGATACTAAGATTGATCAAAATGGTTCCACTAGCTATAGAAAACAGTAGCCAGGTATCAATGAATTGGCTTTTTTTTTTTTTTTAACAAAAAGTCATTATTTAGCTCTTCCGGCTCAGGCTGTGAAAAGTGCAGGCATTGGAATTTGGAGGAATGGGAACTAGAGTGGCTCAATGGAAGAAAATCCCAGCTATTTGGGGGATAGTGAACTTTCTTTTGATTGTGAACTGTATTGAATTTCTTAATCTGGGTGTGCCCATAACGGGTGACTATGCATGAAAGTCAGAAGCTTAGTCATTAAGAGAAGGGGAAGCTGGGGGCTGTGGGAGGAGGGGTCACCCTTAAGGTCACTCCCTTCCCATTCGTACTTCTACAGGAGCCAAGCAGCTCAAGACGTGGAACTAGCAGAGAGACCAACCAAGTTCAGGAAATGAGAACAGCAACCAAGAGATCTAAAAATCCACCAAATAACCCACTATTCATTCAAGAATTCCTTTCGTTAGGAACGATTTCTTTAGCACCTATTGTTGTTATTGTTTAGTCAGTTTATTGTTTATTGTTCAGTAAGTGGTGTCCGACTCTTTTGCGACCCCATGGATTCTAGCCCACCAGGCTCCTGTGTCCTTGGGTTTTCCCAGGCAAGAGCATTGGAGTGGGTTGCCATTTCTTTCTCCAGAAGATCTTTCCGATCCAGGGATTGAACCCGTGTCTCCTGCATCGGCAGGTGGATTCTTTACCACTGAGCCACCAGGGAAGCCCCTTTAGTGTCTATACATATATGTAAACATTTGGAGATGCTAGTCAGTAGGTATATATCAATGAACAATACTGGCATGTTTCCTGTCTTTTGGCCATTGATAATACAGTGGTGAATCAGTATCAGGAGGCTGCATCACCTGCCACTTTTCCTTGTACCATCACAAAACTCCGGGATCCAATTCAGGATCATCATTGGATTTAGTCATTATATCTCTTGAGACATCTTTCATCTAGAATAGTACTTCAGTCTTCCTTTTTGTTTCCTTGACCTTGAATCTTTGAAAAAAATATAGGTGTTTTATGTTGTAGAATGTCTCTTTATTGTGGTTGTCTCATGTTTCCTTACGATTAGAATCTTGTTTTCCTTCCGTGGCTGTGTAGATCGGTCCTCAGCCTAAGACTCAAGGCGAACCTTCTGCAGAGCCAGAGCTTCTTCTCAGTGCACTTCCTTCCTCTGATAACTCTGTCGCATGAATTCTAATTTCCTTGACTTTCCTCAACTCTAATTTCTGTCTCTTCAACTCAGTGAAATCAATGTGCTTTGTACATTGCACATGGTACTGTGCTATAACCTGCAAACTACCTCCAGGCAGTAAGCTCTCCCTTTCCTTGCCATTCTCTGGGATAATGGTCTCATGAGTCCATTGGCCATTGTCCAGTGTCTTAAAATTATTGTTTCACATGTTTGGTCACATTTTCTGATTATTTAAAGTGAAAGGATTTATTTGGTCCTTGTATCCTATCATGACCAGAAGCAGAGGTCAATTATTGTCTTCTGACAATTGAATGTATGTGTGTATGTATGTGTGTGTACGCTCAGTCGTATCCAACTCTTTGTGATCCCCTGGACTGCAGCCAACCAGGCTCCTCTGTCCATGGGATTCTCCAGGCAAGAATACTGGAGTGAGTTGCCACTTCCTTCTACAGGGGATCTTTCTAACCCAGGGATTGAACCCCCCTTGCTTGCGCTTCCAGCACTGGCAGGTGGATTCTTTACCACTGTGCCACCTCGGAACTAGAGCGTAAAAATTTATTGCATTGACAGGTGCTAAAAGCAAAGAGTGACTGTAGTTTCCTTCTTCGAGTATACTTGGCCGGAACCTAGTGCTTGGTTCTGATCAGCCCCTCAGAGCCATGCCTCCACGTCACCACTACATTCTCTGCCCAAATTTCTCCAAGGGCCCACCCCTCCCAGATTAGACAGTAGTCACCTCTTCTCAGTTACCTGCTCTTGTGACCACATCCTCCTTGCAGGCGCCCCCAAACCACCATCAGGACTGCAGAACCAAAAAGGTGGACACATTGGCCTCAGGGTATCAGTAAAGCCAGCCCTGGTGATGGGAGAGCAGGCTGCTCACAATGGACTATGCATAACACCTGGACAGTGTGTGAACCTTTTATTCCTGGAAATACAAAGCTCCCATTTGTTTGACTTCCTTGAGACTCATTTCAAACTGATGAAATCCATTTTTTTTAAAAAATTGATGATTATGTAACAAACTTTTGTGAGACAGGGGTTCGGAAATCTTGGCATCACAGTATGTGCCTTTGACAAGTACACAGTGGGAGACAGTGGCCGTAACAGTAAAGCCCCAGGCCGGCTTCCTGTGGCCAATGGAGATGCCTGTCCACGGAGAAGAATGCAGCACATTTACACCTGTGTCAGCTTTACGCTTTCTGTAAGCTTTACAGAAGGTCCACTTCTGTTTTCTTCCCACATTGGAAGAAATTGGAAAAATTGGACTAATCCTTTCAGTGAAGTATTTTGGTACTAAAAAGGCACTAACTTGCAGTCCAAGGATGTTAAATTAGTAACAGAGTTTAACAACTTTTACATAGCAGTTGATTATTGGCAGAAGGAAATTTGATCTATGTATCCTGATTTCCAGCCTGAGCTTCTTTTATGTAAAATTTAAAAGTTATTTCCTAGAGTTTCATGACATTAAAACACTTTAGAGATAAATCTTAGGGAATAGGGTTTTCTCTTTAGTAATTTAAGTGTATACAATTATAAACTATATTTTTTTATGTTTTAGACTGTTGTTAAATACAAGTGATTTTGGTCAAGTACAACTTCTTTGTGTTTCCTTTTTGATTCTTCCAGGCTTTATTTCATTAAAATGTATAGAATTCATTCAGATTTACTAGGTTCACTCATACAATGACAATTGGCTTTCTAAGAACTATTAGATGGGCAAGAAGCCTTTGAGCCTAATAATAGTTCATTCTTAGAAACAGGAAACAAAACTTTGCCAAGATTAAACAAGCCCAAACACCAAAGGTTCCAGGTCAGTTTGAAACAAGAAACCACAAATTTTGATTGGATCTAAACTTGGCAGTATAAGACTCACCAGGATTGTTTCTAGTATTATATAGAGGAGATATATACACAGTCTAACAAAGGGAGACAGGAAGGCCAGTTTAAACTAGCAGAGCATTCCGGAAAGGATTTAAAATTTGAGTCTGTTGTAGTGAACTTGTGTCTGGAGCCCCAAGTCCCACGCTCTGTCACTAACACACGGGGACTGAGTGAACAGAGGGACAGATGCCTTTGCAGACATCACCCAACTTTTCTGAGGTGAATGAATGACAATTCAACTATACAATCTTCCACAGAAATGAGAGTTCAAAAGATGAAGTTTAAACATGAAAAATTCATTTCAGAATTCTCATTTTCTTAAGTTACCTGATGAAGTTAACTGGGACAACAGCTCCTTATTTGGGTACCAGGGGGCTCAGAAAAGCAAAAAGATATTTGTGAATTATTTTTGAGTCACTAAAGGGAAAGTAGACATATACATTAAAATACTTTACCTTCAAAGTGTAACTATAGAAGAAATTATTATGTGGCTGGAAACTAGCGTCTCATTGTCAGTGGATCTCAGGAAATACCTTTGAGTTTGTTAGCACTTCCCTGTGTTTCTTAAAAGGCCTCACCAATTCCAAAGCACAGAATATAACATTTTTAAAAGCTTTTTCTTAAAACTATGAAATGTAGTGCACAGAAAGAAAAGTATAAAATAAAATAACAAATTATTATAAAACAAAATAACATGGTAACATCACATATGTCAGGAAATAAAACAATGTCAGCTACCCACAAACCCTTCCCAAGGTTTGGGACATATTGAGTCCCAATTTGAACGAATATTATTCATTCAAATAATCCCATAATGTTTTCAAAGGATAAAAATACTGTAATTCATATCTTCCAAAATTCATCTCCCAGATAAGAAGCATATTCAGACTTGAACAGTTCTGGTAAGTGTGAACGAACAGTAAGCCAAGATTTGTATTTGGTTTGAGTGAAACATGTCAAGTGAGGACTTTGAGATAATGAACACAGTCAGCATCCAACAGAAAATTCCAATCTGCCCTCCTGGTACTTTGCTTCATGATGAAATTATGCTGAGATCCACCTATAGCTTTTCTTTGTGGCCTGAAAGCCAGTTTCCTGTCAAAGAAAACAGGGAAATATCATAAGGTCTAGGGGCAAAATTTGTGTAGGCGTAGGTTAATATTAGCTTGATCCGGCATTCACTTTCTAATGTAAAGGAAGAACTTGTCTTTCCCACAGACAATTCACTTGTTGTTTCTGCTCCCATCTTTCCCAGACCCAGTGCTTCCTCTCAATGGGAAATTGTTTCTGGCAGCATGGATGTGGCAGGCCAGACACACAGCTAGAGAGTCTTCACAAATGGATTCCAAGATAGCTGCTTTTCAAAAAGGGCCTTGTGCCTACTACACTACCTTTTCCTCACCTCCCTTTTGCCAAATCTTGTTCAGTATATTTTGAGATGAGCATACATTTTTAAAAAAATGTTGCATATTGATTTTGTTAAACTTTTAAGAAGGACAGTACCAGGGCTGCGTACAATTATTAGGTGAGTAAACTCAATCTCTTTCTCTATATACGTAGCTTTATGAAGAAAAGGAGAAAGAAAGAAGGAAGCACGGAAATCAAGAAAGAAAGAAAGGAAAGAAGGAAGTGAGAATTGTCTTCCTGTGTTTGCTTTTCAGCAGATTCCAGGCTGCTCATGTCTTGGAACCATTTCTTGTCCCAGCAGAAAGCATATGAGAAGCTTCCTGACTAGCATAAAATTGACTTGCATGCCAGATTCTTGACTCCTTACTGGTTACTGATCAACTTACTCCTTACTGATCAACTGTTTCCTGTCTTCCCTGTCAAGGTGTCTGCCTCCTGCCCTTGCCTGACCTGTGGCTTCCCTCATGGTTGCCTCATGCAGTCTTTCTGATCTCTACTCACTTGGTGGGGTTTGCTTGTGTGGCATCTGACTCCAACATGGATCCTGCAGTTGGTCTGGTTACAGCACAGCCCTGCTGTCGACTTCTGCACTGATGTGTTCCATTTCTAACCAAACCACTCGCTCACACATCGCCTTTGCCTTGTTTGAGTCAGTGACCAACTTCTGAACTCACCTCCTCTCCCACATACTCAGCCTCACTTTCCTCAAGTCCTGAGCTTGCCTTGTCACTTGACATATTCTGTTCAGAGCACCAGGCAGGCAGCATCACTGGCCATTGTTTAATGTACTCTGTATTGTTATTGACATGAAATTGTTTCTTCAATTATTCTATAAGGGGCTAACTTAAGACAGGCACCATGTCTGCACCTGTAGCATCCAGCTTTATGCCTAGAACTTAACATGCTGATGTGTACATTTATTGATGAAAGCTTTTAACCTGGATTGGGATGGACTCTAATTCCGGATTTACCCCTATCTCATGTTATAATCTTAAGCAAGAAATTTGATATACTTGGTTCTCAGTGTCTTTACTTGCAAAAGTAGGATGATCATAGGGATGGTCAGCTTCAAAGTTCAATTCTGCTTCATTCAATTCAGAACCTTAATTATGAAATCTTCCATAATGATACTATTCAGTTTTCATCCTAAAAGGGGGATCTGCATTGTTCTCACCATTATTCAACACTGATTTTCATAGAAAAGCAATTTTTTTTAAGGCAAATGATCTGTATTTACCTTTCTCATGCCCATCACAATGCTGAACAGATAGGTTCTTCAAATCCTAGGACTAATGCAAGAGATGAATCGCCACCTAGTGGACACGTCCCTAGCCTGAGCCCTCCCCACCGGAACAAGAGGAAGCTTTGTTCTCTGATGATGGATCCCACCAATAGTTTCTCCTTCCTCCACCTGACACACATCTCAACCCTGTAACTACTTTTGCTTTCTGGAAAAAAAAAAATAACAGAAGCATTCATCTTGATAAGAAAAGATGTATTTGTTTTGATGATATCCGATTTAATTTTTTTACCCATTTGTGTTTCACATTTACCATGGTAGGCATTTTCGGGGAAATGATAAGGTCCAGCAAACTCAGACAGGATCTTTTTAGTCTCTTATCAATTTGGTTCAAAAACAGTCCTTGAGCATTCAAAGACGCCTTGGCTAGACACACAGAAAATGGATGGTAGAGTTCACACATCTCCCAAGCAGAACAGACTATAGACAGCCCAACCTTCCATCCAGTTCCTCACCAAAGGCTCAGAGTTTTACAGTTTTTTTTTAATTTGTTTGTTTAAAGGAAAATCATTTAGAAGCTACTTTAGGACTTTGGTTTAGTAGTTATTTCCATGTAAAGTAGAATCTTCGCCTGGATAATATTTTCCCTGAGCTTGAGGAAATCTAAGTGACCTCTACTTAGAATGAACAAAAGGATACGATTCCACTAGATTTTTTTTCTCCACCTAGGAGAAAAATAGCCATGAGTGCTGTCAGCGGAGGTTCAAAGAAGCTTCAGAGAAGGTGGTCTTGGTTAATTGATGAAATATCAAGAGAATTGCTGCAAATCTTTAACACAGCTTCTGAGGCCTCTAAGATACTTATTATTTTAGCAACAGAAATGTATCCATTTAACCAGCACTAATGATTCCTTCCTGCAGCTTCAGATTGGCCAGCTATGCATACTATAATTCCAGCATGAGACTACATTTCCCCAGCCTTCTCCACAAACACATTTCCCCCCTTTTCATTAGTTTTTCTCTTGCCTCTAAGTGCCTCCAGCCAGCTCATGACATTCTGATAATTTAATTCCTCTTTCCGACAACCAACAACCCAGTGCAAAATGTCTTTTGCTTCTCCACAGACTTTTGTTTAATTTCTCTCTCTGACATTTCTTACTCTTTCTCAAAAAGACTTTGGAAGTTCTTTGAACCTAAAAATAACTTTTCTATTGATCCTAATAGGTTTTCCAACTAAAGTTCTCCCCCACCCTTTTTCCTTACTCCCTTCCTTCCTTCCTTTCAAGATAATCATTTGAAACTGTTCTAACCAAGGTATTAATACAATCTCCCTGAGTTCTACAGTCATATTCCCAGTGGCAATCCTGTAGAGCCTCAGTCTTAACTAAATCATTCGTAGGATTTTGTCAAGATTTCTAAGCCATGTTCTCATACCTCACTCTTGAACAGACTTTTCAGACTTGCTCTGGATGCAGGTATATAGGTCAATCCAAACAGCCAAGTAGAAAGGACTGGTTGGGAGTGGAGGGAGCAATGAAGAAATTATAAGCTTGGAGCCAGCCTTGGTCATGCTTTCACCCCCAGGCCCCCAAAGGAAAATATACCATCATACAAAAACTACTCTTGCTCTTTTGTTCCATTCATACCCTAAGCAAAATCTCTACAGAGATCAGGGACAGACTAATTTCAGAATGGATGTACTAATCAATAAGCATTCAATAAATATCTATCAGTATACATAGGCTATCTTAGATGAGTAGAAAAGAGAAATAAATATAAGTCACAGTTCTTGGATTCTCTGAGTTTACAATATTATTTGAATGTCAAAACTAATATTTAAAGATTCATGGAAAACAGATAAGCATCTATGTGATAAATCATATCTAGTTTTTTCCTATAGAAATCATGGCAGAGTTAAGGCTTGTGTTGTTGACCAAACACTTGATACTAAGCCCTTCATGGAATTCACCATGAGTGCCACGGTAAGTATAAATAGTATACCTATATGGTATAAATGTTTCTATGAAGTGTATCAGAAGCTCAAGCAGTGAAACATGGTATATTCTGTCAGGTGGTGAACTGGCAAAAAAAAAAAAGAAAAGAAAAATATATATTTACATCTTAAGCCCTAGAATCTGGGAATGTGACTTTATTTAGAAAAAAAGGATCTTTGCATATGTAATTAACTTATGGATCTTAAAGTGAGATTACCCTGGATTGCCATGATCGTCCTTAAATACTATGACAAGTATCCTTATAAGAGATAGAAGAGAAGACACAGAGCCAGAAGAAAAGATTATGTGAACAGAAGCAGATATTCAGATCTTACAGTCACAAATCAAAAGAGCCCTGATACCACCAGAAACTAGAAAAGGCAAGGAAGGTCCATTCCTTGAGCCTTCAGAGATAGAGCTGCCCTACTCGATTGCAGACTTGTAGTTTATAATTCTGAGAAAATAAACTCCTATTGTTTTAAGCCACTAAGTTGGTAGTAATTTGTCTCGAAAGCCCAAGATATTAATACACATGGTAACCAATTACATAAAATCTTCTGATGATCTTACTTTCAGTTCAGTTCAGTTCAGTTCAGTTCAGTCGCTCAGTTGTGTCTGACTCTTTGTGACCCCATGAACGCAGCACGCCAGGCCTCCCTGCCCATCACCAACTCCTGGAGTTCACTCAGACTCACGTCCATTGAGTCAGTGATGCCATCCAGCCATCTCATCCTCTGTTGTCCCCTTCTCCTCCTGCCCCCAATCCCTCCCAGCATCAGGGTCTTTTCCAATGAGTCAACTCTTCGCACAAGGTGGACAAAGTACTGGAGCTTCAGCTTTAGCATCATTCCTTCCAAAGAAATCCCAGGACTGATCTCCTTCAGAATGGACTGGTTGATCTCCTTGCAGTCCAAGGGACTCTCAAGAGTCTTCTCCAACACCACAGTTCAAAAGCATCAATTCTTTGGTGCTCAGCCTTCTTCACAGTCCAACTCTCACATCCATAAATGACCACATGAAAAACCATAGCCTTGACTAGACAGACACTTACCATAATTTCTGCTTGACCTTTACAGTAATAAATCAGAAATTAAAGGTATAGTCATATACGATTCATGATTAGATTCTCTCTGGGAAGTGTGACAGAATCTTTGAAGAGATGTCTGGGGATGATAAAAAGAGTTACAGAAACTTATCCATGTGAATCTGCTTTGCTCTCACCTTTTTTTTTTTAAAGTTCTGGGTAACACCCAAAGGAATTAGAGGGTAAGCTTTGGCTAATCTGTTACCCTCAAACCCAAGCATGTCTGGCTTCTTGAGGCAAATCTAATTTATAGAAAAAGTGGATTGTTTTCCTTATATGTAACACAGTTGAGAAAACCACATCACAAATCTTTAAGATATGCAAACCAATCCTTTGATCTACCACAGTATTACTTCATCATTTTGGAATCCTTAAAGCTATGCTTGGATTTGATGACCAAATCATTGTTGAAATTTGACACTGAATGTGTATAATTAAAAGCATTTGTATCCTAATCAATAAGGCTGAGTTTTATCAGATATTGTTTATAATCAATCATTGGTCATCTTAAGAGACATCTAAGATCTAATTCTGAAGTAATGGGATTAATTCCTTAACAAAAGCCAGGCATAGTAGGCACTCAGTAAATAAATATTTGTTCAATGAATGAATTTATTCAGCTAAAAAAAGAGTTTGACATCAGTTTGCCCTCTGATCAGGATGTGCATAATTAAAATAAACCCATTAAATATGAGGATACCTGTGGAAAATCAGAGACAAACCCCATCTTATTTCTTTATGTAGATGAAACAGCCATAAATCCCTGAAGAGGCTGGAAGCGCGATGCTGCCTGGAGTGAGATAAGAAAGCGGGCTGGGACTGGGATAGCTGGAGGGCTCACACTCTGTCTTGAGGGAGCTGCCACTACTCAGTTACAGCCAAATGTCGCCCTGCAGAAATTTAAACCTATTTGGCCATTCGTCTTGTATTTTCAAGAGGAGCCAGAAATATAGATGAGAACACTTGCCATTTTAAAAGTTGGCAATGAATTCACTTTTTAAAAAAATGCTCTGTGGTGGCCAAACAAAACACATCTGCTGGCCAGATAGAGCTAGAGTCCTCCAGTCTTGGTCTCTCTGCTTCTCAGCATCTTTCCCGTCCTCTGCCTCCCTCAGATTTCTCTCTGTTTCCTTTTTCTTCCTCTCTCTTTCCGCAGCCTTTTAAACCACTGATTGTCTAGAAATTGGTACCTGGGATAAAAGTCGTACGGGGCAAAAAGACCAGGGAACTGGATGGGTTCTCTACGTCACAACAAGGCTTACCTTGTGTTAAGTCAGAAAACAGATCAGGAAGTGAGTAAATGGGCTTTGGATGTAATAAATGCTGGGGTTTGGTCCATAGTCTAATAAATATTTAATCACTGGAAAATTGTTGCTTTGGTTGTTAGTTTCTTCATCAGTAAAGTGGGGATTGTTGTTGTTTAGTCACTAAGTTTTGTCTAACTCTTTGCAAACCCATGGACACCTCTGTTCATGGGATTTCCCAGGCAAGCATATGGGAATCGGTTCCATTTTCTCCAAAAATTGCACTCATATCAACTGTACCATTATTGTGAAACCAAATGAGACAATATGTTTGTCTGTTTTAATGCTTCTAGGGCTTCCCAGGTGGTGACAGTGGTAAAGAACCTGCCTGCCCATACAGGAGACATAAGAGACACAGCTTCGATCCCTGGGTCGAGAAGGTCCCCTGGAGAAGGGCATGGCAACCCACTCCAGTATTCTTGCCTGGAGAATCCCATGGACAGAGGAGCCTGGGGGGCTACAGTCTATAGGGTCAGAAAGAGTCAGACACGACTGAAGTGATTTAGTAGACATGCAGGGAGGAGCTTGCTTTTATTTATTTATGACTATGTTGAGTCTCCGTTACTGCATATGGGCTTTCTCTAGTTGCATCAAGTGGGGGCTGCTCTTCCTTGCAATGCGTGGGCTTCCCATCGTGGTGGCTTCTCTTGTTGTGGAGCACAGGCTCTAGAGCACGGGATCAGTAGTTGTGGCACGTGGGCTTAGTTGCCCTGTGGCATGTGGACTGCTCCTGGAGCGGGGAATTGGCAGGCAGACTCTGATCACCAGGGAAGTCCAAGATAATAGCTTGAAATGAACCTCATCAGTGTAAAGGGCCATACAGTTATTAACCGTACAATAGTTACTAATAATGAGGGGCGTATTTGTGTGCCGCATGTTTGGTATCATATGATAGTTATATTCAAAGAGCACCAGAAATGAGAGTAGCCAGAAGTCAGACAGTCATAAATCAAACCTGTAAGAATTCTTGTAGTGAATTCTACAAGACTGTACATAATTCAGTGCTAAATTATGTGGTAGAGACTAAAAGTGCTGTAAAATTTCAAAGAAGATTGATGGCAACTATAGTAATAAGAGAAAGAGTCTTGGAGGGAGACTTACACTAGACTTCAAAGGCTGCAAAAGGTACTCATAATATTACTGGGTTGTTTCAGATATCAAAACAAATTTCACTTTAGAATTACACTTTTATGAATACATCCTGTGTAGAACACCAAACATTTAGTTGTTGGTTTCCCAGACCTCATTCATTCATCCATCCATCCATCCACCCATTCATTTATTCAGCTGATACTTGACATTCGTATGTGCCAGGCACTTTGATAGGTGCTAGGAAGACAGGAAACGGCAACTTACTCCAGTCCTCTTGCCTGGAAAACTCCATGGACAGAAGAGCCTGGTGAGCGAGGTCCATGGGGCTGCACCGAGTAGGACATACTGAATGACTGAGCACACACACACACAGGCACACACGGTCTATGCCCTCAGAGAGCTTACCATCAAGAAATTAAGTTTGGGGGCTTCCCTATTGATCCAGTGGTTGAGAAACCGCCTGCCAATGCAGGCAACACAGATTTGATTCTTGCTGCAGGAAGATCCCACCTGCGGCGGGGCAACTAAGCCCTTGTACCTCAACTACTGCACGCCACCCCCCAGGCCGTAGAGCCCATGTTCTGCAACAAAAGAATCGCCACAATGAGAAGCCCATGCACCACGAGAAAGCATAGCCCCCACTCACTGCAACTGGAGACAGCCCTTTTGCAGCAGCGAAGACCTAGTGCAGCCAAAAATAAATGAATATATGTCTTTAAAGAGAAAATTTAAGTTTGGAAAATACTAGGCTAATCAAGATAAAACCTTTCTGAGTGAGGTTACTGTTTGTATGTGGAGAAGGAAATGGCAACCCACTCCAGTACTCTTGCCTGGAAAATCCCATGGACGGAGGAGCCTGGTGGGCTGCAGTCCATGGAGTCCCAGAGTCAGACATGACTGAACGACTTCACTTTCACTTTTCACTTTCAATGTTTGTATGTGTATGTGTATATATGTATGTTTACAACTGAAGGATTTTAAGATTTTTAGTATCCTTAAGTCTGAAAATATATAGAAAATGGTATATTGAGTTATTTTCCAGATCAGCAATTGGACCCAATATTTAGACGCCTGAAAAATTGTCTAGAGGTTGAAGAAAAATATGGTGCATATTATTTGAAAACATAATATTAGACTCTTCGAACATAAATTGGTCTTCTGTTTCCTATGTATATAATAATAGCCAACTTGTAGATTACAGAAATATTTGAAGGTATCTGGGAACTCACCTAGTTTCACTGATTAATAGGGCTTGTACAGATGTATGAACACTGTGATCAACAAAATATGAAATCATCTAATATTGTTCAGTCACGTTGTTATTACATACTTTACCAAATTTTAGGATGTCTGTCATAGAGTTGTGCTGTTTTTTAGTTGTATTTTAGAAAAGGATTCTCTGACATACATTACCAGCAGTCTTATGGACACATTATAATACTTACAGTGTAAAATGTGCACACCTTTGCTGCCTGATACTGCAGTGTTCATCCCATCTTTGGTTTCAGCAGACCCCAACCTGAGCTATGTAAATAGCAAATGGCAGAGGACTTGATTACTAAATCACTATATATCCAGACAGAAACTCAAAGTGTTTCTCAAAATGTTGTGTGAAATTGGTTTTTCATGAAAAATAGGTTCTTTTCAAATTATTTTATTTAATATTGCTATATTAATATTTATTATATTGATGATATAGTATCTAAATAATTTTACTCAATGTAAGCTGAGTAAAACATACTACAGGAATGTTTAGAGTCTTTAAGATGCCAAAGCACATTATGGATTTTCAAAACAAAGCTTAATATTTAATATTTATGGGATCAGAGACTTCTTTTTCTAAGACATAGGTAATGGAATTAGTACTCTAGGAAAATAGTCTGAATTCTCTGCTTTCTAGCATATAACCTTTTCTTTTAACTCTATATCCCTCAGTTATTTCAACATTTTTTAAATTATAATACTTTTGAAGATAAAAACAAACCATAAAATATTATATAGGGTGTAGTATTTTTATTAATGCACCTAAAATATACAAAATATATTTTAAAAACGTGTATTCCCTGGCTCAGGTGGTAAAAGCATCTGCCTACAATGCAGGAGACCTGGGTTCGATCCCTGGACTGGGAAGATCCCCTGGAGAAGGAAATGACAGCCCACTCCAGTACTCTTGCCTGGAAAATCCCATGGACTGAGAAGCCTGGTAGGCTACAGTCCATGGGGTCACAAAGAGTCGGACACGACTGAGTGACTTCACTTTCACTTTTCATAATACATATACATGAAGATATGTAAATAAAAATGTCTAGAAAGCTATACATCAAATAATTTGCAGTGCTTATCTCTGAAGGCTGGCATGACTAGTAATACTTTTCTTTATTATGTTATTTCCCTGAAAGATGTATGTATTGAGATGATAATTTATTGTTTATGTTTTTAAAATGGTTGTTTCAAGAACATAGCATATAAAGATTAGAAAGGTGAGATGTATGGGCTTAAACTTGGGATTTAGAGCAGAACATTAGGAGACCCATAAGAACAAAATAGGGGGCGTTAGGAAAGGAGATATCATAAGAGGAAGATGTCAGAGGGGAAAGCTGTATCTCTTGTAAAAAAAATGAATGACTGATTCACATTGGAACAGTGGTTCAGTTGTATCCATTTGTGAGCTGGATCTGGCTTGTACCCTCAGCACAGGGCCAACTGTATGCACCTCTTTCAAGGAACTCATTCAGTGATACCACACTGATGACTCAAAATTGACCACGATAAAAGTACTTAAGCCATGAAAACTGGGTAACACTATAAATCAGGGGTCCTGCACCTCCAATCCGGAGAGCCAATGTTAAACACTTACCATCACAGTACTGGTTATATCCAAGCTGTTCATGCACGTAAAGTATGCTTTTCTTACTGCTACTCAGCACACATTTATCTCTAAGAGAAAACCACCTCTGCTTACACTACTTAAAATCTTGAAAGGAAATGATTAGGTTAATTTGGTCAATTTCAAGTTGATAAAGCACTCTTAGGGAAAAAACTTTGAGGAGTTCTATCTACTAAATGAAGAGATATTTTTCTTCCTCCACCTGGACTCCATCCAGCCATTCAGCCAGCCAGCCAGAACTATAATCCTCAGAAGTAAAAAAGGAAGGAGGCACTCAACATACAAACTGATCATATCAGATTATTTCAACCTGGAATATCTAAGGAGCTGATAGAGTGTTTTCTCTTACTTGGCTCTGTGAATTGACTTTTCGATTCCAGTTATTTCTAAGGCCAGAGATACTTATTTTATTTCTATATTTGGTGTTAATATTGGTATTTAACCTAATAACAATCCTAAATAAAAATTATGGAAGCAATTCTATTTATAATAGCATCAAAAAGAATAAAACACTGAAGAATTAATTTAACCAAGGAGGTGAAGAGCTCATACAATGAAATCCACCAAACATTGCTAAAATAAACTAAAGAAAGAGAATCCATAGGTTAGAAAACTTAATATTGTTAAAATGTCCATGCTACTCCATGAAATCTACAGATTTAATGCAATCCCCATCAGAATGCCAATGCCTTTTTTTTTTTTTTTTTTTTTGCAAAAATAGAAAAACCCATCCTAAAATTCAAATGGAATCTCAAGGGACTCCAAGTAGCCAAAAATTCTTGAAAAGGAAGAACAAAGCTGGAGGAATCATACTTCCTATTTTCAAAACTTATTACAAAGCTATAGGAATCAAAATAGTATGATATTGGCATAAAGACAGACATTCACTTATGTGAAATGCACTTATATCAAATTCATAGAGACAGAAAGTAAAATGGTGATTGCCAGGGGCTGACGGCAGGTGGGAGGGGGACGGTGAGCAGAAGAATCTGAAGTTATTGTTTAATGGGTATAGAATTTCAGTTTTGCAAGATTAAAAGAGCTTTAGAGAGGGATGATGGTGACAGTTGTGCAGTCATGTGAATGTACTTAATATCACTGAATGATACACAGGAATGGTTATTTAAAATAGTAAATTTTATGTTATGCGTATTTTGCCACAATACAAATATTGGGGGAAAATAATAAATTGATTTTTCAATAATTATGGTAAAATATTGACTATAGTTTTTAAAGATTTCCATCTACATCACTTAAGCTTTCTCTTCTGTCTCACTCATCATTCTTTACTATTGTTTTTGTTTGGCCTCACTTCAGGGCCTTTGGATGCAAAATGTTCATATTCAAAGCTCTTGAAATGTGGACACATTTATTTACAGGCCTTTTACACAGTGAGGGCATTTCACTTGCCCAGTTCCATCCCCTGTCTGAACCTGCACTGGAGGGATTTATTACCAATGAACGCCTTATAGTCCGGGCCTCTTTGCCTTGGGACACTCACCACCTGTGAGAGGCTCCCCCAGAGATTGCTCAACATTCTGGGAACCATTTCACTTCCCCCTCCAGGGGCTGCCGCTTTCCACCCCCACTACCTCAGATGTGTGCCTGTCGGGGGTTTCACCCAAAGGCTAGGATCATTTTCACCGCTGCACTGGCTTTCATTTGAAACAATACAAAAGATGGAAGAATAACATGAGGAATGGATATCTAAAATGCGCACTAATTAGAGTCCGCCCATCCACAAGTTCCTGAACTCTCTCTCTGTGACTTCCCAGAAGATGACAGCCGGTGGCTCAGATCAGAGCGTCTCAGGGCTGACCTTCCTTTAGAGTTGTTGGAGAGTGGCATTTAACTTGCAGTGAATGCCCAAAGCTACGAAATATGCTCTTCACAGACGAATCATCCTGCTGACACCAGAAAAGATACAAAGCATGATGTGATATCTGTTAATCAGCCACCAGAGTGCCTGGGGCAAGCAGGTTCTTTACAAACCCTTTTTAATGAGAGTTGCTTGATAAACTGCCTTAGAAGTAAAGTAAAATAAATGATGACAAGTCCTTAGAGGTCGCTCTTGCAGTTCAGCTGATGTATAACTGAGTTTCTAAGCTACTCATCTTCATTTATTAAGTTCTTACAATTGACTGCGTGTAGTGCTTTTTCATGTTGCAACTCTGGACCCATCAATATGACTGTCATTCACATTTCAATAAAGCTGTTGGAGGAGCCAGGAGGAGAAGGGGGAGGGGAGGTTGCCACAAAGTAGGGATTTTTTTTTTTTTTCTCAGCTTTTAAAAATAAAAATAGATTGTTAGACACTAGCCTGATAACTGGTTATTGGTTCCATTTTCTGGGCCTTGGGTAAAGTCCTCTGTGTACGTTATAACCTTCAATATCCATGAGAACCCTGTAAAGTAAATAGAATTATAATCCCTATTTTACAGATGAGTACACTGAAGACTTCTCTTTCGGGGAGAGGGTATAATTAAGTTACTTTCCCAAGTTTATTTAGCTAGTGAAGTGGTGAAGTCACCTTTCAAACTCAGGCAGCCTATTGCTATTTCAACCTTTATAAAGTCCATGGGTGATTTTTCAATAACAACAAAATAGGTACACTAAAGAGTTTACTTCATTTTGAAAACTGAGAAGGAAACAAAAGAATCTTTAAATAGAAATCAAATGTGTTCTTTCCCATCATTTATTTTTTCACTGAATAATTTTTCAGGATATCTAACTGTCAATCACTGCTCCAGAAATCTGGAATATAAGTATAAAAAAAGTAAAACCAACCAACCAAACAAAAAAAACCCATAATCCTTGCTTTATAGTCTATGTAACTCATGAGTTGTAGCCTTCTGGAATAAATGTAATAATGGAAGTGCATATAATTTATAGTAGCTACCTCTTCTGAGAAGAAACAGGAGGTGAGGTGGGGGTGAGCACTGGGACCACTTCAGAAAAACTTCATGGAACACTAAAGGCTTAATCCGGTCTTGAAATTTTAGTCAAAGTTTTCCAGATAAAGCAAGGTAGGAAGCAGAGAAAGAAGTTTGCAGGCTATAGAAACAATATGAAGACAGGCAGGATGTTATGATGGAGTGATATTTTCAAAGGTAGAAGTTACAAGGAAATTAAATTTTAAGTCAATTTGTTATAAGAAAATCATGTGTATTAGAGTTGAAAATTGGTAGCTTAGAGGTTAAAGCGTCTGCCTGCAATGCAGGAGACCTGGGTTCTATCCCCGGGTCAGGAAGATCCCCTGGAGAAGGAAATGGCAACCCACTCTGTATTCTTGCCTGGAGAATCCCATAGATGGAGGAGCCTGGTGGGCTACAGTCCATGGGGTCGCAAAGAGTCGGACACGGCTGAGCAACTTCACATTTATGTTCACAGAGTATCCATTAAGCTGTAGTAATTTACAGAAATAAAGATAAAAGCCCATTGCACGTTGTAGCCAAAAGTTTTTTAAAAAGCAAAACTTGAGGAGTTTAGCTATGCTAGACGCTGAAGGTCACAATGTGTGACCTGGGACTGTTCAGTGCATGGTATCTCTAAGTGATACATGAAGAAAGGGAAAATAATTTGGGTCGGACTAAACTTTTCCCAGTAAACTGAATTTTACATGGCCGCAGAACCACCTCAAAGTTATTTTAATAAATGAACTAATGTTTATTAAACCTGCTTTACAAGCTTGATACTTTTATGAAAATGTCATCAGCTACTTTTCGAAATCCCACTTTCTTTTTAGGTAAATGGAGCACTTGAAATGCCAAAACTTTTAATGTTTATTTTTCACCTTATAGAGTCTTAGTTTTATGAAATTGCTGGCCTACTGTTGTTGGAAAATTTTAAGTCTAACATTTTTAGTACCATAGAAGCAGACATTTTTTAGTTGTCTTCTTAAATAATTTCTGGTTTTATTTGTAGAGGTTATTAATATTAACTTAATTTGTAAACAATGCATTAACTTTAAAGAAACCTCCAAAGACAGGTTTTTTTTTTGGTTGTTTTTTCTTAAAGGCCAGAATTTCCTGAAGATTTTGAAGCTTCAGTTCATGTTTATTATGACTACCTCGAGCACTGATAGGAGTCTGGAACATGAGTAAGTTATTACAAGAAGTCCTATTGAGCTTATTTCAAGAACATTTCTATCTGTGAGGGCTTATACCCAAGGCTGATGCTATCATATCGTGTTACTTTGAAGCATGATAGAGGAAAAAAAAGAGGTAAAAAGAAGCATTTAATTGACTAAAAGCAAAGGAACAAAACACCGATTGATTTTTCTGTGTTCTTGCGTAAAACTGCATGAGGTAGAAGACAAATTATCAAAATCAAAATAATAAATCCCCAGAACAGAGTCTATCATTATGTGCAGGATGGTAGGGATTTACAGAGCACTTAACTAACTCTGGGGCCTTAAATGTGATAAGTAGTGTGCTACACACTTCCCTCCCTTTTTTCTTTTCTTTTCTCTTTAGAGGGAGGGAATACGGCCGTCAATGTTCTCCTTCAGCTTCAGTTTAGAAAAGTAGGGGAAAAAAGTGGCCCCCATCGATACAGTGAAAACTTCCTAGGAAAGTTAAAGAATACTTATTATTTGGCAATTTAATAGCAGCCTCTCTTCCTAGATTGTTTTACTTTGAACTAGATGATATATATCTCAGATCTGAGAATAAAAACGTATCACAATAAAGTCGCATCGTCGTGCTCTTATAAGACACACTTGAGCTTGCTTGACTTCTATAAAGCTCCCTCAGACCCCCTCTGCCCTCAGTTTCTTTCTCTGTTTCCTCCAGAAACAGTATAGAGACATATATGGTATGTTGTACATGGAAGTAGCCAGGGGACCAGCCATATCTTGACTGCTTGAGGTAGTATCTTTTCTCTCTGAACTTCAGTTTTCCCTTCTGTGAAGTTAGAAAAACCGTTCACTTTTCAAGGTTATTTTGAAGATATACTTGGCTTGTATTAAATACTCAACAGTTGGTGGCCACTGTTACTATTACTTTTATTGCTATGATTATTTTTATTACTGTCATAATCATGTTTGGAAAATAAATGAAAGAAATTTGGAGCTCATCTGAGATTGTAGCATCTCTTGTATCTTTTAGACAAACACTATCCTAGAAACAAAATATTTTGGTTTCCATAACAGCAAGAGAGTACAATGATTAGGAAAATAGAAGAAATCAATGCTAGCCTTGTATATTTACTTAAACCAAGAAGAACGCCCTTTTTCAAATCTGATGGTCATTGTCCCATTCAGCTTAAAACTACTGCTAGCTGCAAACTTTTTGAATATAATTTTACCCAGCATTTTAGGTTAAAATTGTTCAAAGATCATTATTTCAAAATGGCTAATAGTACTGCTCCATGAAAGCTACGAGCAGCCACGTGAAACCAGAACCCCCAGGGACCTTCACCTCAGGCCACAAGATCCCACCATCTCAGCCATACAAACACAAAGATAATTTTCAAGCAATATGCAATACTAACTACAACAAAGAGCCAACTCAGTGGAAAAGACCCTGATGCTGGGAAAGATTGAGGGCAGGAGGAAAAGGGGACAATACAGGATGAGATGGTTGGATGGCATCATCGACTCAATAGATATGAAAGTGAAAGTTGCTCAGTCGTGTCCGACTCTTTGTGACCCTGTGGACTGTAGCCTCCCAGGCTCCTCTGTCCATGGAATTCTCCAGGTCAGAATACTGGAGTGGGTAGCTGATCCCTTCTCCAGGGAATCTTCCCAATCCAGGAATCGAACCCAGGTCTCCTGGATTGCAGGTGGATTCTTTACCATCTGAGCCACCAAGAATACTGGAGTGGGTAGCCTATCCCTTCTCCAGCAGATCTTCCCAATTCAGGAATCGAACCAGGGTCTTCTGCACATGAATTTGAGCAAACTTCAGGAGATAGTGAAGGACAGGGAAGCTTGGCATGCTGCAGTCCATGAGGTCACAAAGACTTGAACGCTGCTTAGTGACTGAACAACAGCCACTTATGATATGGTGAATATAGTAGCATTTTGCTTATAGTCATATGGCACTAGTTAGGGTAGGAAAATTCTGAATCAATAAAGAATGCTTCCTTTTAGGACTCTTTAATTTCCTATGACTGGTTCCAAATAGGAAAAGGAGTATGTCAAGGCTGTATATTGTCACCCTGCTTATTTAACTTATAGGCAGAGTACATCATGAAAAACGCTGGGCTGGAAGAAGCACAAGTGGGAATCAAGATTGCCGGGAGAAATGTCAAAAACCTCAGCTATGCAGATGACACCACCCTTATGGCAGAAAGTGAAAAGGAACTAAAAAGCTTCTTGATGAAAGTGAAAGAGGAGAATGAAAAAGTTGGCTTAAAGCTCAACATTCAGAAAACGAAGATCATGGCATCTGTTCCCATCACTTCATGGGAAATAGATGGGGAAACAGTGGAAACAGTGTCAGACTTAATTTCTGGGGGCTCCAAAATCACTGCAGATGGTGATTGCAGCCATGAAATTAAAAGACGCTTACTCCTTGGAAGGAAAGTTATGACCAACCTAGATAGCATATTCAAAAGCAGACATTACTTTGCCAACAAAGGTCCATCTAGTCAAGGCTATGGTTTTTCCAGTGGTCATGTATGGATGTGAGGGTTGGACTGTGAAGAAGGCTGAGTGCCGAAGAATTGATGCTTTTGAACTGTGGTGTTGGAGAAGACTCTTGAGAGTCCCTTGGACTGCAAGGAGATCAAACCAGTCCATTTTGAAGGAGATCAGTCCTGGGTGTTCTTTGGAAGGAATGATGCTAAAGCTGAAACTCCAGTAGTTTGGCCACCTCATGCGAAGAGTTGACTCACTGGAAAAGACCCTGATGCTAGGAGGGATTAGGGGCAGGAGGAGAAGGGGACAACAGAGGATGAGATGGCTGGATGGCATCACCGACTTGATGGACGTCAGTTTGAGTGAACTCCAGGAGTTGGTGATGGACAGGGAGGCCTGGTGTGCTGCGATTCGTAGGGTCTCAAAGAGTCGGACACGACTGAGCGACTGAACTGAACTGAATTTCCTATGGAACGTACTTGCACAAGAGGGGAAAAAATGTGACTTTTTAAGGAAGGGGGAACTTGTGAATTAAACTATGAATTTTAGGGTGTTTTTGGAAAAGTATCTCAGGTCTGTGGAGACAAAATTCAATTTTGTAGTTGCTACTATTATGCACATGTATTTTGGAACAACAGGCAGATAATTGCAAAGCACTATTACAATTCACACACAAAAAATATTTGACACTTTTTCTTACAGCTGCAGAGTTAGTTTGATATATCCCACAGATAAAACTGATATTTTATACTTGTTTTCTTATTACAGATTATTTCAATCATCACCTAACTACATCTCCCAATTAAAGCACAATTTTAAGTACCAAAAATCAAACTGGGCCCTTCCAATAAATGAAACCCCAAGTATCACATGTTTACATGAACTGAATTTGAATCCAATATCTAATCTTTCTTTCATAAAAAGCCTCTAGTCATTTATGTCAAAATTGGACCTCCCAAATGGAGTTCCTATGTACCTATTTCCATCCTCAAACCACTCATTTGGTTCACAAATCACATAATTATGACTACAAAGGGATCTTGGGAAGTGCAATCACTTCACTGGCACATGTAAGTAAAATATGGATGCTCAATTTCCATCTTAATGCATGCAAATGATAGACCCACACGTCCAGGCATCCTAACTGCCCCTGTGCACAGCCTGTCACGTGAGCTATCAAATTTAAGGAGAGAATCCTGTTCCTTGGAACATGTTGAACGACATTCCGCAGAATTGTCTCCAATTCTAATTTTGTTCAAATGTCTTACTTTAATTTCTGAGTACATAAATATTGGATTCTAGCCCTTAACGTATTTTTATCTTTTGCTTAAGAAAGCTGATGTGTTACAGTTATTTTATTTTATAAAGAAACTGGCGTACTGTCCTCTGTATAGTCTATAATGCTTGTAGCGCTTTGGATCTAGGATTCGCTAAAAGTGTGACCTAACCTCCTTGAGCTTTGCCGTCCTGATTGAAGAAATGGGACTGTATTCACAGATGCCTTGTACAACACAGAGGCTGTACACTGTGCAGTGTGAAAGACCACTGCACACCTGGACACCACAGCTCAACTCTCTGTGTTAGGATACAGGCTGAATCTTTGTAACAGAGGCTCAGAGTTAACAAGCTATGAGTTGATTTCTGTCTCATGGGTCAATCTGATTAACTGAATGTAAGCAGATCACCACTGGCACGGCAGAGTCACAGGTCCCAAGTTCCCTCTCCCTTGCTTCTCTGCCATTCCTAGGCTGTTGTCCTTATACACGTGATCCAAGAAGGCTAACAACCACATCTGCATTTCAGGCAGCAGGATAAAGCAAGGAGGGAAGAGAGGCCATGTTGCCATCCTTAAAGGACATATCCTAGAGTTTGTTTATATAATTTCCCCTCCTGTCACATTGGCCAGAATTTGGTCATGTGGTCCTGTGATTGCAAGAGAATCTGGGAACTGCTGTCATTTTCCCAGAGTGATGATCCAAGAAAGGAAGGAAAGAGTGACCTGTTGGACAGAAAATTAGTTGGGGAAGTGCGCTGACTAGATTTCCTTATTTTCTATATTCTTAATGCTCTGGCATTTGAGGCCTTGATCCTGGAGAGAGTTCTCCCCCTGCAGCTAGCTAATTCCTAGAAATGAGCTTGCCTTCTATTCAGAAACCAACCTACCCACAGCCCATGCTTCCATTTCCTTTATCAAACACCCACACACCAAGCTAAAACCTACCTAAATCTTCCTGGATCCAGAGACCTGACAACTAGGGAACACTATTCAACTATCCTAACCCACATTACTCAGTGACCCTACTCGGTCTTTCCCATACCTTCCCATAAAATAGTAACAATAAAAACTCCTGGTCACATTCTGCTCTTGCTCCTCTTCTGATTTAGACCCTGTCTGGTCCTTCCCCAGGTGGCCATGCCATATGTGGGGCATGCCGCATGTCTAGGGATCTGTGAGTACAAACTTCTCCCTTTATGACAACCATTCCCATATCTGCTGTCTTACCATCTCTGACTAAAACAAATTCTGGGTATACTTTTAGCATAACGAACAACTAGGAATCTCTCTCAGGGAGCCTGTTACTGTCTTCCACATATACTACACAGGGATATTTTTGAGGATTAAGTGACTAGTGAATACTAACTTTGTAAATACTAACATTCTATACAAACATAAAGACAGTTATATAATTCAGTTCAGTCACTCATTCGTGTCCGACACTTTGCAACCCCATGGGCTGCAGCACTCCAGGCTTCCCTGTCTATCACCAACTCCTGGAGCTTACTCAGACTCATGTGGGAAAATGACAGTTATATAATCCATGAGTAAAATATCTTTAATATGAAAATCTTTATTTTTAATATTATTTATTATGTCATGAAGCTGAATCTAACATCCTCCACCACTAACTTTTATTTGATTTAGCAAACACTGTAAAAAGAATGGCCAGATTTGAGAGGTGAAGGATGAATTCTTATCCCAATGGTTGATAATAAAGGGGCAAGTAGAAACTAGATCCCAAGTTTTAGACACTCTCCAGAGAGTTGACTTGTCTTTATTTGGGTTGGTTGTGGGGATACGGATAGTGGGATTTTCTACAGTGAATTACTGAAATTTTACTTGATTTTTCTTTTACTACTTTTAATTTTTATCATGAGCACACTAATGAGAAATATAGAAAGATAGAACCTTTCAGGCAGTTGCCTTTAACTATTTACACTAAGAGTTAGGTTTTTTTGGTTCAAACTATTTCTCAACTGATGGACATCAGATGCACATGTATTACATAGGAAAATCTCCCAGCAAAAGCTACAATGCAAATATAACACAATTTATTTGTAGGACAAACTGGTTGTGTAAGTGACAAATTTAATACAAATGAGAATGACACAGTATACTTGTTTATATTGCACATTCCTGGATTTCACTCACAGAACTTCCTATTTAGTGAGTTTGAAGAGGGCTCAGGCAACTGAAATTTTATAAGCATCACAAATAATTTTTTTAATGTACATTTACCATTTTAGTAACATATTTTGTGATATAATTCATATATCATACAATTCACCCATTTAAAGTATACAATTAAATGCATTTTATTATAATCACAGTGTTATGTATCCATCAGCACTAACGTAATCCAGAACATTTCCATTAACACAAAAAGAAACACCATCCCCATTAGCAGTCAACCCTATTTCCCCAGTTCTAGGCAGAACACTGGTCTATATTCTCTCAATATACATGTGCATATTCTGGACATTTCATGTCAGTGGAATCATATATTATATAGTCTTTTGTGTCTGGTTTGTTTCCCTTAGAGCAATGTTTCTGAGATTCATCCATGTTGCAACATGTGTTCATCAGTACATCAGTCCTTTTTATTGCTGAATAATATTATTTTATATGGATATACCATATTTTATCCATTTAAAATAAAACTTAAGGGTATGTTGGTTGCTTCCACTTTGAGCTATTGTGAATAATGCTTCTATGAACATTTGGATTTAAGATTTTATGCGGATATATATTTCATTTCTCTCATATATACACCTAGAAGTGAAATCACTGGGGCAAATGAGTAACTTTCTGTTAAACCTAATGAGAAATGGCCAGACTGTTTCCCAAAGTGGCTGTGCAATCTCATATTCCCAACACCAGAGTCTGAGGTTCTGAATTCTGCACATCACACCAACATGTGTTATCTGACATTTCGGTCCCAGCCACCTTAGTGCATGTAAAGTAATATCTCATTATGGTTTTGAATAATATTTTCCTGATAGTTAATCAGCATCTTTTCATGTATTTACTGGTTATTTGTATATCTTCTCTGGAGAAATACACATTCAGGCACTCTGCTCATTTTTAAAAAATTGGGTTATTTTTTTGTTATTGAATTGTAAATTACTTTATATTCTTTATATATACTTCATATACTCCAGATACAAGTTCCTTATCACACAGATGATTTGCAAAAATTGTCTTCTATTTTGTGGATTGTCTTTTCAAATTTTTTAAGCGCAAAAGTTTTCAATTATCATGTAGCCCCGTGTTTCTATTTTTCTGCTATTACTTGTGATTCTGGTGTCAGAGCTACAAATTCCAAATGACTTTTTGTAGTGGCACAAGATGTATCTTGAGAAATGCTGACCTAGTTGCAGACGGTCCTTGACTAGCTCATTGTTTTGGAGCCTGCTCTTGTGGATGTATTGAGAGCTATCGTCAAGGATAGCAGGGAAGATTAGCCTAATCACCCTCGTTACAAGACAGTCTTCCATTTAGTCATCCATCTAGTAGCTATTAGAGACATTGTGAAAATTAGAAAGAGGAGCCAGCTGTGAGAAAATGGAATCTTTTATACAAGTCTCGATGGTAGGTTTGTATCAGAGGTGGACGATAGCTTGCCCCTTCCCCCTGTCCTGTGTAGCCCTGTGCTGGGTCAGTGGGTTAACTAGCAGACCTTGGGAGCTATTTCAAGTCCTGTTCATTCGCTTGGCTGGACACTTTAATGTACAGATTGCGCAGCTGTACATGGTAGCCTGGCCACTTTACTGGGGGCTTTATTTTGTTATTTCATCAAATTTAGTGTTAATACCTCTATTGTGTAGATATCATTATCCCTCTATGGCCAATGAGGAAACTTGGGTAGGTCAATTGGCTTCAAGTTCACAAAAATTGTACATAGGGGAATGGAAATTTGTGCCTTAATCTTGCAAATTCAGTTCTGTTTTTCCATTATGCCACTTTCTTGTATTCTATGTGTCATTCAAGTTTGAAGACCTTAAAGCTTATTAAATGTTTCTATCTGAAACCAGATCAGAAACTCCCTGATGCGTTGGGAACCTATTTACCTTGCCTGAGTCTGCACTCAGATCACTACTTCCTGCCCATTGCTTCCCTATGTCAAACACCTGCCCTTTCCATTTGGGGGTTTGGCGATGCTCCTCTTCCTGTACTGCTGAACCACAGGAAGATCTCTTCTACCTTCATGAAGCTGCCAGAAGGCTGTCAATCAGAAGAAATGCTGGAATTTGGTATGCGATTACCTGATCAGTGGACTACATGGAAGTTTTTATTCAAATGAGATGTGAAGGTCTATGATATGAGGTTCACGACCACACACACAGGTGCACAAGGGCACAAGTAGAAAACCAATAGGCATGGCAGGGGACTGGGGGGAAGACTTTTACAATTCCTTTCTTTGTAGGCAAATCTTTCTTTCTTTTTTTTTTTTACCCATGAGGTACATGTGGCTGCATCTTTGGACAACCCAGCAACTTGTTTTTCACCTCACCAATCCCTGATGCTGGGAAAGATTGAGAGCGGGAAGAGAAAGGGACAACAGAGGATGAGATGGTTGGATGGCGTCACCAACTCGATGGACATGAGTTTCGGTAGACTCCAGGAGTTGGTGATGGACAGGGAGGCCTAGCGTGCTGCGATTCATGGGGTCGCAAAGAGTCGGACACAACTGAGTGACTGAACTGAACTGAATATCTCTCACACTGCCTTCCATCTATATTATATTTCACTTGTGTGTGTGTGTGTGTGTGTGTGTGGAGGGCTGTCTATTTTCTTTCTTCTCCTCAATGGAGAAATGAAAAGGAGCCTATAAGAAAATAATTCACAGAAACTCAGGATGTCTATAAGAAGTGGAACTCAGCATAGAAAGTGGATTTGTTGCTCATCCTTGTTGCTCATACGAACAGGAGCAAAGGTATTTGGAGAGAGGCTGTTAGATGGACAGAGGGCACGGGTAGCCTCTGTTCCCACTATGTGGTCTAGCAAGAATCAGGGTTTAGGTATTTTGATGAGCTAAGTGAAATCGACCCTGAATATTCATTGGAAGGACTGATTCTGAAGCTAAAGCTTCAATACTTTGGCCACCTGATGCAAAGAACTGACTCATTGGAAAAGACCCTGGTGCTGGGAAAGATTGAGGACAGAAGAAGAAGAGAGTGACAGAGGATGGGATGGTTGGATGGCATCACTGACTCAATGGACATACTTTTGAGCAAACTCAGGGCGACAGTGAAGGACAGGGAAGCCTGGCATGCTACAGTTTATGGGGTCGCAAAGAGTTGGACACAACTCAGTGACTCAAAAGCAACAACACAGTGATGGAACAGGAAGTAACTGCACAAAGCTGCCTTGCTGGTGTCCCAGGGGTGGTCTGTCAGACTAGGGGACCATAACACCAGGGGAATCGGGGCATGTGAACTGAGATGGAGTGGAGGAGTGTGAAAGAATCACAGTTCCGTCTTCTAAGGCAAAGAATTGCACAGGGGGATATCCCTTAAAGACGCTTGAAAAGTACATATGTGTCCTCAGAGGCCAGTGTTGGGACACCTGCCACACCAAGGACATCTGCTGTCACTCACTGTTTCGAGGGAAGCTTTCAGGATCCCAGAGAGGATTATAACAGCAGCCGGGTAAGTAAGAGGGCCTTGTTATCCCTTTCCTTCACCCTCACTTCTGCGTTTCATAACAGAGGTGCTGAAGACAGGAAAAGAGAAGAGCAGAGTCCTAGAGCAGTCTGCCCCTCCCTGCCCTACACCTGCATCACAGAGGAGCAGGACTAGTGAAAAAGCAGATGTCCTCTCCCCGCTTACCCCCCTGTCACGACCCTTGAGCCTCAGAAATAGAAGCTTTAGTAGAAAGAAAGCCTTAATTCATATATGAGATTCACACATTAAACTCTGTAAAAACAGGCATATATTAAGGAAAAGTATTTATGGACTTCCCTGGTGACTCAGATGGTTAAGCGTCCATCTACAATGTGGGAGACCCGGGTTTGATCCCTGGGTTGGGAAGATCCCCTGGAGAAGGAAAGGGCAATCCACTCCAGTACTATGGCCTGGAAAATCCCATGGACAGAGGAGCCTGGTAGGCGACAGCCCATGGGGTCACAAAGAGTTGGACACGACTGAGCGACTCTACCTTACCTTACCTATACAGATTGTCATGAAACCTGCCCAAGATTCAAGAAATTTATTGTCAGCGGGAAGGGGACTTTTGAAATAGTCGTTTGGGCAGAGACTGGAAAAACCCACTGGCTTCCAGGCTTTTAATTCTCATCTCACTGAGTAGAGTCTGCAAGATGAGCTGGTTTTAAGCAACCGAAGTTTGTACTCGCCTTTGTTCTTTACCATGCCTCTCCCACTGTTTCCCAAACATCATCTACTCCTCGGTTCCCAGATTAACACTGTCCTCGCTCTGGTGCTTCTGCTTGTCATCCTGATGTCTTTGTGAGGCATCTCTGAGTCATCTTAGGAAATCATTCTCAATTACAATTGAGTTTCTGGCTTGTTCCCCAGGTGAGTGCATTCTTGATCTCTACTTCACTCCTTCTCCTTCTGAGGATGTAATTGCCATTCCCACAGGAGGTATACTCTTGCCTATCTTGTTTATAGCCTGGTATGTCAGTCTCTACTTATGAATCACGTAAAATTGTTCTTTTAGATCTCAGAATACATTGTGTCAGAGATTTAGAATCATGTGGTGCCTTCTGACTGAGAGTGTACACTGAGGACTACAGATGCAGAAGTAATGGTCATATTGTTTACAGCTCCCTTATGAAATGCAACCACTGTTCCCATTTGGTTTGCTGGGGATCTGGCTTCCTCAACTGCAAGAGGAAAGGGAACTCCCTTGGCCACTGGAACTGGGCCCCAAGAGGAATTAAGGCTGCTGCTGGCACATGGTGAACAAAAGGGGAGCTGGGTCAGGATGGAGAATCTTCCCTGCCTGTTATATATTGGTCCCAAATGCGAACTGGACCACAAAGGAGGCTGAGTACTGAAGAATTGATGCCTTTGAATTGTGGTGCTGGAGAAGACTCTTGAGAGTCCCTTGGACTGCAAGGAGATCCAACCAGTCGATCCTAAAGGAAATCAACCCTGAATATTCATTGGAAGGACTGATGCTGAAGCTGAAGCTTCAATACTTTGGCCACCTGATGCTAAAAGCCAACTCACTGGAAAAGACCCTGATGCTGGGAAAGATTGAGGGCGGGAGGAGAGGGGGTGACAGAGGATTAGATGGTTGGATGGCATCATTGACTCAATGGACATGAGTTTGATCAACCTCTGGGAGATAGTGAAGAATAGGGAAGCCTGGCATGCTGCAGTCTATGGAGTCATGAAGAGTTAGACACGACTGAGCGACTGAACAACTTCAAATTTCTCAGAGTGCAGAAAACACTCAGAAGAATGTTCATTCCACATCTACTTAACACATATATGCTGACTACCTACCACGAGCCAGGCACTGGGTTAAGGATCTCTATGTACAGCATGAACCTGACATAGAACGGCCCTGTTCTCGCAGACCTTCCACCAGTGACAACATGTCTGAAGTAAGAGGACTTCACAGGAGGTGAATTTACAGTCCTTCTAGACCTTAACTTCCATCAATTTAAGATTCATTTGATTCCCAGGAGGGCACTTTTTAGGTCTCATCTTATCTGGCTATTTCTTCCTGGGAGTTGAGATGTATGAAAGAGGAGAGTGACAAAGCTGGCCTGAAGCTCAACATTCAAAAAACTAAGATCATGGCATCCAGTCCCATCACTTCATGGCAAATAGATCGGGAAACAATGGAAACAGTGACAGACATTATTTTCTTGGGCTCCCAAATCACTGTGGATGGTGACTGCAGCCATGAAATTATAAGACACTTGCTTCTTGGAAGAAAAGTTATGACCAACCTAGACAGCATATTAAAAAGCAGAGACATTACTTTGCCTACAAAGGTCTGTCTAGTCAAGGCTATGGTTTTTCCAGTAGTATGGATGGATGTGAGAGTTGGGCTATAAAGAAAGCTGAGCACAGAAGAATTGATGCTTTTGAACAGTTGGTGTTGGAGAAGACTCTTGAGAGTCCCTTGGACAGCAAGGAGATCCAACCAGTCAATCCTGAAGGAAATCGGTCCTGAATATTCATTGGAAGGACTGTGCTGAAGCTGAAACTCCAATACTTTGGACATCTGATGCGAAGAACTGACTCCATAGAAAAGACCCTGATGCTGGGAAAGACTGAAGGCAGGAGGAGAAGGGGACGACAGAGGATGAGATGGTTGGATGGCATCACCAACTTGATTGACTTGAGTTTGAGTAAGCTCCGGGAGTTGGTGATGGACAGCAAAGCCTGGAGTGCTGCAGACTGTGGGTCACAAAGAGTTGGAAATGATTGAGTGACTGAAATGAACTGAACTGATGCAGACAAAGACCCTTAGAAAAGCCCTCAACTGACAATAGGCATGTAAATACTCCAGCTCCCTCTCTCTCAGATGGGATGCCTCCGAGGTTCGTGTTCTCTGTGGTTTCTCAGCATCCCATAGTGAGAATATGCTGCAGTTGACCACAGTGGCAACCTGCTTGAAATGCACCCTCCCTGCCCCGTCTCATTCACTACTTCTCCCTCGACATTTCTTGGTCTCTCCTCCCAGGTAAACTACCTGAATTTGAATCCTTGTTTTAGGACTTGTCTCCATAAGAGCCCAAACTAAGATAGACATTGTATCGATCCTATTTCTTTAAAAAAAAAAAAATGCCATTGGAAATTCGATAAGGATCCCATTGAATCTATTGACATCTTTCAGTAGTATGAACAATATTAATTTTTCTAGCCATGCCCACAAGACATCTTTCCATTTATGTGTTTCTTCAAATTTCTTTCCTTAATGTCATATAGTTTTCAGTGCATAGAGCTTTCACTTCATGGTTAAATTTATTCCTAAATATTTTATTGTTTTTGATGTTACTGTTTTCTTTATTTCTTTTCTTTTTCAGGTAGTGGTTACTACATAGAAATGCAACTGATTTTTGAGCATCTTGGAATTTTACTGGTTTATTAACTCAAAAGTTTTTTGATGAAGTCTTTAGAATTTTCTATAAACAAGATTGTGTCATCAACAAATAGAAACAGTTTTAGCTCTTCTTTTCTAATTTGGATTACCTTTTTTTCTTTTTCTTGTTGTCATGGCTAGAACTTCTAGTACTGTTTCAAATAAAAGTGGAACCTTTTTCTTGTTCCTGATCTTAGTGGGAAGGCTTTCAGCTTTTCACTTTTGAGTATGATGTTAGCTCTGGGATTATCATATGTGGCCTTTTTATTATACTGAGAGTAGGATGGTGGTTGCCAGTGGCTGAGAAGTGGGGGAAATAGGAAGAGATTAGTCAAAGGGTACAAACTTGCAGTTATAAGATAAGTAAGTTCCAGGGATCCTTGGTGACCATATTTAACAATACTGTACTGTATTCTTTAAATTTGCTATTAGAATAGAGCTTTAATATTTCATAACAACAACAAACTGGTGACTATGTGAGTTAAAGGATGTGTTAACCTTATTGTAGTAAAGATTTCACAATACATACATGTATCACATCATCATATTGTATGCATGTGTGTGTGTGCTCAGTTGCTCAATCACGTCCAGCTCTTTGGAACCCCATGGACTGCAGCCTGCCAGGCTACTCTGGGCTTTTCCAGGCACGAATATTAGACTGGGTTGACATTTCCTACTCCAGGGTATCTTCCAGACCCAGGGATCGAACCCACATCTCTTGCATCTTCTGCACTGACAAGCAGATTCTTTACCACTGTGCCAATTGGGAAGCTCCCATTATGTTGTATGACTTAAACTTATACAATGTTATGTGCTAATTATATCTCAATAAAACTAGGGAGAAAAGAGATAGATATTGTGTGAGATGGTATGGTGAGGAGGAGGTAGTCATAGGCAGCTACCAATGAGAGAAAAAGAGATAAAAATTCTCCAGAGGAGTTGCAGAAACAGGGAATGGGAAAGGCCAATATTCATTCACAACTGCATTTCTGAGGGAAGCTATACATTTGATACTATATTTAAAATCAGATTATTTCAATCTTCTGAGGACTAAGAAGAGTAACAGTTTTTTAGCACAATGTTCTTTTCTCTAGTTTTCTAATGTCTACATTTAATATTCATGTCCAGGAGCCAGAGACCCTAGTGTCCTTGGATTGATCAATTTCCTTGACTTCTTTTCTCATTAGACTGACATTTAATGCTTTCCCTCCGCCATTCAACTTCAGTTTGATTTATCAACTCTGGAAGGCTTTCAGAAACTTGAAATAAATTCTGAGTGCATACCATATAACTAACTTTTTATTATGGGAAAATAAAAAAATACATTTTTTTCATTTATAACAAGATTAATCCCAGGAGTCAATGTCAGTAGAATATGTGTGTGAAGAGATTTTCCAGTGAAGGAAGTAGCTTTTTTGGGCTAGCATTCTTCCCTGATTCACTGGTAGTTGGTGGCATGTTTTTTAAAAAAATGGCTGAGTGGACAAGCCACTGGACATGCACACACAGACAAATACTTTTTCCCTCTAAGTTCATTTGTCATTATGTAGATGATAAGTTTGACTACTCTAATAAATATTTGTTCTATAGAAATTATAAACTTCTTTAGGATGGGAAGCAATTCTTCCCTTTTGAATTATGCCTGAACACCTAAGGTCTAAAACAGTGTACATAGAAGGTACTCAGGAAATGTTTGTCGAATTGAACAAAGAGAACAGAAATCAAATTGAGAGTGGTCTGTTTGTGACAAGTATTTGCACAGCCTTATAGATATTCTTTTTTTTCTTGGTGAGTTATAGCAAATATTTGATCTTGTTTGTATCACAGGGTTGAAATGTGATTGTTCATAATTTGTGATAAGAGCCTAAAATCCCTGACATTCAACTAGTCCTGCAATTCTTTCTACTGATAGAATAAAAATAGTAACTGCTATTACTGCTATCCCTTGTTCTGATACCTATACTGGAGTTCTCCAAACATTCTCACTAAACTTTTGTTTCCTGTCTTGCTTCCACCTTTGTTCACAGTAGATACTAATGATGCTATGCTGACTTTTTGCCCCATCCATTGTACTCTTGGGCTTCCCAGGTGGCGCTGGTGGTAAAGAACCCACCTGCCCACGCAGGAGACGTGAGATGCAGGTTCGATCCCTAGGTCTGGAAGATCCCCTGGAGAAAGCACGGCAACCCACTCCAGTATTCTTGCCTGGAGAATCCCACGGACAGAGGAGCCTGGCGAGCTATGGTCCTTAGGGTCACAAAGAGTTGGACACGGCTGAAACGACTTAGCATACATGCATGCCTGCCTGATGCTTTCATTAAGCTTCTTGACTGTGGGTTTCATTGTCCTCTAATTAAATGAATGGAGCCTGGTACTCACTGAAAATACACAGCAAGTTTTGGCCCTTACCTGTTAATAGATTCTAAGATCTCTATTGCTGCCTTGTGTTCAAAATCCAGATTCTTCATTTCGTCTTGGTTCGTTCAGACAGATGCTTTATATATATATATATGTATATATATATGATAAATATATATATGATATATATGATAAATATATATATATATTTATCAGGCTGTGCAGAGGAAAAGAAAAGAATTTGAGAAAGTGACTAAGGAGAGGAGGAAGGTTAATACCTGTGATTCAATTTAGCTGGACTGCTTTATTTGTGCTTTGATCTTTTCCTATCTAAAAACAATGGCATTTTTGATACTCTGCTCCAAGCAACCTCCCCAAGGCAAGTGCAGATGTGTTGAGCCATTTGGCAGCCGTGTGGACCGACTCAGAGATCCTCTCTTCTCCCTAATGAAGTCATCTCCTCTCGGCAGCCCAGCCTTTCCCATCACTCCATGTTGGAACTTGGCCTTGGCTTGCATAGTTCCTTCATGATGTAGATGGTCTCCTACTTCAGTTCTGGAGAAATCTACCCAACCATGAACAGGACGTTTACAGGAAAGAAAGAAAAAAAAGAACTCTTTTATTGAAAGAAATATTTTACTGTAACATTTTGATTTGGAGGTTGGGGAGCAAAGGCTTGGTATCCGATTTCTGGGGAAAATCACATTTTTCATGGCTTTCTAAGGATATTTGTCTGTATTTAATTTCTCTGAGTAATTTATATACCTCAGGCTAAAGTGTAATGAGATTGTCACCATCACTTTGCCTTTCGTAGGATTTCTTTTATTTTTTAAAGAAAGTGACAAAGACTGTATATTCTGCATTTCCTAGAAACCAAAGATTTGAAATGTTGGATAAAATGTCTATCCCTAATCTGTAGAGTTATTTTTGTTTTGAGAAAGCATTCTTAGAGGGTTGACTCCCTTTTTCTAGGGTCTTTGAAGTTCGTTAAAGGTGCATTTTTAATCTTTCACATTCTTTCACCATCCAGAAAGGATATTTGCTTAATTGTGCCTAGAATCTGCCAGATCAGGGATGTGAAATATGAACTGTTTTCTGAATGTGGATGGGACTGGAACCTTGTCATTCCTAGTGCAGCCACAGATAATATGATGTCTAAGAACACTCCACCTGATCAATAAAAAAGGAGAAGACTGAAATGTGATCCCAAAGGACCTCAGAAGGAGGTTTAGATAAAGATAATGAAATTCCCTGGAGACCCACCTGACATCTACACCTTTCTTCTCTAAGTCATTGGCTGGCTGCCCCTGACCTCAGCCAAGTTCCTAAAGACAAGATCAAGGCAATGAAGCAAGGCATGTAGCTTCTGGCTTCTGGTTTCTTGCAGACACCAACCCTGGAAATGAAGAATTTGTTTTATCTATGTCTGGGACCACAGAGTTTACACACAGAACATCCCCAGGACCAGAACATGATTTGAAGGGCGAAGCTCAGAATGATATTTTAATTGCTATTTGATTCAGACAAGTATATTGGGCAAATACAGTTGTAGTTATGCATGCCTGCTTGCTAAGTCACTTTAGTCATGTCCTACTCTTTGCAACCCTATGGACCATAGCCCATAGGGCTCCTCTGTCCCTGGGATTCTCTAGGCAAGAACACTGGAGTGGGTTGCCTTGCCCTCCTCCAGGGCATCTTCCTGATCTAGGGATGGAACCCACTCTCATGTCTCCTGCAGTAGCAGGTGGGTTCTTTACCACTAGCGTCAGTTTTAGTTATAAAAGCTGCAAATATATATTTTCTCATTGAATAACTTTGGTAGAGAAGGAGAGGGAAAGGAAGGAAGGAGGGAAAGAAGGAAGGGGGAAAGAGAGATAAAGTCCTCAAGGACAGTTACAGTCGCAAAGAAATAATAGAGCTGTAGACTCTGATGAATGTACCCGGTATGCTTTCCTTTTTATTCCTTCTCTATTATAAATAGCCAGAGGGGAAAATCTGCCTTAGAAAAAGAGAGCAGATATTCAAGGGTGTCATTTCATTCTGGTTATTTGACAGCCTGAAGAGTGTTTAATTTTCTAAATAATAATGTTACATGCCAAAGTAAAGAAAAGGCGTGCAGTATAAAGCTTTCTAATGTTGTCCATGTTCTGACTAGTTATGTCTGCCTGAGAAAGTGCCTTTCCCTGTAGAACTGCTCGATCAAGAGTTGTAATGTCTGTGGACATAACAAGGAACTGTAAATGTTGGAAGGCTGAAGAAACACATTTGGCAAGATAAAGGAAATTATCTCAGGATGTAAGGAGTAGCTGACCCATAATTATAATCATGTTCCATCATGTACAGATGGTATTATTTATAGTGAATGTTAACCAGTAACATTTGCTTGAAAATGGATATTAATCTGCTATTAGCTGCTTGCTGCTGCTCCAGGTCTCCTTTGTAGAAAAGTTTTACTTAACTGAATTATGAAGGGAGAGCAGGATAATGGAGCGATAATAAGCTTTTCAGATTGGCAGATCTACCACTTAGAAAGTGGCCTTGGGTAGGGCATTAAACTCTTCGGAACCCAACTAGGTTCACTCAAATTTAAAAATGAGATGAATAATACATGCTTTGAAGTGTTTCAGAGAAAGATCTAGCCTGATGCTTAGGATATAAACTTCAATAAAGACTGTTTTATTTCATTTTTCTCTCTTTCTGAGTAAAGTCTTTACGTAGCATAAAGTTGCTATGAGGAGCACTGAAAAGATCACTGGATCAGAAGTCAAGAGTTGTGTGCTGGTAACAGCTCTGCTATTAATCATGTGACTTTAGAAAAAGTCACTTTCTGGGCCTTAGGTTGCTTATCTGTTAAATGTAAAGATTAAAATCCGTTTCTGTTCTATGACTCTCTTATTCTAAATATGTTTCAATGGACAGGAATTTCAACATTGGGAATGGTTGTCTAATAACTGTGTGTGTATGTGTGCTCAGTTGCGTCAGATTCTTTGCGGCCCCATGGACTGTAGCCTGCCAGGCTCCTCTGTGGAATTTTCCAGGCAAGAATACTGGAGTGGGTTGCCATTATCTTCCCGACCCAAGGATAGAACCTGAATCTCTTGCATCTCCTGCACTGGCAGGCAGATTTCTTACCACTAGCACCACCTGGGAACTCCCTACAATAACTGTACTAAGAATAAATAAATCATTGTGAAAACAAATATGTTGATTTCCAAAGCCTATAATTAATAGTTATATCATTCACAGTATTGAACTGATAGATAGATCAATCAATCAATCACATTTTGAGGACTGAAATTCTCCTGACCAATCTTCTACTTGTTTATTAATTAAAATCTATGATCCTGGAGACCACATACAAATTGCAAAAGAAATATTACAACAAGAGTCTAGGCTTCTACAAGTTTTAAAGTATGAACTTAAGTTAACTTACTCAAAGAAATTCAGTGTGAAAACGGACTTTGTCCTTTAATCATCACTGTTATGAGATGTTGAGTTTGATATAATTTTAATAGGGATTTCTTCAGTGAGAAAAATTATCTCATTTTCCATATTTGGAATACTTCTATTTTTGTGTAGAAAGAAAAGTGTGCTATCCACTCCAGTATCCTCCGTGTTAAACTGATAGGCACCTCGGATTTACTTTGTTCTCATTGTATAAACTCATACTTGACTTCAAAGAAAAGGGAAATACAAAGTCCTTCTTTTCTAAGGGGCAGAAATCCTTTGTGTCAACTGGTTGACCCTTGCTGTCAGGTCCTCTTGGAAGGCTTTTGTAGCAGGAGGCAGGGGACTCTTCCATGTGTTGATATTGTTTACGTAGTCCAGTGGACCTGGCTGAGAATAAAAATCACATAAACTCAAGAAAGATTATGGTCCCATTTCCTGACCACAGGGGAGGTGATTGATATATCCAAGGAATCTCGGCTGCTCAGGGAAATTATTAAATATTCTGCCACGAGGGACACTTGGAAAGACTGAGGGAAAGAAAGAAGGAAGAAAGCCGAATATAGCCTTCTGGAGGTTTGTGGCAGGGGAAGAGGATGTGTTTGAGTTTGACAAGGGATTTGCCTCGGGGAATTTCCTGTCCAGCCCCGTTATTAGCAGGGTCTTTGTAGATTGCTCAATGACCCCGGGCTCCCCATTGGGTAGCTCCAGGGGAAGGCAGTGGGGGATTCTTATACTTCCTCTCTAGGTCTCAGAAGGGTCCCCTTGTCTCAGTGTCTCTTTCAGGTTGGCAGAAGCCAGGACTCTGACCCTTGCCTCAAATGGGACAGGCAGGCTCGGTGGCCGCGTAAACACGCTGTAACCAAGTTCTGGGCTAATTTTTACAGAGTTTCGTTTGCTCCCCAGAAAAACCGACGGTACTCAACGGTCTCCTGCGGGCCTGCCCCACAAGAGCCTGGGGGCTCCTTTGCCCGAAGCCAGCACTGGCAGCGCGGGGGGCGGGGTAGAGGGGGTGGGGAAGGGTGGGAGGGCAGCAGTTTCCTCGCGCACTGCGCGATGTTCCTTAGTGAGCCGCTGAATGGGGAGCGCGGCTGTCCCCAAGCCGATTGGTACTTGCTTGTCAGGAAGAAACGCCGAGAGGTGGGAGTGCCTGGGGAGGGAGGCAGGCGGTCCCTACCGCAAGCGCGGGGAGCTGCCTTTCCGCCCCTCTGCCTGCCTTCCCAGCCTGGGCTTTGAGGAGTGGCTGAAGCTGCGGAGCGCTTGAGGAGCCTGTGAATGAACCCTCCTCCTCCTCCTCCTCCTCCTCCTCCTCCTCCTCCTCCTCCTCCTCCTCCTCGCCGAGTCTCCTCCTCGGCGCTGACGGTACAGTGATATAATGATGATGGGTGTCACAACCCGCATTTGAACTTGCAGGCGAGCTGCCCCGAGCCTTTCTGAGGAGGAACTCCAGTCGGGAGGGCGCAACAGCCGCGAACCTTCTTAGGTGCTGCGGTCAGGCGTGGGGACGGGGATCTGCGGCCAGCCCCGCATCCTCCAGCACCATCCCGCACGCTTCCCCGGGACACCGCGCTTCCTATGTAACCCGCCCCGGCAACGCCGAGCCCAATCGCGCAGCGCTGAGGTGAATTTTCCCCCCAAACTGCAATAAGCCGCCTTTCAAGGTAATCACGTTTCTTTTGTTTCCCCTTTAAAAAAAAAAAAAAAGAAAGAAAAGAAAAAGAAAAACTTATAGGAAAAAAAAATCTAGTTTAGAAAAAAAGTAGATTGTGATTGGTAGAAGGCTTTAATTAAGGCAAAGAGAACTATCTTTGAGAAGTTAAGAAAATATAGGCACTGTAAAAAATGCAGGTAACTTTCAGAAGGATGTTTGGAGAGAGGACTACGGAGGGACCTTGGTGCTGAAAAAGATCCAGACAAAAGAAGCCTGGGGTGGGGTGGGGGTAGACAGACTAATGGAATTGGGGGAAGGGAGGGAAGGAAATGCGGAGACCCCCTAGAAGCGTCGAGGGGTCTGGAGCTGGAGAGGACGGAGGGACCCTGGCACCTTGATCTT
Organism: Ovis aries; assembly: GCF_016772045.2. Taxonomy (NCBI): domain Eukaryota; kingdom Metazoa; phylum Chordata; class Mammalia; order Artiodactyla; family Bovidae; genus Ovis; species Ovis aries. The sequence goes on from NC_056058.1 coordinate 80,903,005, forward strand.
TTTGTTGTCGTTAACCTGCTCGAGGCAAAAGTTTGAATGGGGACTCCCGAGACTTGCCCACACGCAAATCCCCGAAGCAGCCTTGGTGCAGGCCACCTGGTTCCTGGCCCCTGGTGTGTGGTCAGTGCCCGGCGTTCCTGGAAAGCCGCTCTCGGGCAGCTCCTGACAAGGCGATCCGGGTTCTGAGCGGACGTGACCCCCTCATCCCGCGGGCTGTATGGGAGGTGGTCCGGTCGGGGGGAGGTGCAGGGTTCCCGGTCCGCTTCTCTGGCGACTTGAGGGCTGTCACGGCTCTCTCCGGTGCCCCTGGGTTCTTTTGTCCAGCGCGCCGTGCTCCGGAGCCGGCCAGGAGGGAGCAGGGGATGGGGGTGGGGTGTTTGGAGCGCCGCGGAGGTCTGCTCCGCGCCAGGGCGGGAAAAGCTTGCTCCGAACCAGTAGAGATGTGCAAGAATTTTAGCTCATTCTGAGAAGCGAGGTAGAGGCTTTTGCTTCCATCTTAACCAGCAAGCCAGCGCTTAGGGCGCTTTTCAGACAAAGGTGGCGTGGGGACCCGAATCTGGGGCCTCTAGGATCAGCCCTCTTCGCCCAGACTCCTGTAGCCCTCCTTTTCCTTCCATTTCCCCACCCCTTTCGCCGCTCGCGGCCCTAGTTGAGCAACTTCACTGGCGAGTCTTGCGGCGGCAGAGAGCGAGTGTCGGCAGCTCCGGGGGACGCCCTGGGCTGGAGCGCCCCACCGCCCTGCGGAGGCGTGGGCGCCGCCGGGCAGTATCCCTGGTGCGTGCGGGTTGGGGGGCATCAGGGTTGTCTAGGCTCACTGTCTGTGTCACTGGGCGTGGAGCGATCCCTGTGTTAGGCAGCGGAGAGCGAGGTAGAAAACTAGTGTCATCGCTTAAACTATGTGCTCTGGGATCCAGCTGCGCCCTAAGAAGTCCCGCAAGTTCCCCGGAGATGCTACGGGAGGGAGGAAACATTTACACCGCGCCTGGAGAGCTGTCCCGCTGTGCGCACACCCACAGGCGGAAAGACAGTCTGGCTCTCTGTCCGCTTTCTCATCTTTGTCTCTACCTTTCTGTCTCCATCTTCTCTGTTTCCCTTCCCCTCTCCCAGCCTCTGCTCCGTCTCTTTCGCTCCTGTGTCCCCTCCCCCACCGCTGACAAATGAATGGCTAGTGTGAAATCCCTGCCTCCTCTGTCCGCCGAGGCAGGCAAGAAGGGAGGAGCGAGGGAGGCGGTGCGCTCCTTCGGATCGGCCCCCAGTTGGAGAGCTTCGAGCTTGCAGAACCCAGATGTCTAGGAATAGGGAGTTTTGTGACGGGTGTGGGCGCCCCCTGATGGAGAAATCCAGTACAGGTGGAGAAAAATGAGCTCACCCTACCCACTTCCCCCCGCCCCAAAACCAAACGAGCCTCTTTCACAGCCCTGCATTAAACGATGGAGGGCCATAGCTTCCCGTTTAGTTTTCTACTTCGGAATCTGCGAAGTAAACCTAAGTGTTGGCAGGCCCAGGAAGGAGACGTCTTTGCCAAGGGCTGAAGCGCCTTCTCTTCAAGTCCGCTGGGGTGTGCGCGGCGCTCCCGGGGCAAGCCTGCAGTTTGGTAGGCTAACACACGTGGCCAGGTTTCAGAGGGCTTGGTACTCTTATCTTGGGCGTCCCTTTAAGAAAGATCATACAGATCTTTGGGAGATTTTACTAAGGCTCATGACCACTCGAAATCGATGCTAGGGCCCCTCCCAGACTATTGCCTCCAACATTTAAACTTTCTCAATTTCACAACACTCGTCGAAGACGGAAATTTGGGAGGAGGGCTCCGGGTGGAAAACGGAGAGAAGGAAAGGGCAGGAGCAATAGGGAGAAAGGGAAGAAGAAAGGATGGGGCACATACACGCAAACAGCCAGGAGCGGACCGGCTGGGTTCGTTTCAAGGTTTTGGACTGAATTTCACGTCTCGTTTTAAGCCATTGTTTTAATCCCCAGAGCGGTAACAAATCCTACTGAAGCGGCGTGCTGGGGTTAGCGGGGGTAGGGGGGAGAGGCGGAGGAACTAGGCTTAGAGAGTGGGTGCTGGGGGTTTCTTTCCATACCCCTGTCCCCTCGTAAAGGAACCGCATGGAGCACTTCCCGCAGCGCCGGGGTTCACCAGCCGCCGCCACGTGGGCTGGGGCTTCAGCTCCCGGCCCGAAACGGGTGTGACTTCTTGGGCTCGGAGACAGCAGCACTGCTGGACCGGCAGTTGTTCAGAGCCGCGGCTGGCTGGGCGCCTCCTGGGTCTCCGCCCAGAGGCCGATGGGGGCGTGGCTTTGGTCCTTCCTCGGGATCGGGGCGGGGCGGGGAGAGCCCGGCGGCGGCGCATCCCTTGTAAAGGGCTGGTGGAGACTGCTGGAGCGGATCTGACTTCTATCCAGAGGGCGCTAAACACTTTTATTAAATAAGACCTTTTGATTTTTTTCCCCCCTCTTGCTTCTTGGGAGTGGGATGGAGTAGTTTTTGCCTGGCGACAGGAAAGAAGTAAAGATTTACTCCAAGCAAACAGTTTTGGAAGAAATTTGAGATGTTTATCCTATGATCTCTATATTGACTTCTTAAAGATCGTTTTTTAGTCAATTACAAGATATTCACGTTCCAGATGTCATGAAGAGTTCGTCTAGCACGACAAGCAATTGCCATTGACAGGATTGATAGATTCCATGAACACAAACCTTAGGGGCTGTGGGTGTAACCCTGATCCCTTTGCAGCAAGCAGGAGCTTTTAGCTCCCGCCCGGCCCATAGTTGGAGCTCAGCTCATATTTATGAAATGAGCGAAAGACTGCGGAATGTGGCGCAGAGTAGACGCTGCCACTTAGAGCTGCATTTTAGACTTGCCTACTTCTTGGGTTTATCTTGGAAGAACAGGGTTTTAACGATCTAGTGTGTTAGTCACTCAGTTGTGTCCGACCTTTTGCGACCCTCGTGGACTGTAGTTCACCAGGCTCCTCTGTCCGTGGAATTCTCCAGGCAAGGATACTGGAGTGGGTAACCATTTCCTTCTCCAGGGATTGAACCTGGGTCTCCTGCACCGCAGGCAGATCTAGCCCGTGTTCTGACATCTAACTGATACACTTGCCGTTCCGTTTTGACTCCTTCTAAAAGCTGTGACCTAAATTCTTTTAAGCATAGTTGGCAATTTTGCCAAACTTACAGTGAAAATATTCCTTTAAAGACTTAAAATAGGATGTTGTGAGATTAACATAAAAATAGGAAGGCATCAATGGAAGCAACTAGTCTTTGAGATGAAATTTGTTCCAATTGGGGGAATATGTAACTTGGAATGTGAGAACATACCAAGCAGAAGGTCCCAGACTGAGCTTCTGGTTCTGGTGCTATGTTTAAAAAAAAAAAAGGAAGATTTTATGATTGTATGTCCCAGCTAATACGGCAAAGGCTTCCATGGATTCCAAAGTAGTTGAGCAATTGCTTCCTCCAGCAGGAAGTCCACGATCCTTAATCTTGTGGGTTCTGGGAAAAGGGATGAGAGTCAAGACAATTGCTAAAGATTTGTGTACGAATTCAAAGTTTTATTTTGTTTTTCTTGGTAAGTAAAATACAGAAATTTAAAGTTAGCCCTAAATAGTATTTCCTACTTTTAAAGTTTAAAAAGAATTTTAACTTTAGTTCAAATTTAAAGTTTTAAAAGAATCCCCCTGGATTTATATATGTTTACAGACATAAATTTCTGTTTCTTCTTTTTCTCTGTGCCTACAAACTGGAAGGAAATACCTTTGATATCCTAGGATACCTATATCTGCATATACCCTTGTAAGTTGTTTGGAAAAGACCTAAAAAGTTAATTTAAGGCTGAATATGATTAATGTTACAGATATACTCATTGTTCTTTCTTTCCTCACATTATTATGCTTAAGTACTTTGTGGTTAATGATTGGTCAGTAATTGAACATCAGAGCACAAAGATCAACCAACACTGTCACCCAAGAACGGTATAACTAAACTTTCCTTACCTGGGGGGGTTTAAATATTTTTGTTAACTTTATTCATGGACAAACATCACTAGATACTGTATTTAAAATGGGATATTTCCCTGTGACTGAACAGAACTTTTCCAGACATAGGGTTCTTTTTGGGAAAAGAATGAATAACTGCAGTAGGCTATTATTCCACCACCCACCTAGAGAAACCAGTTAGGAGTCATAAACACTCATTGTTGGGGGTAACTGGCTCCGGGATGAGAAAACATGTTGACTATTGCATAGATCTGTACTTTATCAGAAAATACAAGGTCTGTACTCTGTCTGATTTGGAATCAGAACAAGGAGAAGTAGAGATAAATGTCTTGACCAAGCTCCGCTTCAGTTAGTGAATGTTTGCCAGCTTCCTCTGGTAGCCTATATGTGGTTAATTACATATATGTGCATTTATACATTTATATTACATATATGTTCTCCAGGGTTTTTTGACAGCTGTGTTTCTATCACTGAATGTGCCAAGGGTAGTTCCATTTCAGTGGTCAGTGCAAAGCATCTTTATGTGATGAGTTGGTTTCCCTGAAATTCTGCTGGCTAGATTGATCATCTTTAAAAGGGTGTAAATTAGGTGAGCTACATTTAAATTTATCTTTTTTCTGTATCTATATACATCCTACTTCATTCTTCTAAGAATTTTAAGAGGTGTTTACATCTATAAATTTATGATTGCATAGTTTATAATAAACTATGTAAACATATAAAATATATGTTATCTTTTTATTATTAAATTACTGAGTTGGTATTTATTACATGTGGTATAGTAGAATGAATACTAGGCTTAGAATCAGAAAGCTTGAGTTGCAATTCCTAGTTGAGAAAACCAAGTTAACACACAACTTTTGGGCATTTGATGTCAAAATCTATTAAATGGATATACATTTATAAACATCAAAAGCATAAGTACCTGTGAAAGGGCTCTCATAAATAACTCCACAAATAAATAGTGTTAAGATATATATCCCTGGGGCTCATCTTGATCTAATTCTGTAATCTTAACAGCATTACCCAAATCATGTATTTCCTACTAAACCTGTAAAATGAGTTAGAGAGGGACATACTGTTGTCAGAATTGTCTAGTTTCGCACTTGTATGTGGAATCTAAAAAAATCAATACAAATGAACTTATTTATAAAACAGAAAAAGGCTCACAGACATAAAAAACAAATTAGGTTTACCAAGGTGGAAACAGGGGAAGGGATAAATTAGGAGTTTGGGAGTAACAGTACAATATATAAAATAGATGAACAAAGACCTAGGGTATAGCACAGGCAACTGTAAGATATTAAATATCTTGTAATAACCTATAATGGAAAAGAATCTGATAAAAGGTTATGTATATAACTGCATTTATATGTGTATATATAATGTATATATGTATATATACATATATATATGTTTTATATGTATATTTATAACTGAATCACTTTGCCACACAGCTGAAAATGACGCAACATTGTAAAGCAAGTATACTTCAATTAAAACAAAAATTGTCTAGTTTCATTGACTAGAAGACAAAGTCCATAAACAGACTCAAATAAACATGGAAATTCAGTGGAAATGAAAAATTATTCAGTAAATGACTTGGGCACAACTGATTGGCCCACTCAAAATACAAATCAATCTTTACCTCATTTATCCCAGAATAAAATTAAGATGGATCTAATATGAAATGTTGGGAGTAAAATAACCTTTTAAAAAATAACTAGAGGATATTATAAAATGTTTAGAATAATAAGCTAGGAGAAAGGAAACCCCTGATAAAGAAAGGTATAACCCAAAAGCTATACTAGAAAAGATTGATAAATCTGACTAAATAACAATTAAATTATTTACACAAAACACATAACACATCTAGAAAATGTCAGCATATTTTGATATGCCAGGAACTTTTACAAAAGAATAGACCACAGCCCATCAAAAAGAAAAATTGGCAAATGTTTTGTGTGTAGGCTGCTGGCAGAAAGAGAACAATAAATGTTTTAAAAATCATATGAAAAATTGCTTAGTCTCATTCATAATTAAAAAAATAATAATGTTTATTCTGTGCCATTTTCATCAATCAGCTATAAAGATAAAGTTTAGTAAAAGTTTGTGTTGGTCAAGTTGTGGGGAAACTGGATCTCTTATATATGTAAGTAGGTTCATCTTCTTTAGAAAGTGATTTGGTAATAGCTATAATTTTTTTTAATGCACATACATTTTGACCCAGCAATTCCACTTCTAGGTATTGTCATATAGATATTGGTAGAAATGTCACCCAAGGCCAATGGACAAGAATGCCCTTTTGCAGCATTGTTTCTCATTGCAAAAATCTGGAGACACCTTAAAGGCTCATCACAGGAACTGTATAATAAAAGATGATATGTTCATGTAGGAGAAAATTATGCAGCTGTTAAAAGTAACACAGACAAACTGTATTAGCTGATTCAGAACATTCTCAGAGATAAACTGTATTTTAACTGAAGAAAGTAATTGCCAAATAGTGTATAATGTGCACATAATTGGCTTCCCAGGTGGCTTCCCAGTGGGTAAAGAATCCCCCTGCAATGCAAGAGCTGCAGCAAATGTGGGTTCAATCCCTGACTTGGGAAAATCCCCTGGAGAAGGCCATGGCAACCCACTCCAGTATTCTTGCTTGGAGAATCCCATGAACAGAGGAGCCTGGCAGGCTACAGTCCATAGGGTTACAAAGAGTTGGACATGATTGAAGTGGCTGAACACGCATGCATGCATGCACATAAGGGCATATTCATTCATTCAAACAATATTTACTGGGTGTCCTGGGCATTGTGGATACAGCAATGAATAAAACATCAAAGACTGCCTTCCTGGAGCTTATATTATGGAAGGCAGAGAAGGGCAGTTGCCAAATACACATATACGATGGTGAGGTGTGCTATGATGAAAACAGAACTTGAGAAAGGGAATGAAGAGTGCAGTGCATTTTACATCAAGGAGGGCACAGGCAGTGAACACAGCAATACTAAGGAGCAGTGACATGAAAAAACAGCCAAGTCCAGGTGCAGGAATCTATACCTGTGTTTGTGGTAAATTCACATGGTGCTATTATTCATGGAAAGCAAATTCATGACACTGTATGCTTAAACCATGATATCTCTCTCTGCATTATAGCGATCCTCCTTTGTGTAAGCACCACATGGCAACATGATAGGCAATGCTCTTTGCATGCACTTTGTGGCTGAGGTATTCTGAACAATTGGTTGTCTAGGGTAACTAATTCGAGAACTGGAAGACAAACCACTGTGTCTGCATCCTTAAGTCACCCTTTGCTCAGTGGAGCTTCCCCAAGATCAAGGGAGAATACTAAATATCTGTTTACTAAAACCTTGGCTCTCTCTTTCGCTGAGGCAGCCTACCCCTGGCATGACCCTTATCCCCTTTGCAGACTTTTCTCATGGATAGGAATCCTGTTGACCTTGTCTCTCATGTCTCCTAGGCAATTAAACAGCCTCAGTCAGCTGTGACTTGATTGTTCAATGACTTTTTCCTCTTCTCATTGACTTCACTGGAATAGAAGACTAAATATAGGCACCAGCTCTCATATCTCCCAGGTCTTTCTATGCAGTCAGACTTGTTATCACTAACAGATAATGCTTACAAGACCCACACAGAAGAGCAGAAGAATAAAAAATGGGGGTTAGAGTGGTGCTAAAAACAAAGAAGCTTCAGAAAGTTTCTCATTTTGTAAAATCAAAGAAGGCAAATGGTGTGCTTAAACAACCATGAGCATGAACACAGACTTATGGAAATTAGAGAAACGGAATGATGTCTGTGGCCTGTAAGGAAGAGGCAGTGGAAATATAGTTCTGAGATCAGAAGTTTGGGAATTTGAGTTGCAAACTCTGGTGACTACAGGGAATAGGCATGGAGTAGAAATGGATGAGAGGCCAACTGGGGCATTGATAATCTTGAGCTCACAGAGCCAAGGCCAGGGCCTGCTGCTTGCTTAGTGCTAATGATTGGCCAGCTAGAATATGGACCTCTAATTGTTAGGTCTGATTTTCCAAAAGAAGTCAGAGATCGGGGGCTTAGTGTGAACACTCCAGTTTTTAAATGTTGGCAACTTAATTTATGCAAATGGATTTAAAATATGACTGATCTCTTCCTCGCACTTTTAATGCACCAACCTCCTTCCCTAACCTTGCCTTACTGGCAGTCTTACTTGGGCAAGTGATGAGTATACTTGTTAAACAGATGAAGAACTACTTCCTCCTCTCCATCAAAAACAAAAACAAAAACACACTTTTGTAAGGATGGAGTATCCTTATAAAAAAGTTAGACTTTTAAGTATCTGCTTTGGGTGGAAAATTGCAATGCAGAAGACCAGTTCTCGGTCAGGATTGCATCTTCTCCATTGATTTTGTTACAAGATTTTGACTTTCCAGATATTGCAAACATCAGATATTATTGAGTCACAGCCAATGTTAACTGTATTTCATGTGTTAATTAGCCCACTCACCCATGTCTAAAGAGATTGTTGATGCTTCTCTTCAGAGTGTATTTCTGAATAGGAACTGAGGGCGTGTTGGTCACGCATTTGGTCAGCAAACCTCCCTCAAAGCAACTACTCCGAAGCCGGCACTGTGGAAATATTGTGGTAATTAGTAAGTTGAATATGACACAGATCCTGCTTTTCAGAAAGCTACTGTTCTACACAGGAGATAAAACATATTTCTAAGTAATGATTCAAAGGACATAATGATAAATTATAGGACAATTTACTGTGAGCATGAAGGTGTACAAAGTTTTAGTAATAACCCAGGTTATAATTTTCAAATCCAAGGGCTTTAAATATTCTTTTTACTACTAGTGATATGAAACCAGGAAGTTCTCACTGATAGAAAGCTTGGATTAGAAATTTTAATAATAAATACTGAGCTCCAAAATCACTGCAGATGGTGACTGCAGCCATGAAATTAAAAGACGCTTACTCCTTGGAAGAAAAGTTATGACCAACCTAGATAGTATATTCAAAAGCAGAGACATTACTTTGCCGACTAAGGTCCGTCTAGTCAAGGCTATGGTTTTTCCACTGGTCAGGTATGGATATGAGAGTTGGACTGTGAAGAAGGCTGAGCACCGAGGAATTGATGCTTTTGAACTGTGGTGTTGGAGAAGACTCTTGAGAGTCCCTTGGACTGCAAGGAGATCCAACCAGTCCATTCTGAAGGAGATCAACCCTGGGATTTCTTTGGAAGGAATGATACTGAAGCTGAAGCTCCAGTACTTTGGATACCTCATGCGAAGAGTTGACTCATTGGAAAAGACTCTGATGCTGGGAGGGATTCGGGGCAGGAGGAGAAGGGGATGACCGAGGATGAGATGGCTGGATGGCATCATGGACTCGATGGACGTGAGTCTGAGTGAACTCCGGGAGGTGGTGATAGACAGGGAGGCCTGGCATGCTGCGATTCATGGGGTCACAAAGAGTCAGACACGACTGAGCGACTGAACTGAACTGAACTGAATATACTGTGTATCAACAAGCTATATTTTATATGTATTGTTTTATCAATTCTCATTGTACTGTTTAGTAACTTACCCCAAATCTCAGAGTATAAGCAGAAAATTCAGAACTCAAATTCAGGGCTCTTTGACGATGGAGCCCAGACTTTTAACATTAAGCTTATAAATGTTTTCTGAAAAAAAGAAAAACAATTTGAGAAAAAATTTTTCTTGAAGGAGAATAATAAATTATTGTTTGTAAGCACAATTAAAGAAAAGTTTCTTATTTGGATTCAATACTCATGGAGTACATTGTCTTTATAGTGTTGTATGATACAATCTAAAGTTTCATTTTGTTGGAAGCTTTAGGGTATGTGAAATTGACATCTTATTTTTTTTCCCTGAAATATTGTTATAGTAATGAGATATAGGCATATACTTCCTGCTTGCTGTGGTATCTTGTAAAAAAAATCCAGAAAAGTAGAAACTTAATTCCCAGTTTGTGTGTAACAACATTTATTAACATATCTCAGTGATTATATGGTAAATAATAAGCTTAATTATCAAGGTTAATTTAGGATTATCAACTATATACTTTTCATTGTGACTTGTCCTATGGTTCATTGATGGAAAATATGAGATGTATAATGTGTTAGATTAAAACTGGTCTTCAGGAAGTATCTAGAATTTTATAATTTTCTCTTAGAAAGATTCTAACACTTATTTCAAGCTATATAAAATAAAGCAATTAAATGAAGAAGAATATGAAGGGAAGAGGAATAGCTGATGTCAATTGTTAAATTGAGTTTGAACCTAGATTGGACTTGGATTCTTACAAGATTTTAATCTAGGTTTTATAAATAATACAGAATTTAGATAGTTTCTGAGAAAGTTATAGGGCACCAACTCAAATATGTGTCAGTTAAGATGCCTTTCAGTGACATTGGCTAACAAAAAGCCCTGACTTTATTGGGTTTAAATAACCAAGGAATTTATTATCTAATAAAAGAAAGTTCAAGGGTATGGCTAGCTGTTGGTCTAATGCCTGAGCACTTCAGCACTGCCTCTCCTGATTGTTTCTCAGCTTCATCCCAGAGGGTATCTTATATACTCATGGATGCAACATGGATACAACAGTTTCACAAACTATATTCAATCTTGATAAAGTCCAATGAAGGAAAGCAACCATCATTTCCCGTTTTCTCTTCTTAAAATGAATATACTTTCCCAGAAGCAACTACTCCATTCAAGATTTTCTCACATCTCTTTGGCCAAAATTGCATCATATGATCGTTCCAAAACCAGTCATTGGCAAAAGAAATAGGACCCGTGTAATTGGCTTGGAAGGAAAGTTATGACCAACCTAGACAGCATATTAAAAAGCAGAGACATTACTTTGCCAACAAAGGTCCATCTAGTCAAGGCTATGGTTCTTCCAGTGGTCAGGTATGGATGTGAGAGTTGGACTGTGAAGAAGGCTGAGCACCGAAGAATTGCTGCTTTTGAACTGTGGTGTTGGAGAAGACTCTTGAGAGTCCCTTGGACTGCAAGGAGATCCAACCAGTCCATCCTAATGGAGATCAGTCTTGAATGTTCATTGGAAGGACTGATGTTGAAGCTGAAACTCCAATACTTTGGCCACCTGACTCATCTGAAAAGACCCTGATGCTGGGAAAGATTGAGGGCAGGAGGAGAAGGGGACGACAGAGGATGAGATGGTTGGATGGCATCACTGACTCGATGGACATGGGTTTGGGTCAACTCCGGGAGTTGGTGATGGAAAGGGAGGCCTGGCATGCTGCGGTACACGGGGTCGCAAAGAGTCAGACACGACTGAGCGACTAAACTGAACTGAACTGAATTGGCTTGGAATAAACAGGATCATCCATTAGGACTGGGGTTTGACCCAGGTTCCACCAAAGTATGGCCATGTGAAGGAAGGTAGATATTAAAATGGAATCAAAGTTTTGTTAGAAAAGAGAGAGCATTGCCTACTAGGTAGCCAACCACTGATGGCTGTTATAGAGCAGTTCTAAATGTAACTGGGGAGGAAACAGCTGTTGAGATCAAATAGTCTTCTGTGGTTGTTTTGAGCTTAGCTCTTTGATTTCTAGATGGTCCTCAACAATGATGCTTATCCTCCTCATAGTTATAACAGCAGAGAAATGTGAGCTGGAAGGGATCATTCTGAAACCCAGATTTGTTAAATGTCTTCCCCAAAGTCACACAATAAATTAATGGCAAAGCCAGGGCAGGGTTTATTGTCTCTTAGTACAGGGTGTTTCCTTTCATTCTTTACCCTTCAGACCATTGGAACTACTTTAAAACTCATGGCAAGCACTGGCCTTTTTTGTAATTAACAGCTCCTTATAATACATTTATTTTGTTTGCTCAGCCTCCTAGAAACTAAATTGAGTCTGTGCTTTAAAAAGCCTGCCGAGGTCCTCATTCTCTGTCCTGGTAACATGTGCGTGAATCAGCGATGGGTTTCCACACACTTCACATTTGGTGCAAATCCCTTTCTTTCCACATCTCTCCCAACTGCCTCCCCATCTTCTCTTGCTCCATCTATGATTAGCTTCCTGTTTCTAAATAGATTTTGTGGTCGCCCTTCCCTCCTTGTTCCAGTTGCTAGCCGCTAGTTACTTAGGCTGTGGTCTATATTGTTCTTCCAACAGCCTACCCCATTGCGGTTGCCCCACACATCCACATTGTTATATGTCCCCAATTTGGGTTCTGGAATTATTTTGGTAACGACCACATTGGGTGAGAGTCAAACTAATAATTAAAGTGTTGGGACAACTTCTCCTATTGCAAGTCTCCTCCTGTGTTTACAACCCAAGAGGAGCAGCTTCTTGTACTCTTGTTACATACGATGCACAAACAGCATGTGACATGTGGCCTCCCACAAGCCTGAATGCTTATGATTTACTTCGTGTTTTTCTTCATTTCTAGGACAAGATGTTGATAAATATAAAGAGCATCTTATGGATGTGCTCCACCTTAATAGCAGCCCATGCACTACAGAAAGGTGAGTGTGGTAATCATTTTTTAGGATTAATTGAAATAAAAATTAAAGTATTGGGACATGGAATGTGATTATGGAATCACTAAAATAAAGGATGAATTTTTTATCTATTTGTTGCTGAAGACTTTTAGCTAAAATATCATTAGGCTGAAAACAGTGGCTTTAAATAAATCGGTTATAACAAAATAATGAACAGGATGCTAAAGAAGAAAGTGGGCTTTCAGTAACTTCCCAGATTACTGTCAGACTGTGCAAAAAGGCTCATTTGAGTGGCTGGGCATATTTTAAAGTTCCACTCTTTTTGATACCACTCAAAGGCTTTTCTACATTGAGAAAAAGACTATTGAACTTTTAGAGGGATACAATTTGAAAGAAATCAAGAAGATATAGAGAAGTCTGATAGACAAGTTTTTACCCCTACCTCCATTTCTTTCTTTTTCTCTTTTCTTCTCCTTCTCTCTTTCTCCTTTGTAACTGGATAAGTACACATGCACTGTTTTTCTTAGCTTCAAATTATATGTCCACCTAATGAGAGTTTTGTGATTCCAAATTTGTAGACTCTTGATCCATGAAGAAAGAATCTGTGCTGAGTATCAGTGACCTGCTCCCATCAAGGGTCTCTCTAGACTCAGCTTCTGCTTCTTTCTCACACTCACTGCCTGCTTCAGAGTCTCGAAATAATTTAGAATTTCCATTCTTATTCCCTATTTTTTCCTTATACCTGTTTCCCTTCCCCTGCCCCCATGCAGTTCCTTCTGCTTAGCAGTCCCTTCTCTTGTGCTCTACAGTTCCACTTCAGTTCATTCTTAAGATTCAGAACTTGTGACACTCAACCTATTTATTCATCCATCCTTCCTATCCATTCATTTATCTATCCATTGACAGTATTGTTTGAACAGATTCTGCGTGCTATGCCTTAGTCTGGGTCTCCAGGGATATATCAGTGGATGAGTCATACATTGTTTTAGATTTCATTAAGCCTAATCTCCTTAGTTACATGAGGTAGGCGATAAACACGTAAACCAACAATCCAAGTACTTCTGAATTGATGAAAATAAGGCAGAGTGACAACACAGAAAGTGGCTTAGGGTGGGAGCAGGGGAGGTGGGAAGGCGTCTTTGAGAAAGTAATACTTACACTGACGTGAGAATGACGAGAAGGAGCCAGCCAGCTAAGATCTGGCCCAAGTTAGGTAATGTGTTTGAGCAATCGAAGGGTCACTGCAGTTGGAGAGCAGGGATCAAGGGAAAAATAGGAGATCTAGATAGAGAGATAGGCAGAAATCAGCTTGTGTAAATAGAAACACCATCTGACACTCAGAAAAGAGCTTCCTATGTTTATTTTTCTGCACCCATGTCTCTATTTCTACTTTGCAAATCTGGATGGACACCAAAGGGGTGGGATGAATTGGGAGATTTGGACCAATATATATACACTACCATGTATAAAATGGATAACTAATGGGAACCCTCTATAGAGCACAGAGAATTCTACTCAGTGCTCTGTGATGACCTACACAGAAAGGAAATCCAAAAGAGAGGGGATATATGTATAGGAGTAACTGATTCACTTTGCTGCGCAGCAGAAACTAACGTTGCTAACGTTGTAAAGCAACTATATGCAAATAAATTTTTTTTTTTTTTTTAAAGAAGGAGCTTCCTATGAGCCAGGAACAGTTTTAATACTTAACATTAGCTTATTGAAACATTCACTATCCATAGAGGAAACTGAGATCCAGAGAACCTAAGTGACTTGCTCAAAGTCACAAGACTAGTAAGTTGCAGAACTGGGAGAAGAACCAAGGCTGTCCCAGGAGTGTGTGAGCTTTACCACTGGTACGCTTCTTATCCATGCAAGCATTGTAAGCTTTAGAAATGGATTTTATTCCCAGGAAGCACTAAAGGCTTTCAGCCAGTGAAACATAAGTTGATGAATATTTTCCAAGTTCCATGTTTGCTGTTCTATGTTGGTTTGACTGTAGGAGAGAAAGAGCGGCCCCAGGGAGATGACTTAGGAGGTTATTGTGATCACCCATGTGTGAGATGAGGCGCTTGTATCCCGTGATGGCAGGAGAGTGAACTGGATATGTGAAGATGGAGGATTAGGACCGATGCCTGCATGGGATGTGGTGTGGTGAGGGTGAGAGAGGAACCGAGGATGAGCTGACTTCTGAGATGGCTCCCACCTCTCATCCCCCAAATTGTTTCCAGGCAGTTTTAAAGCCCTTTCTGTACGTTCTCATTGTCCCCTCTGCTGTGACAGCTATTATAGTCCATACCACTCATTGAGGGTAAGTTATTCCTTGTATTTCTTCCCAAGCAGACTGTGACTTCAAGAGAGCTGTTTTTTTTTTTTTTTTTCTTTTTGAGCAGAGTTCCTGACACACGGCTAGCACTTAATCAATTTATGCTTGAGTGAATAAGTGAATGAGTAAATAAATAATGAGTGAATACCACAATGAATGACCTGAATGGCTATCAGAGTCTAGGCGCCACCAAGCCAATGGCCAAGAAGCTGTCCTCTTCAGCATTTCTGGGGAGTAAAGGTGACAGAGAGGAAAGGACAGTGGCATTGAGTGAAGAGGGAGGACACAGAAAAGAGATAGAGAAAGGGGAGTTGATTTGGTTGGGTCGTAATAGAAGGAAATTACGGAGAAAGTAGCGGGAAGACTGAGAAACAGGACCATCACCCTTTCACTTAAAGAACTCACACAAATAATAGGGAAACTAACACTTATGGTATAGCTCCTTGATGATATTTTAAATAGTAATAACCGCTAACAATATTGAGTAATTTCTACATGTTGGGCTTTCTTCTAAGTATTTTACTTTGTCAACCTTTTTTAATCTTAACTCTTCCATGAGACACGTGCTTTATTCTCCCCAGTTGGCAAATGAGGAAACAATAGTACCAAAAGATTTCTCGACATAACTAATGTAGAGATCACACAACAAGTTAGTTACGGAGCCTAGAGGTGAACCTGGCAATCTGGTTCCACTGTCCATGCTCTCAGCCAGTGTACTGTACTTTACCCCAAGCATCAGGTGTTTTGTGAATTGGTGATCACTATTAAGCAATATCATTAGTTTGGGGCTAATTTCAGAAGAATCTTCATTGTTTCAAAGGGATGAAGTTGAAAATGTAAGATACATATGAAATATATTTGCCAAGTTCACAGTGAAGCACAGAGTAATAGCTAGTTGGGTCAACACAAGTACCCTCACCTTAAGGGTTTTTCTATTTAAGTCTAGGCACTTGAAAGGTGAGTAATTAATGAACATTTTGTCTCTTGGTTATGGGCTTTATTTTAATGCATAAGGAACTCTTTGATTTAACAATACCTTTTATATGGATTATTTACCATTGACTCTGTTATTTGGATATTCATCTAATACAATAAATGGAATCCTGCATAGTCACAAGTAAATGAGTGAATGAGGGAGTGATACTAATACTTGAGAGGGTGATAAATTCCCCTAGTTTCACTCTGGCACTTCTAGGCCAAGGTCTGTGTGTGTGTGTTTGATTAAATTGTGTAGATAGAATTTGCATCATTCTTGCTCTGCAGAATTTACTGACATAAAATGAAGCATAATTGATTATTCATTATTTGGAGTGTTCTCCCTTACAGTATTCATTTAGACCACAAACTTGAATGGTGAACTGTTGCTAGCATTCATTTTTGTTTCTTGCACTGTCAGAATTTCAGACAAGTTCTTGCAGGTAGCATTCTTTTTTAACATGCATAGTCGATAAACATTATCCTCTGTGCTACTAAATTTCTTTCTTAAAATATTTATATTTGGTAAACTCAATTCTTATTACCCAGTGCATTAAGACCCAAGATTTCATACACAGAAGACTTGGCCACACAGCTTTTTGTTAATCTTGTTGATAAGACTGGATTCTCCATGAATATATATTTACATACAACTGCAGCTTTTAATTTTCTTGTATCTATAAATATCCAGAACAATAAATAACCCTTGGGAAATTGCCTTTTGACATTATTTTGTTCCAATATATCTTTTCATTATAGCACAGTTATGGAGAAATGCTCTAAGTGTCAAAAACCTCCCAATTGAATAGATTGGGCTGAATCAGAATCTTATAAATTTATACCACAATTGATGTCAATGGTAAAGATGTTTATTCTCCATTTAAAAAGCCATCTTTTATTTGTGAGCTTAATCATCTATAACTCTTCAGGAAGGAAGATAGGAATTCCTAGAACGTATGATAGGTACAAATTAAGACATTTTTTAGTTCATAAAATTCTTACCTCTTTCCTTCTCAGGACCCCTATTCTCTGCCAAAATTTAAAAAAAAAATAGTACAAGATATCTTTTTTGTGTGTTTAGCTCCCTAATGGGATCCAGTCCTTTTGAAGTTAAGTTTTAGTCTTTAGCGTCTGTATCGTTTCTAATGCATGTTCATATTGAGATGTGTGTTACTAATGCCTTTAACCACTAACATACCAAGTGTTAGATACATATCATTTTGTCAATTAAGAAATATTATTTTACTCCACCTAGATATTGCTATTGCTGTTCATCATGTTTACATGAACTGGGAGCTCCCTGTGCACTATAATTTATATTCTATTACCAACACATTGTGTCGCCAACTAGGAGAGACTGGGAGATGGATGCAAGATGGGGAGGAGAGGTATAGATCCCTATATGAGTGGGTTTTATTTATTTATTTATCTGCATGTAATGGTGTTAAATTATAGTCGAAGTGTTCTTTCTCATTAAAAGTTTAAGGGCTTAAGCAGAAAAGCATTCTGTAGATTAATACTTTAGAAGGGTTGCATGTGTGTGTGTTCAGTCGCTTAGTCACGTCTGAGTCTTGCAAGGCTATGGACTGTAACCCGCCAGGCTCCTCTGTCCATGGGATTCTCCAGGCAAGAATACTGGAGTAGGTTGCTATGCCCTCCCCTAGGGTATCTTCCTGACGCAGGGATCAAACCCACATCTCCTGCATCTCCTGTATTGTAGGCGGATTTTTTTTTTTTTTTTAGTAATTATTTTTTTTATTTGGCTGCACTGGGTCTTAGTTGCAGTATGTAGGATCTAGTTCCCTGGCCAGGAATCAAACCTGGGGCCCCTGCATTGGGTGGCTAGAGACTTAGCCACCAGACCACCAGAGAAGTCCCTGCAGGCAGATTCTTTACCCCTGAGCCACCTGGGAAGCCAGGCTTAGAAGGGTTAGGTGAACAGAAGCCAACATTACCCCCCAGGATATAATGGAGGGATTGGGGGCAGGAGGAGAAGGGGACGACCCAGGAGGAGATGGCTGGATGGCATCACCGACTCGATGGACATGAGTCTGAGTGAACTCTGGGAGTTGGTGATGGACAGGGAGGCCTGGCGTGCTGCGATTCATGGGGTCGCAAAGAGTCGGACACGACTGAGCGACTGAACTGAACTGAACTGAATGTTTCGCTACAAAGCGACTGCAGCTGAATTTGTCATTACGATGAAAGCCTTTGATTCAACACTGAACCGTAGTGGGTCCTTCAAGTGTTGGACGTTTCCCTGCTCCAGTCTACTGAAGTACTTTTGATAATTTTCACTTCTTCTTGAAGTTGTTTTCATTTCCTCTAAAGTAATCTTAATCATTTTTCTTCTTCTCACCTGTTAACTTAAATCTGCTTTTTAACTATTCTTCCTAACATTGGTCAGGTCTTTAAACCTGCATTGCTTAGTCTAGGTTCCTTTCACCCTTGATTTCTTGCCTTCCTACAATGGCCTTATTTTATCACTTGTTTTGTTCATGTTAAAATCTAAGTTACAAATACTTTAAAATGAAAGCTCATATTTTAGCACATAAAAATGAGCATTATCCATTTGCAGCAACATGGATGGACCTAGAGATTGTCAAAGTGAGTGAAATCAGACAGAGAAAGAGAAATATCATATAAGAAAAGAGTTATAAATATACCCGGATGAGGGTGTATATGGAATCTAAAAAGAAATTATACAAATGAACTTATCTATAAAACAGAAACAGACTCACAGACTTAGAGAATGAACTTTTGCTTGCCACGGGGGAAAACGGGGAAAGTGATAGTTAGGGAGTTTGGGATCGACATATACACACTGCTATATTTAAAATGGGTAGCCAACAAGGTCCTACTGTATAGCACTGGGAACTCTGCTCAGTATTATGTGGCAGCCTGGATGGGAGGGGAGTTTGGGGAGAGTGGATACATGTATATGTATGGCTGTGTCCCTTTGCTGTCCACCTGGAAGTATCACAACTTTGTTGACCAGCTATACTCTAGTATAAAATAAAAACTTAAAAAAATAAAAACAAAAGCAACTTTTAATGAGCATTATTAATTCCTGTCTGTTATAAAACATTATTGAAATGATGTACTATTCTCTGTGTATAAAATCATCCTAATTATTTTACATACTGAAGATGTAACCAAATCCCTGTAATGGTTCTTATCCTTTCACTTATTTAATAGACTCAGCTTGTCGATTTTGTATTTTCTTTTTCCTGTAGTCAACATGGAAAAAAGCCCATCTGTTAAGGGCTCCCTCTCTGGAAAAGTCAACCTACCTTGTCATTTCTCAACCATGCCTACCTTACCACCTAGTTATAACACCACCAGTGAATTTCTGCGAATCAAATGGTCTAAGATTGAATTGGACAAGACGGGAAAAGATTTAAAGGAGACTACTGTCCTCGTGGCCCAAAATGGGAATATCAAGATTGGTCAAGACTACAAAGGGAGGGTGTCGGTGCCCACACATCCCGAGGACGTGGGCGATGCCTCACTCACCATGGTCAAACTGCTGGCCAGTGATGCGGGCCGCTACCGCTGTGACGTCATGTATGGGATTGAAGACACACAGGACACGGTGTCATTGACCGTGGAGGGTAAGGCTTGGGACTCTAGAAGAAGCTGGTATTATAGGATACCTGCTTCAGAAGTGTCGTGAAACAAGATTCAAAAGTAGCCACTGCTCAGGGTTTGAACAAAGGGAAAAAACACACCAATCGACCCAATAGTCCATGTCTTTCACTAAAAATGAACTGTTAATTGTTCAGGAGTCAAGGAAGGTGACTTTATACCAGATATAATGAATACTTCAAGACATGGGATATAGCTCAAGAATCATTACTTCACTATTGAGACCTATCAGCAATTATTTTTTAAGAAAGCAAAGACGGATCTACAGTTTAATTTTTTTTACATATGTGTATATGTGCATGTACACTCACATGCATACATATACACACATACACACACACACACACACACACAAACCTTTTTTCTCACTCTCCTAGCATGATTATTAAAATGTTTGAGTTTGCTTTTAAGACATATAAATTATATCTTAACTTACATTGAATAAATAAGGCACCTAATAAGTCCATGGTATATATTAATATCATAGTGCTCTGAAAAGGCAAGGACTCAATAAACATTTAAATTGGATCAAAACAAGAATTCGGTGTATTTTTTTAAGGTCAATACACTAGTTACCCACTGTCTTGCAATGAGACACTTTAGTTTCAGCCCCCTTTCAGTGGTAGTTTGTATGTCATTTGAATTTAAGTTAGGAGACAAAGCAAGGAAAAATTGCTTTAATTGGGTACACACATAATGTCACAGCTCTTGGAAGCAGAATGTTTTGGCAAGTTATTAAGCAAAATTCTCATACCCAGACATGATGGAACAGATTTTTCTTCCAACCCTCCGTTTCCCTATAAAATATTTACCTTTCAGAAACATATACAAAGGGTTTTATTAAAACTCTTTTTTGTGTAGCCAAAAGGAAATACTCTGAATTTCAGATGTGACAGATTAATTTTCTGAACATCCTTTCCCATTCAGATCCTATTGCTCTCTTCTATAAATCTATTTTTATGTTTTCCAGGCATTCACTGAACACCCTGGGCTCTTTGCTTTTAATCTTTTTATCATTTACTTTGATTAGTCTTGGATTGTTTTTTCTACTGATCTATCTCTTCTTCTTTTTGTGTAATGTAACATACCATATATATATATAATATATAAACTGAGATATGCATTATACATATATTATATATATTAAATCCCAGAAGTTTAACAACTTCTTACAATCTTCATCATTAAAGAATTAGCAGTGGATTTGCCCCTTGCCCCTCTGAAACAATGAAAATTCTCCACTTAATCTCCTTAGCCCCATGAGGTCTTCAAATTATCCAGCAATTATAGATACTTATACAGTCTGATATTCCCTGCCTTGGTCATGGAGGGCCCTTTGTGCCCCCTTACTGCCAATCCTAGGTGCACAAGGAAGATTTTTAATTACCAAGAAGGTTCTTTGAAGCTTTGATCAGCAGAAGACTAGTTTAAAACCATGCAAAGTCTTGCTCAAGTCTTAGAGGTCATTATAAACATACTTATAGGACCATATATACTTCCTGGAAATTTTAAAGTTGTTCTGTAAAGGTATAGATTTTATGAAAAACATTCGGTGGTTTTTTTTTTTTCTTTGAAAAATCAGAAATGGGAAATAAGTATTAGTTGTCAGTGCATCCACTTGGTACCTGTGCAGGCCTTTTTGAATTAACACTGATCAGAGGTGCTTATTGATGACATGCCTAGTCTGTCCCCTGTAGATGCTTTATTGGCACATACCTGTTTTGGAAGAGAGAAGCAAGGATAGGCATGTGGAAAACAATTTAATAGCTAGAGGTCAAGCTGTGTGTGTGTGAGAGAGAGAGAGATGGAGGGAGGCTGTTGTCAACTCTAAGAAATTACTAAGAATAAAAGGAAAGTGAAAGATATCTTGGAAACCAAAATTAATTCCACATAATAAATACGTGGTGTTAAATGATATGACAATAAAATCTTATCCATAAAACCCAATTACTCCGATTTCTATTTTCCAGTGACTTCCTAGGCACATTAGCTTGACTCACTTTGCTGTCTGATGAAAATGAGTCACCATATTTACTCCAGTTAAAAATGGAGATGCCCTTGCACAAGTGGGAGGAGGGGCCCAAGCTTCACCCCCTCAGTTGCTCTTTTCTCAGGCTTTTGACAGCTCTTTGACCCTGAAACACAGTTCAAGAACCACTAGTTTATGCAACTCCGAAAATACAACAAAGTGGAATTTGAAGCACATATCAGGATGCTTGGCTTCTACCGCAGGAGTCTGGAGAACTTTATTTCAGGCCTTCTTTGGGATAAAAATCATACATTTTACCTGTCAAAGTGGAGATCCTACATTATGCAAATCAGTTAATGAATATGATAAACATTTGTTATAGTAGCCTATCCAATATTTTAAGATATTTTAAAATTCTTTATCTAATTTGATCTTCATTTCAATAAAACTACATAAGCACTGTTAGGTATGCTTTATAGAGGAGGAAATTAAGGCTTATATATGATTAAGGAGCAAATCAGGAATTGGAATAGGCCTTCTCTTATATACTCCAGTGTCTTTTCCATTATAATATATTGTCTCTGTAAGCAAATACCACAATATTTCAAGTTTGGCGGAAGTGGTATTGGTGAAGGTTCTATATGCTTCTATTGAGTTGGCCCTGAGTACAAACATGAAGTAAGAGGAGTTGATCTCGTGACCTCCTTAACTCTCTCTATCTCTTGCAGCACCTACTCCCTTTAGTCGTCCATGGTTCCCCTGATAGCCTGTGCGTGCATGCTCAGTTGCTTCAGCGGTGTCAGACTATTTTGAAACCCCATGGACTGGAGCCCACCAGGCTCCTCTGTCCATGGGATTCTCCAGGCAAGAATACTGGAGTGGGTTGCCATGCCCTCCTCCAGGGGATCTTCCCTACCCAGGGACTGAACCTGCATCTCCTGCATTGCAGGCAGATTCTTTATCCACTGAAGCACCTGGGAAGCCGTGACAGCCTGAACATTACCTATAATTAGGACAACTAGTCACCATTTGGGATTTAGCAGCTTAAATCTTTTTTTCAGATGGTTTCTGTGGGAACAGAAAACTCCTGACTAGGAAACTCTCTGATGGAGCAGAATGGGATACCTGAGTGAATAGCACTTCTGGGGTTCCTTAGATCACCATAATTTTGCATAATGCTATATGAAGTAAAATAAATTGTCATGGTCTTAAGACCGTGTTAGCAAGTCATTTGACATATTGCTCCAATGAGAAAATGCACAGTATGTGGGGAGACTTGAACTGGCCTGTAATTGTTCGCTGCTGTCGTTGCAGGGGTTGTGTTTCACTACAGGGCGGCAACCAGCAGGTACACCCTGAATTTTGAGATGGCACAGAAGGCTTGCGTGGACATTGGGGCCGTCATAGCCACCCCAGAGCAGCTGCATGCGGCCTATGAAGATGGTTTTGAGCAGTGTGATGCAGGCTGGCTGTCAGATCAGACTGTTAGGTGAGTGGTCTGGGGGCCACTGGCCTTACTTCATCACTTGGGGAGTGAGAATATAGTGCTACTTCCTAGTCCTTTATTTTCCCAGGTATCCCATCCGGGTTCCCCGAGAAGGCTGCTATGGAGACATGATGGGGAAGGAAGGAGTCCGGACCTACGGATTCCGTGCTCCTCATGAAACTTACGATGTGTACTGTTACGTGGACCATCTGGATGGTAAGATGTTCGCATTTCTATAGCTTCATTTGACCCAAGAAAATCGAGAAAACACTGGGAGCACGTGGGGATAGAGTGAGTCTTCATGCTTGTTTGGATTCCAAACAGCAGCATTTAGTTTAAATAACCGTATGATTCTGTGGTGAAATAAGCTTAAATTAAAGTGGAAAGAGAAAGAGGGCTGTGTAAATGGTTATGTAGGTTTGAAATGTCTTTAGTTAATGGCAGGTTTGCTTTCAGTCATGCTGCCATTGGAACGTTTCCAATACACTTTTAGAGCATTAAGAATAGAAACCTGTAAGGGCGGTACCTATTCTTGTAAGAACTTCAGGTAAAATCCTGTGATGACAAACCACTGTGAATCCAAGTGCTGATAAACATCCCAAAGTGCAACTGAATAACACAAACTAGCCAAGGAAGGATTTTCATGGTTTGCTTCTCCTTGTGTTCACTTTGCTACACTAATATTTAAAGTAATCATTTATTCATTCAATCAATCAGCACACCAAAAAAAACAAACAAACAAACAAACACCCACTATGTGATAGATACTCTGCTTGTTAGAACTGAGAAGTCAGGTAAGATATAAGCCTTGCTTTAGAGATTCTTAGAGCCTGATTGATTCTGGCATCGTCATTTCTTCCTCGGTGACAGAGTGAGACTCTTAGAGATAGTAAGTTTGAGTTCTCTTCTGGCAATGTTACCTAAGGACACAATATAGTTTTATTAAAAGACACATGGAGTAGAAGTTTCTGTGACTTTTGAAATGGAAGTTCACTTGTAGCGATAGCTATCTTAGAGGCCTAAAAATATAAATAGAGGTATCACATTGAGCTATACATTTAATTTTAGCTATACATTTAATTTTAGCTGGGTACCCATAGAAGAATGATCTCAATTTTCTTATGTTTAAAATGAGGAGGTTGGACTAGAAAATTTCCATAGTCCCTCCCAACATAATTAAATTATCTGATTCTATGAATTGAATAAACAACCTCAGTGACTGAAAGCTAGAAAATAAGCAGCTTATATTTGCCTGGTGTCCTAAATTTGAATAGGATAACCTGATTCCAAGAAGCCTGATTTCTTTAGTGTGGTTCTCTAGCATCTTAACATTCTTATTATGACTGTTATTTAAGATTGATACATGTGTTTTCTAAACCATAACTTCAGATACTAACAATTTACCTTTTTCACAAAGGTAAAGGGAAAATAATCTAGAAAATTCAAGCTATGAGATATAGCTTATCTCCTTCCTTAAGTTTAATTTTAAACTTAGTTAACGTTTTCCATAGGATAAGAGATGGTTGATAGGAGATTCTGATTTTAGGAAACAAATTTTGTTATTGCTGTCTCAGTAAGATGGAAATTTGTACCTAAATTCAGTAAGGTGGAATTTATATTACCATTGTTGTTTTCTTTTGGAATAATGTCTATTAGAGTGATAGCAATAGAAATTTCTGGAATGTTGGTAATACTGGAACTAAAGAGACAGATTTTGCAAAAGTATATATGTTGTAATTATCTAAAAAATCTTTACCAAGTGTAATTGAAATGGTGGCTTTCAGGTATAAATCTGTGGCCAATTTGATCCCCATATGAATAAACATCAACAGCACAAGCCAACCTTTGTGATGGAAAGTTACAATTATGTATTTACAGTGCTCCCAGAAAGCATGCCTAGGGGTCCCTCTGCATGTCTCTTCTTCAGTCTTATCCTGATGAAGGTACTGAAACCCCACTCTCTAAGGCTACAGAATCGCTAGCTTCTTTGAAGTCTAGAGGACTTTGTGCAGAAGCTCCAGAAATTCCATGCCCTCCATAAATTCTGTGTGAGATACTTTTGACAGGTCTTGGTGGGAAAAGCCCTGCCAAGGATTCCTAGCCATGTTGTCCCCATCAAGAGCTGGCTCCCTAAAATCTGTTCAGAGTATCATAACTAGTGTTTGGGGAAAATTGAGCTGTCAGAAGAGCCATTCTGAGGATGTATGCATACAACACAATGAGAAGGATTTATCAGTCATATAGGAGCTCTTCTCCACCTCCATAAACATCGTCACTTCTAGGGCAACTGTTATTTGTAAAACCAGTCTCTGCTCCAGGGTAACCCAACTGTGTTTTATATAGTTATATATTTACTTGGGATATATGTTCATGTATTTGATAACTGAAAACTTGAAGTATGTAACACAGCATAACTTTAGTTGAGGTATTTATACTAAAACGACAGAATCTGAAATTTTTTGTCTTACCACATAGAAGTTGGAAGACAAAGATGAAAGAATTAATATAAACTCGAATTCAAGCACTGGTTGAAATTTGTGTCAGCAGAGTTGCAAGGCTTTAATTTGTTTCACAGAAGGGATTAGTTTCAGAGGATATTCAATATGTTTATAATGACATTTATTGTGAAATGGAGTCAGAAAGGATAATTCCCTTTTCCTCACAGTATGAAGATAAAATGAGTTAAGGTATAAAGTGTTTGCCACAATGTGTGGCACAAAGTAAGTGCTCAATAAATAGTAGTTATTATAGTTTATAGATTTTAAAAAGGTTCTTATTTCTGCTGAATTCTTAATTGATTTCATTTTTGCTCTTTTGTATGTAAGTAAGTCAAGTGCCTTGAGGGATGAACAGGACCTGAAAAGACACCAAGAGAACAAAAACAAAATGAAAAATGAATACTAAATGAAAACTGAAATTGTTCCAAAAGTTTAGTTTTCATTTTTCATTTAGTATTCAGTTTTGCATGTCTAGCCCCAAACTCTCTTCTGAATTCCATATCTGCATTTCTGGTTTGTGAATCATTTTGGTGTCTCATCTCTGCTTTTCTGTCTTACCTCACAAGTAATCCCCAAGCCTTTAATAGTTCTTCAAGGGACCTGTTTTATGGCCATCAAAACAAGCAATCACCATGGCCATATCATTTGCCTACTCAGCGTGGTATGGTGTGAATTTCCTGTTGCCTTCCTCCTCAAGCAAATGCTGCTGGCTCATTAAAGAACCTCAATCCTGGCTCAGGAGTATAAACTTTTCAGCTGTGTTTCTGTCTCTCTGATATGACCTTGCTTACGTGCACCAGCTGTCCCTAGCTCCTGCCAACAGTTGTGCTTTGAGCCTCTCTGAGAACAAACCTCTCATCTTCCCAGCATTCCACTCTTCCCTATGCCTGTGAACAGACTGCCTTCAAGAGCCCATCTTTGGCCCTTCCAGCTCACACTGCCATTTTCTGATTTTGAACTCCCACTTTTCTTAGAGTTAGGGCCACATATCTGGTGTTGAATTCTTCTTTCTGGTTGTTTTATATTCATCATACACAAACTATTACCTAATATTTTTATTTCTGAAAAACCTTTTGTAAGATCCTGGTAGAAATAAGGGAATAACCATCTTCTATAACTCTCCAACCACAGTGAAGAATCTATTCCAGTATAAGACACATAGCAGAACTAAAGAACTACACGGTGGTAATTGCAGTATTTTTCCAAACTTTGTCTCTTTCGGAAACCGCCTCCACCACCCTACCATTTCTACAGTACTTGAAAACAAATGCCAAATTTTGTTCACCAGACTTACTAAGGATCTATTTTTTTCATTGGATCACCAAGGTGCTAGTTTTTCTCTTTGAATTTCTCCTTTCACTCTTTTCTGTGGTGTTTCTTAGAAATAACTTTTGCCTAGAGATACTCCTTTATTCTTTCTAGCCTCTCCAGTCATTTCCCATTTTTGCCTCCCCAGCCAATTATCTTTTCTGGGATTGGTCCCTTTGTACCTATTCATAAATGATAGGTTTATTTTTCTACTGCTTCCTTATTTCAAAATCAGGATAACACCTCTATAATTTGTCTAATGCTTCCATGTCATCCAGGTGTCTGACCTAGAACCAAAAGCAAATTTTCCTTTTTGTCTTATAAGCTCCTTTATATATGTAAGTTTCTCTGGTGGCTCAGCCCATAAAGAATCCTCCTGCCAATGCAGGAGATGCAGGTTTGATATGAAAACCTAAAAATATTCAGGTAAAAACCTGAATGTCATTAAACAGGTCTTAGAGCAGGGCTTAATTCCAGCTTCTTTAGAGGATTTGATAGGATCAAAATCAGATACCAAATCTGTAAATTGTGTGATTTCCTGCCTGTGGATTCTCAGATTGACTTTTAATACTAATGGAGTTTGCAGTGTGTAATCTACAGATTACTTTACTGCTGGGAGTTATTTAAGAATTAGTGATAATTGGGTTGATTCCGTTAAAATGCCCCATGTCAACTAGAATAGTTTCCTGCACACTGTGGTTCAGCAGATGGCTTCAGATATTGATTCCGGATTATAGAATCTCTCCACATTGATTGATGTTGGTGCTCGAAGATGCTGAAACTTTTTATTCTCTACAGAACTCACAGAATCATAGATCACAGTTAAGGCTGTGGGTTCCCAAACAGGCTTTAGACATGAACCCTTGCTAAGGGTTTGAAATTGAACTTGGAGTTCTTTTTGTTTAAATGAATGTCTCGCTAAGAGTCACTGAGGAAGGTGTCCAGGCATGGACCCTGGCAGAACCTCTGGAAAATGATGCCCTCTGTCAGTGTGACTTGAATAGATTGACTGTGAAGTAGCTCCATGGGTAGAATAAGAGAAAAAAAAAAAACTATTTG
Organism: Ovis aries; assembly: GCF_016772045.2. Classification (NCBI taxonomy): domain Eukaryota; kingdom Metazoa; phylum Chordata; class Mammalia; order Artiodactyla; family Bovidae; genus Ovis; species Ovis aries. Next base: position 80,930,765 of record NC_056058.1, read on the forward strand.
TTGTATGGTTGTATTGTCCTTTAACTTAATTCTCAGAAAAACCTTGACAGGGATTTTTGTAAAACCTTCCTTTTTATACATGAAGATACTAAGGAACGGAAGTTAAGTGACTGGATATACCCTTTTTTTTTACTGTCCTTCTGGAGTAGCTTTTCAGGACAACCAAAGATTCGCCAGTAGAGCAACAGGCAGTCTTACAAACCAGGAGGATGCAAAGTACTCTTAATGCTCCCCCAAATCTCTGATTTTTCACATCACACAAAAATATCCTAATTCTTATCTGAGTAATGATTGCATTCCTGTTTGGATTACAGTGATTGGGATTGCTGGGTTAAATGGCAACTCTATTTTTAACATTTTGAGGAACTGTTTTGAAATTTTTACCAGAAGTAGCTTAGGGTCCTGATTCTTTCATTCTTGCCAACATTTGTTTTAATCTGATTTTTTGATTATAACTATCCTAATGTGTGCAATACTGTCTCAGTGTGGTTTTGATTTGTATTTCCCTGATAGCTAGTGATGTTGAGCAACTTTTCCTACGACTGTTGACTATGTACATAATTTTCTTGGAGAATTATCTATTCAGAAGCTTTGCTCATTTTTAATTGTGTATTTGTCTTTTTATTACTGAGTTATAGGAATTCTTTGTATACTCTAGTTCAAGAGTGTCTATTCAGATATATAATTTGTAAGTATTTTCTCCCATTCTCTGATTTGCCTTTTTACTTTTTCAATAGGACCTTTTGATGAACAAAGTTTTTAATTTTGATGAAATCCAATATCTAGTTTTTCTTTGATAATTTGTGCTTTTGGTGTCACATCCAAGAAAACACTGCTAAATCCCTAGTCATGAAGACTTATTTCTGTGTTTGTTTCTAAGAACTGTGGAAGTTTTCACTTTTATTTTTATCTATTTTGAGTTATATTTTGTATATGGCAACTCTTTGCAGAAGAAGTAAAACAATTTTGAAAAAGAAGAGCACAGTTGGGAGTCTCATACTTTCCACTTTCAAAATTTACTACAGAGCAATAGTAATCCAAACACTGTGGCAGTGACGTAAGGATAGTCATAGAGATCAATGGGACAGAATCCAGAAACAAACCCATATATGCATGATCAATAGATTTTCACCAGGGTGCCAAGGCCACTAAATGGGGAAAGAATAGTTCTTTTTAACAAATAGTGCTGGCATAATTGAATACTCACATACCAAAGAATGGATTTGGATTCTTATGCCATATACAAAGGGGTTTCCCTGGTGGCTCAGATCGTCAAGAATCTGACTGTAATGCAGGAGACCCCGGTTCAATCCCTGGGTCAGGAAGATCCTCTGGAGAAGGGAATGGCTACCCACTCCAGTATTCTTACCTGGAGAATTCCATGGACAGAGGAGCCTGGCGGGCTACAGTCCATGGGGTCGAAAGTGAAAGTGAAAATCACTCAGTTGTATCTGACTCTTTTCAACCCTGTGGACTATACAGTCCATGGAACTCTCCAAGTCAGAATACTGGTGTGTGTAGCCACTCCCTTCTCCCAGGAATTTTCCTGACCCAGGGATCGAACTGGGGTCTCCTACTATACAGGCAGATTCTTTACCATCTGAGCCACCAGGGAAATGCTTTTATATATGGCATAAGAATCCAAATCCATGCTTTGGTATGTGAGTTTTCAATTATGCCAGCACCATTTGTTAGAAAGACTATTTTTTCCTCATTTTAATGGCCTTGACACCCCAGTGAAATCTATTGATCTTAAATCTATGGGTTTGTTTCTGGACTCTGTCCCATTGATCTGTATGACTATACTTATGTCACTATCACATTATTTGGATTACTATTGCTTTGTAGTAAACTTTGAAATTGGAAAAAATGAGACTCCCAACTGTGTTCTTCTTTTTCAAAATTGTTTTACCTCTTCTGGACCCCTTGAATTCCTACATGATCTTTGGGATCCATTTATCAATTTCTGCAAAAAATCCAGCTGAGTTTGAATTGAATCTCCAGATCAATTTGAGGTGTATTGTCATCTTGACAATATTGAGTCTTCAGATTAGATCTGTAAACATGGGATATTTTTTCATCTTTTGTTTGGACATTCTTTACTTTCTTTCAGCAGTGTTTTATAGTTTCAAAGCTTTCAGAGTATAGGTTTTGCATTACATTTGTTAAATTTAACCTAAATATTTTTCTCTTTTGATGTAAATATAAATGGAATTTTCTTTATTTCTTTTTCTAATTGTTCACTCGAAGTGTGTAGAAATAAACTGATTTTTTTAGATTGGCCTTGTATATTTTATCCTACAAGCTTGTTGAAATTATCTATTAGTTCTAATATATTTTTATGGAATCCTCAGGGTTTTCTATATATAGTCCCTTTTATTTTATAATCTAAAATTAAATAAGTAGAAATGTCTTGACAGAAACCCCTTAAAACATGTGACAGTCATTTGCTTTAAGGCTTGATGGCAATTTCTAGAATTCTAAATTGAAAGAGCTTCTTTGGAAATACAGGGCCATTTAACTCTGAGCTGTGAAAAGTTTAAAAAAAAAAACAAAAAAAAAACTAGGCTGATCTTCCTATGTTGACCTGCAGCCATACTGCGCCTGTCAAACCAAATAACACATTCGATCTTCTGTATATTTTGAAGACTCAGACATCCAGAAATTGTTTAGAATCTCTTTCTCACTCTAATTAAAGTCTTACTGCTCTGTCATGGGGAAAGAATGAGATCTGACATCCTGAAAACCATAAAAATATGCTTAAATTTTGGTGGGATTTCCTGTATCTTTAATCCCTTCAAATGACATGTAGAAGATCTTGCGTAATAGCACATGGACAAATATGTGGATTCCTTTTCCCATGGATGTTATCTGATTTAAAGAATGTTAACTGACTATCATATGACTGATGACAATTCTCTAAAATTAATTAAAGTTTGAATTCTTCAAAACCCAGTGTCTATGCTTTAAGGCACATTTTGTTTCTCAGTTCAGTTCAGTCACTCAGTTGTGTCCGATTCTTTGTAACCCCATGAATCGCAGCATGCCAGGCCTCCCCGTCCATCACCGACTCCCGGAGTTCACTCAAACTCATGTCCATTGAGTCAGTGATGCCATCCAGCCATCTCATCCTCTGTCGTCCCTTTCTCCTCCTGCCCCTAGTCCTTCCCAAAATCAAAGTCTTTTCCAATGAGTCAACTCTGCACATGAGGTGACCAAAGTATTGGAGTTTCAGCTTCAGCATCAGTCCTTCCAAAGAACACCCAGGACTGATCTCCTTTAGGTTGGACTGGTTGGAACTCCTTGTAGTCCAAGGAACTTGCAAGAGTCTTCTCCAGCATCACAGTTCAAAAGCATCAATTCTTCGGTGCTCAGCTTTCTTCACAGTCCAACTCTCATATCCATACATGACCACTGGAAAAACCATAGCCTTCACTAGACAGACTTTTGTTGGCAAAGTAATGTCTCTGCTTTTCAATATGCTATCGAGGTTGGTCATAACTTTCCTTCCAAGGAGTAAGCATCTTTTAATTTCATGGCTGCAGTCACCATCTGCAGTGATTTTGGAGCCCCCCAGAAATTAAATCTAACACTGTTTCTACTGTTTCCCCATCTATTTCCCATGAAGTGATGGGACATGTTGCCATGATCTTCGTTTTCTGAATGTTGAGCTTTAAGCCAACTTTTCACTCTCCTCTTTCACTTTCATCAAGAGGCTTTTTAGCTCCTCTTCACTTTCTGCCATAAGGGTGGTGTCATCTGCATATATGAGGTTATTGATATTTCTCCAGGCAATCTTCATTCCACTTTGTGCTTCCTCCAGCCCAGCATTTCTCATGATGTACTCTGCATGTAAGTTAAATAAACAGGGTGACAATATACAGTCTTGATGTACTCCTTTTCCTTTTTGGAACCAGTCTGTTGTTCCATGTCCAGTTCTAACTGTTGCTTCCTGACCTGCATACAGGTTTCTCAAGAGGCATGTCAGGTGGTCTGGTATTCCCATCTCTTTCAGAATTTTCCACAGTTTATTGTGATCCACACAGTTGGCTTTGGCATAGTCAATAAAGCAGAAATAGATGTTTTTCTGGAACTGTCTTGCTTTTTTCATGATCCAGTGGATGTTGGCAATTTGATCTCTGGTTCCTCTGCTTTTTCTAAAACCAGCTTGAACATCTGGAAGTTCACAGTTCAGGTATTGCTGAAGCCTGGCTTGGAGAATTTTGAGCATTACTTTACTAACGTGTGAGATGAGTGCAATTGTGTGTTAGTTTGAGCATTCTTTGGCATTGCCTTGCTTTGGGACTGGAATGAAAACTGACCTTTTCCAGTCCTGTGGCCACTGCTGACTTTTCCAAAGTTGCTGGAATATTGAGTCCAGCACTTTCACAGCATCATCTTCCAGGATTTGAAATAGCTCAACTGGAATGCCATCACCTCTACTAGCTTTGTTCGTAGTGATGCTTCCTAAGGCCCACTTGACTTCACACTCCAGGATGTCTGGCTCTAGGTGTTTTTTACTTCAGCCTAAAGCAAGTGAGATATTTGAAAGGTGCCGACCTGGCCATTACACCCCAAATTAGATACGTTGCCAGCCTAACACTAGAATTGGATGAAGCTACCTTGGCAGCCCCAGTTTTCTTGTCACTGGTAACAGAAGATTGGTTTCTGTATAGGTTAAAGAATCAGATCTTAGGGGGAACTGACATGCTTTTGAATTATCTACAAATTTTGGCTGTCAAAAGATTATATAATAGTGTATGTTGGCTATTAACCAACCACATACAGCTGATAGATTTTGTGATCCAGGATAATGAGTATTAGTCTTTATTGCTTTGATCCTGTATAGACATGAGCGGAAAAAAAAAAAAAGAGAGAGAGAGAAAGAGCAAAAGGCAGAGGGAAGAAAAAGGAAACTTTCTTTGAAAAAACTTAAAAGTCCAAAACTTTAAACCTAGTAATAATTATATTGACTTGTCTTTATTACCATAACACTTACCATATACTGTAAGTGGTTTTATCCTTATGGATATGTCATGTGACTATTTCCAGCTCATACACCATGTCTACTTTTGCATACACTTATTGCAACATACACTTATTGTATACACATATACATTTTGACCCAAACAGCAGGAAACTGTAATAACAATCACAAATCTTGATCTTCCTTATAGTGAACAAAAAATCATGCAGTTCTATTCTCAGATGAGCAAAGAGACTCATGATTAGTTTATAGGAGCTAATTTTCAGACAGTTCGGGATAGATAAATTATGAGCGGGCACACACACACATAAACAGAAGAAGCATAAATATTTATCACACTCTCCAGAAAATAGACCCATCTAGATAACTGTGGTGAGACCTCAGCTTTGACTACCACAGAGAGCAGTCCGTCTAGGAAGGACCTGAATAATTCTCTGTGATCTGCTGGGGCCAGTTTCCTGTTCGCCTTGGCAATCTCAGAGAATTGTTTGTGAAAGAAAAAGATCCTCTCTCAGTTTGCTCTGGACTTAAAGTCTCTTTCATAATTTTTCTGAGTTACTCCTGAGTATCGACTCTTGGTTTTTGAACATTGTAGGTCATCTTAATGTTTTGGTTTGTTTTCATCACTACTTGCCACATTTTAGTATGTGTCATTTCTAAGTCTGCCAAGGAATAGCTTTTCCATTTAGCAATCAAAAGTGTGGAAAAAGAACACGCATGATCCACTTTCCAGAGAGTCTTTTAGCAGTTACTTTTCAAATTTAAGTATTATTTTTCCTTAATATTTTTGATGATGTTAATTCCTGTCGTTAAGACGAATTTAGTTTGTAGAATGTCACCAGATATTACAATCTCACCAGTAGTGTCTTCCAGTTTCTTCTAGGGCATCCCTAGAAAGTTGGAAAAATAGGAATAATTTAAAGTCACAGCATTTAACTTGATATTTTGGAAAAACAGAGGTTAAGCTACTGCATATGTGTTTACCATATGAATATGCAAATTATCCCATGTGTGAAATCCTCTGTTCTACATTATAGTTTATGTGTGTACTAATAAGAACGTATATATATATATATACATGTCAGTAAATTCTTAGAACAACTTAACTTCACATTTTACATTAAGTCTTGCATTGCTTTGTGTATAAAGGATATTTTGTGTATTTCTTTCCTTACATTTTATCTGCTCTCAAGAGCAAATGATTGTTATTACGTTAGGACACTTACGTGTTCACCTTACATATGGTCCTGGACACCATCAGGGTCTTTGCCCTGGTCCAGCTTCTTCTGCTCATTTACAGTCTTTGACACAGCCTTGGTAGGCAGTGGACTTCATATGACCTGCGTTTTTGTTTTTAGTTCCTGGTTTGATTCTGATTACCTGGTCTATATACTGTGTTTCTGTCTTGGACAGGTTAACACATAGGCTATGAGAAACTTAATATGTGCTGATATATCTTTGTTATGGCTCAACTGAGATTATTCTTCTTGACTGAAACATACATGATTCTCAGTCGCTCAGTCATGTCCGACTCTTTGCAACCCCATGGACTGCAGCACACCAGGCATCCCTGTCCATCACCAACTCCCGGAGTTTACTCAGACTCTTATCCATTGAGTCAGTGACGCCATCCAGCCATCTCATCCTCTGTCATCCCCTTCTCTCCCACGTTCTGTCTTTCCCAGAATCAGGGTCTTTTCAAATGAGTCAGCTTTTCACATGAGGTGGCCAAAGTATTGGACTTTCAGCTTCAGCATCAGTCCTTCCAATGAATATTCAGGACTGATTTCCTTTAGGATGGACTGGTTAGATATCCTTGTAGTCCAAGGGATTCTCAAGAGTCTTCTCCAACACCACAGTTCAAAAGCATCAATTCTTTGGCACTAAGCTTTCTTTATAGTCCAACTCTCACATCCACACATGACTACTGGAAAAACCATAGTTTTGACTAGATGGACCTTTTTTGGCAAAGTAACGTCTCTGCTTAATATGCTGTCTCAGTTCAGTTCGGTTCGGTCACTCAGTTGTGTCCGACTCTTTGTGACCCCATGAATTGCAGCACGCCAGCCTACCTGTTCATCACCAACTCCCAGAGTTTACCCAAACTCATGTCCATCGAGTCGGTGATACCATCCAGCCATCTCATCCTCTGTCGTCCCCTTCTCCTCCTGCCCCCAGTCCCTCCCAGCATCAGAGCCTTTTCCAATGAGTCAACTCTGCACATGAGGTGACCAGAGTATTGGAGTCTCAGCTTTAGCATCAGTCCTTCCAATGAACACCCAGGACCGATCTCCTTTAGAATTTACTGGTTGGATCTCCTTGCAGTCTAAGGGACTCTCCAGAGTCTTCTCCAACACCACGGTTCAAAAGCATCAATTCTTCGGCACTCAGCTTTCTTCACAGTCCAACTCTCACATCCATACCTGACCATTGGAAAAACCATAGCCTTCACTAGACAGACCTTTGTTGGCAAAGTAATGTCTCTGCTTTTCAATATGCTATCTAGGTTGGTCATAACTTTCCTTCCAAGGAGTAAGCATCTTTTAATTTCATGGCTACAGTCACCATCTGCAGTGATTTTGGAGCCCCCAGAAATTAAGTCTGACACTGTTTCCACTGTTTCCCCATCTATCTCCCATGAAGATGGGACTGGATGCCATGATCTTCATTTTCTGAATGTTGAGCTTTAAGCCAACTCTTTCACTCTCCTCTTTCACTTTCATCAAGAGGCTTTTTAGTTCTTCACTTTCTGCCATAAGAGTGGTGTCATCTGCATATCTGAGGTTATTGATATTTTTCCCGGCAATCTTGATTCCAATGTGTGCTTCATCCGGCCCAGCGTTTCTCATGATGTACTCTGCATATAAGTTAAATAAGCAGGGTGATAATATACAGCCTTGGCATAATCCCTTCCCAATTTGGAACCAGTCTGTTGTTCCATGTCCTGTTCTAACTATTGCTTCCTGACCTGCATACAGATTTCTCAAGAGGCAGGTTAGGTAATCTGGTATTCCCATCTCTTCAAGAATTTTTTATAGCTTGTTGTGATCCACACAGTCAAAGGCTTTAGTGTAGTCAATAAAGCAGAAATAGATGTTTTTATGGAACTCTCTTGCTTTTTTCATGATCCAGCGGATGCTGGCCATTTGATCTCTGGTTCCTTTGCCTTTTCTAAATCGAGCTTGCACATCTGGAAGTTCACAGTTTGTGTTCTGTTGAAGCCTGGCTTGGAGAATTTTGAACATTACTAGCGTGTGAGATGAGTGCAATTGTGTGTTAGTTTTAGCATTCTTTGACATTACTTTCCTTTGAGATTGGAATTAAAACTGACCTTTTCCAGTCCTGGAGCCACTGCTGGGTTTTCCACATTTGCTGGCATTTGAATGCAGCACTTTCACCGCATCATCTTTCAGGATTTGAAATAGCTCAACTGGAATTCCATCACCTCCACTAGCTTTGTTCGTAGTGATGCTTCCTAAGGCCCATCTGACTTTGCATTCCAAGATGTCTGGGTCTGGGTGAGTGATCATACCATCATGATTATCTCAGTCATGAGCTCTTTTTCGTACAGTTCTCCTTTGTATTCTTGCCACCTCTTCTTATTATCCTCTGCTTCTGTTGCTGCTGCTGCTAAGTCGCTTCAGTCGTGTCTGACTCTGTACGACCTCATAGATGGCAGCCCACCAGGCTCCCCTGTCCCTGGGATTCTCCAGGCAAGAACACTGGAGTGGGTTGTCATTTCCTTCTCCAATGCATGAAAAGTGAAAAGTGAAAGTGAAGTCGCTAAGTCGTGTCTGACTCCTTGCACCCCCTTGGACTGCAGCCCACCAAGCTCCTCTATCCATGGGATTTTCCAGGCAAGAGTACTGGAGTGGGGTGCCATCGCCTTTTCCGCTTCTGTTAGGTCCATACAATTTCTGTCCTAATTGAGCCCATCTTTGCATGAAATGTTCCCTTGGTATCTCTAATTTTCTTAAAGAGATCTCTAGTCTTTCCCAATCTATTGTTTTCCTCTATTTCTTTGCACTGATCACTGAGGAAGGCTTTCTTATCTCTCCTTCCTATTCTTTGGAACTCTGCATTCAAATGGTATATCTTTCCATTTCTCCTTTGCCTTTCACTTCTTTTATTTTCACAGCTATTTGTAATGCCTCCTCAGACAGCCATTTTGCCTTTTTGCTTTTTTTTTTTCCTTGGGGATGGTCTTGATCCCTGTCTCCTATAAAATGTCACAAACCTCCATCCATAGTTCTTCACACACTCTGTCTGTCAGATCTAATCCCTTGAATCTATTTGTCACTTCCACTGTATAATTGTAAGGGGTTTGATTCAGGTCATACCTGAATGGTCTAGTGGTTTTCCCTACTTTCTTCAATTTAAGTCTGAATTTGGCAATAAGGAGTTCATGGTCTGAGCCACAGTCAGCTCCCAGTCTTGTTTTTGCTGACTGTATAGAGCTTCTCCATCTTTGGCTACAAGAATATAATCAGTCTGATTTCAATGTTGACCGTCTGGTGATGTCCATGTGTAGAGTCTTCTCTCGTGTTATTGGAAGAGGGTGTTCACGCTGCTGCTGTACATGTCGCTATGGCAGTTTAGTCCAATCTGCTCTAAGAAATAGATCCGTGGACTATTAGTTAGTCTTCTACGGCAAAAGGAGATTATTCTTTTCCTCAAATGGTCAAATGGCTTAAAAATCCTGACTTCTTTATAGGAACTCGCAGTAAATTCTATAATATTACCTGCTCTGAGAAGTCTTACAGAAATGAAACCTGTCAGATGACTTGTATGTATTTGTTTTCCAAATGCTGTTGTCCACAAAACCTCTTCTCGTTGGATACCTAGTCATGTCCCAGGGATTATCAGTATTTTGTATAAGGCATTTTTGGAAATTGTATTCTTAGAACTTGGACTATACGTTAATAATCTTCCCAACCCACATCTTCAGCAATAAGCTTTTATTTGGTTGTGTACTAGCTTAGTCGCTCAGTCATGTCCAACTCTTTGCAGGCCCATGGACAGTAGTCCACCAGGCTCCTGTGTCCACGGGATTTTTTAGGGAAGAATACTGGAGTGGGTTGCCGTTTCCTCCTCCAGGGCATCTTCCAGATCCAGGGATTGAGCCCACATCTCCTGCATTACAGGTGGATTCTCTACCACTGAGCTGCCCGGGAAGCTCAGTGGTAAACCTTTTAATAGGTTAATTCTGATTTAAACAACAGATCATGTACATTTGTATTATGTTAGATAAAAAAATACATAATGTCTAAGATTGTCTAAAGCCAGGTAGCTTGTGAATCAAAAAGGACTTGACAGATTATTTTAGTAATATCAATAAGAAGTAAAAACAGATGTCTTAGAAATCAAGAATACTTAGGAATATGAATTAATTCAGTGATTGCTATCTGTGTATTACCCTTTAATTTACTTTTTTTTCCTTTGGGTTTTAGTATATGAAACTGATGCCAGGATATTCTGGCACATTTGAGAACAGTATTAGATGTCTGACGTTAATATTTTGAGGTTGTTACATAGAAAGGTCACAATTTAGACATTCAACTTAGTTTCTTTTGTTAGAGATTGAGTGTCAGTTCTAAAAGCTTCTAGACTCAGTAAGATAGTTCCGTAGTATGGATACTTCACTGTATCATTAGAATTCGGAAATAGACAAGGCGATGTTTATGTTAAACAAGTATGATTTAGGAAGGCTTAGACATCTATTTTTTGCAGCAGAGTTAAAGTAACTGTTTTTTTTAATTATTATTTCAAAATCAAACAACACTTATGCCATGTATAATGATGGGCCACACATATGGATCTTTATAGATGAGTTGTTTTGATTCTCACCTTAAGTCACATTAATGCTAGTTAAATCTTCCTTTTTTCATCTGAGTTACATGAAATCCAATGATCACTTTCTGTAAGTTTTTAAAATTTAATTTACAATGTTTGAAAAGTTTTTACATACAAATGAAAAGGAAAATAGGGGAATAACAGAATTTATACTTAAATAAGTAAAATCACTATTTTTTGGAGCTTGGAGAGATAGATATTGTATACCCCAAACAAGTGAATTAAATAATTAATTTAATATAAAGTCAGACTTAATAAGAGTTTTTAATGAAAAGTTCTATAAGTAGATCTTTATTGATTTGATAATAATAAGGGTATTTTTTTTAACCTGCCAGCACTTACCGAAACCTTTCCTTCTGTTAATACCACAAACATGTTTGCTACTTAAAACAGAGAAACAAGTTATCCAGAAAATCATGCTGACATTTTTCTTCATTAGCCCTTTGGTCTGGCTGTATTTGGAGAAGCTGATTCCCCCCATCGTGTGGGCGAAAGTTGCTGTTTGGTGAAGCAGAGGTTTACTCATTTAATTTATTTCTATGCCTTGCTCTGGTTGTCTGATCAGTCTTGTTACTGAAAAGGAACAGTACTCTTGCCTCCATGTAGAAGTACCTCACCATACAGGAAACGAAGGCAACAAAATTGATATTCCAGCTGTAATAACAAACCCAAGGGTTCCACCTTGGAGGGAAGCATGCTGGCGGGCTGCCCTCTTTCACACTTCCATTGCTTTCAGGCCAAATGCAAGCGTAATGCTCAGGTGAACAAGGCTGCTGAGGCTGCTTGGGGCGACACGGTCTGTCTGTCTGCCTTTCCCCAGGTTTTGTTCTTATTTTCCTGTTATTTAGTCAGTTAAGTAGTGTCTGACTCTTATGCGACCCCATGGACTGTATGTAGCCCATTGCTTTGAGCCAGATCCACAGGCGAGATGAATCTCCTGTCCCAGATGGCAGCTATCCAGAGCACTGCAGCCTAGGGAGCACTCTTTACTGTGCTGCTTGGGAAGGATGGAAGGGAAAATGGCACCTTTTCTCTGAATAAGAACCTGAAATGCCACTCATGTAACAAATTATTGAATACGTGCTATGCAACTGGTACTATGACCTTATGATTTTAAAACCTACTGGGAAGGGAGACATTCTAGGAATGGGGGAGGGGGGGCTTTGTTCTTTAGGCTTCCCTGGTGGCTCAGATGGTAACTCGTCTGCCTACAATGCGGGAGACCCGGGTTCGATCCCTGGGTCGGGAAGATCCTCTGGAGAAGGCAATAGCAACCCACTCCAGTACTCTTGCCTGGAAAATCCCATGGATGGAGGAGCCTGGGAGGCTACAGTCCACGGGGTTGCAAAGAGTCAGACACGACTGAGCGGACTTCACTTTGTTCTTTTAGTGTATTTTTGGGTTGAGGTTACTGTCCTTTGCCAGCCTAGATAATTAAGGACAAAACCCCATTCTCACCTCTGCCTTACTTTTTGCAGTCAGGTAAAAGTCATTTTTCTTTTTCTTCATCTAACAGCTTTTACTAGAATTTGTCCTCGTTTCATTGGCAGCGTTTTTAGATTTGTAGTGAGAAGAGCCGATCTGGGTGACTTGACCTTTTTTTCCTGACTATGATTTTCTGGTTTTATAAAGTTATGACATTCGCACACGGAGTAATGGCTCTATTCATTTTAAACAATAATTTGTTACATCTGGATTTAGTCAGGTGGAGGTCCAGATCATGAGAGCTCTTGTGTCTGATAGATCATAGAAGCAAAGACAAGTCTCAATGAAATGGAAGCAGGACCCCTGGCTGCTATAAAAATGGGCTCTCAGTATTTTAGGTACCTCTCTACCTCATTTTGTACTCCTCATCCTGCCTGCTCTATTTGCTTGAAAGTGAAAGTGAAGTCCCTCAGTTGTGTCCAGCTCTTTGCGACCCCATGGACTGTAGCCTATCAGGCTTCTCCGTCCATGGAATTTTGCAGGCAAGAGTGCTGGAGTGGATTGCCATTTCCTTTTCCAGGGGATCTTCCCGACCCAGGAATCGAACCCGGGTCTCCCGCATTGCAGGCAGACGCTTTACCGTCTGAGCCACCGGGGAAGCTGTATTTGCTTAGGTCTTCTCTAATTCTACCTCTGTCTTTTAGCCACTTGTGAAAAGCATAATTTAATTCACATTGCATTCATTTCAGGCAGTTGTTACATTGCACAAGTAACATTCCAATTTAACAAGCTCTCTGGCATTTCCAGAATATTTTACTGTGACATGTTAAGTGATAATGAGCATACTAATTGGGTCTAATTGAGCCTAATGTGGAGAACAAAGGAAATGTTCACCCTTTCTTTGTTAATCAATAAATTAACATGAAAGTTTCCCCAACCTAGTTAGAGCCCCTTATGGTAACTTTGTGAGAACCGAAAGGCAGACGGATTTCAAACGGTATCCACCTTGGTCAGAGCAAGTGAAAAAAAGGGTGCCCCTTCTTCCAGGGGGACTTTTGGTCTCTTTGGCTGGTTGATTGGGAGCTGATATTGGTCCTCATACATCCTCAGCCCTGCCCAAGGGCAGGCCATGACCTGCGTAACTCTCAAGGCAGCCCTGTGCCTAGGACAGAAAAGCAGGCAACTGCATTCCATTCTGCCCCTTTCCCTCCCCCTCTTCAGACCTTGGAAGTCTTCTTGTTTTGTTGTTTGCTTTGCTGGGAGTTAATCCATTTTGATGGCAGAAATGGATGAAAGAGTCAGAAAATTGCTATTTGATTTTAGGATAAACAAAGAAAAATGACCTCAAAGACATTTCAGTGCAGCTTTCTCCTTCCGGCATGCAATGTTAATAAGTACACCACAGCCTCTTTCATTGGAGAGAAAACCCATTTCCTGGACAGTAAATCAAAGAATCAGTTGGAAAAGTTTGTTCACTTTAAAGAATCTATTGTATTATCAAATGACTGCTTCTATGACCTAGGGAATGTACGTATATAAAATGAAATGTTTCTGGTGTGTGTTTATTGTGTTATTTCTTATCATACACTAATATTAATAATAACAAAATTAGGTAACTGAGTTTTCTGCTGTAAATATCAGAAGATGATTACTCACTATGCTTTTCCCCATCTCCTATAAACAGGAAAAGACTGAAGAGTAAATTTTAGACCCTTTTTTTCTTGTTCTTATTGCAGGTGATGTGTTCCACATCACTGCTCCCAATAAGTTCACCTTTGAGGAAGCTGGAGAAGAGTGTAAAAACCAGGACGCCCGCCTGGCGACGGTGGGGGAGCTCCAAGCAGCGTGGAGGAACGGCTTCGACCGGTGTGATTACGGGTGGCTGTTGGATGCCAGCGTTCGCCACCCTGTGACTGTGGCCAGGGCCCAGTGTGGAGGTGGTTTACTTGGGGTGAGAACCCTGTATCGTTTTGAGAACCAGACAGGCTTCCCTCCCCCTGATAGCAGATTTGATGCCTACTGCTTTAAACGTAAGTGTTTGATACCTTTTAAAACATTCTAGATTAAAAAAAAAAAAAAAGCTTCGAAGGCATGCAATTGATGTTCAGCTAGCCGTTGGAATGATTCCATGTCTTGCATTGTGTGCACGGAATGGAAACAGTTCAGTGACTCTCAAAAACAAGGAAACGAAACAGCAGTGATATGGTTAAAACAAGTTAGACAAATGGTTTTTAGAGAGGATGAAAAAATGTCAGGCAAAGGCCTTAACTGTGCTGCATTGCACAGAACATGTTTCTGAGCACTTGTTTTCTATTAATTGCAGTCCTTCAATGCAATTGGATTGTTGGTGCTATTATAATGCTGGGGCCAGTCCTGGCTGAGTTGAATCCCTGAGTTCTGTTTTTTTCCCTCTTTGTTTGGTATCACCCTTTCTTTCAAATAGCAGAGGATTTAAATTTCAGTAACTGCAGGTGAGTACTTGGAGCTGACATGGATAATACCTAAAAATGAACCATGCTATAAGTAAAAATTTCGTTTTATCTCGGTTTATTTCATATAATGGAAATATGTTCCTTCTAATGCTCTAGAATCATATTAAAGTACAGTATATGTGTTTTGGCAAGCTCTAACATAAATAGGCTACCTTCAGTTAAGTATGAATTTAAAATAACTTAAAATGGATTTGAAGTAACATTTCTCAACATTAATGATATATTTTAATTTTTACATGTCCTTAAATTACTTTAGCACTAGCAGTCACATACCATAGTGTCATGCTTGTAGAATGCTTAATTAAACAAGCAACTAATCCAGAGTCTCACTGTGATTTTTACTGTAGGATCTATATTATGCCAGCAAAACAAAGATCTGCTAGAAATTTTGGTGACCTTTAGTGTGTTCAAGATGGAGCCATATTATATTGAATTAGTGAGAATTTTTTTTACTCAGTTTTCAATATATGTATTGTTTTAGCAATACATACAGTCATCCCCTTGGTATCCATGGGAGATTGCTCCTAGGGCCCTCAGGGATACCAGAATTACTTATAGTACCTATACCGTATAATGGGATATAATATCAACTATGTAAGTAGTTGCTAGCACACAGCAATTTCAAGTCTTGCTTTTTGTAACTTCCTGGAGTTTTTTGTTTTTTCTGTTTTTTAATCAGAAGTTGGTTGAATCCTCGGATATTGAACCCATGGATACAGAGGGTCAACAGTAACTGAAATGAGTCAAAAATACACTAGCTTATTTTATAACTGGCTTCTAAATATACAGACTTTCTTCATCAACCAAAAAGACACTGAAGTGGGATATCTGAGTAGTCAGGAGAATAGATTGTTAGTACAGTGGAAAGGTGTAATTTCATATCCTGCTATCTCCCAGCTAAGATATTTCTGTTTGGATCTCCTCCTGCAAACTCAACTTTCCGAGTGTTAAAGCCATGTGTTGTGTATCAGTGCAATACAAGCTGGCCATGAAAAGCCTTTGGAATTATTTGTTTTTGTTCTTAGGCCCTGAAACTGCAGGAAAAGTCTTGATCATTTTCAGGAAAACAAACAAAACAACAATAATAGCCAAACCTTATCCTCAGAAGTAGGAAGATATCATTCTTTTAAGCCACATACCCATAACAGTAGTTCCGGGAATATTTTCAAGTAGTTCAAGCTTTAAAATCAGTTTTATGTTAAGTGACTGGTGTGATTAAAGGAGAAAATCAAATTTGTGTGTGTGTATTGGGGAGGGGAGGGAAGAGGTGGATTAGAGAAGTTAAATTCAGGAAGGAGTTGAGTTATCCAGTGTGACTACCTTGCTTGATTTTATTTTCTTGTGCTTTATAAACCTGGCACTAGAAAACTTTAAAACATTTTTGTTTTCTATGAGAGAAAAATGTCAAACAAAGCCTGTCTATAGTTCCAAAGACTTCATCCTGATGTGTTTTGAATTATTTATTTAAATAAGGAATTCACATGAATGTACCAAATAACAAGATACTTAGATTCAAGTAGAATAACCACCTACTAAAACATCTGTATAAAACGTGAATAAAATTTGAAAGTTTAGGTCTTCTTTTTTCTCCCTAATTCATTTGAATCTATATAACTTGGAAATATATAACTTGCAGATATAATAGATTCAAATTTTTGGTTTTTTTATCCCAGTTAAGCTAAAGACTAGATTCTTATTTAGTTCTTCCCTAAGACTCTACCATACTCAAAATTTATTCAGCACATAAAAGATTAAGAAAGTTTAGTCATACATAAAAGCCTTCCTTAACACACAATGCCAACACCCTCCCCAAATTTCTAATTCATTTTTAAAAGATTCTTTTTAAAACATATACATTTTTTTAATTTGAAAAATATTCTTAAAATGACTTACCTGCTGTAGTTTCCCACAGAGTTGAGTCATGACTAAATCTATAGGGTTAAAGTTAATAAGAATTGTGACCTTAAGGACAAATTCCAAAAGTGATGTCAGGGATGTACAGCTAGTTGGTTAAGTTGAAGAATTTAGAAATATAACCATATTTTTCTTGTTTGCTTTTACCAAATGTCAGAAGTGTTTTTAAGGCCACTTCATGGTGAATAAACAATACCAAATCTCACTTTGGTATAATTCCCTCTTCTGAAATCACTGAATAGAACGTTAACAATGGCCGATGATAAATATAATTAGAATCTGTTCTTGTTAAACAGATTTGAAAAACAAGGAAATTAATGTCCTTGTGAAATAAAGTCTTCCTGCTGGTTTTCCCTTGATTAAATTGTGTACTTTTCATTTTTCTTTGACCTCAGAGTTAAGTTTTGCAAAATAGAGTTATGCAGTGCTCTGAAGGTTCATCCATACTCCCCAAATTTAAGTGAATCAAAACCATTAAAGACTTGTGATAACCTCTCATTTAATATTATTAAAGATCTCCAGGAGAGGAAGATAGGGAACGTTTCATAGAAAACACATTCCAATATCCTATTATTATCACTCTCAGACTGTTTTCCTAGTTATCTAAATCCTTTGCATTAGAATCCAAGTCCATCTTTCCTTCTCAAGTTGGAAACCAAAATCTAAATAACAGCACTTCTACTATTGAAAACCATTGTTCAGTTGTCCCTCAGTGTCTCCTTCAGCTGAAACAATTTCCTTGTTTTGAAATGTTAATTTCTAGGCCTCTAATCACCTATGCCATCTTGCGTTGAACCCTCATTGTTTTTCACATCCCTCTGTTCAATTAAGCTTGGAGCTAAAGATAATGGTCTAAAGAAGACTAAATAAATACCCACCACTTCCTATGATGTCTTTCTTATGTATTTGTTCACTTTTACAATTGATCTGCCCTTCTAACCTATGATCAGCTTGTTATCTTTTCTGCACCCTAGATCATAATCTGACCGTAGGTGTCAAAACGTAGCCTTCCCTAACTGGTCTTTTTGAAATGTTTTCTCTTTATTGAATTTGAATCAGTTGGCATTCAATCACTCATAAAACTTAAATATGGCTTTCAATTCTAATCCCGCGGTTCCAACCGTTACTCTTTCTGCAACTGTGAACCCCAAATCAACTTTTTGAATATCTAGTCATTTCCCTATAATAAAGGCAGTATGGCTGTAAATTAAATTGACTATTGTGCTGCTAATAGGGTTTTTATATTTCACTAGGAAAATGTGCCTTGTGTCTCACAATGGAAGCACTGGAGAAGATAGTCCATAGGATATAAAATACCATGAGTACAGTGATGTGAAACATCTGGGTGGCAAACAGCTGCAAATGTTCGAGGGGAGCTTTTGTGGGAAAGAAGCCTGCTGCTTTCCGACGGCTTCCTCGATAATGAAGCTGAAGAAGGGACACTGGTAGTTTTCCAGGATAAAAACTTCTCCACGTGAATTCTTCTTGTGGAGAGACACTTTCAGAAAAATCTGGAGTTGTGTTTTCACTTTTGTAATAGTCATCATTAATACACTGGTATTTATTCTTAGGTTATTTTTTTGTAAATATTTGTGTGGTTTTTTTTTTTTTAATTAGTTCTTTTTTTTTTTTTTGGAAGGGTTGAAACAAATGTCGCAGATGCTCAGATATACTGAGTTGTGATAGAAGTCATCTGTTAAGTTGATGAAAAAGTAACCCAACCCCAAAAGGAAGTCTGAGGTTTTCCATTCCAAATAGTAGAATTAATCAGCTTAACTATAAGCAGACCCTTAAATGGGGCTCTCATTAAAAACCCTTGCTCTGAAAACAAAGTCATGTAGCTTTGTAAAGGAGATCCTGAGACACACTACCGTCATATGACTATGTTTCAGGCCTAGATGAAGACAGCACCAAATAGTACAATACCAATTGATAATGACATACAGTCATGTAGTTTCCGAAATCTGAGTCTTTCGTTTTTAAAATGATATGAAAAGTATTTTCATAGTACTGTAGAAAGTTGCTGGCATACAAATTGGGTTGGAACATTAGGAAGACCTGATTCACAAGCCCTGTTTTGGCTCTCAGCCAGTGATCACCTCCATTTAAGTGAATTTCATCAGCCATGGAAATACTCAGAGGGAAAAAGCAAAATTAGCTTTTGTGTTGTTATTAATAATAATATGATTAAATTTTCTCTAATATGTAGTGTACCAAGTGTTTATATTATGTTTCCTTGGGAACTTTCTCTGTATGTATATTTTACTGCTTCCCCAAAGAATGCAGTTATAAAACAAACATGATATCTGGCAGTTAAATGAGGTAACAGTTATGGAATTTCAGAGGATAGAGAATTGAATGAAAAGAAAAATAGTCAACCTCACTTTGGTTCCTTAAGTTGTTCATGTCAATCAAAATAGACCAAAGCTTCCTCCAGGAAATGATTGCAGAAAAAGCTTTCTTTAAAAAAGGGGGGGAAAACATTATTTAACATGTTTTTGAAGAATCTAATTCTTTTTGTTTTTATTGTTTAGTTTTGTTTTAAGATAAGGGGATAAATAGTGACAGACTAAAGAATTTTAAATACAGCATATTGAAATGGTCACCAAGTTTTTGTATAATATTAATGAATCTGGGCTTCAAAATGGTCTAGGGGATGAACACAACTAATAATAGCTCATACCAGACCAAAAAAAAATGAGGACTCTGTTATAGCTCAAGTCTGATTTACAACAAAATCACATCATTTTATCATTAAAATTTTAAAATAGGCTTTTTTAAATAGTTTTAAGTTCACAGTAAAATTTAGTGGAACATTCAGAGATTTCCCATATATGCCCTGTCCACACTCATGCACAGCCTCTCCCATTGTCAACATCCCCCATCAGAATGGCACATTTATTAGACCAATGAACCCACATGGACACAACATAATCACTCAAAGTCTGTAGTTTACATTAGGATTCACTCTTCGTATTGTTCATTCAACATTTGGGTTGAATTTGGACAAATATATAATGACATATCTTTGCCATTCACTTATCACACAGAGCAGTTACAGTGCCCTAATATCATTAAGTTTTGACAGAGTAGATGGAGCTCAAAAGTAATCAACCAGTTTTGTCTTCCAAGGACTCTGGTTTGGGGGTTATTAAGAGTAGGCCACAAGATATTATAGATACTACAGATATTACAACTTAGCAAAGCAGTGACCACAGATGTCCTCAGATCAGTTCCTTCTGAGGCTAGTGGCAGTTTTTGATTTTTGAAAATCTTGAGTATTTTTAAAAAGACAAAATCTTTATGTGCCTAACTCCTGCATTTTCTTTATGGTGAGATGGAATCCTATCTACAACACTGTCATTTTTATATACAACTTAAATTTCTTTCAACAGTCCAGGCCATTCTCTGTAAATCTGGAGGCGTTATAATGTAGCATTTTATGATGACATGTTACTTTTTATTGCCTGAGCCCATTCTTTCTGATGCTCAGGGTTGTTTCCAGTGATTTGTAATTACAGAGCTAAAATATATCATGTGGGTACGTTACTTCCTGTTCTCCTTTTGCGTTTCCTGCTGAATGTAAGCCTGGACCCAAGACTCGTAAGAGTTATAAACATATCGTGTAGAACATAGAACACGATGTAGAATACAACAAATGCCAGCAGCCTCTGCCAGAGGCATTTTAGTGTTTATTATAAACAAGGCTACCCTGCAGAGTTGAAAAGAACATGAAGACAAATGTCCAACACCTGGGATCAAGCAACAAGTGGTGTTAAAACATTTAATATCCTGTTTTTATGAAAGCTTCCACATTATGGACCATGTAATCGTTGATATGTAACTCGGGTACATTTGATGTGGCTTTTTTGTTATTTTGCAATCTGAGGCACTCCCTCTCCCTGGAGACACTGTGTTAGCTACAGACAGAATAGTAGTATTGAATTCTCCTACTAAACTTCAAGTTGGTGCTGTAGTTTCTGAGAAATAATGTACCTACTGTTTCCAAACTCAGCATTTGTTTTTTGACCTTCTTATCTGAAAACTACATAATATTCACGTTCGTTAACTAAGAACAGTCTTTTGTGATGATTAAATGTTTAGTTTCTGTCTTTGGGTTAAGTATAGTTTTTAGACTCCCCTCCATCACAAAACACTTTTGGGTCACTCCAAATTACAGACAGCACTTAACAAATACTGGACGTACAACTTTTTATTAGTGACTTGTCTAATCAACTCTTTGAAATTATTTTTCTAGCTAAACAGAATATATCAGAGGCTACAACCATCGAACTGAATATGCTTGCAGAAACTGTCTCACCCACTTTATTGGAAGAACTACAAATGGGACCGGACAGAACTACACCAATTGTCCCTTTAATCACTGAATTACCTGTCACTACAACAAAGGTCCCTGCTATAGGAAATATTGTCAATATTGAACAGAAATCCACAGTTCAACCTCTAACTAGTACCCACAGATCAGCCGCAGAATCACTCCCACCTGATGGAAGTACGAAGAAGCCTTGGGATATGGACTATTACTCACCTTCCGCTTCAGGACCTCTTGGAGAGCCAGACATATCTGAAATTAAGGAAGAAATGCCCCAAAGTACAACTGTCATTTCCCATCATGCTCCTGAATCATGGGATAGTGTGAAGGAAGACCTACAAAGGAAAGAATCAGTTACACAAGTTGAACAAATAGAAGTGGGTCCCTTGGTAACATCTATGGAAATCTCCAAGCACATGCCTTCTAAGGAATTCACTGTAACTGCGACACCATTTGTATCTACAACGATGACCCTGGAATCAAAAACTGCAAAGAAAGCAATAAGCACAGTCTCTGAACCAGTGACCACAAGCCGCTATGGATTCACCTTGAGAGAAGATGATGGGCAAGACAGAACCTCTACGGTCAGATCGGGTCAGCGTACCTCGATCTTTAGCCAAATACCTGAGGTCATTACAGTGTCAAAGACTTCAGAAGACACCACCCGCAGCCAACTAGAGGATGTGGAGTCAGTCCCAGCATCAACGGTTGTTTCACCTGACAGTGATGGGTCGTCCATGGACCACAGGCAAGAGAAACAGACTCATGGTAGGATAATTGAAGATTTTCTTGGCCAGTATGTGTCTACCACACCTTTTCCATCACAGCATCATACAGAAGTAGAATTGTTTCCTTTTTCTGGTGATAAAAGATTAGTCGAGGGAACATCCACAGTTATTTCTCCCAGTCCACGAACAGGAAGAGAAAGTACAGAAACACTAAGACCAGCGATGAGAACAGTTACTTACACCAATGATGAAATACAGGAAAAGATCACCAAAGATTCATTTATAGAAAAAATAGAGGAAGAAGGCTTCTCTGGAATGAAGTTCCCTACAGCTTCCCCAGAGCAAATTCATCATACAGAGTATTCAGTGGGAATGACCAAATCTTTTGAATCCCCAGCACTGACGACAACGACAAAGCTAGGCGTGATACCAACAGAGGCGACAGGTGTGGAGGAAGACTTTACAACTCCAGGTGGATTAGAAACAGATGGCTATCAAGATACCACAAAGTATGAGGAGGGTATTGCAACAGTGCATTTGATCCAGAGCACTTTAAATGTGGAGGTGGTTACTGTATCAAAATGGTCATTGGATGAAGATAATACAACATCGAAACCTTTATGGTCCACAGAACATGTAGGCTCTCCAAAATTGCCCCCTGCCTTAATCACCACCACGGGAGTGAGTGGTAAGGATAAAGAAATGCCAAGTCTTACTGAAGATGGAAGAGATGAATTCACTCATATCCCAGGTAGTATTCAAAAGCCACTAGAGGAGTTTACTGAGGAAGACACAATAGACCATGAAAAATTCATAGTTAGATTTCAGCCAACTACATCAATTGCTACCACAGAAAAGTCCACTTTGAGAGATTCTATAACTGAAGAAAGAGTTGCACCTTTTACAAGCACAGAAGTCCGAGTTACTCATGCAACCACAGAGGGAAGTGCTTTGGATGAAGGACAAGATGTGGATGTCTCTAAGCCTTTGTCTACTGTCCCTCAATTTGCACACCCTTCAGATGTGGAAGGGTCAACCTTTGTTAACTATAGTAGCACCCAGGAGCCTACTACTTATGTAGACACTTCCCATACCATTCCTCTTTCTGTAATCCCCAAGACAGAATGGGGAGTGTTGGTACCTTCCTTACCATCAGAAGGTGAAGTTCTAGGTGAACCCTCTCAAGACATACGTGTCATTAATCAGACTCACTTTGAAGCTTCTATTTATCCTGAGACTGTAAGAACAACAACAGAAATTATACAGGAAGCAACGGGAGAAGATTTTCCTTGGAAAGAACAAACTCCAGAAAAACCAGTTTCTCCTCCCAGATCCACAACTGACACAGCGAAGGAGACATTACCTTTGGATGAACAAGAGAGCGATGGGTCAGCATATACTGTCTTTGAAGACAGATCAGTGACGGGTTCTGACAGAGTCTCAGTCTTAGTAACAACTCCAATTGGAAAATTTGAGCAGAGTACGTCTTTTCCACCTGGTGCTGTCACCAAAGCAAAAACAGATGACGTGGTAACGCTAACACCAACCACAGGGTCAAAGGTAACTTTCAGCCCATGGCCTGAACAAAAATATGAAACAGAAGGTACCAGTCCAAGGGGATTTGTATCTCCTTTTAGCATCGGTGTTACCCAGGTTATAGAAGAGACCACAACTGAGAAAAGAGAGAAAACATCCCTGGATTATACTGATTTAGGTTCAGGATTATTTGAAAAGCCCAAGGCCACAGAACTCCCAGAATTTTCAACAGTTAAAGCCACAGTTCCAAGTGACATCACTGCTGCGTTCAGTTCAGCAGATAGATTTCACACACCTTCATCCTCCACTGAGAAGCCACCTCTCATTGACAGAGAACCTGATGAAGAAACAACCAGTGACATGGTAATCATTGGAGAATCAACATCTCGCGTTCCTCCCACTACCCTTGAGGATATTGTAGCCAAGGAAACAGAAACAGATATTGATAGAGAATATTTCACAACTTCAAGTACTTCTACTACACAGCCAACAAGACCTCCCACTGTGGAAGGCAAAGAAGCCTTTGGACCACAGGCATTTTCTACTCCAGAACCCCCAGCGGGGACAAAATTCCACCCTGACATAAATGTTTATATTATTGAGGTCAGAGAAAACAAGACAGGTAAGTCTTTGCTTTCTAGACATACCAATCAAGGCAATCAGCATTTTATCTTGAAAATTACTTTTGGAAAAAAAAAAAAAATCAACATGCCAAATGCTGCCATTAGAAGATAACTGGAGTGTGAAAAAATTCTGTTTTAGCTTCATGTATTGTGTATTTGTACATGAATTGGAAGAATATGTTAAACAGTTTGGAAGAATGTTAGATATGATTTTATTTTAAAAGTATAAGAAGCCCTGCTTTGTCATCTAATATAACCAAATCATCACTGTTACATCACTTCAGAACATGCAGAACAAGATGTTTTAATTTCAGTGTCTTTCCATGTGTTACTACTCAAGCGTAGTACTAGACTGTGTTAACATTTCATTGGTCTTTAACTATTAACCTTCAGTACTTACACTATGGACAGCTAAAACCGTATTGCATATCCCTAGGGCTGATAGACGTCTAGAGGTTTGTTTTATTTTTTCTCTTCCATGATTTGCAGGTTTATTACGCAACTTGTGGGGTGGGTAATAGGTATGCAGTTTAAATGTTCTTTTAAAGAAAGTTCAACATATTTTCAAGCTGTTGTCCTTGGATATTTTCATTAAGCATTAAATATTTAGAACAAATAAGGTCTAGCTCAATTCTAGGAAATGCTGTAATATATTTCTCAAATACAATTTCAGAAAGTGGATTACCTCTGTTCCCTAAAAACCCAGGCTATAATGTTATTTATTTTGTGATTTAGTTATAGGAATATTCATGGTGCCTTTGATTCTGCTCAAGTATTTTCTATCTCTCTGGCAAAATTCTTAAAAGCTGTTTCTTTACATTGACTAATACTTGCAATTTTTATCATTAAACTTCACTTATTCCTTCTTAAAGGTCAGTACACTCTGTCTTCCAAATGTGGTAAGCTGAATTGCGAATACGTGTTATATGCAGTTCAATAGATCTATTCAGGTTTGTCTTTTTTTAATATAGAAGTTAAGATCATCGATTTTTGTTAAGTTGCTGTATTTTAGTTTTAGTGTGTGGATTAGAGGAATAAATGCTCATTTTTCCTTAATCTAGCTATGAGAAGTCAAGCTAGAAGAATGTTTTTTGAGAGGTTTTTTTCTCTTACTGTTGGGCTATTCCCCTAGAGGTGTCATTTTTTGTAAGATGTGTCATTTTTTGTAATTTATGCGATACTCATGAGCCTGCTTGGGGATGCACTTGTTGGGAACACAGGTGGCTCTAATGTCTAGTCAGCTGGCTTCCAGTTAGATGGTAATTTGGCCTCTACCACCCAGAACTTTCTCCATGTCAAAGCTCTTGTGGGACAGTGAATAGCAGAGAAGAGAATACACTCTCAGAGTATTGATATTAACCTCCACTTTCCAATATAGTTGAATGAGGTCAGGATTGGAGCATTATTTTCCTGTTAATGATGCTGTTTCTTGGAAACCATATTTCTTCTCTCCTACATTGCTCTTCTGCCTCTTGGAACTGGAGATGGAGGGAGAGGACAGGCTGCCAAGTAGTGGGAATGAGGATTGCTGTTAGTGGGGCTGGAAAAGTGACAAGAAGATATTACTATGAAAAAGAAAGAAATGAAGAGAAGCTTAGGGATTCCTACGAATGCTTAATTTGAGAATTTTTAAAAAAAATTCTTGAATGACTAGCTATACAAAAGTTTTTTCCCAACTTAGATTACTCTCTTGTTAGTGTAGATACTATGTTGAGTCAAATGATAGATAAAGCAGTAAGACATGTTCTGCATTTAAAAACTCTTCTAAATGGGAAACTGTGCATTGAGGTGAGGGTAATCAAATTACTAAACGGGAAAAGTGAAACTCAATCTCCCTGGAAGAATTGGCAGTCATCAGGAAAAAAAAAAAAATCTAAGTTTATAAATGGCTACTTGAAATGGAGAGTCTGAGTAACTTAACTCATAAACCATTTATACAAAGTGTGTATTTTTATCTGAATTATAAACTTAAGTCAGCTGGGTCTGGGAAACACAACTACGTATTTCCTCCTCTTTTTTCTACCTTATTCTTTACTTTTCTTTTCTGTTTTTTTGGAGTTTAGTTGCTTTACAATGCTGTGTTAGCTTCTGCTGTAGAGCAAAGTAAATCAGCTATACATATTCATATATCCCCTCTTTGTCACCACAGAGTGTTGAGTAGAGTTCCTTTTGCTATACAGTAGGTTCTCATTAGTTATCTGTTTTATACATAGTGTGTATGTGTCAATCTCACTCTTAAAACATGTGGCCTTGACTTGCCTTCAAACTAATTTCCATTCAGCATTGATAACTGTGGGTCAGAAAGGAGAGGGAATACTTATCTTCTTTGGCAGAGGGTTTCAGTGAGTGCAGTGGAATGCGGGGGGCTAAGGATGAGAATAACATGTATCTATCTATTAACTCCCTCACTCCATCTCTCTTTTTCTCCCCTGTCCCTGCATCTATCTGTCTTTTCTGTATGCTTTATATATGCCCTTCTTAAGACTAAAAACACTGTTTATTGTCTTCATTAAGACAATGAGGGTGATGACTCAGGTCCAACTGCTTTATACTCATTTTATTTGTTTTCTATGAGAAATTTAATTTTTCAAGCATTTTTCACTTTGGAAGGGAAAAACCTGAGAGCAGATGTTAAATTAATGACTTTTAAGGCAGGTGTACATTAATAAGGAAAAATACATATGTGCCTGGAAAACCAACCTTTTTATGTATCAAGGCACATTTTTCCAAACTGGAAAATCCTTGGTACATGTACAAATTTGTATAAATTTATTCAAAAACATAAAATTGACCTCTACATATACTGTATATTCAAGTAAGCAAAAATACCACCCATGTTACTCTAAACCAAGGCATTCATAATTTTTTTTGCTGCTCTCAGCAAGTCACATAAATCTTGATTTTTAAAAATTTTTTTACTACTATTAAACAAAACACACTATGCAGGACACGTTTATGTTCTATTTGCTCAAATGGATCTTAATAGCAACTTAGGGTGCTGTTGCTGGAGGGCAACTGTAGTTAGCAGTTAAAAAAAAATCTGAAGGAACTTTTCAGCTCATAAAATTTTTATGAGCTGAAAAATGCTATAGGGTGTGTTTAACAGTGGTTCAGGGGATACTGAAAACATGGCTCCTGTCTATTTCAGGAGTAATTTGCACACCTGCACTTTGAAAAGTTATTGAAAGGTTTTCTTTGTGAACATGTGATGGCTCAGACGATAACGAATTTGCCTGCAATGAAGGAGACCCGGGTTCAATTCTTGGGACAGGAAGATCCCCTGAAGAATGGAATGACTACCCACTCCAGTATTCTTGCCTGGAGAATTCCATGGACAGAGGAGCCTGGTGGGCTATACAGTTCGTGGGGTTGCAAAGAGTCAGACATGACTGAGTGACTAATACACACACACACACACATGAAATCTATAGAGTTTAAAGGCATAGGAAGAGTTAGCTCAGTTCTGCACTTTCCCCTTTTTAAAAGAATGCTCCTCCTTGAAATCATCTGAAATGTCATAAATTAGTGTAACAGGATTATGAATGTTTCTAAAAGCGAATACACTGTAATTTTAACTCAAAGAATAATTTAGAAGTCTACAGATACTGACTGTAAACATTATTAGGCAAATGCTTACAGTTATAACATTAAAATAGGTGACTTATTAGTTTTTTTAAAACAAATTCATGTATACTGCCTATTACTTGTCAGACTTGCTTGGTATTATTTGCTGGTTAGGTGTTCTTTTTTGCTAGTTTTATCATTTCTAGCTATCCAGTCTAAGTGTAAGACAGGTATTAAGCCAATATGAAACTAAAATGATAACAAATAGAAAATATTGATGAAATTATTAATGAAATGACATTAATGATTAATGAAGTTTTGAGAAAAATAATTTTGGCCTCTAAATTAGAGTTTCTTTTGCTCTGTTTCCTTGTTGAGAATTATGGTACTTTATTGCTCGCAAAGAGTCGGACACGACTGAGCGACTGAACTGAACTGAACTGATTGCTTACATCATTCAGAAATAATTCCCATATGATTAATCCCATCTGCATTTTTGTTTGTATATTTGAGAAATGTACATAGAGCTAAATATTTATTTTCTGAATATGATGCTGTTGAGGAGAGGGTAAGGAATAAGGATCATTAGCTCTGAGTACAGGAGATATCTGGGTAAATGCCAATATTTATACCATTGAAAGCACATTTATCAGTTTTTAAAAAGTAATGTTACTCAAGATAACCGTATATAATTTTTTAATCACATTTTTATAGAATTTATTATGTAGAACTACTTTCAGATTGTTAATTATAGGATCAGATTCCTTTCTTGGGCTTCCATATTTTGAGTGCATGAAAGAGTGGCTGTTCTGGTTAGTGTTTGAGGAGAGGATATTAGGAGTCCCACTTTCTTGGGACCCCTCTCTCATGCCCAAAGGTAGTTTCTAAAGTAACATGTACCTTAGAACACAGCTAGGAAGAGAATGAGATCATGTGGGTAATTCAGAATAGAGCAACAAAAAATTTACTCATTTCTGAATGAATTTATATATATATATATATATTTTTTTTTTTTAAAGTAAAAACATTTTTTAAATTAGTCTCTCACTATATGGGCTTTCCTTGTGGCTCAGATGGTGAAGAATCAGCCTATGGTGCAGGAGACATGGGTTCGATTCCTGGGTAGGGACGATCCCCTGGAGAAGGGAATGGCTACCCACTCTAGTATTGTTGCCTGGAGAATTCCATGGACAGAGGAGCCTGGCTGGCTGCAGTCTGTGGGGTGGCAAAGAGTTGGACACAACTGAGCGACAAGCACACACAGTTTCACTACATGTATGTATATGTCTCACTATAATGATACACATGATTAACATTTACCTTTGAACATTTACCCACATGATTCTGAATAAAACAAATTAAGCAAATCTAACTTTAATCTTATTGATAGCTATATGTAATCAAAATTATATATAATTATATTCAGAGTATGTGCAGGGCAAAATCATCATGCGTGCACTTAGAGCTTGATATTTTCAGACCACTCTTTATATATTTTATCATGTTTAAACTTCAGAGGTAATTTGTGACGTATCTAGGGGAAGTGTGGCAGATGGCAGACAGAGGCTCACTGGGCCTGCCCCTTTGGTACTAGTCTGAGTCTTGGCACTCCTTGGAGCATTTTTGCAGTGAGGCAGTTCTCTCCCCTGATGAACTCACAGGAGTAATGACTCCCTGTTGGCTCAGGTGCTGCTCTGTCTGTCAGTTTCTGAAAGAACATAGATGCTGGAAAGACTGGCTTCTCATTGGCATTCTATTGGTTTAAGAGGAGATGGCTTAGATTTCGTTTGCTGCTAATAAGGGGCTCTGTGTATGCTATTCAGATACCTGCTCTGGCAGGAGAACAGCATGCTGAAACCAGCAGCTCTGGGTCTGGGCTGTTTCTCCCCTGCAGAATTTTGGAGCACATCCCTGAAAGTGGATGGGGCGGGTGTCTACACACTTGAGTGGTTCCCTTTGCTGGGCTCCAGCTGTGGCTCCCTGCCAGAGAAGCACATGGTTTTTTTTCCCCTGCAGGGAATTAGGATGGCTTCCCTCATTCCTCCTTGGCTGTCTAGAAAAGGACTGAATTCTTCTATTGGCAAAATAATGAAAAAAAGAAGAGACTGTCTCTTTTCCCTTCATTTCTATAGTAGGAAAAAAAGAATTGGCCTTAATATTTTTTAATTATTAATGAGCTTAACACTACACTACAGATCAAAGCTTACCTTTTTACCAAGTCCTTCTAAGTGAAATGTTTTGTATGTATAACACATACACTCACATAAGACACAATACAGAACACATAGAATCTCAAACTTTTAAATGCTCTATAAATATTTTATTAACCCACTAATCTCAAGAAAATCTTGAAGACATTAAAATCATGCTTCTCACAGGTTGGGGCTTTCTAATAAAAGAGATGTCCTGTAGATGGGTAAAAGGAACTTTGTTGTCTTCTTAACATGAAGAAGACTATTCTTTCTGAAAATGGCACTTGCAATTACAAGTTGCCAGTATCTAAGCTGCTATTGAGGTGGGGCATCAGCCAAAGACAAATACCACTTGTTGTCATTAGCAGTGACCTTGAGAGGAAGGTGCACACTGCCTTCTAGCAGAGTAGTCGGTCAAGGGTTATCCTCAGGTAAAGCTACAACATGCTTTGTTCTTTAACAGAATCAAAAGGGACACAAAATAACTGTAAACCATAGGCCCTGCTCCCAAAGCCTTTAAATGCTTTTGAGGAGCCTATATTCACATAGGCAAATGTAATTAACAGTACAGAAATGCATAATTACACACTAGGTATGAGCTACTGACTAAATGGCAGATAATATCAACAAAGAAGAAATCAATGAAGGCAGGGGAGTCAGAAAATATTTCATGAGAAGAATGAAATATAAGCTGGTTCTTGTTGGAAGGGTAAGATCAAAAACAAATGGCTGAAAACTCATTATTAACCTATTGCTTCACAACAGAGACTCACCAGTTGGGCCAAGGAGCCCCAAGTACTATCAGGCATTTTTCTAGACAGGGCTCAAATGACAGAGTGGCACCCCTGATTCAGAAGATGAATGCCTTCTTAGGATTCACCTGGAAGCCTGTACAGATTCATGGAAACTTCAGGCAACTTCCTCAGGAAGGAGTGTTCTCTCACATTTTCCTATTTTTCAGTGATTGATACATTTTGATAAAGATGACATCGTCTGTAAGTTAAGTACATTTAGCTTTTCAAAACACGTCCCATGATGTATCATGGTTCAGAATTACACATTTGTAAAATTAAATGACATAAAACTACTTTTTAGAGTGGGCTGTATACCCTAAAAGGTGATTTAAAGTTTTATAATATCTTAATTCAAATGCAATTTGAATTAGCAGTATTACAGAAGCAGGTGATGTAAGTTGGGGAAGCTACAGTCAGTCTTTCCTTTGATTCCTGACCATGTGGACCCAGGAATTTCTTAAATTTTCTGTCAGAATTTTTTGCCAGTAAAATGGATGTAGTGGTGATTATTATATAGAAAGAATAGTTCCTAAATTCTGATACATACTCTTTTTTTCCCAAAGCACAGGGATTATGTAACAAAAGATGACACACACATATACAAGCACACATATAAGGATCTTCCCAACCCAGAGATTGAGCCCAGGTCTCACCGCATTGCAGGTGGTTTCTTTACCAACTGAGCTATACATATATGTATGTATCCAAATATATTAATATACATGTATCCAACAAATAGTCAAATAATTGCCATTCACTACATACTATACTAGAACTGGATTTTTGAAGCACACTCTGATATTCTGAATGTCCATGGATAGGTAGTTGATTTGATCCATGGGATACAGTTCGATGGAGTGGAAAGAGCCTTTGGAAACAGACTTGGGTTCATGGTCAACATTGTTATCTGCCACCTATTTGATCTTGGGTAAATTGCTTGATTGCCACAGGCCTCATTTGTTATAATAGTAAACATATGTGTTAATACTCCTGATGCTGCTAAGTCGCTTCAGTCGTGTCCGACTCTGTGTGATCCCATAGACGGCAGCCCACCAGGCTCCCCCGTCCATGGGATTTTCCAGGCAAGAGTACTGGAGTGGGGTGCCATTGCCCTCTCCAATGTGCTAATACTACAAACTCACTAGATTACTTAAAAGAGAAGGGGATCTCTTCCTGGGCTTGCAAGACATGGTGGCAGGCACGTCACATGTTAAAACCTCCTAAGTGCCTAGAAAGCACCCAGCACAGGGGCCTTGCACATGGCAATGACATAGTAGAAACGAATCGCCTCTCAGCTACGGCAGTTGTTTCATTGTGAACGTCTAAATGTCGGAAAATGTAGATTGTTTTGTATTAAATATGTTAAAAATTCAATTTCCTTAAAATTTGAGATTATTTATACCACAGCAAGACAAATATAATTATACTCTAGTATCTGTCTGACTGCAAGAGCTTGTTAAAATTTTAATCATCTATGGATTGTGTTTGTCTAGGGTGATGCCATTTTGGGTGCAAATCAGAAGCAGCTGCAGCCCTTATTTAAATTTTAAATATAGTTATAGTATTGATTCTATACTATCAACATGTAGAACTCATTAGCTTTCTGCTCTTTTTCATGTGTGAAAATTGGACTGGTGATTTTTGATGATTGCAAATTTAATTTTTTTCAAAGAAAAGATCTTTTCACAAATTCTTTATAAATTTTTCCAGGTGCTGGGCCAGGCCTCTTCTTGCATATTCATAGAAAACATGGGCATTTCCTGCTGTCTTTTTGTTGTTGTCAAGGAAACCCCCTAGTTCTCTACACAGGGATTACATTCTTCTTTCTTAATAGCTCTTAGATCATTCATTTGTGCAGTGAATAAAAAATGTATTCACGGGCCCAGACAGTGTTCAGAACTTTTGGAGGGGAGGGGTGTAGCTAAGGGGAGAGACATGTGGTGAGAGGAGCAAAGGGATAAAAGAGACAGAAACAGAAATGCTTTGTAAAGGTTTCATTTTAATGAGGTAAAATGAAAAAATAATTTAAATGCATTATCTGTGTTTGTCAGTTTTAAAATTTATTTGCAAAATTTGTTACATTGAACCTCAGTGAGGCCAGTTTGTCACATTAAAAAAAAAAAAAGCTGGTTAATAAATGACTTTATTGATAGAGAGATTCCAAGAATGGGACTCTGGTTGAGGGGGCAGGGGAATATTTTTTAGTGAAAACTGTTGTATTTTTTTTTTTCGTTTGAATGGAAGTACTTTGATTTTTTTACAACACAACTGAGGCAATGGAAATTGTAAAATATTGTTTCAACCTAGGGTATTGTGTGGACAATTCAGCACCTATTGCATGAGAAACTGTGTTCCTTAGAGGGATATGCCAATATTCAGACCTTTTGAGTGTGAATCAAGAAGGAAACCCTGATCCAATGGCATGAAAGCTATAATTATTCTCAAAAGGAGTGGTTTGATGTGGAGGAGGAGGATAAATTATGGCAAACCTTCTAAATACTTGCTAGAATTATTGTGACAACGTATAAAAATTTTTTTCCATAGATAAGTTAAAGTAGGAGATTTGAAACTGGAAAGAAAGAATCCCTTGAGTGAGAGGGAAAGTTTAATTGTACTTCAATATCTGTGTCTATGAAAGCTTGACATATTATGTACCTAGACCTGCTTGCCCCTAGTATGTAATCGGTATACACTACCTTGTCTGACTTCCAGTGACTTCATCTTTTCATTTTACACCACAGTATTCCTGGCATCTCACAGGGTGAGTTAGTTTCTTTGGCCATGTCCTGTTCGGAGTAGGTTTGAGTTTCTCTAAGTTGAGAAAGGGAAAAGAAAACACACCAATGCATGCTTCTGTAGAGTACAATGGGATATACTATAGTTACCATCTTTTATTACGTTGTGATCTTACCTTGCTCTGCTTTCTAAGGGAGCCATTTCACTCTCTGAAGATAAAACATTCACTGCCCATCTCTTCACACTTATTCCCAGGGAGTATTTTAAAGGCTTGTTGAAATAAAGCCATTCAGTCAAGCTACTCTGTGGCTGAAGTGAATTGAAATCACTCAGTCATGTCCAACTCTGCGACCCCATGGACTGTATAGCCCACCAGGCTCCTCCGTCCATGGAATTTTCCAGGCAAGAGTCCTGGAGTGGGTTGCCATCCTTCTCCCCCTGGAGAAGGATCTCCAGGGGATCTTCCTGAGCCAGGTATCAAACCTGGGTCTCCCGCATTGCAGGCAGACGCTTTACCGTCTGAGCCACCAGGGCTAGGGAAAGGAAAATAATGTCATCCGTAGCTTAGTTGGGAAGGCAACTTGAAATAATCAAAAAGCAAGAGGAGTATACAATAAAAGCTAGTTGCTTGCTTTAATAAAAAGAAAAATACAGGTAATATGGGTGTGAGTTTGAGCAAATTCCAAAAGACAGTGAAAGACAAGGAAGCCTGGCTTGGTACAGTCCTTGGGGTCGCAGAGTTGGACACAACTGAGCGACTAAACAACAACAGCAACAATGAAGTAAGTCACTATAACAGACAAAGTCTCAGAATCAGCCTCACAGGAAACTCTGGGCATTCATCCTCTTGCTGAGCAGCCATCCATGTTGCCCAGGAGGCTGCAAGACAGCACCAACCAGGTGTCAGCAGCTGACCGACAGTGATGCCATTCTGTGCAGAGGTTTGAAGGAGCCTCAGGAAATCTCCCAGTGCACAAATTCTGCTCATGTTGCTTCTCAACCTTGGCTTTATATCAGAATCACCAGGGAGCCTCCATATCAAAATATCCACTCCCCCACCCCCCACTAGACAACTTGAATCTGAATTCTAGTGGTGGGACCCAGGCCTTCATATTTTTTGTTTCTTTTCTTAAATTTGCCTTCTTTTTTTAATATTAGATGTATTTTTTAATGCATGCAGTCTTTATTCCTGGAGAATGTTGAACCCTACAGTTAAGTAAAGGCTTTCTGACCTTCAGACAGGGGTTGAAATATAGACATATACATGGGGAAGGGGCTGCTTTAAACCTATGGAAGTTTAAGTTTTATTTTACCAGTTTTAAGGAGAAAAAAAAAATAAAGGTTTAATTCAGTCTCCCCTAAATGAAATGCTGGCCTTTATCACATTTTGGGAAGAGTAGCTTTTCTCACACATGTTAAATGAACCTTGGCATCTGTAAGGAAGGAAGAAAATAGAATTAACTATAACTGAAAGATATGTTTTTTTAACATTTCAGAGTAATTGTAATTGAATCAAAAGTGATCGTGGAGAATGTATCTTGAATTACATGGACCTGCATGCCTCACACTGCCATACCCATATTACTTTCTCTCTATCAGCATGGAAATTAAAAGGAAATACATATGCTCATGGCTTAAGGATTCTTTTGACTATACTGACAAAGTGAATATGTTCATTATATATTTCCACTTGAAAAAAATAGTATTGCCCTGAGATAAACCTATATGGATTCTATATTTGGAAAGGAAAAGAATGATAAAAAATAATATTGAGACTATGCCTGCCCACTTAGATTATCTGACTTTCACAGCTATAGAAGTCTTTAATATTTGCATAATCTGTGTTTCTTTCAGTTGTGTCTCAGAATTTGAGCTATTATTGCAGCCAAAAAACAGTTTCTTCAGGACCAGAAAAAATGCAGATATTTAAAAGAAAGTGTCAAAGTAGTAAATGTAAACGTTTCCATTCTTGATGATAAATAACCATGTAGACATTCTTTCAACTAAATTCCCAAAGAGAAGCTAAGTGGCTAGAATAAGGAGAGCCTCCAGTACTCTTGTCTGGAAAATCCCATGGATGGAGGAGCCTGGGAGGCTGCAGTCCATGGGGTCACTAAGAGTCGGACACGACTGAGCGACTTCACTTTCACTTTTCACTTTCATACATTGGAGAAGGAAATGGCAACCCACTCCAGTGTTCTTGCCTGGAGAATCCTGGGGACAGGGGAGCCTGGTGGGCTGCTGTCTATGGGGTCACACAGAGTCGGACACACGACTGAAGCGACTTAGCAGTAGCAGCAGTAGCAGTACATGTTTAAAAGATCTTTCACTTTACGGAACATAGAAGTTAGTAAGGAAGCTGAGACAAGTATATAATAACCACTAGGGAATTTATAAATAAGAAACAATATGGCATACAAATGAAAGACACAACCAGTTTGGGCTGAGGAGTTTTAGTGAAGACAGACGGGAGGAATGGAGACTTCAGCTGGATTGTTCATAAAATGCAGGAGTGAAGCTCCAAGGAATGCTTTATGAAGCATTCCGAGGTTGGGGCAGGAGGATTCTTGTTGAATAGAAGTGTGAGTTGGGAATGAGGAGGATATTGAGATGGGGGCATAGATTTCTCTGCATCCAGCTCAGAGATGCAGAGAATGAGAACAAAGAATGGGAGGATGAGGATAAATGTGAGGACAGCGATGGAGCAGTTTGAACATGCTATTGAAGAGGTCGGTTGGAAGAGGTAACTTTTGAAGAAGGGAGTGTTGTAATGGAAACAAAATGATGTTTGGTAAAGTTCAGTTTAGTAGCTGTAATTTGAGAGCTTAGAAGGAAGTATCGAGATAAACACACACACATACACACACATATATATGAGGGGCATTTGTTTTACTTATGTCAAAGTGTTTTACCTACATTTTGAATCCTTGATTTTGACCAAAGTATTTTTCTGGTGTTGGGCATCTAGTCATTATCTGTCATCTATTTATCTATGAAAAGTTTTGACAATCTCGGGAAACTGACGTGAAAAAGCTAAGAAAAGTAAGTGAAGTCACTTAATCGTGTCTGACTCTTTGTGACCCCATGGACTGTAGCCTCCCAGGCTCCTTGATCCGTGGGATTTTCCAGGCAAGAATACTGGAGTGGGTTGCCATTTCCTTCTCCAGGGGATCTTTCCGACCCTGGGATTGAACCTGGGTCTCTCGCATTGTAGGCAGACGCTTTACCATCTGAGCCACCAGGGAAGCCCCTATTAAGAAAAGTAAGCACTGCCCAACAATTGGCTTCTGTCATTTGCTCTGCTTTCAAGGGAACATTTACAAACTGAAACAACCTGCCTTCTTTTTCATGCAGCTCTTTATCTTACGGTTCAGAAATGCTTGAAGGGCCCAAAATTACTTGATTAAGCTCTCCAGGAAAGCCCTTACCCTTTAAAAATTGGAAGTTAGGGAGTCCCTTGGGCCTCTTCTATAAGCAGGAAAAGCCCACACTCAGTGGTAACTCCTTAAGCGCACTTAGAGCAGATGACTGTATCTAAACACATTCTTTCCACTTGAAAGAACAGCATTATTAGAGGATTATCTGAAGCTGGGAAAAGAGATGATTCCCATTTATCATCCCCATAACATGTCTGCCTCAAAAGTGAGGCCATCAGAAACGCTTATATTGTTTATTGCACTTTCTGGGTGTAAAATTCATGAATTGAGAAATATTGAGCTCCTTTCTCAGCAAGCAGGAGCTGTCAGTGTCCGATAGCATGCATGGGTGGTACACCAAATGAGCCTTGGCTAGCAGAGCTAACAGGGAGACACGGGTCACAGAATCCAATCTTGATCTCCCCTCTACTTTAATCTCTTACCTCTGGAGGCATTGGGTGTTGATCTAAATATCATGTGATTTTCAATTATTAAAGTAATTTAAGCATATGAAAACAAGTGACAAGATTCGGGGAAGATATTTATATCTTGATCACTAACGTCATTTATTTTTTCAACATCCTGAGTTGGCACCATTTTTAGTGTCTCAAATTTTGAAAATGTTGGGAAATTTGGAACATCTGAGAAAACCCAGTGGAAAGGCAGATTAGGTAGTCTTCCTTGCTTTACAAGGTGGCAGCTAGCATTTCGTTTTAGTTAAGAATATATCAATGGTGGATGAAATCGAAGCATTTGCTTATGTCTGGATATATTAGATTCATAGGTATGTGTCAGAAAGCTTAAATATCTTAGACAACTTCAAGTTTTCTCTATTTAAATTCTATAAGTGCTTCTCAAGTACTTCAGTATGGCTGTCTATTGTATTTTTTAAATAAGGAAAAAAATCTTTTTTTTCCACACGTTAAAGTGAAATCTATTTTAATAGAGAAATGTGATCCTAATATTTCTCCGCTGAGTGGATTGGTATATACTTATATTTAATTAAAAGCTCTTAAATTGTAGAATTCCCTATAGAAAGCATGGACTTTAGCCAGCTGCCTCTGCATCTTAGCAACTATGTTTTGTGTCTGCTCACAGTGTGATTGTAAGACTTGTGCTATGTCTACAAAATTTTGCCATTAAGTACCTCAGTATACTTGATGAGTAATTTGAGGTCAGCTAGCAATAAAGCTTTGTGTGAAATGCCATTTAAAAAACCTACTAGCATGGTATATTCAAGCTGTTAAAATACATTCATAGAAACAGAGAAAAGATTATACATACGCTGTGTAGAGTTCTGCGGTTTGACTCTTGCAGTCCAAATAAAAGTTATATCACCCTTAGAATAAAATTCTAAAATAGAGTCCGCTTTTGTAAGAATTTGTTCACCTAAGAGCTGGGGTCATTAATTATTCCATGAGGTTGCACTGTTAGTACAGAATAGAGTAGATCACAATTTCACGATGAAATACTTGCTTTCACAAAAACACAGGTGTTCCCTACTCCCCTCCACCCCAAGCCAGTCACACACCCTACAAAGAAACTTTTCTGGTTTGCAATAATTATAGCTCTGGCAACTCTCATAATAAGCGTGGTGGGTGAGGGTGGTGGCAAGAAAGGGGGATGAAGAAGTAACCTCAGAAACTAAATAAAAAGGGGCGAATTAGAATATGGGTGAGATGGAGGGGGCAGTGGCAGAAGTGAATTCACTTGTCTGTCCCAAGTAGATTTTGTGACTTTTTCCCATAAATATTTATTTATTTGTTTGTTTGTCTTTGGCTGTGCTGGGTCTGTTGCTGCGCAGGCTTTTTCTCCAGTTGCGGGGACTACTCTCCAGCTGCCGGGACTACTCTCCAGCTGCCGTATCTGGGCTTCTCGTTGCAGCGGCCCCTCCTGATGCAGAGCATGAGCTCCAGGGCTCACAGGCTTCAGTAGTTGCAGCTTCCAGGCTCTAGAACTCAGGCTCAATAGTTGTGGTGCACAGGCTTAGTTGCTCCTCAGCACGTGGGATCTTCCTGGGTCAGGGATTGAACCCGTGTCTCTGGCTTTGGCAGGTGGATTCTTTACTGCTGAGCCACCAGGGAAGCCCTTCCTGACATTTTAAAAGTATGAAAATAAGTTTGCCATGCTAAGAATAAAATGTAGATTCATCTGTAGAGAATCTATTGGCCAAAAAAACTGTCTTCAAAGCCCTGGGCAATGAATATTTTCCTCACCCTTGAACCAATATTAAGAAATCGGAAGAAATCATTTGAAACACAACTCATTTTAATAATAAATACTGATAAGTTATTAAGACTTCCCTGGTGGCTCAGATGGTAAAGTGTCTGCCTACAATGCGGGAGACCTGGGTTCAATCCCTGGGTCAGGAAGATCCTCTGAAGAATGAAATGGCAACCCGCTCAGTATTCTTGCCTGGAAAATCCCATGGATAGAGGAGCCTGGTGGGCTACAGTCCAGGGGGTAGCAAAGAGTCGGACATGACTGAGTGACTACTTTCACTTTTCACTGATAAGTTAATTGTGAGAAGATTCCTTTCAGAAAAGAAAATCAAATAATTTCATGTCACATTTCATATCTTTGTTTAAGAATTCTTGTTAAATGGAGCATTTTTACAGTGCTCATATTCAATGAGCACTTTTTGAAATGTATCTCCTCAATCACTGTTTATTATGATGCACAGATAGTCCTTTGGTCAGTGCCAGCTTCAAAGAACAATGAGAAGCATAAGAAGAAATTACTTGAGTATTTCTGTATTTTCTGCCATTCTGAGGCAAGGCAGATCAGGTACTTGGAAGGCAGGTGGAAAAAGGAATTCTAATTTAAATGTAATGATTGGTACATTTGCATTACGTACAATCAAAAAGTGTCCTTTGCAAAAAAGAGTTATAGGAAGGTCATTTCTCTAACCTGTTGGCAAGAGGACTTGTTTTAGAGAGAAAGAGAAAGATTTGGAAGACACACTTGGAGGCCATAGGTTTCTATAAAGTTGGTAAATATGAGTCTGCCATATAGTCTTGTGCAATCAGTTGGTCTTGGGGAGATTGCATTTTTGGGTGCCATGCATCGTTGTGGGAATTAATTTAATTTTGCATGCAAAAACCAGTACGATGCTGAGCTGTGTTGTGAACTATATGGCTGTGATTGAAGTATTGTGGTATTTATTTAGGTTAGAAAATGGAATAAATTGCATCTAACAGTTCAGTCTTTTGGCAAAATATTCTAATATGCTGGTCTAAAATGCTAAGGGAGTCCTCAGAGTTATGAGCAATGAGAAATGTCAGGGTTCCTTATCCAAGTGGAAAATGGGCTAAAAGAATATTATACTCTGTTCATTGAACTGCAATTAGAGAACATAAAGTGAATGTCAAGGAGTTTAATTAATTGAATTAAATAGACTTAATGAGTTGATAGACAATGAAATTATTATAAAAATTGTTGATTTACAATGAGTTCTTTGTTTTCTTTGCTAGGAAAACATTTTATTTTAAATTATTCTTTTCCTTTGTAAAACATGTAATTGAGCGTCAGTGTCAGTTCCTTTGACATGCTGACATTTGACAAACTGACAGGCCTCTGTGTCTTCTTTCTGCTTTTTTCCACCCCACTTGTTTTTAGAGCTACCAGCATCATACCTAATGGAACCTCTATCTGTAATTATTCACTAAGAAGTTCATGGGATATGTTTATATCCATTTTGTTTTTCTAAAAAGTAAGGAATTTATTTAGAATATCATACAAATCTACAATAACATTGAATATTTTTACCCTATTCCCAGCCTAGGAGTTTATAAATAAAGACTATCAAGCAGTAGTTATTTCCTTATTTATCCTTGTGTTTGGCTGGAGAAGCCTGGCTGAGTAGTTAATCTCTACTGCTTATACAAAGGTACAAAATGTGATGGGGATTTTTTTTTTATATGCTTGACACACCTATGCTTCTTATTGAAATTCTTTCTGTATTTAAGTGCAAGGTGCTGTGGAAATTTAGACTGTATAGGTGATCATTTTTAATAATGAGTTCTCATGATATTTAGGGGCTTCTCTGTTGGCACAGAGGTTAAAGCATCTGCCTGCAATGTGGGAGACCTGGGTTCAGTCCCTGGGTTGGGAAGATCCCCTGGAGAAGGAAATGGCAACCCACTCCAGTATTCTTGCCTGGAGAATCCCATGGACAGAGGAGCCTTGTGGGCTATAGTCCATAGGTCGCAGAGAGTCAGACACGACTGAGCGACTTCACTTCACTTCATGATATTTATACCTAATGAAACCTAATGAAAAGGGTGATATGCTAAATGACACTATAAGCAATTTAAAATTGGCATATTTTTGAAGTTCCTGTTAAATTCTACAAAGTTTCACAGAATTGTTTAACTGAGTGTAGCTTCATGGTAGCTCAGACGGTAAAGAATTTGCCTGTAGCACAGGAGATCTGGGTTCAATGCCTGGGTCGGGAAGATCCCCTGGAGAAGGAAATGGTAACCCACTCCAGTATTCTTACCTTGAGAAGAACTCCATGGACAGAGGAGCCCTGTGGGCTGTAGTTCATGGGGTTGCAAAGAGTCGGACACGACTGAGCAACTAACACACTTTCACTCAACTGTATTCAAATAGTATTAACAATAAGACTACTTGATTTAGTGATTAGATAAGGTTATAGATGTGATATTTCAAAAGATTCATTTATACAGAAGGCATTTAAAGATGCATTCTCTCATATACCTATATAAGCATATGCATATATATTCTCTCACATTCTTTTTTCCTTAGTGAGAGGTAGCCATCAACACAAGCTATATTAAAAGGTATTTATCATCTGAAGATGTTTTCTTTTAAAACATACACCATAAAACTGTATAAGATCACAGTAATAACTTCTATGATCTAATATTAAATGAACTTAGCCTTTTTTGAAAACAAAGATAAGGCATTTAGTTATTTCTATGAGTTTGGCAATTAGGAGTAGCTATAACTTCTGTGGCAGAAATCATCTATATTAGTACATATTTTTAATTTTTTAATTTTTATTTTATATTGGTTTATAGCTAATTTACAATGTTGTGTTAGTTTCAGGTATACAGCAAAGTTATTCAGCTCTACATATACATATGTAAATTCTCTTTCAAATTCTTTCCCCATTTAGATTATTACAGAATATTGAGCACAGTGCCCTGTGCTATACAGTAGGTCCTTGTTGGCCATCTGTTTTATTTATTTTTTAGTTGTTTATTTTTTTTTAATTGGGGGATAATTGGTTTACAGTATTGTATTGATTTCTGCCATACATCAACATGAATCAGCCATAGGTAATACATATATTCCCTCCCTCTTGAACCTCCCTCCAATCTCCACCCCATCCCACCCCTCTAGGTGGGGTTTTATATTTTTGTAATATGCCAGAGTTATGTACTGATCACATTTCTGTTTAGGGTAGCATTATTTTTTGTCCATTTGAATACCTATCCCACTTTGTCTACATGTTTGAAGTGCTGAATGTATTCAGTGGAGATAAAAGTGTGTGTGGAGATAAAAGTAGTGTGTGAATGTTAAATAGGCTGGACATGTAGTAGAGAAGAGTGGCCTACTCTGACACAAACAGTAGTGATATTTTATGGTGACAATACAGTGAAGATGGGATACAGAGAAACAAGTCAAAGTGAAAGGGATTAATGTAAATACAGTATATCGTCTAGTTCCATAAAAGTTTTGTGGTTTTTGTGTGTGTGTGTGTTTTTTTTTTTTTTTTAGCAAACCGTAGTTAGAAACAGAAGGAGCTCTGTAGAGTTTTTATTGGATGTTCATATACTTCTGTATTTATGCTGATGCAGAGAATACAATGGCAAAGAGTCAGACATGACTGAAGCAGCTGGGCACCCACGCATGCAAAGAATACAAAAATATTGCTACCGTCTCAATAGAGTGTTTTTCTTTTTTGCCATGAAGAAATGTTAGATGTTGATCCTTTCACGGGTGAAGGAGAGGGGCTTCTGACAACAGAAGCCATTTCCCTGCCAATAGGGGACAGGAGTGATTCCGTCGCTGTAATTATTATTCCTCCTGTAAGTTCTCAGGTTCAACCTAAGCATGTGTGGCATGGATCAGGGCTAGGCTGAAAGCTGTATCTGCAACAGTGTTCCCGGGACCAGAGGGCGAGACACCGGGCAACCCTCCAAGCTTCTC
Organism: Ovis aries; assembly: GCF_016772045.2. NCBI lineage: Eukaryota > Metazoa > Chordata > Mammalia > Artiodactyla > Bovidae > Ovis > Ovis aries. The sequence goes on from NC_056058.1 coordinate 80,973,538, forward strand.
TGTGTCTCTCCTGGGGTCAGAACACCCACAGGTACCTCTTTCCGTGCTGCCGTGACCCTGAAATTAGCACATCTGCAGTGCAGGACCCTCTCCAAGGACCACTGAATTCCACTCCGATGCAAATGAGGGTGCAGAATGTCCCCCTCCTGGTGTCCGGATGAGGAGCTTTGCTGGTGGATTTCTGGAGAGAGGAAAGGCAGATGGGCTTAGTGGTTGGTACCCTGTGGCAATCTACAATCTAGGAAATGTTCCGAGATAGGTGTTATTTCAGGTATGCTAGTTCTAATGTTTAGAAGTGACTCCTGAACTTCTTTTGGAGAAAAGGTTAATGAAAAGAATGACAATTGCCCCAGTCCAGATCACCTCTCATTACAGATAAAGCTGTAAAGGTGTGGAGGGCTCTTCTTTCCTGGTGCTTTCTGTGAGACAGCCCTGCATGGAGACCCGCAGCCCCTCCTCCTCAGGGCTTCCTGCCCTTGCGCATGGAATGTGGCTGCAGTCCATTATACAGCTAAGTCTTGTCTTACTGTTGCACTGGGTCAGAATTGTCATCACACTGTGAAAGGGCTATAAAGAAACCTCTCTTTGACTTTTCTAAAAACAGTCTTCTCTAGGGTAAATTATGACAAGAGGCCAGAAGAAATCGCTTCTCATTTCCCTGTTCAATAGAGGGCATCTTCGCATTCATCGACGTGAAGGACAACAATCAGTTACTTTTTCTGTATGATCTGGTGAAGGGATCTTAACTTGAAATTTTTTTTTCCAGTTTGCACAGAGATGAATTCCTCCATTTCATGATTATACTGTGTGTACCTGGTGCCTTGTTTCAAGGATGTGGTTTTGTTAAACATGTTGAAGAGCTTTTGTGACCTGTTGCTACAATTGGATTTATTTTTCCCGTTGTTAATATCAAACAGCAAATGCGAAGACTGAGCACCATGTGTAGAAGGGTGATTGCTCTTACTGTGAGCAGATTTGAATCCTTCTTTTTGTGAGAGTGTGATCAGCCAGCCTTGCTATCGATTTCTTCTATCGTGCACTGCCAAATCTTCTATTTAAGTATTGTGAAAACTCTTTGTTTTTTTCAGGTCGAATGAGTGATTTGAGTGTAATTGGTCATCCAATAGATTCAGAATCTAAAGAAGATGAGCCTTGTAGTGAAGAAACAGATCCAGAGCACGATCTAATTGCTGAAATTTTACCTGAGTTACTTGGTATGTTGCACAGTGAAGAGGATGAAGAAGATGAGGAGTGTGCCAATGCCACTGATGTCACGACCACCCCATCCGTGCAGTACATAAACGGGAAGCATGTAGTTACCACGGTTCCCAGGGACCCAGAAGCAGCAGAAGCTAGGCGTGGCCAGTTCGAAAGTGTTGCACCTTCTCAAAATTTTTCAGACAGCAGTGAAAGTGATAGTCATCAGTTTATAATCACCCATGCTGGATTGTCCACCGCCATGCAACCTAATGAATCTAAAGAAACGACGGAGTCCCTTGAAATTACGTGGAGACCCGAGATTTACCCTGAAACCGCAGAGCCTTTTTCAAGTGGTGAGCCTGATATTTTCCCCACAGCCTCAATCCATGAGGGAGAAGCCACTGAGGGGCCAGACTCAGTCACAGAGAAAAGTCCTGAACTTGATCATCGGGCGCATGAACATACTGAATCGGTACCTCTGTTTCCTGAAGAGTCTTCAGGAGATGCTGCCATTGACCAAGAATCTCAAAAAGTCATCTTTTCAGGGGCTACCGAAGGAACATTTGGTGAAGAGGCAGAAGAAAGTTCTACCACGCATACTCCAAGTATAGTTGCAAGTTCTGTATCAGCACCTGTCTCAGAGGACGCATTATTTATCTCAACAGGGACTCCACAGTCTGATGAGCCATTGTCCACAGTAGAAAGCTGGGTGGAAATAACCCCTAGACACACCGTCGAGTTCTCAGGAAGTCCTTCAATTCCAATTCCGGAAGGCTCTGGGGAAGCAGAAGAAGACAAAGATAAAATATTTGCCATGATAACTGATTTATCACAGAGAAATACTACAGACTCCCTCGTTACTTTAGACACCAGCAAGATCATGATCACGGAGAGCCTTTTGGGTGTTCCTGCAACCACTGTGTATTCAACTTCTGAACGGGTTTCTGCAGCAGTGCCTACCAAATTTGTAAGGGAGACAGACACTTATGAGTGGGTTTTCAGTCCACCTCTGGAGGAAACAAGGAAAGATGAGAAGGGAACTACAGGTACAGCTTCTACAGCTGAGGTACATTCCCCTACCCAGCGATCAGATCAGTTTGTTTCTCCCTCTGAATTAGAAAGCTCAAGTGACACTCCGCCTGATGATTCAACAGCTGCTCCTAGAAAGAGTTTCCTGTCCCCGATGACAGCCACACAGTCTGAAAGGGAAACGACAAGTTCTACTGTTGTCTTTACAGAAACAGAAGTTTTAGACAATCTGGCAGCACAGACCACAGATCCCAGCCTTAGCAGTCAGCCCGGGGTTCTGGAAGGGTCACCTACTGTCCCAGGGAGCCCTGCGTCTCTCTTTATGGAGCAAGGGTCCGGAGAAGCTGCTCTTGACCCAGAAACCACCACTGTTTCTTCACCTGCATTAAATTTAGAGCCTGAAATTCTAGCTGAAGAGGAAGCAGCTGGCACTTGGTCTCCACATGTGGAAACTGTATTCCCTTTTGAGCCAACCGAACAAGTCTTGAGTACTGCAGTGGACAGGGAGGTTGCTGAAATTATAAGCCAAACATCCAAGGAAAACTTGGTTTCAGAGACCTCAGGAGAGCCAACTCACAGGGCAGAAATAAAGGGCTTTTCTACAGATTTTCCTTTGGAGGAAGATTTCAGTGGTGACTTCAGAGAATACTCGACAGTATCTTATCCCATAACAAAAGAAGAAATAGTGATGATGGAAGGTTCAGGGGATGCAGCATTTAAGGACACCCAGATGTCACCATCTGTAACACCTACCTCAGACCTCAGTAACCACACTGCTGACTCGGAAGAACCTGGCAGCACCTTGGTCAGCACCTCAGCCTTCCCTTGGGAAGAATTCACAGCCTCTGCCGAGGGCTCGGGTGAGCAATTGCTCTCAGTAAGCAGCTCTGTTGACCAAGTGTTTCCCAGTGCCGTGGGAAAAGCCTCTGGAACAGATTCCCCATTTATTGACCAACGATTGGGAGAAGGAGCTATCAATGAAACTGATCAAAGATCCACCATTTTGCCAACAGCAGAAGCTGAGAGTACTAAAGCTTCAACCAAAGAGGAGGAGGTGAAAGAGAATCACACAGTTTCAATGGACTTTCCCCCAACTGCGGAGCCAGATGAATTATGGCCTAGACAAGAAGTCAACCCTGTAAGGCAAGGGAATGGAAGCGAAATAGTATCAGAGGAAAAGACTCAAGAACAAGAATCTTTTGAACCCCTTCAAAGCTCTGTTGCATCAGAACAAACAACTTTTGATTCACAGACATTTCCTGAACCTGGACTCCGAACCACAGGTTATTTCGCACTAACAACAAAGAAAACTTACAGTACTGATGAGAAAATGGAGGAGGAAGTCATTTCCTTAGCTGACGTGTCCACTCCAACTCTAGATTCTAAGGGCTCGGCATTGTACACGACTCTCCCTGAAGTTACTGAAAAATCCCATTTTTTCTTAGCTACTGCCTCAGTGACTGAATCAGTACCAGCTGAAAGTGTAATTGCAGGTTCAACCATCAAAGAGGAAGAAAGTATAAAACCCTTTCCCAAAGTTACAAGCCCAATAATTAAAGAGTCAGATACAGATCTTTTATTCTCTGGACTGGGATCTGGGGAAGAAGTTTTGCCTACTATAGGATCAGTGAATTTTACTGAAATAGAACAAGTCCTTAGTACATTATATCCCCTGACTTCTCAAGTACAAAGTTTAGAAGCCAGCATCTTAAATGATACAAGTGGAGACTATGAGGGAATGGAAAATGTAGCAAATGAAAATGAAGTGAGACCACTCATTTCCAAAACAGACAGCGTTTTTGAAGATGGTGAGACAGCATCCAGCACAACGTCACCAGAAATTTTAAGTGACGCCAGAACCGAAGGGCCGTTTACGGCACCTCTCACTTTTTCCACAGGCCCCGGACATCCTCAAAATCAGACACACGGTAGGGCAGAAGAAATCCAGCCCAGTAGACCACAGCCTCTGACTGATCAAGTCTCTAGCGAGAATTCTTTGACAGCAGGAACTAAAGAAACAGCAACCTCTTCCGCTGATTTTCTGGCTAGAACTTATGATCTTGAAATGGCCAAAGGATTTGTTACATCAACACCGAAACCATCTGACCTATTTTATGAACATTCTGGAGAAGGTTCTGGGGAATTGGATGCAGTTGATGCAGAAGTCCACGCTTCTGGAATGACTCAGGCAACTAGGCAAGGAAGCACCACATTTGTTTCTGACAGACCCCTGGAAAAACATCCCAAGGTTCCAAGTGTTGAAGCTGTTACTGTTGATGGATTCCCGACAGTTTCCATGGTGCTGCCGCTCCATCCTGAGCAGAATGAAGGCTCTCCTGGGGCAGCCAGCACACTGGCAAGCACAGCATCATATGAGAGGGCCACAGAAGGTGCCGCAGATAGTTTCCAAGACCATTTCGGGGGATTCAAGGATTCCACGTTGAAACCCGACAGAAGAAAAGCCACTGAAAGTATTATTATAGATCTGGACAAAGACGACAAGGATTTAATATTGACAATGACAGAGAGTACCATCCTTGAAATTCTACCTGAGCTCACATCAGATAAAAATACTATCATAGATATTGATCACACTAAACCAATATATGAAGACATCCTTGGAATGCAGACAGACTTGGATCCAGAAGCACCCTCGGGGCCACCTGAGAGTAGTGAAGAGAACACTCAAGTTCAAGAGAAATACGAGGCAGCTGTTAACCTGTCTTCAACCGAGGAAAACTTTGAGGCTTCTGGTGATATTCTGCTGGTTAATTACACTCAGGCAACACCTGAATCGAAGGCTCCTGAAGACAGAAATCCATTAGATCACACAGGCTTTATCTTCACAACTGGGATCCCCATCCTTAGCTCAGAGACAGAATTAGACGTTTTGCTTCCCACAGCCACATCTCTGCCCATTCCTAGTAAGTCTGCCACAGTTAATCCAGAGTCAAAAACTGAAGACAAAACCCTGGAGGACATCTTTGAATCAAGCACTTTGTCTGATGGCCAAGCCATTGCAGACCAAAGTGAAGTCATATCAACGTTGGGCTATTTGGAAAGGACACAGAATGAGGATGAAGAAAAGAAATATGTAAGTCCTTCTTTCCAACCAGAGTTCTCCTCTGGGGCTGAGGAGGCACTGATAGATCCTACCCCCTATGTAAGTATTGGTACTACCTACCTTACGGCTCAGAGTTTAACAGAGGCACCTGATGTGATGGAAGGAGCCCGTCTGCCGGATTCCATTGGCACATCCACGATTTCAGCTTTTGCAGAGCTGCTCTCTCAGACACCATCATCTCCTCCACTCAGTGTCCACTTAGGCAGTGGAGACTCTGAGCACTCAGAGGACCTCCAGCCAAGTGCTCTGCCAAGTACAGATGCCAGCACACCCCCAGTACCCTCAGGAGAACTTGCAAACATTGAAGCAACTTTCAAACCCTCGAGTGAAGAAGGATTTCACACAACTGAACCTCCATCCTTATCTCTTGACACAGAGCCTTCAGAAGATGAAAATAAACCTAAACCATTAGAACCAATGGAGGTTTCTGCCACAGAACTAATTGCTCAAGAAGAAATTGAGATTTTTCAAAATTCTCACAGCACAACCAGTGTCCAGGTTTCTGGGGAAACAGTCAAGGTGTTTCCCAGTATTGAGACTGTTGTCACAGCTGCAAGTGAAAGGAAGCTAGAAGGTGCTACACTGCGGCCACATTCTACTTCTGCTTCTGTGATGCATGGGGCTGAGGCAGTTGTGGTGCCTCAGCCCAGCCCACAGACTTCTGAGCAGCCCACCATCCCTTCTCCTCTGGAAATAAACCCTGAAACACAGGCAGCTTTGATCAGAGGGGAGGATTCCACAGTAGCGGCCCCCAAACTGCAAGTACCGACGAGGATGCTTGATTCTAATAAGCAGGCAACACTAAGCACCACAGAGTTAAATACTGAGCTTGCAACACCATCATTTCCCCCTCTGGAAACTTCTAATGAAACCAGTTTCCTGATTGGCATTAATGAAGAGTCAGTGGAAGGCACAGCAATCTATTTACCAGGTAAGGACACACGTTGATAAATCTGTTTCCAAACGTGGAAACAGTCCCTTGGTCCTAACATATTTATGTATATAATTTTGTTGTACTGTGAAAGGGGTGAAGGTTCTTTGTATTGTCCATGTACAGCAGAACAGGCCATAGTATTGATTCCCTAATGAGAGGCAGAGAAAGTAAGTATAGACTGGGGGCTTCCAAGAGATACTTTGTATTTTTCTGGGTTTAAGAAACATGTTATTTCTTTTCTCTTTTTTTTTCAGTTGCAACATGCAAAACCTGAAATTGTTAATGGTATAAAAATTCAATTTGACTTTACCCACAACTTAAGTATGACTTTGTCTTAGGTCCCATAGTTATACATGTTTAGGAACGGGAAAAGTATCTTATTAAAAAAAATAAACCTCTAATGAATGGGTGCTATTATGGCAATATTAAACTCTTTCAGGCCTTTTACAAATGAGACTAGTAAATAACTCTAGCAAATACTGAACATGGTTCACACAATATCGGTTATAAGTTCATACCTTTGTGTAATTTCCTTGCTTTAGATAGGTAGTTTACCTAATGCTTCTAACACGGTGCCTAGCCACAGCGAGTATTCATTTGGTATATATTCAAACTCTGCCTGTTGAGAGAAGATTTCTAGTGTTTTGCTGAGTAGACAGGAAGCATGAATTTGATACTGGTTCATATAGACTATGCCATTTGAGCTTCACAGAAAGGCCACAATGCGTACATTATTATCTCCATTTAAAAGGGTAGGGCGTGGAGGTTCAGAGAGGCTCTGTAATTGGCCCAGGGTTGTAGCCACACACATCATGGTAAAGTGGTATTTGAACCCAGATGGGCTTCACTCCAGAGTAGGTGGTTTCTTCCACTGGTCTTTGGTGGTTTTCTGTTAATATAGTATAAAAATGAATAATATTTAATTACATGTAAAGCAGAGATCTTGGAATATGTACTCTGTAGAATTTATTTTCCTTTTAGTCTAGTTGATGATGTTAAAAAGTTAAGTTTAATGGTGTTTCCCAAGAACAGTGGGAATAATAATGTTAGTGGAATCCATAAGTAGCTATCACCACCTAGTTGCTACCTAGAAAAAGAAAAAAAGAAACCAAAAAATAGTACTCCTTGGACTGTGTTGATTAAAAATATGTTTTATTTTAATGAGTATGTTTTTACAGCATGGCTATACTTAGAGTTATTCTTCTGAGCGTTGCAACCTTATCTTTTGTGCTACCAGTGCTTCAGTTTTGTTGTGCTTCAGATAGAGTGAAATAGTCATAAAGTGTAACTTTTATAAATGATGAAGTATTTTGTGAATACATCTGATCAAAGGTGGCTGATGGATTTTTTTTTTTTTTTTGGTCACTCTTTATTGAATCTGTTCATGATAACCTAGTAATCTGGCCAATATTTATTTTTTTGTAATTTAGTTGAAATATACTTCAGGTTAGAGGAAATATGATAGAGAAACCACTGATAATAACTATATCTATAGAGAGAGTTGGATTTGACAAATGAGAAATGTGTACCAGTCGTCCAATTCGTAATGTTTACCTAGAATCAGAGCTTGCGTCTTTGCACAACAAAGTGTCGCTTTAGGTGAACTCAGTAAACAACAGCTCCTATTGGATTGCCTGGTCTATTTGCTGCAGTTTCAACTTTCCGAGATGACTACACACTGCTTAGGGAAGAATAGAATGCGTGAAACCAAAACTGTTCTCCTCATCTAAACTACTTTCAGCTCCCAGCCCCCTCCCTCGCCAAGCCCTTGTCCTGTACTCCTGCATGATGTCCCGTGTCCGTGGTGGGAGTAATGGTGTACTTCACATTTCTGTGGCACGTCACACTTTACCAACCACTTTCACTTTGGTGTCATTTTGGTTTTGCACGGAGAGCAGCACGTAGAAGTGTTGTTGACCGTAGCCTTGTCATCTAAGCAGCGTGTTCTCAAAAGCAGAAGGCAGAAGTAGGGAGATCTTTAGAACTATAGGGAGAGTCTTAGCACAACTGGGGTCACTTTTGAAGAAACAGTTGCAAGCGTCTGAATTAACCTAATTATCAGGAACCCACGCGTGCACATGTGCCCCTATCAAGTCTTTCTAGTAGTCCGGAATTTCCTTAACACTCAGAAAGTGTGAGTTTGACTTTTCTGGGTGGGAAAGGCTCAGTTATTTTCTACAGCCATACCTGTTTCTCACGTTTCATAAGTGGATATCTTCTTTTCTACGTGTGCAATTATTTCAGACTTTCAGGTCTTAAAATTTTTGAAACTATGGTTTTTATTCTATATATAGCCTATTTATTTCAGTTCTTTTGTAAAAAATGGTTAGCTGTCATTTGGATTCTTAAACATTGAAGCAAGCACTTCTGGAAAAGTGTTCAAATAATATATAAGCTATTAATATAAATATAATTACCCATGGGATATTACAGAATAATAGATGTGCCTCAGTTAGTCTAAAAGTACTTGGATTTAGAAAATATGTATTAAACTGTTTTCTTCTCATACATTTGTACCTCTGCCCTTAATATTGATCACCTAGGAGCGTCAATTTTGTGTTTTTAATAAGAAAATTGTAATAAAAGTTTGGGGTTTCACTTAAAGTGAGATTTTTGTATTGGGGTTTGTTTTTACACAGTAGAGTTTAATCCATGTGTTGCTTTTCTTCAAGTATAGTTTAAAGGAGTACAATTGGAACGTGTTTTTGGAAAAAGCATATTAATGTAGCAGAAGAGACTTCAGTGCACACTTTCGAAGAAAAAGTTTCTGAGCATTAAGTGGTAAAAGGCAATAATAATTTAAATGATGGTAACAAGCCAATGCTAAAAAGAATGCATGTTCTGTGTATCCAGCCATTTCACATGAACTAACCTCGTTTAAAAGAATACATTTTCCATTCACTGTGCACATATGTGTAATCATTTTGACTAAAATCAATTGCCATTATCATGCCAACTAAATCTGCAGTAGAATATATTAATTAGTTGCCAGATACCATACAAAATACTGTTTAAAAATAATGATGATTGATTGGATCCCAGAAATGAATAGATGCAATTTATAATAATTAGTTATAATGCCAAGAAACACTCCAGAGAGTAAAGTTAATCTTAATTTTTATGTGTAGTGCTGTGGTAAAGCCTTATGTTATGGTAGCAAAAAAATGGCATTTTTATGCTAAAATTTGTTGAAACTGAGAGATGAGCCTAATTGCTCTTCTTACTTTCCTGAATCTGGTAGGACCTGATCGTTGCAAAACAAACCCTTGCCTCAATGGGGGCACCTGTTATGCTACTGAAACTTCCTACGTGTGCACCTGCGTGCCAGGATACAGTGGTGATCGGTGTGAACTTGGTAAGATGTTCTTCCCTGAAAGACCATAGTGCTTTTCCAGAAGACGTATTGAGGGAGAGTTTACGTTGCTTGAATCCATCAGAGGATTTCAGAGAAGCCCATTGTAGATGAATGGCGTGTTAGATGAAATTAAAATCAGAGTAATTTAAGTACTCTGTGGGAAACAGGGATAGATGCTTATTGAATTTTCTTGATATCACCAGGACTCAAGGAAGATTACTGAGGTCAGTTGTATTTATGTGTGGTTTTCACACTCAGGCTTTACAAATGTGAAGTTTGATATATAGTATTTGCTTACATACTGACAAAATATTTTGATCTGTCTCCAAATCTGCATATCAATAAATTATCAATTTAAAGCTCTATTTAAAAAGTGGATTTCCCAGGTGGCGCTAGTGGTAAAGAACCTGCTTGCCAATGCAGGAGACCTAAGAGACACAGATTTGATCCCTGGGTTGGGAAGATCCCCTGGAGAAGGAAATGGTGACCCACTCCAGCATCCTTGCCTTGGTAATGCCACAGACAGAGGAGCCTGGTGGGCTACAGTCCATGGGATCACAAAGAGTCAGATATGACTTAGTGACTAAACAACAATTTAAAAAATAGGGAGTTTTTATGTTTTGAGATGACTTGCTGCTCTGGCGTGTCATGGCAGCTCTGGCGTGCTGCTCTGGCTGTGCCCAGAGACCAGCCTAGTCCATCTCTCCCTCGAGGAGCTGTGACATTGTTGTCTTCCTCCTCTCTTTTAGATTCCAAAGAACATTTTTGTCTCTTTAGTAAATCAGTCCCATTTACTTCCATTCTTATTTGGGGTTCCTTCTCCTGAATAAAAATTTAAAGAGGACTCCAGTTTTGATTTGGCTAAATATAGACCTTGACCCTTGGAGAAGGCAATGGCACCCCACTCCAGTACTCTTGCCTGGAAAATCCCATGGACGGAGGAGCCTGGTAGGCTGCAGTCCACGGGGTCGTGAAGAGTCAGACACGACTGAGCGACTTCAATTTCACTCTTCACTTTCATGAATTGGAGAAGGAAATGGCAACCCACTCCAGTGTTCTTGCCTGGAGAATCCCAGGGACGGGGGAGCCGGTGGGCTGCAGTCTATGGGGTCGCACAGAGTCGGACACGACTGAAGCAACTCAGCGTTAGCAGCAGACTTTGACCCTAAGAAATAAAATGATGGGAGCTACTCATTGGGTGCTCCTTTTAGCAGCACCATAGTGGTTTTCTCATAATGACTGAATAAAGATTACACTTTAGATTACACAGAAATGTTGAGATAAAACCCTCAGCATTCATGTTAAAAAAGTGCTTATCTTAAAAAAAAAAAAAAAAGCAAAAGTCAACAGAGCTAGTAAGTTCTATTTGTGTGCTAACCAGTGAAGACAGAGATCACAATAGATAACATTTAAGAAATAATTATATCTTCAATATCAAATTTACATATTTTATGTGTGTTTAGCTCCTAAATCCTGTCTGTCTCTTTGCAATCCCCTAGACTGTAGCCTGCCAGGCTCTTCTGTCCAAGAAATTCTCCAGGCAGAAATACTGGAGTGGGTTACCATTTCCTTCTCCAGGGCATCGTCCTGACCCAGGGATCAAGATAGGTTTCCTGCATTGGCAAGCAGGTTCTTTACCACTGAGCCACCTGGGAAGCCCTCAGATTTATGTGTGTAGTATAAAAGTATATATGTGACCCCCATTTTTTTTCACATTACAATCAATTGAAAATAATTTAATGAGTTAATATATGTGAAACTGTTTGATCAATGACTGGTTCTTAGCAAACAATATAAAACCATCATTATGATATTAATATACTATCATTTCTACTAAGGTCATTTCTTTAGGTAAGAATAGAGAATATACCTCCTAGAAATTTAATTTATTTTTATATTCATTTTTGGGCTTCCCTTGTGGCTCAGTGGTAAAGAATCTTCCTGCTATATGGGAGACACAGGAGATGTGGGTTCGATCCCTGGGTTGAGAACATCCTCTGGAGGAGGGGATGACAACCCACTCCAGTATTCTTGCCTGGAGAACCCTCACTGACAGAGGAGCCTGGCAGGCTACAGTCCAGGGGGTCGCAAAGAGGTGGACATGACCAAAGTGACCAAACACACATATATTCATTTTTAATACTTAATACAAACATTAACTAAATTTTTAGTGTAACTGCAAAATGCTATGGAATAAAGGCATTAATTTCATCACAAGAGATCATAGATGTCTGTTAGAAAGTTTGCATTCAATATAGACACTGAAATTAGGGAGGATTTTCATAGGTGGGAGAGGAAGACTCGACACAGCAAACAAAAGCACAGAGACCGCGAACTGCAGGATGCATCTGGGGGACCTCGAGTATTCTGGATGCCTACTTAGTGGGTTGTGAGAGAGAAACACCAGGAAACAACAGTGGAAAGCTAGTTGGATCTAGGTCTAAGGTCTAAGACTGTAGTGTACATGAGAATCACCTGGAGGGCTTGGTAAAACACAGTTTGTTGTTCCTATCCTCCAAATATCAGAGTCAGTAAGTCTTGGATGGGCCTGGGAGCATACGTTTCTGATATTCTCAGGTGATACCGGTACTGCTGGTCCAGCGACCACATTTTGACAGCTGCTACCCTGGATAATCCGGGTCTTTAAAATGTTTAGATGCCAATGAGGGAGAATGGCGGAGAAGGCAATGACACCCCACTCCAGTGCTCTTGCCTGGAAAATCCCATGGGCACAGGAGCCTGGTAGGCTGCAGTCCATGGGGTCACTAAGAGTTGGACACGACTGAGCGACTTCACTTTCACTTTTCGCTTTCATGCATTGGAGAAGGAAATGGCAACCCACTCCAGTGTTCTTGCCTGGAGAATCCCAGGGACGGGGCAGCCTGGTGGGCTGCTGTCTATGGGGTCGCACAGAGTCAGACACGACTGAAGTGAGTTAGCAGTAGCGGTATCAGAGGGAGAATGGATATGTGTATATGGCTGAGTCCCTTTGCTGTGCGCCTGAAACTATCACAGCATTGTTAATTGGCTGTACTCCAATATAAAATTAAAAGTTTTGTACAAATTGAAAAATAAATTTAAACATTTAAAAAGATTAAAATTTAAAAAACAGTGAATAAAATTATTTTGATGGTGACTAAAGATGACAATCAGCTAAATGAAGGATATATTGGAAAGAGAAGGGTCTGGAGGCTATGAAGCCAGTGGAATATTTTCAGTGTTTCACAAGTGAGGTGGTCAGAGCATGAGCCAGAATTGGGGGTGGGAAGGCTAGGGGGATTCTTTATTGGTTTTAAGGCTCATGGGACTCATCTAACATCAATGGAGATAATGACCTTACTCTGAATACACTTGACATTTTCTTAGGCTTGCCAGATTTAACAAATAAAAGTATTAGGTCAGTGACACTAAAATTTCAGATTTAAAAAAGAAGAGTTTTTAGTACAAGTTTGCCCTAAATAAATGATGTGACATACTAAAAGTTCTTTTTTTTCAATCTGGAATTCAAATTTAAGTGCCTATCCTGTATTTTACCTGGCAATCTTATGAAATAGGATCTTTTGACCTTTTACTGAAAGTACTTTTGTGGCTTTTATTATAGATTTTGATGAATGTCATTCTAATCCTTGTCGCAATGGAGCCACATGTATTGACGGCTTTAATACCTTCAGGTGTCTCTGCCTCCCGAGCTATGTTGGTGCACTTTGTGAGCAAGGTAAGAGCTTTCACAACATTTGCATGAAGAACAGTATTGATACTTCATTCAACTGTTAATTCTAGACAGCCCTTTGCCATAATTATTTGGATTTTGTTGTTATTGTTGTTGTTGTTATCAATTTTGACGATACTGTATATTCTTTTCTGCAGAGGAAATTCTCAGATTGCCAAAATACATTAGGTTTCCTAATGAGTTTTTAGCTCACAACATTTGAACAATAATGTTCATTTGATCATTGTTGTTTTGCTGATAGAATGGAATTGCAGACAGGCATGCTGAGCCGATTTTAAGGACATCCATCCACCAAAAGGGACACTGTGGTACATATTCTTCCTGGGGACAGACTAGGCATGGACCTTAATCACGTATGTGACTTGTACCAAGGATATTGAATTCAGTGTTAATTGCCTTTATTTTCTCCTATCAGCATTTGAGACTCAGTGGTCTTATTGTTCATAGTCGATCATCTCTGGAGAATGAGTTAATGCAGTTGTGCGAATACATTCACCTTGACTTGGCAAATACTACAGAAAAGATATTATGAACCATGTTTCTTTCCTACTGAAGAAAAATCTATTTTTTCTGAATGAAAGGCCTAAATTCATGATGGCTTGAATCAAGTGATCCCTGTAATTTGCATTTTATGGCCAACCTGAGAGTGTATTTTGGGTGGTTAATGGTAACATTTCTGAGCCCATCAATCAGAAACAGATCGCATACTCAGCACACTCGGTTTTGGAACATCGATTTCCTCTCCTTAAAGTCATACAGTGGTTTGGCTTTAATAAAAGTGCTTAATGCCAAACTTCCATTCTACCAGACAAAATGAAAATGAGTGTCTAATAACTCAGACACATTGGTCTGGCCCCACATTCCGCTTTGCAGCATGAATCTGAATGTCAACACAATTAAAGCAAAGCTAAAAGGAGTGTGCACTGAATTGCCAAAGGAAAGGGATGGATGATGTTTGGGCTTTTTAGGGTTTTCTTTTCTTTTTCCTTATTGCATAGGATGGGTCTGTTTTAAAATTGTAAAATATAAATATGATAATTGACCAAACAAGATCCTCTTCTTTAAAGAAAACAGTAGGAAAGATGCTAATTGTTGAAGAAAACAAAAGGGTGAGGTGCTTGAGCCTTTTGTATGTGTTAAAATGATTCTGGCTTCACTTAGTTCCAAGTACAAGGAGTGATTCAAAGAATCATTTGTGCCACAAGTGTTTTGAACACGTGCAGTCTTACAGGCACTGTTCTGGGTGCTGGTGATAGAGCTCTGAACAAAACAAAGGCTCTGATCTTCTTAACTCAGCATAATTCTTGGCAGGGAATACAAAGAGATACTATTTGTTGGTTACTTTTTAATTTACCACGTGCTTCAAGGTACAGCATTTCCTTTGGCTGACAGCAATATTTCTGTGGGTTAAGTGGACCAGAAAAGGAAGGAAAAGTGATGTGTTCAAGGTCACACAGCTAGTAAATTAGAGAGTGGGAAGAATGAACCTCAGTGGCCTTGGAAAGCCCAGATTTTTTCAACATCTTCACTCTTCTAAAGTAACTCTTAAGAAGAAGCATTTTATTTATATGTGAAGCTGATAGATTCAGCAGTAACATCCTTGGAAGGGAGTTTGGGGGCAATTACCTTTTACTTCCTTTTAAGAGAATATTAAAAAGAAAAAGTTTTCATTTTTCTTCTCATTTCTGGTATCGCCTTTCAGGTACCTTCTATTTTATCTTACAGCAAGTTTAACTTTCATCCACATGATTCGCTGAGGAATAGCTACCCCAGTCTGTTTACCAGATGCAGCTGTGCTCCTGTGATTTACTGCCAGGACACTGAAAGATTTTTTTCTCCTCTTTTCAGGTTGCCTAAGAACAAATGTTTTCTTCATTAACAGCGGCATTGTTGTCTAAACAGTTTTCTATCCAAATGTCGGTGATGACTGTGTTGTTTCTTCAGCTGACCTTTTCTGTTCTCTGCTTTAGTAACTTCCCAACTCCCAGCAACTCTGAAAGAGGGGACCGCATTTGGTGGAATGATAACAGATCTTAAAATCTAGAAGGAGGTCTTAGAACCGTGGAAGGCCAGTTCTGTACACACAACTTGCCCCCAAGTCAGGATACATCTTGCCAGCCAGAAGTGCCAGAGTGTTGACAGTTTCTTAAGGCTTGTGGGCTGTATGTTAGGAGTGTTGAAAGCGTTACCTATATAGCATAAGGAGAATAGAGTTTTAGTGAGGTTGTCTAAGAATGACAATTTCAGCCTCTGTGGTCGTGAACAAGTGTTGCTGTAATCTCCCCATCTTCTCCCAACACACACAGGCCAAACTAAATGTGGGACTTTGTAATATACTCTTTGCGACCCCATGGACTATAGCCTACCAGGCTCTAAGGAGCCTCTCAGTCCATGGAATTTTCCAGGCAAGAGTACTGGAGTGGGTTGCCATTTCCTTCTCCATAGGAGTCTTAAAGCATAAGAAATATTCCCAAATGTAGACTGATGCCTAAGAAAGCATCATCTGAAAGCATTGCCTTTTAATAAGTAAGATGTGTATCACATTATTTTTAGTTAAGATTGAAAAGACGAACTGCTTCTGATAACTCCTTTCATAATTGCATCCTAGAAGGTGCTGTTGACACATAGCCCTTCAGTACGTATTTGTTGAATTCACGAATAATAAGAATTAAGTGAATTGATGTGGATATTTGGCTTCTTTAAAAAAATTCACTCTGTTAAGTATTTGCACATCTATTTACAATCACTGGAAGAGTACAGGTAAATAATCCATCCCCATTTGGTTTTAGCAAAAACACTTCCTCTGTTTTCTGTACACATGTGCTAACTGAGAAAGGCACTGGGGCAGTGTCACGGTCATGCATCTAAATTTTTAGGATCATTTGGTTTTCTGTACACAAGAGGAAAATACTGTCTCTTAGTGATAAAAGACAAAGAAAACCAGACTAAAACTGTTTAGGTTAATAGAGGATAAGAAAGAGGGTAGAGAATAATTTTTTTGTGATGTGTTATTCAGTAAGTTAGGGATCCTCTAGAATCTTAAACTGTTTCTTCAAATAAATGATAATTTCCAAGGTTATGGTTGGATGGCATCACCAACTCGATGGACATGAGTTTGAGCAAGCTCTGGGAGTTGGTGATGGACAGGGAAGCCTGGCGTGCTGCAGTCCCTGGGGTCACAGAGTCAGACATGACTGAGTGACTGAACTGAACTGATGCTATTACAATATCACAGCACTGACTGGCAGTAAGGGTATTTTAACAAATTTCCTGATTCTACCTCCCCCCCAATCCTCCGCAACCCTTTCATATATAAAGATCTGTTTCCTCTACACCTCTCCCACTTCTCCTCTGAAATCTTCCATGTGAACTTCCCGAAAGAAAACCCGCTACATCCAGTTAGCCAAAATAGGCTTCCTTCTTGGGTGCTGAGTGCTACTGTTATAAAACTGCCTATCTGTGTCTTGAGTCCTTTCCTATGAGATTAGTCGTGTCCAAACAACTCTGTAATACAACTCAAAACTTCCAGTGCACATTGTTGAAATCAATTAGTCAGCTGGCTCTAACTAAACAACAGGCCTGATAGACTAAACTGAAATAAGGACTGTTCTCAGAGATAAGCTGCATCTGTTGTATGATTCTGGCTTAATCGCTGAAGCCAGGAAAAAAATTAAGTCTTCATCATGCATGATTTCCCACAATGAGTTATAGCGGAGGAATAAATGGAGTAAGAATCAGGAAACAATCTGACTTTCAGCTTGGCCCCCAAGTCAGACATATAAAATGAGCGTTTATTTCATCTAATAGAGTTTTGTTATCTTCATCAATCAGTAAAATTTAGGGGAGGGGCATCTGATCATTAGGTAATGTGGAGTTTTCAGTGTCCCCAGTTTCATAAGCTTGGCCATTTTGTTCGTTTTTACATGTAACTGGTTCAATATCTTTGTGAGATGCTTTATGAAAGTTAAAATGATTTCTATTGATAATCATTTAATGCATATTTTAATCTCACCTGTGAGTGGGCTTGGAGAAGGCAATGGCAACCCACTCCAGTACTCTCGCCTGGAAAATCCTATGGACGGAGGAGCCTGGTAGGCTGCAGTCCATGGGGTCGCTGAGGGTCGGACACGACTGAGCAACTTCACTTTCACTTTTCACTTTCATGCATTGGAGAAGGAAATGGGAACCCACTCCAGTGTTCTTGCCGGAGAGTCCCAGGGACGGCAGAGCCTGGTGGGCTGCCGTCTATAGGGTTGCACAGAGTCGGACATGACTGAAGTGCCTTAGCAGCAGCAGTGTGTGGGCTAGTCTGAGAAGGTTGCCAGTGAGAGGGCAGTGCTATGTGCAAGACTACTTTCTTTTGATATACTTAAAAACTGGCAATCTAGAAAATATAGCTGAAGTTTACTGCCAGTGTAAAATTTAAACATATTTGACAAATGTTTTCATCTCACCAGGATACGGGTTATAGTGTGCTTGTTTCAAAAGAGAAGTATATGTATATATTAATACACATACACATATCTACATATGTGCATATGGCTTGATGGAATGAGGGGTACTAAGTTAAAGGGGTACTAAGTTAAAGTCACTCTTGATAAACTTTAAATCCTGATGCTTTTACGCTTACCTATATTCCCTCTCCTTTTGGGAAAAAGGCTCACAGTTGTTAGTTATATCCCAGAAGCTGCCAACTGATGAAGAGTTTTCTTCTCTTAGTAAATCTACATGCAAGAACCTGTGACCATGCAGCTCTCTCTCTGGGAAGTAGGGAAGGACTATTTCCAGAGCCTTTGAAGTTGTTATGCAAATAGAGCATTCATAATCCTTTTAGCAAGAGTTCTTATCTTATCTTATCATTTGACTGACTCTCTTTAGAAAAGTTTGGTAAGAAATTATTAGCCCCAGTTGCTTCACAAGTGAATCAGTAGACTCTGCAGCCTACTGAGGTTTTGATTGGCCCCTTTTCCAGTTTTTCTCCTGCTGATGCTGGCTTTCATCAAGGAAAGTGCAGTTCAATAGTGCCTTTCCAGTCCTAAGATGTATTGTCACTCACTTGGCAGGAATCACGTGGGCTCTCTTTATCATGATTTCTTTGTCACTGTAACCAAAATTGGTGAATCCCTTGCTTCAGGGACATTGCATTGATGTGGCTTGGGATTTCTATGAACGTTTGGATGAGTGAACCAAGTTTGAATGATATAGGTGACTTTAATAAGCCCATCCTTGTTTCTTCCCAGACACGGAGACATGTGACTACGGCTGGCACAAATTTCAAGGGCAGTGCTACAAGTACTTTGCCCATCGACGGACGTGGGATGCAGCTGAACGGGAATGCCGTCTGCAGGGCGCCCATCTCACCAGCATTCTGTCTCACGAGGAACAAATGTTTGTGAATCGTATGTACCCAATATACATGGGTTTTCATTCAATCTTAACACCTTTTTAGTTTTTCCTGCATCTAACTGAAACAAGTAGCGTTCTCAGTTGTGACTCAACTTATTAAATCCCTCATCTGTAAAATGCTTAATATCATCTCTCCTATGTAAGTCCCCTATTTTGAGAAACATTCAACTGTAACATAGGCAGACATTTCTTGATTTGCCACCAGAAATAGTTGAAATAGCATGCTATAGGTGGAATCATATGAAATTGCTATTTAATCATTTTTTAACTTACAGAAATGACCACCTCTTAAGTTTCCAATCTAATTCTTCCCATACTTTTTGGTCTTTGAATATGTACACATGTTGTCTAAAGTTAAAGAGAAAATTGCTTTCAATTATTTTTATCCCACTAGTTAAAATTAAATTATAATAGCACCCTAATGTTATTCTCTGAGCATAATTGGCTTATGGATGCTGAGAGCTAATGAAACTTATTGCCAGAGCTGTTTAATAACTTCCTAGACTATGGCAAAGAGGAGGGCAGCTAGCTTTTATGTAGAGAATACATAGAAATTTTTGGCTCATGAAGCATTGTTTGATGATCTATTTAATATGTTCTCAAGATGCCTGCTATCTTTTAGAAGTTTGATTGTTAATCTGCAATCTGGGTAGAGGTTCATTTAACTCTTTTCATGGTGTCTTTGCCTGTGACTCATTTCATGGTGAAAGTCATTATTTTTGAGGAAGTTTTGCAGAACTGTCCAGTCTAGGTGCTCACCATTAAAAATGCTTTGAGAAGAAACATGTGGCTTCGGAAATGAGTCTAGTATGGGTGAGATCTGTCACATTTTATTGGTTCACTGAACTTTTGCCAACTGCACAGCTTAATAAAAAAAAAAGTGGAAAGTTTCTATCGTGAGTAAAGATGGAAAAAACGACTTAATTGTAGTCAACTGCTAGGGAAATCATTGTCCATGTCTGATATTTTAATGTTTCACGATATTTGCAAATTAGCTTTTTAGTTTAAAACACGTTGGGCAGAAGAACAAAAGATAGTTAGACCATGAAAGATTTTTATGAGCAACTAAACAGAAATTCAGCCAGGAGAGGATTCATGATTCAGTCCAAAAATAACTTTCTTTGATACATTTCATCCGTAAGTGGGGAAGGGAATAAAAAG
Organism: Ovis aries; assembly: GCF_016772045.2. NCBI lineage: Eukaryota > Metazoa > Chordata > Mammalia > Artiodactyla > Bovidae > Ovis > Ovis aries. The sequence goes on from NC_056058.1 coordinate 80,993,477, forward strand.
GTCTGTGTTGTTTTCCTTCTTAGGTGTGGGCCATGATTATCAGTGGATAGGTCTCAATGACAAGATGTTTGAGCATGACTTCCGCTGGACTGATGGCAGCACGCTGGTAAGTTGGTGATTAAAACGCTGCCAATTCTAAAACTTGGTACTGTGGGTTGCTGGCATTTTACTGAGACACATTAGGCTATAGACCAGTTAAACATCTTGCTCAGTGATGTTTTCATCTAATCAATGTAATATTTCATCTACTTGGTGAAATAGACAGGGGTTAAAATAGTTCGTTCCCTGAGAACAGATCCAGCTACTAATATTGCAGTCAGGGTGGCTCTCTTAAAAGAGGAGCATATTGGATTTCCATTGAACAGGTAAACTGCACAATCAGCAGAATTGCCTCAGGTCTGTCTTTCAGATGGTTATCTTTGTTTTTACAGCTTCAAAGCAAAAAGGGAAATAATAAATGTGACAGAAAACGTCCTTTAAAAAAAAAACAAAACCTTTTCTTCTTACATAATTGCACTGGAAATCTGCTATTGTAAGGCACGGCTCATTTTTATCTGAGCAAAAAATGCTCACTTTTTTTACACCTTAGAAAGGATTGTTGAATTATGATCTTATAAATTTCTTTCTATTCAAACTCTGCTGACTAATTATATGGTCTCTTAGATTTTTCCACCTCTTAAAGAAAGAAGTGATTTGATAATACTGCCCACATCCTTGAGTAGGCTTCAATAAGTTTCTTCAGTCAGGATGGGTGAAGCTGATTTGAGTCACTGCTAGTAAATGCATGAGTCTAATTCCTAAGAACTGGTTCAAGTGCAACTAGCTACAGTGGTTGTTCTGGGCTCTGGCTGTTCATTAAAATCACCTGGGGAGCGTAATTAAAAAAAAAAAACTGGGGTCTAGGCTTCGGCTCAAATTCATTAAAGCAAAACCTCTGGCAGCTGTATTTTCTAAGGGTTCCCTGGGTGATTCTAAAATGCAGACAAAGATTTGGGATCTACTAGGCTAGACAGTTAAGTGTAAATTCAATTCTAACTTAGATAAACAAGAGGAAAACCTGAAAATAATTTTTAAAACACTTTTTGTGCATGCTTAAGTTTCATTCATTACTGCCACTCATCTGGATTTAATGAGTTTGGCAAAATGTGAAGTTCATTCTAGAACAGATGCCAAACTAATTATTGTTTTCAGAAGTTCTGCTCTGCCTGTTCAGGAAAACTTCTCTGTGCTCTCCTGGACATGCCCCTCAGTTCATCTCTGTGTCCATCACTGTACTCAGCATTTTGTGCGCGTCTATTCTCCACATAACCTGTAAGAAGGGCATTAGGTTTATTTTAATAGGAAAATGAAGGTCAGTTAGGATAAACTCTTGCCCACAGTCACAATGCTATTAAGGGGAGAAGCCATAGGCATTCTCCTAGCTGGTACCTCCTTGACTTTAAAAAAGGTATCCCTTATCACATTTTGTCTTTGCTGCTGCTGCTGCTGCTGCTAAGTCGCTTCAGTCGTGTCCGACTCTGTGCGACCCCATAGACGGCAGCCCACCAGGCTCCCCCGTCCCTGGGATTCTCCAGGCAAGAACACTGGAGTGGGTTGCCATTTCCTTCCCCAATGCATGAAAGTGAAAAGTGAAAGTGAAGTCGCTCAGTCGTGTCCGACCCTCAGTGACCCCATGGACTGCAGCCTTCCAGGCTCCTCCATCCATGGGATTTTCCAGGCGAGAGTACTGGAGTGGGGTGCCACTAGGAACCCTAAAATACCCTGGCTTGCACTGTCTCTGTCATCACACCTTATATTTAATCAACATTGTTTGTCGTTTGTGTCAATAAGTAAGTTCTTTGGTAAAAGGCAGAAAAAGTACAGGAAGTAGTTTGTCCATAAAATATATTCTCAGTAAGGTACAGGATTTCAGCCCTTGTATCAAGAGTCTTAGGCTTCCCTGGTGGCTCAGACAGTAATAAATCTGCCTGCAATATGGGAGACCCAGGTTCAGTCCCTGCGTTGGAAATATCCCTTGGAGAAGTGAATGGATACCCACTCCAGTGTTCTTGCCTAGAGAATTCCAAGGACAGAGAGCCTGGTGGGCTACAGTCCATGAGGTTGAAGAGAGTCCGACGTGACTGAGTGACTAGCACTTTGACTTTTCACTTCATCAAAAGTCTCATTTTCTTCTACTTGTCCTGGGTGGATGGTATTAATGTATCTGCAGTTGTTACCTCTGTCTGTTTTCATTTTGCTGAAATGAGTAATAATTGCAGGCCGATAATTTTGTTCAGATTAATAGTAGTTCATGTAGATGAGTTCTTATATATAAATTTTAGTTTAAGATAGACAGTATTGTTTTTATTAATGTAAGTGAACATAAAAATTAAAGATTTTTCATGTATATTACAGATAATTAAAACTTTTTATAATTTTGTTGAAGTTTATTATGTAATATAGGCATTTTAGTAAGTTTTCCCTTGTTGAATGTAGGCGTCATTCCTGTGGGATAAATTGGGTCTAGGCCACCCACTATGAAGTCTCCCCCTTATAAATAGCCCAGTAAAAGTGCAGGTTCTTGTGAGCTCTATTACAGAAGCTGGAATGCCAGGCACTCAGGTGACCATTTCTGGTGGGTATTTACCTGTACTCTGCGGACCTGGACCGTGACTTATCTCTAAGTGTGCATGTTAGTTGGCTACCTGTATGCTCCTGCCCTGAGCTAGGATAGATGCATCTCGCCAGGTCGAGTACTTGTAAAGTCTGTCATTTGAAACATACTGATCTGATGGCAAGGTCCCTTACTATCTCCAGCCTGTCATTGGTCCTATAGACCGGATTTGTATATCCTCATTGTCTGTACTTTTCCATGTTACTAAATGTTTTTTCTGGTCTCTCCATGAGCAACTTAGCTCTTCAAAGACGTGGTTCTCTTGCTTGCATTTTCTTTCTGAAGGTGTGTAGAATAAGGCTCTATACTCCCTCTGAGTTTGGTTAGTGAGCTTGAGTATCGGCTTATAGCTGGCAGATTAAGTGAGGTCTGAAAAGTGTCTTAGGGAATTTATCTTGCCTGTCAGGTGCCATTCAGATATGCTTGATTCATCAGATGTCATTACTCACTCTTCTGAAGCAAGCCAGCTGAATTCAATGTTTTTTTAATTTGTGTCCATTAAGTTTTAATGGACTGTACTGTGAAACATGTGTGAAAAAATAACTTACCATTTCCATAGTTTTTACTGGTCCTAAACTTGGTAAATAAGTGAGCATTGCACTTTTTCAAAGGAGAAATAATGGTCTTCGTCTGATATTTTCTGGGTTTCCCTGGTGGCTCAGCTGGTAAAGAGTCCGCCTGCAATGCAGGAGACCTGGGTTCGATCCCTGGGTTGGAAAGATCCCTTGGAGAAGGGAATGGTACCCACTCCAGTATTCTGGCCTGGAGAATTCCATGGACTGTAAGGTACATGGGGTCGCAAAGAGTCGGACAAGACTGAGCAACTTTCACTCACTCTGATATCGTCAGATGAAGGTAACGTGACCTAAAATAGATAACTATACCACATAAACAAGAAACTTTCCCTCAATTAATTCACATTTTCTAATGCAAACCCAAGGGTTTTGGAGAGAGCACCAAATAAATGGGGCTTAATTTAAAGAAGGCAGCAAATGAATGACATGAACAAGGTGAAGTTTATCGAAGAAATGCCGCAAGTAAATCCAGGAAAAACTCTGACAGACCCCTGGTTTCTTCTTAATTCACTCTTTGTGTAAAATAAACGTGTGCTAAGGAGTATCCTTAACTTTGAACATTTTGGAACAGAAGAGGCCATCTGCCCAACAGTCTGTCTCCCTCCTATTCGACTGATCTCTGGCCCACTTTCTGCTTTTCTAACCACCCTTGCCTCCATCCTTCCTTTCCGAGGCAGCCTAGGTGTTTCTTAAATTCGTTTGTAATTCTTTCTGCAGCCACCATCCCCTTAACAGGTTCCATGTGTGCTCAGGCCTTGGAATAAAATAGTTCTCCTTTGTTTCGCTGTTTACTCCAAGTGTCCTGCTTTTGAAAATATCCCTAATAGTAAACTCTTCCTTGGGAAAAGCAGTATCTGCTTACACTTGGGAATGGTGTTAACTTGACTGTGTGTAATTTCAAGGACTTTGTTTATATTTTAGAGTGATTTCTCCCCTCTCCCCCCACCCCCATTTTTTGTTTGAAAGGTTTATTAGAGCTTATCCTTCTTGGGAGGTAGAGCAGTATTAAAACAAAAAGAACCTTTGATATTTACCGTATATTATCTTTTGTCATTCAGTCTTACAGTTAAAACAAACAAGTTGATACTAGGTCTCAATTTCAATCATTTCTTTTCTTGAAATCATTAAACTCTGCTTCCAAAAATCTTGCAGTGTATCGCATTTAATGTGATTATGCTTTATAGCTGGAATAATTCAATTTATACGCTTATACTAAATTAATAATGTTATTTGGCCAAGTTATTTACTTTGCCCTTATTCTTCAGATTCTGATGGATTCATTCCACATTATTGGTTTATATAATAGGATGTTGCCACAATGCCAAATTCTTGCCTTTGCTGAATCTTTAAAATATTTTTTGTTATTTATTTGGAGTATTTATCCAATCAATTTCACAAAATTGAACTCATGAACAGTATTTGTTCTAGCTTAACTTTTCTGATTTCTAGGAAGGCTATTTTCTCTTGACACATTTCAGTTTTTATTTTGTCACTTGCTTTCCTACTGAGCAGTCACATTTCAGTTTGTCCTTTGGTTTTCTACTCACCAGTCATTCTTTAACTTGACTATTGATTTCTCACAGCAAAATGCCTCAAGTGCTTGTTAGAAAGCCTGACAAATAACTTCCATAATGAATTACTTTCCTTGTCACCCAAGTAATGTCTTCAAAGACACTAAGTTAAACCATCCAAGTTAAATACACATTAAAGCTGGCGAACTTAAATAAACATTGCTTATCTAGCTTCTATACTATTAGCTGACTTTTAAGTTTTTTCTTTAACCTATTGTTAAATGAATGACCAGTCTGAAGTGTTTTTCTCCCAGATCTTATTTTCCACTGCTTATGACCTTCCTCTTCCCTTGCTCTGAACTATTGTTATACCCTTTAAAATTCTGCAAATGTCTTCCTCTTGCCTTCAGGATAAAATTCTGTAATTATTTGTGAGGCGTATCACGCCCACTTTCTCCATCTGCCACTTCCTAAGCTGTTTTATCTCAAAATACCCAGTTCCAGGAGTAAGCCATGACATCTCACTCCTGCAGGTCTTTGCATTCACGTGCCCTCATTCTCAAAATGTTCTCACCTCTTGCCCTAAATTCACTTGATAAATGCTTGAATATCTCGCTTAGCCAAGAGTCGCCTTCTTCCAGGAAACCTTCCTAGCTGGGTGTGACTAAGGACTCCTCCTCTATGTTGCAGAAACCTTTGTGCACTCTTCCCATCCTACCATTGAAACCTGTAGTGTTAATTTCCTGACACTGAGCTTTCTGGGGCGGAGATTAACTTTCATCCCTATTTTCTTGGCACCTAGCAGAGTGGTTGACAAAATCAGATATTTGAATGATAATCAGTATCCATACATTGCTCAACCAACTCACTGTGTTATCTTTTGAATCCTGAAAAGACTCATTAAGTCTTTTGGCTGAATCTCCCTATGACAATTCTTGTTTATCTAAATTGTTTTATTAAAAGTTGTATCAGTATGAAAAACATTAAACCATAAAATAGGTGGTATTTCAAACATGACGAAAAGAAAAAGAAAATGTTTCTGTGAATCAGAAGTATGTCGCTGAGCATAATGCATCTTACAAAAGTTATTAACTCAAAGGAAAACAGATGTTCCTCCTGGAAATGATGACAATTTTGTCCATGGTTGTCCCAAGAATACATATAAGCCTTGGGAAGAAGAAATGGAAAGCAAACTTTTCAAAAGTTTGAGTTATATCAGGGCCGATTTTCCATGAAGTTTTGGGAAACTGACAATTACTCAGACTTTTAAAAACCGTATTATCCAAATCCAAAATGTAGTGAAACAAGCAAAAGGAATCTCACTCCTGAATGTTTTCAGCTTGTTTCATTTCTTATGGGTTGCTTCCCTAAGGATGACGTGGTTGCTGAGTTGGGCAGGGCTTCCTTTATTCATACGCTATCTGAGTCCATCCTTTCAAGCACAGAGGGAGCCAGACCTCAGGGAGCACTATGGAGTCACTGATGTTTCTCCCCCTACATACATCCTGGCAAAATCATTTCATGACTTGCTTTTCAACTACAGATTATAGTGTGTCCATGGGCAGCAAAGTTAGGAAGATGTTGGAAACTGTTAGGTGCCTTCGTCACACCATATTTTTATAACACAACTCCCCAGTTTAAAATCAACCTGTGGCCCTCAGAGACTTAAAGCTTTCAGGCTCTTACCCCCTCCTCTCTCTAACCCCCCAGGAATAAAACTCTCAGAGAATTCTCATAGAATTCTCCCGAGGTCTGTATTGCTCCTTTCCGTCTTCTTTTTAGTCAGTTCCTGCAGCCGCTCAGAACTCCCCCCTCAACCCTGGGACTCAGATGCTTCAGTGGATCAGATGCGATTACTTCAAAGGAAAATGTCACCTTCGATGTCCAGAGGTTGAGGATTGAATAGAACTGACAATCCAGTTCCCTTCAAAAAGAAATGTTGAGGAGCTTTGGGAAAGTTTGATTTGTAAGGGAAAAACCCCTGGCTTTATACTTAAACATTAAAAAGAGCACCTTCTGCATCTCTTTTATGCTTTTCCCGTCATCTCTTTTTTGTCAGCCCTCAGTGTCTCTCTGTGAAGACCGCTAGCTTGTCAGCTTCCTAGGAAGTAGGCACAGCCTCCTTCCCACTCTCCAGTGTCGTGTTTGGAGACAACAGACTTCCTTTTCTCTGCACTTGTCTGGCTTTAGTCAGAAAGTTCTCAAACAAGTTAGTAATTCACAAATCTATAGATGTCTTATTTTCTAGCTCTAGCTAACTAATCTTGTGCCTTTATGTTATGAGATACGTTATGAAATACTTATTGATATCCTTTTTGTGCTTAAAAAAATGCTACGGGAATAATATTCTGGAAAATATCTGAATTTTGCAATTTTTTTTTTTTTTTTAAAAAAACATGGTCGAGCATTGGCAAACTGGCCCTCCTAGAATTGGGAATACTCACTTGCCCTCCTGGTCATGATGCAGAGTTGATGCAAAAAAAAAAAAAAAAGCCAAATTGGTTGTGGATTTGACTTTAACTCTAGAGTCCCCTTTTCTTCTTTCATGAATAAACACCTCAGTCTGTCATGCAAAGTATGGTGAGAAAAAAAAAAACCACAGCTTTTAAAAAGGTAGAAACAATAAAGAAATAGCCTTTAATCCAGGAAGAGACACTTAAAAGGGACAGAGAAAAAAAGTAACAAATTGCAGGCCATAAACCATTATTTTTTTTTCTGCAGGAATGTACCGTTATTACCCTTTTATAAACACAAAGGTTCGTATCCTCCTCCCCCTCCCAGATGTCTTGGACATTGAAAAGAGAATCAAGAGAATTAACTAACTGGGTCTTCCAAGTTTGTTTGTAAGTCTGTAGGTTTGAAGGGACTGAGAATGATTTGGCAGAAAACGATGCAAAACACAACCCCCAAGCCAAAACTTTCAGTTTTACTTTTTCTACCTGAAAATCTTAGAAGACTTCCTGTCAAGTATTTGCAGATGGATGTGTGTTGGCTGTGCTGTGGTTTCAGCTCCAAGTCAAATGCCACTTCCCTGTGAGCAAGTCACACTGCATATCAACAGTAATTTAATTATGTTAAATCTCACAGGCTTCATCACATTATCCTAAAAGCCAAGAAAAATGTATGTTGTTTCCTCTTCCTTTCACACATTGCCCATGAGTAGAAGAATTTTCAGTTTCTTATCCAAAAGACCACTGAACTCTCAGTGAAAATTTTTACTTGTGTTGCAGTTCAGTTTGATTTGAAACCAAGAATTGATTCTTCTGATTCTACCCGTGAGATAGATCGAGCAATATTGTAATTGTAGAAAACAAAACACTCATCTCCTCCTTTCCCTTCCTTGAGTACAGCTGGTTTGTTACAGGCAAACAGCTGGAAGAACCACATTTAACCTCCACCAGATCACTTCATAGTTGACACAATTCCTCTTAAAAAAAGAAGAACCGATCAATGCAGTAGTTCCTTCTCCCAGAGGCTTTTCCAACAGTGCTCTGTGAAACTTGAAAATCACACACGGTTATTTAAATTTAATTGCTAATTAGTTTAAGGCAATGCATAACCAAGGAAAAGGCCAAGAAAATGTTGAATGGATTTGGCAGTTTCACGTTGCATTTGGATCGTTAGCACTTCCTGACTGAAGACCTGTACAAACAAACTTGGGGCGAAGGAACCCACTGGCATCATTCATGGTGGGGATTAAACGCAAGTGGCTTGTGGGGCTGTGCCTGGGGCCCCATCTCCCAAGTGCTCTCACAGTGGGAGGAACTCACATCCTTTGGAAACTGCTGTTGATAATTACTACTTTGTAGGGCAGTGAGCTCACGCTATTACACAAGATTAGCGCTGTGCTCCAAAGCTGGCAGATCATCTCTCCCGCACAGAGACTTGCCAGCTAGGAAAATAGTGGGCATATTGCCACTTTAACAACTATCAGGAGACCCCAAGTTAGTTTTTTTTTCCCTTCGACGTATTCATGTTTGCAGGATCCGAATCCAGGCTGCCAGCCTAGGGCAGGGACACCAAAACAAACGTCTCTTTCTCCTTTAAAACAAAGCTGCTCTTTTCCTTTGGGTAGTTGGACTAAAAGACAACAGCAAAACCATAACCTCCTTTAAAACATAAATAAACAAGGACCTAGACCAGAGTAACCTGAAGCAAGTACCAGGATCAGAAGAGGGTATATCTCTACCTCGAAGTGAGGTCATGTGCCCCGACAATTTAAATAAAACAAAATTAAATACAACCGCCCCCCTTTCCCCCATGGCGCAGACTGAAAACAAATGCCTATTGTGACCAGAGCCATCTAGGGGAAAAAGGCATTTTAAAGTTACCAAATGTTTTGATTTCTCTAATAAGTAGTCCTCCTAAGCTCCTGGCAGATAACCATTTGACCTGTGTTCTGAAAGGTGGAGAGTTGGGGGCGGAGGAAAACCCAGAGTGGTTTATCTGAGTCCTTCATTTAGAGCAAAGGTGGTTTCTTATCAGCATATGTTTCAAAAGGGTAAGCAGTCCTCTAGGGTGGGTGTTTTCTCTTTGGAGTTTGCTTTTATCCTTGTATCCTTGGGCGGTTATCTGCTTACCCCTGGCATCCTGGCATCATCTGCATTTGGCCATGGGAAGAGCAGCAGTGGCCCTACCGGTTCCAGGTGATAAAAGGAGTGTGGACACAGAGAAGTCAGCTTTTAGTACAAGGGTCATGTTTTTATAACTCATCTACATAAGTTTTTAGTTAAAAACAAACTAAATCACACGAAGACATTAACTTGTGTGCATATTGTTGTTCAACAGCTAAGTTGTATCCCTGCTCCATGGACTACAGCAGGCCAAGCTTCCCTGTCCTTCACTATCTCTTGGAGCCTACTCAAGCCCGTGTCCATTGAGCTGGTGGTGCCATCCAACCATCTCATCCTCTGTCTCCCTTTTCTCCTCTTGCCCTCATTCTTTCCCAGCACGTGGTCTTTTCCAGTGAGTCGGCTTTTCACATCAGGTGGCCACAGTATTAGAGCTTCAGCATCATTCCCTCCAATGAATATTCAGGACTGATTTCCTTTAGGATTGACTGGTTTGGTCTTGCAGTCCAAGGGACTCTCAAGAGTCTTCTCTAGCACTACATCGAAAGCATCAGTTCTTCAGTGTTCAGCATTCTTTATGGTCCAACTCTCACGTCCATATGTGACTGCTGGAAAAACCATAGCTTTGACTGTCCAGACCTTTGTTGACAAAGTGATGTCTCCGATCTTTAATACTCTGTGTAGGTTTGTCATAGCTTTTCTTCCAAGGGGCAAATTGTCTTTTAATTTTGTGGCTGTAGTCATGGTCTGCAGTGATTTTGGAGCCCAAGAAAATAAAATCTGTCACCATTTCTACTTTTTCTTCATCTGTTTCCCATGAAGTGATGGAACTAGATGCCATGATCTTAGTTTTTTGAATACTGAGTTTTAAGCCAACCTTTTCACTCTCTATAGGTGCTTATTTTTGATCTACCCTGTCCTAAGGATTTTAGGTGGCTATTATAGATTTGGCTTGTTTCTGATGCAGTTTCACCATTGATGTAAGTCATCTGATAATTTTAAAAGGCCAACTAGTAAAAATAAACTATTGTAGTTGAATGTTTTTGTCAAGTAGAAAGTTTAGATTATAGCTACATTGGCCTGTAGCCAAATAGAATGTAATGGGATTGGTACTTACTGTTTAGTTGAGGTCTATTTTTTAGAAAAGTGTTCTCTTCTTACTTTTCCTCACAAAACTGAAAAGACATAACACAGATAATTTTAATCTTTTTTTTTTCCCCATAGTTTTGGGGGGGATTCTACATTGTTTTATCTGTGACTTAGTTGGTAATTCAAAATATAATGATGGATGGATATCACCACCTAGTGGCCAGATAGTATTTTGCATTTCAAAACTTACATATTTCCAGAACAGCACTTAGGTTCCGGCAGGAGAAATATTCTCTGTGAGTTAAGTCCCTATAGCTTTAGGTTTTAAAATTCTAGTATGAATTGCATTATATTGTGAACTTGAAAGTTACATGTGATATGAGATGATTTTTCAAATACAATTGAAGCTAACACATGAAGTCACATGCTTAGTGAAATCCTAGCAACTGAGGCAAATATTAGGACCAGTCTTTCCCGTATCTTCACTTTATACACAGTAATAACAGCGGAAAGTTTTCCTTGGCTGGTTCCCTTGGCGTATGAACCTAGAGGATATTTTTGGTTTTCTTATGAAAATTTTTTTACAGTGAATTAAATCAGCAGTGTTTGGGGAAAGGGAGACTAGGTAGAAAGTAGAAACTGGATTGTTCATGGGGAAAAAAAAAAACCCACTCCAAATTATAACTTGAAGCCTTAATAAATTCTCCCAACAATTACAATAATATATTATATCATAGAATGACTTTACTGGACAAATGTCAAGAGTGGTTTTTATCAATGGAATGTATGTGATTAATTGTTTAAACATACTTGGCAAAAGCCAAAGTAGTTCTAAAACACAAAGCCATTAAGATAATCTAAATTCCAGTGAATTTTAAAGAACAAAAGATTTAGTCTAACTCAATCGAAGCTGAAAAACTGTAGATAAATATGTGTGTAGGTCCAAGGTCAGTGACAGAGGAGGCCCTTGGCAGACGCAGATTCAAGATTTGCAGTTCAGATATACATGAGAGATTTTGGGCTCCAAAATAGCTGCAGATGGTGACTGCAGCCATGAAATTAAAAGACGCTTACTCCTTGGAAGAAAAGTAATGAACAACCTAGGCACCATATTAAAAAGCAGAGACATTACTTTGCCAACAAAGGCCTGTCTAGTCAAAGCTATGGTTTTCCAGTAGTCATGTATGGATGTGAAAGATTATAAAGAAAGCTGAGTGCCAAAGAATCGATGCTTTTGAACTGTGGTGTTGGAGAAGATTCTTGAGAGTCCCTTGGACATCAAGGAGATCCAACCAGTCCATCCTAAAGGAAATTAGTCCTGACTGTTCATTAGAAGGACTGATGCTGAAGCTGAAACTCCAATACTTTGGCCACCTAATGTGAAGAACTGGCTCATTTGAAAATATCGTGATGCTGGGAAAGATTGAAGACGAGAGGAGAAGGGGACGACAGAGGATGAGATGGTTGGATGGCATCACCGACTCAATGGGCATGAGTTTGAGTAAACTCTGGGAGTCGGTGATGAACAGGGAGGCCTGGCATGCTGCAGTTCATGGGGTTGCAAAGAGTAGGACGTGACTGAGTGACTGAACTGAACTGATGATACGAGAGAGCCTCAAGATCCATGACATGAAACAGTTTGTACTTTTTGCTCAAGCACAAATTCAAACTCTACCCAGGGACTAGTGTGTAAAGATTGTTTAGTTAGCTAACAAGTTTGTCCAAAGGACAGCTCTGTTTTCCCATCTCAAGGAGTCTGCTGCTGTTGATTCTGCTAGTCATTTTAACCATTTTGGAATTTCTCTATCATCTTTATAGTGGGAACCTATCCACTGCACAGGTCTGCGTGAACAGGGGCACTCCCAAAGGTCTAGCCTAGATATTGCCTTCCCTGAGGCCAATAAATACTGTACTTGTAGGGGTGAATATGTGTGTGTGTGTGTGTGTGTGTGAGAGAGAGATGGTAGTAAATGTCAAATTTGTGTTACAGAAAGATGAACTTTAATTTCATTTAGTGTGTGAAAAAAATTTTTTTATTTCATTAGAGAAGAAAAGAAACCAAGAGATTCTAAACAGAGTGTCTGATCCTTTAGCAGAACTAATTTGTTTCCATCGATTGTTCTTTGTGGTTATTTGACCAAATTAAAAAATCGTAAAATCTCAATGAAAAGAATTTGAAATGGGTCAAATATTATGGAGAAGGGCTAGTTATCAACCAAGTTTTGATAAGGTCCATTGCTTTGAGAATGTCTTAGCTTTAAGGTGCGGATAAAAGGGATTTAAAAACAAAGCTCTTTCATGTTCCAGGAATTCTTTCTCTACTAGAGGTTGAAGCATGACCTTGTTATCTTCAGGGTTTTGATTTCTGAATTGGCATTAGCCTTTAAAGACAAAAGATTTCCTAGACAAAGTCTTCTCTAGTGGCTCAGACAGTAAAGAATCTGCCTGCAGGGTAGGAGATCTGGGTTCAATCCTTGGGTTGGGAAGATCCACTAGAGAAGGAAATGGCAACCCACTCCAGTATTCTTGCCTGGAGAATTCTATGGACAGAAGAGCCTGGTGGGCTAAAAACAAAGACTGTTTTGGAATGTTGCGTGTGAGGATGAGAGTAAGTCGTTCCACAGTTCAAGAACCTTCCTTGATCCAGCCTTTTCTTTTCACCATCCAGCTGGTTGCCTATTTCCTCATAAATTGATCTGTTTATATATGTATCATATGAAGGACCAGCTGGGACGTGCCTATCACAGAAGTAACTGACTAACACTGGATGGTATGTTTCCTTTCTTGAATGGAAAGCAGTGCTCAAAGCTGAACCAAGCTAACTCCTTCTGTAAAGCAAAGCAAAATACCTGATTTATTTATAAACCTTGTCTATTAATGAAATAATGCTTCTTGAAAAATTGAAGTATAGTGGATACACAACGTTGTGTTAGTTTCAGGCATATAGCAAAGTAATTCAGTTATATGTATGTGTGTGTGTATTCTTTTCCATTATAGGTTCTTATAAGATATTTAATGTGGTTCCCTGTGCTATATACAGTAGGTCTTTCTTGCTGTTTATCTATTTTAGTAGTGTATATCTTTTAATCCTAAAGTCCTAATTTATTTCTCTCTACCTTTTCCCTTGAGTAGCCATGAGTTTCCCTTCTGTGTTTGTGAGTCTATGAAATCATGCTTTTTAACCTTAGAAAAAACATAGTGATCTATCTTTACTTAAGGAAAAAGTCAATTACTTACATTACAGTTTTATCCTCAGTTTATTTTGTTCATGCTCGTGATGCTAGTTATCTGCTGAGATTTCAGGGCCATTGATCATGGTGGTGTGTATTTTAAAGATAAAAGTCGGCTGGTATCTTTGAATGACAGTTCAGACTCCAAGACACTATACAGTCAGAGTCACCTTGAAAGGATGTAAACCCTGACTGAGTTTAGTAGGTTGCTGATAACTTTCAAAAGCAGAGACTCTACCCCCATCCCAAAACACAATACATACATTTTCCCTTCCAGTATGTTGAGTGAATCAAGATGGAAACTTTCAAAGAGCTGGGGAGGAAAGAATAACTCTTCAGCCACTCTGCTTGAGAGAACTAAGTCAAGTTCATCTTAGATCCGTGGAACTGAATTCACTCTCCAAGGGTGGAGAATGTTTGCAGGCAGGGGAGTTCCATGTGCTCCAGGAGACCTGCAGGGTAATTCTCTGCTTTTATGTTCATTTAAGACAGGAATAAAATTTTGACAGTAAGATACAGATTATTTGGAAACAAATAATCTAAGCATTTGTAAAATTTGATAGATTGTGGTGAATAACTTCAATCAATATTAGGATTGATTCAAAATGAATTCTCTGGTTGTGGAGACAATTTTCATTTGAGAGGATGGTATGCAACGCTTGGATTTGGGCCAGGATTTTTAGAATCATTTTATGTTTTTGGCAGCTAACTTGCTTGAATCTGATTGAGGGGAAAAGAAAGAGAAAACAGTAACTGAAAAGTTAATCAATTAAATTTAATTGAAATGGTTGTCTTTGGGGGCACATTTTCTTTTTGTACAGATGTGTAGAGGTGATCATTTAATTGGGACTCTAAAGTAACTTCTTCATACAGTATAGAGCATTAAGCAGTTCATACAAGGTTTAAATAATTATCTATTATAAAATGCAAGTCTATTACAGAACATGTAGAAAAGTTTACATCTGATCTGGCTTTCCATCAACTGTGTGACTTTTTTGTCATAATTTCCTCTGCCATCAGAAGAGAACAAAAATGCAAAGTAATGTAAGGGTTTCTTTTCAGACACGATATTGATCTAATTCTGGTCTCTAGGGGAACAAACAAGAGTTCAAGGTTTAGAATGGTGAACATGAGTCTCTGAGACAGAAACGGGCTGAGGTCTGGTCAGCATTTATTTCTGTTAGCGATGTTAAGATGAATTCTCCCCAAACCATGCTGATGTTTTGGGATAATTCTTAGTTTGTCCATCCAGTCCTAGAAGAGGGTCCATCTGGGCTGGATCACCCAGGATGTTGGCTTATAATCCTAGTGAGGAAAAGATAATCCAGATGAAAGTAGAGAATTTTTCTCTGCTTGATCCAAGAGTCTGCACTTCTGTATGTATGAGACATGGTCTATGTGAACAAGGCTCGGTTACATTCTTATAACTCAGAACTGATTTCCTCACATTTAGCTTTAGTGAAAAAAAAAAAAACATTATTAAACCTAAAATCAATGATTTATTTTTCCTACTCTTTCTCCCTACAAATGATATTAAATAAGGCTATAAAGAATTCAGAAGGATACAAAGAAAGTTGTTCAGAAAACTGGAGTTTCCTTTGCTAAGTCAGTTTGGCAGTAACACGAAGCAAAATCAAAGCATCCAAGCCAAAATAAATGTGCACAATGGAGCAATCAGATATGAGGTAATAGTGTGACATGCCTGTGGCTATCAGACATTCTTGTAAAAACCACAGACTTAAAATTTGGTCCTGCACCATTAAGCCACAGTTCTGCCAAGCAACAACACAGAACATGGGTTTTAAATCACTGTTGTGAGCCAAATGCAATTCCCACCCAAAACAATTAAATCTTTTACCAGAGGTCTGAGTCTGGGCAGCTTAAGGCCTGAGAATTACTTTGGTGGCATGGAATCAGAATCTCATTTCAGTGTGAAAATGAGATGGTTATTGTTCAGATCAGGAGGAAATGTCAGCTGCAAAATGCATGGCAGTTAAGGGACTTGGATGACTTGAAATGGTATTTGTTGAGGTTAGATTAAAAAAGGGGTAGCTGAGAAATCGGTAAGTTCTTTCTGATCACTGCATAGATCATTTTATACTGTTCACTTTTACTAATTACAGAAGTAATTCATGCTCACTCAAGGCAAGTTGTCAAACCTGTAAGAATATGTGGAATAAAATATTACCTTAATCTCATATCACTGGATATAAACTTTATATATGACATTTGATCACATTTTTTTGATCCTTTATATGCACACATACACACAGCTACATCTGAGAGTATGTGCAAAATTTAGATCATTGTACATTTTTAGTACTTTGATTTTTAACTTACTTCTTTTAGTATATTCCATCTTCTGTATAGTCCTCAATAACAAGATATTTAATGCTTATATAATATCCCATTTGTCTGGCTGTACCCAAGATTTATTGAATATATGTTTGCTCTATATATTTTTCCCACTTACTACCAGTGTAAGTAATATTTTAGATAAAATGTTCACACCTCTGGTTATTTTTTAGGATAGCTCTTTAAAAGTAGAATTACGAGGTCCAATGGTGAGAACTTTTTAAGACTCTTGATGTATATTGCCAACTGTTTCCCACAACGGTTATTTAACTCTGCTGACTTTGTGATTGTCTTGCTTACAGTTTACTGGGGGCAAACAACATCTTCAGTCAGGGGCCAGGCATAGCTCCTGAGGATACAGGAGTAAACAAAAGAAACCCAAATTCCTGTCCTTAATGAGCTTACACTCTGCTAAGGAGAAAAAAATGCAATAAGTAAATAAGATGCATAGGATGTTAGATGGTAATCAGTGTTATGAGGAAAAATAAAGCAAAGAAGGGAGATGAACAGTATGGGAGGGACAAGGAGAGGGGAGCATTGCACAGTATACACATGGGGTCGGGATGCTGGGAAGTTTTCACTGGTTTCCTGGAAGAGGTTAAGAAAGTAAACTAGAAAATATTGAGCTCCAAGTTAAGTATATGAGGAACTCTGGAATCTCTCACCATAAAAGTATTAAATGTAGATCTTTATTAGTTTTAGGTGATTCTTTTTCTTTTACTTATTAATTTTTAATTTTATCCTGCCTTAATTCATCTATTAAAGACAGTTTAGTTATACAGCAGCAGGACGAATGTGACATTTCTATCTGCAATGTTGCTCCATTTCCTTTTCCATTATCTATTAAAGGAGGATAGCTTAAAAAAAAAAAAAAAAAAGGCTTGGTGGGCAGAGGGTAAGAGATAATAAGGAAAGGAAAATAAAGAAGTAATTCAAAACCCAGGTCAGATCAAACATCAGCTCCTTGTTGTAGGAAAACCTGGCAGGCAGAGTGGCTTGGTGTCTATGGTCCTCCAAGCATCTTTCCAAGGGTCACCTAGTGGGTAACTTGGTGCTACCCTCCAGGCTAAGAGAATGCATTTAAATCCATGTAATTTCTGGGTTTCCACAAGAGCAGTAAAAACATCCTTAATTCTGTGCTATGGGGGAAAAAAAATCTTTACTAACCTCCCCTTAATTCTTTGCAGTTGTATCACTTTTCAGAGACTCTTCTTTACATAGCAGAGGTCTCTTTTCTCCTACCTTAATTTTCACATGATTGAGGTGTATTTCAAAGCAAAGTTAAGCAAACAGATTGAAGGAAAAGTAGAAGATCTCTTAATTTTCTACCTTTCAACCTTAAGGTCTTCATCTCACAAATTATTTTTCAAAGATCTAGGTTATTTCACTATATTTTAAAGTTTTAAAAACCACTTTTTTTTTTTTTTTTCCTGAGGAGAAAGGAAAATTAGAACCATTTTCTAGTAAATTTACTATACGTTTTCTTAAAACATAAAAATAGCCATAGTACTTTTGGAAATAACTAGCAGGAGCACCTCTTGGCATGCTCTGAATTAGGAACAATTGCCTTCAGTCATATTCAGTTCTTTCTTCTCTTTTTTCAGATAGAATCTAATTCATTGTTGCAACCACAGACTTATTTTTCCCCCTTTTTAAAAATTTTTATTGGAGTATAGTTGATTTACAATGTTGTTAGTTTCTGCTGTACAGCAAAGCGAATCCATTATGTATATATATACACATGCTCTTTTTAAGACTGTTTACCCATAGAGGTCATTACAGAGTACTGAGTCGAGTTTCCTGAGCCGTACAGTAGGTCCTTATTAGTTATCTATTTTATGTATCGTTATCTATTTTATATATATATATATCAATCCCAACCTCTCAATTTATCTCTCCCTCCTTTCTTCTCCCCTTGGTAACCATAAGTTTGTTTTCTACACACAAACTTATTTTAAATGTAATTCAAAGTGCATGCATGCTAAGTCGCTTCAGTCGTGTCTGACTGTTTGCAACCCAATGGACTGTAGTCTGCCAGGCTCCTCTGTCCATGGGATTCTCCAGGCAAGAATACTGGAGTGAGTTGCCATGCCCTTCTCCAGGGGATCCTCCAGATCCAGGGATCAAACCTGCATCTTTTACATCTCCTGCATTGATAGGCAGATTCTTTACCACTAGAAATTAATTTTAAATATAATTCAAGAAAAGATGAATAAATTTGTATGCCCAGAGAGATATCATATTTGCTGTTGTCCCATAAATCTGAACCTATATTCCTTTCAGATGAAGGAAATGTGTCTCCACCAGTCTGGTCAACATTAGATGTGTTGTAAAAGCTGACAGTAAGCAAAGCATATTGGGAAAGCAGTACCCAAGTTGAGTCAGGCAGACCCTGAACAAACTTGTCCCATATCACGTTCTAGTTAAGAGTCTGGAAGCTGGGAAACTTCAGCTTCAGTTCAGTTCAGTCGCTCAGTCGTGTCCGACTCTTTGTGACCCCATGAATCGCAGCACGCCAGGCCTCCCTGTCCATCACCAACTCCCGGAGTTCACTCAAACTCGTCCATCGAGTCGATGATGCCATCCAGCCATCTCATCCTCTGTCATCCCCTTCTCCTCCTGCCCTCAGTTCCTCCCAGCATCAGAGTCTTTTCCAATGAGTCAACTCTTCGAATGAGGTGGCCAAAGTACTGGAGTTTCAGTTTTAGCATCCAATATTATTTTCATCTCACTAAAGTCTGTTACTTTTGAATAGGCATAAGGACTATGTTTTTCATGTAATTGTTGCTTGATATGAAGGCTGAATTTTAAGGTGGCAAAAAATTGAATGTAAACTGAAAAGTTCTGGGTGTTTAACATTTCTAAGGTCCAAGTTATTCCCTGTCTTGCTGGATCATTGTAAGAAATAAGGCATACCAAGTACCTAGAATAGGGTTTCATCTATTATTGGTGCTAAAATAAAAGGCAAGTATCACTGTTCAGTTCAGTTCAGTTTAGTGGCTCAGTTGTGTTTGACCCTTTGCGACCCCATGGTCTGCAGCATGCTAGGCTTCCCTGTCCATCACCAACTGGACAGGTTGTCATTCAACAATCTCATCCTCCGTCGTCCCCTTCTCCTTCTACCTTCCATCTTTCCTAGCATCAGGGTCTTTTCCAGTGAGTCAGTTCTTTGCATCAGGTGGCCAAAGTACTGGAGTTCCAGCTTCAGCACCAGTCCTTCCAATGAATATTCAGAATTGATTTCCTTTAGCATTGACTGGTTTGATCTCCTTGTATTCCAAAGGACTCTGAGGAATCTCCTCCAACACCACAGTTCAAAAGCATCAGTTCTTTGGCACTCAGTTTTCTTTTAGTCCAATTCTCACATCCATTCATGACTACTGGAAAACCATAGCCTTGACTAGACTGACCTTTGTTGGCAAAGTAATGTCGATGCTGTCTAGGTTGGTCATAGCTTCTCTTCCAAGGAGCAAGCATCTTTTAATTTCATGGCTGCAGTCACCATTTGCAGTGATTTTGGAGCCCCCCAAAATAAAGTCTGTCACTGTTTCCATTGTTTCCTTATCTATTTGCCATGAAGTGATGGGATTGGATGCCATGATCTTAGTTTTTTGAATGTTCAGCTTTAAGCCAACTTTTTCACTCTCTTTCACTTTCATCAAGAGGCTCTTAGTTTTTTGCTTTCTGCCAAAAGAGTGATGTCATTTGCATATCTAAGGTTATTGATTTTTTTCCCATCAATCTTGATTCCAGCTTGTGCTTCATCCAGTCTGGCATTTCTCATGATGCATTCTGCATATAAGTTAAATAAGCAGGGTGACAATATATAGCCTTGAAGTACTCCTTTTCCCAATTTGGAACCAGTCTGTTGTTGCATGTTCCAAGTATCACTGCTGCTGCTGCTGCTGCTGCTAAGTCGCTTCAGTCGTGTCCGACTCTGTGCGACCCCATAGACAGTAGCCCACCAGGCTCCTCTGTCCCTGGGATTCTCCAGGCAAGAATACTGGAGTGGGTTGCCATTTCCTCCTCCAATGCATGAAAGTGAAAAGTGAAACTAGTGGAAGGCAAAAGATATTTCTGGTTACATGTCATTGCTCAAACTAGAGAATCAATAGGAATTATCTAAAGATATAAATATAAAGGCAACCAGTAGAAAAACATCAGATCAATAAAATTCTTTTTAATTATCTGAATATTCATTAAAGAAACATTTTTAGTAAGATGTATTTTAAAAGCATTACCTTGTATATCAATATATAAAAATGTGATAAATGTTCCTATTAAAAAAGCTTGCAGATAGGATCATAAAGCAAAACACAACTGTATGGTGCACATGAGAATCATATCTAAAGCAGAATTACTCAGGGAAGTTGAATGTAAAATGATGGGCATAGGTATATTGGATAAATAAAAAACAAATATAGCAAATATAACAATTTACATATATATCAATATATCAAAGAATTCGGATAAAACAATTTAATTCAATAAGACAAAGAAAGTTACTTTATAGCGATAAAAATATAAGTGAAGGACTAACCTTTTATTCCACTATAATCACAACTATATAAAAGTATATGTACACATAGGGTCTGGAAGAAAGTATGCAGATTAGAGTGCCGAGTTTTTTATTTTTCTCTCTAGTTGTTGCACTGCCATTAATGCTGTTACAATTAACAATAATGCCATGGTTAAAATTCTTAAAATGAGCATTGATTTCATATTTAGAAACCTAGGATACACACGTGCACACTAAGTCATTTCAGTTGTGTCCGACTCTGTGACACTGTGGACAGTAGACTGCCAGGCTCCTCTGTCTGTGGGATCCTCCAGGCAAGAATACTGGAGTGGGTTGCTATGCCTTCCTCCAGGGGATCTTCTTGACCCAGGGATCGAACCCGCATCTCTTGTCTCCTATATTGGCAGGGGAGTTCTTTACCACTAGCACCACTGGGAAGTACTATTAATAGCACCAAATTCCTTAGATATATCTCATTGTCAAAGGAAAAAATATGCATATTTCTTGAAGAGAGACTTCGAGATAACGCATATTTTCCACTCAAAGTGTAAAAATCTTTACCATCAAAATTATTTGAGCTAAATTGTTCAACAGGAATTGCTGAGCCCATTCTAATTCAATTGTGCTGTAATGGAGCCATCACTTTTATAGTATGCGTCAACAGTTATCTTTCCCTGCATTTTTACAGCAATATGAGAACTGGAGACCAAACCAACCAGACAGCTTCTTTTCTACTGGAGAAGATTGTGTTGTGATTATATGGCATGAGAATGGCCAGTGGAATGATGTTCCCTGCAATTACCATCTCACCTACACCTGCAAGAAAGGAACAGGTAATGATTAACCCATCAATAATGTATACTTAATCTGCAGTTCAGTTATCAAGTAAATTCAGGACGAATAAACATCATTCTTTAAGACATAAGCTGGATGTCATATACAGCATCCTTATTGCTCTGGAACTGTTTACTTTCTCAATATAATTGAAAAGTTTGTTTTCAGAAATGTCTTCATTTTAGATTTCAAGTGCTTAAGATAATAATGTAGCATTTATGCAAAAAAAAAAAAAAAAAAAGCCTGTCAGTATTTTTAAGAAAAACAACTGTCAGCCTCAAGGGCCCACAGATCTGTTAATTTTGATGAGGAAAGCATTAAAAAAATTAGTTGTCAAAAATTAAAAACTGGGGTATACCATAAGATAATGTGAATTATTTTTTACTTACAAATAAAAAAGACCACTTAGTGCCATTTGGCTCATGTTCAAATTTATCAGTGGCTTAAAGTACTGCAACTAAAAAATACTGCCCTGCCTTGGTGGGGACTGTGGTTCCCACCTCATTGCGGTCCTCATTCAGACTTTCCCTCCGTTTTGGTTAAGCTCCAGGTCTTTATAGGCATTTGAGTTTTTCAATCAGTCCCTTAGAAGCTCAATCTATGCTCATAAACCACAGAACAAAAATACCATCCCTATATCTATTATGACTATTTTCAAGAAATGTTAAAACAAAAACATTTATAATGTAAATTCTAGAATGAGAAGAATTGCTTAGCTGACATTAACAGATAAAATTAAGAAAGCTGATTTTTCAGTATTTATCATTGACCAATATGTTTGAATTCTAAGCCACACTACGTAGACTTCTTCCTTGAAGAAAACAAGAATTGCATCACAATTTTTAAACCTGGTTACAATTGATAATGGTGTTAGGACATGCATATTTAACTTCTAGACCCAGATTTTACCCACCTCAATTAAGAGTACAAAGTACAAATGCAAAATATAAAATCCATTTGACTTATTTTTTAATATAAAAATAATAAAACTAAAAATATATTCTCTATAGATATTTTAGAAAAGACTTAAACACCAGTGAAAAATTCTGTTAAAAGACAGAGAACAGTAATTTACACAAAGCTGAGTTGAAACTCAGCTGTTATCTGTGATTACTTCACTCTGCTATTCTCTTTTCTAAAATAGAATTTATTCTGAATATCCTTTCTATGTGAGCAGCTTTCCAGACTATGTATGTTACTTTAGCACTTATGCCATTAAGCTTGTGAAAACAGCTGTTTTCCCTGCTGTTTCCCTGTTGTTCCCTAGTGTAAGAAGTCCTTAATGAACTGTCTGTCTTTATCCAAATGTCATGTTTGCCTTCTTAGATATCCAAATGCCCCTGGAGTCATACTTTTCAGTTTATGACCCAAACATTCTTTTATTTCCAGTGTTATTTTTTCCCATACTAGAGTATATTACAGCAGCATTATTGACATTTTGTACTAGACAGTCCTTAGCCGTGGGGGGCTGTTCTGTGCCTTGCAGAATGTTTAGCATCTTCTCTGCCCTCTGTGGCCTCCCGGGTGGCTCAGTGGTAAAGAATCCACCTGCCAGTGCAGGAGATGCAAGAGACATGGGTTCGCTCCCTGGGTCAGGTATGTCCCCTGGAGGAGGGAGTGGCAACCCACTCCAGTTATTCTTGCCTGGAAAATCCCACGGACAGAGGAGCCTGGTGGGCTATAGCTCATGGGATCACAAAGAGTCTGATACAACTAAGCAACTGAACACGCAACACTTCCCTCCATGCACTGAATGCCAGAGGCATTCTCACCAACTCTACATCCTCCTCTGCTTTGTGACAGCCATCCACATCTCTAGCCATTGCCAACTATCCCTGGGGAAGCGGGAAGAGGAAGAAAACTGCCCCCGGTTGAAAACCACAGGCCTATATCTAAAAAGGATTCACAAAAGCAACATCATGGTATACATTTCCCAATGGGGAAAGATTTACAAAACATTAGGTCTACCTCATTAAAGGAGGAAGAAACCACAACAAAACAATTCGTATATTTTATCTCCCTACTGTCTGATTTTTATTTATGTAAACTCAACTCTTTGTTAATCTTTACCCTGGGGAATTTTATGAATTTTATAAATGTCTATATAGACTCCTTTCTCTTTACAGATAATTTATACATCTTTACAGACCTAGGTAGTTTTAATTAATTACAAAGAAGAATTATATTATTTACAAAAGACATATTAAAAAAACAAACCTCAGTACATGCCATTCATGCATCTTTGGAGTGTTATGCAGGGTTTTTCCAATCTCATCCATTTATCTCCAAATCCAGCCACAGATAATAACTCAATTCCCTTACTTTTCTCTTTAAAATGATCACTTATGCTTGTATCTGTAAGCAAATTGTTTAGTTCTGCACATTTTTGAACTTTAAGTTTGTGTTTTGTGCCTTGCTCTTTTTGTTCAGCATTGTGTTTGTCAGATTAATCCACATCATCCATGCATGTAGCTGTATTTCTTCATTGTTGCTGCTGTGTAGTATTACATTGTATGACTATATAACATTTTATTTATCAGTTCTACAAGTGGACTTTTGGGTTATATTCAGTGTTTTTGCAGTTATAAACAATGTCACTATGCATATTCTTGAACTTGTTTATGGTAGATCTCTGCAAGTTTCCATAGGGTGTTTCTCCAGGAGTGAACTGCTGAGTCATAGGATATATATACCATCAAATTTACTAGAAAATGCCAAATTATTTTCCAAAGTGGTTGTACCAATTTGCACTCCCACCAGCAATGTGTGAGGGGTCCTGTTACTCCACATCTTCTCCAACATTTGATCTTATCGGACTTTGAAATTTTTGCCAGTCTGGTGGGTATAAAATGTTATCTCTTCTGATTTAACTTGCATTGTCTTGGATGATTCTTTTTAGAGGTCTTTTCATATATGTATAGCTCTTCTTTTGTAAGCTGTCTGCTCATTTCTATTGCTTATTTTGAAAGATTGTTTGCTTCTCTTATATATATTGATTTGCAGGAGTTTTTTGTTTGTTTGTTTGTTTTTGTTTTTAATGTCCTCGTATCTAATCCCTTGATAACTGTATGTTGCAAATATCTACTCCTAGTTTGTAGCTTGTCTTTACCCTGTGGCATTTTTTAATGAATAGAGCTGTTTATTTTGTTGAGTTTTCTTTTATGGTTTAAGCCTTTTTGTGTTGTAAGAAATTCTTACCTACCCTAACACTGGAAAGATATTCTATGTTGTTTGCTAAATGCTTTATAGTTTTATCTTTTACATTTATATATGTGCACCATCTAGAATTGATCTCCCATGGACTCTCTGAGGTAGGGAAGCAAATACATTTTTTTTTTTTTACCTTATGAATACCCAATTGTCCAAATGAAAAAAACTACCTTTTTGCTACTGCTCTGCCATGTTGCTCTGTCAAATATCCAGCGTATATATGTGGATCTACTTCTAGTCTATTTGCCTTTCCTTGCCAATACCACACTCCTTGAATTATTTTAACTTCAAAATAAGTCTTCATTTATAGTTTTGGAAGAAATCTATACATTGCTTTCCTCTCAAATTTAAAGATAACTTTTAATTTGCCAGAATCAAGTATGAGATATCTAATTTATATCACTGCCATCTCATTCTATCTGGTACTTACTGGTGTCTGGGCCCAACTGTAGACTTTCCATATTACAATAAAAGAAGTATAGATATGCAGATGGGGGTTATCATTGAACTATATATAGTGTAGACTATTAATTGAACATAACATATTATAAAATTCTCAGGTTACCTTCTAGGAATTTGTGAAAATGAAATATGTGCACAAATACTTCTAATTTCTTAGTTTTAGATAGTAGGATTTTATAAACTATTTTTAGGTTATGTCTATCTGAGACACAATTTCTTACGTGAATGAAAAAATATGCCTGGATTGTGTTTTATTAAAGACAATTTTGTTTACTATGGGGTCAATACTTTCTAACTTGTGTTGTTAGGCAGAAGTAAATTAAAGAGGTAAATATTTAAGTTAAACCTACATTTGTCACTGCAAAAGAATATGGTTGTAAACAGCCTGCTGGATATGTAAATAAATTTAACATTCACAACCTTTTAATGGGCTTCCCAGGTAGCACTAGTGGTAAAGAACCCGCCTGCCAATGCAGGAGATGTAAGAGACACACGGTCTCAATCCCTGAGTCAGGAAGATACCCTGGAGGAGGGCATGACAATCCACGCTAGTATTCTTGCCTGGTTATTTTAGGATGTTGACATCTAAACATCTTGGTACGAGGTTCCTGGTAACCATCCTCCCATTGACGATTTGCATTATTTCATAAGAGACTATGACATACCCTTGTAGGCCTTATGATGGTATTCTTAAAGTAAACTGTGGGTAGGAAATGTCATTTAGGGAAATTATATTGAAGTTAAGTTATATTTTTATTAGAGCTATATAGCAAAACACAATCACCTAGAGTTAAATTAGTATATTTTTAAAGCAAGCACACTAATATGAGTAAAATTACAAATTAATACAAATGCAGTTGAATCAATTTTCCCACCTTCTTGAATTTCAAAATTACAAAGTTTTTTTTTTTTTAACTGTTATTTCCTTTTTACTGTTTCTACCATGACTAAGTTTGTTGCTATTCAGAATTTTTTATTGTAGGTTAAAAATGATGGTTATATATTCTAAGATTTACCTTTACTTACCTTTCTTAAGAGTTGAAATTTATATATATAAGGTAATTACAAAACTGAGGCATGAATACTATGTCCTGGCTTGCTCTGTCTCCATAGAGAAGACAGAAAGAGCAAATAAACATAATTGAACCTGGATATATTTTATTTACTGAAAAGCCCATATGTTAGAGCTATATTGTTATTATACATTGTAAATTTTTTCAGATAAGTAGAAATAGTAATTAATTGTTACAAATCTATTATTATTTGAAGTTAAAAGTGAAAGTGAAAGTCACTCAGTCGCGTCCTACTCTTTGCGACCCTGTGGACTATACAGTCCATGGAATTCTCCAGGCCAGAAGGCCTTTCCCTTCTCCAGGGGGTTTTCCCAACCCAGGGATCGAACCCAGGTCTCCCGCATTGTGGTCATGTTCTTTACCAGCTAAGCTGCCAGGGTAGCCTGTTTGAAGCGAAGGTGAGTGGTAAATAAAACCACTGGGATAGAGACAAAACCAACAGGCCACAAGTGACATGAGACAGATGCCTTTTAATTTGGAATTTTTTCAGAAAAGTAGCTCTTCCAAACAGACAGATGAATGTATAACCATATGCCCTGTGGTTCTTTTAAAAAACACACACACACACAATTCAAGATGACAGAATCTGAGATTCAAACCAGGCCCAAAGCCTCAGTGTTTCATTTTGTCTTGAAATTTTTCAATTTCTTAATCTAAATGATTACTGAAGGTACTTGATTGGGTAAAATAAAGAAGGAAAGAAAAAAGAGAAGAGTGTCTCATACTAATAGAAATATTTAGATTATTTGGAAATAACCCAATTTACTTTTCTTTAGTTGCTTGCGGCCAGCCCCCTGTTGTAGAAAATGCCAAGACCTTTGGAAAGATGAAACCTCGTTATGAAATCAACTCCTTGATTAGATATCACTGCAAAGATGGTTTCATTCAACGCCACCTTCCAACTATCCGTTGCCTAGGAAATGGAAGATGGGCTATGCCTAAAATTACCTGCCTGAACCGTAAGTGGTCCTTTAGAAAGAATGGACAACCATGCTATAACAAGTACTAGACACCCTCATTTTACAGCTACAGTATTGGTAGTTTAGGGTATGGAGCAAGTAATATTGTTGTGTTTTCTTTTCTTTCTTTCTTTCCTTCCATGTAGCATCTGCATACCAAAGGACTTATTCTCAGAAATATTTTAAAAATTCCTCATCAGCAAAGGACAATTCAATAAACACATCAAAACATGATCACCGTTGGAGCCGAAGGTGGCAAGAATCAAGGCGCTGATCCCTAAAATGGCAAACACATGTTTTCATCATTTCAGCCAAAGTCCTAACTTCCTGTGCCTTTCCTATCACCTCGAGAAGTATTATCAGTTGGTTTGGATTTTTGGAACACCATCCAGCCCAGTCATTTTGGGTTGCTGTGCTCCCAAAACATTTTAAATGAAAGTATTGGCATTCAAAAAGAAAGCAAACAAAAGAAAGGAAAATGAGAGCAGAGTGGAACCATTTCCAGCCTAATTTCTTTAGTTTTCTATTCGCCTCCAGTGCAGACCATTTTATAATGTATACCAGCCTACTGTACTATTTAAAAAGCTCCATTTCAGCACCAATGGCAATGTAAATAAGATGATTTAATGTTGATTTTAATCCTGTATATAAAATAAAAAGTCACACTGAGTTCAAGCATATTTAATGATGATTACGGAGCCTTAGAGGTCTTTAATCATTGGTTCGGCTGCTTTTTGTAGTTTGTTTAGGCTGGAAATGGTTTTCCCTGCTCTTTGTCAGCAAGGCTGAAGACAGTTTTTGCTGGACAATTAACAAACACAAAATTTTGTAGATCACTGTCCCATCTCCAGCACAGGTACAGTTGGCTTCCATGTGATGCTGAAGCCTGGCTAATGGGATCCCAACGAAACTAGAGACTGCAACATGGAACTCTTTATTTTATTTTTTATTTTTTTGCTGCGTTCCTTTTTTTTCACTTACAAGAAAGGCCTGAATGGAGGACTTTTTTATGACCAGGAGCATTTTCTAGGGGTCAAAGTGCTAATTATTAACTCAACTGGGTCTCCTTTTTAATGGCTTTCATAACACTAACTTGCAAGATTACAGATCAACACATTTCAAATGGATATAGACCTAGGGCTCTGGAGGGAGGGGGTTTGTTAAAACAACACACATTCAAAGAAAGAAATTTTGTATATATAACCATTTTAATCTTTTATAAAGTTTTGAATGTTCATGTATGAATGCTGCAGCTGTGAAGCATACATAAATAAATGAAGTAAGCCATACTGATTTAATTTATTGGATGTTATTTTCCCTCAAACCTGAACAATGACGTAGTTGGTAGTTATTTTTCGGTTTTAGCCTTTATACTCCCCTCACAGTTTGGAATCGTATAATCTAGGTACTCTCTCCCTGATTAAATAATGTGATGGATAGAATGCATTAAGTGTTTTATTATAAAGAAGAGTGGAAAAGTGTATAGCTTTCAGCAAATGGTGTTTGCCCATTCTAAGCAAGGAGCACATATATAGAGATAGCATGGGCATTGCTTCTTATTAGGTGGAGTGTATGTGTTGGACTTTCTCCCTATCTCTTCCCACTCCATTTTCTCCCCTTAATTTGAATAAAATGACTGCTAAAGATGACTTTGAATTATTATCTGCTTAATTTAATGTTTAAAGAAACCCTGTGATGGAAAGAAAGCATTTAGGTGTCTTTTCCTAATTTTAGTTTAGAATGATCTTGAGAGCTCAAGATAATAAATAAAATGCAAATAGAAAAAGAGCAGACCCAACAGGAATTCTTTTTCTCAAATCCTCTTTTGACTAGAAGGAGCCACAGTAGCCACAATCATACACACTGTCTTTAGGCAAGTTTCCTTGGTTGCTGTGTTAAATGTGATCAACCTTTGGGTGTTCTAGAGCACAGAAAAACTCTGTGTCTACCTATGAGGTTTTTATTTTTCCTCTTTCATTACAATGCACATAATACGTTCCTGTATTTATATTATAACATGTATAGTGTAAAATGTGAATGATTGTTTTTTTTTTTTTGTGAATGAAAATCTAAAATCTTTGTAACTTTTTTATACCTGCTTTTGTTTCACCAAAGAAACCTAAAATCCTTCTTTTACTATACTGTGACTGGTCTGGTTATTTATATTTTTTAATATTTACACTTATTTATTTACATATTTATAACTTTAAATCCTGATGTGCACCAACATTTTTACATTCTAGATCTATCATGGAATACAAGCTGCTGGCTTGGATGAAATGATTTTGTGGCTAGCAGAGAGATGATTATAAATGTCCCTGCAAAAATTGGAGATAGTAATTCTGATAATGTTTACAACTGCATTCTTAGGCATTGATCTCAAAGATGAAAGAAACATGCAATAGGAAAAGTGATAGGCCACACTTACACAATTCTTCCTATTAACCAGGCCAAGTGTTTCATGCGCATCATCTCCCAACAAGCCCAAGAGAGAGGCTGTTCCTGTCTGATTGATGAGGGAACAGCATAGAGAATTTAAGTCATTTGTCCCCAGTTGCATAGCTTGTTTGTAGAGGATGTATGTCATCTTTACAACCTGCATGATACTCTCAATAAAAACATAAAATAATATATTCTCAGTTGTTAAACATTCAGGAGGTTAATTTACTGGCTAGAAGATCGTATCTAACAAAACAATCAGATGTCACAAACACCAAGTTCCTATCCATCCAGATTTTCATTCATCTCTTTATTTTTATTCATTCACTATTACTAAATACTTACTATGTATTAGGCACTGGACTAGGCCCTAGAGATTCTACAGTGAGCAAGCTACACAGGTTTCTGCCAATGTAAGTTTTTTTATACTGAATGCATCTCATGTGAGTTACAGTCAATTCTATTCAATATATTTATTGATGCTGTGAAAGAACAAATCCATTGTATATTCTGCAGTTGTATAGAAGATATCATAAGGACAAAGGTGAGTGGAAAATTATTTTGAGGTTTCTTTCTTGGAATGTCAAAAATACATGGGAAGGCATGATTAGACGCAGGAGAGATACTTTGCCTTGTTGAGCTTGTCCTTTTAATGTGCTGTCATATCTATACAGACCTTTAAAGAGAAATTACCCCAGGGAGTGTGTAAGTATGTAGCACAGTGGTCCACCTCTCCGTGCCAATGCAGGGGACTCAAGAGACGTGGATTTGATTCCTGGGTTGGGAAGATCCCTTGGAGGAGGAAATGGCAACCCACTCCAGTATTCTTGCCTGGAGAATTTCATGGACAGAGGAGCCTGGCAGGCTATATATAGTCCATGGGGTCGCAAGAGTCAGACACGACTGGGTGATGGAGCACAAGCACACATACACCCTTATTAGATGTTTATAAATAAATTTTTATTGATCTAGGTACAAATAATAGAGGCTATGAGATGTTCTATTACCTATAATACTAGGACAAAGTGAGAAGTTTAAGGAGACTCAGCACTACTCAATATCAGCCAGAGGCGGTTTTCTATTCATTTCTAAAAGCTGGGTTGTGTATCAGGGGAAGAATGTGCCCCTACCGTAAGGAGCTATGTAAGAAGAGGTGGTCTTATGGGGTAGCTGAAATAGAAGAGATATGAGAGATTGTATAGGGAGGAATGTTGATCAGTTGCTAAGTCCTTTCTGCTCTGCAACCCCCTGGACTGTAGCCAGTCAGGCTCCTCTGTCCCTGGAGTTTTCCAGGCAAGAATACTGGAGTGGGTTGCCATTTCTTTCCCCAGAGGATCCTCCTGACTCAGGGATCAAACTTGTATCTCCTGCATTGGCAGGTGGATGCTTTACCACTGCACCACCAGGGAAGCCCCATAGGGAGAAATACATCATTTGGATGTGATAGCAACTTTGCTGATCTTAAGTGAATTTTCAATTACCGAACAGAAAGTAAGAACTGGATTAGCCTTGAGCTAATTGTCCAGAAGGCACATATCATGCAAACCTAAGTTATTGAGTTTGGAAACAGACAGAAAAGAATATAATAGGTTGCCAAAAAGTGCAGAGTTGCTTTCATGAATGGGCTATACATGAGTGTCTCCCAAGCAAAGAAATCTCCAAGAGGAAATATATCTTAGATAAAAGCAAAAGATGTTACTATCAAGTGGTTAAAGCCTCGATGATAGCTTCAACATGTTTTATTGTGTTTCTTTTAATGTTTCCTAGTATTACAAATGCAGAGAAGGCAATGGCACCCCACTCCAGTACTCTTGCCTGGAAAATCCCATGGATGGAGGAGCCTGGTAGGCTGCAGTCCATGGGGTCGCTAAGAGTCAGGCATGACTGAGCGACTTCACTTTCGCTTTTCACTTTCATGCATTGGAGAAGGAAATGGCAACCCACTCCAGTGTTCTTGCCTGGAGAATCCCAGAGACAGTGGGCCCCCATCTATGGGGTCGCACAGAGTCGGACACGACTGAAGCGACTTAGCAGCAGCAGCAGTATTACAAATGCAGTGAAAGGATTTCTGAAGAAAAAGGCCCTGCAGTGATGGTTTCATGCAACTTGTACATCTTTTTTTTTTTAAACTGTGCTGCAGTTCCTATTTGCTAAACACACCAAAATTTATCCAAATGATTCTTTTCTAAAACAAGTCTATACAGAAAGTTGATAAAGCTCTTTGAATGAGTCATTCAAGAATGTGTAATCTTTTCCCATTATTACTCATTTCTGTGTGTTTGGATCCCATCTGGACTAGAAAGAGCAAATGCCAAACAAGAACAAGAATGGTTTTTGTTGAGATGTTTACAGAATAAGCAAAGCTTGGGTTTTAATTGGAATTTAATTCATGGTCCTGTCTGAATCCATCAAATGATCCCTGTTGAAGATTAAAAGTTGATTGCCTTAAGGCTGTAAGCTGTAAATGACTTTGGTAGTATTTACTTTAAAATAAAACTTTAAACTGTGTTCCCATCACATCTGACATTGTCAACCAAAATGTTTTTCATCACAGAGTAAAACAATTCTAAAGGACTTTGTTTTTGGTGTATTATAAATATTGCCATTCTAAAGTAAACATGTAACATCACTCTTAAATATATTTAGCAGGACTCTAAATACAATACTAGTTTGATTCCCATTCTCATCCATCTAAAAAACAACTGAAGAAAAATAATCTTTTAACAGTCAGATATTTTAGGTTTTTCTTATTTTTGGACTTGGTTTTTAAATTTCACTTCCCCCATGTAATTGTATCTAAATATTATATATTTATGTGCTTGAAAATCTTCTATTGATTAAGCTATCGACACATATACATCAAAATTCATACTTTGAAGTGAAAAATTAATTTTAGGAACATAAACATAAAGGTGTAAAGTTAAAAATCTGGATTAAGTTATCATTGTAATTTACAGATATAAAATTGGTCAGAACAACACAATGTTCTTGCAAAGTTTGAAAAGTCATTACACAAATTGTAACATTTTATTAAAAATACAGCTCAATGAGATGATTAGGACTGTTTATCCCAATTCGCATTTCCATGAAACTAGAATGTGTCATGGCTTAGCATCAATTCTATTCCTATTTTATTCTTATAGATTTTAAAATGGAAAAAAACTTACTTAACTAAATGGAAATGCTAGTTTTATTCTGCAAAGCTACTCAATTATTTTAAACTTCTTTTTAAATTATATACCAAAAATCACATAGTGGTCTATCAAAAATTATTTTCAATTATTTGTCAGTTGATATCTCAATGAAATCCTTCTTAAAATTTATTGGTGTCACTAGAGTCATTCATTTGGATTTGTCCTTTTGTTTGTTTATAATTTTTACATCCCAGATCAGTGCATCCTAAGACTCAGGACAGATGAAGAGTGGGTTTGATGTGATGGGATTTTTGTTTGTTTGTTTGTTTTTAATAAATGGTTTCGGTTTATTCTAAAGCTTTAGGTTTTCAAAGCTTGTTCTCTGAAACAACATAAACATCACCTAGAAATTTGTAAGAAATACAAATCCTCAGACCCTGCCCTAAAGAAATAGAAATTTTAGGACTGAGAAGAGCAACCTGGGTTTTCACAAGCACTCAGGGTGATTCTGATGAATTCTAAAGTTTAGGAGAACTGGTTTTAAAAAGATGCAAAAGTAAAACCAATGGCCTCCACCACAGACACCTTCTTCAGTTCAGTTCAGTTCAGTCGTTCAGTCATGTACAACTCTTTGCGACCCCATGAACTGCAGCACGCCAGGCCTCCCTGTCCATCACCAACTCCTGGAGTTTACCCAAACCCCTTCTCCTCCTGCCCTCAATCTTTCCCAGCATCAGGATCTTTTCAAATGAGTCAACTCTTCACATCAGGTGGCCAAAGTATTGGAGTTTCAGCTTCAACATCAGTCCTACCAGTGAACACCCAGGACTGATTTTCTTTAGGATGGGCTGGTTGGATCTCCTTGCAGTCCAAGGGACTCTCAAGAGTCTTCTCCAACACCACAGTTCAAAAGCATCAATTCTTTGGCACTCAGCTTCCTTTATAGTCCAACTCTCACATCCATACATGACCACTGGAAAAACCAGAGCCTTGACTAGACGGACCTTTGTTGGCAAAATAATGTCTCTGCTTTTGAATATGTTATCTAGGTTGGTCATAACTTTCCTTCCAAGGGGTAAGCATCTTTTAATTTCATGGTTGCAAGCACCATCTGCAGTGATTTTGGAGCCCAAAATAAAAGTCTGACACTGTTTCCACTGTTTCCCATTCTGTTTCCCATGAAGTGATGGAACCAGATGCCATGATCTTCGTTTTCTGAATGTTGACCTTTAAGCCAACTTTTTCATTCTCCTCTTTCACTTTCATCAAGAGGCTTTTTAGTTCGTCTTTACTTTCTGCCATAAGGGTGGTGTCATCTGCATATCTGAGGTTATTGATACTTCTCCCGGCAATCTTGATTCCAGCCTGTGCTTCTTCCAGCCCAGCGTTTCTCATGATGTACTCTGCATATCAGTTAAATAAGCAGGGTGACAATAGACAGCCTTGACGTACTCCTTTTCCTATTTGGAACCAGTCTGTTGTTCCATGTCCAGTTCTAACTATTTCTTCCTTACCTGCATACAGATTTCACAAGAGGCAGGTTAGGTGGTCTGGTATTCCCATCTCTTTCAGAATTTTCCACAGTTTATTGTGATCCACACAGTCAAGGCACCTTCTTTGGCAGATGAATGTTATAGGAAAGAGGCCAGGTAAAAGTTGAAGTTTTGGGAACTTCTCTGGTAGTCCAGTAGTTAAGAATTTGCTTTCCAGTGCAGGAGATGTGGTTTTGATCCCTGGCGGGGGAATTAGGATCCCACATGCTAAGCCTGAGTGCCACAACCAGCGAGCTCATGCATGCATGTGTTCATGTTAAATTGCGTCTGACTCTTTGCAACTCCTATGGACTAGAGCCCATCAGGCTCCTCTGTCCATGAGATTCTCCAGGCAAGAATACTGGAGTGGGTTGCTGTTTCCTTCTCCCGGGCATCCTCCCCACCCAGGGATTGAACCCACATCTCTTGTGTCTCCTGCATTGGCAGGCAGATTCTTTACCTGGGAAGCCCAATGTGCTGCAACAAAAGACCTTGTGTGCTACAACTAAGACCTCATGCAGCCCCAAATAAATATATATTTTTAAGTTGAAGTTTTGGAAATTGTTTCCTTTTGTGTGCCCATGTATCTTCCACCCCCCCACCCCAGAAGTCTTGGGATACTGCCAGGATAAACAACCCTGATTTGGAGAACACTGCTTTCAGATACACTGTACTTAAAGCACTTTTAGATTTTTAGATTTTCATTATATTACCTATCTGTACTTACGAACATGTTTGTTGATTTCTTTCCAAATTTGAATGGGCCTCTGGTTATACCAAAAAAAAAAAAAGTAAAAATAGCTTTCTCTACAGAGAAAATTGAATAAAGAGGTATGGTTAAAAAACAATTGTTTCTTAAAGACAGACCTGAAACAAAGCCTTAAATGAAAGAACTAAGACAAATTTTAAAACTGAGAAATAGAAGCAAACAAGAAGTAACTTCCAAGCAATAGCTAGCCAGGAAAAGAGACTTCAAATTCAGTGGGGAGCCCTAAAAGAGGTATAGATGAGAGAATCCTTCAGAGTGAATTGATCTATAAATAAGTCCAGTTCTTAAATCAAATGACCCTCTCCAATGCCCATTAGCCAGATCAAGTCATCATTCATTCAGTAATGTATATTGAGACTGACCATGTGCCAAGCATGATGCTAGATATTGAGGATACCATTAAAAACAAGCTAGGCCAAATCCCTGTTCTCACTGAGATTTACTGTCTGGTGGGAAAGATTATCAATGGAACTAAAGCAGGAAGAGCTCTGAAGTTTAGAATGTTGCTAAAGTCTTCGTTCTTGAACATCTGTGTGCTCTGTTCTCCATTTTCACCTGATTCCCGATATAACCATGTACCTTAACTCATTCCTACATTATAACTTCCATATCTCTTTCTTGTGTGGGAAAGGTATATATTCAGCTGGTTGGATTTCAGCAGTACATTAAGTTCTATATGTCCCAAATTGAACTATTATCAACCCCACCCACTAATTATGTACACTTATTTTTTAAAACTAGGAGTCTAAGAGTCCTAACTCTCAACTCCTAATTTCTGTTCACGTTCAATCAAGCACCCAATTCTATTAATTCTACCTCCAAAAGTTTCCTGTATTATCATCATCTCTCTATCCCGACTGTCTACAATATTTTATATAGTATTATTGTCTCTAGATACATCATTTTCAAAATGATCTTTTAAACTACTATGGAGTATTTTTTCAAGTGTGCAAATCAAAGCTTGGCATTCTACAACTCAAAATTCTCCAGAAGTTATTGTTTACAAAGTAAAATTCATTTTACATGCATAGAAAAATGTTTTGGGCAGGAACAGCTGTTCTAGGTATTATGTGCTTAATAGAGGAATTGATTTAGCAGTCTTAAGCAAATCAACATAATGAATTTTAATTAATTTGTTTTAGCCAATTAAAGTTTTAGGTTTTTTCTTCTAATTAAATCAGTTTGGTTTCCTGTTCAGTCTCTGATGAATCGTCATGTTCCCCTCGTAGCAACTGGGTACAGGGTGAAAATGGAAGACCGAAAATGTTCTCTGATTTAATAGGACATAGGCTTGCCCTCCAGGTACACTCTCCACCCTTGCCCTCCTACTTTAGCCCTGAGAGATGCAGTCCCATCTCCACATAGCCCTCTCTGCCTCTGAGTCCCTACTGCTCTCTCAATTTGACCCTTCAGGACTGAGGCAGGAAAAGCTCACTATTCTGGCCCAGGGGTATTGCAGTATTAATTGTGATTTCCTTAAGCCGCCCACCAGTATATTCAATAGTCCTTTGGTTAAACTCTCAACTTACCCTGTTTGATTGTGTCATCTGTTTCCTGCTGGATTCCTATGTGTTTTTAGATGCAGTTCAGGGAAATTTTGGGACTTTCCCAGTGGCCCTGCAGTAAAGAGCTGCCTGTGGTGCAGGAGCTGAAGGAGACACAGGTTTGATCTCCGGGTCGGGAAGACCCAACGGAGGAAGGCATGGCAAACCACTCCAATATTCTTGCCTGGAGAATCCCATGGACAGAAGAGCCTGGTGGGCTATAGTCCATAGGGTCACAAAGAGTCAGACATGACTGAAGCGACTTAGCATGCGCACAGGCACCTACTCCCTGTCAATCACTGGACGGGCATGCCACATTACAGTCTGCAAGAGATCCAATGTACAGTCTACACTGGATCTCTTGGTTTCTTCCACAGCACCTTATTGTGAGCTTTTGTGAGGCTGTATCTTTACTTCTTCTTTATAGCCACCAGACACTAAATGTGATTGTTGCAACTGCCAGCCATTTTTGTGCTTCAGTTATGAATAAACATAGCCACACTTCACACTGCTTGGTCCTAAGGCTGTGTTCTCTGGCTTGAATTTCCAAAATTAAAAGTGATACTCCTCAGCTTGGAGTCACAATCAAGTTCAGTATTCAATGCTTGTCTTAAAATAAAGAGCAAAGAAAAGAGTAGATGTCAAGTTATACATGTACATAACTTTCTCTGAGACGAAACATCAATATTGTTGAAGCTTTATGACCACACAGGGGGAACTGGGAAGAGAAAGGAGCAGAGACTGCTATTTTGAGGCTGCCAACCCATTTTGTTTCTCTGGATAGAGGTCTGCTTCTGTTTTTCAGAGAAGAGGGTTTTTTGTTTTTTTTTTTTTTTTCCCTCCTTTTGTTTTTGGAGGAGCCATTCCAGGCTGTAAGTTATACAAGTTTAAGACTGAGCTCCTAGTTTGGAATGAATTGGTAAAAGGAGGAGCTGAGTTGCTCGGCATTAAAAAGTAGATGTTATCTTCTCATACAAAATGTTGTAATTTTAGAATAAATTTTTACTTTAAGAAATATTCTGTTTGCTCTCTCCAGGGTATTAATTCTAAGGAGTGGAAAATTATTGGCAGAAGGGCCTTCCTATGTTGAGAAGGGAAGCTGGTTTTAGTAACCCGGTAGCAGAGGTGCTGAAATTAAGAGAAACAGGTCTCTACCTGTGAAGGGGCCTGTAAACTCTGGAAATAGTTGATAAACTACACAGTTTTAGGACTTGCTTAGCTCTGTTAGAATTCTTTACATTTCTTCACATCCTCAGCATAGTTTTGTTAAGATAGGGCTTAACTGAGATTTTCAGAATTAAGGGATGGGCTGTGCCCTCCTAAGGGAAGAGTGGAGAGGCAGAGATCAGCAGCAGCCTTTGAGAGCCAGGTACAGATGGCACAATAGGGTGGGGAGTCATGCGCCTGGTACCAGAAGACTGGCTGGGGTCTGAGTGACATGCCAGCTGGATTTATGGGACAGGGCAGTATGCCAGAAATGTTCAGAAGGAGTCCAATAACATTTTTAAATTTTTTGTCCAGTAACAAGTGGTCTTGGGAATATTGTTTGAGCACTAAAGGGAAGTGCAATTTCTTAAAACTAAATGTGGGAATCTGTTTACATAGGCTTTCTTATAAGTAATATCATTGTGTAATACATGGCGATACTTAGACTTTACCATGTAGGTTTTACCATGTATAGACTTTATAGTATTAGTATAGACTTTAACAATACATTACAATGTACTGTCTTCTACCTTAAGATGTGAGGTGAATCAACAGATTCTTTTATTTTGCACAGGAAATGTAGGGCAGAGTGAGTAATTTGGGATTTTAAAAATAAATACACAGGCAAGAAAAAAAGTAACCTAGTAAAATGAATAGAAGAAAATTAGCTAAGTAATTCAGGAAGAATGAGAGTAATACAATACTATGCTTTTTTGATAAGGATTTAGGAAAGGAAGAAGACTTGCTGAGACTTTAGAGGCTGTACTAATCTTCAGTTCAATTGCTCAGTCGGGTCTGACTCTGTGACCCCATGGACTGCTACTAATCTAGGTAGAGACAAAACATGTCATTAAAATGCAAGCATTGAGATTTGGTGATGCTGTCATTATGATGGAGAATAAAAGAAAAATATTAATTATAACATTTCCTATGTAGTATTAGGGAAAACAGAAATACTATAACACATTCATGCTAAAAAGAGAAGACAGTTCACCTGGAAAACCAAGCAATATTTGAAGCTCACTAACAATGGGCAAATATCAATTGCTTGGGAGTTTCTGGTTGTATAAGAATGGAAAACATGTAAAAAGATTTTTAATAAACTGAGGGCTTAAAAACACAAAAATAATGATCCTGTACATCCATGAAGAGGCTTGGGATGGAGACTAGACCAGAGGATGAGAGATGCTGAAGTTACCAAGCATGAATGGTCCACTGTGCTGAAGTTGGAAAATACACATCCAAGCTGAGAACTGTGTGGGCAATTACTGTTTGCTGAATCATTACCTGAATCATAATTCTCTTTTAGACACCATGAAAACTCTTTTAGATATTTGTTAAATTATGTCATTTCTCTTTTACTTTTTTTAATTTATTACCTTAGCAACCCCTGCTCATTGTAAATATGTTGGAAAATTCAAAAAGGCACAAATAGGAAAGTAAATGTTCAAAAGAATATTTGCTTGAGGTCACTATTTTTTACCCATACTACCCCCAAAGAGTGCTCAATTACTATGTGTTGAAGGTACTATTTATTGGGTGCTGGTCACTCTCATAAGCGAATTGCCATCTGTTTTCTTTCATGAAAATGTAAGTTCCGTAAGTACAGGGACTCCTCTGTCTTGATCATCATCATGTTCCTAACACCTGCAACAGTACCTGGCATGCAGCAGGCACTCAATAAATATTTGCTAAATGAATGACTAAATCACCGCTCTTAATATTCATGATGATTTTACTGTCATTCCTGTTTACTGATAGAGATATAAAGGCTTGGGGAGATTATGCTGGCAGCCCCAGGTCTCTTAGTATAAAACCTCAGATGTGCCCCCTGAAAACCTAATTCTGGAGCTTAGGAATATATTTGGATGTAGCTCCTCAGATAGAGGGGGAGCTTGTTGAAGCTAAGGTAGGATGAAGTTAATAACAGAATAATGAAACTAAGACCGAGATATCTTGTCTCCTTGCCCCAGGTACCATCAAGAGCCTCTTATGTTATATTCTTTGAGCAGTTTTATTAACCAGCAGCAGCAGATGCTGAGGACAGAATAAGAAAAATGTGAAGCCCTTTCTCTCTCTGTCTCTTACTACTCTTTGCTCCAGAAATATGCCATCCACTGTTGTCTGTCACCTAAGTTAGTGGACTGAGTGATTTAGCAGATGAGAAGTTGTTGGGATTTTTAGAAAATCATGTGAATGTTTAGAAAAATACGGCTGCAATTTATGTCTATCTTAGCCTGAGAGCCAGACTGAATGAATGTCAGTGTTATTTCATGGTGGATGTCAGTCCTTTGTGATTCTCCCTGTTGCCTGTTTAACCAAAGTAATATTCTCCATTGGAACAGAACCAGAAGTTGCTTTCTAGCAATGTGTGAACAAATCTCCAAGCAGCCTCCTAAA
Source organism: Ovis aries (assembly GCF_016772045.2). Classification (NCBI taxonomy): domain Eukaryota; kingdom Metazoa; phylum Chordata; class Mammalia; order Artiodactyla; family Bovidae; genus Ovis; species Ovis aries. The sequence goes on from NC_056058.1 coordinate 81,033,542, forward strand.
GATCAAGAAATTATTGCATGAAATTTACAGATAGAGCCGTGTTACAGCTATGCTTTTATCACGTGTCCTGAGAATGTTTATGTATATGAATTTTTGAAGTGAATGTCAAGATTAAATAAAATACCTAATGTATTTCTTCAAAGAAAATGTAGCAGAAAAAAAAGTGTGCTCCAAATTTTCATAACCCTTGAGATGTATTTAGATTTAGGGTACAAATGTAAACACTTACATTTATTCGTTTGTGCACTCACTTTAAATTTACTCAATAGATTTTTTTTTTTTTGAGTAAGAACTACATTCCAGGAACTATTCTTTTTAATTTCTTAGATTCATTTCAGACTTTATTATATTGTTCTGACACTAGCATAAGGCTCTTATGGTTTTTAGTAGTTGCTCCTGACAAACGAAAGTTTTCAGCCGTCCAGAACATCCTACACCTATACAGACACACTGAAAATACACACGATTGGCCCCAGGATTAAAGACGTTTCAGAGTAAAACAAGCTGTATTGGCAACTAGAAATAGCCTGTGAGTTCAGTATGGAAATAAATGTTTGGGGAGAGGAAGGAAATTTTGTATCCAAGCAACAAGTAGTTTATAATAATTCTGTGATAAATAAGGACCTTCTTCTTGAATTTTTTGTTGTTGTTTAGTCGCCAAGTCGTGTTCAACTCTTTGGCAATCCCATGGACTGTAACTGCCAGGCCCCTCTGTCCATGGGATTTCCCAGGCAAGAATACTGGAATAGGTTGCCATTTCCTTTTCCAGGGGTTTGTATCGACTCAGAGATGGACTCTGCGTCTCCTGAGGCTCTTGCATTGGCAGGAAGATTCTTTACCACTTAAGCCAGCTGGGAAGCCCCAGATCCAGGGTAAGGGCTTATAATTCACATTTCTAATCAGTTCACAGGCAATGTAGCTCTGGAATGATCGTGTAGGGCAGTAGTTCTCAAACTTGGTCACACCTAGCAAAATTATATAGCATACTCAGGCTAGGTGCTCCACCCCTCTGCAGCCTCCCCACCTGCCTAGAACCCCCTCTCACAGAATCTGATCTAAAGTCCCCTGGGTGATCCTAACGTGTCCTCAGACTTGAGAACCATCAATAGAAACCTTCAAAGGTCACATAAAGCCTCCAGATTTTACCCTAAATATGAGACCATATATTTGTTTTCTGTGCTTTCAGAAATAATTTGTGAATGGATATAAAGGTATTTAAAGGCAGACCACTGATGAAATCTTGACAACTGAACTACGAGCCTTTATCTCGAAAGGTGAATGAATAAGCCCTCTAAGGCAGGCATTGTCTTCATTATCTCCTTTATTACAAATAAGGGAGACTCAGGAAGGTCAACCAGACAACTCTTTAATTCCTGTGGAGAAATGTATTTAAAAGGACACAAATTGGTTAATTTTGAAATCTGCTCACACCAAAATTGACTCCATTTGATTTGCTCCTGCTTTCTATTAACTTCAATGTGTTCCATTATGGGTTATGTGGCAAAAGCTAATTACTGGAAGCCTGTAATTTGAAGTGACTGGTAATTGAAACTTGGGTTCTGTAGGAATATCTGTGTAATGCATAATACATCATTAAACACAAATTATTTAAAATACAAGTGAAGCCAGTTGAAGTCAGCTTCTGCAGCTGGTGGTTCATAATGAAATTGAAACTACAGATAATTAACATGGGTGCAAAAAACCTCATTCCAATTTATCCTGCAAAAATTATTCTTTGTCATTTGATATTAATTATGACATGCTAATATGTGTAATTTATTTGACCCATCTATATTCACATCACGTACTCCGAATGAAAAGCAGAATAAAGCTCTAAATCCAAGAAAGAAAGAGAATAATCTATCCCACACTTCTATTAATATTTAATCTTCTTTACTGGACTAATATTGTAAGGTTGCCAACACAAACCTCTGTGGAAATGGTGAGACTCTTTTGAAACAATATGAAATCGGATTTTCATTTCAAATGGGATGTTATTATCTTATAAAATTTGATCACTTGATTTTTTCTAAATGGAAAAGTTTCATTAGAACAATGAGATGTGTATCACCTGGTGATAATAACATTCCATTTGAGACAAAAATCTGATTTCATAGTCTTTCAAATGAGACACCAAAATTAACCAATTTCTGTTTCAGGAATTTCTAAGGCAGCTACCATATCTACAGTTGCTGCCTTGCCACTTACATTTACTTTGTCAATGTTAGCTCTAGCCTTGAACTGATGAAACCAGGCATGGCTGGCATTAAAAGATGCAACCTCTGATTCTCCGCCATTTTTCAAGTCTTCATAAAGGCTTTTAGCTTTCTCTTGAAACAGCATTAAGTTGAACTGGATTCGACACTGATGCTGATCCTGCATCCACGCACTGAGAAATTCCTCCATCACCTTCATTACTTTTCCAAGCTTCTTTGGTATTATTGTCAACATCATCACAGAGCAGACTTCACCATTTCCAAGATCTTATCTTTGTTCTGTAGAACCGTGCCAATGGTTGAACTATTCAGATTAAAAGAATGAGTGACATCTACCATCTTTTTGTCTCACTCCACTCTCTCAATTATTTTCACTTTTGCTTCCATCAATATTGCTTGGTGTTTCTTAGCAGTACCAGCTACATCACTGCTACGTTTATGCTTGCTTCCAGACATCCTGCGCTGGAAATAAAGATACTGTACCACTGTACTCTGCCCAGTAATGCACAATAAAGTACACAAAAGCACAACCACTTGTAGAGGATGCATGCATATGATGATGTACACAAGACACGTGAACTAATGTGACTGGACATGTGAATGCACATTCACTTCTTTGAAAGTTCACAACTTGAAGGTTTGTATGCAAGGGACTTGTTGTACTGTATGAAAATAACAGCTCTTGCATTGAGGCAGGTTCTTTATCACTAAACCACCTGGGAAGTCCTGAATATAACAACTCTGACTTCCTCTGCCATCCATCTGCAACTTGGGGCATTGACAGTGAAATCCACTTCTAGCCTTTAACATCCTTGTTTGTTGTCGCTGTTGTTTAGTTGCTAGGTCATGTCTGACTCTCTGGTGACCCCATGGACTGTAGCTTGCCAGGCTCCTCTGTCCATAGGATTTCCCAGGCAAGAATACTGGAGTGAGTTGCCATTTTCTTCTCCAGAGGATCTTCCGGACCCAGGGATGGAATCAACGTCTCCTGCATTGGCAGGTGGATTCTTTACCACTGAGCCCCCAAGGAAAAGAGAGCTTTAAAACTCTAACTGCCAGTATATAGTCTTCTACAAGGGCAACAATCTAAAAGGCTGATTACCTTTGTTATGAAAACAAACTTGCCACAGGTATAAAGATTTATACTTATGTGAAATGAAAATATCTCCTGCTATATCAATAAACGAGACATGCCACAGTCATCAGCGATTTCTGGCCTCTAAACGTGAATGCTCAGCCGTGTCCGACTCTTTGCGACCCGTGGACTGTAGCCCACCAAGCTCCTCTGTCCATGGGATTCTCCAGGCAAGAATACTGGAGTGGGTTGCCATTTCCTTCTCCAAAATGTGAATGAGGGCTCCCCAAACTGTGATCCAGAAGATGCTGCTACTGCCTCACCACTCCCCCACTCCCATGGTGATTGCTGAGTTGCTGAGGTGGGGGAATGCAAGAGGCAGCCATCTGCTACTTCTTAAAGTGAACAAGGAAACAGTATTTGGCGCCAGATAATTGAGGTGCATATGAAAAGAATGAATTCAGTGAACCCAGAGGCTTGCATCTTTCCCTACATAGAATGCTAAATTCCTTAACTTGACATTTGATCTCTGATGCCCAGACTGCCTGCTCCCTTTGTTGCAAACTTGTATATAGCCTGACTTCCTCTCCCGCCTCCTTGGAGCAGTTTTCTCAGAGCTACTGAGATGTTGTCTCAGTCTCCTGAGCTCCTAAACATTCGCACCAAATAAAATAACTCTTTACTTTCAGGTTGTGACTCGATTTTGTAGTTGACACTTATAAACTGCAGACCTTTCTGAACTGAGGTACTACTTCTGTAATAGAGCACAGCTGAGTGCCGCCCTTAGGGCTCAGCAGGTGTTGTGTGCCATTATTGCTGCCCCCAACCCTGTTATGAGGCAACGGTTATGAAGGACCGTTAGTGGTCCTGCTCAGCCATTGGTGGGTGCGGCAATGGGTCCCGCCCACAAACAACCAACTGTCAATGAGCGACTGTTAGCGGTCCTGTTGCGCCATTGGTTGGTGCTGCAGTGGGTCCTGCCCACAAGCAAGCAACTGTCAAGGAGCGGCCATTAGTGAGGAATTCAGCCAGCGATTGGTGAGTGTTGGTCATCAGGTGGAGAGTGAGGTAAGAGGCAGTTCCCAGCCTTCTCCCAGGGCCCTCCAGCTCACTGAGGCTTGGGCCAGTGGGTAAGCTGGGTGGCCCGTGAAACAGGGTTGTGGCTGTGTCCTGCAGGACTCCAGAGTCCTCACCAAGGCCACCCATTGGCCATGGCCGTGCCTTGAGGAAGCAGTGAACCTCTCCCCCATCCCTACTTCTGCGAGCTAATGGCAGAGTCAGTTGGCCTGGACTTGCCCCTGCCTTCCAGTGGCCTGAGGAGCCTGAGGGCCAGTTGGATTCTGGGCTCCCGACTCCCTCAGTGATGACAGCTGGGCAGGGTCTGGGGACCTGGCCCTGAGAGAGCCACCAACCGAGATCTGCCTCCTCTTAGGCAGGACTTGTGTAGTGGTGGTCCCAGATGGGACCCAAGGCATAAAGGGCCTTTCACTCCCTGGCTCCAGCCTTCATGCTCCACTGAGACAGACACAAACTATAACAGTCCTCCTCAGCCATTGGTTGGGTACCCCAGTGGGCCCCTCCTCCAAACCAAGTGAGCAACTGTCAACCAGCAACCAGTTAACAGCCCTATTCTGCCACTGGTCAGTGCCACTGAAAGCCCCTTCCTCTTCCCTAATGTATATAAAAGGACCCTGAATCCTAACTGGGAGAGATGAATTTTAGAGACACTAGTCTACCATTTCCTCAGTCTGTTGGCCTTCTGATTCAAGTCATTTTTCCTTGCTCCGACAACTCTTCTCCCGATTTGTTGGCCTTGTTGTGTGGTGAAAGTTGTGCCTTGGGACCTCACCCTTTTTTGTCAAAACAGGGAATAACATTTGTTTGGTGGAGATTTACAGGAACAGCATTACCTGACCTCGAGAACAAAGGGTCTGACCCAAAAAGTTTGCAACAACTACTCACGCCCTTCCCTCACCTTTGCTAAAAAAGGACTATGCTGAGAGCCTTCAGGGCACTTGGGGCTTTTAAGGCCAGAGCCACCCATCTCTTTGCATGGCCCTGCAACTAACCTTTCTCTACTCCAACTCTGACATTTTGGTATTATTTCGCCTCACTGTGTGTTGGGCACAGGAACTTGCTTTTCAGTAACACTTGTTGGCCATCCATAAACAAAGAAATTCTCTCCCTAGAAGAATATTTAAAACACACACACACACACACACACACACACACACACAAGATTTTCCTGAGGTCCTTTCTCCACAGAAGGCACAATAGCTGTGTTGTATGCAAGTACATTTGATCCAGCTGGTCACTCATTTAAACCCCTCCTGTAAATACTGTTGCTGCTGCTAAGTCACTTCAGTCGTGTCTGACTCTGTGCGACCCTATAGACGGCAGCCCATCAGGCTCCCCCATCCCTGGGATTCTCCAGGCAAGAACACTGGAGTGGGTTGCCATTTCCTTCTCCAATGTAGGAAAGTGAAAAGTGAAAGTGAAGTCGCTCAGTCGTGTCTGACTGTTAGCGACCCCATGGACTACAGCCTACCAGGCTCCTCCGTCCATGGGATTTTCCAGGCAAGAGTACTGGAGTGAGGTGCCATCACCTTCTCCGCCTGTAAATACTACATTCACTTGACTTCCAGGAATCACATTGACTTGATTTTATTCTACTTGGGCATCTCCCTTGCTGGTTCCTCCACATTCTTTTCTATTTATACCCTTTTTCCTGTTGATCTCATCTAGTCTTATGACTGTTAATACCATATATGTTGATGACTCAGACTGAATATTTCCCTGGAACTCCAGACTTATATGGCCATTTGTCTACCCTGCATCTCCACTTGAATTTTAACATATAGCTCAAATTTAACACATCCAAATACAAACCCCTGTTTTTCCCTCCTACTTCATCCAAGGAAGAAACAGTACTGTGAGGAAGAATAACTGGTGGGGAGGCGGGGCGGGGGGGGAGGATATCTACTTTCGATGGAATGGGAATACGATTATAAGGAGGTGACATTTAAGCTGAGGGGAGGTCTGAAGGGCAAAAAGGAACCAAGAAAACAAAATATAAATCTGGGATCGGGGAGAGTATTTCAGGGAAATAAAACAAACTATGTGAAGACCCTGAAGGATTAAACAACATGATATATTTGAGAAACCAAAAGAAAGCCATGTGACTGAAGTGAGAGATTGGCAGTTCCTGTAGGTTTCACAGTATCTGTAGTGTTTAGGAATTCTAGAGTTAGATTCCTGAGGTCAAATCCAGGTTTCGCTTCTTAACAGCTTGTAATATTTGACAGGTTACTTTAACTGCTCTGTGCTTTCGTTTCGTTATCTCCTAAAATGGGAATATATTTAGCGCCTAACCTATAGAGTCGGACATGACTGAGTGACTAACACACACCCTATATAGTAGTTGTACGATCAAAAGAGCCATTGCATTATTCTTAGAACAGCAGCTACAATGTAGCATATCTTTTAGTAAAAATGGGAACATCTATTTTGAATTCAATTACTTCTCACCTCCTGGAGAACTGCCAGTCTACTCCATTATCATTTCTGGCCCCACTTCTAAAACGGCCTTTCATTTGGTCTCTAGGTATTCACTCTTAACCAAATACAATCCATTCTCCACACAGAAGCCAGGGTGAAATTTTTTTAAAGAGAAGTCTGTGTCCTTATTGACCAAGAGGCTGCTTGAGGGGGATAAAGCAGGAGTGGGTAGCTCTGATGCTGGGCAGCTGTGCTTTGTGGGCTTGTAGGTGATTGAGAACTCATCTAAGGAATGGCCAATCATTTCAGGCAGTACTTGGGTGCAACCTCAAAAACGACAGAATGATCTCTGTTTCCAAGGCAAACCATTCAATATCACAGTAATTGAAGACTATGCCCCAGCCAGTAATGCTGAAGAAGCTGAAGTTGACTGATTCTATGAAGACCTACAAGACCTTCTAGAACCAACACCCAAAAAAGATGTCCTTTTCATCATAGGGGACTGGAATGCAAAGTAGGAAGTCAAGAGATATCTGGAGTAACAAGCAAATTTGGCTTGAAGTACAAAATGGAGCAGACCAAAGTCTAGCAGAGTTTTGTCAAGAGAATGAACTGATCATAGCAAACGCCCTCTTCCAACAACACAGGACTCTACACATGGACATGACCAGATGGTCAATACTGAAATCAGATAGTTTATATTCTTTGCAGCCAAAGATGGAGAAACTCCATACAGTCAGCAAAAACAAGACCGGGAGCTGACTGTGGCTCAGATCATGAGCTCTTTATTGCCAAATTCAGACTTAAATTGAAGAAAGCAGGGAAAACCACTAGACCATTCAGGTATGACCTAAATCAAATCCCTTACGATTATACGGTAGAAGTGGCAAATAGATTCCAGGGATTAGATCTGATAGAGTGCCTGATGAACTATTGACGGAGATTCATGACATTGTACAGGAGGCAGTGATTGAGACCATCCCTAAAAAACGAAATGCAAAAAGGCAAAATGGTTGTCTGAGGAGGCATTACAAATAGCTGAAAAAAGAAGAGACATGAAAGGCAAAGGAGAAAAGGAAAGATATACAAATTTGAATGCAGAGTTCCTTTTGGAAATAGCAAGGAAAGACAAGAAAGCCTTCCTCAGTGATCAATGCAAAGAAATAGAGGAAAACAATAGAATGGGAAAGACTAGAGATCTCTTCAAGAAAATTAGAGATACCAAGGGAACATTTCATGCAAAGATGGGCTCAATAAAGGACAGAAATGGTATGGACCTAACAGAAGCAGAAGATATTAAGAAGAGGTGGCAAGAATACACAGAAGAACTATACCAAAAAGATCTTCATGACCCAGATAACCACGATGGTGTGATCACTCACCTAGAGCCAGACATCCTGGAATGTGAAGTCAAGTGGGCCTTAGGAAGCATCAGTACAAACAAAGCTAGTGGAGGTGATGGAATTCCAGTTGAGCTATTTCAAATCCTGAAAGATGATGCTGTGAAAGTGCAGCACTCAATATGCCAACAAATGTGGAAAACTCAGCAGTGGCCACAGGACTAGAAAAGGTCAGTTTTCATTTCAATCCCAAAGAAAGGCAGTGCCAAACAATGCTCAAACTACCGCACAATTGCACTCATCTCACATGCTAGCAAAGTAATGCTCAAAATTCTCCAAGCCAGGCTTTAACAGTATATGAACCATGAACTTTCAGATGTTCAAGCTGGATTTAGAAAATGCAGAGGAACCAGGGATCAAATTGCCAACATCAGTTGGATCGTAGAAAAAGCAAGAGAGTTCCAGAAAAACATCTACTTCTGCTTTATTGCTTTAAATACTACACCAAAGCCTTTGACTATGTGGATTGTGGAAAATTCTTCAAGTGATGAGAATACCAGACCACCTGACCTGCCTCCTGAGAAATCTGTATGCAGGTCAAGAAGCAACAGTTAAAACTGTACATGAAACAAGTCAGTACAGTCGCTCAGTCATGTCCGATCTTACAGCATGCCAGGCCTCCCTGTCCATCACCAACTCCCAGAGTTCACACAAACCCATGTCCATTGAGTCGGTGATACCATCCAACCATCTCATTCTCTGTCATCCCCTTCTCCTCCTGGCCTCAATCTTTACCAGCATCAGAGTCTTTTCAAATGAGTCAACTCTTTGCATCACGTGGCCAAAGTATTGGAGTTTCAGCTTCAACATTAGTCCTTCCAATGAACACCCAGGACTGATTTCCTTTGGATGGACTGGTTGGATATCCTTTCCAAGGGACTCTCAAGAGTCTTCTCCAACACCACAGTTCAGAAACAACAAGACTGGTTCCAAATCAGGAAAGGAGTAGGTCAAGGCTGTTAATTGTCACCCTGCTTATTTAACTTCTATGCAGAGTACATCTTTTGAAATGCCAGGCTGAATGAAGTACAAGCTGGAATTAATATTGATGTGAGAGATATCAATAATCTCAGATATGCAGATGACACCACCTTTATGGCAGAAAGGCAAAAGAACTAAGGAGCCTCTTGATAAAGTGAAAGAGGAGAGTGACAAAGTTGGCTTTAAACTCAACATTCAGAAAACTAAGATCATGGCATATGGTTCCATCACTTCATGGCAAATAGACTGGGAAACAGTGGAAACAGTGAGAGACTTTATTTTTTTTGGGGGGGGGGCTCCAAAATCAGTGCAGATGGAGACTGCAGCCATGAAATTAAAGGACACTTCCTCCTTGGAAGAAAAGCTATGACCAATCTAGACAGCATATTAAAAAGCAGAGACTTTACTTTGTCAAAGCTATGGTTTTTCCAGTAGTCGTGTATGGATGTGAGAGTTGGACTATAAGGAAAGCTAAGCAAGGAAGAATTGATGCTTTTTGAACTGTGGTGTTGAAGGAGACTCTTGAGAATCCCTTGGACTGCAAGAAGGTTAAACCAGTCTATCCTAAAGGAAATCAGTCCTGAATATTCACTGGGAGGACTGATGTTGAAGCTGAAACTCCAATACTTTCACCACCTGATGCGAAGAACTGACTCTTTGGAAAACACCCTGATGCTGGGAAAGATTGAAAGCAGGAGGAGAAGGGGATGACAGAGGATGAGATGGTTGGATAGCATCACCGACTCAATGGACATGAGTCTGAGCAAGCTGGGAGTTGGTGATGGACAGGGAAGCCTGGCATGCTGCAATTCATGAAATCACAGAGTTGGACATGATTGGGCAACTGAATGGAACTGAACTGAATCATGTTGCTCACCTGCTCAACTTTCCTAGGTTTAAAGTGAACTCATTGAGAATGAAATGCAAAATGTTTTCCATTTTCTCAAGCCCTCCCTGCTCTGTCCCTTTCCTGTCATCCTAGGCTCATTTTCATCCAGGTTCCCTTCACTCGCTCTGTTTTCTGTCTTATTCTCATTCTTATCTTATGGCGTTCATATGTCATGTTTCCCATAGTATCTAGAATGTTCATTTTCTAGCTTTCCACACCTCGTTTTTCAGGTCTCTGCTCAAATGTCTTCTTTAAAATGACTTTCTTAATTATTGCACTTACACAGGCGCATACTTGGGCTTCCCAGGTTGTGCAGTGGTAAAGAATCTGCCTGCCAGTGCAGGAGATGCAGGAGACTCGGGTTCCACCACTGAGTCAGAAAATACCCTGCAGTAGAAAATGGCAACCCACTCCAGTTTTCTTGCCTGGAAAACCCATGGACAGAGGAGCCAGGAGAGCTGCAGTCTATGAGATCACAAAGAGTTGGACACGACTGACAGCACTCATTGCACGCACATGTACATTGTCCTTGGTCCCTGTAAAACATTTTCTTTTTTATTTTTTTACTTTGCACTTTTCATCAGCTGAAATCTCATTACTTATTTCATTGTTTACTTGTTTCTTGCTTGTCTCCATTCCTAGCTCTCAGTGTTTATAACTATAAGTACCTCTATGTTGAATCAGTGGATGCTTTTCCATATTCTGATAAATGAAAGAAGAATAATTGAGGATGTGAATTATTTCCACCTGTCAGGTAGTCAGATGGAACAGCATTTTTTTTAGTTGCCTCAACTGTTTCTCCTCTATCAGGGATTGCAGTCTTGTGCTGTAGTTCAATATCTGAAACCATTATTTATATATATATATATATATATATATTTGTTGTTGTTGTTGAAGACAAAATAAATAAGTCTGGTCCCCATTTCTCTATCTTGATGGGAACTAATTGCACATGTATGATTTTTATGACTCCAAATGTTTGTACTTTGTATGGACTTTTACAAGTGCAGAGCATCTTACATAAAGGCAATTCATGCAGATCATTGTGTCCTTTCTCCATTTGTCTCCAGGTTCTGAATATCTAAGTCACTGTGCTGCCATCATGGGACACCATGCATGATAATAGAAATTCTATGAATACACATTTAGAAGGGTCTAATAGCATTTCCTGAGTTTTTCCCCAGGGCCCATCTCTTTTATATCATATCTGGTTGGTTGAAGAATCAGGGCAGATCCCAGAAGAGATATTTCTGGGAGACCTATAATCCAAGATGTGACTGAACCCTACATGGTGCTTTGAACAATTCTTGCTTATTTATTACCAAACCAGATAAATTGTTTTAAATCTGAATGCTAGAAAAGAGAACAGCTAAGTTAATATCTGCAAGAATTTAGTTGTCCTGAGTGAACACAAGATGTTTATTGCAAGAAGAGTTACCCTCTCCCCATCTTGGAGACATATTTAAATGATAAAATTGAATAGATATGGATATTTATTCAATAGATCTATACTTGGAAATTTGGAATATGGTTCAAAACAATAAGAAATATTTTCTATAGAAAATCAAGCTTCTATTACATCAATTTCTAGGCAAACTGTTTCAACCTAAATATCCTGGAATTGTGTTTCTACAGACTGAAAAATGATGATTAGATATGAATTAATCTACTAGAACTTATCATTTCTATTTTCATTTTGAACACAACAAATTTTCTCTATCAGTTAAAAGGCTGAAAATGGGTGATTTTATTACAGCATAGAAAATTCTATGTTATTTAATCCTTTGTGTAGTGAAAAGGAAGCATATAAAGAACTCTGAAAAAGACTTTGCTGTTGGTAACTGTTCTGCTATATGATGCCAGTTTCTGCATTCAGACCTGGTCTGAAGCCAGGAAGTTGTATATGAATAATCCTAATGTTTTTTTATTATACTTAGAGAAATAAGGCATGAAGAAAATAATGATACCCTGGAAGGAGTGGGGGGGAAAAAGCAATGTAGACTGAAAAATCAATTCTAGCATGAATGAGGAATATTAACCAGTGAATTTTTTAGTAATGTAACTTGAGTTTAGGTGTAAATATAGTATTGAAAATTAGTATTCCACATTATTAGGTTAACCCTAATGGCTTGAAATCAGTGTCTAGCTTTTAGGTTCTAGCTTTTGACTTGGATGAAAAGCCTTACTGAAGTATTTTGGTTAATGAGTTTAGAAGACTTGTGAAAATCTGATTTATCAGAAGTCTCTGGGAGACACTTGCTATTGGTTGGGTAGGAAAGAGAGGAACAGTTATCACAGGGAAGGAAGGGAAAAATGATTTTCTCAGTCAAACTTACACATGGACCAATCCCCAAATGATAAATCCAAATTGCCCTAAAAGTATTTCCATGACACCAGAACAAAATGTGAATTACACACGTTTATTCAAGAAATGTATAAATATATGATATGCAGGAACTGTGTTTCTATCACTCTTCTAGATATTATTACTTTCAAAACATCAGTTAAAAACAAAAATCCCCATAATTCCTGCTCTCTTAGAGTTTAGATCCTATTAGGGGATAGACACACCATAAAAATCAACATAACTGAATACATTACAAAGTAGAGAAAGTGAAAACAACTTTGGGAAAAATAATAGTGAGCAGAATGGGGGCAATCCAGGTGGATGCATTGTCACTGATGTCTGAGTAGTCTCATGCAAACAGCAATATTTGATCAAAAACTTGGAGGAGATGAGGTCCTTAGCTGAAATGATATCAGAAAAAACAGTGTTCTAAGCAGAGTGGGTGGTCAGTACTAAAGCTCTAAGATGGGAGATTACTTGAAATCAGTAGGAAAGAGCAAAAAGATCTGTATGCATAGAGTAGAATAAGCAAGGAGGAGGAAACTTGGGAGAGAGATCAGAGAGATAATGAGGGCTAGACCTTTTCTCCTTCCTACTCTGAGGAGGGAGATCCACTGTGAGTCTATTCACCTCCCCATTCTTAAAAGATTCTATCCCAAGAGACCAACTTTGTTCTATACATCTAAAATTAATTATGTACATTGCTCATTAATGGCTGAAGCTGTACTACTTCTGATTCCAATCACCAACAACTATCTTCTCTCCCAGAGCATCAGCATCATCACTTCATATTAAGAAGTGATAAGTCAAGAGTACTTAACCTGTTGATGAAGAAGTTAATGGCAATGAGAGCTTTTTAAATTACAGTAATCAAATTTATTTTTGCAATGAGCTAGGACATGGATCAGCAAACTTTTTTTCTGTAAAGAGACAAAGGTAAATATCTTTGGCTTTGCTGGATTTATGGTGTCTGTTGCACATACTCAGTTCTGCCATGGTGGAGCTAAAGCAGCAATAGATAATGTATAAATGAATATGCACAGCTGGCTTCCATAAAAAATTCATTTACAAAACCAAGTGGTGGGTTAGGTATGGGCCACAGGCTATAGTTTGCTTTTTCTTATGGATTTATTAGCTTTGGAGCGAAGCCTATTAGGTGAGGGGGGATGCAACATGATGTAGGAGAAAGAACAGTCATTAAAATCATCTGGAATCAGACAGACCTGTCCTTTAAGCTCAACTCTTCTACTTACCCAGTGTACATAGCAGGGGTTATTGAGTGAATGTTTGTATCCCTTCCTCACACCACATACAAAAAAATATTCATAGGTGAAGCCCAAACTCCCAGTGTGATGGTATCTGGAGGTGTGGGCCTTTTGTAGATAATTAGTTTTAGGTAAGGTCATGAGAGTGGGGCCCTATGATGGGATTAGTGTCCTTATATGAAGAGGAAGAGAGACCAGAGCTTGCTTGCTTTCTGTCCACCATGTGACAATGTAGCAGGAAGGCAGCCATCTGCAAACCAGGAAAAGTATCCTCAGTAGAAACTGAATCAGATTTGCAGAAACCTTGATCTTGGACTTCCCAGCCTCCAGAACTGTAAGAAGAAAAAAAAAAAAAAGCTTGCTGTTTAAGTCACCTGGTCTATGGCATTTTAGTCAGCCCAACCTGACTAAGACAGCAGGCATTAAAAAATACAAGAGAATGTTTAGCAGATATTAGACTTTGAGAAAAAAAATCGCCATTTTAGAATGTAATAATGATTTGAAAAATAAGGAAGAAGCATTGTCGAATAGACCATTATCTCTCTGAATACTGGTTCTGTCCCATTCTCTCTTTTCTCCTTCCAGTACTCCAGCTTTAAAGCTTTATACATTTGATCATGCCTTGTGCATACATGCATGCTCTGTCACTTCAGGAGTGTCCACCTCTTTGTGACCCTATGGACTGTAGCCTGCCCATGGGATTCTCCAGGCAAGAATACAGTTGCCATGCCCTCCTCCAGGGGATCTTCCCAATCCAGCATCTCTTGCACTGAAGGTGGATTCTTAACCACTGAGCCACCAGGGAAGCCCTCGATCATGCCTTGTCAGGGGTGGGCGGGCCTGCAATGCAAGAGCCATAGGAGATGTGGGTGGGTTTGATCCCTGGGCCAGAAAGATCCCCTGGAGGAGGGAATGGCAGCCTACTCCAGTATTCTTGTCTAGAGAACCCTGTTGACAGTGGAGTTACTTGTCTCTTATTATCTGTTTTGTTTCCTCTATATAATTTTTTTTTACTATGGTTCTTCTCTTGCTTATTCTTATTCACCCATCTTCTAGTTTGCCTATCTGTCTTATAGTGTGTTCAGTCTGCTGGAAAAGTCATCTAATGATTTCTTAATTTCAAATATTATATTTTTACATTCTAAAATGTCCACTTGATATTTTAATAAATTACTTTTTTTTTTTTTTACCTTCATCCTCTTCTACTAGTTGGTCAACTTTTCCTCTAATATCTGAACTACATGTGCATCTTTTTTCCCCCTTCTTCTTAGCTTTAGCAAACCTACTGTGTCCTATCTATTAACATGCCTCATAAGTTTAGATACTGAAGATAAACCCCAAATGAACTATAGACGATCTGTTGATTTCTTTTGTTGACTAAAAGAAATGCACAACATGAGAGTTGTGAGATAAGTTTTATTTGGGGCAAAATGAAGCCTGTGGCCCAGGAGACACCACCTCAGAGGTAGTAAAAGGGTCGATATATATGTGATTTTGGTGAAGGGGGAGTCCATGCAATCAAGCACTTATCCTACAAAAGGTTTTCTGCTGGTCCAAGGAGCTGATGTCACCATGAAGGGATTTAGTATTTTTCTAGACATGAAGAGATGCAAAGATTGGGATCATGAAGTCAGTTTCTGAAAAATATCTATCTAAAGACCTTTCCACCAGTTTTCCTGGAACACAAAGTATCTAATTTTCCACCTTGGATTCTCTTCAGGGTGTGTTCAAGGTCACCAGCTGCAGCGGCACAGGATTCAATCTACAGAGGCAGATGGCAAATAGCCTTGGCAAGTGCCAATGTGTAATTGACACTTTCAAAGACAACTATTTATTTATTTTGGGGGGAGCAAGTAGATCAGTCCTGCTGAAGTATGATTGAAAGTGAAAGTTGCTCAGTTGTGTCCAGCTCTTTGCAGCCCATGGACTATACAGTCCATGGAATTCTCTAGGCCAGAATACTGGAGTGGGTAGCCTTTCCCTTCTCCAGGGGATCTTCCCAACTCAGGGATCGAACCCAGGTCTCCTGCATTACAGGTGGATTCTTCATCAGCTGAGCCATGAGGGAAGCCCAAGAATACTGAAGAGGGTACCCTATCCCTTCTCTAACGGGTCTTTCCAATCCAGAAATTGAATTGGGGTTTCCTGCATTGCAGACAGATTCTTTACCAGCTGAGCTATCCGGGAAGCCCAAAGTATGATTAGATTGTTAAATTTTTACCTTACTTGACCCTATTTGGCAGACCTTATTTCCCACTGATTACCCCATCTGAGGTCTTCACTAAAATTTTGTTTACTAATGCATCTTCTCTTTGGTATGGTGTAAACTCTAACCTCTGTTTTCTTAATACATCATGCTGCTGAAATATGTGATCAGCTTTTTGGCATTCAAGCTGCTGTTTTCATCTGGGTTTGTAGAGTTCTTCCCTACCCATGTGCAGCTTAGGCATTGTCCAACAATGTACAGGGATATATACACCGTTTTCTCAGGGCTCCTTTTCTGAATTTCTCCCACTCTCATAAATCTGCTTCTGGTGTGCCCTGCTCTTGCGAGACAGTCACTCTCTACTCAGGCCCTATTTTCCCATGCTTGAATGTGGAAAACTATCTCAGATGAAAATCCAGGGGCTCTATGAACTCACCTTCTATGCTTCCTTCTCTCAAGAATTACGGGACCTGTATTACGGTTTTTCAGTGTCAAGTAGTTGTTTGGTATATTTTATCAAGTTCTTATAATAGTCTCAGTCATAGCATTAATCCATTATAAAATATTCTGCCACGCCAGAATGGAGTCACCTTTATGCTTCAACTTCATATAGAATAATTTCCACCCCACTGTTTCACTGAAACTGTTCTTGCTAGAGTCACCAATGACATCCACAGCACTACTCCAGTGGATTCTTTTTAGGCCTTCAGTTCAATTCAGTCACTCAGTCGTGTCCGACTCTGCGACCCCATGAATCGCAGCTCGCCAGGCCTCCCTGTCCATCACCAACTCCCTGAGTTCACTCAGACTCACATCCATCGAGTCCGTGATGCCATCCAGCCATCTCATCCGCTGTCATCCCCTTCTCCTCCTGTCCCCAATTCCTCCCAGCATCAGAGTCTTTTCCAATGAGTCAACTCTTCGCATGAGGTGACCAAAGTACTGGAGCTTCAGCTTTAGCATCATTCCTTCCAAAGAAATCCCAGGGCTGATCTCCTTCAGAATGGACTGGTTGGATCTCCTTGCAGTCCAAGGGACTCTCAAGAGTCTTCTCCAGCACAACAGTTCAAACGTATATCCTGTACCATCTCCTAATAGCACTTGAAGCAGTTGACTACTCTCTGTTTTTGGCTTTTATACCATACGTTCTTGGTGTTCCTTCTATCTCTATGGTCATTTTTTTCTCAGTCTCCTTCACTGACTTAATTCTCCATTCAGCCTTTAGTTGTTGGAGTTCCCCAGGCCCTCTGATAGCATGAGTCTTAGGAGCTTTTTTCTGCTCACTTTACATCCCTTTTGAAAAGTGAAAGTGAACATTGCTCAGTCCTGTCCGATTCTTTGCAATCCCATGGACTATAGAGTCCATGGAATTCTCCAGGCCAGAATACTGGAGTGGGTAGCCTTTCCCTTCTCCAGGGGATCTTCCCAACCTGGGACTCGAACCCAGGTCTCCTGCATTGCAGGCGAATTCTTTACCAGCTGAGCCATCAGGGAAGCCCTTGTGTAGGTGAATTCATTCAAATCTGATGATTGCCATGGTATGCTGGAAACTTAAAATTCATATTTCCACCGCAGGCCCCACTTCTAAGTTTCACAACTTAGGACTAATGGCCTACTTGATAGCTCCACTTGGATGCCTCACAGGGATTTCCAAATTTAGTAGGTCTAAAATGGAACTAATTTTGTGCTGTATGCTGATCTCTCTCTTCTTTCCAAGTTCTTCCTCTCAGCACAGGGCAGACTTCGCACCTCTCCCCTGTAACTCTTGCCAGCCACTTGGGAATAACCCTTGATTCCTCCTTTTCATTTTAATCCACTAGGTATCAGTAGCTCACCTTTCGATCACACTTTCAGTATGATAAGAATCCATCTCTTTGCTGGCTAATGACCTTACTTTGCTTTGTCCTGGGCCAAGTGCATTGTTTTGGAGCCATTGGAGTCGTTTTTTTATTATAGAGCGTGTGAGGGTATGGGTTTCCCAGCTGGTTCAGTGGTAAAGAATCTACCTGCCAAGCAAGAGATGTGGGTTCCATCCCTGGGTCAAGAAGATCCCCTGCAGAAGGAAATGGCAGCTCACTCCAGCATTCTTGCCTGGAAAATCCCATGAACAGAAAAGCCTGATGGGCTATAGCCCTGCTACTGCTGCTGCTAAGTCGCTTCAGTCGTGTCCAACTCTGTGCGACCCCATAGATGGCAGCCCACCAGGCTCCCCCATCCCTGGGACTCTCCAGGCAAGAATACTGGAGTGGGTTGCCATTTCCTTCTCCAATGCATGAAAGTGAAAAGTGAAAGTGAAGTCACTCAGTCGTGTCTGACTCAGCAACCCCATGGACTGCAGCCTACCAGGCTCCTCCATCCATGGGATTTTCCAGGCAAGAGTACTGGAGTGGGGTGCCATTGACTTCTCCGGGGCTATAGCCCATGGGATGGCAAAAGAGTTGGATACGGCTTAACCACTAAACAGCAACAACAACAATGCAAGGGTATAGGGGCTTCAAACCCTGAAATCTCACTGTACAACACAGGGCAGATACAGATATTGATAGGCAAGACCAAAGTCATCAAATAAAGTTTAATCTGTGTTCTCTATGCTTTTATAAGACATTTAGCACATTTAATGGTTAGTTTTTAAATAATTTTTTGGAAACTTTAGAATTTGGAGGCTAATTTTCTGTAGATTCTATAAGGCTTGTCTTACGGGAAATAGTCATCATTGCATAGAATTGTTTTTGCAGTTTGTCAAACTGCTGCTAGCTAGATGAGCTATCAATTTATATTGCACAGGCTAAAATCTTAGGCTTCTTTTAGTCATGGATAATTGGGGATTTTACATGTATGCATGCCATCTAGTCTAGTAAATGTCTTAAAAGTTAAAATACTTATTAGGAAGAATAATATGTTTTAACTAATGAGAAACAGTCTAAGTAAAATTCTACTCATATTTTATATAATTTCTTCAGAACCTCTAGTCACAGCACGGTACCTATTGACCTGAGTGACCTTGGGAATGTCACTGACCTGCTCTATCTTCATTTTCCTCACGTATCAATGGTGATGATATTAGTTCCTGCCTCATAGGTTGCTATGAAGCTTAAGTGACTTAGTATTTATAAAGTACCTAAAACTGTGCTTGGCCCAGGACAAACATGATGACCATTTGTTAAGTAAATAAAGTATTCCTAGCTTCTCCTTTTTGGTTTCTCTTGTTTTGGGAAAGACCTAAGGAGTCAGGAACCTTGGATTTTTACCTCGGAGGTGCCATTGCTTAGCTGTGTGGCCTTAGTGCCACTTAATTTTTAGTGTCATTTACTGTAACATGATAAGTAACACTTACTAGATCCTTTTCTTGTGCCAAATGCTCCATGAAGCACTTGACCTAATCATGTCATTTAATTCTCACAACTACCTCAAGATACCTGCTGAAATCATCACCTTCATTTCATCTAAGGCTTAGAAAAGATAATAACTTACAGGAAGTCTCACACTGAGTAACTGTGGCAATAGGCGGCCTGTCCATTTCCAGAGCACAGAGCTCTAACCACCTCTGAGATCCTGAGCCTCGCTCTTCAGTCTTTCCCAGTGGCTGCTTGTTTCTTACTTACAGAGCTTTCAGGCATTGAAAAGCAAGCCCAGTTGCAGCCAGGCCTCTGCCTCTGCCAACTGTCTTGTTCGTGGGAGGAGTCTGTGAGATGGTCTCCATGTCCGAGTAAGAATGTCCCTTGCCTCCTGGTGCAGGCTGCTCAGCAGCTCACTAGTTCGCTCCAGAGATGAAAAGTAGGAGTCTGGGTGGGCCTTTTGTTCCCTGGCTTTGGCTCTTCTCTGTCATTGCTTTCTTTTTAGGATGCCTTTGTAGTTTTAACAAAAATCGTGCAGACTCAAAGCCTTGTGTTGCTTCTCTGGCATTTTTTCTCTGAACTGAGTCTTGGTTTCCCTTGGCAACCATGTAGCTTGACCCTGCACAAAGCAGTTCTCACTGTAGTATTAGCATTTCAAAACTGAATCCCTTGTCAATATAATTGTTTGTTGTCGGGAATCCAGATTGTCCTTACAGCAGCCTTCAGGAGACAATATGTCTATTTGTCATCTAATACTTTTGTGACCCTGATGGTAAGAGGAACAGGCCAGCAAGGAGGGAAGCATCACAAGGGTGGAGTGTTCTCAAAGCAGCAGAGTCTTGTGTGAGTGGAGGGTGGGGAAAGGCTTCATCCATTCCTCCATTCAGGCTCAGAAGAATCATGATGTCAGCACTGGAAAGGATCAGAGACTCTATCCCAGCCACCATCAAGATGGAGAAATCAAGACCATTAGTGGCTAATTGCCTTGCTCAAGGCCTCATGCCACCTTAACATTGGACTGGGGCCAGCTTTTCTGACGTGGATGCTCTCAGCTCGGCACAGTGTCACTCCCTCCACACCAAACTTATCTGAGTAGCAGGTATCAATCCCAGACCACAGATTCAGGTGTACAGTGGGCTGAATTGCATCTCTTCAAAGAGAGGGGACCTTGGTATCTGTGAATATTAACATATTTGGCAATAGGGTTTTTTCAGATGTAATCAAATGGGATTTTCCAGGCAGGAGTACTGGAGTGGGTTGCCATTTCCTTCTCCATAGGATCTTCCCTACGCAGGGATCGAACCCGGGTCTCCCGCATTGTAGGCAGACGCTTTACTGTCTGAGCCACCAGGGAAGTCAATTTAAGATAAGGTCCTATTGATTAGTATGGATCCTGAAACCAATGGCTGATGTCCTTATAAAAAGAGAGGACACACACGGACGCACACCAAGAATAGGTCACATGAAGACGGAGGTGGAGACGTGTGATAAAGGATTTCCAGGACCTGCTGGCAGGCACTGAACTTGGGAAAAGGCAATGGAGGAGTCTCCCTTAGAATCTCTGTGGGGAGGACGGGTCTGTAGCCGCCTTCATTTTGTGCTTCTAGCCTCCAGAACTCAGAGATTAAATTTCTGTTATTTCAAGCCACCCACTTTGTGGTAACTCGTTATGGCAGTCCTAGGAAACTAATACAAGGTGGCTATTAAATATAATTTTATTTTTCTGTAATTCAACATGACATTTATTTTGTCCTTCAGTTCTTCCAGGGGGTAAACACTTAAACGCAGTCCATTTAGGTTCCTGCCACCACCCAGGGCTGTTCCTAAACTACAACTTGGGTTCATCTGCCCAACCCAGTTGTCTGGAAACATGCTTTGCTTCTGTGCCCATGGCCTCTACAGCTCTGATGACTCCAGCAGCTTCCAGACTACCGCAAGGCACGGCAGTCTCAGACAGACACTTTTTTCTTGTGTACACCAGGTTGGGGTTTTCTGGACATTTCTGCAGTGGGTGCTTCTTTGTTATGATGGCTTTGCAGGAAGAAAGGCTTTTAGGCTTCACTTTCCAAGACCCACCTGTGTCTTTTCTTCCACCTTTACCCCAGCTCTGCAGTCATGGAAAAATAATTACAGCCACTTCCCTCCACTTCATTTCTCAGCACTCTTGCTATACTCTTTATCTCTGCCTTGATTTTCTAACTTCCTTACTTAGACTTTTGGGATACAAAAGCCCAAATATTTGCTGGCTGTTTCAGCTTTCTGTTTGGCTACATCCTTGTCCTGAGGCAATGAACCCAGAATATTTGCTACAGGGGACAAGGAGGAGGAGGGCAAGAAAGCGGAAAATAGCAGTGGAAAAACAAAGAACATTAGTTGGTTTATCAAAGCTGTTATCTGGATGAATGTGATATGGAAGAAAAATGTACTTCTGAAGCCAACAAGACAAGAAATCGGATGCCAACAATGCTGCTTTCTAACTGTAAATAGGGCAAGTTTTATTTAGCCTTTCTGAGCCCTTGTACTCTCACTTACCAAAATAGGGAATTAAAAGACCTACCTTCTGGAGTTGTTGTGAGGATTAAATTTAGTAAGATAATATATGCAAAGTCGTAATACCTTCATTTACTAAAAACACAAAGAAGATTCCAATTAGCCAACCCACCATTGTCACAGAAATGATGAAAGAGTGGATCGATGTCTGAGTTCTTTCCTGAGCAACCAGCATCCATGAAGACACCAGCTATTAAGCCTGAAAATTCATTCTGAGAGCAATCTCTCACTATGAAACAAGATGCTGCTCTAGAGGCTGGCCAGCTCCTTAATTGTCTTTCTGATGCTAAGGAATAGCCTGAGGATGGGAATTAGCTTTTCAGTTCTTCCCTATCATTATCATTTTTAGCCTTTGGAACAGTTTATTTTTTGTGCTTTCCTGAATCCAGATGAATACTCTGCATACAGATAGATGCCTTATATTTTAATCCACTTGGCTCTTAGACTGGAACACTGCTGAACTCTTGTGGGGAGAGAGGAGTGCTCTGGTGTTTTTTCAGGAGTTGGAGAAACCCAGCAGAGGCCTGTTGCCAGATTTTCCTTCTCTGCCTAAGAAGTTGTCATGCAGATGCAAAGCCACTAGATGTCACAAATGGGGAAGTGTTTGTCCTGCTCCCTGTGGTTTCTCCTGCAAGGAGAAATGGTGATGTACTGTAATCCTTTAAAAAAAAAAAAAACAAAAAACTTCTAAAAGACTAATTTTTAGGGCAATTTTAGGTTTATAACAAAATTGAGTGGAAAGTTGGGAGTTTCCCAAATATCCACTCACGTAAACATACTTGGCCTCCCTTATTGTCAGCATCACTTGCTAGAATGGTACATTTTTTTTAAATCAAAGAAGAACCCACACTGACACATCATTATCACCCCAAATCCATAGTTTACCTTAGGGTTTATTCTTGGTTTTGTATATTTTATGGGTTTAAACAAATGTATAATAACATACGTCCATCATTATACTATCGTTGCTATTATCTGAGTGGTTGTATATCCTACCAAATTCATATGTTGAAATCCTAACCTTCAAAGGTGATGCTATTAGTAGACGAGGGCTTTGAGAGGTCACCAAGGTGGAGCCCTCATGAATAGTACATTGTTGTTGTTCAGTTGCTCAGTCGTGTCCAACTCTTTGCAACCCTATGGACTGCAGCACGCCAGGCTTCCCTGTCCTTCACCATCTCCCAGAGTTTGCTCAAACTCATGTCCATCGAGTCAGTTGATGCCATCCAACCATCTTGTCCTCTGTTGTCCCCTTCTCCTCCTGCCTTCAATCTTTCCCAGCAGCAGAATCTTTTCTGATGAGTCAGTTCTTTGCATCAGGTGGTCAAAGTATTGGAGCTTCAGTTTCAGCATCAGTCCTTCCAATGAATACTCAGGACTAATTTCCTTTAGGATTGGCTGGTTTGATTTCCTTGCAGTCCAAGAGACTCTCAAGAGTCTTCTCCAGCACCACAGTTCAAAAGCATCAATTCTTCAATGCTCTTCCTTCTTTAAGTCCAACTCTCACATCCGTACATGACTGCTGGAAAGGCCATAGCTTTGACTATATTGACCTTTGTCAGCAAAGTAATGTCTCTGCTTTTTAATATGCTGTCTCGATTTGTCATAGATTTTCCTCCAAGGAGCAAGTGTCTTTTAAATTTCATATCTTAAGTCACCATCCACAGTGATTTTGGAGCCCAAGAAAATAAAATTGTCATTGTTTCCATTTTTCCCCTATTTGCCATGAAGTGATGGGACCAGATGCTTTGTTCTTTGGTTTTTTTTGAACGTTGAGTTTTAAGCCAGTTTTTTCACTCTCCTCTTTCATCCTCATCAAGAGGCTCTTTAGTTCCTTTTCACTTTTTGCCATTAGGGTGGTGTCATCTGCATATCTGAGGTTATTGATATTTCTCTTGGCAATCTTGATTCCAGCTTGAGCTTCATCCAGCACAGCATATTGCATGATGTATTCTGCCTAGAAGTTAAATAAGCAGGGTGACAATATACAGCCTTGACGTACTCCTTTCCCAATTTGGAACCAGTCTTTTGTTCCATGTCTGGTTTTAACTGTTACTTCTTAACCTGCATACAGATTTCTTAGGAGGCAGGTCAGGTGGTCTGGTATTCTCATCTCTTTCAGGATTTTCCACAGTTTATTGTGATCCACACAGTCAAAGGCTTTAGCATAGTCAATGAAGAAGTAGATGTTTTTCTGGAAGTCTTGCTTTTTCTATGATTCAATGTATGTTGGCAATTTGAACTGTAGTTCCTCTCCCTTTTCTAAATCCAGCTTGAGTATCTGGATATTCTCAGTTCACGTACTGTGGAAGCCTAGCTTGAAGGATTTTGAGCATTATGTTGCTAGCATGTGAAATAAGTGCAATTGTGTGGTAGCTTGAACATTCTTTGCTATTGCCTTTCTTTGGGATTGGAATGAAAATTGACCTTTTCCAGACCTTTGGCCACTGATGAGTTTTTCACATATTCTGGCTTATTGAGTGCAGCACTTTCACAGCATCATCTTTTAGGATTTGAAATAGCTCAACTGGAATTCCATCACCTCCACTAGCTTTGTTCATAATGATGTTTCCTAAGGCCCACTTGACTTCACATTCCATGATGTCTGGCTCTAGGTGAGTGATCACATCATCATGGTTATCTGGGTCTTGAAGATCTTTTTTGTACAGTTCTTCTGTGTATTCTTGCCACCTCTTTTTAATATCTTCTGCTCCTGTTAGGTGCATATGATTTCTGTCCTTTATTGTGCCCATTTTGCATGAAATATTCCCTTGGTATCTCGAATTTTCCTGAAGAGATCTCTAGTCTTTCCCATTCTATTGTTTTCCTCTATTTCTTTGCATTGATCACTGAGAAAGGCTTTCTCCTCTCTCCTTGCTATTCTGTGTAACTTTGCATTTAGATGGGTATATCATGAATAGGATGAGTATTCTTATTAATGAGCTCCCTGGCCCCTTTTGATATGTAAGGAAATAAGGAGAAGTTGACCACTTATAAGGGAGGCCTTCACCCTAGCATACTGGAACCTTGATCTCTATCTTTCAGCCCCTGGAACTGTGAAAAATACGTTTCTCTTGTTTATAAGCTACCTGGTCTATAACATTTTGTTTTAGGTGTCTGCATGGACTAAGACAATCATACGGAATATTTTCACTGCCCTATAATTCCTCTGTGCTCTGTCTGCTCATCTCTTCTCTCCTTCCCCCAACCCTGACAACCACTTATCTTTTTACAGTGTTTATAGTTCTGCCTTTTCCAGAATGTCATATAGTTGCATTTATACAGTACTGTGGCCTTTCAGATTGGTTTCTTTCACTTGGTAATAAAATCACTCTGTATCTTTTCATGGCTTGATAGCTCATTTTATTTTAGCACTGAATAATATTTCATTGTCTAGATGTATCATAGTTTATTGATCCATGGACCTATTGAAGGACATCTTGATGGCTTCCAAATTTTGGAATTATGAATAAGTCTGCTGTAAACATTCATGTGTAGAATTTTATATGGACAGAAGTTTTCAACTCTTTGTACTAAAGTGTGTGATTGCTGAATCATCAGTAAGAGTATTTTAGTTTTCTAAGAAATAGCCAAACTGTCTTCTAAAGTGGCTGTACCGTTTTTCCATTCACACCTGCAGTGTTTTCTGGTTTCCTACATCCTTGACAGCATTTGGTGTTATAAGCAGTCTAGGGTTTGACCATTCTAATAGATGTATAGTGGTATCTCATGGTTGCTTTAATTTGCATTTCCCTGGTGACATATGATGTTGAGCATTTTTTCATATGCTTATTTGTTATCTGTATATATTCTTTGATGAGGAGTCTATTAAGATCTTTGGTCCAGTTTTAAAATCAGTTTTTTATCATTATTATTATTGAGTTCTAACTGTTCTTTGTATATTTTGAATTGAAGTCTTTTATTATTTGTAAATATTTTCTTTGTGGCTTGTCTTCTCATTCTCTTAATATTATCTTTCACAGAGCAGAAGTTTTAAATTATATTAAATTCCAGGTTAGCAATTCTTTCTTTCATGGATCATGTCTTTTTTATCTAAAAAAACATCATCATACCCAAGCTCATCTGGGTTTTCTCCTATATTATCTACTAGGAGTTTCACAGTTTTGCATTTTACATTTAGGCCTGTGATCCATTTTTGAGTTAATTTTTGCAAAGGTGTGAGATCTGTGTCTAGATGTCAGTTTTTGCATGTGCATGTCTAGTTGTTCCAGCATCTTTTGTTGAAGAAACTGGTTTTTTGTTCCATTGTATTGCCTGTGTTCCTTTGTCAAATATCAGTCAACTGTGTTTATGGTTATCTATTTCTGGACTCTATTCTGTCCCTTTGACCTATTTTTCTGTTTTTCCACCAAAACCACACTGTCTTGATTACTGTAGCTTTATAGAATGTATTGAAGTTAGAATAAGCCCTCCTTCAATATTGTATTGGTCTATTGCCCCTCCATATAAGTGTTAGAAGTTCGCCGATATCCATAAAATAAAACGTTGAAATTTTGACTGGGATTGAATTGAATTTATATATCAACTTGGGAAGAATTGATATCCTGTGTTTTATGACAGTCGCAACCTTTAGATAACCAGTGTTGTAGCTGGACCTGCCTTGTGGTTCTTGTGATTGCAAAATGCTGTCAGCAACAACCATCAAAAAACTTTAAAAAATATGTTTATTGTTTTAAGTCCTGGAAGTTATATGGCACATCAGTGAGCACACAGTGAGGTCACAGGTAGAGAGTGAAAGAAAGCACAGATATGGGTTTCTGCTTTTATTGGGACCAAGGGTGCAGGCCCAGGGAGGGCGCCTATGGTCTCAAGGGCTAACTCTGTATTGGTGAATCTAAGCATAAAAGTGGGAATTTAAAGAACGAGAAGAGAAGAGATACAAGCAGTCCAAACAGTCAGTTACTGAAATCAACCAGAGGTGTCAGGGAGAGAGCTAGGGGAGGTGGCAGCCTGGTTCTTTATCTAGCTGTGTGGTTCTTACTAAGGACAAATGCTCAGGAAGACAAAAGTATGTCAAATGACTCTTTTTCTCTAGAATGTGGTGGGACAAAAGGTGGACACGGACAAAGCATTTCAGGGCTGGGACTGACTGCTGCTCAGTGTCCTGCCTTACGTAGTAATGTCCCTTCCTGAGGAGCCCACAGCCAATGACTGACTGAGGTATAAAGGCTCAGTCATTTCAGTGCAAAGTGGGACAAGTCAACAGGGCCATCTAAGCTCCAGAACTCCCCTCAGCATCAGCATCAGCTATTTCTGAGACCTGCATCGCCGCTTGACTTCGCCCTCAGCTATTCCTGCTTCCTTCACTGCCCCTCCACAGGCACTTTCTAATAAACATCCTACACACTAACCTCAGCCTCCAAGCCAGCTTCTTGAAGAACCTCTCCTGTATCAGTGCATGGAGAGACAGCCCACAAGCCGCATTCAGGGTTCCCTTAACTTCCGGTAGCAAAACTGGGTATTCCCAAGTGTGAAAAGGCCGAGAGAACAAAATAATTGACTTACATTGAAAACTAGCTGTGGTAGTTTTAGCTGATTATGGATGGAGGTAATACCAAATACGGGCTTCCCAGGTGGCTCAAGTGGTAAAGAATCTACCTACCAATGCAGGAGTCACAGGAGACTCAGGTTCAATCCCTGGCTCAGGGAGATCCCCTGGAGAAGGAAATGGCAACCCACCCCAGTATTCTTGTTTGGAAAATTCCATGGACAGAGGAGCCTGGTGGGCTACAATTTTATGGGGTCACGAAGAATCAGACATGACTAAGTGACTGAGCACACACACAATACCAAATACAAGTGTAAATGAATAGAAGTACCCCACACAGAACAACGAGGCCAAATGGCCTGTAGGGAATTAACATCTTATAGTATTCTAATCCAAAATAATTAGGTGAATTCTTAGTTCTTCTCAAAAGTCATTTTAAATGTCAGTGATCCTGTTATTCTTTCTGTAACTTCCTCAGAAAAGATCTGTTTCTTCTTTCACTTTGCTCATAGAGCAGTTGGCATCAAGGGGATGGGAGAGGGGGTAGGGGGAAAGCAGTGTGCCCTGGTGGCAGGCACAAAGTGGGTATATTGTCTGTGGAGAATTTAAAATAGTACTAAAGGGTCAGCCTGCTTTCTGTTATCACCATGCATTGCTGATTCTAAACAATGTCAGTAGCAATATGCTTCTTCCTCCAGGGAAGAGTGCTCCACCTCCCACCCCCATAACTTATACACTCCTCTCTATCTTGGTCAACTATGAGTCAGTGTATACCTTAATTATGGCAACTTGTATTAATACTATTTTCCCCATGAGTTCTTTACATCTGATTTAATAATGGCTGATCTTTGACCCTTCTTTGTCACCTCTGTATTATCCTTATTATAATTCCTGGCCAAAGTAGTCATCAGTATTATTTAATTGAATAAATAAAGGGTAGTAGTTCTTCATCTACATGTTACAGAGATAATAAAGTCTTCTAATCTTAAAGCTCAGTTAGTGTCCTAAGTCAATATCATTGTGATCCCCTCAAAGTTGATTTTCTTTTAAATTTCCAGTTATTGAATCAAAACAGTTTTCTACATACTGAGGCAGGAGTTAGATGGGTTCCTGGTTAGACATTTATAGCCAACCTCCTATTTACACTTCCAGATAGAAATAACAACAGGAACAGGGTAAATAGCTGGACTTTGCCTCTGGTGGACACTTAAAGATAACAGAAAGGCAGAGGCAGAGACGAACAGAGCCCTGCCCAGATAAGAGATAGAGAGACCACATATTTCTCATTCTCGAGGTCAAGGAGATCTTCCCAAATGCATGTCTTCAGAAAGACTCCTTGGGGGTCAAAATCGAGGAGGCGTCACCCCATACAAGGTGATTTCAAAGTACCTATAGGCCTCTTCCATCTTGGCTAGGATGCTGCACATCAATTGAAAACTGTCAATTCAGTTCAGTTCAGTCATTCAGTCGTGTCCTACTCTTTGCAACCCTATGAACTGCAGCAAGCCAGGCCTCCCTGTCTATCACCAACTCCTGGAGTCCATCTAAACCCAAGTCCATTGAGTCGGTGATGCCATCCAACCATCTCATCCTCTGTTGTCACCTTCTCCTTCTGCCTTCAATCTTTTCCCGCATCAGGGTCTTTTCCAAGTAATGTTTTTTGCATCAGGTGGCCAAAGTATTGGAGTTTCAGCTTCAGCATCAGTCCTTCCAATGAATATTCAGGACTGATATCCTTTAGGATGGACTGGTTGGATCCCTTGCAGTCCAAGGGACTCTCAAGAGTCTTCTCCAACACCACAGTTCAAAAGCATCAATTCTTTGGTGCTCAGCTTTCTGAGTCCAACTCACATCCGTACATGACTGCTGGAAGAAACCATAGCTTTGACTAGATAGACCTTTGTTGGCAAAGTAAAGTCTCTGCTTTTTATTATACTGCCTAGGTTGATCATAACTTTTCTTCCAAAGAGCAAGCATCTTATAATTTCATGCCTGCAGTCACCATCTGCAGTGATTTTGGAGCCCCCCAAAATACAGTCTGTCACTCTTTCCATTGTTTCCCCATCTATCTGCCATGAAATGATGGGACCAGATACCATGATCTTAGTTTTCTGAATGCTGAGTTTGAAGCCAACTTTTCCACTCTCTTCTTTCACTTTCATCAAGGGGCTCTTAAGTTCTTCTTCGCTTTCTGCCATAAGGGTGGTGTCATCTGCATACCTGAGGTTATTGATATTTCTCCCGTCAATATTAATTTCAGCTTGTGCTTCATCCAGCCCAGCATTTCTCTTGATGTACTTGGCACAGAAGTTAAAAAAGCAGGGTGACAGTATACAGCCCTGATCCTCCTTTTCCTATTTGGAACCAGTCTGTTGTTCCATGTACAGTTATGACTGTTGCTTCTTGATCTGCATACAGACTTCTCAGGAGACAGGTAAAGTGGTCTGGTATTCCCATCTTTTTAAGAATTTTCCACAGTTTGCTGTGATCCACATAGTCAAAGGCTTTGGCATAGTCAATAAAGCAGAAATAGATGTCTTTGTGGAACTCTCTTGCTTTTTCAGTGACCCAACAGATATTGGCAATTTGATCTCTGGTTCCTCTGCCTTTTCTAAATCCAACTTGAACATCTGGAAGTTCCTGGTTCACATAGTGTTGAAGCCTGGCTCGGAGAATTTTGAGCATTACTTTGCTAGCATGTGAGATGAGTGCAATTGTGAGGTAGTTTGAGCATTCTTTGGCATTGCCTTTCTTTGGAATTGGAATGAAAACTGACGTTTTCCAGACCTTTGGCCACTGCTGTGTTTTCCGCATTTGTTGGCATATTGAGTGCAGCACTTTCACAGCATCATCTTTTAGGATTTGAAATAGCTCAATAAGAATTCCATCACCTTCTCTAACTTTGTTCATAGTGATGCTTCCTAAGGCCCACTTGACTTTGCAATCCCAGGATGTCTGGCTCTGGGTGAGTGATCATACCATTGTGATTACCTGAGTCATGAAGATCTTTTTGGTATAGTTGTTCTGTGTATTCTTGCCACCTCTTCTTAATATCTTCTGCTCCTGTTAGGTCCATACTATTTCTGTCCTTTTTTGTGCCCGTCTTTGCATGAAATGTTCCCTTGGTATCTCTAATTTTCTTGAAGAGATCTCTAGTCCTTCCCATTCTATTGTTTCCTTCTATTTCTTTGCATTGATCACTGAGAAAGACTTTCTTATCTCTTCTTGCTTTGGAACTCTGCATTCAATTGGTATATCTTTCCTCCTCTCCTTTGCCTTTCAGGTCTTTTCTCTTAGCTATTTGTAAAGCCTCTTTGGACAACAATTTTGCCTTTTTGCATTTCTTTTTCTTGGAGATGGTCTTTGCCTCCTATACAATGTCATGAACCTCCATCCATAGTTTTTCAAGCACTCTATCAGTTCTAATCCCTTAAATCTATTTATACTTCCACTGTATAATTGTAAGGGATTTGATTTAGGTCGAGGGGTATCTCCTTACCGCTGCCATTCCTGACCTTCAACATCGGATAGCTCCTCTAGGCTCTCCTGTGCCTGCGCAGCCACCACTCCTCGGGTCGCTCCTCCCGGCCGCCGGCCCTGGCCTCGGGCGTGGGTGGCTCCTCCCAGCTGCCACCCCTGGCCTTGGGCTCGGGGTGGCTCCTCAAGGTCAACACCCCTGGCCTCAGGCGCGAGGTGGCTTCTCCTGGCCGCCCCTGATCTCGGACATGGGGTGTCTCCTCCTGGCCGCCACTGACCTCGGACGCGGGGTAGCTCCTCCTGGCCGCCATCCTGACCTCGGACTTGGAGTAGCTCCTCTCGCCCGCGCTTAGTGAGCTGGCGCGCAGCCGCCCGCGCTTAGTGAGCCAGCAAGACGCTTACTCCTTGGAAGAAAAGTTATGACCAACCTAGATAGTATATTCAAGAGCAGAGACATTACTTTGCCGACTAAGGTCTGCCTAGTCAAGGCCATGGATTTTCCTGTGGTCATGTATGGATGTGAGAGTTGGACTGTGAAGAAGGCTGAGCGCCAAAGAATTGATGCGTTTGAACTGTGGTGTTGGAGAAGACTCTTGAGGGTTCCTTGGACTGCAAGGAGATCCAACCAGTCCATTCTGAAGGAGATCAACCCTGGGATTTCTTTGGAAGGAATGATGCTAAAGCTGAGCTCCAGTACTTTGGACACCTCATGTGAAGAGTTGACTCATTGGAAAAGACTCTGATGCTGGGAGAGATTGGGGGCAGGGGAAGAAGGGGATGACCCAGGATGAGATGGCTGGATGGCATCACGGACTTGATGGACGTGAGTCTGAGTAAACTTGGGGAGTTGGTGATGGACAGGGAGGCCTGGCGTGCTGCGATTCATGGCATCGCAAAGAGTTGGACACGACTGAGCGACTGAACTGAACTGATTTAGGTCATTCCTGAATGGTCAGCTATGAACTCAGAGTTAAGCAAACAAAGCAAGATGATTGGCCAGAGGGAATGTAGAAGAAATGCCCCATGTAAGTGAGTCAAACTACCACAAAGGCGTGACTCTCTTTCTCAGCCCACCTGTGTGTGTCTATTCAAAATACTATTTTTCCTCCTAATAGACACTTTACTGGTTTCACTACTTTCTGTCTCTTTGTGGAAATTCATTTCTACAAAGCCAACAAGCTAGGGCTTTGTCACTAGCCACTGGTCTCTGGTGGGCTAGTGGCTAGAATTTGGCACTCTCACTGACCCAGACCGACTTCAGTCTCTGGACAGCGGACCAAAATCCTACTTCAAACCACTGCAGACTGAGGCCACCCAAGAACAGTACCACCAGCATATTGGACTAGATGAAGTTATATAGCAATAATAACTGAAATGTCACTAGTCCTTGTCCTTATGTTCTTGCCCAGGACCGCAGTTCAGTTCAGTCGCTCAGTTGTGTCCGACTTGCTGTGACACCATGAATCGCAGCACGCCAGGCCTCCCTGTCCATCACCAACTCCCAGAGTTCACTCAGACTCAGAATCCGTGATGCCCAGCCATCTCATCCTCTGTCATCCCCTTCTCCTCCTGCCCCCAATCCATCCAGCATCAGAGTCTTTCCCATTGAGTCAATTCTTCGCATGAGGTGGCCAAAGTACTGGAGTTTCAGCTTTAGCATCATTCCTTCCAAAGAACACCCAGGACTGATCTCCTTCAGAATGGACTGGTTGGATCTCCTTGCAGTCCAAGGGACTCTCAAGAGTCTTCTCCAATACCACAGTTCAAAAGCATCAATTCTTCAGCACTCAGCCTTCTTCACAGTCCAACTCTCACATCCATACATGACCACTGGGAAAACCAGAGCCTTGACTAGATAGATGGACCTTAGTCGGCAAAGCAATGTCTCTGCTTTTGAATATGCTATCTATGTTGGTCATAACTTTTCTTCCAAGGAGTAAGCGTCTTTTAATTTGATGGCTGCAGTCACCATCTGCAGTGATTTTGGAGCCCCCAAAAATAAAGTCTGACTGTTTCCACTGTTTCCCCATCTATTTGCCATGAAGTGATAGGACTGGATGCCATGATCTTCGTTTTCTGAATGTTGAGCTTTAAGCCAACTTTTTCACTCTCCTCTTTCACTTTCATCAAGAGGCTTTTTAGTTCCTCTTCACTTTCTGCCATAATGGTGGTGTCATCTGCATATCTGAGGTTATTGATATTTCTCCCGGCAGCTTGTGTTTCTTCCAGTACACATTTCTCATGATGTACTCTGCACATAAGTTAAATAAGCAGGGTGACAATATACAGCCTTGACATACTCCTTTTCCTATTTGGAACCAGTCTGTTGTCCCATGTCTAGTTCTAACTGTTTCTTCCTGACCTGCAGATATGTTTCTCAAGAGTCAGGTCAGGTGCTCTGGTATTCCCATCTCTTGAAGAATTTTCCACAGTTTATTGTAATTCACACAGTCAAAGGCTTTGGCATAGTCAGTAAAGCAGAAATAGATGTTTTTCTGGAACTCTCTTGCTTTTTCCATGATCCAGCAGATGTTGGCAATTTGATCTCTGGTTCCTCTGCCTTTTCTAAAACCAGCTTGAACATTAGGGAGTTCACAGTTCACGTATTGCTGAAGCCTGGCTTGGAAAATTTTGAGCATTACTTTACTAGCATGTGAGATGTGTGCAATTGTGCGCTGGTTTGAGCATTCTTTGGCATTGCCTTGCTTTGGGATTGGAATGAAAACTGACCTTTTCCAGTCCTGTGGCCACTGCTGAGTTTTCCAAATTTGCTGGCATATTGAGTGCAGCACTTTCACAGCATCATCTTTCAGGATTTGAAATAGCTCAGCTGGAATTCCATCACCTCCACTAGCTTTGTTCATAGCGATGCTTTCTAAGGCCCACTTGACTTCACATTCCAGGATGTCTGGCTCTAGGTGAGTGATCACACCATTGTGATTATCTTGGTCGTGAACATCTTTCTTGTACAGTTTTTCTGTGTATTCTTGACCACAGACCATATTTATTCATGTATTCAATTGTACAATGGGTAAGAATGCATATGATGAATATTAACTCCCATGTGCTGGGCTCTGTGAGCTAGTACCTCTGACATATCACCCAGTTATGTCTGAGAGTTCCCAAGTAGAGGTATTAGCCATGGTCACAGACAGAATGAAACTTAAACACGTATATTTCTCTCACTAATACTGACCTCCTCATATAATACAACTTCAATGCATTATTTAATTATTTAATAACAATGGAGAAGAGGGCAAAAAAAGAAAAAAGAAAATTATCTCTAGCCACTCATCACCCTTCATTTCTCCAATCTAGTCTTTACCTTGTGGCCAGATTATCTTCCAATGTCTATATATAATTTTAAGTCACTTTCTTCATCAAATTTCATCCGTGGTTTCCTGTTATTACAAAATAAACCCCCAAACCCATGACATTTAAGGCTAGTTGAAGGATTAAAATATACAAATAAATGTCAGAGAATCAAAATGACAAACATATGGAAATTTTCAGACCTTTTCTTCTCCCTGCCAACTGCAGAGCGGTCTGGCTTTCTACTGCTCAGTGTTTTCTTTTCCTTTTTCTTTTGAGAAGCATCCTTCCAGTGTCCTGTGCACAACTGCTGTTTGGGGCTGGGGTATAATTTGAGGGCAAGAAGGAGAGTGGGCCTGAGTTCCAATGTGTGCTTAGACTATTACATGGTGGCAGGAGATTGCCCAGAACTCCGGCATAGTTGATTTTTGTGAATCAAAATGGGAGAAATGATGAAAAATCTGATCAAGAAAAGAGAAGGAATGGTGCCAAAGAGACGATGGCTAGAAGTGGAAAGGAGATTTTTAGGGTGGTTAGTGTGGGAAGGGACCAGAGTGGCTGTGGGTTGGGAGGGAGATGAATGGGGAGAAATGGGATTTTAAGAAGCATTCATCAAAGTAAGAAACTGAGTTACTTCAAAATTTCTTTTGGTGGCTGGACTATGTTTTCTTTGTCTGCCATCGTGTTAGAAAAATTATTTAACACTCCAGACTTCATATCTTAGTTTAACTAGCTAATCAGTTAATTAAGGTCTACAGCTGCCTTCGAGGTCAATGAGTATTAGGAAAAGAAATCCTCTCATCTTCCCAGTTATGTTATCTGACCTTTTGGAAGTTAATACTTTTCTTAATGTCTGTTTTTTCATCTGCACACTAGGGTATTAACGGTGCCTGCCTCATCAAATGGTTGTGAGGATTAAGTGAAATCACGCATATATAAAGTCCTCAGTTCAGTCTCTGACATAATGTGAGTGATAGATGAATGATAACTTCCTGTTTTTGTTTATATTATTAGTTGGAGAGACTCAAGCTGAATCCTTGAAAGTCTCCACGATGAAATTATGTGTCCTGGCAAGTTAGATGGGACCAAGAGACACCCTGGGGCTTGCTGAATAATAGTGACTAGAATCAAAGCATTCTATGCCTTGCAGTGGTTCCTGTAGTCTGTAGACACAGCATATTTTTGTATCCAACTTCTAACATGTCAGATTTCCTCTAAGTAGTAGTTTCTTCTGTTAAGCCTTTCATATAATTTTGACATTTTTCTGCATCTCATTTGCTTGTGTGTTTTTATTTTTTCTTTTATATTCCGTCTTGTTTGCTTTATCTTACTCAATTCCACTTCTAAAAAAGGATTTAAGGATTGCAAAGCTCCTCCAAATTTGAATTTAGCAAGGCGAAAAAGAACAACTTGCTCCTCAAGATTTTAGCTTTTTCACCTTCAGAGGTGAAAAGGATGGCGGCCTTTAATCAGTTATATCTTTTTGCTTCATAAAACAACAACAAAAAACCACACTGCCTCATCAGATAGTTGTAATTATAAGCCAGATACAAATTAAAATAAAATTCGAAGAAACAGACACTGGGGCAAAAGCTCTTTGAGCCCAAGTGGTCTAAAGGGACTATTTGTCTTTCCCTTGGTTTTCTTTCAGTTTCTCCTAAAGCCTGTTCTCTGGTTATTGAAATTATAGGATTCTATTCTCTCATACCATTTTCAAAGGCTCAGTGTTCTTAATTTGTGGTCTGAGAATACCAGCATGAGCACTCCCTACTAGAATCATCCGTGGAAGGGTTTCCAGGGGACAAGACCCTTTATAACTATCGTAAAGATGTGTCTGTGTGTTCGTGTGCGCAAGCAAACTGTTTTCTGGGAGAAGGGTTATATCCATTAGTAAAATCCCAAAGACCTCTCCAAAATTACAATTTGTACAATTTTAACCATTCATCCAAATACTTAATTCTATTTATTTTGGTTTGTTCCTGCTTTTCTCATTGCATATATATATATATTTACTATGGTCGTTCTATACAGGCATTTTAGATCTCAAAGCAGAGATATTTCTTCCTTATTCACTATCATCTGAGAGGATTAACTTCCAGTTCAGGGCCTATGTAAGAGATATTTCAATTAAAGTCTCCAAAGTGTGTGGATGTGTGGTGATAAAAATGTCATTAAGCTTGGTTCTTCCTGTGTATGAGTCTATAAGTAAACCAGGAAGACAGATATGTTTTTAAAAAAAAAAACCACCACCAAGAACAACAGTCACAGCACTAGAGAGTCCTATGGGGAGTAATGGGGAAAATGGATGAGTTTCTGAACCTATTCCAGGAGGTTAGGATGGACCTGTTGAAATAAGTGATATTCAAAAGTGTCTTGAATGGCTCTGAGGAATTTTATAGTGAGACCAGGTGGGAATGAGCATTCTTGGCAAGAAAGAGGACAACAGTCAGTTTGGCCGTATCTGGAATCTGAGGGTATAGTGGGACCTGTGACTTGTCAATATAGTCAGGTGAATGATCCCAGATGGATGACTTGGGATTTCAGATCAAATCATCTGTACATGGATATGGTGTGTGTCCTGACATAAAAGTCTATCTAGAGGAAACGTCCTTTGGGAGGTCTGCTCAGTTGTTGAGAACCTCCAGGGCTTGGGAGAGAGGGAGACAGAGAGACAGAGGATGAGCAGACAGGGACCATCTGGGAATTGAGCAGTTCAGGGTCTAGAAATGTAGGTCCAGGTCTGAGATGGAGACACAGGGACAGTCCTCTGAAATATGAAAGGACCTGAATCTGCCAGAGGAGAAAGAGGTCAATGGTGCTATATACATTGTTCAATTTTATGAGCAGTTTACAATGCAACAATGAATGTAGACCCTTAAACACTTCAGTTTGATTGTTTAAACAGGGAGCTTTCAGCTTATTTTATCAAGAAGTATCTTGGGCTTTATGAAGATCATTGTACAGAGAGCAATGGTTTAGTCAGGCAGTTATGTTCTAAATGAAACGCTATTATTCACTGGAAAAGGTCAAATGTAAAATGGCTATTTTTGAAAAGATGACTGTCACGTAATTCCTTTGCATTTTAATAAATAGCATATTCATGGATACTTTATTCTTTTACAAGGCACATTTTTGGTGCCTTGGCAAATAGGGCCATGTAGCATTTTCACTGATAAACACATTACTGATGGCAGGGCCTATAGACCACAAAAAGCAAGACTAAACATTGTAAAGCTGTTTGTATGCTATGGCTCTTTGCGAGAGAACCAGACATTTGTATCCTTTGCCTGAGGCTGCTTAGAGACAGTTTAGCTGCCAAATAAAGTTACTAAATGGGCTTTTAATTTACTGTATATATCTAAACCTGAGGATAATGTTGTGAGTATCTGAGAACTGGCTGTAGAAGAAGCTAAATTTAACTGTTATCACCATATAAATGGTCATATTTGTTTGATTCTTTTAGTTTGGAGAAAAGTATTTCTACAGTGGTGCTGAGATAATATGTTTGAATTAAACGTAATGGGCAGAGTCACTCTGGAAAGATTTTGCTCTGAAAATGACTTTTTTCTAAGCCCTTTTCCTAATCAAGATAGAAAATTTTATAGGCTGTTTCCCCCTATCAAATAATATTTACTAGTTATATATTTTGATGACACGGGCCTTTGTTTCTTTTCTTCCGTTGTTACTGTTGATTATTTTGCCTAAGCACGTTGTCAATGAAAGTGAAAGTGAAGTCGCTCAGTCGTGTCTGACCCTTTGCAACCCCGTGGCTTGTAGCCCACCAGGCTCCTCTGTCCATGGGATTCTCCAGGCAAGAATACTGAAGCGGGTTGCCATTTCCTTCTCCAGGGGATCTTCCCGACCCAGGGATCGAACCCAGGTCTCCTGCATTGCAGGCAGACGCTTTAACCTCTGAGCCATATTGTCAGTATATACCCTTAAATCAAGAAACCCTAGGGTCTGGCAGGCAGGAGGAAGTGATAATGTTTATAGGATACAGTCACAGAATATAGGATTTGTTAGAAGTGAGGGGGCAATAGAGGGAAGGGGTTGAAGAAACAGCTACCTGGAAGTTGCTTTCCGCAGCAGTCCTGTCAGACCTCTAGCAGTCTGTGAGACGGTGACCAGTAAAGTCACAAAGAGAGGACACCCTTCCTGAGTCCTCCTAGTCACCCCAAGGAGGACTCTTTCCAGATGGGAATTAGCAGACAACGAATCTCTTAGAGTCTTGCCCTGCAGGGCTCTGGACATGCTGTTTACAGACTTTTTCCAGAAAAACAGAATTGTGTTAATAATGACTGAATAGCATTTTCCATAGTTGGCTGTTGGTAATGACTGAAAGGTATTTAAAACGCAGTTTACTAGTCTGATGGGCATCTTGTCATTACCACTTAACTTAGGTGCTGGTACTCTACATTGATTTTTAAAGTTTTACATATTCTTTGCATTTATATTGTTCGTAAAAGCTTTTTGTCCAAAAACTTTACCAGTTGGCAATTTAATTCTTTCCAAAAGTGTCTCTTGTTTAAATATGAAATCACAGCTTGCACTTTTATCAAAGAACTACTTATCTTGAACATACTTATTTTGAATTTTTAAATTGTGGATAAACCTGGTCACATAAAATTGTGAATACTATATACTTCAAAATATTACCACCTTCTATTAGCAAAATCTAATATTAGCAATGCTAGTGACCTGTATTTTTTTTTTAAGAAGTATTTTGTTTATAAAAGCTTTTCTCCTAAAGATAAAGATTCCATTAATGCTAGCTCAAAGGGATCAGTTTAGCAGCTGGTGTGTGGCATGTGGTATGTAAACACTTTTAATATAAAAATGACATGAATCTAATAAAATTATTCAGGCGTTCACAATTTTAAGTGCAATTAAATCAATGCATCTAGGTACATATCATATTTTAAAATTTTTCTCTTCATTTGTAGCCTAATCTTGAGTTACTT
Source organism: Ovis aries (assembly GCF_016772045.2). Taxonomy (NCBI): domain Eukaryota; kingdom Metazoa; phylum Chordata; class Mammalia; order Artiodactyla; family Bovidae; genus Ovis; species Ovis aries. The sequence continues at coordinate 81,072,563 of NC_056058.1, forward strand.
TGCTTATTTGTTTTGAGTCTCTGACTTCTAACCTTAATCCCATTTTTCCAGCATTTTGTTCAGCTGCTGCTAAGTCACTTCAGTCGTATCCGACTCTTAGCGACCCCATGGACTGCAGCCTACCAGGCTCCTCCGTCCATAGGATTTTCCAGGCAAGAGTACTGGAGTGGGGTTTTGTTCAGACTAGTCCTTATATTATCAGGAGGTTGTTGCCATACTGAGAATTTAGAATCTGCTTTGAAATTTCAGGAATTTTCCCTGCTCTTAATGCTATAGAAAAATGTATATATCTGCAAAAAAGATTTTAAATTCCTATTCAGGGCTTACAAGGCGATTGTTTACCTGAGCACTTAGGAGAGAGAGGAAGCCCTCAGGGTGTGCATGAACAAATTCAGTGTTTGGGAAGAAATATGCTAACTAATACTTCAAAATATTGCACTTCATCACGAATGTCTGTATTGTCTGTTATGTATTAGGGGGCACAGTTTGAGAGCTGCTGATATATATAACATTGTCTGGCTAGACCAATTTGGAAACATTTCAGTCAAACCTGGAACTTGGTCTGCTTCACAATTGGTGCGTTCTCACAAATTCCACTGGGACAAGTTCCATGCATTTCCATTCCTCTATCCAGCATGCAGAGAAGCCTCTGGAGGCTTGGAAATTTGTCTCATGACCCTAAGTTCTTCACATATTTACTAAGACCAACTCATATTAAATAGCCCAACAAAACTTGAACAAGCATCAATAATTGTGTTTTCCTGAGCACAAGTTGCCTTTCATTAAAGGCCACAGGGGCTTCCCTAGTAGCTCAGTTGGTAAAGAATCTGCCTGCTATGCAGGAGACCCAGGTTTGATCCCTGGGTAGGGAAGATCCCCTGGAGAAGGGAATGGCAGCCCACTCCAATACTCTTGCCTTTAGAATTCCATGGACATTACAGTCCATGGGATCACAAAGAGTCGTTCACAACTGTGCAACTAACTTTCCTTTCCTTTCAAAGGCTACATGAAGAGGAGAAACTCAATTATTTTAAGATGAAAATTTAGATTAGGTGGAACTCTACAGATTTGCCAGCCATCTGGTTCTGTCACAAACTCCTCAGGGATCCTGAACATATTTGCAACTGAAAAGAATTTGAACTTGAATGACTTTTAAATTGGGATGTAAAATGTGGCAACCCAGACTATGCACAGATATTTATCAAGGACTAAGGAATAGATTCATTTTGAGGTTTATTCCCCATGATGTTTTCTTTTCTTCAGAGAAAATTAAAAAGAACACATACATGTTAATAATTCAATAAAAACTCTTTCCCTAAAATTAAACTGAAGAAGGAATTCATAGGGCCTGGACTCCATCTTAGGCCGGTTCATGCTGATCTTGCTTGGCCACCTTTCCAATGGACTCTGAACTCTGTGTTTAGTGCCTATGAAAACAACAGAAGGATAAGACCCCCTCCAGACAGGGGAACCTTGAAGATCGTATCTAGGTTACCCATTGCCTAACAAAAAACATACACTAGTCACCCCTTCCTCCAGACCGGCCATAAATTTTCTGTATCTATTGGAGTGTAACCTTGGGTTTATTGATTATTGGCTAATTGTTTGACTGAGCACGTGAGCACATAGCACGTGAATGATGGGGTTACTTGGATTGTATTTTCCTTGGTTTATGTAAGGCTCAAGGAATTTAGGGTGGTGGGTTCAGACACCTACACATGGGGTATAAAAGATTTTCACAAATACTGGTCAGGGTCCTTGGCTAAGAGGAGACTCTACCTTGGGCCCGCCGGTGTAATAAACTGCACTCCACTATCTGCATTGTCCTTCTGAGTGAGTTTGTTTCCCGGAATGCATGACTACAACAAAACTATATTTAAAAGCTACATTTTAAATTAATCCAAGAAGTCTTCTGCTCTGTAACCTTTCTCACTTGCCAGTTTGCAGGGAACCACATTATCAGTTGTTAAATTCTTAAGTAAAGGAAACTTCTTGTAAAGAAAATCCAAAGTGTAATTAGTTTAGAGACTATAGATTATACTTTTAGATTAGTTTAGAGACTATAAAGTAATGTATCTCATTTTCATTTTGGAAATTTTCTTATCTTTTTAAAATTGAAGTAAATTTGACACATAACATTGTATAAATTTAAGGTGAAATGTTGTGTAATCCGGAGTCACAAAACATACCTTGGAGAACACTCAAGACAGTGGAAAGTGAAAGTGAGTCCCTCAGTCATGTCTGATTCTTTGTGACCTCGTGGACTCTACAGTCCATGGAATTCCCCAGGCTGGAATACTGGAGTGGGTAGCCTTTCCCTTCTCCAGGGGATCTTCCCAACCCAGGGATCGAACCCAGGTCTCCCACATTGTAGGTGGATACTTTACCAGCTGAGCTACCAGGGAGGCTCCTCAAGACAGTGAAGTACAGTTTATTATGCCAGCGGGTCCAAGGGGAATCTGTTCACAACAAGGACTCTGATATTTCTGAGAGGACCAGTTTTATACCCCCCCCCCCCCCCCGCATAACTGGTTACATGTTAGCAACCTCTTTGTTGTATATGATTGAGTTTTACAACAAGTAGGTGCTAGGAGAACAAACAATTAAGGTTAAAGGGTGGGGGGAACAGTGATTATACATCAAGGGGAGTGTCTCCATGGTTAATCTAACAGGGGCTGCCTGACCTCAACTACAATCTCCATTTGTCATCTGTAAGGAGGGAAGAAGTCACTAGGAGACCTGGTTTTCAGCCCCAATGGTTTCCTCACTTTTGGGTAGGGTTCAGGCCCAGTTCACATCCTGTCTGTAAGATGGATGGCAGGCTTCAAGATGGAGTTGCTTCTGCTTTCTTCATACTGGCCCCAACAATACAACATGTTGATTAGATACATTTATATACTGTAATCTGATTATCATGTAGTGCTAATACCACTATCACATTACATAATATTCATTTCTTTTTTTGTGTGTGATGAGAATAAGATCTAGGAAGGGATTATTCCATTTTCAGATCAGACACCTCTTCAGCGCTTTCTCTCAATTAAGCTGCACCTGTTTTGAGATTTGCAGTGAGCAGTATGTGAGAGCCTGGGCTTCTGGAACCATGTAGGAAGTGGAGAATTATGTAGGGGGTTTGCTGTCAACAAACCTGCAGTGTTTCTTTATCAGAAATGTCACATAACAGAACACAGGTGACCAAGTCGTGTGTCAGAACATAACTTTCAGTTTATGGCAAACTGGCACACACCAATTTTAGATCCCTTAAGAATCATTAGTAAGAACCTCACACTCCCTGCCTACCACAATCCCCTATTAACAACCAAAATTGCATTTATCTCCACTAAGGGGCTTCCTAGATGACACTAGCAGTACAGAACCCGCTTGCCAATGCAGGAGACATAAGAGACACAGGTTCAGTCCCTGGGTCAGGAAGATCCCCTGGAGAAGGAAATTGCAACCTGCTCCAGTGTTCTTGCCTGGAGAATCCCATGGACAGAGAAGCCTGAGGGGCTACAGTCTATGGGGTCTCAAAGAGTTGGGCATGACTGAAAGTGACTTAGCACTTAGCACAAGAGAGTAATACCAACACACACCCAGACAACATATGTTTCAGGATTATCATTGAAAGATATCTCAAACCTTTCATGCATGTAACTGACAGTGGTTTCAAGACAGTTAATTCTAATTTTGAATCCTAGAGGGATGATCTTGTATCAGTGAAAAACAGCTTCACTTACAACAGGAAGATATGTTAAGCCAGGAAAAAATATTCTTGGTTCAAATGTCCATAGAATTATATGTTGAGAAAATCCAACTAGTTCAGCCTAAGCAGAAAACTTCCAAAGGAACATTTACAACATAAATTTTACATTGTATTTGATTTTACAATTCAATAAATGTTTGTAAAAAGATACATTTGTGGAGAATTTTGATGATTCATTTGAAAACTACATTGACAACGACAGAACCATTTTCATGCTAGAAATATGGGTACAACTTGTGAGGTCCAGATTTTGACTGTGGGGCAAGAACTATTGAGGTCTTAAATTGATTATTACCATATTAAAGAAGGAATAACTTGCTTTGTACAGAGCACAGTATATAGTTGACTAAAGGGTAATCATTGTAAGTTTAAAGTCTTGGACTTCTGTACAGAATGCTATTTGTACACTGTGCTTGAAAAGGAAATCACAAATAATTATGATGATGATGATTAATGATAAATATAGCATTTATTGAACACTTAGTAGTGCCCGACACTCTTAGAAGCATTTAACTCATTTAATCAACAAATAAACCTAACCAGTGGATAAATGCTGAGATGGATTTCCTGATGTTAGGCACTTCTATTGGATCACTGCTGATAAGATACTAGAGATGGGTAAGATATCCTAGGACTTTTTGGAGAAGGTCAACTTTGATTGAATCACTGGAGGTGGCTGGTTTCAGGAAGAGCACACTTAGCTAGCTCAGATGGATATTAAGACAAGAGCATGGTTGTGGTTTCCTTACAGCTGATTTAACAAAGCTTCACTGAGGCTTTTCCACTGGTTTCTTTGTTCTCTTTTTACGCTGATCATCCACCTTGTAATAGAAAACTCAAGCTCTTCCCCCAAAAGGCACTATTACCTGTCTTGGGGATGTAGGGAAACTTGAGGGGTATGTTTTGAGCTGTTAGATTGATTGGAAGTGAGTATTCACTAGCAGTGACTGGAAGAGTGAGGGACGTTAAGTGCCCTAAAAGGTGAGATAATCCCACACAGTAAAGAACCATTTTATCCAAAATATGCATGGCATTTCTGAGAAACAATGCAGGTGATTCAGATCCTCACCAAGAGATATCCAGGGAGACTTTATATTGGCAGACCTGTAATAGAAGATACAGTGGAGAGCAATTCATAAAATCAAGTCTGGAATATTTTTTCCAAGTTTTTTTTTGTTTTTGTTTTTGTTTTTTGTTAGAAATTGTTAGATTCCAGTCAGAAGGCAATGGCACCCTACTCCAGTACTCTTGCCTGGAAAATCCCATGGACAGAGGAGCCTGGTAGGCTGCAGTCCATAGGGTTGCTAAGAGTCAGACATGACTGAATGATTTCGCTTTCACGAATTGGAGAAGGAAATGGCAACCCACTCCAGCATTCTTGCCTGGAGAATCCCAGGGACGGGGGAGCCTGGTGGGCTGCCATCTATAGGGTTGCACAGAGTCAGACACGACTGAAGTGACTTAGCAGCAGTAGCAGCAGTGAGAATCCACTAATATTATAGCACAATAATTTGTTAAATAATTTTTGTATAATGCAACTTTGCTGTGGAGATTTCAGAAGTAGAAGGAAAAAGGATAACACTCATGAGTATGTTAGTGTATATCCTTCTAGATTTTACTATGCATATTAATTAATTGCACAAAGATGACATCACACAATTTTTTTAATTGCCATTTTTTAGTATTTGCATGGAAGGAAGGAAGTTTCATAGCCTCAGATCAATACTCTCTACTTGTAAATTTTTGAAGTTTTTAAAAGGATTTTATATGTGAAGAGACATCAAATACTTACATTTCAAATAGCAGTAAGTGTTACTGATATTTTTTCAGTGTTTTATTTATCTTTGCATTATTCCAAAGAAGATTGGAAGTGATTTATTTACATCACATGTCAAAACTGACTTTTGAAGTAGTGCTTTGGTCAGTAAGATAAGGGCATTTCTGCAGACTACTATCACCGTGATAGCTTTCCTCCACTGACTCTCTAAGGCATTAGGCAGCAGTCTCTAGATGCTTTTATGCTGTCTATTGATTTGAGAGTTTCTAAGTTTTCACAGTTCATCCTGAGCAGTGCTCTCCCTCCAAATCCTGATGCCTGAACTTTCCTCCAATGGTCATTTAATAGGGAGCCAGTTCTCAAGGGAATTGTCATGCTTCAACAATTTGCTTTATCTGTTTGGTAGTGGCAAATTGTTATATGTTAGTGCACTTTTCTAATTAATATTTATTCTTTTTGATCCACTCAATATGGTATACTTTTCTTTAGAATTAGAATTCTTCTTCTTGGTGGAGAGGATAAAAATAGAACTTTATGCCCTCTGTTTGCACAGGCAATATTCTAGTAGGGAGGCTCATGCCTTGTACCACTAGCACTAGTCTTTCTTTTGTTAGTTGAAAGCCAGGGAAGGAAAGGTCAGGTCCTGCTTCCTCTGTCAATGCTAGACCATTGACCTCCTGCTCTCTGGAGGGGCCAGAGAGCTAAGGGAGCTGAAGAATGGCTGGAGGATATTTCAAACTGATTAACTGTGTTGTTCATGACTTCCACGTGCCTCAGCGTGAGTTGCAACTGACTTAACTAACTCTATCAGATTCATAGGCCAGTTAGGAAATTATTTATAGCATTATTGACATAGTTTATACATCGTGTATTTTCTAGAACTGATGACTCAATTTAGCAAGTGTTTATTTACAGACATAATGGAAATAAGACATTATAAAATTTAACAGTACTTTTCTTCCTTTTCCCCAAATATTTAGATTATGAGTAATTTTCGTTTTCTTTCTTTCCTATTGTATGTTGGCTTTTTGCTTATTTATCTATATTTTTGGTCTAAGGGTCCATGTTGTAATATAAAGCTCACTGTGAGAATAGGTTCTTCTTCCTGAAATATAACTAAATCTCAGAAGCAATTGGCTTCAAGTAGAGTTTGAATTCTTGTCCCCAAAATGTTTTACACAATTATTGTATAGCCCTCGGATTTTGGTAGCTTATATGGGCAAGAATTTGAAGTTAGGATATATGTAGTTTATAGTAGTTTTTACGGAAGTGACAGTGATAGGGCAGGCAGGCAGAAAAATAGCTTATTAGAACACATTTGCTAATATAATGGAAACTATTACTTGGAGAAAAAGAGCAAATCAAATGAATCCAATGTTCACATTTGAAGAATTTCTGAGTTTGATCAAATTCAAACCAATTATACTATTTTTAAAATTATTTTAAATTGCGAACTATAAATATCAGTCCAACCATATATCAGTGGAATGGTTTTGATTTTTTTCCTGCTAAGTCTGTTAAGTCAGTGTTTCTCTACCCTGACTACAATATTAAAATTTACCAGAGGTCTGTGAGGGAAGATTCAAACAATCCTGATGTCCAGGTTGCACCTTGACCATGATCTATGGGAAAGAGACCCAGGCCTCAAAGTTTTTCTAAAGCTCCCTAGGTGATTCTAATATGCTGCCAACTGCTTTAGTATATTACTAAATTTTCATGTATATTGAACTGAAAGGTTGGCCTTTAAAAAACTTTTTTTTTTTTCCTATTAGAATAGCAGACTTTGCTTCTCAGCCACTTGAAGTTAGGCTCTCAGCACAGGAATTAAAGTGCTTTCCGATGGAGCAAGGATGTTCAGTTTGGCTGACCTCGAGTATAAGCAGAGCCGCAAAGTACTTTATTTATCTTTTCCCTGGGCTCACAGCAATCATTACACGCGAATATGTTTATTTATCAGAATAATAAATGAATGGTTCTGCAGTTTTGTTTCAGATTCACATGTAAGATTCTCAGCATTTTCAAAGAAGGGCCTTTCAAAGACTTAAAACTTCAAAATTTCCTGCTTTTTGTTTTCTACTCATATGTACGAGTTTTGGCAGGCGAAATTTTAATTGACTAAAATCAAAGAGAGAAATAGTGAAAAAAAATTTAAAAACAACAAAAATCCCAGATATTTCAAGCAGAATGAAGAGCTGCCAATTGAGCCCCTTACATAGAAAGAAAAATATGGCAATGTGGTATTCTTAGAATTTACCACCATATGAGAATCTCATATTTGTTGATCAAACCAATAGGTTCATCGTTAGAAAATGAAGAATCTGAGCTTTCTCTCTACCTTGAGAATAATCCCTTGAATAAACACAGCTCACGCTGCAGTCAGACACCAACTGAAAGAAGGAGGCATCTTTTAATAATGGAGGCATGTGGAACTGGACAACTTCAGTGGACAGGGATAAGCTGAGAAGGAAAATTGTTTAACTTCAGAGAATACATGGAGCTACTCTCTGGGCGGACCCAGGTCATCTCAGATGATGAGTAGCTATAGAGGTGACAAAGCTTTATTGGTCTGAAACAAATACAGAGAAAATAAGCTTCACTTCTTCTTAGTGAAAAAAAAAAAAGTATGTGCAGTGAATTTCCTTCTAAAGATTGGAGCAAGTAGCCTGCTGTCAGTATCCTAAATACATCACCTACAGAGAGATAAGGACTCCAGAGTCATCTTAAGCTGTGCCCTCTAAATAATGCTAAATGAAGGGCTAAAGAAATCATACTACCCAGTAATGCTTTAATGTAACACTTTACTTTTTGGTGGCTCAGCAGTAAAGAATCCATCTGCCAATGCCGGAGATGCATGTTTGATCCCTGGGTCAGAAAGCTTCGCTGGAGAAGGAAATGGCAACCCACTCCAGTATTCTTGCCTGGAAAATAAGATGGACAGAGGAGCCTGGAGGGCTATAGTTCATGAGGTTGCAAAGAGTCGGACACAACTGAATAACTAATCAATTCTTGCATATCATCTTAGACAAGGTCCCTTCTGCTCAAGAACAGTCTTAGTATTAAACCTTGTCACTTGATAGGGAATTAAGGGCACCACATCTGAACAGTGAACTTGTTTTTATTTAAGCACTTTTCTAAAGGAGATCAGTCCTGGGTATTCTTTGGAAGAAATGATGCTAAAGCTGAAACTCCAATATTTTGGCCACCTCATGAGAAGAGTTGACTCATTGGAAAAGACTCTGATGATGGGAGGGATTGGGGGCAGGAGGAGAAGGGGATGACAGAGGATGAGATGGCTGGATGGCATCACTGACTCAATGGACATGGGTTTGGGTGAACTCCAGGAGTTGGTGATGGACAGGGAGGCCTGGCTTGCTGCACTTCATGGGGTCGCAAAGAGTCAGACATGACTGAGCGACTGAACTGAACTGAACTGATGGAAACCCATAGGACCTTTCAGTATTAGTACCAAGCAGGTTTGTGTGTGATTTGGCCATAATAATACAAGAGGTTTGCTGGAAAAGTTAAGATGATACCTTTCATCTGTGTAAAAACTTAAACATTAAAGAAACATGATTTAATTTTATGTTACCCTTAGACTTTTTTCTCCAAGGCTGTTCAATGTATTCCAAGTAAGTATGGGAAAAAATTTAAAGTAAACTTTTCTGTTTGAATGTCAGTAACCCATATTGTTTTAGATGTGCTTACATTCAAGTCATTGTACCAGTAATAGACTCTTGCACTCAAGAATCCATTTTTAAATACCAGAAATATCCAGAAACTGTCTTCCACATTGAAAATTCAGAAGGGATGGAAATATTAACAAATATGTTCCTTTTTATTGGAGTATAAAGTGCTTGAGAAGGACTTTAGCAAGAAAATTAAAAACCTTTTTTAAATTTAGCTACATATGTAGTTTAAATATATAAATCTATTCGAGGATACTACAGATTCCTGGCACTGCTAACCAGATGAACAAGATAAATTATAGTAGATTTGAATCATAGTAGATTTGGGGATAATACTATTGCTGATTTAGTTACACTACAGATATACTCCTTTTGTTGCTGTTGTTGATAACTTTACAAAATATAGGAAATGGGAGTTGGTAGGTGTTTACAATTTGAAGTCAACTGTATCAGAGCAAGGATGAGTTAAATGTCTTTTCTTGAAACAATGCATTTCTGCGGTTTGACACAAAGAAAAATAGCTAAGATTCTACAACTCAGAAGAATCAAGAGATACTGCAGTAACACAAAATTGACTTTTAATTTTTGTTTACCAGTTCATTGTATCTTACAGAAAATGAAAACATTTTTTTTTTTTTTTTGGTAATACAGATATGGTTCTTCTCAGATTTGTACTCAGTAGGTATTAAATGCCTTTAAATACTGACTTCCTTTTAATCAGGTGGCTTAATAATGACTTTTGTATTTTTCATTTCTTTCATTGTACATCATTGCTGTGCTGGCAGTAGTGAGCTACGGTACAGTTAACTTCTCAACACGACTATGTCAGTTATCCACTGATCATTCTTTATGTATTCTATGCTGAGAATGAATAAGTGATTCCCTCTTCATCCTTCCCTCCTTAGTGGTCAACTACTCCTTGAGACCACCATATTCTTTGGAGCACTGAAATCAAGAAACCCAGTATGGCTGCCAGCAACCAAATTGGAATCTCCTTTGAGACTACTTCTAATTGCCAAAATAATAAGCGACTATATTATTGCATAAAATAAAACTTTAACAGGTACCGGCCCCCTTTCTATGAAAGAAAGTTTAAATTTACAAATACCATAGTTGACTAGAAATTACTGTGATAAAACATGGCAGCAGTTGGTAAAAGATGGCTTCCAGTGTTAATGTAACTAACTTGTTTTCATTCTTATACTGCCTTTTATAGGTATCATTTCTTCTTGTCTATTTTTTCAAATGTAGGCTTGTCAGTTAAATATGCAGATATACTTTGTTCCTTAAATGGGCCAAGTGTTAATTATGAATGAAATGATCAAAGCAAGATTTCCTAACCAGACTCCCATCTCATCCCTCTGTTGTTCTTAGTACCCAAGTCTGAGTAGCAATTGTTGAATTAGCCAGTGTTAGCCAGTGTTGTACCAACTTTCCATTAGGAACTGTTAGTATAACCTTTTTTTTTTTAGACTCTCTCAGTGAAATATCTTGAGGAATGAAATAGGAAAATAGATATTTGGTGAAAATGGCAAAATAAGAACATTAAAAAGAAACTCTTATTCAAGGAGGAGTCCAAAAGGGTATGGGAATTCTGATCCTTTGGGAGAAGTCAGAAGCTAAAAATTCTGCCCAGCAGTGTTCATTCTGTTAAGACTTTTTTTTTTCCCAAGCATGGAAAAATGGTGTGCAGTCAGTATAGACTTTAGTCAGCTAACAGTCACTCCAAAGATGTTTATCAGCACCAATTCCTATACTAGTAAGTATTCAAAAGTTAAGAAATGTTACTATGCTTAATATTATAAAGGTAGAGTTTTGCAGCAATAACTGAAATTTGTATATCTGCTTCAGTAGAAATTCCTTTCCACTTGTACTTCCAATAATATTCTCGTAATGTGAGTAATAATCATTCAAGTATGGATTTCCTCCAGTGAGCTGAACCCACTTTTGAGGTACTAGAGTCACTGTTTTGGAGATAGTCCCTCTTTAAATAATATATTCATATTATCTTAGACCATTCAGGTATTTTTAATTTAGAAGTTTGAATTCTATTTGTATCAGCAGTGTTTGAGTTAAACTACACAATCTCTTTGGATTTATATTTTTGTACAATTTGCATATCCAACCTACTGTAAAAATGTGCATGCATACATTCTCATCTGTTAATAGTAAAGCATCTGAAAATTTCCAGATATGCTTTTGACAGAAGAAATCATCTACTTTTATTTACAATATTCTGCCTAGATAATATGTGAGTATAGTTATGGTTTCATGGACTTCCAATTGTCCTATACCTTCCACACACATAACTCTACATTTATAGAGTAGATTTATTAGAATTATTACAGAGCTTTGAAGGCAACCACAATCAATTCAGGAAACAGATTTATTTACTCATGTTCATGGGAGGAAAATCTACATAAAAACATTCATGAAAGCATATCAGCTATGTCATACTTGGATTATTATACTAAATCCCATTTATTAGAACTCATTGTGAAACAATGGGAAACCATGAAATGTAATTTGAATACAAATATTGGTCCCTGTGGGGTTTCAACACTCATAAAAATATAGGAAAACCGAGCTTTATTTAAGATTGGAGCTGCTAATGGGGAAAGTTGTTTTTTGAAGCTGGTCTTACCCTTTCATATAAAGCCCTGAAGATTTTAGTGTAAACTCTTTGACAGCTTCAGCATTTCATTTACGCCTGATGATGATCAGCAAGAAAGTGACATCCATCACTGTTCACATTTTCTATATGGAGAAAGGTTAAAACTACTTTGTTGACTTTTTCACCCAAACACAGGCACCAGTTGGACTTCCTAGTCTATATACAAATAGGAATAATAAGAATTCTGAAAGTTGGGTTCTTATTTCTTGGTTAGGCAAGTATAGTTATTTATTCCTTCTATGATTTAAATTTTTGTCATGTCATGTAAATAAGAAGGAAATATTAAATATTTTAAAGTTAATTTTATAGGACAATATCACTTCATAGGCTAACATAAAATCAAGCTGCTAAATTTTACAATTTTTCTGTCCAGCAGTTTATCTATATAACTGCCCTGAGTAGATGCTAAATGCTGCTTAGCAAACGGCCCTTAGAATTTAAATATAATTCAGTAAAGCTACTCAAAAGAAAACAGTTCTTCTCAGGCATGTATAATTTTAATTAGAAGAAGGTAGGAATCTCTCATTGGTTAAATATGATCTGCTTATCTTAGTTTCATACTTCATACAAATGGGGGTCTTAAGGGGTTTTAACTGTGCTTGTCATACATTGGAGTCCATCTGCTTTTTTTTTTTTTTTTTTTTGGTCAGAAAGGCAGAATTTTAAAGAGTAAAATATTCTGACTATTGGAGCTTTGAAATATTTTAGAAAAGTGTAGATTGTTCCCTTGTGAAACTAAGTGTTGTGCAACCTCTCAGAACCTCAGTTTATGTAAAGAAGCCTATATTTCAAATCTGTTGTCTCTAATCTGTTTATTGTAGTGCATTTCAAAATTGTACAAACGTGTAAAATTTGTGCTTGTGGCAGCTGCTGCTCTGAGTAGCTTTACTTTCCTTAGTTTAATCCTAGCAATCCTCAAGCTATTGCATGCCCCGATCATGAAAGGATACTTCATTGGGATGATGTAGCCGAAACAGTTTGGCTCTAAAACCTCCATATGTAGTGCTTCCCTTAAAATTATATTAATTTATAATATATATTGAATGATAATAGCTTTACAAAAACAAATTAATGAATTGGTCTTTATGAAAATGACTTTTTACAGTAAGTAAAAAAGGGTTATCACAGTTTTGGTAACTTGCATGAGTTCATATTGAAAAAAAAAAACAACCTTTCATTTCACATGTTCTTAATGACTTTCAAACTGACGTGCTTTAGGGTCACGCTCAGTTGTATGCTCTGAAGCAGTAGACACCATACAGCTTATGCTTTTTATCTGGGAAACCCACGAAGCGCACCGCAGCCTCGCTAGGACTGCAGCGCCTTCTTGGCCTAGAGATGGGGTAGCGGACACTGCCGTCCGCCAACCAGCCTGCATCGCAACGGTCATATCCCAGAAGTTTCCAGGCAGCGAATATCTGGCCCACTTTAGCAATCTGAGCACCATCATTGAGACAAGCCTGCACCGCTTCGTCATAGGTCAGCTTGGTGGGGTGGATCAGGTAGTAAAATCGGCCTGCAGAGAGAAGGAAAGAGGGTCAGTGGGCCTGTCTGGAGCTTAGCCCAAAAGAGATGGAAAGAGCCTCAAATGGAAGTGTTTCTCAATGCGGGGGTATATAGAGCAGTGTCTGTAGAGGTTCTGAAACAGGCTAGTCAGTTAAAGGCAGTAACCCTAGATCTCTCTCCATTAAATTAGTTTTTTCCTTGCCCCTTAATGTGTGTTCAGACATGCCCTTTTAGAGTGGTGAAAAAGAAAAGGGAAATGACAGATGCAGTCTCTGTTAGCCAATTAGTGGCTAAAAGGGCCCTTCTGTGGCATTAGAGAAGACAGAATTCCATGTTAAAAGCAAGAGCTATTTAAATTCTAGCTGTAGCAAGACTGAAGCCCAGCACAAGTTTCTGGAGAGCCAAAATTTGAATGTGAAAGGATCAAAAAACATTCCTGACAGAAAAGTCCATTTAAAAAAAATCAAAAGCCCTCAAGTCCTTTTCATTACAGGTATCAATAAGGCATTATTCTTATTCAAAGACTACAGTATGAAAATGCAAAACATACAGGAAGTCACTTGCCATAAATAGTGCGGACTTAGAATGTGAACCCAGTCTGTTCACTCACTAGCAGAGAGGAAAGGAGTAAGTTGTTTTTTCCAACTTCCCTCTGTGGGAGCTCTGACACCTAACCATTTCTTGATTTCACAAAAAAGAGCAAGTTAGCCTCAACCACTTACCTCAGTAGTGTTCATTACCGAGATTCCTTCAATTTGTACTAAATATGCATAAAAAGTATAAAACATGACGCTGACTAACTAAAGTCACAGGCACCTACCAGTGCAAGATTTTCTCAGACTTTTAGTTTCAGGTGGAATAGGATCAGACTCTTACCAGGTTACACATTGTCATGTGATACCCTCCTGAAAAGTGAAAGTCGCTCAGTCGTGTCCAACTCTTTGGGAGCCCATGGACTATACAGAATACTGGAGTGGGTAGCCTTTCCCTTCTCCAGGGGATCTTCCCAACCCAGGGATTAAACCCAGGTCTCCCACATTGCAGGCGGATTCTTTACCAGCTGAGCCACAAGGGAAGCCCAAGAATACTGGAGTGGGTAGCCTATCCCTTCTCCAGTGGATCTTCCCAACCCAGGAATCGAACCAGGGTCTCCTGCATTGCAGGTGGATTTTTTACCAACTGAAGTATCAAGGAAGCCCGGATACCCTCCTGTCTCTCTTCAAATATAGATTATTGAAGTCTAAATTAGTGCTTGTCAGTTCTTTCTAGACTAAAAGGGTATAATTTGGAGAATGGGTAGTGGTCACGGGAGCATTAATAGAGGGTTAGCTCTATTACCTGTACCCAAGGCTGGCAAACTATAGCACATGAGTCCAATGACGTTTTATTAGAACACAGCCACAGCCATCTGTTTAAGATTGTTCGTGGTGGCTTTTGTGTTGTAGTACACAAAGCTACTCTTGCCTGGAAGATCCCATGGGCGGAGGACCCTGGTAGGCTGCAGTCCATGGGGTTGCTAAGAGTTGGACACGACTGAGTGACTTCACTTTTACTTTTCACTTTCACGCATTGGAGAAGGAAACGGTAACCCACTCCTGTGTTCTTGCCTGGAGAATCCCAGGGACGGGGGAACCTGGTGGGCTGCCGTCTATGGGGTCGCACAGGGTCAGACATGACTGAAGCGACTTAGCAGCAGCATACAAAGCTACATGAAGCAGTTGGAACAGAGAGCATATGGCCCAAAAAGCCAAACATATTTCCTGTCTGACCTTTTGTTGATCCCTGATTCCTTTCTGTTTTCCCCATAGCATATCAACAGGCAACTAAAATGTAAAATAATGGGACCTGGGCCAGCCTCATGGGTTTGCCACTTGCACAGTTACATTGGGCCTTATGCTTGATTGAATGTTCTACTGTGTCATCTTAAGATTTTTAATAATTTTTTTTAACAAGGAGCCCACATTTTCATTTTGCACTAGGCCCCACTGTCACATCACTGGTTCTGGAAGAAGCAAGATAGGGTTGGGAGTTGTGCTGAATTCAACTGATCAGTCATCAGTACCGATGCAACCTGGATCTCTCACTTCTGCTTTTGCCTCCAGTGTTATTTCTACTTAATTTTCTTGCAAAGTTCTCTTAATCAGAGCTCTCTCTTTATCCAAGCTCTCTATCCTAAGCTTTGCTGATGATCTATGAATAAATTGACACTGTAATTTAAAGAAGAGCATGACACTGATGCCACCCTTACTTCAGTGGAGAGATCTACATCCTATGGAGGGCACAGAGTGGCAGCAGCATCTTTGGCAGTAAGAAAAAGACTCCATAAAGCATGACAAACTATTTTACAGCAACAGTTGGATGCAATAAAACCAAATAATCATGGAAATATGTACTTGTGCTTGGAATCTGTGTGGATTTTTAAAAATTATGATATTACAGAGCTTGTTTTATATGAAGCAATACTTCAAAGATTTTTCTTTTTTTAAGTAGATAAGATTAAAATTTCAATGTCATATCATAGTATGTATTGGTCTCTGGGATAGCAAACAAGGTAGTATGGTTAACATCTTACCATTGAAGTTGGATGTAAAACAGAAGACATCATATCTGCTTTTATCTTTGTCCCAAAACCCGTAGTTCCTGACGCCAGGCACTGTGTTCTGGCCTCCACAGGGTTCTCTGGGTTTTGTGATGGGATATTGCACAGACCCATCACTGAGCCAGCCAGCGTTGCACCAGTCCAGCCCACTCCGCCAGGCATCATACAGCTGATCAAAGGAGGCAATCACAGCATCCTGGTCCAGACAAGCCTGCTGTGCCTCATGAAAATTGAGATTGTAGCGCCCCAATCTTGGAAAATAAGGGAACACTACACCTGTCCAAAGGAGAAAGCAAGGACTTGTTAGTGGCACAAATAGTAAGAACTATAAGCAAATCCCACTTGGGTGGGGAAAACAGAATCACCATCAGATGAAATAGCAGCTTTTTGTTCAATTTGCAGTGTTTTCTAATGGTCCCATTTCCCTTCAAATAGACTCTCAGCTCTGAGCATTTCACAATGAGCTATTTGGTCTGGTAACTTCAGTGATTTACCTGTTTTGCTAAGCATTCAACTCAAGCCTCATAATTCTCCTTTCTGAAATGATTCATCTGCAAATTATAGTTTTCAAGTTGCCCTCCCGGTGAACTTACCTTTTGCATATCTAACAAAAACCTAATTAAGAAGTCTTATTTCATATTAATAGGGTAATTTTTTACAGTGAGGCACTTCCATAAAAAGCATCCTGGCTCTTTTATTCATTTGTCTCAGCTTTTACTGTAGCTTAACTTAACCTTATTTTTTTCTCTCCTTGAACAATACAACAAAATAAGAGCTTTCATTTTAAAATATTTCTATTACTATCTTTTCAGCTTCTGTATTCATGCATTGCAAACTGAAACTAAGCTTTTCTAAACATTGATATTGCAAATAGAAAGCAAAAGGCTTTAGAAGCTTGTCCTATACAAGGTAGGTACAAAATAGACATCTGCCAAAGAATTAAATATTTTAGAGGACAAAAACCCTTAGTAAATGTAGCACTTGGTGAAGATTTGGCACTTGACTTTGCCTGGGAATATGCAACAGTTTTCCAAAGCATTTCTTTAGGTTGGTTCAAATCAGATTATTACGGGAGGTGATTGAGCTGTCTCACAACTTTCTGCACAGTTTCTTTAAAGAATAAGGGTTGCATCATAAAAATGCAAAGTTGTATCATTTGTTGGACTTTATGAAGGACCACTGAGTCAAAATGTCTCCTCCATGGTTGCTAAAAGAAAATTAATTTTGCCTTGAATTTTTTATTATAATGAGTAATAATTCATATTTTAGCATGTGGAATGTAAAAAACTGTCTGACTCACACAGTAATTTGGTGGATTATACCAAATGTGCTATTTTACGAGACTGCAGACCCTGTGCAAAATGATGCACAATCTACTAAGGAAATGTTCTCTTTTATCAATTGTCCTGGAATATTCTACAGGAAGAAATTTCAAGAGCCTAAATCAAGTCATGTCCACTGAAGGCCTCTGCAGGACACATTTGTCCCTGCAGGGCAGTCCAGCTGGCACCATCCACTAGAGGCAGAGATCCAGGAAGGCTTCCTGATCTCATCCTGCCTTCTCAGGTTCTTGGCTGAGAGATCTGTAAGCTGACTTGAAGCCAAAAGTAAGGAGGAAAAGACTCTCTTGGTTGCCTCTGCCCCCTGTAGAGATGAGGGGATGGGGGTGGGGAAAGCCTGGAGGCGACTCCTTCTAAGAAGGGCTGTGCCCAGGCATCCAACTAAGAGCCCAGACAGCACTGAGGAGACGCTTTAGTGTTCCCAGTCTCCTCACGCTTTGCATCCTCTTTTCTCAGCATGCCCAGGAATGCCAATGGAAAGGAAAATATTTCATTTTTCCAGGAGAGCTTTCCTTGGCAGCTAGACCTTAAGTGAGAGAAAATCTCAACGTATACAAACCTAGATTCAACCATTTAGGTTGAATTCCATTTCCCAAATAGCTTGAGATGGTAACAGTGGAGAAAGCAGGCTATTTTAATTTGTAATAGTTTTAAAGACCTAGGCAACCTCTCAAGTTTTAATTCACCAGACTGATTTGGTGAACTCCCATAGGCATTGTGGAAATTTTTTCTTTAGTCATTTGTCCTTGATTAACCATTGAATTATGTTTGATTTAGTTCCCAAAACAGTGTAATATATTTTTTAGTTCCTTTTACATTTAACATAATTTTATGCAATCATTTCTCAAAGTCAAAGTGTAACCCTATATTAAAATTTCACCTTTTTTCAATGGTGAGAGTAAATGGTCAAGTTACAGTAACTCAAAAAATTTACTTAGCAGATTTTGATCAATGTTTGATGCTGGAAAGAACAAATTCCGAGTAAATCAAGATCAATTTCCACATCCTCACCAACATTTTAAAAGTTTCACTTTATTGTACACATTTCAACAATCAGATGTTTTGTACAAGTGGGGGCATTTCCGGAACATGTTTGTTAGTATTTATTTATTTACTCATTTTACTTCCAGCTAGTTGAGATTTCAACATCTAAGACTATAACTGCAGAAACTTTCTTGGCTCTGTGGAAAAATGTGAAATTCCTACAGTTGATTTATGGAGCAAATGGTGATTACTTTCATCCAGCATTACAAAAATAAGAAAAGTTAAACTTTCATGAGTGAGAAAGAAGGGTATATGATTATTTTCCAAGTATGATTATTTTATACTTATATGTCAAAATATAATCAAAAGCTCTTTACTTTTCCCTGAAAGGCTGGTATGCATTACTACAAAGGGGATTCATAAGAAATATCCATCACATGGAAAAGGATAATATCAAGTGATGTGAGTAGTTTAGTGAATTGAAATATGTTTTAAAAGCACATTCTTTAAGACTTATAATTGCACAGTCCAGTTCATCTTAGTTGTTGGCAAATATCAATTTGTTGGGTATGTGAAAGATTTTCATGCCATGGTGCATATTAAAGCTAAAGGAAATTTCAGTAACTCCATAAAGTAAATATTTTTAATAATAAAAAGGTAGAGGCCATGCAGAACATTTTTACTTTCCACAGTATCTCTCAGAATGCCTTTCAGTGCTACATACATATGTGAAATTAGCTTTCTATTTCTAAAAGTTCTCAGATCATATTTTTGTGAATTGGCCCCATTTTCATGAGTGGAAGACCAATAATACAGTGGAAGATTAGAAGTACAAATATCACGTTTTTCATATCATTATCTATATATTTATTGATTGCTCAAATGAATTCTGTAAGCCAAGCTACTCATGAATTTCTGGGGACACTCTCCTTGTTATATAAGGCTTATCTCTTGCTGGATGTTGTTTCTAGCAGTGTGGGTAATTTGGTAGTAATCAGAGGGCTTTACCCTATCCAAGATTCTACATGAAAAAAATTATGCTTCTATAGCTAATTCCAACTCATATGTAGGTCAGTTTTTCAAAAGGGTTTACTTAAAAAAAAAAAAAATCAGTGTGATTTGAAATACAGACTTTGAAATACAACTAAGAGCAGGCATTATACTGAGTACTCTAGGATACCTTGAGTTTGGGGTGTGGTGTCTTTCTGCAAAAAGTCTATGATTGTATGTGTGTACACACACACACACATATAAAAATACGACTCCAAGACAGAATGCTGCTGCTGCTGCTAAGCTGCTTCAGTCATGTTCGACTCTGTGCGATCCCACAGATGGCAGCCCACCAGGCTCTCCCATCCCTGGGATTCTCCAAGCAAGAATACTGGAGTGGGTTGCCATTGCCTTCTCCGCCAAGACAGAAGAGAATCTTATAACTACAAACCATGCAATTTTGGCATCTTGCAGTAGAACGATTTTTTTTCTAATTGGGAAAATTCTTTGAACGACATAGCATTTAATCTGGTATTAAAGGGCCAATATGATTAAAGGCATTGTACAATTACAGTTGGAAAGGCAGCTTAATTATGACATTTTAAATGATACACTTCCTTGGTCTTATTTATGCATGTTAGAACATTGACAAGGAGCATAAGCAGAACTTGCCTGACTGCGTGATGACCCTATGTAAGCATGTAATTGATAGTGAAAAAAGGTCAGAACCTGGAATAAGATCTAGTAAATGATTACCACAAGGTATCTCTTCTGCTGCATGTGGTTTACCATAGCCTTCCAATTCTTATGTATATAATTGCTGCACTGTGATCATTTATCCAAGACTCAGATAACCATTATATCTACTACTGTAGGCAGGAATCCCTTAGAAGAAATGGAGTAGCCATCTGGTCAACAAAAGAGTCCGAAATGCAGTACTTGGATGCAATCTCAAAAATGACAGAATGAACTCTGTTTTCAAGGCAAACCATTCTATATCACGGTAATCCAAGCCTATGCCCCAACCAGTAACGCTGAAGAAGCTGAAGTTGAACGTCCTATGAAGACCTACAAGACCTTCTAAAACTAACACCCAAAAAGATGTCTTTTTCATTATAGGGCACTGCAGTGTAAAAGTAGAAAGTCAAGAAACACCTGGAGTAACAGGCAAATTTGGCCTTGGAATATGGAATGAAGCAGGGCAAAGACTAATAGAGTTTTGCCAAGAAAATGCACTGGTCATAGCAAACACCCTCTTCCAAAAACACAAGAGAAGACTCTACATATGGACATCACCAGATGGCCAACACTGAAATCAGATTGATTATATTCTTTGCAGCCAAAGATGGAGAAGCTCTATACAGTCACCAAAAACAAGACCGGGAGCTGACTGTGGCTCAGATCAGGAACACCTTATTGACAAATTCAGACTTAAATTGAAGAAAGTAGGGAAAACCACTAGACCATTGAGATATGACCTAAATCAAATCCTTTATGATTATACAGTAGAAGTGAGAAATAGATTTAAGGGCCTAGATCTGATAGATAGAGTGCCTGATGAACTATGGATGGAGGTTCATGACATTGTACAGGAGACAGGGATCAAGACCATCCCCATGGAAAAGAAATGCAAAAAAGCAAAATGGCTGTCTAGGGAGGCCTTACAAATAGCTGTGAAAAGAAGAGAAGTGAAAAGCAAAGAGGAAAAGGAAAGATATAAGCATCTGAATGCAGAGTTCCAAAGAATAGCAAGGAGAGATAGAGCCTACCTCAGTGATCAATGCAAAGAAATAGAGGAAAACAACAGAATGGGAAAGACTAGAGATCTCTTCAAGAAAATTAGAGATACCAAGGGAACATTTCATGCAAAGATGGGCTTGATAGGAGACAGAAATGGTATGGACCTAAGAGAAGCAGGTGATATTAAGAAGAGGTGGCAAGAACACACAGAAGAACTGTACAAAAAAGATCTTCAAGACCAAGATAATCACAATGGTGTGATCACTCATCTAGAGCCAGACATCCTGGAATGTGAAGTCAAGTGGGCCTTAGAAAGCATCACTACGAACAAAGCTAGTGGAGGTGATGGCATTCCAGTTGAGCTATTTCAAATACTAAAGATGATGCTGTGAAAGTGCTGCACTCAATATGCCAGCAAATTGGGAAAACTCAGCAGTGGCCACAGGACTGGAAAAGGTCAGTTTTCATTCCAATCCCAAAGCAAGGCAATGCCAAAGAATGCTCAAACTACCACAAAATTGCACTCATCTCACATGCTAGTAAAGTAATGCTCAAAATTCTCCGAGCCGGGCTTCAGTGATATGTGAACCGTGAACTTCCTGATGTTCAAGCTGGTTTTAGAAAAGGCAGAGGAACCAGATTAAATTGCCAACATCTGCTGGATCATGGAAAAAGCAAGAGAATACCAGAAAAACATCTATTTCTGCTTTATTGACTATGCCAAAGCCTTTGACTGTGTGGATCACAATAAACTGTGGAAAATTCTGAAAGACATGGGAATACCAGACCACCTGACCTGCCTCTTGAGAAACCTATATACAGGTCAGGAAGCAACAGTTAGAACTGAACATGGAACAACAGACTGGTTCCAAATAGGAAAAGGAGTACATCAAGGCTGTATAATGTCACCGTGCTTATTTAACTTACATGCAGAGTACATCATGAGAAATGCTGAACTGGAAGAAACACAAGCTGGAATCAAGATTGCCGGGAGAAATATCAATAAACTCAGATATGCAGATGACACCACCCTTATGGCAGAAAGTGAACAGGAACTAAAAAGCCTCTTGATGAGAGTGAAAGAGGAGAGTGAAAAAGTTGGCTTAAAGCTCAACATTCAGAAAACTAAGATCATGGCATCTGGTCCCATCACTTCATGGGAAATACATAGGGAAGCAGTGGAAACAGTGTCAGACTTTATTTTTTTGGGCTCCAAAATCACTGGAGATGGTGACTGCAGCCATGAAATTAAAAGACGCTTACTTCTTGGAAGGAAAGTTATGACCAACCTAGATAGCATATTCAAAAGCAGAGACATTACTTTGCCAACAAATGTCTGTCTAGTCAAGGCTACGGTTTTTCCTGTGGTCATGTATGGATGTGAGAGTTGGACTGTGAAGAAAGCTGAGTGCCGAAGAATTGATGCTTTTGAACTGTGGTGTTGGAGAAGACTCTTGAGAGTCCCTTGGACTCAAGGAGATCCAACCAGTCCATTCTAAAGGAAATCAGTCCTGGGTGTTCATTGGAAGGACTGATGCTAAAGCTGAAACTCCAGTACTTTGGCCACCTCATGTGAAGAGTTGACTCATTGGAAAAGACTCTGATGCTGGGAGGGATTGAGGGCAGGAGGAGAAGGGGACGACAGAGGATGAGATGGCTGGATGGCATCACCGACTCGATGGACATGAGTCTGAGTGAACTCCAGGAGCTGGTGATGGACAGGGAAGCCTGGCGTGCTGTGATTAACGGGGTCGCAAAGAGTCGGACATGACGGAGTGACTGAGCTGAACTGAGGTGGAAATTGTCAAGTCCTTCATAGTGTCTGTTCTTAGCAATCATGATTCGTCAGATTTCATTCGATGATTGTACTGTGGCTATCGTTAAAATTTTTGTATTTTTATTTTTTAATGAATTCTTATCTCAAGTTGAAATATATAGGTAAAATAATACCCTGGATTTTTCTTGAAAATTATTCAGTGGGTATAGCAGGCTAAAGTAAGATTGGCTATCTGATGACACTTTTTGAAGCTGGATGATTATATATAGAGACACATTATACTCTTCATCATAGTCTTTCTCCTCTTTCAAACATTTGAAATTGGTGATAATGAAAAGTAAAAAAAAAAATTTCTCCCACCCTATTGCCATGCTGAGCCTTAAATCAGTCAAACTGGATGCTAACTACCTGTGGCATCTGTTACTCACATTTTGGCCTTTGAAGAGTTTCTCCTTCAACCTGTGAGGTTCTCTTTCCCATCTTGTCATGCTATCTATGCTATGAAGGTACAAAGTTCACCTCTCATGGTCCATATCAAGTGTCTCTTCCTTTAGAGTGCTTTCCATTGCATGGCCCTTCCTTTGCATGCAGACTTTTTTGTATTGAAAGTATAAACCCATTGTATCAAACATTCACTCACTTATAAACTATTTACTGGAGAAGCGAATGGCAAACCACTTCAGTATTCTTGCCTTGAGAACCCCATGAACAATATGAAAAGGCAAAAAATATGACACTGAAAGATGAACTCCCCAGGTTCAATAGGTGCCCAACATGCTTCTGGAGAAGAATGAGAAACAACTCATTCTTTCTCCAGAAAGAATGAAGAGATGGAGCCAAAGTGAAAACCATGCCCAGTTGTGGATATGACTTATGACAGAAGTAAAGTCCGATGCTGTAGAGAACAATATTGCATAGGAACCTGGAATCTTAGGTCCACGAATCAAGGTAAATTGAAAGTGGTCAAACAGGAGATGGCAAGAGTGAACCTTGACACTTTAGGAATCAGTGAATTAAAATGGACTGGAATGGGTGAATTTAACTCGGATGACCATTATATTCCATTTAGCAGGTGAAAAGTGAAGTTGGACAAGTTTGCAAATATTTACCAAAAAAATGTGATTAGAGTTACAGTAGAAATCTGTGGTCTGAGAACATCATAGCTGGGGGTGGAAGGGATAAGGCTCAGGGTAGCATTGGTCTTTGATCTTATTTTTAAAGGATTGCATTGTCTCCAGTTGTTCAGAAATGGATTCATGTAGATAATGTTAAATGTGGAAATGTCAGTCACTTTAAGGCAGATCCTCTGGTTAATGACTGTTTCTACTCTTCCTATAGTACACAAGAAGATGGAAAAACACTGCAATGAAGGGGATTTAGCAGCTGTAATAGACATACCAATTAACGCAGTATGACTAAAAGACAGTCCCTTGATCGTCTCCCAAATAACTTTGGGGCCTTTAAGAATCTTTAGAAAGCTTCAGAAGAACTGAGGCTGTCAAACACCAGTGCCTTTCTGAAACCTCTACTCTTTTACTACAACAGAAACTTTCTCCTTACTGCAAACCCCCAGATCATAGTAGATAAAAACAATGACTTCACTGAGGGCACTTGAAATCAAATTCTAGTCCTAGCTCTTACTCCTAACCATGTTACCTTTGGAAAGGAGTTTTCCCTAAGTTTCAGCTGTCAAGAGGCATTACTGAAAGTGAGCAAAATAAATATGGATATGATTAGAGCAATTTGTACCTACTTACTTTAACAAGTTCCACCTTATTTTAAAGTTCTTACTTTTGAAAGTATCTTAGAATCTTTAATGGATTGTAAGATTGCTGAATGAAAGGAACCATGTTTTAGAATTTTTTGTTTCTCATGGTACAAAAACAGCACTTTAAAAAATATTTATCAATTAAATTGGTTTCTTGGGCACATTTACTTAGCTCATATGCATATGAGTTATACGGTAAAGAACTATCCTGAAAACATGGAAAACATGGAGATTTGGGAAGGTGCAGGGCTTGTATAGGAAAAATTACTCTTACAGTTCCCCTTCAACATATCTAAGTATGTCTTAAAGGCAGTCTCAGTTTGACTATCAAGCATATTATCCTCTAAAATGTGCTAAATCTCTTTTTCAAAGGGACAGCAGGCTTCATACTCAAAGCCATCATCAAGCAGTTATAATTTAGAAAGACCTTATATTCATTGTACTTATTTTTCTGGTTTCCTTCTATTTCTGGCAAGTTATGTTGTTTTCTATTTATTTAAAATTTATTTTTAAGTAAGTATAAGGAGATAACAAATATGGGCATATGAGTTACTTAAGTTTAGGAAATACTGTGGTATATAAACATGGACTTTAAGAAGAAAAACTACCAACTGATAATATAGTTCAAGCTATTGTTCATAGATTGGAAGCCAATGTACAATATGGATAAGTAACTTGATCTGGTTACAAAACATATACTGACAAAGCTGGGACTAACATAAGCATCTTAGAGTTTCCATTGCCTGATGCCCCTTTGATAAAAGAAAATGACCCTCAATTAATATTTGATGATTACTGTCTTCTCTAAGCCAACTGCTTCTTTCACCTTCAATAATGCCAGTGTTCATGGATATTAAAGTGAATCAATAAACACTCTAAGTATAAGGCGGTGTGCAATCAATCAGGTGCCAAGAACTACAAGTAAGAAAAGGTCACAAAAATGCACATTACAACATCAAGCAATGTATCAGACACACAAAGCTGATAAATCTGTACGCATGTAATGGTACTCTATTGGTTTCAGAAGGTCACATCTTCAGTGCTATGCTAGTGGACAAAATAGATATTTTTCCAAAAGCCACAAATATGTCCTAGAATGTAAAGGAACTTATAGCAAACACACACCTATGGTTTACATAAGGAAGGACTATTCCATTAATGTAGTTAAAATTTGTTCTCTCATGTAAAGAAATGCTCAAATTCATGAATGAAGAGTGTCTAGAGATATATCATCAATTAAGGAGAAGTGTAGAGGGTTTTGGTAGAGGCAAGATGGCACATTTTATTGTTTAGCTTTGTATACATTTTGGTCTTTGAACCTACTGAGAGTGTTGAGAGTGTTAGTTGCTTAGTCGTGCCTGACTCTTGGTGACCCCATGGACTGTAGCCTGCCAGGCTCCGCTGTCCATGAGATTCTCCAGGCAGGAATACTGGAGTGGGTTGCCATTCCCTTCTCCAGGGGCTCTCCCTACCCAGGGATCGAACCTGGGTCTCCCACATTGCAGGCAGATTCTTTACTCTCTGAGCCACCAGGGAAGCTGAACCTACTGAAAGTATTGCATATTTAGAAATAAAAGTCCCTCCAAAATGCCTTGACCATTTGCTATTCAGTATCTAGGAGACTATGGACCATTAAAAAATTTACTTCTTTACAAGAATATTTAAATAAATCTAGAGGTTACTTTTTGTTAAATTAAGTTTTCACAGTTATTTTACAGAATACAACTAAATTTATTTTAGTTAGCAGATGTCCTTCACAAACTTGCCATTATATTGAAACGGAGACAATTTTAGAAGCATAATAAAAAGCCTCCACTCTGCATTTCTTAATAACTATGTAATGAGGTTTAAATTTTGAATGGCACAAGGCAGTTCCTGAATATTGTTAATTCAGTTACACTGCACATTTCTTCTACTCGCAAATAGCTTCAATTTTGCATATAACCATTGTGTATAAATTTCAAATGTGAAAGCTTGATTTGTAGACAGACTGCAAATTACAGAAAAACATGCTTTACATGGACTTTTGGTTTCTCACATCAGCACTGGGGTAACCACTGGACATTACTTGTCATGAAAAAAAAGCAATGATTGATTATCATTCCTAAGTTTAACACAATACTTACCTTGTAAATCTAATGCTACCACAGCAGTATCATCTTCTAATCCTTCAATCACCTCACACTTATATCTCCCATAATCCTCTAGAGTAAGGTCTGTGATCACCAGAGAAGCATCATTATCGCTGCCTCCTTTCAGAAACACTCTACCGTGGTAGCCTCCATAGGTTTTCTTGTGGTATCCCATGGAAACAAAGACATCCACTTCCTTGAGGTAATCTGAAGTTAGCTTGGTCCACTTAATCCGGATTTTGTGGGTTCCTGAGCCAAATGCTGTAGGGTCTCGGTAAAATTTACATGGCAGTGTGACATTGCCACCTCTACGTGAGAACACCTTGGCTTGTTCTGCTTCCACCAGTAGACGGGGGCCATTTTCTGCTATAATTGAAAAAAAAGAGAGAAAAAATATGCTTTTAGGCTTTTATAATATGAAATATACTACCTATACAGGGTATCTGGTAAAGAGTAGCATTGAAGATAAGCTTCTCTGCCTTGTTGAGCAGTGACCTTTGAATTACAGAGAAAGGTACCTCTAGTACATAGTGGGGTTCTACAAGGTAGTCATGTCTTTTAAGCCACTGAAGAAAGGGAAAGTTGTACATGACAATCAATGAGAAATACTGGTTATAAGATTCTATGGTCATCTGAAGTTTGAGGATGTCATCATAAATTCCATTTTTCTTCTATATTTAAATATAAAAATGTAGAAATAAGACCAAGAGAAGTGATGGGGAGCCGTAATTATTTCATTGATATAAACCTCAAAATTCAAATTGGATAAATTGATCTTTCCTCAGCTGAACTTTCTAATCCAATAAGTCTGTATTGTATTTAGGGAAAAGTCTGTGGCAACAGATTAATGTTCATTGAACTGTTCTGGCCAAATAACTTAGAATGTTCTCCCATCTCTGCCTTCAGATACACACCTGTGATATGCCATTCTGGAGCATTTCAAGCAATATGTATGTATTTTATTTTCTCACAAAGGCTAGACCTCAGAAAGGCATTTTTAGTGAATGTTTTTGAAAAAGCTCCAGATTTTGAAATATATTCCTCAAACTTCGAATGGCAAAAGTGTATCCAAAGTTATATTTCTTTTCTAATTAACCAGATAGTTACTTGTTTCTTTATTCCCTTACATCTCCTTCTACTGTCCCTCTGCTTTTTCTGTGTCTTGGTTTACAGAATCTTCTCACTTCACTTCTGCCTTGACTTGCCCTTTAGCTTCCTTCCTCCTAGGACTTTATTGCCTTCCCAAGAGCACCGCGATATTCCTAGCCTGCCAAGTCAGCAGGGATGCCAGGCTCTGGATAGCCAGCTGTTATTTTCAGATCTTGGCTTTCTCTGGGGTTCCCCCTGGTTCGCTCATTGTGCTTTTGACCTTGATGAGCTCTCTTGAGAATGTGCAAGCTTTGAAAATGAGAAAGCGCTACAAGAACTCCTGGATGCACATACCCTCTCATCTACACACAGCTTTCAAAGGCTGCCAAAGCTGCCTTTCAGGCAGTCTTTCCTCCTTTAGGCTGGAGGTTCTGAATCAACCTTGGTCATGAATCATTACTGGTATACAGGTCATCAGGCAGAGTAGTTGGTCATCTCCAGACAGACCTCAAAACTTGGTTATTTAATGGCATATGTAACTTTCAGATTTTAAAATAAAGTGTCCAAGAATGGACACACTGGTTCCACTTTTATTATAAAGCAATCAAAATATTAAAAATAAGTATATTTAATTTATGTCAGCTCTAATCTTCAGAAACAGAATAGTTTAACCACTTTTAAAGCCATCAGTGCCCTACCTTGAATAGTTTTTAAAAAATGAAAGGATAGTGGCTTAATTATCCAGCTTAAAAAAATCCAGTTCATTAAGCATTGCCTTTGATTCTCTTCATCTTCTTATTTAGGCCCATAAATTCATAAGGCATAACAGGTAAATCTATTCAGCTCTACTGTATGTATGATACTCCCCCTGCAATATCCTCAATGACCACACCCATGTTCTACTTAAATATTTCTAGTGTCTTTCTGGGAGGAGGAAAAAGTGCTGTTTAGTAAGTTGCTCAGCAATGCCTGAGGCCCTACATGGATCTACCCAGTACCTCCAGGGGGAGGACCCCTGGAGCTGGGTCTTTCCACGATGGGACTTGAGACATGGCATGAAAGTGAAGTGAAAGTCAAAGTTGCTCAGTCGTGTCCGACTCTTTGTTGACCCCATGGAATATACAGTCCATGGAATTCTCCAGACCAGAATACCAGAGTGGATAGCCTTTCCCTTCTCCAGATCTTCCCAACCCAGGGGTTGAACCCAGGTCTCCCACATTGCAGGTAGATTCTTTACCAGCTGAGCCACAAGGGAAGCCCATATAAGACCTTCAAAAAGTTGAAGTTACCTTATTCTCTCGTTTTTTTTTTTTTTTAATCTTTTATCTTATATTGGAGCATAATTGATTAACAATGTTATGATAGTTTCGGGTATACAGCAAAGTAATTCAGTTATACATATACATGTATCTGTTCTTTTTCAAATTCTTAATTTAGATGTTTACTTAATATCAAGCAGAGTTTCCTGTGCTATAAATTAGATCCTTACTGGTTATCCATTTTAAATATAGCAGTGTGTACATGTCAATCCCAAAGTCCCTAACTATCCCTCTTCCCTCCCTTCCACCATAAGTTCATTCTCTAAGTCTGTGAGTTTGTCTCTGTTTTGTAATTAAGTTCATTTGTATCATTTCTATTTAGATTCTGCATATAAGTGATATCATAAGGATAGTTCTTTGTCTTACTGTCTTATGACAATGTCTAGGTCCATCCATTTTGCTTCAGATGGCATAATTTCATTCTTTTTAGTGGCTGAGTAATATCCATTGTATATATATACATCTTCTTTATCCATTCCTTGCTGGATATTTAGGTGGTTTCCACGGCTTAGCTATTGTAAACAGTGTTTCAGTGAACATTAAGTGCCTTTTGGACCATGTTTTTCTCTGATATATGCCCAGGAATGGGGTTGCTGGATCATATAGTAGCTCTATTTTTAGTTTTTTAAGGACTCTCTGTACTGTTCTCCATAGTGGCTGTACAAATTTACGTTCCTGGCAGCATTCTCTCCCCACCCTCTCCAGCATTATTATTTGTGGATTTTTTGATGATAGCCATTTTGACTGGTATGAGGTGATATCTCATTGTAATTTTGATTTTCGTTTCTCTAATTATTACCAATGTTGAACATCTTTTCATGTGCCTCTTGTCCATCTTTATGTCTTCTTTGGAGAAATATCTATTTAGGTCTTCTGCCCATTTTTTTCATTGGATTGTTGATTCTCTCATGCTTTTTATTTTAAAAGTCAAAGCTAATGCCCAAATGGATTGGGTTAAGGGGGTATTATAGTAGTTAGGAACAAGGGCTTTGATGTATCAGAGACCTTGTACTAATCTCTTTAGGTTTCTAGCTCTCTAGCTTTGAGCAAGGTGTGTAACCCCCAAGCCTCAATTTATTTATATGTGAATTAGAGGTAGTAATATCTACTATGTATAGTTGACATAAGAGACCCTGAAAGCACTTAAAATAATGGCTGACCGAACTATTACTCTGGATAGTTTTTCCACTATATTTTTCCAGTATGATACTGCCTGATATTACATATAATTTTGACATATATTAACCTTCCATGGTTCCATTATAAAGTTTTGAACCATGTGGAGTAAAAAAATACATACAATGCCACCTGTGTTATATAGGAAACTTGGAAATTATTGTGCGGTTTAGCATAATCATAAGGTATTCCAGAATGAATACAAGGCCTGAGTGTTTTATAAATTAAAGAGTCAAAGTACAGATCAAAAGTCTTGTCTAAGGGATTGAAACTTCTAATTTTTTTCTGAGGTTAACTATAAATCATCTTGTAGTGTTTTAGAAGTATAAACTTCTGAATTTTTTTTAGGTACTATTTACTTATACTCTGGCATTGTGAGTAGATGATGACTTATGTGGTATAATGGTGAGAACTAAGCAGACACCAAAAATAGTTTTTCTAACAAGACTGCTAGAATGTATAAATTTCTACCATTCTTATTTTTTGGACAGCTGGGGTGTTGAGGTAAAAGATGCCAGAAGCCCTGGCTGAAATTCAAAAAACCCTATGAAAAATATGTAATGTATAACACGTTGAGTGACTGAAGGCCATTAGTGTTCATTAACCTAAATCCCCAACATGACCTTTAGAACAATGCATTTTATTAGTTTGCTTGCTTTTAGAAGCTCAACACTGCAGATTATACAGCATTGAATGCTGCTGGTGGGAGTAGCCTATAGCAGAGCAGGTAAGATGTAGGAAAGAGCTCTGGCCATTGAGTCAGGAACCTGGGTTCTGTTGCAGGCTCTGGTAGGGCTGTTTGAGTGACAGGTTTATGTCATGAGAACATTGAGCTTTAGATTTGTATCTAGCTGCCTTTGGCAGGTTGTCATGACAGGGATCAGCCAGGAAACACACTAAAGCTGGAGATGGGGAGGGCAGGAACAAAGGGAACCTATAATACTGAAGACAAACTGCACAGTTGTGCCTAGAGTAAGATTTGAATCTGATCCTTGGATTAAAAAATGTGAACTGGTTTGAAATAAATGTTTAAATCAAAACTATTCAATCAACAGGGTACTTGAAGAACAAATCAAATGCAAAAGGTAAAAATAAACTTTGATCATCAGAATGAGTATTGCTTATCCCTTAAAATTTTTCTTTAACTGGAAAAAACTAGGCAGCATATATGTGCTCATTTTAGGGGCACTGAATTTTTTAAAAAGTCTATCTGTAAGTTACAGGAACTTCATATTTTTATTAGTGAGTGTCAATGACATTGACTTGAAAAGATTTGATGACCTTCAAGACCATAGTTGTCTCCAGGGGAAACAGCAGGGCTTCATTATTATTTTATGAATTCTGCTGTGAGGTCTAGAGGACATCATTCAATTTCATGAAATTATGAAAGCGATGGCATGACTGAACAACTGATCTCTGTGTCAGTCTGTAATTTAGAGGAAATCTTTTAAACAATAGGACAAAAACAAATAGTTGCAGAAAAACAGTTTAGAAATATGGTATGGGAATATTACCTATTGTTCTTAGTTCTATTAAAAGTGTAATCATGGCGGGGGGCCGTTCATTGCTAAGGAAATAGAGATAATAGAAAATAAAAGGTGTTATGAGTCAGAGTTGGTCTTTTAAAAATAAATAACTTTTGGATTTTAGAAAACAACCAGTTTTGGTATCGGTTACTTTCTCACTGGTGTATAATGAAGGAGCCTCCAAACTTTTGGATTTTCTAGACCAATAAAATGTAAAAAGAATCCAAACAGACAAAATGGAGGAATATATTTCAGATGGCTAAACAAGAACAAAAAAACACTCCCAAGGAAAAATTCTACCACTATCGTTTGATTTTTTATTTTTTACATATAACATAAAATTTGCCATTTTAACCATCTTTAAGTGTACAGTTAGCATTATTAATTACTTTCACACTATTGCGCAACCACCGCCACCATCTATTTCCAAAACTTTTCATCGCTTCAAGCACAAAACTAATTCCTCCCTTACATCTGAAGCTAGTCAGCAGACACTCAAGTGCCAGCTCCACAATGAGTCATTTGAAAATGCTGCATAAGAGTTTAAAAATGGTTCCTTATTTTTGTGGTATTTGTTATCACTTTGATAGGTTGAGATGTGTAAGACAACACTTTGGAAACTGTTACTTCCCTTAGGCTAGCCAGCCTGCCCAAGGATGAGCAAGCAGGCTGGATTTGTATCCTTATGCCTGTGCTTACCACAGTCTACTGAAAACAGTCATTCTGTCTGTTTAATGACAATCTCTCTAGTGCACATCTTGTTATATTGTTCCCCCAGCATCAAAATAGTGCCTGGCCTGTGATAAGTGTCTGTGACTGAATTAGACTAGTGCCGCCTGGAGCCTGCACTCAGCTATGGTAGTAATGGACCCCTGCACATGCTTTATACCATAATATAGCTCTAAGATGAAAACACTTTTATAAAAACAGCTGGATATATGTATTAAAGACAGTATTTAAAAAGAATACATGATTTAGACATTTATCTCTCATGCTATCTTACACATTACATTTGAGTAGGATATAGAATTTAGGAAAAAATTATCTTACTCATTAACCTTTAACTCTTTATAATTACAGTCAGTCCTCCATATCTGGGTGTGCCTCTTTTGAGATTCAGTCAGTTGGGGATAAAAACTGTTTAAAAAAAAATGCCAGGAAGTTCCAAAAAGCAAAATTTGGATTTGTTGTGTGCCCAGCAAGTATTTACATCGCATTTACATTGTATTTAGAGCTATTTGTCATCAATGGATTTGATTGTTGGACTGTGAAGAAAGCTGAATGCCGAAGAATTGATGAATTTGAACTGTGGTGTTGGAGAAGACTCTTGAGAGTCCCTTGGACTGCAAGGAGATCCAACCAGTCCATCCTAAAGGAGATCAGTCCTGGGTGTTCATTGGAAGGACTGACAATGAAGCTGAAACTCCAGTACTTTGGCCACCTCATGTGAAGAGTTGACTCATTGGAAAAGACCCTGATGCTGGGAGGGATTGGGGGCAGGAGGAGAAGGGGATGACAGAGGATGAGATCACTGAATGGCATCACCGACTCGATGGACATGAGTTTGAGTGAACTCCGGGAGCTGGTGATGGACAGGAAGGCCTGGGGTGCTGTGATTCATGGGGTCACAAAGAGTCGGACACGACTGAGTGACTGAACTGAACTGAACTGAGAGCTATTTGCATAATATTTACATTGTTTTAGGTATTATACATTATCTAGAGGTGATGGAAAGTATAAGGGGATGATGCCTACAGGTTAGGTGCAAGTACTGTAGCATTTTATATAAGGGACTTGAGAATCTGAAGATTCTGGTATCTCAGGTGAGTCCTGGAACCAACCCCGGAAGGAAGATTGTATTTTGTTTCCTTCAGACCAGAATAAACCTAATTGTTTCTGAAGCTGCTTACTGGGAGTCAGAAGCTCCCATCGTCTGGTCTTGATTCTGATCTGTCTAGTAAGCTTTGCATCAGAAACTTTTACAAGTTTCGCCCCCACTGTCACCACCCTCCACTCCCCCCCGCCCCACCCATCCAGCCTTTACTGCCCTTTCAGAGGGCTAATTGCATTTAGTTTATCAGAGACAGAGCTTTAGCTTCTTCCCCAGCTCTTCCTGACTGTAAGAACTCTGAATCTCTACGACTCAGTGCTTCAGGAAGGACAACCTGATGAGGGTAAGAAAGAGGCTCTAAGGAAGATCATGTCTGCCCTCTGCACTCAACGAGTTGATCTGAGTTTGAAATCCTATTGGATTTATCCCTAGCCCATCTTTACTTTCATCTGGAGTTCAAAAACTGATCTGAAGACTTGTAAGATTATGGGTATTTCTTACCGTTTGTGTGAATTCAAAAGAGTAATATATATATATTTGCCTAAACTAAACTATACCTGAAGGAATCATTGGAAGCTCAAGAAACTAATAACCATGATAGCCTGTGGGAAGATAAGGTAGCTGTGTGGGTAGAGACTCCTGAGAGATTTTCACGGTGCATACTATACTTTTATATTTTAAAAACTTTTGAACATTATGTATGTATCACCTGCTCACACACCAAACAGAAATGGTATAAAAATACATAAAATGGTTGAGGGAATTTAATTAACAAAATAAACAAGAAACTTTGCCTAGAAATACACACAAGAAGCTGGTAACTAGAATTGTAGTATACGGCTATAATTGCAGGATTATAATTTTGTATAAGACCTATGGCTCTGTTATTTATAATGTTATCTTTAAACAGGTCTTCAAAATGTGAAAGTTTTATCTCATTTTTTTTCCCCAATCCTTTAAGATGCTGCTGACAAAGGTACTGACTGTCATCTAGTTTCGATTATAAAGGAAGAATCCAAAGCTGAAGATAAGGTAAGTGAAGGTTACTCTTTGCTCTGAAGTGATTACTGCTATTTCTCACCCTCTGTGACCCTGCCTCTTGGTCTCACAGGCTACAAGAACATACTCCTCTCAACACCCCCCACTCTCTGCCAGCACCTACCTGTTCTCTAACCACTGTAGAGTCTTTGCCCCCTGCTAGTTCCTGTCAGTCTACAGCTGAACCAGATTACCTAGAATTGTGTTTTCAGCTTCCTTAAATGCCATGTGACCTGTATTATCTGATGTGATGTGCTGTGGCGCATTCTCTTAGGTATTGACCACATCCATCTTCCTTCCTGTTATGTTCAGGCCACTCAAGATGGCTGTTCTCTTGCTCTCTGTATATCCCCAGTGCTGGCTTCATTTACACCCTGCTCCCATGACTGAGCCTCCTACATAGCTACCCCAGACCCCAGCTAACGATTGCTTTAGCTTTAGATCAGAATGTCTCCACCATGATAGCTTATCAAAGGGGAGGTGAGAGGCATTCCCCTCTGCTGGTTTCCCTGGTAACTAATGAACCAACCTGATTTTACTTCCCTGTATAACTGATAACCTTCCCTTACCCCTGGGAGTGAAGACTACAGCCAGGTCCTGTCCACTCTCTGCCATACACAGTGGGGTGTTGCTCCAGGACCTTGCTTCAGACATGTAAGCTCCCTCATCCATTAAACCACTGATGACTTTATTGCTGATTCTGAGCTCTTTCTTCAGTCTTGAGGCTGGGCAAGTGCAGGGCTTATAAGCCTATGAAGATCCAGCCCAACACTTGCCTTAGAGCTAAAGCAATTCTGTGATGGGTGCCTAACACCAGAATATAGTATTGTTTGGGTGATGTTGATCATGTATGTGTACCACGTTATTCTCATATCCAAGTTTTATAGTGAAAAAATAACAGTTAGAGCCTATAGGTTTTTTTCAGAGACAGTGGAAATCCCACCCCCTCAAAAGGATATCCCCAAAAGGATAACTTAAACAAATTTTTGCCATAAAAAATAGGCATCAAGAGCCTCCAAGTATCTCGAGGGCATCCATTGAACATAGTTCAAACATCTGTGTTCTGAAATGTAAGCCCAAAACTGTTACTATCTTGAAAAATATTGTCTCTTTTTAATTACTTTTTCTTCATCTGTTTTGACCAGGAGTAAGAAGTGTGGTAAGGGTGTTTAGCTCTGTTCTGCTGACTAAGTTCTTTGTGGGCTTTTGTCTTTTCACTTTCATTCTTGTTTCATCTGTTATCGCAGACGCTACAGTTTATTGATTAAGCCTATGATTTATGCCTCTTACATTGTATCACTTAACCTTTATGGCCTCAGTTTCCTCATCAGTAAAACAGAGTTAAGTCACCTTCCTCCCAGGGTTCTCATGAGGATTAAAAGGTCATACACTGAGAGCTTAGCCTGGTACCTGGCACCCTGAGTGCCCAGTAAATGTTGGCTCTTACTCACAAACACTTACTTAGTGTCCCAAGTGTGCTAGGTATGCAAACCAGCTTCTG
The DNA here is from genome assembly GCF_016772045.2 of Ovis aries. NCBI lineage: Eukaryota > Metazoa > Chordata > Mammalia > Artiodactyla > Bovidae > Ovis > Ovis aries. The sequence goes on from NC_056058.1 coordinate 81,108,779, forward strand.
TCTTCAACATTGTCTTCTTTCCTGTGCTTTCAGAAGACAGTTCCTAGAAAGCACTGATTCCCCAAAACTTGCACCACATCAACTTAAGGTGATTTTCCTAGTGGTTCTTAACAGCATAGGAGCTTAATTCAGGACCACCACTTTAAAGCCTTAAAAACAAAACCAAACCTGTATCTATATAATCCGACTTCTTCCTGCCTCTTCCTCAGTTTTCTCTGGGGCTCCAGACAGTCTTCATCTGGGGGTAGGGGTGGAATGTGCGTATATATAGCTGTCATCCCCACCTTGCCCCTCGAACTTCTCTTCAGAATCTCTACGGCAGCCTGTGAGACAAATTTCTCCAAGGCTCGAGACCAGATCTTTTCTCATTGTGATTTAATTTCTTCTGGAACATAGTTATATCAATTGAATGGAAGAAGATGGGAGCCGTTTTTACCTACCGCTTTGCTCAAAAGTTTTTAAGAGAAGGCTTAGATGGAGGTTGTATGATTCCTGGTGGTTTAGGAGCACAAGAATCAGCTTGCCTGAGTCTGAACATCAGTTTTACCACTTAATAGCCAAATGACCAGGAGTAAGCTACAGACGCTTTCTCAGTTCAGTGAGGATAACCACTTTTATATAGTAGGGTGGGGAGGACGGACTGAGATGATCTAGGTAATGCACATTCTATTGTGCATTCTATATTCTATACTGTGAATCACACACAGTAAGTGGTTTTAATTGTTAATATTAATTTATCAGTATTGCCATTGATAACTTCAATATAACTGGTCCCCAAACTACAGACAGTCACGCTAGCTGTGTCAACCCAGAGCTGTTTGCATTTGTTAATAATTTTCAGAATTTAAATTTATCCATGTTATCAATGATTTATGGATAATGAAATAGCATTTTATTTCCATTATTTGAGACAGAGTAAAACCAAATTGAGTTATCACATAGAGAAATTAAGAAATACATTATAAGAAAATAAAATTGATTCATTAACAATGAATTACAATCTTCGAAGAAACCTGCTTTCCAGGATTTTAACTGTAATACAGGCTTATATCAAAGGGTATGGAGAAACCGAAACATAGGCATGAGTCATTCTTCTTCATTAGGCTGTAGTTAACCATAGTCCCTAATTATTAGAAACATGTCTTCATGTGGTAAAGGGCCCAAATCTACTTGTCTCTGCTCAAACTACTTCCATTTTGTGGTGAAATGTAAGGTCAAGTTCTCCATAATTTGCAGAAAGGACCCTGTTGGTTTTCTACATTGCTATGGTTACTGTCTTCCCTTAGTGTGAAAAACATCAGGATAATACTGCCCAGAGTCAGTTCTGGAGGCAAAAGGGAACTGTTGATTCTTTGCTTAATCAATGATCATGAATTAATAGCCTATAATGTATCGAATATTAAGTTTAGTGCTGAAACAAAATGAAAGGTAAACGGAACACAAATACCTAGGTGGGCAAGACTGAGAGAAGTGAAGGGAGCACCACAGTCCCGAAAATAACAGGGAGTACAAGGGACTGTACTACTGCTGAGCACACATGCTCCATGCTAAAGGGAGCGGGTATTGGTTCCCACTGACGTCCAATGAGAATGCAGCCTGAAAAACAGCAGGACTTTCAATTTTTCAGCAGATGCTAGAAATGTACATTTTAAGACAAATATCTCCTATTCTATTTTTAAACACCTTGCAATTCATTTAGATTTTTTAAAGCTACCTGGGAAAAAAGTGACCACACATCAGTGATCAGGATTTAGACTCTAAGAGGTGAATATGTGACCTTTGTAACCTCCTCCACCGCCCACCCTCCCCCACCTCTAGTTGATGCTGAGGGATTCCAAACTTCAGACCAGGGCAGTCTCCTTGTCTCTGCCTGCATTTCCTCCTTCTTCAGGTGAGCTCATCTAGTCCTATGGTTATACATATTTGTGTACTGGTGATCCCAAAGCTTCCTACCAGTGTACTTTTCCTTGAGCTCTGAAATAGTAAATCCAGTTACTTGCTGGTTATATATTAGATGCCAAACAGATAACTTGAGCCCTCCTCTCCAGTCCAAACTTGTTCTTCTCCCAGTCTTCCTCAACTCATTTTATGCCTACATCATCCATCCATTTGTTCAAGCCGAAATCTAGAAGGTGTGTTTGATGTGACCCTTCCTTTCCCTTAATCTCTTAATCTCTGCATCTAATCTATTATCAAGTGCTGCCATCTCTGTCTCCCCTGCTTTTTTCCCCCCAGATTGGCTCATCTTCATCCATTTCCACTGTTCCCATCCTGGTTCACACCACCATGATTTCTCATCTAAACTACCTCAAGACCCTTCTAAATGTTTCCTCACTTACTCTTCACCCATCATAATCCAGTATCCACTTGATCTTTTGTACATGAGATTCATAGTACATCAGCCCCTTGCTCAAAATCAAGCAGGCAAACACCACCATTACAAACAGAAGCCTCTAGAAGTGGAAATCTCCGCACTTCAAGGATATGTTTTCAATGGTGTTTCTATTGATATTTAAAATTTATGATTCTTTAGAAATAAGATAGGACTCTTCTTTCTGTCAACCTCCTTCACCTCATCTGAACACTTTACTGGTTGCTCCTGGTTCTAACTTGCTTTGTTATTTTTGTTCTCGATGGACTATGATCTTCCTGAGTTTTTATCCTTAATGTCCTTGTCTTGCTTGAGTGGACAGTGTTTGGAAAAGGTAGGTAAAATTATTGTTTAACTCAGTATTGTTTAGCACACTTCACAGCACCACCCTCCAATATGTAAAAACATACTACTTGGAGCTTATACGCATGGTAATTAGTCTCCAAGTAAGCACTGAAGTTAACAACCAGCATGTTTAGTTAAAACAACATTAAAATGGCTCCAGTTTGCACTGGTGGTTTGGTATTTTTGAGAACATGTGTATTTAGTGCCACTACCCCGTTGGCTTTTCAGATGGGGCAGTGGTAAAGAACTCAGATGCCAATGCAGGAGATGTGGGTTTGATCCTTGGGTCAGGGAGATGCCCTGAAGAAGGAAATGTCAACTCATTCTAGTATTCTTGTCTTGGAAATCCCATGGACAGAGGAATCTGGCAGGCTACAGTGCATGGGGTGCCAAAGAGTTGGACACCACTAAGCATGCATGCACATAGCACATTGTAGCAATGCAAAATACACAAAATGTTTTAGAGTGATTTGGATAGAACTTTTATATTTCTTGTGCTTTCACTGTCTTCATTTTGAAATAAAAATGCTCAGATCATAAAGATTTCTCCCCCATCAGATATTTTCACTTTGATATCTCTTAATTAAATATTTTTAACTTCTTAGCATTTTGATAGATTTTTGTATTCCAAACTACATTCTGAAAAGAGTAGTTTCCACTTTATATTCAAAATAAAGAACCAGAACAACAAAGAAATCTAAATCTATTTTTTTTTCCTGATAGCCCCTGCTAGCAAGTCAGAGAAACAGGGAAAGTCAGAGAAACATAGCATGTTGAAATTACTCTAACATTAAGCCATTAAGTTATAGGTTAGTACAACTTGCAACCAAAAAAAAAAAAAGCTTCTCTATTTAATTGACTGTTTCTGGGGAAAAAGAAAAAAAAGCTCTGGGAAAGCTTCCAAATAATCATTGACTTCCCACATAATATGCCAATTTAGGCCCCCAGAATGGAACAGAGAAAGCAATGACTGTTTTAGTGTGAATTTGCTACTACCTGAAAATATTATTAAATATAGGTTTTTATACCTGGAAATATTCCAAAATTCATTGTTTTAATGGATGCCTTATAAATAACACAGAATTCAGACTTTTAGGTTACTTAATAACAAGATTAGAAATATTCTTAAAAGGTATTTTATGGGTTTAAAAGGTGAGTATGAATACAGTTTTATAATAAGATATTTTTGTTTGGCAACTAATTATTCTTTTCTTCATATTTCCACCTCTATATAACACTTATTTTAATTTTTTTAATCACCTTTGATGCTCTAATGATATTGTCATTAAGCTCATTGAGGAGATGGTCTGTCCTACAGAGAATAACTCGTTGTTTTGCACAAAGAAGGCCAATGTTTAACAAATGCCCAAATGAGTAAATTATTTCAAAAGACACACAAATGTGAAGAAGACTCCACCATGGGCTAGCAGATGCAAAGTTGGCATGAAAATATACATATATATTTCTGAATATAGATTAAAGGATTTATCAAAAGTATATATCAACCTACAACTGACTTATAGTTTTTGCTTAGTTGAATGGCAGTTATCATAGTCATATTCATAGTGATGTCTGCCTTTCTCTAGACCATAAACTTGATGAAGACAGACTGTTCTGATCATCATTCATTCCCAATTCCTATTTAGGTGCTTGCTGTAGACTGAACATTTGTACCCCCCGCCCCCCACCTCAATGCATATATATTGCAGCCTGTTTCCCAATGTGATGATATTTGGAGGTGGGGCCTTTGGAGGGGATTAGGTTGTGAGGGTGGAGCCCTCATGAATAGAATTAGTACCCTTATAAAAGAGGCCCAGGATAGGTCCCTTGTCCTCTTCTGCCAGGTGAGGACACAGAAAAAGGATGGCCATCGCTAAACTAGGAAGCCAACTTTCACCAGACACCAAATGTGCCAGCATCATAACTGTGGACTTCCTAGCCTCTAGAACTGTGAGAAATAAATCTCTATTGTTTACAAACCACCCAGTCAATGGTATTGTGTTATATAGCAGGCTGAAGAGGGGTATATGTGTATTTGTGCAGCATTTTGCAAATATATATGTATATATGGCTGTATATACATTTTCATTCTTTTGTGTTTATTTATCATATATATGGTAACATTCTTATTTTTATCAAATGATAAACCTGTTTAATGTAGTAAGTTCTTATTAGTATATTTGACCTTACATCCTAAAGCAAACTAAGAAGAAATTTTAGAATTAGGGCGTTGCTAATTTTTATAGTTTCATGATGAAATTCTCTGATTTTTTTAGCTAATAATTTCTAGGTAGTATTATTAATAGTGTATGTATTTAGCTAAATACAATTTGGAAAATGTAGTTGACATTCATGGATTTTGCATTTGTAGCTGTAAATAGTATATGATACCTCAAAAAGAGAAAAAGAAATTATAATTTAACTATTAATAACAGACTTATAGAGTCTGAGTCCAAATGAGTTTTAAGTGAAAGAGAGAACACATATCCAGTTCTCCCACTAAACTCTGGCTCTGTAGATAGTTTATGATCAATCAAACATTATTAAATTCACTTTTGATCCTTTCTGCACCACCAGATCTTGACTCTGCAGATATTACATAAAGAACATGATAGCATTGCAGTGACCACATGTAAATCAAATATTCTTCAAAGTTTCATGCCCACATTAGGAGGATTGTTGCATCCCACCTCTGGTTGATTCTCCTGGAAGTAAGATGTTATGTGCAGTACAGGAGCCATAAAAGCAACCAAACAAAACTTGCTACCCAAACTCAGAATCCTCTTATCTGCTGCCTCTCATTCTACAAACTGAAACCTTCCCTGCAATTTGCAAAGACTGACTTGGGCTTGATTAGGAAAAGTTCCTGGATTTTGGTCCTGAATTTATTCAACAAGCATATTGATCAACTACTACTTGCCCAGTAGTATTAATTTAGGTGACAGGGAGGCATTAGGCAAAGATTCCTTCCCTCCTGGAGCTGATTTATGTTCTTGTGGCAGAGATGGACACAAACAATTACGTAAAAATAAGTAAAGTAGATATCCAAGACTAGAGAGAAAAGGAAAAGGAGATCAGAGATAAATCGGGATGCCAGAGGAGGGTAGAACATGGTAGGCAGGGTGAGTTCATTAAGAAGGTGAAAAGTGATCCTAAATTTGAGGAAGGGTAGAGGGTTAGCAAGAGAAATTGTTCCTCATCAGCCATGCAACCTGGGCCAAGCAACATTTAAGCTCTGGGTCTTGATTTCCTCATTTGTACAATGGGATATTGACCTCAATGATCTATATTAAAGTCCTTTTAAGTTAATACATTCTGTTAACTATTATTTACTTTATGCCAACATTACAGAATGAAAGCTGTGACCCAGTTAATGTGCATGAGGCCCACACAACGTGTCATGTGTTGCTAAATGCCATGGGTGCTGCAGGGTTTAAGAGGGGCTGTTATGGTGACAGTGAGAGGAGAGTGAAAGGCGGCTTAAAGCTCAACATTCAGAAAATGAAGATCATGGCATCCGGTCCCATCACTTCATGGGAAACAGATGGGGAAACAGTGGCAGACTTTATTTTTTTTGGGCCCCAAATCACTGCAGATGGTGATTGCAGCCATGAAATTAAAAGATGCTTACTCCTTGGAAGGAAAGTTATGACCAACCTAGATAGTATATTGAAAAGCAGAGATATTACTTCGCCAACAAAGGTCTGTCTAGTCAAGGCTATGGATCTTCCAGTGGTCATGTATGAATGTGAGAGTTGGACTGTGAAGAAAGCTGAGCACCGAAGAATTGATGCTTTTGAACTATGGTGTTGGAGAAGACTCCTGAGAGTCCCTTGGACTGCAAGGAGATCCAACCAGTCCATCCTAAAGGAGATCAGTCCTGGGTGTTCATTGGAAGGACTGATGCTGAAGCTGAAACCTCAGTACTTTGGCCACCTCATTTGAAGAGTTGACTCATTGGAAAAGACCCTGATACTGGGAGGGATTGGGGGCAGGAGGAGAAGGGGACAACAGAGGATGAGATGGCTGGATGGCATCACCGACTTGATGGATATGAGTTTGGGTGAACTCTGGGAGTTGGTGGTGGACAGTGAGGCCTGGCGTGCTGCGATTCATGGGGTTGCAAAGAGTCGGATACGACTGAGCAGCTGAACTGAACTGAACTGAACTGTAATGATAGTGGCAATTTAGAAGTATCTCATTACACTCATTCATGTATTTATCACATATATTCAGCACCTACTATGTGCCAGGGACTACTGTCTAGCTGGAGTGTGACAAAGCCGACAGTCTAACACTAAGCTGGGATGGAGAGTGGTTTGGGACACAAGGAGGAAACAGCCACATTGAGCGGGGAGTGTCTACTTCTGCAAGGGATTCTAGATCTGCATTAATTTTTCTACTCACAAAGAGATAAACTTCTGACAACTCTTTCTTAAAAAAATCTAATTCCTTTATCTCTTAAGACAAGTGACCATAAATTTCACTTATTATAACAAAGGGCGCCACAGTGGTAAAGAATCTACCTGCCAATGCAGGAGACGCAAGAGACACAGGTTCAATCCCTGGGTCAGGAAAATCCCATGGAGTAGGAAATGGTAATCCAATCCAGTATTCTGGCCTGGAAAGTTCCAGAGAAGTCTGATGGGCTGCAGTCCATAGCGTCACAGAGTCGGACACAGAGCACACACTTGGGCACGTTATAAAGAAGGGAACTGCTTTCATTTCCAAGATTTCTTCTTATTCTTTTAAAAAATTTAAAGGAGCTTAGTTGTGTTTACCTGATATGTATATTAAGGGGAATATTACTTAAGTTTGGAAAAATTCAGTTTCTACAAGGAAAGTAAAAGTGATCAGATAATATTTAATACCATTGGGGAAATCTTAAATTGTACAATTTTAAAAGGGCAAAGAAGGCTACTTATAAAATGTTTATTTCATTAGAACTAAAGTAAGATATTGTTCTTACTGCTAGCAAATGAATTGAAAAGCAAGAGCTTTTCTCACCAGTGTTTGTGTTCCTTTTTTATTTAAAAATCATTTTTCCATGACAGTAAAGAAATAATCAACATGGCAATAACAACTTTCATCTATTGGGAGCTTATGTATGCTGGGTACTAAGCACTTTCCCATATGTTATCTAACTTAGTTCTCATAAAGCTTTATTGAATAAACAGTGATGATGTCCAGTTTTATAGATGAGATAACTGAGACTGAAAGAGATTAAGTGAATTGCCCAAGGTCTAAAGCCAGAAAGTGGCATTAGGGGAAAAAGTCTTAAACTGGCATCAGGGGATAAAATCTTAAACTGGTGATCAGAAGGCCTGCACCTGAAAGAGCAGAGGCAGGAGTCACTAGATCACTGACATGGAAAGGAACAGGCAGGTACGTATTCAGTAACTATTTTGGTTAATAGCAAACAGTCATAAAATTTCTCTGCTGTCCATATAAATGTTTTCTTAAAAATTGTATTTTATAAAGTATATTCATCATCTCTGAACTTCTACTGGTTCTTCTGAAAGTCTATAAAGAATTTTTAGACCAGATCTAAATATTTTTAAAATTGTTCTTTTGTGAGATTTAATATTCCATATAAAATTCTCCCTAATGAACTCAAGTTTCAAAGGATTTAGATATTGTTTGACTAGGCACATCATGAAATGAGGAATATAATCCATTAGTTGAGATTGTTATAGAGACAATATTAACAGTAGCTATCTCTTTCTGTAGAAGTATTTGAGGAAATTACTATTCCCACACTGTCAACAGTATATGATATATAAGCGAATAAATTGATTACAGATTTTTAGCAGACTCCATGGACAAGTAGTTTGCTTTCTCATTTTTATTGAATCAATTTGTAATCAAATTGATTTAATAAATTTAAGGAAGCGAGTTAGTACAAGCACAATTTTATCTAAAACTATGCCTTTCTCCATGGAAAGCTAGCACAATTTCCTTTTTCATCACCAAAACAGATACTTTTCAATAGAAACTCTTTGTATAGGTATCTATACTTGCCATTTTCCCCCCTGGTATTCTGATTTTCTTTAAAAACCAGATTAAAAAATTTTTTGCATACATATCTATAGAATTTCCCATAGATAGAAATCTTCAGAAAAAATAATTAGGTAACTCTTATGCATACGAGTTAAGAACATGTTAACAAAGTGTTCAGCATCTCTATCAAGGCAGCCAAGATGAATTTGAGGGTGATGTGCCTGGGGAACTTAACAGTACAAAAATTTTAAAAATTAATGGAAAATGAGAGACAGAAAAGGTGTTCTTGCAGTAAAATGAATTTTGAATAATTTTCTATTACTGACAGAAGCTTTTACTGCCTATCAGTATGATTCAGGACTTTGAGATTCAGATTACTAATATAATGATTTGATTGCAAAATTCTTATAAAATTTTTATGAAAGTTTCAGCTCCCTTAAATTCCTTCTGGGCCATGTTTGATTTAATAAAAGTTTTAAATGTGACAAAATAATCCAGTATTTCAAGTGAGTAATGAAAGATGTCTGCTTTAATGAATACCTGCTGTGCTATGAGTTTATTTTTGTGTTATAAAAGATGCCTGAAATTATGGCAGATATTTGAAAGAGTTTCTCTGAAGGGTAAGAACATGAAGGTTCAATCTGAATGCTCTAATAAAGAAAAAAGAAAAATTGTTATTTTAGAAACTAAGAGGAACAAATAATTGGAGCAATTTTAAAATAAATTTCAACTATGGACATAGCATGACAATATCGACTCAAATCATATTTCAGTATTAAACTTCCTCGAGCAAAATGTAGACCTTGTAGTTTTATTACTTGAAAGCTCAGGGCAACTTTCTAAGAACATTAATTTACAATTAAAATGAAATGGACTAGCAAGTCATTTTTGAAAAAATCAGATAGTGTAGGCAAATAATCTGGATACTTTTGATACCTTGTGTCAGCAATTCTTTTGTACTAAATTTCAATAGAGTATATGGGAATGGAAAGACTGGAGAAACAGAAGTTTTTCTTGATGAGAAAACTTGAATCTGACTTATAGGCTTCTTTCAGGAATAACTTTTAAAATGCTAACATACTTTAAAATATTTTTATACTCTGCATGAAATTTACATTTTGTGATTTATACATAGTTAGTAATATAACAGGTATCTAGTCTAGGAATAACTTAAACCATTGCTAAAGTTTATTCTCCATGAGATTTAAAACCATTGTTAACAATTACTAGGTATTACACTCTGGCTGAATTGACTTTGACTTGACATTAAGAGGATGTTATCCTTCATCAGAAATCTCTATGTGTAAATGTCTTAAGTCTCTGGGAAACAGCCTTGATTCTGCTTTTATACAGTAAAGAAAATAGCTGAGTCAGCAGTTTGCATAGTAAAATTTGTGATTATATAATTCCTTTCTATGGTCCAATAGTGAAAAATGTAAAGCTGTTAGAAACATAGAGGTCTGAAAGAGGAATGTCTAAAATAACTAGACACTGTCAAATTCAGAGTTCTATTTGGGTAGTCATAATACATACAGAAAAATGCTTCTAGCCAGATCTACACTATGATTTGACCTTCACAAGTCATACTTTTCAACAGTAGATGCAATTTTCTGAGACTGCACTTTTGACCTTGAAGATATTGAGTTATATCTTCTCAATGTTTTATTTCTCCTAGCAAACTTATAATGTTTCTGGTCCCCAAACTGACTTCATCTAAAATTCTTATCATCATATGTTTAAACTGTTAAATTCTGTAATTCTTATTTTAAATATTCAGCATACAAGGGCAAAGAGAGAAGCTCCGGGTCCTTTGGAACTATCTTTTTCTTATTGCATAAGTCTCTTAGCTTTCTTAATGCGGGATGTCCCTCATCTGAAGCTGGAGCTGAGGAAATAGCTGCATTGTACTGCAGCCTCAAATCTTGCTACAGCTCCCAGGCTTAGGATTCAGCTGAGCTGAAAAGAAACATGCAGGGAAAACATTGCTCTGTGGAAACTAAAGCTTTACCGAAGGAGATTTTAATAGGGTAAGTTCTTTTTCCTGAAACTTAGCTCGTCTGACTTATTTTCATGTTGTTTTTCTTGATGACTCTAACAGAATGACCTTACATGTAAGTTTTACTTCCTATTTCTCCCTGCTTTTGCCCTGTCTTTAAATGAACTTTCTCCCCTGCATTCTACTTAGAAGATAGCAACTGAAAAGCCTTGAACAATTGCATCAACTCCCTGCAGTTGGATATCCTTAAGCCAATCCACTTTAATTGTCCCTGATTCTTAGCTCTACCGTAATGCAATAGCATTCGAAAGCCAGGGAGCATGTTCACCAATTAGCAGAAAGGAAAAGAAAAAGTCAATGCAGCAGAACTAACATTGCGAAGCACTAACATAAATGTTAAGAAATCACTTAACATTTCTAAGTAACTTGAAATGGATTTAACTTTCATAAGAGAAGCTGCATTTTCTTACCTTGGATATGAATAACTCTGTCATGATCTACAGTATAGTTGTTTGAATGATGATCAGCCCAGCAGATTGAAATCAGCACCAGAAGAAGTAGACTCTTCATCTTTGTAGCCCGAATAATCTTCTTCACTGTGAGAGCATCACATACAAAGAGGCTTGTGAGGTTTGGAACCCTTTGGAGTGTTGCACTGCACAACTTTTACTGCCTTATCATCCTAGAATGGGTCTGTAAAAATATTTAACCCAATCTGCTCAGAAAGTTACTGTAGCTGTCTTTGACTGCAGCTTTGAACAATTCCAGTTTCCCTTATGTAGTCAGAGTCCAAACAGTGTTTAACTCTATCTTTACAGAGTTGTAAATCTAAAAATTTTTTTAGAACAGTATAGTTTTGATATAGAGAGTTACAGCAAGTTAAAAGAGATATGACAAAGATATAAACAGACTTAAAAAAAAACCATTTAAACCTTTGAATTTGAAGTACAAGTTAATAAAACAATTTGATATAGCTACCTATGAATATTTATCACCCAGTTTAATTTGTAACTGAATATTAGGCCAGGGCAAATACAGAATATTTGCATGAAATTTGACATCATTATTCATTTTACATATGGCTTTCTAAGCAGGTTAGGTTTGCTTGTTCTGAAAAGAAAAGAGGACACACACACAAAATGCCTGATTAAATAGAAGCAGCACATTTGTTACAGACTCCCCGTCTTAAACACTGCTTGGGTCTATGGTGAATAATTGAAAATTAGAGACAAACGAGGTTAGAACTGTGCATGCTATCACTGCAGTCATCCTGATTGATTTTTCATTCATTTCTACCTGAAATGCTGACGCATCAACTTGGACTGCCAGGTAGGGTCTCTGCAGTCAGCAGAGCCTTGGCTGCAGGGAACATCCCCGCCAACCTCGCAGGGCAATTAGGCAAATGAAGAGCTGAAACAGACAGCCAGGGACAGCTCTGGTCCTAAGTGACAGCGGCAGAGCCATTGCCTGGCTATCCTCATTCAAGACCAATTTGATAAAAAGGGACACAATCCCCGCAAAACTTCGTCATTGTAAGGACCAAAAAGTGATTCCAAATAATACACACCAGATGACCTTTGCAGTATTTGCCAGGCAAGAATTTCAGTGTAGCTCCTCTGTTTTAAATGTGGAAGCTGAGGAAGATATTAAGAAGGGCTTTCTTTTCCTCTCATGCACACAGAAGCCTTAACAATACTTGGCTATTTTTAAAACTGAAATTGCACAGTACTGGCTTCTCACACTAATTTGTTTTTTCCAGGAAAGCCTCACTCCCTGGAATACTTATTAAAGAGCTCTGAGTCTGTTCCTGGAGGTCTTTGCAGGCCAGCCTCTTCTCCAGAGCCCAATGCCCTAATCACAGACGTCTCCAGGTCCCTCTTGGGACCTCAGTACCTCCCTGTCTCCTCCTCTCAGAATCATTGTGATGCTCTGACTTCAGGCTCTAGTGTTTGCTTTAACCCTTTTCTTTTTATTATGTCACAGAAAGAAGATAGTGGATGAGCAAATTGAGAAACTTACTTTCCTAAGAAACTAAAACTGTCACCTTCAAAATTCTATCTGATTTACTGATTTTATTTTCAGAAGTTTACTTGCTTGTTCCTCTGAGGCTTTTTGGGAAATGGTTTTTTTTTTTTTTTTAAGCTACTGACTTTTGCCTATAGGAATACTGTTAACAAATATTACCTGTTTTCAGTTCAGAATAATGCTTTGGGTGAAAATATATAATAAAGGTGACCTTTTGGAATTTGGAATATAACTGGCACAATTACAGACACACACATAAGATAGTAGGCCAGCTGGTGCACGAGGTGTCCTGTGCTGTCTTGCTTGACATGGGAATCAGAGAAGAGGGGGAGTTGTGGAAGAGAGGGTATGAGAAAAACATACAAGTGAGCATTTAAAAAAGACATTCAAAGAAGGGTCAAGATGAGCTGAGGCAGAGAATTTGCTATATTATCTTTCACATTAAATTGAACATCTACAATATAACTTGTAGAGAGCTGTGTACTCTCCTCTCAAAACATACACATACACGCACACACATACACAGTTATGCATCCTACCACAGAAGTCATCCTGATTTGTTCTCATTTTTCCTAAGATTTATTACACACAAACTTGTCTCCTTTAATTCCATATCATAGTCTTAAAATTATATCACGAAGAATTCATTCCACTATGTTATGATATTAACTATCCAATGACCCAATTTAAAAATGCAAACATCCCTGGGGGGAGGGTGGGATAGACAGTGCTGGGGATAAATAATAATAATAAAAGCAGTTCCTTTTCACTGAATGTCTGTTATCTGCCAAGAGCTCTGCTAAGCACTGTGCATACACTGGCACATGCAGTCCTTACAATAATACTGTGAAACACAAGCTTCCATTTTTCCTGACACAGTCACCTTGCTGGAGGTCACATATCTAAGAAAACAGCAATGTTTGTGTTTGCTTCAGGCAAAAGCAGCACCTATTTTGAACTGCACTTATTTTTCTGAAAGAGAAATCTACTTACTTGTTTCGTTACCTTTTTAAATTTAGGCTCTTTTACTTGAACCTACTATGCTCTTAAACCTTTGACTTGTGTTATATGTGAATATAAAACTTTTCCCCCAAGAAGTATGAGGAGTCAGATGGCACTTTTTCTTAGCCTCCTTCTGCCCTGCCTCATTTACAATACCATGATGGTGCCATGAGCACTGCCACGGTGGCTCATGTGTGGGTGCACAGACGTGTGGGTGCACCGATGTGCGGGTGTACAAATATGTATTCATACACACACACCATCTTTAATTAAAATAGCTGAGGACATTTCACATCTTCAGTGATTTGTGATTAGAATAAATGCATATATCAGTGAACACTTGCAAGTACCCCACACTGGCATTAATGCAGTCCAGGTAGGAGAAAGTGGAAATGATCTTTGTTACTCTGCTGGTATAACGGCTGTCTTACCAAAAGACATGAAAATATGTAAGAAAGCTTTAGGGACACAATCTTCAGATGTGTAACCAAACTGCAGGTACACATGAGGCTTTGCACACTAGACTGAGGTTCATGAGGACGAGGGCTCTGCCAGCTATCTATGTGCTGATCCTCAAAGGAGACCTGCTTGTCTGCGTTTGTAATGATGTCTTCTCTGAATGTCTAGATATTTTTGGTTAAAATTTTTCAGGTTTTTATAGGAGCAAAATTTAGAAAATTTGGGAGCATGTATACAACCAGTTATTGTTGGCCTTGATTTAGCATTCTTAGCTCACCTGCAGCTCACACACTGATGGTCTCCTTCTACAGGCTACCAAACTTTGGAACCATGGTGCTGTAGCCAGCTTCAAGATGAGTGCATATGGAAATATCTGTGTTCACAGTCACAGACATCATAGGACTGTAATTTTGCAGTTCTGCTTTGGTGAAAATTGAGCTACTATTTAGAAGCAATATGTCTACCCAACTTAAAAGTCTCATATTTTTATAGACACAGAGATAAACTAACAGTCTAGTAACAAAGTGGCCAACTGCTATTTCTTAAATACCTAATATGCTAAAATTATTATTTAATTAGACAATGGAGAAATAAAACCAAAAACAGCATGTATGCTGTTTTCTGTGTCTTGAGAGGTAATGCCACATATTTCCTGAACTACTATTACAGTGGGCCCTCTGTATCTGTGGGTTTTGCATCCTCAGATTCAATCCATGTCAGGACAAATATATTTGGAAAAAAAAAATCCAGAAAGTACTGAAAAGCAGAACTTTAATCTCAACTATTTTGGTAGCCTTTACATTGTATTAGGTATTATAAGTAATCTAGAGATTTAAAACTAGGGGAGGATGTGCCTAGATTATATGCAAATACTGTTCTATTTTATATAGAGACTCGAACATCTGTCAGTTTTGGTATCCACAGGGCATTCTGGAACCAGTTCTCACGAGGACACCTAGGGATGACTGTACATGCTAGGTACTGTCCTTGAAGCTTCACCCATTTAGTTGTTATGTCTCAGAACAACCAAATTGAAGTCAATCTGTTTGTATACACATTTTACAGTTCTGGAAATGAGTCAGTGTGGCAAATTCCCCATCATGTCAAGTGAGAAGCTGGGGATCTGGGCAGTCTAATGTGACCCTAGAGCCTGCACAATCCACCACCATCACTGGGGGTGTCCTGGTACCCTGAGGAATGCCAGCAGCTCTCACAGCTCTCTCAAGGATTCATACAAGCTGGAGTGCTTCTCCCCAGCCTTCTCTCACTGGGTTGTAGGCATAGCACTGATCACAGCCCTACTGGCACAGTTATGTGCATGTCCAAAGTCAGAATGCTTTCCTCACTGCATGCCCAGCACCCAGAACTATCCTTTGTGCCAAGAAGAAGGGTGAATTTAAAACTGGACCTGGGAGAAACACTTACCAAGACTAAAGGAACTAAGAAGGGAGTTTCTATGCTGTTTATAAAGATCACATGTGTTATTATGTGGAGGATGCTGAATAGTTGGTTTGTTCCTCCATTGAGGGCATCATGAAATTGACCAGGTTTGAATTTAGCACTTGAAATTTAGTTTACAAATTATGAGAATCACTACAAAGCTTGCTAGAAACTGAACAAACCATAGAATCTCATTGGACAGAATTATTCTGCCATAGACTGAATCTCCTCCTCCTTGCTATCATGTCTGATCTAGTTAGAGGTGGGTTCGTGATCAGTGGTGCAGTGAAATGAAAAAAAGGAAAGACAAGGGAGTGCAAAAGTGTACTTTTTTCATTAGCTTAAATTAATTCAACTTTAAAAAATTGCTCTTTTTCTAAAGTAACTTTTTTGTTATCATTTTTATTGTTCGAATGACCTTTATTTCATGGAATTACAACTTTTAGATTTTTAAAAGATCATATTTTATCCTTATTTAGCAATATATTTTTAATGAAAGCCTTATACTAGCTCATCACTTGTTTTGTTGTTTTTGATTGGCTTTGTCTTCTGTTTTGACTCTGCAGGTGTGTAAAATTCAGAAGTCAGACTACTGACCCAAATGATGGCTAAAGAACTCAGACTATTGATGCATTTGAATTGTTCAGTGTGTGGAGGAACCGCTGGGCTGTTACCTAAGCCTCAGGATTTATAGCACACAATGGAGCAGAATTCAGAACGGCTTGGAATATACCCAGTGCTCAAAAGAGAAGTCATGACTAAAAAACAAAACAAAACAAAACTTTGCTCAATTATACAACAAAATTCCCCTCAGGGAGTTAGTCTGTATAAACTCCAAGTGAACATAGCATCTGCTCTGTCATCTTGCATTGTTCTCTGAAAGTGCAAATTACTAAAGAACCAGAAAAGAATTTATGATGCCCTGAAGTAGATGTCCAGCCGCAGACATCATGATGACCTCCTACTCAAGCCATCATCAGTGTGCTGCTTCCAGAAGGTGGCGAAAGTCCTCGGTCAGGAAGAAGGAACTTTTCCACCTTCTCAGGTTGTTCCCCCAGTGGCTCAGTGGTAAAGAATCTGCCTGCCCAGCAGGAGATGTGGGTTTGATCCTTGGGTTGGGAAGATCCCCTGGAGAAGGAAATGGCAACCCACTCCAGTATTCTTGCCTAGGAAATCCCATGGACAGAGGAGCCTGGCGGGCTACAGTCCATGGGGGTCACAAAAAGAGGTGGACACAACTTTAGCAACTGAACACCAGGAGGAGGAAGGAAATGTGAGTTCTACAAGAAGTCTCATAATCAAAATATCATGTCTCAATTTTTTCACCTACAAAATAGTAATATTTTGTTTCCTAAGGTGGAAAGTTTTTGAAAAAGTATAAAAACTATGCAGCTTGTATTGTTATCAATACAAGTTCACCTCAGACCTGATCAATTTTTATGGCGAAATGTAAGAAAAATAACAGACTAAAGATAATCTCCTTCTCAAAGGCTGGTGAATTCTAAAAAGTTCACTATCTCTTATATGTAGAATCTAAAAAAAAATGATACAAATTAACTTATATACAAAATAGAAATAGACCCACAGACATAGAAAACAAACTTATGGTTACCAAAGGGAAAGGGAAATGGAGGAATAAATTAGGAATTTGGGATTAACATGTACACACCAGTGTATATTCAATAGGTAACCATCAAGGGCCTTCTGTGTAGCATAGAAAACAATACTTATATATACAGAGAACTATATGTAATAACTTATAAGGAAAAGAAACAGAAAATATACATATATATGTACATATATACATACAGACATATATGTACATATATACATATATATATATATAAACCCCTGAATCACTTTGCTGTACACAACAGTATAAATGAACTATATTTCAATTAAAAAACAGAGGTCACTATTTGGAATGAACACAGGAATGAAAACGCAGCGGAGGGCAGGAGCAACAGGAAGCCCATTAATAAAGCAAATTCCCAGGGCCCTAAACCAGGACTTCTGAATCAAAACTGAGGATGAGGCCCGCCCGCAGTGCTTGACAAGCCCTGCCCCCTCCCCCAGGTGAATCAGACACAGGCTCAGTTGGAGAACCACGTGCCTAAGCCTTTAATACCAGGCATTCTTCATCTGGTGGTTCAGGGAGCCAAAGCCAGGTTATCACGCCGAGGACAAGGAAGCAACCGACTGAACATGTCTGGACCACAAGGTCACCATGATGTCTGGTAATGTTACAGGTTTAGACTAATTGAACTTAGGGTCTTCACAATTCTCCAACTAAGCTGCGTTTAAAATTTTATGAGTTTGTTTTTTTTTCTTCCTCCTCCATACGTTCAAATCAGCCTATTTAATTCCTATTTTCCCCTAAATTTTTCATTTCAAAGATGCTTTTATCTTTTCTCATTTTGCTTTTCTGCTTCTGTTTCTCTATTTGTTACCTACAGACTTACCCATGCACTGTATCTTCATTTTTTTTTCTCTTTTCCCTATATGTATTGTATATATTACATTACTTGGTAATTGATGTGATCATATGATTTATCATCCAAACCGGAGCACAGGGTGAACAGAAAAACTATAACTATATGGGAAAACAGTACCATGTAGATTGGGTCTATCCTAGGGAGAGGGGCATATGTTATGAGTATAATGGAGGAAAGGCACACTTTAGATTTGTTCTTTGATCTGCCGCTTTCTAGTTGTGTGACTATAAGTGAAGTCATCCAACTGCTTCCAGGTCAAATACTTTACCCATCAGTTGGAACAGTTGATGACAAATAGCAGAGTCTTCCCCATGTTGATTGTTGTTCTTACTGGTATTTAACTTTTTCTTACCAGAGATATTAGACCCTCCATTCTACTCACTTTGCATTTTAGGACTGTCCTCCTCAGCAAACAAATTCATGGATTTTTAAAATGGATGACATCAATAATGCTTGTTTAAGTAGCATCTTGAATCACTTACTGCTTTTTGGCTCAGTGTTCTTTGCCCGCTCTTTCTTAGAGTATTTGGGACAAATTGATAAAATTTGGGACAAACTCAGCAACTCTTCACTTAATCAAAGCACATTAGCTCCAGCTGCTTGTTGACCCATCTGAACCTACTTAAGGTAATTCCTGAGGAGGAGGTCGCTGCTGCTGCTGCTGCTGCTAAGTCACTTTAGTCCTGTCTGACTCTGTGCAACCCCAGAGACGGCAGCCCACCAGGCTCCCCCGTCCCTGGGATTCTCCAGGCAAAAACACTGGAATGGGTTGCCCTTTCCTTCTCCAATGCATGAAAGTGAAAAGTGAAAGTGAAGTCGCTCAGTTGTTTCCGACTCCTAGCGACCCCATGGACTGCAGCCCACCAGGCTCACCTGTCCATGGGATTTTCCAGGCAAGAGTACTGGAGTGGGTTTGCTATTGCCTTCTCCAGAGGAGGAAGTTAGACTTTTCCAAAACCAGCTTTATGAAAGGATTCCACAGGGCTTTTGTTTGTGATTGTTTTTCTAAAACAAACGTAGAAGCACAAATTATATTTGGTATTTGTAGTGTCAAGTCCTTCAGTCTCGAGGGAGTAAGGGAGAAAGCAATGCATATACTTACTAATTAGCACAGTGACTTACTTGGACTTGTTTCTGAATAACTAATACTGGCATTGCTGAACAAATATGTGAATGAAACATATACAGCAAGATTCTGACACTTTCAGATTATAACTATGTGAAACCCTAACAGTGATGCTAGGGAACATTGCTAGCAATGAAATGCTGGGAACATTCCATTCAGTGTTTATTTACATGCAATACCTTTGGTTGGAATTGTATTGGAGAGTAGGTAGTATAAACTGTGCTTTTCCAATCCAGTGAGATAATACCAGTGGATAGATAGATATCAAAATCCACTCTTATGACAAGAAAGAAAACAAACAGAAGTTGTTAACTATAGTAAGACCTGTGCATTTACAATGGCAACAAGTAAACTCTCTTCCGAGGTCATGGCAAGGAAATTCCAGACTTGCTCTCAGTATACTACAATATTCTACTCTGAATACTAGTGGATAATTCAGAGTGCTGGAGAGAAAAATAGTATGAGAGATGGGCAGTCTTAGGATACCAAAGTCCTGGAGTGTTGCGGACATTGCCTCAGTAGCTCGGGCATGTTCTGTGAGCTCTCTTTACGTGCCTTCTGCAGGGTTCTCGCAGCTACACAAAAGCCATTTAGTTACATGAGATTTCTAGGTTTTCAGAGTCGGTGCATGTCTTCTATAATTAATAGTCTGTTTCTTAACCAGAGAGAGTTGTTAGTAGAGGAAGTCAATAAATATATGCTCAGCAATACATTTTGATGATAACTGTGAGACTAAAAGACAATAAATCTTTTGTCTTCCTTTCTGTTTACTTTGGGGAAATTATCCTACTTTTGTTGCCCTAAAAAAATTACTTTACCATAGAACATTAAAAATTAGACTATAACTAGTATGAATATTACACTGCTATGCAATTAAAATGCATCCTTCATAGAATGTAGAAAACATTCATTTTCTATCATTAGAGTAAAGAAAACGTTCAAAAAATCAAAATAGCTCATGAGCAATTCTTAAATTTGTTGGTATATAAATTAGCAGTGCTATCATTTCACAAGCTCACTCATAAGTTCTTTGCTGTTTTGATTGCTAGCAGGGTGTATTGGCATTATAATCATGATCAAATGATGGGAGTAATAAGTCTACATACTAGAGGTTATTTTGATTAAAAATTAAAATGTCACTAAAATTTTGTTTCTGCCCTGGAATAATTTCCTCAAAAACCAGCAAGAAAAATGTGTATAGATGTTAGCATTGTTCTGAAAAATTTCTTTACTTTAAAGAATATACTTGATAGACATACTTGTACAGGGAAACACATCATTTTATATATTCATTCTTCCTTGAGTCATGATCAAAATTCTCAGCACAAATAACAGGCATTACATTGAATAATATAAAGTTAGACCTTAAAATATCTTTCTTAATGTATAAAATCAAATGACTGGCTGCCATTATCAGTAATACTGAATGGTTTTTGAATACTGACAAGGAATTTGGCACTAAAGTAAGAACTCTGCAAAGGTAGACGTATTCTCTAGTGAATTGCAATTCAAATAGGACTCGAACACAGGCATTTTAAAGAGACTGGAAGGCCCATTGGCCAAGAATAGTTATAGTTTTAGGAAGCAGTTTTTTTCTGAAGCATTGCAAAAGAATGAATATATATGAAGACTACGAAGAGTTTAGATTGCTATCTCATTGTTTCCTAACTAACATATAACATCCAAAAACAGACGAGAGTGAATAAAATACAACAGTTTGCATTTTTAACTGCTCTTCTACATCATTTTAAAGCCATGGAAAATAACTCTCATCATATTTTAATGGGCAAATATGAATAAAATTACCAGTGTTAGGACTACTTTTAAATGTAGGTTACATAAAAATGAGTTAAACTCCAGCTTATATTCATGCAACTAAATAAATGCAAACTTCTTGGCAACAGACTTTATAATTTGAGACAAAAAATGTTTTAATTTAAACTAGAAGTAGGGTTTATATGGATAGAAAACTGATCATAACATCACTTTGAAATAAACTGCTTTTGAAAGTACTTCTAATTAAACTTGCAAAAGAGTGTTTTAAGAATATTTCATTTAAAATTTTAGCATTTCTTATAAAATTCAAAATTGTAACAGCTGTCAGTTAAACATCATATTAAAACTGAATCTAAAAATACAACTGCAAATCATCTACAGGACAGCTTTGGGGGATCACAGATGTGACAGTAACAAGTTTTCAACATAATGCAAAATCCAGCTCTCAGCCCCCACTACATCCCGCATGGAATTCTAAACTAGTTAACAACAAGAATCAGGCAACTCACATATATTTTAAACGATGATCAAACTCTGAGAAGGTGTAGAATGATTTTAAATATATGTCAATCCTGACTTTTTACTAAGCACACCGAAGAGTTTTATGAGCAATGTTTTGCTGCGGTATCTTATCATACTAAGTCATGATAAACGCAAAAATAAATCCATTCATGATCTTTAGCAGCAAAAGCTTCTCTCCTCTCTGCTTGATGCAGTCGCCACCTCTTTTGGCTGCAACTTCTAAGACCTCGTCCAAGACCCTGAAGCAGGTTTACTATTGGTCCACATCCTACGTCAAAGCATGATCTCATCAGAATTCAGTTCATTGGCCTAGGGATAACAAAGGCTGTTCCAGTCCAAAAGGCTGTGTCTACACAGAACAAAAAGAGAGTATCCAGTATTCTTCAATTAACTTGGCAAATATTGACAACTAAGCTCATTAAATCAAGTTTCCAAATCGGTTTTGTGATACAAGACACAACCCAAGAATACATCTTAATAGATTTTTTAAAGTTATAGTGATCTTCGAGAGTATTTTAAGCTTTTAAAACTAAGTAATCCTCCTTTATATCTTCTTGAGCTGAGGAATTTGTTCATTCTGAAAACAACCAAAATCATTTAATCAGCCTTCTTTATAGCACTGAAGCTTAGAACTGACTACCCTAGAATCTAAAATATCTACATAATTTATAACTTTCGTAAAGAATGCCATTTAAGACTTTTATGTTATATAAGTATTAGGCTTGCCATTGACATCAGCTAGGAGTATAGTGTACAAAAATGCGGGCAGTATTATCACAAGAAATACAGAAAGTGGATGCAGATAAACCTCAAAGGTTTTTCAATGTCTTAAATACCATGAAATTACACTCCCACCCCTCCACAGACTTTCCCTTTCAGTTTTCTTCCAAATTCTCACCATTAGAGTTGCCAGTACGAGGTTCCCTTAGGTCTTTTCTATTTCAAACTTGAACATGTTTTTTAAAGATGTTATGGAGAGCTCACATCCATGCTAGTGAGAGCAGTGTAACAGTGACAGAGTTCTGGGATGAGTACTGTTAGAGTTAAGGACTAAATGGCCAATCATGAACAGTTACATAAAGATCAGAATTCTCATCAATGCCAGGTAGTGAGAGTTGTGTACTTTTTGTGTTCTAAGGCACAGTGGCAAAGAATCTACCTGCTAATGCAGATGAATCAGGAAACATGGGTTGGATCCCTAGGTTGGGAAGATCCCCTGCAGTAGGAAATGGCAACCCGCTCCATGGACAGAGAAGCCTGGTAGGCTGCAGTCCATGGCGTCGCTAAGAGCTGGATAGGACTGAGCGACTTCACTTTCACTTTTCGCTTTTGTGCATTGGAGAAGGAAATGGCAACCCACTCCAGTGTTCTTGCCTGGGGAATCCCAGGGATGAGGGAGCCTGGTGGGCTTCTGTCTATGGGGTCACACAGAGTTGGACACAACTGAAGTGATTTAGCAGCAGTAGCAGCAGCAGCCAGTATTCTTGCCTGGAAAATTCCATGATCAGAGGAGCCTGATGGGCTACAGTCTATGGGGTCATAAAGAGTAGGACGTAACTGAGCAGCTGAGCACAGTGACCTTTGAATAGTCGCTTTCTCCTTGCTAACTTTAGGAAGTATGCAGAAATATCTCTATCTAGGTGATAAAATGTAGTCCTGAGAGTAAAGTACCTAGAAAGAAAGGGATATGGTTCAGTTCAGTCGCTTAGTCATGTCCGACTCTTTGCGACCCCATGGACTGCAGCACGCCAGGCATCCTTGTCCATCACCAACTCCTGGAGTTTACTCAAACTCATGTCTATTGTGTTGGTGATGCCATCCAACCATCTCATACTCTGTCGTCCCCTTCTCCTCCTGCCTTCAATCTTTCCCAGCATGAAGATATTTTCAGTGAGTCAGTTCTCTGCATCAGGTGGCCTAAGTTTTGGAGTTTCAGCCTAAACATCAGTCCTTCCAGTGAATATTCAGGACTGATCTCCTTTAGGATGATGGACTGGTTGGATCTCCTTGCTGTCCAAGGGATATGGTAACACTGTACAATTTCCAAAAATGAACTGCTATCAAAAAAAATTTTTTTTAAACCCTCCAAACTGAACAGTCAGTCATAGCCCTCAGGTGTTGGTAATAACTGCACACCTGAAAACCATTTTTAGTGTACACAATACTCAATACTGCAAGGAGATCAAACCAGTTAATCCTAAAGAAAATCATCCCTGAATACTCATTGGAAGGGCTGATGCTAAAGCTAAAGCTCCAGTACTTTGGCCACCTGATGCAAACAGCCAACTCATTTGAAAAGACCCTGATGCTGGGAAAGATTAAAGGCAGAATGAGAAGAGGGAGACAGAGGATGAGATGGTTGGATGGCATCACCAATTCAATGGACATGAACTTGGGCAAACTCTGGGAGATGGTGAGGGACACGAAGACCTGGCATGCTGCAGTCCATGGGGTCACAAAGAGTCGGACATGACTTGGTGACTGAACAACAAATCCTGCAAATACAGAGAGAACCACTAAAGGTATAAATACCATAGGAAATAAAATGCAAATGACGGATTCAGTGTTCATTTGCAGACAGTAGTTTAAAAGGCAAAAGCCCCTACCACTGAGAAGCAAGCAGAAAGAACAAGAAAAGGAGGAGGGGGGAAGAAATGAGGAATTAGGGGGGAAAAGGAAGAGATGGAAAAGAAGGAGAAGAAGAGAAGGAAGGGGAAGAATACATAGCAACTGGGCTGTGGACAAGGAGCAGTGTTCTTAGTGCTAATGGACCCCTGAAAAAGGCAGCCAGCAACACAGCCACTGGCAATGGAGGGGTGACTTGAAGGACAGATATCCCAATACAGAAAGAATGGCTAGGCTATGCGAACAATCTGAACAGATCCAGGGAGGGAAAACCCAACCTGACAGACCTCAAGGGCTCTTTAATTATGCACTGTGCCATGTGAAGCCACAATTCAATTATCCACTGAGCACTATTATATGTCAGACAAGTAGAATTAAGGTTCAACTTCAGATTGCAAAGCATTTATTACCCTTTGGGGAGGCTGCGAAGCAGGAGACAGAGCAGGGTGCTAAGTGCATAGAGGCATCTCTGTAAGATACTAAGGGAGAAAGAGGAAGAGCTCTCTGGTAATACAGCGGGAAGGGCACCACCTAGAGCTGTGAAATGCAGCAGCCTTGGAAGGCTAACCGTGGTGCCTGGGAGGGGATGGGAATGGTTTCACAAAGAAAGTGACTTCTCAGCTGGATCTGAAAGGCAAGAAGGAGATAGAGAAGAGGGGAAGGGATACTGCTGTCCATAAGAATAGCATGTACAAAGGAAGCGAGCTGTGAGAGACTTGGGCTGCTCATGTGACTGCATGTGTTAACAGCTCCCTGTGACTGAAGAGGAGGATAATCAGAATGAATTATCTGGAGGTGACGCCAGACAGGCAGGCAGGGGCAGGGACAAGGCCTTAAATGTCATACTTATTTGCGTTTTTCCTGGTGCTGCAAGCTTTTCTAAATGAAGTTCCATAACCACTAAGTGTTATTTACCTTATCCTTACACATCTCATAATTGTTATTTAGTCGCTAAGTCATGTCTGACTCTTTTTGACCCCATGGACTGTAGTCCGCCAGGCTCCTCTGTCCAAGGGATTTCTCAGGCAAGAATACTGGAGTGGGTTGCCAGGGGATCTTCCCAACCCAGAGATCGAACTCGCATCTTCTTCTGCTTGGCAGGTAGATTCTTTACCACCTGGGAAGCCCGCATCTAATAATGCCCTAAAAATACAACCTTGTTAGAGTACATTACTAAGAGGGATTTTCTCTGTTTCTTGAAGCATAGTTGATTTATAATGTTTCAGGTGTACAGCAAAGTGATTCAGTTATACATATATATATACATATACATTCTTCAGATTTTTTTCATTATAGGTTATTAGAAGATAATGAATATAGTCTCCTGTGTTATATAGTAGGTCCCTGTAGTTTCTTTTACATATAGGAGTATAGGTCTGTTAATCCCAAATTCTTTACTTTTTTCTCCCTGCCTTTCCCCTTTGGTAACCATAAGTGTATTTTCTAGATTTGTGAGTTTCTGTTTTGTAAGTTCATTTGTATAATTCCTTTAGATTCCACATGTAAGTGATACAGTATTTGTCTTTCTTTGTCTTATTTCACTTAATATGATAATCTAGGTCCATCTCTGTTGCTACAAATGACGTTTCATTCTTTTCATGGCTGAGTAGTATTCCCTGGTAAGTATACACCACATCTTCTTTATCCATTCCTTTGTTGATGGACATTTAGGTTGCTTACACATGTTGGCCATTGTAAATAGGGCTGCAGTAGACATTGGGGTGCATGTATCTTTTCAAATTAGAGTTTTCATCTTTTCTGGATATATGCCCAGGAGTGGGACTGCTGATTACACGGTAGTTCTATTTTTAATTTTTTAAGGAAATTCAGTTATTCCGTTTTTTGTATTGATTATTGTGACCCTTTCTGGCCTACCTCAACCTGTCCCCTTTCAACTTTGCTGCTTGTTTGAAAAGGTAATCTACATAATCTGACATAAAAGGACCACTTTTGGTCAAGAGCATATGACCACCTGTACCTTCTTCCAAGTATTTCCACACAAGCTCTTGAAGTCCGTTTGTGGAACAACATAAGGCATGAAAGCTTGAAAAGCATTTGTATGGACTCTTACTGTTAACTGTCTACCTCTATCTGCATCATCAGTCCCCAGCCCATCTTATCAATAGAACATTCTCACACCAATAGAAAATAAACACAGTACAAGCCATTGAAGGCCTCAGATTTCTTCCAGATTGTTTAAAATTGTACTAGCCACCAATGGCAGAGACAAAACAAAACTTAGGTATGTAAAATGTAGTCAAATAGGAACTAAAAAGGGAAAGAACAAGACATGAGGCCAAATTATCTATCTCATTTCCTCCTATGTGCTAATTCAAAATTTGCTTAAGGGTCATGACTTTTGATGTGCTCCTTGCATGATGGACAGAGGAGCCTGGTAGGCTACAGTCCATGGGGTCGCAAAGAGTTGGACATGACTGAGCGACTTCACTTTCACTTTGCATGATATCTGACTTCTTTCATGAAAAGGGAAAGGTATGACAGGTAAAACAAAGAAGCAGCTGTTGCTAGTGGTGAAAAAGTAGAAAAGGGAGCAAGGCCAGTCTGTCAAATATAATCACCTTACAGAGGCTCTCTGAACTCTGTTGTCCTTTCCTGCCATGCTAATGGAAGGCTCCCTGGGCTTAGAGGAGGGACAAAGACAGTGAATAGTAATTGCAGCCATAAAGTAGGAAGTTTCAATGTCTTTGGACTTCAGATGGCAATTTCCAGCAATGAATGAATTCAGAGGCAACTATGTCACCTCTTCATTCTGCTAATGCTGAAACGTGTCAAATCTAATGCCAACACAGGCATTGCCCCAGCCCCCACTAAATCTTACCACTTTAGAGACAGTCTGCCAGTGAACTTAGAAATGCTCACTGAACCTGTGATGCTGGACCAAGGAGTGAGGGGAAGATGGTAAACGAGGTGGGGTGGAAAGTGACTTGAAACAAAAGAAGTCATTATAATTTCAGGAAGTTCAAGGGCAGGATAATGTTTATTTTCTTCACATCTGGAAGGGTGTGTTATGTTTTCGCTCATTCCTAAATTTCAAGGGAAGTATTTCATTCTGTCAAAATGCCATTGCTTAAAAAAAAATAGGTTAAGTTAGCTGTTTGACAGTTAAGCGAGTTAAGGGGACAGGTGTTTGGAATAAGATTTAAGATTAAGATTTCCTCTTCCAAAAGAGGAAATATACTTAAAATAATAAAATGTATACAAATAAACTGGTATGAAAAGGGGCAATTTGTCATTAAAAAGAAAAAAAAAACCCACAGGAAAGAAAAGAGGAAAAGACTAATCTCATTGAATCATTAACTTCAATGATCTGGTTTAGGCAAAATCAGTTTTTAAGAAATGCACAATTGGCAAATATTCTCTCACATGTAGTGAATGGCCTAAGGATGCATCTTCTGTTTCTCCCATTGAGAAGAAGAGCATGGCCCTCAGGAACCTCTTCACTATGATTTGCATTTTTAGTGATAGTTTAGTAAGGTCTTTGCAAAATAACCCTGTTTGCAAAAGCATAAATTTCTATTTAGTCATATGTATAAGCAGAATAAATAGCTACTTAATGGCATCATATGAAAAGCAGTTATTTAAAAATACTTTAGAAACAAGTATATAAAATGTATTCTATATCACCATTATGGAATCCAAACCAGGAAGGACCTCGTTAAATCCCATTGGATTGCATCTGGTGTCATACTGATGTGATTAGACACTCAGCTTCCCCAACTGCGATGCAACTGGCTTGATCAGAGCAGTGCCCACACTGTAGTATCAGTCCTTGAATCTTCAGCATTTAGGCTAGAAGAATACCCTCATGATTATCTTACAATTCGTATCTATCAGTTTTAATATTTTAGGACACCCTATTCTTTGATATACATAATGGAAAGAGAAAAAAGAAAACATCAGGAAGACTGATAAACTGTTAATTTGTGCTTTTTGGTGTTAGAGTGTCTAAATTCTGGAATTGCGTTTATATAGAATATTCCTAGTTACTGCTCTTAAACAGAAACACCCAAAGAATATTTTTATCCCCTTATCCATTTATCTCTATGCAGCAGCATAGTTCCTGCCATGCTTTATTTGGTTCTCTTCACAAACTTTCCAGTGCCCACAATGGATCTGGCATGAGCTCACTGGCACAGTCCCATTTTAAGAAGTTCTCATTCTCAATTGCAAAATGAAGCTGCCTTCAATATACTAGCATAATTGGCAAATCAAATTTCCTCCAATAATTAAATGTACATGAAAAACAAATGGTTGTTGACCTCTTTAGTGGGCACCCATGATTTGGGATAATTTCTTGGGATGGTATTTGCCAAATGCAGATCTGAGTCTTTTTTTTTTTCCTTTTGTGATAATGGGTATGTTAGGAAAGCTTATTTAAATGGGAGACATTAATACAGACTGAGGAGACAGCCCTAGAAAATGATGCATTCAGAGCAGTGGTGGACAGAAGTGGGAAACCTTCAGCGTATGGACAGGGAGAAATAGTTACTTATAATCCCACTAATAAAACCATGAGCCAAGGAAACTAGCCAAGGAGCTGAAGGCCACGACAATATTCATTTGCCAACCAAAGCCCACTTGGCCAATCGCTGATGAAGGTCAGCAGCACCATGAGGAATGTAAATTCAATGTTCTGTATTCAGGCAAGTACAATTTGTAGTACAGACACTGTATTTACACAGGCAAAAATGCCATTTACAGTGAGATTGCTTGGAGGATATGCAGTCTACAATAGTCACATAGTCTACCTTATTTAAATTTGCTCAGTCCACTAGTCAACCACTCCAATTATTAGGTCCCTGTTTGTATAAGATTTTCTTTTCTCATGACAATTCATTTAACCTTCCTATTTGGGGTGAGTGGGTGGAGAGTGTTTGGGGTTGCTGGATTAGTGTGCATGCTGTTTTTTAGTCGTGTCCGACTCTTTGCGACCCTAGGGACTATAGTCCACAAGGCTCCTGTGTCCATGGGATTCATCAGGCAAGAATACTGGAGTAGGTCGCCATTTCTTCCTCCAGACCAAAATGGAATGATCTGAATGCTAAGTGGTGACTGTCTTCACTGTCAAACTGTTAGACTGATATAGACAGTGAACTACTGAAAATCAGAATCACAGGCATTTGAGTAGTGACGATGACTAACATTGTCAGCCCTTCCGGTGTTTCCCTAGAAGGAATAGCTGCCTACTTAGATATTTTTCAGGGAAATAAAAGGCCTGAAGACTGAAATACAATTTTTTCCCCCACTGATTGGCCAAGAAGAGTAAAAAGGCAAAAGAGGTCTCTGGAAGAGAATGGAGCACCCATAAAAGCAACTTCAACTACTTTAGTATTTTGCCTAGGGCAAGCTCTAATGAGGGGATAATATTGAGAGAATACAAAGGGATGATTTCGAACCCAAAAGTGGAATCAAATGTACAGACTAAGCCTAAGTAATAACCGATCTTCTCAGAATTGCACAAGTTCTTTACTGAATGTCCCTAGATATTTTAAATTGATTACATACTGATTTTAATATAGACTGCAATATGTGTGCGCATCATTTACATATAAAAATAAGCAAACCAAGTAGTTTGCACACACGCACACATGTGCGTGCACAAACACAATTACAGTTGGCTAATTCTAAGTTCAAATGTACACACATCTTTTAAAAAAGTTTTTCACTGGATTCATACAGAATTTTTCCCTCTTAAAGTTAGAGCTAGAAAATTTTATATGAACAAACAAAAAGCATTGAATTTCTCTTCTTGCTTCAAACTTAAAGGACTAAAGTTATTTTACATTTACAGTATTATTAGTTTGCTAGTTTCTTCAAAGAACTATTTTTTAAAGGACCACCCAGAGGATTCAACTAATTGAGGAAGCAATCTTCAGTTTACTTGAAAAGAAAGGCTGCATGGGACACATTTCCCGGCACCAGTACTCTGTCATATGTTTGGACTGGATATAATGCAAAGGACAATCTTAAAATTTGAAAATAACTTGGTCTTTTCTTTCTGTTCCTAAAACACCCAAAGCAAGAAAACAGTTAAGAATTTCTGATACCTTTTTCAGAGAGATTATTTTATAATTTGAGGTTTAGCAATGCCAGGAAAAAAAATGAACCACCCAAGGAGATCATAAAAGCCAAAGTCACAGATGTAGAAACAGGTTTTTAGCAGTGTGATGAGTTACTGAGTTTGGGGAAAGTGTAAGATGTTATTCAAAGTGAATTATTTAGGCCATGGAATTCTCATTAGGTCATGAGAGAAACATCTGTAAGTGGGAACTAAAAGGTTTTATGAAAAATATTTGAGGAATACATTAGGACCTAGAATAACAAAAATGTAATGGTAGAATTAAATTGGAAATCAGTAACAAAAATATATGTGGGATATATCCATGTATTAGGAAACTAAACTATAAACCTCTAAACAACCCAAGGTTCATAGAAAAAAATCAAAAGGAACATTAAAAATTATTTTCAACTGAATGAAAGTGAAAACATTAAAATTTGGGGGTTTCAGCTGAAGCATTATGTAGTGAAAGTTGATAACTTTACACACCTGCAATAGAAAAGAAAAAAAGTTTCAGGTCAGTGACTTCAGATTCCACCTTAAGAACCTAGAAACTGAAGAGTACTTGAAAAGCAGAAGAAAGAATAATAAAAATCAGCACAGAAATCAATGAAGCAGAAAGCAGAAACAATGAGAAAATCAATGAAAACAAAAGACACGTTCATGAAAAGATCAGTAAAATTGATAAACCTCTATCCAGGCTAACCTGATAAAAGATAAATTATTAATTAATAGGACTAACCATACCCACATGTTGGATAGGATATAGAGCAACTGGAACTCTCTGTAAGACACTGCTGGAGAGAATGTAAAATGGCAAGATCACTTTGGAAACTGTTTGGCTGTTTATTAAATAAAAATGTAAACATTACCTACCATATACCAGCCATTCCACTCTGAGGTGTTTACTCCAGAGAAATGAAGGCATGTGTCTATACAAAGACTTATGCATTAATATTCATATCTGCTTTCTTTGTAGTGGTCTAAAATGGAAATACCCTAAATGTTCAATGGATAAAAAACTGTGGTATCCAGATGGGAATATGATTCAGCATAAAAAGGACTGAATTACTGCTATACACAATAATGTGAATAAAGTTCAAACAACTGATGCATGAACGAAGCCAGATTTTTTTTAAGAGAACATAATGATTTTTTATATAAAATTCTAGAAAGTGCAGACTAATTTTCAGTGACAGAAAGTAGACAAGTATTTGTGCACAAGGAAGAGGGATAGGGGAAGGATTACAAAGGGATCATAGAAAACTTTCTGGGTGATGACCATTTATATTAGCTTAATTGTAGAGATGGTTTTATAGGCATACACACATGCGAAGCTGATCTTTTGTGCACTTTGAACATGTCCTGTTTATTGTATGTTGATTGTGCCGGGAGAAATATCAATCACCTCAGATATGCAGATGACACCACCCTTATGGCAGAAAGTGAAGAGGAACTAAAAAGCCTCTTAATGAAAGTGAAAGAGGAGAGTGAAAAAATTGGCTTAAAACTCAACATTCAGAAAACTAAGATCATGGCGTCTTGTCCCATCACTTCATGGCAAATAGATGGGGAAACAGTGGAAACAGACTTTATTTTTGGGGGGCTCCAAAATCACTGCAGATGGTGACTGCAGCCATGAAATTAAAAGATGCTTACTCCTTGGAAGGAAAGTTATGACCAACCTAGATAATATATTGATAAAGCAGAAATATTACTTTACCAATAAAGGTCATCTAGTCAAGTCTATGGTTTTTCCAGTGGTCATGTACGGATGTGAGAGTTGGACTGTGAAGAAAGCTGAGTGCCAAAGAATTGAGCTTTTGAACTGTGGCATTGGAAAAGACTCTTGAGAGTCCCTTGGACTGCAAGGAGATCCAACCAGTCCATCCTAAAGGAGATCAGTCCTGGGTGTTCATCGGAAGGACTAATGTTGAAGCTGAAACTCCAATACTTTGGTTACCTCACGTGAAGAGTTGACTCATTGGAAAAGACCCTGATGCTGGGAGGGATTGAGGGCAGGAGGAGAAGGGGACGACAGAGGATGAGATGGCTGGATGACATCACTGGCTCGATAGACATGAGTTTGGGTGAACTCTGGGAGCTACTGATGGACAGGGAGGCTTGGAGTGCTGTGATACATGGGGTCACAGAGTCAGACACGACTGAGTAACTGAACTGACTGTGCCTTAATAAATGTTAAAAATCACCCATAATTCCAACTGAGATTAATTATGGTTGAATCTTATTGTATACTTATCCAAACATTTTAGTCAAATACAAATGCTTTCATTTTTGCTGAAATGGAACCAAATTACATAGCTTTTTTAAAAGCAATTTTTAAAATTGAATATATAATAGGCATCTTGTCATTTCATTAAATCCTCTTTTACATCATTTTAATACTGCATGTTACATTATTATGTGTGTCATATATATATATTTGTTTGTTGTTATGAGATTTTATTTAACTTTTTATTTTATCTTGGGGTATCATGGCATCTGGTCCCATCACTTTATGGCAAATAGATGGGGAAACAGTGGAAACAGTGCCTGATGAACTATGGACGGAGGTTCATGACACTGTACAGGAGACAGGGATCGAGACCATCCCCAAGAAAAAGATATGCAAAAAAGCAAAATGGCTGTCTGGGGAGGTCTTACAAATAGCTGTGAAAAGCAAAGGAGAAAAGGAAAGATATACCCATTTGAATGCAGAGTTCCAAAGAATAGTAAGAAGAGATAATAAAGCCTTCCTCAGCAATCAGTGCAAAGAAGTAAAGGAAAACAATAGAATGGGAAAGACAGGAGATCTCTTCAAGAAAATTAGAGATACCAAGGGAACATTTCATGCAAAGATGGGCTCAATAAAGGACAGAAATGGTATGGACCTAACAGAAGAAGAAGATATTAAGAAGAGGCGGCAAGAATACACAGAAGAACTATACCAAAAAGATCTTCATGACCCAGATAACCATGATGGTGTGATCACTCACCTAGAGCCAGGCATCCTGGAATGTGAAGTCAAGTGGGCCTTAGGAAACATCACTACAAACAAAGCTAGCGGAGGTGATGGAATTCGTTGAGCTATTTCAAATCCTAAAAGATGATGCTGTAAATGTGCTATGTTTAATATGTAAATAAATTTGGAAAACTCAGCAGTGGCCACAGGATTGGAAAAGGTCAGCTTTCATTGCAATCCCAAAGAAAGGCAATGCCAAAGAATGCTCAAACTACCACACAATTGCACTCATCTCACACGCTAGTAAAGTAATGCTCAAAATTCTCCAAGCCAGGCTTCAGCAATACGTGAACTGTGAAATTCCAGATGTTCAAGCTGGTTTTAGAAAAGGCAGAGGAACCAGAGATCACATTGCCAACATCCACTGGATCATGGAAAAAGCAAGAGAGTTCCAGAAAAACATCTATTTCTGCTTTATTGACTATGCCAAAGCCTTTGAGTGTGTGGATCACAATAAACTGTGGAAAATTCTGAAAGATATGGGAATACCACATCACCTGACTTGCCTCTTGAGAAACCTATATGCCGGTCAGGAAGCAAAAGTTGGAACTAGATATGGGACAAAAGACTGGTTCCAAATAGGAAAAGGAGTACGTCAAGGCTGTATATTGTCACCCTGCTTATTTAACTTCTATGCAGAGTACATCATGAGAAATGCTGAACTGGAAGAAACACAAGCTGGAATCAAGATTGCCGGGAGAAATATCAATAACCTCAGATATGCAGATGATACCACCCTTATGGCAGAAAGTGAAGAACTAAAAAGCCTCTTAATGAAAGTGAAAGAGGAGAGTGAAAAAGTTGGCTTAAAGCTCAACATTCAGAAAACTAAGATCATGGCATCCAGTCCCATCACTTCATGGGAAATAGATGGGGAAACAGTGGAAACAGTGGCTGACTTTATTTTTCTTGGTTCCAAAATCACTGCAGATGGTGAACATAGCCATGAAATTAAAAGATGCTTACTCCTTGGAAGGAAAGTTATGACCAACCTAGATAGCATATTCAAAAGCAGAGACATTACTTTGTCTATAAAGGTCCATCTAGTCAAGTCTATGGTTTTTCCAGTGGTCATGTATGGATGTGAGAGTTGGACTATAAAGGAAGCTGAGCACTGAAGAATTGATGCTTTTGAACTGTAGTGTTGGAAAAGACTCTTGAGAGTCCCTTGGACTGCAAGGAGATCATTCCTGGGTGTTCATTGGAAGGACTGATGTTGAAGCTAAAACTCCAATACTTTGGCTACCTCATGCGAAGAGCTGACTCATTGGAAAAGACCCCAATGCTGGGATAGACTGAGGGCAGGAGGAGAAGGGGACAACAGTGGATGAGATGGTTGGATGGCATCACTGACTCGATGGACATGGGTTTGAGTGGACTCTGGGAGTTGGTGATGGACAGGGAGGCCTGGAGTGCCTGAGTTGGACATGACTGAGCAAGTGAACTGAATTGAAACCACCAAAGGCAGATAACCTTGAAGAAGATTCTTTTTTTAACAAGAGTGTCCTAAAACTGTTTTGATGACTTTATATGGTGACTCTTATTAGAGCGCCTTCCAGAGAGCCTGTTCACGCTGAATGACAAGCACTTTTCTAGCTGTCCTTAAGGACCATATATGCAGTTCAAACTGTAAACTATCAAGGCCCAGGGTGCCTTTGTTTTACTTCAAGGAGAAATACTGTGGGATGTGTAGAGTGTTGCTCTGCTCCTGAGCAGTCTTCCTTAATCAAAGGTTCATAGGCATTACACAGAGCATACGTGCAATTATATCAAAATCTCAACTTCACAGGCAGTCAATACACTGTAAGGCATTTTGTATATGCGTCAATAATTTCCAATAATATGTCAGGTACAGATGAAGGGAAATATTTTTGTAGTTCATCCAAAATTAAGTTTCCTACACTGTTCATGCATGCACCAAAAATTCAGATTTGTAACTCATGGGAACATTCTGTTACATAATGTAATGTGTAAGCAAAGAAATAACTAATTCCCAATATATTTAGTACTAAATCAATTCTGTTCCATAGTGTAGGATAATAGGTTTAATGAACAGTCAACTGAAATATTGATAGTAACAGGAGCATAATTCAACTATAGTTCTACTTTAAAATCAAGAGCAGAACACAGGAATTCTTGTGTTACTAGGTTGAAACAAATGCTTTGCTTTACTTAAGATGATACTTTTCTGTTGCTATACTGTGTAGAAATAACACTTTTCTTTTAAAGTGGGAAGCCTGACATTCGAGGTGTAGCAGATGTGTTGTTTCTGAATGACCCTTTGCTTTCCATCAGTCTGAGGTGGCAGTTGCTGGCCTAGGGCAAATCTATTACCGTTCAGAATTTACAGTTATTATTCAGGAGTCACAGGTTGTTCACTTCTTATCTTTAGCCTGGATATTGCAATACTGGTACAGGCAGAGTGGACTGGGGTGAAGGGAAGCATTTTTTCAAAGAATGTACAGTAATGCAAATTATAATCATATTTTGAGTGCAGACTCAGTTGCTCAGTTGCATCTGACTCTTTGTGACCTCATGAATCTGTAGCCCGCCAGCCTCCCTCTGTCCATGGAATCTGCAGGCTAGAATCCTGGAGCAGGTTGCCACTTCCAGGTGATCTTCCCGACCCAGGGATCACACCTGCATCTCCTGCGTCTCCCGCAGTGGCAGGTGGATTCTTTACCACTGTGCCACTTGGGAAGTCCCAAGATCACATTTGCTTTATTCCAATTACAATAAATTGTATTTTCTGTTAACATTTAGATCTCATATTCTTCAAGATATATCATTTTACCTTTGGGAAATTAATGTATTACCACTAATCATAACTATTAGACAAGCTAGATTTCAGTTTTTGATATTCTAACAGTTTAAGGATACAAATATTCAGGGATGGTACAATGCTGTTTTCATTCTGCTATCTGAAACAGTAACAACGTGGCCACTCCAGTACTCTTGCCTGGAAAATCCCATGGACAGAGGAGCCTGGTGGGCTGCAGTTCATGGGGTCACGAACAGCCGGACACGACTGAGCGACTTCACTTTGACTTTTCACTTTCATGCATTGGAGAAGGAAAGGGCAACCCACTCCAGTGTTCTTGCCTGGAGAATCCCAGGGACGGGGGAGCCTGGTGGGCTGCCGTCTATGGGGTCGCACAGAGTCGGACATGACTGAAGCGACTTAGCAGCAGCAGCAGCAGCAGCAGTGATGAAATAAAGTTACAATAAGAGTGCAGGTGATCAATGCATTCTGTTTTCAAAAGAAAGGTTTTTAACTCCACACTGACATTTATTTTCCATTTCTCTGGTGCACTGGCTATTTGTTTAATAAAAGGAGACCTTTCCAGTAACAAGGACATTATCTTAATCATTAGAATAATTCTGTAAGCACCATCAATCAAGAGGTTTGCTTAAGTCATGATAATATACATGAATTTTTTTTTCTTTAGTCTTAGAGTTTCAAGACTCAAAGCTTAGTACTTGCAATGTGGCTAAGAAGCTAGAAGAAATAAAATGATCTGCAGAGTTTGGAACAATGTGCCCTAAATCACAAAATTTTACAGAACATCGCATAATGTTTTGCATCTAGAAATAAATTGCTCAGATCTGAAATGGGGAAGATATTGGACTTAATCAATGTAACTTCACAGGGCAAAATGAGAACACATGGATGGAAGTTAAGGAAGCCAATTTTGTGCAATATCAGAAAGAACTTCTTGGTAAGTCCTCTAAAAGTGAAATGAATTTCCTGTGAAATACCAGTGCTTTTTGCCACTGCAGGTGTTGAAGCAGATCAACAAACATCTGTCAGTTATATTACACAAGGGATTCCTAGAGTG
Organism: Ovis aries; assembly: GCF_016772045.2. Classification (NCBI taxonomy): domain Eukaryota; kingdom Metazoa; phylum Chordata; class Mammalia; order Artiodactyla; family Bovidae; genus Ovis; species Ovis aries. Next base: position 81,145,901 of record NC_056058.1, read on the forward strand.
GGTGGAACACTGGAACCGATTAAGTCCTTTGAACTCTGATTCCCAATCTAACCTTTCGGGTCAGAACCCTTTAGGACATCAGATGGATAAACAATCTACTAAGAAGAAAGACATTTCAACAATTAAATACAGTATAAGAAATAGAAAAGTATGTAAGTAATGATGCAAATAAAAAACTAAGGAAGAATTGAGAGAAAAGTGACGAGTTCTAGCTAGCAGTACGATGTCAGATTGCCTAGAGGAGTCCTTATATTAAGGATTATAGTGGGTGTCATAATTCAGGTGGGAAGGAGAATGTGGTACAGGATTCCTGCCTGAAAGGAGGGCCCAAGCAAAGAGTTAGAGGAGTAGATAGAACTCCATGAATATCTGAGAAGAGAAGAGAACTATTCTGGAGCTTTTAACTAATCAGAATCTTTGTGATACATCTGTACTTACTTTGGCTGTCAAGACCTGTCTTTCAGCGCCTTAAACAAATAGGTATGAGGTTGTAAAATACCTGACATACATCAACAAGAATGAAATCAGGCCGTTTGAAGCCATGTGGACCGACCTGGAGGTTATCATACTAAGCGGAGTGAGTCAGAAAGAGAAAGATAAATACCATATGATATCACTAATTTGCAGCATCTAAAATATAACAAAAATGAACTTATCTACAAGGCAGACACAGGCTCACAGACACAGAGAACAGACTTTTGGTTGCCAAGGGGGAAGGCGGGTGGGGGAGGGAAGGACCAGGAGTTTGGGTTTAGCAGATGCAAACTATTATATGTTATACATAGGACGGATAAACAACGAGGTCCTACTATACAGTGCATGGAACTATATTCAATATCGTGTGATAAACCACAAAGGAAAAGAATATAAAAAAGAATGTGTATGTGTATAACCAATCACTTTGCTGTGTATATATATATATATATATATGGTTTAAATCATCAACTTCTCATATTTATTTCTTCTTTGTAATCTAAATTAATATATAGTGATAAAGATAGATAGGAGCCTTCCAAATTGCTTCCAGAATTTTCTTAGATAGCAACAGGACTATATAGCATCTGAACACAGACTGCAGGAACAGTCACCAGGTGCTAACTCTCTAGGCTTGAAGACTTTGCTCTCAGAGAAAGTAGGCTGAGCATGAGATCCACCCAGAATATGTTCAAGCCAAACCACTGATTTTGGGGATTTTCCTACAGTGAAAAGAGAAGCAAAATTTCCAACCAGCTAATTTTGCTGCTTGTTAGTCCATCTAAAGTCTTTTGTTTCTGGAAGCTTTTAATATTCTCTTTGTTTCTGTCAGCAGTTTTTCTGTACCATGCCTGGCTGTGAGTTTTTTAAATTTCTTTATTTTCTGGTTTTTATCCTGTTGGGCTTTGTAGTGCTCCTTGAATATTGAATCCCTGACAGGGATAGTCACAAGCTATTCTTTGGAAAAGATTGTTTCTGCCCTATTTGCTGACCTCCTGCTGGGACACCAGTCTATACCCCACATATGTTTTACACTTTTCTTCCCTCCAGGATCTTTCATCCTTTTTCTACAACGTCTCCATCTGGTAATTTTTTCAGAACTCCTTTCCGGTTTATTATCTCCTCAGTGTGTCTAAACTTTTTGTAAACTCATGTATTGAGTTCTTAATTTTGGTTATTACATTTTCTCAGTTCTAGAGTTTCTATTTGAATCATTTTTGGTAGTTTCCAGTTCTTTGCTAAAATTCTTCGGACCCAATTTCTTAAAATAAACATAAAACCTGCATCTGATAACTCTAATATTTAGAGCTACTGACCCATTTCTGCTGTCTTCATTTTTCTGGTCATTTGATCCTGTCAACTGGGGTGCTGGATTCACTGCTAGACGAGAGAAGAGGCTGGTAAGGGAAACTAGAGCTGGTCACTGAAGACCTTGCCAATCATATTAAATAACTTGGACTTAATTTTCACAGTAATAGAAAGTGATTGAGGAGATGTAAGCAGGCAAGTTTTTTCTGTTTACACTTGACAAAGATGACTCTAGCCTTAAGGTGGGAGAATGCATTAGAAAGCAGCAAGACTAGAGATGCAGAGACCAGTGGGTAAGGTTTATAGGAATATAAGGAGAGAGGATGGCATTGAGGGATAAGACTTGTACTAATGGAGATTTTAGTGGGCTTCCTTCATAGCTCAGTCAGTAAAGAGTCTGCCTGCAATGCAGGAGACCCACGTTCGATTCCTGGGTCAGGAAGATCCCCTGGAGAAGGAAATGGCAATACACTCCAGTATTCTTTCCTGGAAAATCCCATGGACAGAGGAGCCTGGCGGGCTACAGTCCATGGGGTCCCAAGAGTTGGACGACTTAGTGACTAAATCACCACCACCACCACCAATGGAGACTTTTATTTTATTTTATTTTTTAGTTTATAATCATTTTATTTCAAGTGTATTTTTAAAATTATAAATGGGAGTTTTGGAATCCAAAGTCAAAACATTTATTCTTCATAGACTCAGAATCTGACAAGCAATTCCAGACCTTGCTTTCCAAATCCAGTGTCCTCTGCTATTTTTCAGACTGACACCTAGTATTTAAAACTATTCCGTCCTAAATGTATCATTCTGGATAACTGTTGTGCACTTGCTGTTGATAAGATTCTTCTGAAAACAGTCCATCAAATATATAAAGAATGGTTTCTGTCCAGGTATCAGCAGAGAGGGGAGAACTATTAAACATCTATCAAAAAATCATCTATTCATTTAAAAAATAACAAAACCAGTGCTGTTCTCTGCCATGAAAGAGAACATGCAAAATTAAATTACTTTTGAAGACTGTGATAATATTTTATTACCTACACAGGCCTCAATCTCACTTAAAGATCTTTCAATACAAAGTCACCATCAGGATTTACTCAGTAAAAATCCTGGGTACTAACATGGCCCTACATGTGCTATTCCAAAGAGGAACAGGTTACTTTTGAGGAAAAGAGCTGCCTTGGTAACTCCCCTCAAATGCTTATTTTAAATAAACATAGTTAAAGGAAATATTTTTTAAACCAACTCTGGGTACTATCTCGCAAACTGCCCACCAAATGGAAAAGGAAATAAAAACTTTCTCTATTTATTTGGGAAACTTTCCACCTTTACTTTTCAGATTATGACTTTTTACCTTTTTTTTTGACTGTCTCATACAATATTTAAAAAATTTTAAATTGTTTTCCAATGTAAGAATTCTTTTTCAAATGATTTTCGCAACCCAGAACACAGACAACAGAGCAACATTTTCAAGTCACATTGATAATAATGAAGAGATGAAAATGGACGGATGTCTGAAAACAGGTATTCCCTCTGCTCCAAAGGTGAGCAAACTTTTAACGTGTGAACAACATGGAACTCCAATGGAGGCTGTTAAAGAAGGGTGTATATATCCAAGAGATTTTTGTGGGCTAGAGCCTACATGATGATTCCACGTTTCTGTTTTTGAAAACGGAAAGAAGACAACATGGTGCCATTTACTAAACTAGATAAAACTGAGGGAAGTTCAAATTTAGGAGAAAAAGAGTTGACTTCAGATTAGTGCAGTTGAGATGGCAGGCTGACTTCCTAGCTGTGAGATGGTTGTGGTCTGGACACTCAGGAGAAAATTCTGGGCCAAATATACAGCTCTGGATGTCATCTGCACACAGGTGACAGTGGCGTCACACGGAGGAGTAGATGAAAGGGCACAGGGAGGAGCTGGAGGTCAGGGTGGGGCGCCTCGGGCTGAAGCTGTCAGAGCACAGAGCTGCCAGGAAGCAGGTGGGCTCTCGGAAGCCTGGAACAGACTGAGATGGAGTCAGAAAAGAAGTCTGTGGTAACCGGGCGAGTGCACCGTTACAAACTAAGGGTAGAGATCACGGGGAGGGGAGGGGGACATGGTCATCAGAATGAAATGCGACTAAGAAGACACACCGCAAACAAGCAAATCGTTGGTGACCCTGGTGAGGGTGAAGGGAGAAAGCAGGTTGTGGTGGGCTGAGGAGTGCACGGGTTGAAGGGGTGGACAATGAGCACAGGGAGTTTGTGAAGTCAGGCTCTGAGGAGGAGAAAGATGGGTAGATAGGTTGCATGTGAGACTAGGGCATGTTTTCTAAGTTTAGGACAAAAGGATTTGACCATGATCAAATGCCAATAGGAAGATATAACCAAAGTGGGAGAGGCTGAAAGATACAAGAGGAAAAAAAAAAAAAAAAAAGCCTGCATGCATCCTAAGTTGCTTCAGTCATGTCCAACTTTTTGCAACTGGAAGGACTGCCAGGCTCTTCTGTCCATGAGATTCTCCAGGCAAGAATACTGGAGTGGGTTGCCATGTCCTCCTCCAGGGAATCTTAAAAAAAAAAAAAGCCTAATTAATAGCAAATATGGGGGCTTCCCAGGTGGTGCTAATGGTAAAAAAAAAAAACAAAAACACACACACACACCAAAAAAAACACCCACCTGCCATTGCAGGAGACCCAGGTTCAGTCCCTGGGTTGGGAAGATCCCCTGGAGGAGGGCATGACAACCCACTCCAGTATTCTTGCCTGGAGAATCCCATGAACAGAGAAGCCTGGTGGGCTACAGCCCATAGCGTTTCAAAGAGTTGCATAGGACTGCAGAGACTTAGCACGCAGCATGCACGACAGCAAACGTCTGAAGACTGGAGGACTCAGGATCTAGAGCTCAAGGGGCAAGGTCTGCCTGAGATGCTTAGAAGCTAGGGAGAGAGAGCCTTTCCCGTTTTTTCCTAACAGAAGGGAAAAGTCAGGAGATTGTTTTGGTGGCAAGACAGGGAGATGGTTCTTTAGAGATGGTTTCTCTTTTTAGTGCAAATTAGGGGGGCTTGGATATCTGCTGTAGGGAAAAAGCAAAAACTTTCAAGCAATATGGTAGAACAGCCACATAGCATTAATGATCCAGCTGAAGTCCGATACCATGAAGTTGGCTGCATTCTACAGGGTGATATGAGTTTGCCCAGCAGTTCCCAGCAGTTTGGAGCAGTTGCAGAGGAAGTCGACTGTTAGATACATCCTGAAAAAGGATCTGGGCCTGGTGGGCCCCTCTGCAGACAACAGGACAAGGCTAATGAGAACGTTGGCAAGTGTGGTGGACAGTGGAGAGGAAAGTGAAGACGAAAGGCAACAAGCAGGTAGAAGGAACGTAGAAGTGTGCGATGGAGGCTCCGGGACAATGTGATGAAGCAGAGTCTGGGACTCCAAACTTCCTATTTTGGGTGACTTGGATTTGATGATTATTAATTTATGTATAAGAAGACCGATTTTCTTGAGACAGTCTTGGTTTATACCTGTTTTGCTGGAGTAATTGCTAAGTTTCACCCCGTTTCACTTTCAAAAGTGTCCTTGTTTGTATAATAAATTAAATGTCTTGGTATTTATATAGAGATGACATGGAACAGGCATGGAAGAAGGGAGATAATTAGTTTAATTTTCAACATGTTGAGTTCAAGGAAATTCAGGTTTAAAGATCACGTCGATCAAACATTTGGGCAGATGCAACCTATACTCACCCATAATACCTAAGTCAGTATAGTACTAATTGACTTATAATTTAGTGATTATCTCAAGTGATATACTAATCTGCAGATAATACATTAAATTCCTAGAAAATATTTGCTTGAGGGCCTTTCCTTGGTATTAAAATATGTGGTATTTGTGAGTGAAATGAAAAATATTACTCATGTGAGAAACAATTTTAACACTGACCGCTTTGTCAATCTGGTGTAACGTATCAATGGACTGAGTTCAGTTGGGTCATTCCTCAAAACGCCACAAGGTGGCAGCACAACTACATGATGATGTAATTAACAAAGGCAAAGATTCCTGTCAGATATTCGGCAGTTAGAACATTTAAGAGTTTACAGTCATTGGACATTACAAGTGCATGCATGCTAAGCCGCTGCAGTCGTGTCCGGCTCTGTGTAACACTACGGACTGTAACCCGCCGGGCTCCTCTGTCCATGGGATTCTCCAGGCAAGAATCCTGGAGTGGGTTTCCGAGGCCTCCTCCAGGGAGTCTTCTCTACCCAGGTCTCTCATGTCTCTTGCCTTGGCAGGCGAGTTCTTTACCGCTAGTGCCACTACATTATATAAATTTTTCTAAATGTATGCCTTTTAATTTTAAAGTAATTATTTGTTTTATCATTATTGCCAATAGGAAGATGTGAAAATTAAAAAGTTTGATTATGAAATATATACATTATTTTTAAATATTTTAAGCAGGTTAAGACACATGATGTCCCTATTCCCTGGTGGCTCCGTGTCTAAAAAGGCCACCTGTAATGCAGAAGATGTGGGTTCCTGAGGGGCAAAGATCCCCTGGAGAAGGAAATGGAAACCCACTCCAGCATTCTTGTCTGGGAAATCCCATGAGCAAGCCTGGTGGGCTACAAAAGTCCACGGAGTCATGAGAGGGTCAGATGCAACCTAGTGACTTGACAACAAAACACGTGACCACTGATCTGCATTTATGGGCATTCTTAAGATAGCTATACATAGGGCCTCCCTGATGGCTCAGATGGTAAAGAATCCACCTGCAAGGCAGGAGACCTGGGTTTGATCCCTGGGTCTCCGACGATCCCCTGGAGGAGGCCGTGGTAACCCACTCCAGGATTCTTGCCTGGAGAATGCCTATGGACAGAGGAGTCTGGCAGGTTACAGACCATGGGGTCACAAGGAGTTGGACACGACTGAGCGGCTAAGCGCACACGGTATATCATACACTAACTATAAATGTCTTATAAGTTTGCATTTTGATTGGTATATTGTACTTAGACAATTTTACTTACAGTATCTTTTTAATACATTTATCTCACTAGTGAACATACACTTAGTAACTTCATTCGTTGGCCTTTGGGAAGAAAGCATTCAGAAATCTCATGAAGAAACTCTTGTTTGCCATATTCTAGCTACAGCAACACAAAGGGAGGTAGGTGCAGTTATCTGATTTAGCCAGTGGGTAGTACAGGATACCTGGATAAATTTGAACTTCAGCTAAACAGCAAGTAATCTCTTTAATATAAGTGTGGTACCATACAATATTTGGGGAATACGTAGACTAAAAATTAGTCAATTCTTCAATATATTTTATGTGGCAACCCAAGTAGGGAGCAATGGGAGGGAGAAGAATTGAGGGGTGGGGGGAAAGCAAGCTGCGGAGGAATCCAGGATTTTAGGCTCCAAGTCTGACCTACCATTTAGAGGTCTTCAGGACCAAGGAAAAGAATCATAAATGGACTTGAACTAGGCTGCATTCTGCGGTGAACTCATTTATATGTTAAGCTAAACAACATGGGCTAGGGTTAATCAAGTACTCTGGTGAATTACTATCTACACCACACATTGATTACTGATTTTCAAACAACAAAATACGACAACATATATTTAAAGCTAGCTCAGTTTTGGACAAAATTGAATAAATAACTGCAATTCAGACATTTTGAGGTCTTACCCACATTCAGGGTTATCATTATGAAAATCTGTCATTAGAGCATGAAGGCTCGGAAAGGCCATTTTAATTTCATTTAATCAACAAACATGCCTGGCACCTTCTGTGTGCAGGGGACTGACTTAGACTGTGAGTATAAGGATTAATAAGACACTGATGTAAATCGTCTCAGTAGCCATATATCATTGATAAAACAAAAGTACCATTTCCTCCCGAGTTTTGGTCCTTCATCAATTGTTTCTCCCTTTGTTCCTCCCTGGAATGATCTCCTTTCTCTTCTGTGTGATTTTCAGCTACCATTTTAATACTCAAGACTTCCAAATATCTATTCCAGCCATGACTTCTCCGCTGTGCCTAAGTATGTACATTTAACTGATATGAGTTCCTGGCTGTCCCATGAGTACTTCCTAAATTAGACTCATGGTTTACTCCCAGAAAATCTTATTCTTCGTTTATTCCCAGTCTTAGTCAATTGCAGTGCTCTTCCTGTTCTCCTCTGCCCTTCAGACATTCACACAATCCTCAACTTCTGTCCCCCATCCAATCAGAGTATCCTTACTAGATCGTGTGTCTACTGTTCCAAGTCCTTTCTAAACTCATTTCCTTCCTCCAGCCTCAATTGCCTTAAATTTAGAAATTTATTAAAATTATCAATTAATTTTATTTACATTATTTTATACCAATAAGTATATTTTTAAATCTGAGAAGAGTTTATGATTTTAATGGCATTAAAAGAGAAGAATAAGACTGATAAGGAAACACAGGCAGAGTCAGAGAATAGCCTGGGGTTGGGAGGTGTTCAGATGTCTGAAATACAGACACTTGGAAGAGAAGGCAGGGAAACCCCTTCCTCAAGCTTCCCATTCAGCATAGTGCTAGGCACTGCTGGAAACAACTGGAAGCATTTATAGGGTGCCCACTGAATGTTCTGCAGAAGACTCTTGAGAGTCCCTTGAGCTGTAAGGAGATCAAACCAGACAATCCTAAAGGAAACCAACCCTGAATATTCAACGGAAGGACTGATGCTGAAGCTGAAGCTCCAATACTCTGGCCGCCTGATGAGAAAAACTGACTCATTGGAAAAGACCCTGATGCTGGAAACGATTGAGGGCGGGAGGAGAAGGAGGTGACAGAGGATGAGATGGGTGAATGGCATCACTGACTCAATGGACATGAGTTTGAGCAAACTCCGAGAGATAGTGAATGACAGGGAAGCCTGGCATGCTGCAGGCCATTGGCTTGCTGCAGTCCACGGGGTTGCAAAGAGTCAGACACAACTCAGCGAGTGAACAACAACAGCATAACAACAACAACATGGAACCTTAGGCATTCATATCCTGCAGCGAGGTGAATAATGCAGGTCAAAGATCACATTCCTCTAGACTGCAGGGAAGAAGGGGAAGGAAGCAAAGTCTTTCAATCAGGGTCATTGGTCCTAGCAATCTCACAGGAGCATCAGAGGTGGCATAATCAAAGGAGTACAATTAAGAAAAACAGAAATAAATCTGAAACAACTAATAACATGACTACCCTTATGCCCTATATCAACTATCAAATGGGAAATATTTAAACAAATGATTCTGATCGGTGTTACTTTTAAAAAGCCAAGGCAAATTTTCAGTTTTATTTCCGGTTAGTTTTCCAGAATCTATAATCAGCATCGATGTTGAAATTTCTCAAAACCCATTGGAAAGTATCTCAGCACACATTTTAGAAAGATGCTGGCTTTGATCCATTTTGTCAACGTGATGGCTAATACCTGTCCTTGTCTTATAGCCTATCCCTGTGTTCCTCCTTCAGTACCGTGACTCAGAGGAGTTCTGGACCACATATGTGGGGATTCTCACTGCTATGTCGCTGTATTTGGGGAGACATAAGGGCTCAAACAGAAGAACATGAGAAGCTATAAGTGTTTTACCTGTCCAGAGGCAGCCACCCAAGCATGGTAGTAAAGGGCTAAGAGGACTCAAGGAAAGAGAACAGGAAGGTTCAAAAGGAGGGGTCATGATGTCCTTTGCAATGGAGGAGGGGAGTTTGTGTCCGGGCAAGGCACTGAGGGGAGGGGGGAAGGACAGGTTGATCAGGCTAGGGGTTAACTGGACCCAAGATCCTGTGTGTTTCTAGAAACAGGCCTTGAGGGAATCTTTCTGGCCTCACATATGGAATGGGGATAACAGAGATTGAAGACCATGGAGGCCTAAATCAGCTTAATTACACACTGTGGTGTAAGGATGGGAAGGCCCCCAGATGCTTGAAATTCTTTCCACAGAAAACAAAACATTTACTTTACAGAGATAAAAGGCTTGAAATGTAAATGCATGAGTGAAACTCATTCACACTTGGGTGTAATCAGTCAGTCAAGAAATCAATAAACAGAGGAGTATCAGATTCCCTGGGGGTGGGGGGGGGGCAGAGAGCAAGGGTCTGCGTTTAGGAGGTAGAGGCTGGGTGGAAAGGTAGGATAAGTGCCAAGGAAAGAGACCTAGGAGACTAGGAAGGCCAACTTCACCTACTTGGCACATTTTACTTGTGATTCACGAGGTGTGTCTTCTCCACCAGCTTGTGAACTCCTTGAGCCAATGACTCTGTAGCACCTAGCATTGAGCCTGGTGCAAATGGTAAGCACTAAATCATTCTGTGTTCATGTTGAATTTTCGTTCCAAACTGGTGGACAGCAACTGTGTGCAAATGGACTTTTGCTTTTCCTGCCCATCCAAAGGGACAATTTACTGGAACCCTTACTCTCCTGGGGTTCTGGAGTGTCAGAGCTGCCTTCTCAGGCCCATCTGTGCCCACACAACCAAGAAACAAGGCTCTTACTCAGCTGGGAGATGGCAAACAAGGGAAAATGATTTTAAAGATGCCTGCTCAAAATTCCCCTAATCTGAAAACTATGAGGCAAGGACATTTTGGTTGCTTCTGCTTATAATATACATCAGGATCTTGCAATGCTTTCCATTCATTATCCTCAGTGTGGACTTTTTGATTTTTTTTAGTATCAGTTTTCCTGGTATAGATAGAGTGAAGAGGCTAGCATGTGGTGCTAGCATGGTGCCTGGCAAATAGCAAGTGTTCAATAAATTTTTGTTGAATGAACAAATGAATGCATGAGTGAGTGATTGGGGGTGATCCCCAAATTCCAAGCAATTTAGTCGAAAATGAGGAAAGTTCACATCAAGTAGGTAGAGACTAAACTGCATAAAACTTTGTGAAAAATTGAGGAAAATCCAGATTTACCAGACAAACACTTGAATGTTATTAGCTTAATTGGATTTTATGTGATACAGTAAATGCAACTGGACTATAGTGACTGGAGTATAGGAACAAATCAAGTCAATTTTGTTCTCTTTGGGTTAAGCTAGATTGAACAAAATGGGAAATTTCTGTTGCCCTTGCAAGACTGGGACCTAGTAATTTTTCTAAGTTATTTGGAAAATTCTGACTTTGTTTTGTTTGTTTTTGTTTTGCTTTACTTTACAAATAGCCTCCTGGCCCTCTAGCAATACCTCCATCTCAGATATCACTCCCCTATCAAGCTATAAAACAATTAATAGAAGCTCAAAATATTTGGGCAACATTTGCTATTTTAAACAAATCCTGGTTTTAGTCTGAACATAGTTAAGAACTTTTCAGGCCCAGCAAGCCCCGCTTCAGGTCTCCATTACTGGAAAAAGCCATTATGTGGAACCACTGCAATTCAGCCAAGAACGTAGTAGCAGTAGCACATTTCAGAAAGCTTGGCTGATCCTCTCTTGTAGGTTGTTCTTATCTAGTATCAGGTCACCTGAAATCATTAAAACCTCTTGTAGCAGTTTTCCAATCCATGGCTAAATTTCCACTTTGAGGACCTCTGACTTTTTAGGCATTCTCTCACTAGAGTGAGTCTACGATTCATGCTAAATCACAAGGATGATCAGATGAAATTGTTAACAGAATGCTATGTTTCTGGTGGATAATAACTCACTGGACATAAAAATTAAGATAATATGCTTTATTTTACATGATTGTTGATGTTGATTCCAGCCATTACCTCCAATCAAGTCAGGCTATAATTCTGTGGCATTAATGAAGACAGACTTAATGAGCAGCTCTCCTTTCACAGCGTAGGTCTCGCTGCTGTACACAAAACCAAAGTCCCCTAAACAGGAAACTTCCATTCCACACCAGCAGGCCTAACTTGATCTGTGGATTACACCTCCAGAGCTCAGCAAGCAACAAATTAATCATGGTTTCCCCCAACTGAGGCATTTTTTCCCTTCCAATCTGAATTTCAGAACTTGTCTTGATTAATGCTGATGTGCTGAACACTGTTGCCATTAAGTCATATATCTTGCAAAGAGCCATTTGGAGTAATAATTCATATATCTCCTGGAGCAAAGTTTTTCAAAAGTCTCAATGCAATATTCTGTTGGATCAATCTCCTATGATATCTTGATGCTTCTTTCCAACAGTGGCTTTCATTCTAATTGTTCTTAAGATTTTTATCTATCACGTCAACTTAATAGAAACAATGTTCCTGCTTCAAAACTACATATGAATAACAGGTATAGATAAAGTTGTCCTACATGCGATTATTAGTCCCTGAGAGCAGTATTTTGTAAAACTTACCTCACTACCCCAAAGCAACTTTTACTCTTATCCTTTTATATTTAATGAAAAAAAAATCTAAAGAATATGTGCTAGTATCTGTGTGCTAAAGCTTTTAAGCTAATTATTATTTATCCACTTAAAATTAGTAACGGTAAATTTTCCATTTAGGAAAATCATTCAAGATTCAAACTCTCCCCACTCTTTTTTTAAGCTAGGTCATGACATCTCTGCAGAAGACAAATCCTGTATTAGAGATGAGTTATTGTTGTTCAGTTGTTAGTCAGGTCTGACTCTTGTGATTAGAAGTGAGTTACTGTTATCCTCAAGGAGGCAGAAAGTTGATGATGTTACTCAGTAAAGAGTAACAGTAAACTAATTTTTAATGCAACCACCATGAGTTTAATCAACTGTTAAGTGATTCCTTGATTTTTAAATTATACAAAAGTCACTTGCTGTATTTTCTACTCTGAGCACCTACCCCAACGTCTGGCCTGCAGTTGGTGTTCAATGTCAACTGGATGGAACTCAGGATTTTTTACCGAGGCTGGTGAGAAAGCGTTCTTCAATTTGTCCACTAGGTGGCATACAGGGACCATGCTTCCCGCATGGAACCATCACAGACCCTCCCATTCATGGTGTAAATAAAGAGCTGCATTATTAATTTATACCATAGCATCCACTCTACACCTAATATTTGTTTAACCAGCTGTTTCCTGTAATCCTCCTTAAACACTATTTATTAAAATCCTAAGAACATTCAAGTTTCCATCCCTTTCCATTTTACCCCAACAACATATTGTTGCTTTTACTTAACACTAAATACATTTAAATATCATAGGCTAAGTACTATGGTTACTGATAATGAATACAGGAGGTCGGAAAATTAACTAGAGGCAACAGAAGACGACAATGCAAAAGTGTTTTCAAATTTGCTCTGCATTTCGCTGGAATTTTAACTGGCTGTGAATACCATTATTTTTAAAATGTAATCCGGAAAATAAAACATACATGGGGCAGAAGGAAATGAAAAGAAAACCAGTATTAGGGTGTTCCAAAAAAAGGGAGTTATTTCCTGAATATGCCTCTTGTTCATCTTTACAAAGACCGAGGGCTGTGCTACCTTAAGAGTCAAAGACTTCTTCAACTACTCAGAAAATACCAACATTCCACACCCAAGATGCTAAAAGGCAGGACTGTTTAGTAGACCATCTATTCATAAAGCATCTTCGTTCGCCGAATGTATTTATCCTGGATGTGTTACCGGCTCCCAAAGGAAGGAAAAGGAAGTGAAACCACTAGGGATATAATGAATTGATTCTTCTCTGTGAAAGTATCTTCAGTTCTTCTAAATTACAGCGTCAGTCATTCCTCTGAGATTCAGGGTCTAGCTGACAATAAATGGCTCACTTTATAAGAACACCATGTTCTCTTCTTGCTTGTTTCTGATAGAAAGCCCAGGCCCACTGAACACTCCCCTTTGGAATACTGGCCTCTGGGTACTTTCTCTTTGGAGACCAGTGGTCTGGAGGTTGTTGGTTTTCTCTTGCTCATTAAGCTATGTTTAAACAAAATTAGTTCTTATCTAGTTTTTCCATTTTTAATCTGTTACCAGTTTTGTGAAGAGATTACCAAAACATATAGCCATTCTCTTAGCTTAAAAATTAAATTATCAAGAACAGATTGCCCCAAAGTGACTGAAGACTAAGGTTTAAATAAATGCCCAACCTCCTTTGGCATACTTTCTATTTTATTGAATGAAAGAAAAACTTCTTTATTCATAAAAAAATAATGGAACTGAACTGAAGACACATCAAACTAAAAGTTATCCAAAGAGAACGACTATGATGTATTTTTGGTAACACAGTATTCCCATTTTATGATTCCATTAAAATATTGAAGTCGCTGAAGTGTGTATAAAAGGACTCGAATTTAGTGCACTGAAATAATAAAATAGAAATGGTTGCCAGAAACTACGTTTGTAATGAATAAATATTACATTTCATGTAGAAATTAATTCTCAGGCTTTATTTCTTAAGAACCGTTAGCTTCCAAGAAGCCAGCCAGTATGTTTGATTTTATGACATCACACTGGAACGTGTACAGGAACGCTTTCCATCCTAAAAACTCCCAAAGTACTGGCCGCTTTGTGTATTTTTCCAGGGATAAATGAAAATAAAATAACTTATTTTCAAAATAATAAACCATCTTCTTTGGAACACAACAGTCATAGCCAATGGAAGAAAACAACTTCATTTCAACCCCAGAGAGTTCAGATTTACTTAGGATGGTAAACAGTCTCACACAAATCATTCATTTAAGCAACTTTTAAAAGTAACCTTACCAACCATGACTTAAAAGGAATTTTTTCAGTGTATTAAAATTGTCCACCAACATCATTCTATATACAAAAAGCATCAGAGTTCTGTGATCTTAATTTCACAGTTCAGTTGAGAACCCTGGACCAAAATCAGTAACATCTCAAAGACTGTCACTCTTACAGGTATTACCTATGTGATTACAATAACTTTCTTTTTCACATAAACTTACATAGTCTCTAAAAGAACACTCATAAATCTGGAATGGACATTGCCATTCCTCAGCATTCCCTTCAGCCTATACTATCCGTTTTTCCAGGTGTTATAAAAATGTTTGTTGAAATACAGATGGAAAAACTGCCACTTGGAAACCGTGCATCCACCAGATTTATAGTTGCATCAGCAAAATCTGGGATATTGGACTTCCTCCTTGCCCCAGTCTAGACTGAGCTTGTTTATTGCTGAACAGTATTTTATCTGACAATATGAATCCTTTTTTTTTTTTAAAGTTGAGATGCCATGTCAAACTCAAAATTAAGAAAAGTTATTTTAATGTATACATATATTATGATATGTATTGCTCTCTGAAATCTTAAAGGAATCAAGGCTTAACCCAAAGAGTTAAAAAAAAAGGGGGGGGATTTTTACCTTGTCCTAAAATCCAGAAGTTCAGATGCTCTCAAGTCCTGCTGAAGTTGGAGCCTGGAGATCAAGTGAAGCCAGCGCTCTTTCCCCTCACCTTAAGTTTGTCTCTGGGCAAGTGTGTGTGCGTGTGTGAGTGTGTGTGTGTGTGTGCGTGTGCCGCGCAGAATGTCTCTTTGTGGCGCTGGATGGCAGAGGTCCTGCTCCTGGGAAGAAGGAGGCACTTTCTCACCAAGAGCAGAAGAAAAGCAAAGCAGCGTCACCAGGAAAGTTCTCCTCCCAGATCCCCTAATTACAGCCTAACGTGCGCTTCATGCAAACTTCAGGGAGGAAGGGAGGGGCAGCTCTATGCCCAGACCTTGTGGAACAGCAGCCTCTTAGATGACTTTCCCTCTGCTCAGATTCCGGAGTTACCGGCTCAGGGGTTCAGGCAGAGCGGGAGCTACAACCACAAACCCTCACCGCTGCACACCTCCTGGGTCTGTCCAGAGGGGATGGGGCAAGGGGCTGTGGAATGATCCTGGGGCAGCGGGGTGATGCAGACAAGCCAGGACAGTGAATTTTCACTTTATTTCTTAGCCTCTGCTTAAAATGAAGATCCAAAAGTAGGGGAGGTCCTCGCTTTCCCGTCTCCCTCTCCCCAAGGTATATCCAGGGTAATCAGGTAGACAGGTAATTATGACAACAGCGGATAAAGCTTCCAAAATTTAAGGTGCCCTTTCACCCACACTGCCAGAAGTATGCTTTCTTGTTTACTGGACGCCGTATTGATACTGAGTTTGATTCTCCTTTAACAAACAACTGCTATTGTATCCTTGGATGACAAAGCTCAAAGAACCTGGGTTTATTTATAGAGTGAAGAATGCGAGGGGCAGACAGGATGGGTGGAGTTGGCTTATGGATCCATAACCAGGATTGGAACCAGATGGGTACAGAGCGCGCGCGCGCACGCACATGGAGACAGGCGCGCGGGCGCGCGCAAGCACCCCTAAAATAACCACTGGGGAAGATGCTAGGACACGCGGGAAAACGCCTCCTGAACAAACAGACATTTATTTATAACTTCTGGGACAGTATATAGGTCCATTGATTCCCGCCTTGAGTAACCAAGGGTTTTGGAGAGGAAACGGCTTCATATTTCAATAACAGAGCCACCTTTGATGGAGCCTAGGAGGGGGGAAAAAAGAAACACACCGCAGGAAGCAAACGGCTGTTGCAGCCGCCGGGAGGAGGGAGCGGGGCTGGCCCGGGGATGAGGACAAGCAAACAAGCCCGAGAGGCCCCTAGCCAGGGAGGAGGCGAGACGCAGGCCATTTCGCTTGAGAGCTTGGGGTGCCAGGGCACCCGGGGCGCTGGGCGCTCGGAGGCGTCCCGGGGATCGCGGCTGCGCTCCCCTCTCTCGCCCGCGGGCTTAGGAGGCGCAGGCTGAGCTGCGGGCTCTTCTCGACCGTTGCCGCTCGACGGGTGCAAAAGAAGGGCAGAGGGATCGGTGGGGCGGGGGAGTTGTAGGGAGATAAGCCAGTGGGATGGGGCATCGGTGGGACAGGGCTCAGGTGAGCCACGGGGCCCAGTGGCAGGGACGCCAGTGGAGCTGGCGACTCCTGGGACGGTGCAGCTGGTGCGGCGGGGGGACAGGGCGCGAGGAGGGCATCGCGCGCCGTCGCAGCAGCTCAGTAGGCGGCGAGCGGCGCTATTGTCTTGGAGATAAACCCTAAGCCGGGTTGGCTGCTTCCTCTTACGAGAGAGGCGGGAAAGAGGTCTTAACAAGAAGATAATAAGGCTTCGTTCCAGCTTTCCCCCCTCGCTGTATTTCACCGGTTCCTGCCCCCAGGTTCACCCTCGCCATTCGGGTCTTCGGGTAAATTAATGTGTGCCTCTTGGAAAGATTTTATTCCGCAGCCAAACGAAACACTCACAAAGTCTCATAAAGGAAGACTAGTTATATTCGCCACGAAATACTTAAAAACGAATCCTCCAACAGACAACTCAACACCTTTCCTGTCATTTCAAAACCTGGGCATGGGCGCCCCCTTTTCAATTTTTCTCTTTGTCCTCACCGGGAACAGGCCGCTCAGGACTTGGCAATTTTATATCATTGATTTCGTGGCTATTCGAGACAGCTGTTCTGCTGTAGGTCCCACATTAACTGCCAGTAAAAATAAGATACATCTCTGCCTCTCAGCTGTGAAAAGAGTTTTTATGCTTTTTTTTTGGTAAATGTTCAGGATGGTATGCACTTTGAGGACCATAAAGGATTTGGACTTAAAAACAAATGTACGGCTATGAAATCATATAAATATGTTTGAATACTGATCTTGTTCCCTCAGTTTAAACACCTAATTTCTGGGAGTTGCCTGGGCAGTAAGTCAGATCAGCTGGTTCATCTCGGGTTCATCTCGGGCACTTGTTCTTTATTTTGCAGTCGTCTCCAGCCATATACAGGTATTCCAGCACAGCATTAAGAGAACATAATGCAAAAAACAAAACAAAAAAAAAAAAAAAGAGAACATAATGCGTTCTCTTCAGAAATTGCTTATTAGCTACAAAAAACCCCCACCTATTATGCAATTTAGTCACTCCACAGTGAGTTAGAATTTTGTCTTTTTTCAGTTCCAGGTAAAAGCCTACCATCTGAGCTAGCTTTCAGAGTTATCTCATCAATCCTTCCCCATCCCTAGCTCCTACCTTCTCTGATAGGCTAGTTACTAGTGTGGTCACTAAGATGGCTGT
Organism: Ovis aries; assembly: GCF_016772045.2. Classification (NCBI taxonomy): domain Eukaryota; kingdom Metazoa; phylum Chordata; class Mammalia; order Artiodactyla; family Bovidae; genus Ovis; species Ovis aries. The sequence continues at coordinate 81,163,630 of NC_056058.1, forward strand.
TCTCCTGCTTTCTGTACATCCCCTGCTGGACCAGACCCTTCTTTACTTAAACCTTACTCGCTTGAGAGATCCTCCTACAAATTTGCCTCTAGCTCCAGCAAGTGATTGTTCTAATCTTTGGATCAGAATATCTCCACCAGGAGAGCTTATTAAAGGGGTAGGGAGGGGCATGTGCCTCTGCTGGTTTCCCTGGTAACTAATGAGCCAACCTGATTTCAATTCCTCCTATAAAACTAGTGACCTCCCCATCCCTCCCCTGCTCTTGGAGTGAAGACCATCGCCATGTGCTGCCTGCTGCCTGCTGCCTGCCACCCATGGTGTTGCTCCAGCATCTTCCTTCTAACATGTAAGATTCTCTCTCCCTAGCCATTAAACTGCTGATATCTCTGGCGCTGACTCTTGTTTAGGTCAAGACTTGGCATGGACAAGACTTGTAAGCCTGTGGGGTGCAACCCCAAACTAGCTCTTGTTAAAAGATCCCCAGTACAGTGTTTTTAATTTCAAGTACTTAAACCTGTTAAGTTGTTGTTTAGTCGCTAGGACGTGTCTGATTCTTTGTGACCCCATGGACTGTAGCCCACCAGGCTCCTCTGTCCATGGGATTCTCCAGGTAAGAATACTGGAGTGGGTTGCCATTTCTTCCTCCGGGGGATCTTCCCAACCCAGGGATTGAACCTGTGTCTCCTGCATTGCCAGCAGATTCTTTACCACTAAGCCACCAGGAAGCCTAGAAAAATATTAGAAGATCCAAATGTTTTTTCAAGGAAACTCTTACCAAAGTCTACTGTGTGTGAAGATTTTTTTCTAATTATTAACATCAATAATTCCTGTGGAAATGTTACCAGATCCTAATTTGTGTGCCCCATGAGTGGTGAGGCCAAAAAATACTGGGGTTTGGAGCAGAGAAGGTTTTCTTGCAGGGCCAAGCCAGGAGAATAGGCGGCTCATGTTCAAAACCCCCAAAGTCCCTGATGGTTTTCAGGGAGAAGTTTTTATAGGCAAAATTTGGGGTGAGGCTCTGCAAGGTGTGTGACTTTTTGCTGATTGGTTGGTGGTGAGGTGACAGGGCTTTGCTTCCTGGAATCTGGTGGTCTCCCTCAAGTTCGCAGGTTCTGCCTTGCTGAAGGCCTTAGTTCCTGAAGAAGAACTCAGACATATTACGCATATTCCTTGGGGGCTTGGGGACTGGGCCTCTGCCCCCATTGCTGCACTATTGCTTCTGGACTCTTGCTCCCTTGCTTCTGCATTCCCTTGTTCCCTGATTAGATATTGCTTGAATCTGCACTTTGGAACTCTGGTAAGATCCAGGAGGCTGAATGAAACCTATTTCCTACAAACAAGAAACTGGGGACAGGGAAAGGATTTGTACCTAGGAGGACCCCCCCCAGGATCCTGCTCAATTTCAGAAACTTGTCTTTCATGGCATAATGAGGTATTTTGTTTATGTTTGGAAGATAAGTAAGGAGACCAACTTTCTTAAATTACAAGGAAAAAGCCAAATATCTTCTTCAACATTAATTTTTAAAATGGCTTATGTGCTTAAAATTCCTGTGAAGTTTTACCTTAAATTGCTTGGCTAAGTGCTCAAGATACAGTCTAGAAATTCAAGTGGAAAATCAAAGTTCTGGAAAAGTAAATACCAATTTAGAGCTAATGGATATTGAAAAGACCTTGTTTAGCATAAAGCAAAAGTAGTTTTATAAAAATGAAAAATAGGTCAGAATAGTGTTAGTAACATCTAACTTTGCATTTTTTTACTAATTGTAAGACAATTTGAGTAATTGGATTGAACTAAATAAAATTGAATATTCAACCATTTTTGACCTACCAAAAAAGGCAACTCAACTGGTTTAACCTAGTGCAAATTTAAATATGTGCATAGTATAAACATAGCAGGAACATTTTCAACATTAAAAAAATATCGATATAAAATATCATGAATCTTTAATATGTGATAAATTTGCAAGCAGAGTGGTATTCCTCCTGGCATATTATACTTCCAATGAAATATACATTTATATTCTAATGGAGATTATCTAAATTCATCTCCTTTTCAAACTCTGAAAGAGGCTGCTCTATTATCTACTGAATTTCAGAGAACTTCTTCTCCATGAATTTGTGTCTCCTGGAATTTTTGCCTCAGGCTAATATACCTGGCTGAACATCTGCTAGGGGAAAGGGTGCACTCTGGATGGGGGGTGGGGAGGAAAGCTGTTTGACCTTTCCTGTCTGAGGGCTCAGAACTTCATTAAAGCATCTCTTGGGATTGTGGGATAACCATGAGAAAGATATCATTTGTAATTAAGTCCTTCCCACTGGCTATATTCCTGTTGAACTCCATGATTAAGATACAAATTCAATATTTTAAATGGTCACAAAGCATTTGATAAAAGGTTATTTGGCTTTTAATTCAATGGGTGGGATGACTTTCCAAGGGCCCACTTTTTGTACTCTCACTCTCAAAAAGTGTCCTGCGGAGAGACTCTTCAAAAGGGCAGATGAAATAATTAGGCAATAAATTGTTCAAATGTTAAGAGCAGAGCTGTTCCAGAAGCTAGTGAGGCTACATGAATATCATACCAAGTGATAAATATCCTCAGCTCCGGAGAAGTTAAGTGCCTACGTGTTCTATTGCTTGCCTGGTGGGTTGGTTTTGGCTTCACAGCATATTTCTTATAATCTATTCTTCCTTCAGTGTGTTTCTCTTGTCCTGAACAGAGAAACTCTTTCATTAGTTTTTTAATACATTGATGTCTATTTCATTATTAACTAAGTTCTATTCATTTTGCAGTAGGGCCCAGATTTAGTCTCATGTCCTTTGTTCTGTATTGATTGTTAAGAAACTTCCCTTACCCACCATCACAATCCCATATTACTCTTTAGAGCATCACTGGCCTATTTTATACTGTCTTGTATTTTACTTATATTTTCATGTATTTAGTTTCTTTTTTTTTGAAATCAGGTGTACTATAAATTCTCTGAGGGATGATATTATATCTTTGCACTTGCAGTTGCTAGCACACAGCCTTGCTGGTAGAAGCTGATCAAAAAATATTTATTGCTGTTGTTGAAGATGACAATATCATCTTTTATACTCAAGAGGGGAAAGAACAACAAATGAGGAACGCTAGTTATTGAACAAGCTAGTTCAGAGTATTTTGCATCTAATTGCCAGTGGCATAAATAGTAAATCACCAGAGGTTGATTAATAACTTGTATCATTGTTATTGATCTCATAGAATTAAAGGAAACATAATACATATTTTTCTTCCATGTTCAGTTGATGAGTAATTGTATAAAAGATAACAAAGGTAAAATATTTTACCCTTTTAAGAAACTAGGTTGCTGTCAGTGGCAAAATAAGGTTATTGTCAGTCACTTGAATATTGATTGATTTGCTTATTTTTATAGTTATTTTAAATTTAGACCAATTATAACTATCAATAAATCTAGCCTTTATTGTATTTTCTTCTTGATCCTTTTCTCTAAAGGTTATAAGGATGTTAAAGTCTAATTGAGCTGGACTGGTTCATATACAGTTCTTCTTAGGGTAAAATGGGTGAATCAGCTAATGCATCAGAGTTGGCATAGGGCAAGACTACTCAGGAGAGACTAAAGCGTAGGGCGTTGATTATTGGGAAATGAAGGAAAATAGTCCAGCTTTGTTAGAAAAATGGAGAAAGACAGTGATATTTTGTATCCAGAAACCTATGGAGAAGAATTTCAAGAGCAAATAATTGGTGAAGTGCCAAGCTTAGAGACAGTACTAAGACTAGAAGAGAATATTAACCTAAATACTTAAAGCAGCATGCCTGTTAGTAAATTTTGACTTAAGTGTTTTGGAATAAACATTTGGATGTTTTTAAAATTATCTGTACTGGTCAATGCTAAACTAGGTAGATAAAATATATTTCTTTCATAGTATCACCAGAAATACAGAATTCTTTATTTACATACAACTTTTAGGCAGGTACTAGGCAAGGCAGTATTTAAACTAACTAATAATATATGTAGCACTAACTATATATACATGCATCTATAGTTTGGATACCCTTTTTTTTTTGTTAAGGTCATTGGAAAGCTCACTTGTAGTTTATTTTAAGCAGTGAGGAAGTAAAAGGATTTTGGAGGGAGCCTTTGAACCGCACATGTGGAAATAGCCTTACATGTTATTTATCTTAAACTTCCTTTCACAGACTAGCTCAGCCAATTGATTCAACTGTAAATAGGAAATCTGCCCTTCTTCCTCAACCACAATCTAGTTGTTCCAACATATGGCTAAATTAAGGCATGAAAGGTTAAATTGGAAGGAAGATGTTTATGAGTAAACAAAGAAAAGAAAAAGAGGAAATATTTCTCCATTTTGTGTCTAATTGACACTTCCACTAGACTTGTTGAAAGCACCGCAATTCCTCAGTAATCCTGTCCTGATGTCAACTCAAGAATATTCTCTTGCTGGTCAAAAGCCTGGGATTGAATCTCTTTGAGCTTAAAGGCCAGTAATTTTGGAATATGAAAAATTCTGAAAATTTGCAAAGTTGAGACTGTAATTTCAGCTTGTACATGGAAAAAAATGTCAATAGCTTTAGTATCTGGTGATCTCCAGGAATTTTTTCTCTATTAATGTTCTTTTCCAAACTCTCCTGCCCCTTCCAAAAACACTTAAATAGAAAGTATTTACAGTGAATAATCCTTTGCTTTCTGAATAAGTAAATCAAGTCTTCTGAGAGTCACAGATTGTCCCCGTAGTTACGTTCTTATCCTGAGATAGATCTGTGAATTGTCGCAGCCACCATTTCTGCAAATCGGAGTAGTTCTTAGGATGCGGTTATGATTAATGTACTTCTCCTAGAGCATAGCTAAGAATTAATTATTTTTTCCTCTCCATTTATTACCTTATATCTCTTATGGAACTTTGCACAGCTGAACTCATTAGTTAGGTATATATCTATCTCATTATACTGTGAGCACATTGCTTGTTCATGTCTAATTCATTCTTAAATCTTCCGGTGTTGCCTCCCACCCTACCTCAAGCACAGAGCCTTGTACATGTAGGCATAGAGAAAAGCTTGCTGAATTGAACCACATCAAAACCACAGAGAAAGTGTATTAGCAGGGAGAAATCCGAAAGTGATTTCTAGTCCAACTTTTCAGGTTTATCTTTCATAAAAAAAAATAGCTATACATTTTGATTTAAAACCCGACTTGACTCATTTTTATGCCCTTTGTTTCTTAGTTTCGTTCTTCAGTGTCTTAGTTCCTCGCCACACAAATGCTTGATCTTTTCTGCTAGTTGGAAATTACCATGTCAGGAGTCTGACTCTGGAGGAAGTCTGAAATGTTTCTCACACCTGTAACCTCCTTTTCATTTTAAGTGTCCCTAAGTGTCTTATTTGATCTTTACTCTTGTAGTAGCATCCTGGTGGCCTCTCTGACTCAGCTCTCCTTTGTGGGCGTCCGTTTCTACATGCCTATAATACTACTTTCTTCTGTCATTGCTGTGAACACAGCACTTCTTTTGTCAAAAACTTTTTGATGAGGCTTTCTGGATAGCTGAGCTCTAAAAAACCTAAGATGTGTATTTAGTTTTGTGACCTATACATTAAAATCTATACTGCTTTACTCTGCTTGGCCTGAGAGTGGCATTCTTAACTCTTTGAATTAATTGCTTTGTTTGGAGGCTATAGAAACTGCCTTGGGTCAAGCTGAGTAAATATAGCTGTTCATCAGATGCTGGAAACTCCCAAAATATATTTTTATTACTAAATTACTATGCATGAATGTTTCTTAAATAGACCTCTGCTGAATGGAATTTTGGACTCCAATTTCATAGACAGTCACTATGCTCCATTTCTGTAAATCTAGGCTCATAAAATAATAGACAAATATTTGTAAAGCAAAAACTTTACTTGATAATTTTGTATTATGATTTAATCACTTTGTGGATTTTCTTGTGGATAAAAGGCTTTGTGTTATTTGAGTACTACTTATTATGTGAGTACTACTATTAGAATTGCATGCAGAGTTTAGAAGCCCTCTCCCTCAACTGGAATATTTGTAAAAAAATGAATAAGCTAAAAGCTATGTGCAGTGCCCTCTCTAGACTATTTTGTTTAAAAAGATAATTTTTTCGAGCAGTTTTAGGTTGAAGGCAAAATTGAGAGGAAGGTATAGAGATTTTCCAGATGCCCCTCCTCTCACATCTGCCTGCCCCCGCCCCTGTCCATACCTCCTTCTCAGAGTGGGAACTTACATTGACACATTCTTATCATCCAAAGTCCATAGCTTATATTAGGAATCACCCTTGGTGTTGTATACTCCATGGATATGGACAAATATATCATGACATGTATCTGCCATTTCAGTATCATAGAATATTTTCACTGCCCTAAAAATCTTCTGTGTTCCACTTATTCATACCTCCTTCCAGCTAACTCCTGACAACCTCTGGCTAAGTTTCCACTTTTAATGCCTCTAGATAATTTAAGAAGCTAACAGTGAACATAGGATTCTGTGGGATCCTATACGGAATGAAAATTTATAGTCCTACAAGCCACTTAAAAAAGACAAATTAGGGAGCTTTTAAATACATGTTACTTATGTCAAAATATGTCCTGCTACTGCTGCTAAGTCGCTTCCGTCATGTCCGACCCTGTGTGACCCCACAGACGGCAGCTCACCAGGCTCCCCGTCCCTGGGATTCTCCTGGCAAGAACGCTGGAGTGGGTTGCCATTTCCTTCTCCAAAATATGTCCTAATACTGTCTAATTCTTTATGGAAGGGGAGGAATAAAAGTTTTGAAGTAAAATAATTCAGTGCATCAGGAATATATTCCTGGCTCTTTAATGAGAGTGAAGCTTCATTTCTGCCTAGTAGATTGGCATGCAGGCTGCCTCACTACTAACTCTCTTTCGATCTTTATGAATGGTAATATTCTCTATTTGTAACTTTGCTATTAAAAATCATGAATTATGTTTTAATCAACTGTACAACTTAAAGGGAAGTTAAGGGTCATAGCATTGTTTTCATTTCAATGTAAAATGTGTGTCATTTGTGACTACCCTTTTAAAGGTGAACTCTGAAAATGACTTCTTTCTACCACCATTTTTTTGAGTAATTAAGCCTGAAGCATCTTTTGTCTTACTGATTCTTCAAAGTTCTGGCTGTCAAAAGTTATATCATTTTCCTTAGAGTTTAGAAGAAAAAAGCACTCTTAAATAATAAAATACTTAATTTTAATGCCTGAAATCCTTCTGTATGCTGATATCTCAAAGAATAAGAAAGTTATCCTTATGGCTGTAACATGCATTCTTGACCTCTAGGAACGGAGTGATTTGAGGCAATCCATGTTTGTTGTTTTGATGGCATAACTATTTTAGTTTAGGTTTTGTTGTTTTTGTTCCAAAGTGAAATAGATTTTACTCCAAACCATGGAATAAGAAACCATCGTTAACTGACCAACAAAACAACTATAGGACTTCCCTAGTGTCCAGTGGTTAAGACTCTGTGCTTCCACTGCAGGGGGCAAAGGTTTGATCCCTGGTCTGGGAGCTAGATCCCACATGCCATGGCCAAAGAAATTAAATAGCAATAATTGTTCTTAATGCTTTAAACCGTCTAGTCTGCATTATATCAAAATATTCATCATCAATTGTTCAGGCTATTTTCATTTTTTTTCAGTCATCATGTAGACAATGAACGTAGTCCTAATAGAGTAAAAGCTTATGTACATGTATGCTTTTATTCTGCGGTGGGAACTGGAAAAGGGTTCATTACAGTAACTCTGTATAGGTTTGATGTCACATGCTTAACTTGGACTTGTACTTTATATATTGGCAAAATGATTGTCTATAAAGGTCTTTGCATCTTCCTGCCCAATACAGCATATATTCTGTCAGGGAAAGTTGTATAATTATGAGTCTTTGGTTGGAAAAATTCTAACTGGGCAGTTAATTTTGGCAATCCTAATTTCCTTGCCAGATAATTTTTTTTTACTTTTTTCTCAAAGATATGATTCTCTTCCTGAGAAGTGTTTACCAACACACTGATAAAGTGAAAGTGAAAGTGAAGTCGCTCAGTCGTGTCCAACTCTTTGTGACCCTGTGGACTGTAGTGTACCAGGCTCCTCCCTCCATGGGATTTTCCAGGCAAGAGTACTGGAGTGGGTTGCCATTTCCTTCACCAGGGGATCTTCCTGACCCAGGGATCGAACCCCAGTCTTCCGCATTCCAGGCAGACGCTTTAACCTCCGAGAAGCGGGCTGTAATCACTTTTGCTTTTTATCGGTACCTAAGGAATAGACCTTGGGAAAAGTCACCCATTTGATCTGCCAAAATACTGAAAGACTTCTACTTTAGCTGTCTTGAAATTACAATCTCTATAAAATGTTATTTTAAACTGGATGAAGCTGTTATTATAATAGATAAAATTGCTGCCTACCAAGGTCTAACCATTTTTAGAAATTGAGTATGGTTATATATGAACAAGAAATAGAAAAGAGTCAGAATTAAATTCTTTTCCTCCCATTATTTTCTTAAGGTATTTTTTCATAGGAGAAATGATAAACTATGAAGAATGCAATATATTTGGAAGTAACTGACATCTAAATTTTTCCCCTTAAAAAAATTTCAGCTTTAGCTTCTCTGTCATATACACTTTATCTCATATTTTTATGACTTGCTTGGTATGTCTTTCTTGGTAGTGTTTACACTACCTGAGGGCAGAAACTAAATCCATTTTATTCTCTGCTTTATCTTTAATGACTTACATGTGGTAAGTTATTGACAAATATTTAACAAGTATTTTAAAAATAAAGTTTATTTTAAAAGTATTAAAAATAGAAAAGAGCAAAACCTCTTTAACTAAAATTAGGTCTCATGTCTAGGGTGTCTTTAATTGAAGCTTTGAAGTACATTGACACTCAAGAGAAAAATGTTTCCCTACCCTAATTTATATATTCTCACAAATCTTCCAGATCTATTAATAAGAAGTAGTATTAAATTCCTTTGAGCTGGGATGGTCCTACTTATAAACAGAGTGGGAGGCAATGTCAGTGGTATAATTTGAGGGACAGTAAGAGGTAGGTCTGTTCAAAAATAGCTCCCACCTGGTAGCCACAGTATTTGGAACTCATTGGAGTTGTTTTGTAGCTGTTAAAGGGTCTCTGGGAGGACCATTTCAAATTTATTTATTCTGGTTGTGAAAACAAGATGATATGCTACCTCCTTTCTGGGGCAGGACTTGTCATTAGGAATTATTATATGAAAGGTATCAAACTTTTGATCAGTAAAATGAACATAGAGTGTGCTATCATTTTGTTGAATAGACAGATTTTTCCAGCTGAAAATATGAGAGATTAAAAAAAAAATCTCCAAAAATATTGTTAAGTTAAGCTTCAGGTGAAGATTAGAAGCTTCTCCTCTAAGGAAGGTAAGCAGAGATTAAACAATATCAGATACAAGATTATTTGTGCAAAATTTAGGGAAAGAAAGAAAAATGACACATTCCTGGAGCGTGGAAGAACCTGTGGAATATGAGTTCATCCAATGTATTGTTTATGTCTTTGGATTATGAATTGAATAAGATGGTAGGGCCAGAGTTTGAGGGGCAGTGATTATTAGGACACATATAGGGATGAGGGAAAGAAAGTTGCTTAGCAACTCAAAGGCAGGTAGACCTCGTCAGAAAGGATGCCTTGGTTTCTGGAATCACCATTTGCACATTCACTTAAGCCAGGAAATAAAGGTGGGAGATTTTACTTGTTTTACTGAAGGTTGACTATGATTTGGGATTTATAATAGGGTAAGAATAGTTACCATATGATTCTGCAAGTCTACTCCTGGGTATATATCCAGAGAAAACTAATTCAAAAAGATACATGCAACCAACATTCATTGCAGCATTATTTGCAACAGCCAAGACGTGGAAGCACCCTAAATGTTCATTGACAGATGGATGGATAAGGAAGCTGTGGTATATATATATACAATGAAATGTTTATTGTTGCTTAGTCTCCTAGTCATGTCCAACTCTTTGTGACCCCATGGGCTGTAGCATGCCATGCTCCTCTGTCTATGGGATTTCCAGATAAGAATACTGGAGTGGGTTGACATTTCCTTCTCCAGGGGATCTTCCCAACTCAAGGACTGAACCTGTGTTTCCTACATTGGCAGGTGTGTTCTTTACTGCTGAGCCACCAGGGAAACCCCATAACATCATATACTAATACTATAGAAGCTAATCAAATTTTCTATAAAATTTAATACAAGAAAATTAGTTCAAATTTTCAAAATCATTCCTTCATATACTTTCATTCTTCCAAGACTATACCCTAATTTGAAAAATATATTTGTGTAATGTATCAGTAGATTAATTTTATTTCCTTATTTCTATATCATTAATACCTTATTGCCCAGCTAGACCATACATTCTCTCATTCTAAAGCATACTCCAAATCCCATTGAGATGTGATTGGACATATGGAGAAGTTATTTGTAAACTTTACCTGATAACAACTACTACTCAGCCATAAAAAATAATGAAATAATGCTACTTGCAGCAATATGGATAGACCTAGAGATGATGATACCAAGTGAAGTAAGCCAGACAGAAGAACAAAGATCATATGATGTCACTTATATGTGGAATCTTAAAAAACAAAACAAAAACAAAACTTATTTCCCAAACGAAGACTCACAGACACAGAAAACAAACTTATGGTTAAAGAAGGGGAAAGGTGGGGAAGGATAGATGAGGAGGTTGGAATTAACATATACATACTACTGTATATAAAAGAGATAACCAATAAGAATCTACCATATAGCACAGAGAACTATACTCAATGTTTTGTAATAACCTATAAGGGAAAAGAATCTTAAAAAGATATTCAAGGTGAGTCACTTTGCTGTACACCTGACATTAACATGACATTGTAAATCAACTGTACTTCAGTTAAAAAAAATATATAACTGATTTATAGAATTTATAGAATTAAGATATTGCTTATTATATGTTCATTAAAAATATACCTTTGTATAAACAATATAAAAACAATATACCAATGCATCTATACCATTAAACAATATACCTGGCTCCTAAAACCCTTGGAGTTCCTCTTATCCTCAGGTGGTAAGAGAAAACAAGCTGTCTTTTGCTATATTAATGCGGTGACTTTGGGACCATAGGGATGGAGGCTGGTTGTCAGTGGGATCAGTCATGGGATTAGAGGGTTTTGACTTTCAGTCCCATCCTCTGAACTCCTGGAAAGGGAGAGAGGGCTGGAGGTAGAAGCCATGAGTTGCCAGTGGCCAATGATTTATTTAGTAAACCATGGAGTTTATTTAATCATTTATTCAGTTTTATGGAGGTAATGAAGCTTCCATAAAATCTCCAAAGGAGAGAATTTAGAGAGCTTTCAGTTTGATGAACACGTCGAGTTTGGGTAGAGTGGAACATTCTGAAAGGGCGTGAAGCTCCATGTTCTTCCCCCACACCTTGCCCTATGCATCTCTTCAGCCTGGCTGTTTCTGAGTTGTATTCTTTTAGAATAAACCATTAATCTACTAAGTAAAATGTTTTCTCTGAGTGCGGTGAGCTGCTCTAGCAAATTAATCAAACTCAAGGAGGGGGGGATCTTGGGAACCTCTGATTTATAGTCAGAAATACAGGTAACAACCTGGACTTGCGGCTGGAGTGTAAAGAACGAGAAGGGGATCATGGGAACCTCTGATCTGCAGTCAGAGTGTCAGGAGCACAGATAACTGCCTAGGGGTGGGGGGCAGTCTTCATAAAACTGACCTCTCAACCTGTGGAATCTGGTGTTCTCTCAGATAGTGCCAGAATTGAGTTACACTGTAGGAACCCCTGCTAGTGTCCTGAGCTTTGCTTGGTCATGTGGGGGAAACCTTCCACCTCCACAGCCACCACTGAACTGGGTGTTCGCCGGTGTGGGGAAAGATGGCCACACATTTGCTACTGGAAGCGTCCTGTGTCCGTAGGGTGAGAGTAAAAAGAAATACAGGGGGATGGGCTGGGTTTCCCCTTCATAGGTAGACTGAATGTCATTTTTCCTATTTATTGACTTTCTTGTTTGGCATTTATGTTTTTCTATTTCCTGCTTTCTTTGGTAAAGATGATACTGTTTTCTGTGGTGGGTAAAAGGCAAACTTGGGGAAGAGGGAAGGAAAGTAATTCATGACTTATTCTCATAGTAAATAGGCTCCTGAATCATTGAGATAATGAGTCACTTCCTACTTGTTTTCCTAACCCAATGTTTCCTCCACGGAAAGAATCAATGGTATACAAGTAGAGGAGACGCCACAGGATGAAGCCACCACTGCCTTCATGTTGTGACTATTTATAGTCAAATCTGGGCTTTCTTCCTCCCCAGCAGCATCCTTGGGCAGGTTATCTAACCTTTGTAAATTTAAATTTTATCTGCTATAAAATGAAGGTCTTCATGGTGGCTGATTGCAGGGCTATGTGAGGGTTAAATGAGCGCGAAGAGATCATAATGTGAGTCGTGTTCACAAACTGCTCAGTAAATGTCATCTGTTATCCTCCCAGGACAGACCCCCAAGCCTGCTCAGGCTGGAATGATCTCCAAGTTAGAGATGACCCAGGAATTCTTGACGTATTTGGAGATTCCAATTTGGACATTTTTCTAACCAAATGGTGGGAAATTACACAAAAACCCCCCAGGGCTCCAAATCACACCAGGAAGTAACTGCCTCTGTCACAAACATGGGGAAAAGGAAACCTTTGATCTGTAACAGAAGTGATATTTCATTGAGCCAGTTTTCTCCCTAGAAGATGTGAATCACAGTTGGATGATGTTTCGCAGGAAGTTAATGCTAACTTGTAAGTAACTTAATAGAGAAATACTATGAACCGTAATCACAGAGAATTTAAAATACTACATGCTGGATAATTTACTTGAGAAACAATTCATGCCAGGCAGACTAATGAGTCCACCTTTTGCACTTCCCTCTTGCACATTATAGCAGACCTACTTTTTTTTTTTTTTTTTCTTTTTTTGGCCTAAACTGTATCAGTGTTTTGAAATGTTACTGGAGAAGCTTCTGACAATGTCTACTTTCCCTCGCTTTTGATGCCTGACCAACTGTAAGTCTGGCTGCTGTCTTATCCACTTTACTGCTCTCCTAATAGCATCCAGTGTCAGCTTTAAAACCAATGGATACTACTCGGTCCTCATAAGCTACTCATACTATTGCCCACATTCCATGCTTTTCATATCATTTATTCTTTCCACTTTGGTTTTCTCTCCTTGTAACCACAAATCTCTAACCACTGCTGTGTTTTGCTGGAGTTTTCTCTTCTGTCATCCCTGTAGTGTTTTCAAGGTTGAATCCTTGGTCTGTTACTCTTTTCTGTTTTACTTATTCTTCTTGGAAAATTTCATTTATCTACCATCAAGGTGTCAATCATGCCTAAACCTGAATCTCCAGAGTTTAGACTCTAATTTTCAGACATGTGTCTGACTACACATCCAGAGTGCACATCTGCCTCTGAACCAGCCCATCAGAAATACACTCCTCTTTATTTCTTGTCTTGGCTTATGGACTCACATCTCCCCATTCAACGGCAGCAGAAAGCCTGGGAATCCTTTGCTACTCTGACATTTTCATCCATATCAAAGGCCAGTCAGATTTACTTCCTAGCATTTTTTTCTTTTGATCTAAATGCCTGAGTCTTTACTGGCACAGGCCTATGTCTTTATTATTTCAATAATCTTCTAAATGTTTTCCATTCTTACCTTTTAAATAATATCAAACCCTGAAATATCAGTTACTACGTTCCAATCTCTGTTCTAAGTGCTTTATTTATATTAACTCATTTAATTCCCAAGATAAGCCCCCAAAGTAGGTATTCTTATTATTGACTTTTTACAGATAAGATCACTGAGGTGCAGAGAGGTTAAATAACTTGATCACAGAGCTGGTAGAGGTAAGCTGTTAACCCAGGCAGTCAGGCTCCAGAGTCTATCCTTCTCTCTGCTATCAGAATAATCTATGCACACGGAAGTTTATGTTGTTTGCCTGCCACCCATAGCCCAGAGAACAAAGCTTAATCTCTTCAATGGGGCATGAAAGCTCCATCTACCTGTTTTTACGGCTTCACTTGTCACTTCCCTCTTCACACTATGTTCTAACCACACTCACCTCTTGCTATACTCTGGCATCAATCTCAGCAGAAACAATGGAGTCTCTGTCTTTGCATAGCCACCATGCAGATTGGCATTCATTTTCTCTGTTCTCAAACTGACATATTTCTTAAACACACACTTACGGATGCTGTAACAGTTCAGCCAATTTGTAAAAAGGGTATTGTGCCAGACAGAATTCCAAGATGTCTGCTGTTTCCCCCTGTTTCTGACCCTTGGTGTACATGTACCTTAGTTATTCAAATAAACACTAATCTAGGTATTACTACGAAGGGATTTTTTTTGCAGATGTAACAAAAGTACCAAATCAGTTTGACTTTGTAATAAGGAGATTGTCTTAGTGGGCTTAACTTAATCACATGAGCCCTTCAAAAGCAGATTGTTTCCCCCCCACCCCCCAGCAGGAAGAAGTCAAGAGATTCAAAGCATGAGAAAGATTTGATGTGCTATCACTGATTTGAAGATGAAGGAGGCCCCAGCAAGGACTGAGCAAAGCGCCTAGGAGGTGAAACTAGCCCCTAGCTGAAAATCAGCATGGAAACGGGAACCTCAGCCCTCCAAAGGCAAGGAACTGTATTGTGCCACCAAGAATAAGCCTGGAACTGTTTTTTAAATGCAGGATCACATCATCTGTGAGTAAAAATTGCTTTACTTTAACTTTTTAAACCAGAGTGAATTGTATGTCTTTTTCTGCCTGATTTCCTCATCTAGAACTTCTAGCACAATGTCGAGTAGAAGTGGCAAGAGTACATTCTTATGGGGAGAAAGTTTTATCTAGTCTTTCTCCGTTAAGTATGAAGTTAGCTTTGGGTTTTTTGTAGATGCCATTTCAGTGGAGGAAGTTCCCTTTTCTTCCTAGTGTGCTTGTGGTGTTTTGTTTTACTGTGAAAGGAAGTTGGCTCTTGTGAAATGATTTTTCTGCATTGATTGAGGTCACCGTGTGTTTTTGTTTCTTGATACAACAGTAATTGGTTTTGTGAACTTGAGGCTATTTATTTCATTGCTGGGATATGTCTCACTTGGTCATAGGGTCTAATCCTTTTGTATGTTGTTGGATTCAGTTTGCTGGTGCTATATTGTGATTTTTGTGATTCATAAGGAACATTGGTTTGTAGCTTTCATGTCTTTGTCTGGTTTTGGTATGATGATAGAATAGACCAAAACAGAATTACATTAGAAATCAACAAAAGAATGAAATTTAGAAAATTTATAAATATATGGGAATTAAAACAGTCATAAATAATCAATGGGTTAAAGATGAAATTGCAATGAAATTTCATTAAAGATGAATGAAAACAAAAACACAACATGCTAACCATATGTGATGCAGCTAAAACAGAGCTTTGAGGGAAATCAATGCTTTAAACACGTACGTGAAAAATGAAAAAGAATCTTAGATCAGTACCCAAAACTTTTAAGCTTAAGAAGCTACAAAAGAACTAGACTAAACAAACCCAAACTAAACAGAAGAAAGGAAGTAATAGTGAATGAAAATAAATGGAAAAAGGAAATCAATAAAACCAAAAATTGGTTCTTTGAAAAGACCAGCAGAATCTATAAACCTTTATTTATAGACTAATGATTTTTAAAAGGGTTCAAATTAGTGAAATCAGGCTGAATAAGAGAGCATCACTCTCTGAGCCCTAATATCCTCATCTGTAAAGTGAAAATTATAATACATGCCTCATCAAGTTGTCATGGACATTAAATGAGAATTACCACTGTGCTGGGAATGTAATACGTATACTGGGCGAATGTAATATGAAAGGTTGTTTCTGCCTTCCTCTGTTGTACTTCTAGTTTATTTATTTTTTTTTTTACCGTTTTATTCTTTGCAAAGTCTAGTTTAAAAATCAGAAGTGATTATTCATACTTCTTCACTGCTTATCTTCAATGCCTTCCATATTCTAATCCCAATTTGCCTTTCCATTTATAGTCCTTCCTACAGCCTGGCACTGATGCTTAGCTTTGGCGAAACTGTTTCATTCACTCTTCCTTGAGTTGCAAATGATGTAGGGATTTGTTTTCACGTATTTATCTGCTTATTTTCCAGCTCTAGCTTTGCTTTTATTTTTGCTCTCTCACTGGTACTCCGAAGACCATTGTTTTCCCCTCTAGCCCATACCAGAGCAGAGTGAATGAGTCAAGGCATTGAGTGAAAGGCAGAAGCTTTTGGTTTCTGCTAGATCTGTTTCCTTACATAAACAGCTTTCAAATTTGTCTCTGTCCCCATACAACAAACATGTACACTAAGGTGTATATACCTTTCAGGCCCTTATCCTGCATCCTCCAAATTTTCTTTCATGTCCAGTTTGAAGCTCAGTCCATTTCTGCATATGACTGCAATCAATTTATTCAGTTATTTTATCTTTGATTTGTTTAATTGCTTCATGACCAAAGTCTTGCCAGGATGTGTGTACCAGCATATCACTACAGTATTACCTTGGATTGAATTACAAACACCAATATTACCTTGGATTGAATTACAAACCCCAAAAGAAAATGCTCAAAAATTTAAAAGGTGTAGGTATGAAAGTAAACAATATTTCAGAGAGGGGTTAATACAAGGAGTTTTTATGCAGTTTGCTCCTGCATCATTTTGCCTACAGCTTCTAAAATAAAAGTGAGTCATCTTTAACAATGCCATTCAGAAAACATTAAGACAACATCGACAGAATACCTGCTGTAAAAGATTAGGCAATCAATGCACACACACATTTTCCCACTTCCTATCAAACAACTTTGTCCTTTTTTTTGTCAGGCATATTGCTATTTACATTTTTGAGGTTTATAGTGTTCACCTAAAAATAGACTGCCAGTTATTTCCCCAGTAAAAATGGGTCTATTCAAGATTTTTAAAATTGCATTTCGGAGTCTGCAACCATAGTGAGCCATGTGCAAGTCCCCAGGCAACTAGGAGAGAGAACTCTCTTAAAGCGGGGAAAAGGAAGTTGGGAGGTTTGTAGTAGACAAAGGGTCTATTGGTGGAACTGAGAGTCCTAGGTATAGCGGCTTTTCATTGGCAGCACTGTGAGTGTCTCTCATTGGCTGAGCTCTTACCAGGCAAGAAGAGGCAGTCTTTCTTCTTCCTGTTGGCCTCAGCTATCACGATAGGGTTGAGAGCTCCTCCTTCTAGCCTCCTGACTTCATTTTAATTGAGGTTTCTGTTTAATTTTTACACAACTATATACCTTCTTAAACTGGCCTTTTTAAACCAAGCAACAAAATGTCTGCATCCCTTTGAGATGATAAATATATTGTTCAGCATTTGTTCTGTGGATGTATAATATGATGTTATATATGATCTGTTGTATGTATGTTATATAAGCTGTGTGCTATTATAAGACTTGTATGCTATTTTCCATTTTTCTTACATAAGCATTATTCTGATCAGTTTTACAGCCAAATTATTGCTCAAATACTTATTTTTTTATCCTTTCTTTCCTAAGTTCATCAAGATAAAACAAAGACAAATTTAAAAATTTTAAGTCTAGGTAGTCATTGGCTATCATATTGACCAAGCACATGGGAATTTTGATTAATGTATACTAATACTATAGTTCACCTGTAACATTAAAATATGATGTCTCTTCCCCCAGGCTTTTGAAAGTTCCATTTAGATAACATCTGAAAAAGATATGCTATCAAACAGTGCAGTATATTACTAATTTCATTGTTGAGGCAGTTTTATGAAATCACTGCCCCCACAACACTGCTTTTATGCTTTATTACCTTTTGACATAAATGACTACTTACAAAAACTGAAAATGCTCTGAAAATGTCAGAACAGTCCTGGTTTCTACACATCCCTGGCTTTATGGACTCTAGCAGATCGTGAGGTTTCAAAGTATGCTATCATTAAGAATTCCTAACACACATCTTTTTGAAAAAATACATAACAATGACTTTTCCAAATATTTCATTTATTGACTATTGTACTCAAAATTCTAAATCTGAACTTTTAATATGCAGATTATTATTCCCACAATTGCAGTGTAATCCCGCCCATTTTAGTGATGGCATTTTATGTGCTTAAGGAAAACATGATTGGGAGGCTTTGCATCTGCACTGTAAATACGGAGATAGGAAGAATCACTGTTAGCCAGTTAGTACCTTTCATAGTATTTCCAAATAATAATGACTTCACAAAATGGGCTGAAGTTGGAGTTTATTTTTAAGTCTACCCGAATATGTGCTTAGGTTAAGAGAGGTAGTGTGCATTAATAATTCAAAATGCTACCTTTCATACTGACCTAATTAAAAAAAGCTCTTCACTGAATCTATCAAGTGGAGTGAAGTGTCTGCTACTACCGTCTCCACATCATTGGCTTTCCTCTTCTATTTGGAAGAATTTAACAGAGAAGCAAATGCTGTTATGAATATGCCACGGTTTTGCAAGGGATAGTTAAATAAACATTCATTGAGATCCTACTTTGTAGTGGGTGCTATCTAGGTACTAGAGGTTCTGAGATCAATGTTTTGTGGTTTCTGTCTTTTGAGTTTACAATTTAGAGGGAGAAATAGTCACACAAACAGGTCATCTCAATATGGTAGTTTAAAAATAATATTCAGGCAGAAGGATTCAGAGTATTTGGGGAAACAGAGTATTGACCCTGTCTGGCAAGATAAGGAATTCAGTGTCTGAACTGAGTCTTCCAAGTCAAAAGCTAGCTACATAGAGGGCAGTCTATGCAGCTGGGTGGACAGGAGCATTTTCCAGCTGGGTTTATTTAGTCCCATCTTGGCCACTGGGCTGAGTGCAGTTGTTCAGACTGTGCCTTTATATTCAGCCCATGCTGCTCTGACTTACATCTTATACCATTCTGCAATTCATCTGCCTAGTGGAGGCACTTTTATGTAATTTCTCCATCCACAGAGGTGTCTTTTTTATGTTTGTTCAATCAGAAGACCTGCTTTTCTTGCGATTTTACAAAGGTGTTATATTTTAGCTTTGTACTGTCGGTCAGAGAGCAAGGCTTGCTCTTCGTATCATCTTTAACTCATAAGTTTGCTAAGCACCTAACAGTCCCTTGTCTTCTCTTCTGAAAGCTTCCAGGCATCCTGAGTTTGCTCCCTGTGGGTTGTCAACAGCTAGCGAACTGGATAAACAAATGGAGAGGCTGGTCTGCACCCCAGGCTGTGTCTCTGGTCTAGATCAAAGTCAATACAAACCAAAAGAAAGGTGGACAACTGGCTGACCACTTAGGGAGTGGATCTCAAAAGGAAACAACTGCACACTGAGTTAGTTTCCAGAAAAGTGAGCTCCCAGGGGCACGGGTTTTCTCTGCTATCTTCTCATTTCTGCCTGGTGCCTCCCTGTCTTTTTATTCTTTCCTTCCATCTGGTTGCTTCTATAGACTCTGCTAGTGGAAAACTTGTACCATCATAGGCTCCAAATCTCTTTCTCTAGCATTGTTCTCAGGTTTTGTTTAGCTTTCTGCAGTAGGTGATCTATGTCTGCCTATCCCTGTGCAGACCTGAGAGATGGAAGGGGCCCTCTGACTGGGGGATGGAAGAATCCACCAAGTTCAGAGAAGGTGAGATGGAGGGAAAAGCAGGTTAAAATCTAGAAATACATATGTTATCACATGTGTATATGCTGGAAATCACTAAAGAACTTTTAGGGAATACCCAGGGTAGTGGCCAGTTTATATAGCCCCTTGTTTTATGACTCCTTGGTTCAGGTAAACTCAATCTTTGGGAACTAGGTTGAATACTGGTACTGATCGGTGTCCCAGTACAATATCAGAGCTCCAATAAGCAGGGAGATGTGCTTGGTCAGCTCTTGACTATCTTTGAAGTCACTGCGCAAATATTAACTCTGTAGATAGTAAAAGGTGATGGTAAATAGTTTAAATTCCTTTAAATTCCTTTTTCTCCTCTTTGGGGGAGAGATAAGGAGGGCTTTAAGTGTATTCAAAAGCCTTTAAAATTCTTATTCAGTATTTCTGAGGCTCTCTGAGGAAAGATTGCAATCTGGGAAGCATGACTTTGAACAGAAGTTGTGTGATCTTTGGGGAAGTCCCAGCCCAGCAAAATCCTGCTTTACATAGAAGTTAGAAAGAAAATCTGATCCCTAGCCAAGAAAACCAGCAGTGATTGTTCAGCGGCAATCAACTGACAAAATACATTTTGGAGAGGAAAAGTGCTGGGGATAGAATTATCTGGGCAAATTGGGCATTGAGTTAATTTGATCAAGTCTCCAGGAAGAGGTGGGTATTGACATGTAAGCATGACCTAGAGAGATTGCACCCACTTACTCTAAGGAACAGTATCTGTTCAAAGTAATATTTGGAAAGGTGATCAAAAACCCATAGACGCTCTGCCATTACCCTGTACACAACCTTATGGCAATGTTTCATAAGTGTAGGCTGAGGACCGCTGAGATCAGAGACTCCTGGGGTACTGTAAAATGTCCAGTTCCTGGATCCTACCCTGACTTGACGGCATCAATAATCTTAGAGTGAGAGTCAAGAAACTGGCTATTTTTTAATGACCCTGAGTAAATCCTAGGTCTATCAATTTAAGAATCATTGATTTGTAGAATACTATGTGTTGTATGTAATACTAACAGGCAAAATTGTGGGAGTCTTTCTACACAGAGAAGCTACAGAAGTAAGCTTGAAGATGTAAAATTCCATGGTATGCATGTATCTCTTCATGGGAGGTCTGTCAAGATATATTGCCACTTAAAAGTAAGAGTACTTCTACCAAGCCAATCTGCTTCTCATTTAGGTTTTTCCTCCTTTAAACATAATTAGAGGTTTTTTTTTTTTTTTTTAATGGATGAATTGGAAGTGGATGGGTGAGGAGGGAAGGGGAAAAAAGTCTGATGTTCACATAGTAGCCTGTTTATAATTAAAGTGATAAATGTGGGTAAGTAAGTTGTACTGAATATTATGATGGTATGCTCCAAAGTGTTGAAGCACTAGCTCTTTGGGGAAAAAGTCCTGATTTAGAAGTTGCTTATTTTTGTGTAATAAATGCTTCCAGATTCATACATTTCAACCTACCAATGCTTTAACAACCAACTAGCAAAGTTCCTAAAATTTTAGTATCAGTTTTTATGAACCATCCCTGGTGGCTCAGTGGTAAAGAATCTGCCTGCCAATGCAAGAGATGTGGGTCTGATCCCTGGGTGGGAAGATCCCCTGGAGAATTGAATGACCACCTACTCCAGTATTCTTGCCTGGAGAATTCCATGGACAGAGGAACCTGGTGGGCTACAATCCATGGGGTGGCAAAGAGTCAGACATGACTGACGACTAACACTTTCACTTCACACCAGCCTATCAGCCAGCTCCACTGATTTTATATGTAAACTAGCATATTTACATATATTTTTTCAAAGTGGATTTTGTAACATTATATTGAATAGTACATAGATTCTTCGAGTCCTAATCAACATTTGTGAGTCAATGCACTGTTTCCCTTTTGATGTTCTTTTTGTGACATTATGACTTTGATATGTTAACATGGGTTTCCCTGGTGGCTTAGATGGTAAAGAATCCACCTGCAATGTGGGAGACCTGTGTTCGATCCCTGGGTTGGGAAGATCCCCTAGAGGAGGACATGGCAACCCACTCCAGTATTCTTGCCTGGAAAATCCCATGGACAGAGGAGCCTGGCTCTAGCTACAGTCCATGTGGTTGAAAAGCATCAGACATGACTGAGTGACTAAGCACAATAGCGCATGTTAACATGGCCAGTGTACTTTTCATTCAATTTGGTTTTATAGAATTATACATTGCTCATGTGCTTTGAAAAGGAACAAAGAGACTTTATCATTGTAGTAGAGAATGAACTACAACTACTAGATGAAGTAAAAGTTATTTTTTTAGAAGTATTTATAAAACGAAATGGCACCAATATATCAGATACCAGTCTGATTAGCTTTTTAAAAATGTTCTCCTTTGTAAAATGATTTGTTTATAGACTTGGAAGATAAAGAGGTATCTGGTTCAACTGTTGGAAAACTCTGGCAGTGAGTGGGTCTATCAGAGAAATATTTGCTGTATAATCTTCTGAAAGGAAAATAAAGGTATGAGAGAAATCTAGGAAGATCTCTTACTAGGACCTCCAGATACCCAAATATAACTCTTCATAATGGGAGAGATTATTGAGAAAGATAGGTATATTTTGAGAAAACTTCCTGTGATGATTCTAATTTAGTTGTTGTGTGACTATGGTCTGACACAATGGTCCCTGCCTTTGACCATCTCTTTTTCCAGAAATACTTTGAAAAGTGAATAAGTGTTAGTCTTTCAGTCATTTCTGACTCTTTGCGACCCTATCGACTATAGCCCACTAGGCTCTTCTGTCCGCGGAATTCTCTAGGCAAGAATATTGGAGTAGGTTGCCATTCCTTTCTCTGGGTGATCTTCCCAACCCAGGGATTGAACCTAGGTCTCCTGCATTGCAGGCGAGTTCTTTACTATCTGTGCCACCAGGGAAGCCCCACTTTAGTAGGATATAAGACTTCCCTGGTGGCTCAGATGGTAAAGAATCCACCTGCAATGCAGGAGACCCAGGTTCAATCCCTGGGTTGGGAAGATGCCCTGGAGAAGGGAATGGCTACCCACTCCAGTTTTCTTAGGTTTCCTAAGTGGCACTAGAGGTAAAGAACTCACCTCTTCTTTACTGACGCAGGAGACGTAGAGACACAGGTTCAGTCCCTGGGTGGGGAAGATCTCCTGGAGGAGGGCATGGCAACCCACTCCAGTATTCTTGCCTGGGAAATCCTATGGACAGAGGAGCCTGCCAGGCCACAGTCCATAGGTTCGGTCAGAGTTGGACACAACTGAAGCGACTTGGTGTGCATGCAAGCAAATACTGGGCTAGAGTTAGGATCATAGTGGCTTTGTTCTACCTGACAGTGCTGTTTGTAGAGGTAATTAGGAATTTAATATTTCAGAGTGGTGGTCCAGTGGTTAGGACTCGGCGCCTTCCCTACCATGGCCTGAGGTTCAGTCCCTGTTTGGAGAAATGAGATCCTGCGAGCTGCACAGTGGGGTCAATCAATCAAGTAATTGAAAAAATAGTTGTTTTACTGAGTAGCACAGCTAAAGGAACTAGGAGGGAGGAATTTTGTGGGGACATTGATTAAAAATGCTAAACATCTGGATTGTTTGTTATGGACTGAATTGTTGCCCCATATTCATATGTTGAAGCCCCAGCTCACCAGCGACTATATGTCTTCCTGCTTTTGATGACATGTGTAGCTGAATACGCAAAAACATCATTACTTGAGCAACAATAACATTTTTAAGTATCCAACATTACCCAGTGGGACAAGTTAATAATCAGATAAAGTAAAATCTATTTTCAGTGAGTTTTCCATCATAGTTAACGAGAAAATTCTAACACACCTCGGAGAAATATAATTTCTTTAATATAAAGAAAATATAGTTCAAGATTGGGATGGAAATAATTTAAGGTAAGACTCTATTATTCAATAATATGTATTTTATTTTAAATATAAATTTTGCTCTTGCCAAAACAACTTAAGGTGGATTTTAAAACAAACATTCAGTAACTGTGGTAAGTTCTCATGTCTATTGCTATCTGTGGGAGCATTAAGGATAAAAAGTGAAGTC
The DNA here is from genome assembly GCF_016772045.2 of Ovis aries. NCBI lineage: Eukaryota > Metazoa > Chordata > Mammalia > Artiodactyla > Bovidae > Ovis > Ovis aries. The sequence continues at coordinate 81,187,408 of NC_056058.1, forward strand.
AGGAATCACATGGTAAAGGAAAAGCAGTTCTGCTCACAGGGGATAACATGTTCTGCAGGAGTACAATTAAATTGGCTCTGGGAGTCTTGGTATTTCAAGGAAGGAATAATCTAATAGCTTGCATAGATCTCCTTGTTGGTATTATTCACTTTATCACTTTGCAGTACATTTCATTGTCCAAACTCTGCTTAACATTCTGCTGTAGAACAAAAATAGCTATTTTCGAAGATTGAATAACGATGGATCTGTGGGGTTTCATCAGTTCACTTCGGCGCAGTTTTTCCTAGTGGCTCTTCACTTTCCCCTGCAGCTGGGTGATGGCAGTATCCCACATATTCTGGCTTCATGAACAGGAAGAAGGGCTTGCTACTGCCCTATTTTTTTTTTTAGTATCTATATCTAATATGTGTGTATATTTCCTGGCTAAGACAAATGGTGACAAAGATCCTTCCTGTTTTTCCTGTCTTTGGGCTCTTCCTGCCTTCTTCCCTCTGGTTCCTTTGCTTCTTCAGATTCCCTGTTGTCCATTTGTTTGAACTTTGCCCTCCCATCTTGCACCCTCGGCAATAGTCTTGCTCTCCTCTCTGATTGTGTAAGATCTTTCCTATCTTTGAAGACTCTTCTTTGTTTTTTATTTTTTTTTCATAGATAAACTACTTACAGCTTAATTTTGAGTTCCTATAACTAGAATTCAACTTATTAAAGTCACAATTTCAAAACTTAGTATTTCCTTAAGAACAAATTACTGTTTTTAGCTTACAAATCTTACTATTGTAATTTCTAAGTCCAGCAAGCTTTTGACTACCATTTTTGTATTGTTTCAAACTTAGTTAACTAATAAACACCTTTAAATATATTTAGCCGAATTTATAAAATATGTTTAACATTCCTCTTAAATATTCAGTTGTTTGAAAGTGATTCAGACATGTCCAAAGTGATTATTTTCTGCATATTAAATGTTTCCAGTTAATGTGACAAACATAAGTTCTTTCGATTTTACCAATGTTTATATAAGACAGTTTTCACTTTAATTGAACTCGATCCTGTGACGCCTCATTCTCAGAGTGAAGCTTTCTGCTTGATTCTACCCTGCTGTCATGCACTATTGAGAATTTCCTTTAGAGGAAAAGCTGTCTAAATATGCATGTCTCTCGGTGTAGCACCCGCTTCTTTGGTTTCTGCCTGTTTTTGGTCCCTCTCCATTGCTTTCAAGTAGTTGTTCTTCATAATTTGGCCAAAATTTTCATTGTTCTCTGTGGCAGTGTTGGTCTGATATCAACTATTAATACTTTTTCATTACCTAGACCGGACCTTTTAAAGCAGAGGTTTAAAAGGTTTGCTAACCTGTCACTGAATATAAGGTGAAGGCTGGGGAAATGAAGATACAGCAGATAGTTACCCAACAAAAAAGTGTCTTTTATAGGCAAAGCTGGAAAATTAAATGCAGAATTCATACATGTCTTCTATCATACCAAAAGGTAAAATGTCTGAAATTCTATTCTGCTGCCAGCAAAGCTATCGAGGCCTACTAACTAGCAAGACTGAAGAGAAGCTGTCTTTTCATTAATGTGACCAGCCCTGCTCTGCACTTGGCAGTGGCTCACAGCTGGTCTTTCAAAACTGTGCCCTAGAACCAATGCGGTGTGCTGTTCTTCCTCAAGCGGCTCAGATATCTGATAATGGCAGGGTGTTGGCCTTTTAGCTTGGGAAAAAATGATGGATATCCCTTTAGCATATTGAGACACTTATGCTGACTTCAATAACTGTAAATTCTGTGAGTCTAAACCCATAAGAGAATTTGTCATCACTCCATTTGAAACATGTGCTATTAAAATGCTTCATTAAATGGTATAGATAAAAAAAAATAGCTTGGAGCAAGTACAGAGAACTATAGTGGAGGAGAGGATAATTTTCAACAAAACATTACACATAAAATGTATCAGAGAAAAAGCAAAAAAGAAAAGTAGGGAGCTGGGATAAGCCATCTTAAAAGAGTAGCCCCTTCTGTGAACTAGTCTAAACCAATTTGGCTGGCCAGCAACATCAGCTCCAATGAATAGGAATATGTGAAGGCTACATATTCCCACCTCTGTGTTACTAGGTTATATTTTACGATAAATGCAAGTCTGAACCTCAATCCTAATTCTGCCTAATGTTAGCATACAGGAGCAAATAGAATCATATAATCCTTTTATGTTACTTCTGGAATATCCACCTTTCTGTCCTCAACACCTCTGACAGGCATCTAACTAAAAGATTCAACCAGAGGCCAGTTCAACCAACACTTCCTGGAGTCAAATGACAAAGCTGTCCTTGAAACAGTGGCCCAAGGCTGTTAGACCCTTAAGTTGCCAGTGATGCCAAATTTAGATTTGTTGAACTTTAATGCTTCCTTTATTTAGTCTCATATACGCTCTAGCCAATCACGTGTTTCAGAAACCATTCATTTCGGCACCAAAACCATTTTTTTTTTTAAAAGGTAATACACATTTGCTATTATATTTTTCAATCATGTGTCTAGAAGTTACAGGAAGGATATTGGATAGGTGTTCTACCAGAAGCAAATTACTTTCTTCAATTTCAAGTTTAGAGTTATTTATTACATTTGCTACCTGCCCCAAATAAAAGCTGAAAACAACTCCCCTGTAAGAGATATTTCAAGCTTTTTTTTGCAGATGATTTATTACATTAATCAATGTCTGTTCATTCTTTCTTTGAATTAATTGTATTGAAGTATAGCTGATTTACAATGTTGTGTTAGTTTCAGGTATATAGCAAAGTGAATCAGTTATACATATACCCACTCTTTTTTTAGATTCTATTCCTGTATAGGTCATTGAGTAGAGTTCTTTGTCAGCAATGAAAATTTACTAAGATTTCTTTGTGATTAGTAAGATTTCTTGTAAAGCTTTTGATAAAATACTTGAAGGGCTTCAGTGCACTTTCAGTGTATGGATTCCTCTTTAATCTACTTCAAATGGTAGCTGTATGCCCCACCTTGAGGAACAGAGTTAACTATACCTGTATACATGACACTGCTTGCTGCTAGATTTTAAAAGTAATTTATTACACAGATAATAAAACACTCTCAATGACAATCAGGTTTGTCTAGAATCCATTAGCCCAAATGAATAGATCTGAATTGCCACCCATGCACTGTGAGTAGACACTGCTAATAAATAATTAACTACTTTTTTTTCTAGGATACATTTTCTAAATGCAGATTCACAATCTTCAGGAGCAAAGGCAACCACTCTGTCAGAATTTTCAATCAAGATATAACTTGTCATCTTAGCCTTAGTCTTCTTTCAACTTAATATCAAACATTTATCTTATTTAAACATCAAAGTAATAATCAGCATTCCCCATTTCACATATTGTATGGCAGCAGCTTCAACAATACACATTTGATCTTTGCAGTCATTAAGCTCTTTTTTTTTTTTTCTAATGGAGACAAAGTGGGAAGCAGTTCAGTCCTGAGCCATCACAGTTTTAAGAGAACTCAATATTGTAGATGATTGCTTGGAAGCTGTAGCAGTAACAGACCACCTATGAGGAAAATGGAGATAATTACAAACAACAATCACAGCTGTTAACGGCAGCACTCATAACACATCCTCAGCGTGAAAAGATTGCAACGAATGCATCAGATGTTCAGCCACACTCCGTGACTGTGATGGACCCTAAGTGAAGACGATGTGTAGACAAAGCCAACAATAACAGCAGGTGAGGTCAGAATTAAAGTCCAGAGTTTTCCTTGCATGAGAAATTTTTAATCATTTCAGAATTAAGGCTTAACTTATTTTGCATATGAAATACATTACTTAAAGGTTATCATTCAAAGCTGCAAGGTTTCTTACCATACTTTAACACTTCCTATAGATGGCACTTGAATCATTGTTCTTATTTTTCCCGACTGCACAAAGAACCTCCCTTCATGCAGATACTGTGCTCTATATTCTTTAGTTCCAATGCCATTTAGGAAACACTTCATAGCTCCCAGACAGGGACATATAACTTTCAGTAACCAAGGACTAAATTATCTTGGGTTTTTCTCCAGAAAAATAATTATGATTTATTTAAGAATATTCATTTTTGGAAAAACTTACTCATTTCATTTCCTGTAAACATATTTAATATCAGAATTATTTACTGTCTTTTATCCTCTAATGTCTTTTGCTTAATATCTTACCAAGCCCACAAAATAAGCCACAACCATGACAAGTCAAGTAATGCAAAAAGAAAGCCATGAATAAAAATACTCATAGTCTAAGTCCTATAGATTAATTCAAATTCTGATAACCACATATAATTTAAAGAAACATGGTTGATACTACTTTGAAATAAACCAGAATAATCAGAATATACTAAGATTTATAAATCAGAAGAAGATGATATTACCATCATCTCTTTGGGTCCAAATCATATCCTGTTACTGTGAATTATATGCATTTGAAGTGTTGATTGTCTCAAGAAGGATGTTTTCCTTTTAGCAAAATGTTAATATAAATGTGTTTGCTTAAGGGACACTGAAATGTAGAAAACTACTGATGAATTTAGGTTTTGTTTGAAATGAATGACTGTTAGCTGATCTGTAGTGAGATTTAGTTGGAGGGGCTTCCCTAATGGCTCAGATGGTAAAAAATCCGCCGGCAATTCGGGAGATATGGGTTCGATCCCTGGGGTTGGGAAGATCTCCTGGAGAAGGGAATGGCAACTTACTCCAGTATTCTTGCATGGAGAGTCACAAAGAGTCAGACAGGACTGAGCGACTATACATACATACATACATACATACATACATACATACATATACACATACACACACCCTATTGAGAGAGAGAATCATGCAAATTAGTTGTAGCCTCGGCTAGAAAAGAGCTTCTACAGGGAACGTACAGAGGACCATCTACTATCCGAAGTACACAGGAAGGCAAATAATGACATGTGTAGTGTTCAGTTCAGTTCAGTTGCTCAGTCATGTATGACTTTTTGCAACCCCATGAACCACAGCATGCCAGGACTCCCTGACCATCACCAACTCCTGGAGTCCACCCAAACCCATGTCCATTGAGTCAGTGATGCCATCCAACCATCTCATCCTCTGTCGTCCCCTTCTCCTCCTGCCCTCAATCTTTCCCAGCATCAGGGTCTTTTCCAACGAGTCAGCTCTTTGCATCAGGTTCAGTTCAGTTCAGTCAGTTGTGTCCGACTCTTTGTGACGCCAAGAACTGCAGCACGCAAGGCCTACCTGTCCATCACCAACTCCCGGAGTTCATTCAAACTCATGTCCATCGAGTCGGTGATGCCATCCAGCCATCGCATCATCGGTCGTCCCATTGTCCTCCTGCCCCCAATCCCTCCCAGCATCAGAATCTTTTCCAGTGAGTCAACTCTTTGCATGAGGTAGCCAAAGTATTGGAGTTTCAGCTTCAACATCAGTCCTTCCAATGAACACCCAGGACTGGTCTCCTTTAGAAAGGACTGGTTGGATCTCCTTGCAGTCCAAGGGACTCTCAAGAGTCTTCTCCAACACCACACTTCAAAAGCATCAATTCTTCGGCGCTAGTTGTCTTCACAGTCCAACTCTCACATCCATACATGACCACTGGAAAAACCATAGCCTTGACTAAACAGACCTTTGTTGGCAAAATAATGTCTCTGCTTTTTAATATGCTATCTAGGTTGGTCATAACTTTTCTTCCAAGGAGTAAGCATCTTTTAATTTCATGGCTGCAGTCACCACCTGCAGTGATTTTCAGTTCAGTTCAGTTCAGTCGCTCAGTAGACCAGATGCCATGATCTTCGTTTTCTGAATGTTGAGCTTTAAGCCAACTTTTTCGCTCTCCTCTTTCACTTTCATCAAGAGGTGTCTTAGTTCCTCTTCACTTTCTGCCATAAGTGTGGTGTCATCTGCATATCTGAGGTTTGCTGTTTCTCCTGGCAATCTTGATTCCAGCTTGTGTTTCTTCCAGTCCAGCGTTTCTCATGATGTACTCTGCATATAAGTTAAATAAGCAGGGTGACAATATACAGCCTTGACGTACTCCTTTTCCTATTTGGAACCAGTCTGTTGTTCCATGTCCAGTTCTAACTGTTGCTTCCTGACCTGCATACAGGTTTCTCAAGAGGCAGGTCAGGTGGTCTGGTATTCCCATCAATTTCAGAATTTTCCACAGTTTATTGTGATCCACACAGTCAAAGGCCTTGGCATAGTCAATAAAGGAAAAATAGATGTTTTTCTGGAACTGTCTTGCTTTTTCCATGATCCAGTGGATGTTGGCAATTTGATCTCTGGTTCCTCTGCCTTTTCTAAATCCAGCTTGAACATCTGGAAGTTCACGGTTGACGTATTGCTGAAGCCTGGCTTGGAGAATTTTGAGCATTACTTTACTAGCGTGTGAGATGAGTGCAATTGTGTGGTAGTCTGAGCATTCTTTGGCATTGCCTTTCTTTGGAATTGCAATGAAAACTGACCTTTTCCAGTCCTGTGGCCACTGCTGAGTTTTCCAAATTTGCTGGCATATTGAGTGCAGCACTTTCACAGCATCATCTTCCAGGATTTGAAATAGCTCAACTGGAATTCCATCACCTCCACTAGCTTTGTTTGTAGTGATGCTTCCTAAGGCCCTCTTGACTTCACATTCCAAGATGTCTGGCTCTAGATGAGTGATCACACCATCATGATTATCTGGGTCATGAAGCTCTATTTTGTACAGTTCTTCTGTGTATTTTTGCCACCTCTTAATATCTTCTGCTTCTGTTAGGTCCATACCATTTCTGTCCTTTATCGAGCACATCTTTGCATGAAATGTTCCCTTGGTATCTCCAATTTTCTTGAAGAGATCTTTAGTCTTTCCCATTCTGTTGTTTTCCTCCATTTCTTTGCTTTGACCTCTGAGTAAGGCTTCCTTATCTCTCGTTGCTATTCTTTGGAACTCTGTATTCAGATGCTTATATCTTTCCTTAATTCCTTTGCTTTTGGCTTCTCTTCTTTTCACAGCTATTTGTAAGGCCTCCCCAGACAGCCATTTTGCTTTTCTGCATTTCTTTTCCATGGGGATGATCTTGATTCCTGTCTCCTGTACAGTGTCATGAACCTCCATCCATAGTTCATCAGGCACTCTGTCTATCAGATCTAGTCTCTTAAATCTATTTCTCACTTCTACTGTATAATCATAAGGGATTTGATTTAGGTTATACCTGAATGGTCTAGTGGTTTTCCCTACTTTCTTCAATTTGAGTCTGAATTTGGCAATAAGGAGTTCATGATCTGAGCCACAGTCGGCTCCCGGTCTTGTTTTTGCTGACTATATAGAGCGTCTCTATCTTTGGCTACAAAGAATATAATCAATCTGATTTCGGTGTTGACCATCTGGTGATGTCCATGTGTAGTCTTCTCTTGTGTTGTTGGAAGAGGGTGTTTGCTATGACCAGTGTGTTCTCTTGGCAAAACTCTATTAGTCTTTGTCCTGCTTCATTCCGTATTCCAAGGCCAAATTTGCCTGTTACTCCAGGTGTTCCTTGACTTCCCACTTTTGCATTCCAGTCCCCTATAATGAAAAGGACATCTTTTTTGGGTGTTAGTTCTACAAGGTCTTGTAGGTCTTCATAGAACCTTTCAACTTCAGCTTCTTCAGCATTACTGGTTGGGGCATAGACTTGGATTACCGTGATATTGAATGGTTTGCCTTGGAAACGAACAGAGATCATTCTGTCATTTTTGTGATTGCATCCAAGTACTGTATTTTGGACTCTTTTGTTGACCATGATGGCTGCTCCATTTCTTCTAAGGGATTCCTTCCTACAGTAGTAGATATAATGGTCATCTGAGTTAAATTCACCCATTCCAGTCCATTTTAGTTCACTGATTCCTAGAATGTCGACGTTCACTCTTGTCATCTCCTGTTTGACTGCTTCCAATTTGCCTTGATTCGTGGACTTATCATTTCAGGTTCCTATGCAATATTGCTGTTTACAGCATCGGACCTTGCTTCTATTACCAGTCACATCCACAACTGGGTGTTGTTTTTGCTTTGGCTCCATTCCTTCATTCTTTCTGGAGTTATTTCTCCACTGATCTCCAGTAGCATATTGGGCACCTACTGGCCTGGAGAGTTCCTCTTTCAGTATCCTATCATTTTGCCTTTTCATACTGTTCATGGGGTTCTCAAAGCAAGAATACTGAAGTGGTTTGCAATTCCCTTGTTCAGTGGACCACATTCTATCAGGCCTCTCCACCTTGACCTGCCCGTCTTGGGTGGCCCCACACGGCATGGCTTATTTTCATTGAGTTAGACAAGGCTGTGGTCTGTGTGATTAAATTGACTAGTTTTCTGTGATAATGGTTTGTGTGTCTGCCCTCTGATGCCTCTTGCAACACCTACTGTCTTACTTGGGTTCTCTTACCTTGGACGTGGAGTATCTCTTCATGATTGCTCCAGCAAAGCACAGCCGCTGCTCCTTACCTTGGACGAGGGGTATCTCCTCACAGCCACCCCTCCTGACCTTGAACTTCGGGAAATTCCTCTCGGCTCTCCTCGCCTGCGCAGCCACCACTCCTTGGATGGGGTTGCATCAGGTTGAAGTGAAGTGAAAGTGAAGTCACTCAGTTGTGTCCGACTCTTTGCGACCTGTGGACTATAGCCCACCAAGCTCCTCCATCCATGGGATTCTCCAGGCAAGAATACTGGAGTGGGTTTAGGTAACTTAAAAGAGAGAAAGAAAGTGAAAGTGAAGTCGCTCACTCTTGTTCGACTCTTTGAAACCCCGTGGACTCTAGTCCACCAGGCTCCGAGGTCCATGCAGTTTTCCAGGCAAGAGTACTGGACTGGGTTTCCATTTCTTTCTCCAGGGGATCTTCCCAACCCAGGGATCGAACCTGGGTCTCCTGCATTGCAGGCAGATGCTTTACTGTCTGAGCCAGCAGGGAAGAAGAGGGATATTAGGAGAATTCCTATGTCTTATCTTTTTTTTTTTTTCTTTCAGAAGAGAGGTGAGATCAGTTTAAAAAATGAATGTGATCATTAGAAGTCTAGAAAGTAGCTCCATTTCTTTTTCAAGCCTTGTTTTTCCCCACCCCCCAAATCTGTTTTCCCTCCTGCTAATGGTGCTTTTGGGGGGAACCTTAGAAAAATTTACTTTTCCCATACCCTGAATTAATATTAGTATGGAGATACAACAGTGAGAAAACTGGTGTCTTACCTTCCTTAAGAGATCTTCTGTGTTAATAAATCAGTAAATTAGGCAACTTTTTAGCATATTTAAATGTATTCTCCATATAAAATAAAAGTTTTCAAAGCATTGTCGCATTTAGTATTTCACTTGATCTGAACAACAGTCCTAAAAGTAGAAAGTGAAGACATTTTTGTTATTAATATGACACTAATGACATCATGAGAAACACTGGGCTGGAAGAAACACAAGCTGGAATCAAGACTGCTGGGAGAAATGTCAATAACCTCAGATATGCAGATGATACTACCCTTATGGCAGAAAGTGAAGAGGCACTAAAAAGCCTCTTGATGAAAGTGAAAGAGGAGAGTGAAAAAGTTGGCTTAAAGCTCAACATTCAGAAAACGAAGATCATGGCATCTGGTCCCATCACTTCATGGGAAATAGATGGGGAAACAGTGGAAACAGTGTCAGACTTTATTTTTGGGGGCTCCAAAATCACTGCAGATGGTGACTGCAGCTATGAAATTAAAAGGTGCTTACTCCTTGGAAGAAAAGTTATGACCAACCTAGATAGCATATTCAAAAGCAGAGACATTACTTTGCTGACTAAGGTTGGTCTAATCAAGGCTATGGTTTTTCCTGTGGTCATATATGGATGTGAGAGTTGGACTGTGAAGAAGGCTGAGCGCTGAAGAATTGATGCTTTTGAACTGTGGTGTTGGAGAAGACTCTTGAGAGCCCCTTGGACTGCGAGGAGATCAGCCCTGGGTGTTCTTTGGAAGGAATGATGCTAAAGCTGAAACTCCAGTACTTTGGCCACCTCATGCGAAGAGTTGACTCATTGGAAAAGATTCTGATGCTGGGAGGGACTGGGGGCAAGAGGAGAAGGGGACGACCCAGGATGAGATGGCTGGATGGCATCATGGACTCGATGGATGTGAGTCTGAGTGAACTCCGGGAGATGGTGATGGACAGGGAGGCCTGGCTTGCTGACATTCATGGGGTCACAAAGAGTCGGACACGACTGAGCGACTGAACTGAACTGAATGGCATTTCATATTTATAGGTCATCTTATAATATGCCAAGTGTTTTCATATAACTTTCTCATTCCTACTTCGAACAAATTATCAGAGTACCAGAACAATTTGCAATAGAATAAATACGAGTAGTTAATATTCATAAAAGTTGTTCAAGGTCATTTAAGACCAAAGAAATAAGAATTAAAATTACCAAAAAATATTTTTACTTGTCAAATAATTGAGGGAATGGCATGCTCAATTTTGTTAAGGGCATGTGTTGGCAAAACAGGTACTGTTATGTGCAGCTGGTAAAGCTGTAATTTGTTACACCTTTCTGAATGACATTTGGCACTAGGAATTTATTCTGAGGAAAAATGAGGGATATAAACATAAGTTTACTTGTAAATGAATTCATTACAGGATTATTTATAACACAGAATACCAGAAACCACATTTTTCTGGGTAATTGTAATTTGAGGCAGTCATCTTGGAACATGAGATCTTGGGAAGGTAGACCCTGTAATGTGAAACAATAATTGGAAGAATGCTGGGATCATCGCTCCCCTATCTGCACTGACATCCCCGGAGTTTAATGTGAGAAAAATAAAATGCTTATGTAGGGCACTATTCCTTTTTTGTTGTTGTTTTTCTTTTTTCTTTTTTAAATTACTAAAATATGTTAACACGTTTACAAGAGACTTGGAAAATACAGAACAAAGTTACATGTAGTTCCACCATATTTTATAATTATTTTTTAAAGTAGATCAATTAAGATTTTTAGTCAGAGTTTCAATGTCAAAGTCTCAAAAATTAATAGGATGAATATACAGGAAGAAAGAAGGATGTAGTGAATCTGAAAAGCACTATGAACCAATTCCACCACTATGGACCAAAGCATACTAAGATTTATACAATTTTCACACAAAAGTAGGATACAAATTCTATTCAAGTTCCCCTAGACTATAAACTAGAAGACACTGGAACACATCCAGGGACATAGAACAAGGTGGAAAAATTTCCTGGTCTAAAGATATTGAAATCAGTAGGGCACTATTCTCTGGGGACTCATTAATTATAGCCCAACCTAATTTTAACTGGCAAAGAGGATACTCGCTTGCTTGTGCATTTATTTAATCCATAAAATATATCTTAGGTAAACTTTCAATCTCTTTGTTACAAGCATAGAGTCTGTATTATTAAGGAAACTGTGGGAGTGAGTCTACATGGTAATAACTTTGCCCATTGCAAAGCCCATAGATACTGGAAGCCTAAAGTTATTTTAAAAACTATTGAAATGTATGTCTCTGATTAAACTGGCTTAGGTAATATCCTTTATTCTGATTCTAGGACTTGATGATCCTGAGATTTCTCTTAGCTTTATGAGTCTATGGCTGACTTAGCAGCCACATTTATTATTTAAAGAAAGCGAGAAAGATGGTGTTAAACGTTCCTCAAAGTGGAATTGAGGTTTTAATTATTACAGGACATATGGGTGAGAGAGACACTGAACAGCTCAATTCTGAGCCCAATCATTTTTCTGTGAATATTTAAAAATACTACAGTGTGGCTATCCAATTAAAACACTCTTGGTTGGTGTTTGTTTGCTTTCACTAGGCACTAGTCATTCAAGTCATTACAGCACTTCCAAATTAATGAAGAGAAATCTTTTTATAAAGTAGTGATTAAAACTCCCTTAATTTTCACTCAAACAAAATCAGTGCTACAAAAACTATGCAACCCTTTTGGCTGTGGCTGCATATTTTGTGATGTAAATCAAAGGCCGCCATTAACAATGAAATCTGCAAAGCTGAGTTCAGTGTACTGAGCTGTAGGAAATTCTCCAATTTCTTCTCTTTCTGAATTATTATAGTAAACATGCCAGACTTTTAAACTATTATAACAACTTTACTTAAAGAAGGCAGTCTCTCTTCTTCAGATGCCCTCTCAGAAGTCTTCTCTCTCTCTTTTTTTGGTGACAACCCTCATGTTGTTTAACTCTTCTATAGCATCTTATGTTATTTATTATTGTATCCTTTCTCCCTCTCTCCAAGCCTTTTTTCTTCTTTCTCAGTTGTTGAAATCAAAGTGTTGGTGCTACTATGGATAACCTGAATATAAAATACCTCTTTGAATAAATGTTCCCCCCGGACACTAACATAGATGAACGTCAGGGCAGTGAACCCGTCATGTGTGACCCCAGGTTATGCGTCTACGGAGGATAGCTCTGCGCTTCTGGAAGCATCCTGGGCCCTTTTAGTTTCTGTCCTGCCCCCTGTCCTGCTGTGTTCTGCCCTCTGTCTAGCTCTTGGATGAAGTTTCTTTCTTCCCTGCTGCCTCTTTTTCCTTTACCGTGTTATCCTGGGGCTCAAATAGTCTTAAGGTTCCATCTTCTTCCCTACACCGACTTCTTTGGGGACCTCTTTTTATGCTTGTGGTTTCACCTATTATGAAAACAGACACCAAATATATTTCTCCCGTTCTAGCTTCTGGGCTCCTTACTGGACATCAGTACTAGAACTTGTATTTAAAGCCCAACTCCTTTTCTTTCCCCTTTACAAACCAGTCCTTTGATGTCACATTTTTACAACCCTATCAGCACTTTTCCAGTCGCCCAGACCCTGAAATTCTGATATCCTCTCCTCTAATCAGGCATTCCTTTGCCGTATCTCCTGCATCCATCCCTTCCTTTCCATTCCCTCTGACACCAGGCTGGCTGCATTTGCTGTGAGATCAATTGCAGGGAATCTGAAAGGACTACACAGAGATTAGTTTATGCTCTCAGTGTTTTCAGCCTCTCCCTCATCGTCTCCTTTGTCTTTGGGATTGAATCCCTTTATACTGCATTGGAGGGTTCACACAGTTTACCTTCTAAATACCTTTGCAGTTAATCTACTTCTCTCACACAAACCTTCCATTCCAATCCAACTTAACTAATCACTATTCCTTTAATATTATTTCTCTTTGTTCACGCTGTTCTTTCTACCCAAACATCCTGAGTATGTTTCTCCAGCAAAAGCCCACCCTTTCTTTAAAGTACAATTTAAACTTAAACCCCCTTTCATGAGCTTCTGTTAACATGAAGTTATATATGCAGCCTTTTGAGCTCAATGATGAGCTTTAATAACATTTCTTCTTATTTATCAATTTTTTATAACATTTTGTTGCTTGGCATATTTTAATACATTTTATCTCTAGTTTTAGATTATAAACTACTTGAGGGCAAGGAGTTTATTTGTATTTTCCACAGTTAATAGGAAGGTTCAGCATATCAGATGACTGATTGCTGCCTGGAGGTTGTGTCATCTATTATAAAAAACTATTTACCTCCTTTCTTTCCATGAATGATGAATGATTCTGAAATTATTCATAATAGCTACCTACATAATAGGAACTGAGTTGTCTTGAAGACATGTACTTAATTTTATTACCACTTGTATACCAATGTGGGTTTTAGTCTATTTTATTCTGCCCTGGGGGGATTCTCAGTGTCTTTAGAACTCTAGGGTTTTATTTATCCCTGGTAAATAATACCATCATGCACAAAAGGAAATCAGCAAAACAAATTTCCTCATTGTATAACTACACACAAAACTGCCAGATTTAAACTATTTGAGAACAGGAACTACCCCCATAAGATTTCTCTGTTAAAATCCAGAAAGCTTTGAAGACACTTCCAAGGCTAAAAGTAACACAGAGTCAAGTCAGGAGTCCAAAAGGGGTGGGGGGGGGGGAACCCCGCTAAGGAAAACACTTATCCCCAGAAAGATACTGTAGTTATTGTTGTCTGGGGCAAGATCCTTTTCTGTCCCCCACAAAATAGTGTGTACTAACAATTAAGCTGAGTAGATTCCTTTTCAGCCTTTGAAAGCAAGAGTTGGTAACCAGCAGTAAGAAAACTAGTATAATGACAGCAGCTTTCTAAGATAAAAAGCCACTTGCTTAAATTTCAGCATGAAATCAAAATTTTTAAATAAATGGAATTCATGTTTGGAAAGGCAGTTCACATAATTTGCAATACTTTCACTATTCTTTCACAAAAAAGTGTAGGAGAGCATGACCAGAAAATGATTCAGTTGCTGACAGAGTCCTTTGTTCTCAAATGTGAAGTAATTTTGATTTTTTTTTATATTGAAAGTAGCATTGAGTTATAGCCACCCTGGAGTTGTAAAGATCTAGAGAGTCCTCTCTTTAAAATAATTTTTATTGTTTCATCTATAAGTAGAAATATTAGAATTCAATTTTCCATAAAATGCATTCAAGTATTCCTTAAAATATTCCAAGCATATTTCCCATAGCTTCTTTTTTGCATTCACTTTTCCAGGCAAACTAAATTAGTAAATGCTCACATGATATAATTCCCCACCTCTGAATCTCTGCTTATATTGTCTTTCCCACAGAAATCTCAGGAGATTGCAGTATATAGGCAAACCAGTCTTGAGTCATTTAAGATATAACTAACCACACCCTTTCTTATAGCAGGCAAATATGGATTCAAATTCAACCTTAAATTATATCAAAGTTGTCTAGCACATACTCAATTCCAGCTACTGGATGAATATCATCTTATATCTAGCAAAGAGAGGACCTGTAAAGAGTTAAAATAGTGGGTATATAAACCACACTGGCAATTTGAAATGGTGACCTTAGAAAAATATCACAGTCTCTAATTTTTGGATCTTAAGATATTTGCTGAAAGAGCAAGAGCCTAGAGTTTTTAACATCTAGATTTCATTTTCAGGACTCCATAGAGCATTTTTATAACACACCAAGTCTGCAGTCATTTCAATGGCTGTTTATGGCCTCTGTCTCAGCCAGTTCAAGTGGAGGTGAAAGTTGACTGCTTCAACAGTGCTCCCTATTTTGAAGTGGACCAGTTTTCTGTTCTTTGGTAATGTGTGACTTTTTAGCCCTTCAGTGTATTGCTTGCAATCTGTATTTTGATTGCTAAGGCTTGAAGACTTTGTTTTAGTAGTAAGAACTTTTGATTATTGTTTGAAAGTTCTAGCTTTAGCTGATCATGTTTAGCATAGGCTTAGAAATCAAAGAAGCAGCATCTGATTAGATGCTTGAGAGATTGCTGAGCAAAACGCAAAAATTTAACTTTCAAGTCAGGAGGTGAAATGCCTGTATTGAATTGACCTATCTATGTAAGGGAGCTTCTTAAAATATAATTGCTGAGAATCATTGTGTCAGGTCATTTGCTGAAGTTATTGCACGTATTTGTCATGGTGACTCTGTACAATAGGGATGAGTGGGCCATGTTGTGGACATCTGCTGCTTTTGAATTGCTTTAATCTTTTCCTTTCTGAAACTATCCCTCCATGCAATTCAAGTGGTGCAAGAAAGTAATTATTCTTTCACCTCCGTGTGCTGTAGATCAAATCTGCCAACCTGTACTAATCTCAGTAGCTTAAGTACCTAAAGTCCTAAGAGAAAGAACAGAACTCAAGAAAATCCATTCAGAATCCATGTTGGAGATTCATGTGGCTCTTGGTGTCACATGTGACCTTGCCATTTTGTCTGACTTTTTAAATATTGAGGATATGTATAATTGGTACTTGGAATGGCAAGGACCCATCTTTGCTACTTCCTGGGGAGCCTCTTCCTACAAATGAAGGCAACTCAGAGGGAAAGCAGAGCCAAAAAAACTATGTTAACCAATACTTTTTTCTTGTTTTTTTTGCTTAAGCCATTTTTAGTAGAGTTACTGACATTTACAATCAAAAGAATGCTAGCTAATATTCCCTTCCAATTTTGTTACACAAAAAAAGGATACCTAATAAACTGTGGAAAATTCTGAAAGAGATGGGAATACCAGACCACCTAACCTGCCTCTTGAGAAATCTGTATGCAGGTCAGGAAGCAACAGTTAGAACTGGACATGGAACAACAGACTGGTTCCAAATAGGAAAAGGAGTACGTCAAGGCTGTATATTGTCACCCTGCTTATTTAACTTAAATGCAAAGTACATCAGGAGAAACGCTGGACTGGAAGAAACACAAGCTGGAATCAAGATTGCTGGGAGAAATATCAATAACCTCAGATATGCAGATGACACCACCCGTATGGCAGAAAGTGAAGAGGAGCTAAAAAACCTCTTGATGAAAGTGAAAGAGAGTGAAAAAGTTGGCTTAAAGCTCAACATTCAGAAAATGAAGATCATGGCATCCGGTCCCATCACTTCATGGGAAATAGATGGGGAAGCAGTGGACACAGTGTCAGACTTTATTTTTTGGGGCTCCAAAATCACTGCAGATGGTGACTGCAGCCATGAAATTAAAAGACACTTACTCCTTGGAAGAAAAGTTATGACCAACCTAGATAGCGTATTCAAAAGCAGAGACATTACATTGCCGACCAAGGTCCGTCTAGTCAAGGCTATGGTTTTTCCAGTGGTCATGTATGGATGTGAGAGTTGGACTGTGAAGAAGGCTGAGCACCGAAGAACTGATGCCTTTGAAGTGTGGTGTTGGAGAAGACTCTTGAGAGTCCCTTGGACTGCAAGGAGATCCCACCAGTCCATTCTGAAGGAGATCAGCCCTGGGATTTCTTTGGAAGGAATGATGCTAAAGCTGAAACTCCAATACTTTGGCCACCTCATGCGAAGAGTTAACTCATTGAAAAAGATTCTGATGCTGGGAGGGATTGGGGGCAGGAGGAGAAGGGGACAACAGAGGATGAGATGGCTGGATGGCATCACAGACTCAATGGACATGAGTCTGAGTGAACTCCGGGAGATGATGATGAACAGGGAGGCCTGGCGTGCTGCGATTCATGGGGTTGCAAAGAGTTGGACACGACTGAGTGACTGGACTGAACTGAACTGAACTTTGCCAAAAGGAAATGGCAACCGACTCCAGTACTCTTGCCTGGAAAATCCCATGGATGGCAGAGCCTGGTAAGCTACAGTCCATGGGGTCACAAAGAATCAGACACGACAGAGCAACTTCAATTTCACTTTTCACTTTCATGCACTGGAGAGGGAAATGGCAACCCATTCCAGTGTTCTTGCCTGGAGAATCCCAGGGACGGGGGAGCCTGGTGGGCTGCTGTCTATGGGGTCGCACAGAGTCAGACATGACTGAAGCGACTTAGCAGCAGCAGCAACTTTGCCTTATATACAGTATATAGTAGTAGTTGGCCAGCTCAGGGTTTGAATACAAGTCTCTCTGAGTCTAGACCCATAGTCATGTGATGACACTCAGAGTAGTTTGGGGAATCTGGGTACTAGTCAGCTACTTAAAACATCAAGATGACTTTGGACTCTGATTTCAAATTAAGCAAACCATTTTCTTCCCAAGCGGTTTTTGTGTACCACCCCTCCCCCCAAAATGATAAGGGAGTAGTTTCTGAAGGGCAGATGTAATCCTGCAGATTCTAGCATATATTATCTATTTTTATTAAGACAATCTTGGAGAATGTTTGCTCATCTTAAGCTTGGCAAGTGAGAATGTTTTATAGAAATCACCTCTTTACCTCTATCAGTGTTGGCTTGCACTGATTAAAAATTCTGATGTTTGCTGTTGTACAAATAGTCAATATAAGTTAGGACCAAATGATGGGATTTGCTACAGAAATTCATGGATTTTGATCACCAACCTCTCCTGAGATGAACTTTCCTAATAGGTACTTTCATAAGCCAAGCGGGGCTGTTTCTCCTCTCTGGCTCTCCACTATGCTTGGATGACCTAGTTAGAAAGAGGTCTCTGCTTGGATGGCATGGAGAACTGTAAGATGGGGAAGCTGTTTCTCTGATGTCTGAGACATTTAGTGATGTCTTATACTCTGGTAAAAATTCATGGACCACTAGTTATATCCCTTTAGGTTGAAATAAAAACAGATGTAGGAATTCTTTTCAAACAGATTTCCAAATCTGTTCTGAAATTTCCTCAATATGCTGGAAGAGAAGTTGCAGTGTTAAGGGAGATTGTGGTTAGCTGTAAGGAGAATTGCCATAGTTTCTTTCTTCATTTCATTTCTTTCTTCATTTAAAGAAATTTAAATCTCTTAGTAATTTATGGGGATAAAACTGCAGGTATTCAATTAAGTGTTTCAGACTTAGTGTATACAATGACAACTTGTGAATGGTAGTTTTTTCAGGTGTCATAGATGTTCAGATTTTTGTTTTATCTTTTGGACTCTTATTTACTCTAAAGCATGAAGAAAACTGATTTCAGAGGCTAGGATTCAAATAGTCAATATTTATCAGAGTGCACATTTTAAACTTAATTCCCCCAATTTTTAGGACAGAACCTGACTTAAATAGCCTATCAAACTTACTTTAATGTAGATTTGTATTGCTTGCTATCCATTTATATTTAGTTGAAGAAAGACTCCAAATTGATTGTTAGGAAACCTAGTGTTTGGGGATTACGATAAATAAGCAGACATGGCTAGCTTGGTCTCAGTTTTTAAAGTCTATAAAAGTATACTATAAAATGAAAATTGGAAAGTTAAACACAGTGAGTTACATTAGCTTCTGTTCCCTCCTGAAACTGCAGTAAAATGACAGTAAAGATATCTTTTGAGGTCATAAATAAACAAGGACAATGAGAATGAAAGAGACAATGTCAGTAATGAAATGTTGGAAACTGAAGAACAGATGGAGGGGTTATAACTGACTTAGCAGATCCCAGAAATCTGAGTCCCAATCACACGGTAGAAAAAGCAAAGAGCAAACTGATTTATACCGTGAGACCTCCAAAAGACTCCAGAATTACTGATGTTGTCTAGTGCTGGAAGTGGGAGATGCAAGTGGGCGGAAGACAAGGGTTTGGGTTCAGTTCAGTTCAGTTCACTCAGTCATGTCTGACTCTTTGCGACCCCATGAATCGCAGCACGCCAGGCCTCTCTGTCCATCACCAACTCCTGGAGTTCACTCAGACTCACGTCCATCAAGTCCGTAATGCCATCCAGCCATCTCATCCTCGGTCGTCCCCTTCTCCTCCTGCCCCCAGTCCCTCCCAGCATCAGAGTCTTTTCCAATGAGTCAACTCTTCGCTTGAGGTGGCCAAAGTGCTGGAGTTTCAGCCTCAGCATCAGTCCTTCCAAAGAAATCCCAGGACTGATCTCCTTCAGAATGCGCTGGTTGGCTCTCCTTGCAGTCCAAGGGACTCTCAAGAGTCTTCTCCAGCACCACACTTCAAAAGCATCAATTCTTCGGCACTCAGCCTTCTTCACAGTCCAACTCTCACATCCATACATGACCACTGGAAAAACCATAGCCTTGACTAGACGGACCTTTGTTGCCAAAGTAATGTCTCTGCTTAAAAGTCTCTTAAGAAAGTTAGTCCTCCAGCTGTTTTTTTCCTCTCTGTGCAGCTCATCCCTGTTCCTCCCCAGAGTGGCAGGTTTGCTCTCTAGAGAAGGCTTCTGATCCATTTCTGTTCTAAGGCACATAGAGAACGTAATGCCCCACTGTAAACAGGGAGTGAAGTGGAGATTTATGTACTCTGTTAACTCACCGAGCTTGGCTGTTAGACTTACGTCCTCAAGCAAGTACTGAAGAAGCTGTCTCTGAGGAATCTGATTGGTCCCCCAAGTAGAGCTGCTGACTATCCCTAGTGAATTGATTTAGGCAGACAACACTGAAAAGAATCAACATTCAGTACCCACTTGCCTCCACCACAGGTAGACCTTCTAATCAACAGTTGATGACTCAGTCACAAATCTGAACAGTCAAGGATCACCAAGTATTTGAGAAGGCCTCCAATGGAATTTGAAGGCCTCCAATTTCAAAATAAAGAAATAAACAAAGACATTAGCTTGAAAGAGAGACCATGAAA
Source organism: Ovis aries (assembly GCF_016772045.2). NCBI lineage: Eukaryota > Metazoa > Chordata > Mammalia > Artiodactyla > Bovidae > Ovis > Ovis aries. The sequence continues at coordinate 81,207,391 of NC_056058.1, forward strand.
CAAGGAAAAAACAATGACCCAAACCCAGTTATTTTCAGAATAGTCAAAGAAATAAGAACATATATTGTGTTCATGAAATACTTGATAGAAGAGTTAGAAAGGTTGAAAAATTCTCTCAGAAAACATAGCAAAAAGGAAAAAAGATGCAAAAAAAAAAAATCAGAGGATTAGTGTAAATAGGAAGTTCAACATCTGAGGAATTTAGGGAGAAAAAAGTAACATCATAGTGATTCAGTGACATTATCAACATTGCAAGTTATGAGTTTCTAGATTAAAAAAAATACGTCTGATACAAGGAATGAAGGAAAAAGACCTCAGACTAGACATACTATTTTAAAATTTCACATCAAAGACAAAGAGAATAAGCTAAAAATCACTTAATTCTGTTGGCAAAATGGCCTCTAATCTAGAAATCTGTGTCCTGCCAAACTGTCGTTCAAAGTTGGGAATAGGTTGAAGACATCTTCAGAAATGCAAGGCACCCTAAATTTTAGCACCTATGTTTTTCTCCAGGGATGTTAGTAAAGTATGCGCCTAAAATAAAGGAATAAACAAAGAATCAGAAAACATAGGATCCAGGAAAGACATCAACATGACGGAGGCAAAACGAATTTCCAGGAAAAAGTTCAAAAAAATGGTTAGAGTACGAGATGCAGAGTATGCGTGTGTGTGTGTGTGGTATGCATGCAGAGGTCTGGTAAAGAACCTGGGCTGTGTAGCCTAGTTCAGTGCTACTGTACTCATTAGACTAACTTGTCCCTTTGCTAGGCTTAATTAATATTATACAATACTATTGTTAACAATTTCCATTTTGCCATATACATATATATGGTAGTCAAAGCAATAATTTGATAAATTATTGATTCTGTTCACGAATTTATCCAGCACAGCGTCTTCAGAGACATGTTCTGAAGCATTTAAGCTTTTAATTTCTGTAGAAATTCCAGTGAAAGGTTATGATGAATCTTTATGGAAAAATTAGATTAAACCCGAATCTGCTCAATAGGGACATAACTGTAGGAAATGGAACACACTGGGGACAAATGCACTGTTTACTGGTTTAATGTAGCAGTAAAATTGTCCAGCACAACCCATTGATTGAAGAATTGTCATTGCACATCCTGTAACTGAGCAATGAAGTATGGCAAGAGAGCTTTTAGAAAAACCTATGTGAGGTTTAGATTATAAATAGGAATATGGACTTATAATCAACTCGTCTGAGGGGCACTCACCTCACTAAGAAATGATTCATTTGACGACCTCATTCAGATTCATTGTCATTTCATGTTTTCACACTGAAAATACCTTTGTCCTTTCTTGGTCTAAACACGTGTCTCTTCATTTATACTCAGTGCTGAGCAGAATGACTTAGTCCTAGATATAAACATAATTTTCCTAAAATTTTATTCTTTGGGGCAAAGTTGCATTTTTCTGCTGGATTCCTTTGTAATTAATAGCTTAATGTTGAGCTCCTTTTACTTCTGCATAAATGGGTATTTGATTGCTTATATATTCAGGGTACATATAATTTGAAATACAGAACCTAATCATCCTATTTTCCTTGCTTTGGGAGCCTTGTTCTCCCAGTTAACCATTCATCATTGGCTTTTAAATTGCTGTAGGCAAGCAGAAAAGTATTTCCTTCTTTACAATTTCTTAGCATATTTTCACAGAAAAGAAAATTAATAGAAGTATAAAAGACTCCCTGAGAAGATTTGTGGCCACTGCGATTTAGAAATATTATTGGTAAAAATAAAAAAAAAAAGTATGGAATAAAAGAAACAAAAAGATGAGGTGAAGGAAACTTGCAGTTTTGATTTTTCAAATATTTCTGAGATGAACAAGAAAAAAAAACTAAGGTTCAGGCTGCCAACCATAGAGTTTCAAAACCTACAGCCGTGCTGGAACTACCACGTTCCAATACACCCTCTCATGTAACACAGCTGCTAGATGATGGTGGCAAATACAGAGACAGCCACTCCCATTCTTAATGCAAAACAAGTAAATTGCAACTGTAATGAAATACTGTTTACAGCTTTCAGACTGGCAAAGACAAAAGGCTTGCTAACATGCTTTGAGGGTAAGGATGTGGAGAAGATAGCTTTTTATCCTCACACACTACTGGTGGGAATGTAAATTGGAATGATCTCCAGTGAGGGCAACTTGACAATACTTAGCCAAATTCCCTGCTTATACTCTTGGCCTAGAGTTCTACTTCTGAAAACTTATTCTCCAGAAAATGCATCCACATGTACGAGGATATTCATTGTTGACTATCCTTTTGGCAAATAAAATAATAAACCAAGGAATACTTTTTACTGTCCATCAATAGACTGCTGGTTAAATAAATTATGGTAAATTTATGATAGGGGCTATCTATGCTATATGCAAGAGACGTTACTAAGTGCAGAGCAGTGTGTAAAGGGGAAACACTACCGTTTGTAGGGGTTTTCTCCTTTGATTCTTTAAATTATTATTTATAGGAATTTATAGAAGGCTTCAGAAAAGCTACATAAGAAACTGGTGACAGAATTAGCACTGTAGGGAAGGAAGGCTTGAGGAGGACTGGGATGGTCTGTTTCCATGTATTTTTTTTGTATTGTGGGGGAAAAAATGATACCAATACAACATTTTTCTGTCCAGTTAAAATTTCAGAACAGAATGGCAAGCCCAGTTCCATGGGCTCATGTTCCTACTGCCCACTGCAACTCTAACCTGTTATAAATACCCCTAAATGTCCAGAGGGAGGCCCTGGAGGTGAAGGGAAAGTAGAGAACAGTTGGATGGAGGAAATATTATGAAATGAGTGATGTTAGGGACCATGATGTTACTTTACAGTTTTTGGATGCTTAGAACATGCTTAGTGCTGATCAGTTTTCAGTGTATTAACCTACTTAATCCTCACATCTATCCCCAAAAGTATGTGTAATCATTGTCTTCATTTTACAGATGAGGTAGACCTGAGAGATGGGGAGGCTGAGGAACCTGCCCCAAGTCGCATAATTATTAAATGACTACCCACAATGTCAATGACTCCAGGCACTGCACTCAGCAAAGCAAAAGGTCCCTGCATTTCCACCAGCACACTTCTGCCCTTTTATGAAAATGACCAACTGTTCTTCAGTCCAATAAAAACGTATTTTTCTCTGTCAACTCATTCTCAAAAAAGGAGACCTGTTTTCATTCATTATTAGGATTTGCAAATATTTACAGAGACTGTGTGGGCAGTATGAAGACTAGTTAGTTTCTTGGAAATTGCAAAGCTAAGCAAACAAAGGAATGAGTGAAAGGTATGCCAGACAAATGCCAAGAGAAGGACAGTGGGTTGTCGATATTAATATTAGAGAACACCATCAAAAGTCATAATATAGGAGGAAATTTTTTTAAAATATTGACAAAATACTTAATTTCCACAGTGAAAATGTCACAGCCATGAATGCTGAATTGTTAAATATGCACAACCAAAGATATTAAAAATTCAAGAGGAATGAACAAAACCACAGTCATTGTGGTACATTTTGACACCTATCCCTCTGTCTCTGTCATGTCAAATAGATGAATAATGATATCAATAACAAGAAATAAAAGTAAAAGAGAATTAAAATATATTTACTGCCTTAAAATGATTTATAAATCTGTCTCATAAATTTTAATTTGCATTTATTAGAATTTTTAGTGGCCTAGGGATTTTGATGCTAACCTAACTGAGTGAGATTCCTTCCCTTATACATTTTCTTGATGATAGAATAGATCATTTTAAAAGCAGAAAAAAATATGAGCATACCATAGGAACTGTACTCAGATGCAGACAGCAGTAGAATTTTTAGGAAGGTGGGGAAAAGAGAGTCTCTAATAAAGTGTCTGGAGTCATACTATAAGACACTGTTAATTTTAGAGTAGAAAAATGTACTTACCTTGTAGCTCTTCTATTCCAATGCTGGACCAGGAAAAGCAGAATTTCTTTAACATCTTCCCACCCAATGCTGGACCAGGAAAAGCAGAATTTCTTTGACATTTTCTTCCCACAAGCAGGGCCTGCTGCTGCTGCTGCTGCTAAGTCACTTCAGTCGTATCTGACCCTGTGCGACCCCATAGACTGCAGCCTACCAGGCTCCACCATCCCTGGGATTCTCCAGGCAAGAACACTGGAGTGCGTTGCCATTTCCTTCTCCAATGCATGAAAGTGAAAAGTGAAAGTGAAGGTGCTCACTCGTGTCCGACTCAGCAACCCCATGGACTGCAGCCCACCAGGCTCCTCTGTCCTTGAGATTTTCCAGGCAAGAGTACTGGAGTGGGTTGCCATTGCCTTCTCCACAAGCAGGGTCTAGTGGATTGAAAACCTAGGCCAGTGTACATGCTGGAAAAAAAAGCAGGAAGATACTGATGGGTAAGGAACCATGGAGGGAAGGATCATATTTTGATGTTGACTGAACACCATAATTTCCTCTGTGAATTGTCTAATCCTAGTCTTTACCCATTTTAAAATCAGGTGATTTATCTTTCATTATTGAGTTACAGAAGCCTTTGATATATTATTTATATTAACTATTTTATATCTGGGCTTCCCTGATGTCCCAGTGGTAAAGAATCTGCCTGCAATGCAGGAGATGTGGGTTCTATTCCTGGGTCAAGAAGATTCCCTGAAGAAGGAGATAGCAAACCCACTCCAGTATGGCTGGGAAATCCCATGGACAGAGGAACCTGGCAGGCTACAGTCCAGGGTAGCAAGGATCAGACATGACTTAGCTACTAAACCACTGCTACCATTTTATATTCAAATTACATCTATTATGCCCAAATACTTAAATATTTTATCCAAATAATTATACTTACTATACTAAATATTAACTTTATTTTATATACAAGTTTATCAAGCATATTCGCATAGATCTAGTGCATTTTGAGGCTTATTTTTGCCCCAGGTGGCTCAGATGGTAAAAGCATCTGCTTGCAATGCAGGAGACCCACATTCAACCCCTGGGTGGGGGAGATCCCCTGGAGAAGGAAATGGCAACCCACTCTAGTATTCTTGCCTGGAGAATCCCATGGACAGAGGAGCCTGGCGGGTTACAGTCCATGGGGTCATAAAGAGTCGGATACAACTGAGCGACTTAACTAACTTTTGTGTGAATGTTTTGACTACAACTGTTCATATCTGATATAGTGAAATGTGTTCATTGCCTTTTTTATGTCTTCTGGGCCCTTATTTTGTTAAGCAAAATTTAACAACTTCTAAATGTAATATTTTTGTACCAAATTGGAATTTCTAAACTATTTTTAGTAGTTCACCTTACTTCTCTTTTAGGCATTTGAAATTATTGTATGGGCCCCCTTTAACCTCCTGCAACTATTCCTTACATAAGTTTGGAGTTAACCCCTCACCCAGGGCTCAGGTTGGAAAATTCCCTTGGTGACGCTTGTCTTCTTCGGTTCGCTTCATTTTCATCCTCTCGTAGCCCTCTGTGTTTTGCAGTCTGTGCTCTGCTTGGATGTTCACTTCCTAAAACCTGCCAACGGAGAAGAAATAACTATAACTGCCTTGATCCATTAAGAGATACAGAATATCTTCATTTCTATGTCAGATTTTATTTTTCCCTATTGCAGTTTATAATTTCAAAATGTTCATCTCCTAAACAATATATCAGTAAGCACGCAACCATATTAACATATCCTTGATTAGTCTCTTTCTGTGAGATATCCACCCCACCACTTCTCCTCACTGATTCACGGCTCTCAGCTGTGGTCTTTAAGTGGTATCTGTCACCCCAATGGGGTAGTGGCTGCTGCCTCTGCTCTGTAACCCATATTGAATCCCGTGACTCTTTTGGAACTGCTTTGCAGGGACCCTGTTCTCTCACTGTTCTATCAGGCAAGTATTTCTCTGCTGGTGAATCTTGCTTTGATTCTCTGCTTTGAATCTTCATGGTGCTGGAGCTTAGAGACTCTGGAAGAGTGGGTGAAGGGTCTATTTTCCTTTGTGTTATACTCTTTTAGTAGAGTTCAAAAGCTGAGTTATTTGGGACCAATGATATATTGAGTTCAATGAGTACCTTAGTTTGAGTTCCTCAAAAGCCAGCTTCAGGGTTAGGACTTGGGAGCATGTGTTTTATTTGTATATTCCGGTAAGCACGGGATTCAATCCCTGGAGGAGGGCATGGCAACCCACTCCAGTATTCTTGCCTGGAGAATCCCCATGGACAGAGGAGCCTGGCGGGCTGCAGTCCATGGGGTCACAAAAAGCTGGACATGACTGCGTGACTAAGCGCACACACACAAGTGAAGGAGTGGGGGAAGAGAATGGAGAATCACTGATTGAGGTTATGATAAGCTGGTTATATGGAGGAGCAAGGATGCCATCTGACTAGGAGCAGTCTGTGATATTAATGGTGGAATATACCACAGAATTGTCCTCCAGAGTACGCAGGAAGCTTGGGTATTTATCTGCTTGATTTCTATCTCTCATTTGTTGAGGGATGCTCCTGGGGCTGTTAAATCTCAGCATTTCTGAACTACAGTAGGCAAACTCCCAGAGCTTTGGAGAAAGCCCAAGACTGAGAACTACTGATCTGGCTGCCTGTACAGGAGTGTCCACCACAGCTGCTGGTGAACAGAGGGAACATGAACAGAACCTGCCACTGAGAAACTGCACCTTCAATTTATACTTAAAATTCCCCCTTACCATCACTGCAGATGCACGCTCCAGTGTGTTTTCTCTGAGCCAAGTTCACCATGAGTGCTATCATTTTTTGTGGAACTCACCTGCTGTCAACACCGCCCCCCCCCCCACATACATTCTCAGACCCTCTAGTTCTCCAGGCAGACCTAAGATGTCCAAACCCCACAAATGAATACAGGTTCGATTATTTCCTAGCAATCCCATGAGACTTCCATGCAAATAGATTTCCCCATAGTTCATAAGTTGCAGCCCATCGCATATTTGAACTCTCAGCAGTGAACACAGCCATGGTCAAACTGATCATCACATCATACAGTCTTAAAATAAAATTTAATCTTTTATGTCTTTTTCTTTCCTGAACTCTGCCAACTGGTACTTGACTTATTCTATATAATATAACATTGATTTACTTACAAACAGTTCTTGCCAGGTTTCCCTAGATACTCATAGCAACTGGCTTCTTAAAACTTGCCTTTTGTGCAGACTTAAAGTGGCAGCATTCCTTTTAAAAGCACAGAAAATTAATCAATTCTTTCATGTATAGAATGACACATAATTGTTGCCTCTTGCTTGTTGTATACAGACAGCGTCTTCCATTTATTTACTTAACAATGATTTCGGAAGACATGGCATTAGGTCAGGAGATTCCAAGGACAGGAAAGAATGACTGAGGCTCAGGTGATTATTGAAGTCCTCTTTCTTTCATTGATTTATGATAAAGCTCCAGGCAAGTAGGTTGGCTCCTCTGCATTGCAGTTCCCTTGCTTTTAATATGGAAATACTTATGTGCTAAAGAACTCCAGGGAAGGAAAACCAGGGGGCAAGATCAGCTGCCCCTGGCAAAGCAGGAAGCCAGGACTTGACAGAGGGATGGCGTGTCAGAGTTTGCAGACTCTTGTTAGCAATTGACATTAGGTGAGATTAACTTGTGTGGGGGACACCTTCCCAATTAGCCGTGCATCTGAAGTAGCCCTTGTTAGAGATGAAGTATTTGTTGTTTAGTTGTTTGCATTCTAATATTGTTTCCATATGGGTTGCAATCTGACTGGTGTCCCTCTAGAGGACTTAGTTAAGTGCTTTATCCATGATTTACTTAATAAATGCCAAGTGATGTATTGTTATATATTGAGGCTGTATAAAATGGCCCTATTTAATACTTTTCTCTGTATGCAGGGAGAGGTGTGATACATTCACAAATAGTGAATTTTTCTTCCCCTCTCATTCTAGAACTGAGGAAAAACAAGGCAGTCTATCTCTGTGTTCCTTTCTCCCCAGTTCCCAGCTCTGTCTGCCCTTGTCTGTATCACACACAGGCACATTCACAGACACGTGCACACTATGGAGATTCTCTTTTCCCTTCCAAGGACATTCCCCGCACTTAAAGTAAGCCTCGACCTGTCTCACCCCTGTGAAACCCACGGGAGAGGCAGTGTGGAATAGTGTAAAGAGCTGAGGTTTTGACAATAAACACCGTTTTGAATCCTGGCTTTACCACTCAGCTACATGACCTGCAAGATACACAGACTTTCCTGAACCTTCCTTCTCTGAAGGTCCAAATATTTGCCATCTCTCACAGTGAGAGAATAACACATCCCTTCCCAGGACGCATGGCTTGTGGTACGGTCTCCTGGGGGGGAGACTGGGCTTTTATGTGACCCTTGTCCACGTGTCTTGCTTTAGCCAGTAGGTGAACAGAAGTCTCAAGAGCCATGTTGCGGTTAGACTATTGGTCTTTGTTGCTGTCGCAGGGTGAATACGTCTTAGACAGGGGTTGTTACTTCAGTTTGGGTCTGGAAGAACAGGCAACATGCAGCACAGACGCAGTGGATCCACAGTGGAGACCTAGGATATGAGCAGGAAACAAACCCTTATTGCTATAAGCCACCAAGACAGCACTTTAGCCTTTTATTTCCTTATCTGTAAGATGGGGATAATAATGGCCACTCTGCAAAGCTACTGTAACAGTGAGATAATTCTATAAAAGCTCAGCAATTTGTATCAACAAACAGCTTGGAGATAGCAGTTTAAAGGTTTTTAACTAAAAGGGCTGGAAGGAAGGGATTTCTAGAGCCCCTACTCCATTATTTTTGAAGGTGCTTTCTAATCAAAGGAAGGCGATTCTTTCTAAAATGATCTCCTTCCTTCTTAGGAGAATGTCAGCATATAATTCAAGTCACAGTTTTAATTTCATATCTTCAATGAAGTTTCACCCAACCCTCTGTCCCTGTGTGAAATCAATTGCCTCTCTATAGCCATAACAACACTGTGTTATAAATGTTTACATGCTGAATTTCCCACGGGACTGTGCAGACCTTTAGGGTATAAACTGATTTTCGTATTCAAACATCTAACGAGCAATGGAGTAGGTAGAAATGACAGTGGAGCCTCATCCTAGAAACAGTTTTAATTTATGCTGAGAAACACAACAAAGTTAATGATTCTATTATCTTGCACAATGACAAGCACATCTAATAAAGTGCACTCAAACGATGGTGTAACAGAATGCAGTAAGGATGCCTTAGAATTTTTCACCCTACTGTTCATCACTGGGACTAGACAGAGAACGGCTTGAGTATGTCCATACTCTCCTCTTCTCTTTCTTAAGCCTACTCTAGTGGGTCTCACAATATGCTCTGTATAAGAATGTCTGTGTATAATATATGTGTGTTTATTGTAGTTTAAGGGCAAGTTACTGGGTTTTTAAAGAAAACATTTAAATAACTTTATGGAGGTAAAATGGACATGCATTAAACTGCACAGATTTAAAAAGTACAGTTGAAAAGTTGTCATATGTTTATACTGGTAAGACCATCAACACAATCAAGATAATGAATAAACCTATTCCATTAGAAGTTTTCTTGTGTTCCTTGTAATCTCACTTCCATTTCTCCTCCTGGGCCTTTCCATCCCTAAATGACCACTGAGCTGCTTTCTGTAATATAAACTAGTTTGCTTTTTCTGAGCTTTATATAAATGGAATCATACAGTGTGTACTCTTTGTTGGGCTTCTTTCACTCACTATAATTATTTTGAGATGAACATTTGGGTTATGCCCAATTTGGGGCTATAGCAAATAAAGCTTCTTTGAACATTCATGTACATGACTTTGGTAGGCATATGTTTTTATTTATCTTGGGTAAATATCTAGTAGTGGAATGGCTAGATCATATTATAAGTTTATATTTAACTTTATAAGAGCCTGCCAAACTGTTTTCCAAAGTGGTTCACCATTATGCATCCACGAGCAGTGGAAATGAGTGCCAGTTTTTCTATATCCTGTCAACACTTGGTAGGCCCAGTCTTTTTAAGTATAGTCATTCCATGAGGTATGCATCTCATTATGGTTTCAATTTGCATTTCTCTAATAGCTCACAATGTTGAGAATCTTTCCATATGCTAATTTGTTAAACATATATTTTCTTTGGGGAAGTGTTTGTTCAAAACATTTCCCCCCATATTTTATGGTGTTATTTGGTTTTTTTTACAATTGCATTTTGAGAGATGTTTATATTTTTTCAATACAAGTTATTTTATCAGAAATATGCTTTGAAAATATTTTTCCCATCTGTGGCTTGTCTTTTCATACTCTTAAGAAAGTCATTTTAAGAGTAATCTAATTTTGGTAAAGTCTATGTTATCATTTTTTTTTTTTCCTCTTATGGATATACTTGTAGTGTCTAAAGAATTGGTTTCTAACCCAAGGTCATACAGATTTTCTATTCAATTTTCTCCTAAAAGTTTTGTAGTTTTTTAAGTTTTACATTTAATGCTGTGATCCACCTTGAGTTAATTTTTCTTATAGTGTGAGTAGGAATCAAAGTTCATGCTTTTGCATATGGGTTTTCATTGCTTCTGTCACTATTTGTTGAAAAGATTGTCCTTTTTCTACCTTTGCAACTTTGTTAAAAATCAATTGTCCATGCCTTGGCAATTTTGAATACTGTTGTAGTGAACATGGGAGTGCAGATATCTCTTAGACATAATGATTTTGTTTCCTTTGGGAATATACTTAATAGTTCAGTTCAGTTCAGTTGCTCAGTCATGTCTGACTCTTTGTGACCCCATGAATCACAGCACGCCAGGCCTCCCTGTCCATCACCAACTCCTGGAGGTCACTCAGACTCACATCCATCGAGTCAGTGATGCCATCCAGCCATCTCATCCTCTGTCGTCCCCTTCTCCTCCTGCCCCCAATCCCTCCCAGCATCAGAGTCTTTTCCAATGAGTCAACTCTTTGCATGAGGTAGCCAAAGAACTGGAGCTTCAGTTTTAGCATCGTTCCTTCCAAAGAACACCCAGGACGGATCTCCTTCAGAATGGACTGGTTGGATCTCCTTGCAGTCCAAGGGACTCTCAAGAGTCTTCTCCAACACCACAGTTCAAAAGCATCAATTCTTCAGCACTCAGCTTTCTTCACAGTCCAACTCTCACATCCATACATGACCAGAGGAAAAACCATAGCCTTGACTAGACGGACCTTAGTCGGCAAAGTAATGTCTCTGCTTTTGAATATACTATCTAGGTTGGTCATAACTTTTCTTCCAAGGAGTAAGCGTCTTTTAATTTCATGGCTGCAGTCACCATCTCCAGTGATTTTGGAGCCCAAAAAAGTAAAGTCTGACACTGTTTCCACTGTTTCCCCATCTATTTCCCATGAAGTGATGGGACCAGATGCCATGATCTTCGTTTTCTGAATGTTGAGCTTTAAGCCAACTTCTGAATCCTGTGGTAGGTTTTTTTGTTTCCCCCAAGGAATCTCCATTCTGCATTCTGTAGTGGCTGTACCAGTCTGTATTTCTACTAAGAGTGTTCCTTTTCCTGGACATTCTTGCCAGCATTTGTTGTCTCTTGTCTTTTTCATAATAATCCTAGGAGGGGTTAAGCAATGTCTCACTGTGGTTTTGATATACATTTTCCTGATGATTAGTGATGCTTAGTACCTTTTCATGTACTATTGGCTTTTTGTAAGCTTTCTAGGAAAATTGCATATTCTTTGCCCATGTCTTAATTGGGTTATTTGTCAGTTTTGCTATTGAGTTGTATGAGTCCCTTTTATAGTTTGCGTATTAACCCTTTATTGGTTATGTGGTTTGCAAATATCTTCTCATATTCATTATTAGGTTGCTTTTTCATTACAATGATGGTTTCCTTTGGTGTGCAAAATCTTTTTGTTTGTAGTTCCACTTGTTTATTTTTGCTTTAGTTGCCAGCCATTGCTTTTGGTGTCAGTTAAAAAAAAATCATTGCCAAGACCAATGTCCAAAGAGGCTTACACCCATAAAGAAAATGTGGTATGTATACATAGTCAGTCAGTTCAGTCACTCAGTCATGCTTGACTCTTTGCAACCCCATGGACTGCAGCACCCCAGGCTTCCCTGACTGCAGCACTCCTGGAGCTTGCTCAGACTCATGTCCATCGAGTTGGTGATGCCATCCAACCATCTCATCCTCTGTTGTCCCCTTCTTCTTCCGCTTTCAATCTTTCCTAGCATCAGAGTCTTTTCCAATGAGTCAGTTCTTCACATCAGGTGGCCAAAGTATTGGAGCTTCAGCGTCAGTCCTTCCAGTGAATATTCAGGACTGATTTCCTTTAGAATTGACTGGTTTGATCCCCTTGCTGTCCAAGGGACTCTCAAGAGTCTTTTCCAACACCACAGTTCAAAAGCATTAATTCTTTGGCACCCTGCTTTTTTTATGGTCCAACTCTCACATCCATACATGACTACTGGAAAAACCATAGCTTTGACAAGACAGATCTTTGTCAGCAAAGTACTGTCTCTGCTTTTTAATATGCTGTCTAGGTTTGTCATAGCTTTTCTTCCAAGAAGCAAGTGTATACACAATGAATACACAATGGAATATTGTGTACTTTAAACAAGAAGGAAATCTTGCCACTTGCAACAGTGTGGATGAACTTGAAAGGCTAGAATATTTAGTGTAATGTTGAACAGAAGTGGTGAAGGTAAACATCTTTGTCTTGATCCTGTTCTTAGGAGGAAAACATCTAGTCTTTCACCATTGGGTAATGTTAGCTGTAGTTATTTCATAGACATCCTTTATCAGGTTTGGAAAATTCCCTTATCCCTCTTTTGCTAAGAGCTTTTATCAGAATGAATGTCAGATTTTATCAGATACTTTTTCTGCATTAATTTGGATGTCACCTGATTTTGACATGTATATGAACAATTAGGGTATACCTTGATTGACTTTTGGCTGTTTTTAATCAACTTTATATTCATAGGATAAGTTCTACTTCATTATGACGCATTTTCATTTTTTAATGTATTGCTGGATTTGATTTCCTAAGATTTTGTTTAAATATTTGCATTTATAGTCATGAGTCATAGCCAGCTCTAGTTTTGCTTGTTTTATTTTTGTAATGCGTTTGGGTTTGGTTAAAAAGTAATGCTAGCCTCCATAGAAAGATTTTGGAAGTAGTCCATTCTCTTCAGTTTTCTCAGAGTTAAAGTAAAATTGGGATGAATTCTTCCCTACATGTTTGGTAGAATTCACCAGGGAAGAATTCTGGGCCTGGAATTTTCTGTATATGAAGGTTTTTTTAATTTACAAATTCAATTTCCTAACTAGATATGGGATTATTTCTGTTATCTCTTTTCTTCTTGAATGAAAGTAGGTGGCTTATATCTTCAAGAAATTTATTTCATCGACGTTGTCATAGTTATTTGCATGAAACTGCTAGTAATATTGTTTTGTTTTAAAGTATATATAGAATCTTTGGTGATGTTATCTAATTGCTAATGTTGATAATTTTGTCTTCTTTTTTTCCAGACCAATATACCTAGATGTTTATTGCTTTTTGGATTCTATCAAAGACTCGGATATTGTTTCATTGGTATCTAGTCTGCCTGGTGGGAACAGGCACTATTCTGTGTCTAGCCTGAGTTTTAGGAACTGTTCTCTCTCACCCTTACAGGTGGTTCTGTCCCTGTCTGTGGGTAGTTTCTTCACATGCACTCACAGATCTAAACTCGAAGGAATATCAAGAGTGACCTTCTGCTGATCTCCAGTGTTCTTTTTCTGTGTGGTTCACTTCTTTTCAGTACTCTGTCTTGAAACTATACCCTCTTGGTTCCTTCAGACCCTCAGCTTCATCTTTTCACCTCAGGGAGCCCACCAAGCTCCACCTGGATTCCTACCTCCCTATAAACCATCTGGAAATTCTCTTGAGGCAATAATCCAAGCAATTATGAGGATAACTTCTTTTATTTTCCATCCTCAGGGATCACTAGTTTTCTTTGCCTGGTGACCAGGGCCCTTAAATTCATTGCTGCAAATACATTGTCTGGTTTTGGAAATTATTTTTTTTCAGTCAGGGGAGTAAATCTAATCCATCTTCTAAAAGTCTCTCTTCCAAGATGGTGGAAGTCCCTCAAAGCCTATTTTGATTCTGTGATTTTTCACCTCAGTAAATTAAATCTGTGAAAGTTAATCGATTTGACTAAAGGTTTTACTGCTAGTAAATAAAGCCTAGCTAGGAACAGTTAGACCTAGAACTCACAACCCAGTCTTCATTTCACTCAGCAGTCAATCTTCAACAAACTTTCATTTCAAAAATTTGCATATAGTCAGATGTATGTTTGGGAACATATGCACAACTAGACCAATTTTTGGTGCTTGATAACTTAATTTTAAGTAATTCACACATATGCTAGTAAAAAATAGTGCAATAAAATGATTTTTGCAAAGAAGATCTGCTTCTGTCTGCATGCCTACTGTTACTTTGGTGTAAATTTACCATTACCTACAATCACGGTGCTAGCTGATCTCATTTTACAGAGTTTTTCCAACACGAATCATACAAAACTGTCAGCTGTCAGCTGTGAGCTATGTTTATTTTGCATCAAGTATATCCTAGAAAGGGAGAACTTACATCCTTATACTGTGGTTTTTATACAGAAATAATGCTTAAATTAACACATAGGGAGATTTAATTTCATTTACATATTTTAGAATTATGAGAAATTATATCTGCCAGACTTGGTGAAAACGAAGTAGATTTTTCTAAAAGTAGAGTTGTCTTATTTTCTTTGTCTGTTATTGGCAAATATGCAATATTAATTTCTTCCATCTTGGAAAAGCTGTAGTGCTGATTGAAATGTATCAGAAGAGTTCTGGCAACTGAGATTTACATATATATACATGTATATACATATATACACACACACTCAAAATATATTTATTAAATGTATAATTGAATACTTGCATGTTTCTTCAAGTTCCTGACCCTAATTTTTATTCCTTAATTTTTAATTGTACAAATATTCACTAAGTATTTAAGTACCAGGCACTGTAGAATACCCAAAGATGAATAAATTTTAATCGCTACACTTGAGGAGCTGATGGCCTAGTATACGGCATTAGTTAGGAGGCACACACTATAGAGGACAAGGTGGTGTGTGTGAGATTAAAGCCATAAAAGAGGACAAAGAAAGTTCTGTAGGGACTGGTCATCTCACAACTCAGAGAGCAGTCACCTCCACTTGGGAGAAATTGAGAAGGTAGACAAGGCATTTAAGATGAACTTGGAAATATGGGTAATGTTTTGATAGGTGGAAATAGACATCCAGGAAATTCCAAGCAGGGGAATCGCATGTACTGAGATGTTCCCTTTATCTGGTGACCAGCGAACCTGCAGAAAGAACTGAGGGATGAAACTGGAGTAGCGGCAAGGATGACGTGGCAGTGATATTGTTAGCAGCCGTGGAATGAGCAGGAGAGTCTGTAATTAATGTCATTAGACATTGGAAGCCTTCACATATTTTAGTAGGAATTTAGTAGGATCAGAGCTGTGTGTGAATTTAAACTGACACCTGAACGTAGGAAAGAAGAGGGCAGTGATGAGGGGCATGGAAACTTGGTTAGGCCACAAGAAAAATAATTTTCAGAAGAAACAGTTGAAGTACAAGTTAGGGAAGATTATAAAGATGTTTCAGAGGTAAAAATCTAAATAATTTGACAACTGATTAAGTACAGTCATTAAAGTAAAAGAGAAGGAAGAGATTTACTTAGCTGCAAAGAATTTTATAAATGTACTCAATTTGTTTGTAGCTAATGTTTCAAATTAGAAACCACAGAATACTGAACTCAGAGATGAAGTATGTGTGAGAACATAATAATCTGAATGTAAACTGTGTCCTTAATGTCTGTACACAGAAATCTAAGCCAGACCAGTTAAACCAACACAACAGGGTAAATAAAGTTTGAAAAGTGCTCACTCTCTTTCTTTAAATATGAATGACCTCGAAGTGTTCTGAGTTTGCATGGCTGGAGGCATAGTCCTACTGGTAATGGAATCTGGAAATCCAGAGAGTAGGCTAATAAACTGATTATTACCAGTCATATATTCTTTGACTCTGAACGCACTTGGACCACCAAAGCAAACAAAATCAAAATCTTTGTCCAAGAATAAAATTGTATTCAAACTATGAGGTCAAAGACATGAGAGGGAGTTACAGTTGCTTAGAGCAAATCTAACACAAAAGAGTTTAAAGAACTGATAATATTTAAAGCCATGTTTAAATCTATTCATTGCAAGGACCATATAAAATTATGCAAACCTCTAGACCTTTGCTGAATTAGCATTGAGCTCACAGACACTATTTTTTAATTCCAATAATCACTGTTGTTTCTTACTCATTTTGAAGATTGCATAGACATAATACTTTTCTCATACTACATGTGAACCCTTTTTCTCTTTCAGAATTATTCCTGATTTTGAATATTTCACTTTCTACCTATCACCATTTATATCACCATTTATCACAACTTTCAATGATTTTATGATCTTTATTTTTATTTTTAGTAAGATGTAACTCTTCTTACCACCACCTTTAATATTTCCACTTAATTTTTATGTATCAGATATGATAAGATTTATGTTCATGAAGCACAACAACGGGAAACACAGCCTGTACTAGTAAGTACTGTGACAGGCAACAGTAAAATGAATGTACCCAACTGCTAAAGTCCTCTCTTGTTTAGGTGCAGAAATGAAACAACATTTGCTTTGCTTATGAGAGTTAACAGGTTGAGAAGTTCATGAGTACAGGGGATGTGTGTTTATTCTGTGGCCTCAGGCCTTCCATCTCCTGAGAACATACTGGAAGTGAGTCAGTCTTTTCCTGCAGGTCAGCCATGATGGTGCAAAACAAGAAATTCAAGCCTTTTCTTTCTCTGCTAAGCCAAGAGGCAGGCTGTGTATGATAAATATTTCATTAATGTTTGGGCAGCCTCTGAATTCCCCTATGTAAGAAAATCACAAGAAACATTTATGAAAGTATTCTTAAGAGGGAACTTCTCATTGAGAAAATGTGCCCAGTCCTCAGTTCACCAGCCTCTCTCAGGACTTGGGACCTTTGCCAGGCTCAGGGGTACTGCATGAGGGTGGAGTGTGGGAACTTTCTTCTCATCTTATGAAGGCTCTGCTGGGACAAAGTCTTGCTGATCACAATAGCTTTCCTACCCAGGGAATGAAGAAAATATTGTAATATTCTGCTTGATTTATATTCCTTTTTGTAAATTTTATTCTTTCCCTCCACTACTTAAGCGCTACGTTAACTTGCACTGATACTGAATGTGCAAAGAAGGGGAGAGTTTAGAGAGAACCTCAGGATCATAAATAGCATCAGTTATAAGCCTATAAATTAAATGACAGCAGCAACAAAAAAGCATGTTGTGAGGCTGGAAATGGAACTAAAATGTGTAGAATAGTTTCATGCAATATAGCGGTGATTAATTGTCATTTGTTCTAGAAAGCACATTTTAGAAAGTTACTTTCTTATTTGGAACAATGTAAATTACATTTCCAAGTCCAGTACTACTGATGGTTTCAGAGGATTGACTGAGACTCAGTATTTAATCAGATTTCATTTTCTCAGTAAGGTTAAGTGGAAGTTGAGAAGAATGTCTCTTTTATAAATATTCACGTTTATTAACACACACACAGAGAACAATAGGGAAACCCATGAAAAATAAAAATCCATCAACATAAATAGGACCCCATTACTTAAATATATTGGGGAAATTTTAGGCAATAAATTGCCTATTGATAATGGCTAATATCTTCAAGCCAAAAAGAATTATGTGTGCTTGTGACATTGCTTTTTTGTTAATACTTGAGGGTTGTTTTTTTTTTTAATTTTTAGGGTTAAATTAGTTACCACATGTTCAGGATTTTGTAGAACTGTCTTGATTTAAAACAGGGATTCTCAATACAGGGTGTTTTGACCTCCCCTGCCCTCTGCAGGGGACAATGTCTGGGAGCAATTTAACTGATACAGCTGGGGAATGGGAAAGTTGGTGCTACTGGCATCTTGTGGGTAGAGGCAGGAGATGCTGATGAATGTGCTTCAGTACACAGGACGGCCCTTGTAACCAGGAATTATCCAGGAGTTAGTAATACTCTGGGTGAGACACTTGACTTAAAATATTCTATCGTATCATCTTTCTCTATGCTCATCAACACATGTAGTCTGATATTCCTAATCTGGAGTTCAGAAATTATGATCCAGTCATTTTATTCCACAGTAGGCTCAATTTAGACCAGATTTTACAGCAAAATACTTAAAAACTATTCATTTTTGCTTGTAAAACTGTTGCCTAGTATAACACATGAAAAAAAAAATATTTGTTTTAGTTCAAGTCTTTGCTAACATTTTGATACAGTTTGTGCAAGCTTATTAGGCCAGTTATCCATAGAAAACATTTTCTAAACTGACAACAGAATGCTTCTGCAAACAAAGACTGGAATATCAAGCTAATAATTTTCACACAAGGAAATCTCAAAAATTAAATCGAGAACTCTAAGCTCGACAACGTTTCTTTTCTCCAGCAACATTTCATTTGCGCTGGCTTTCACGACTGTATAGAATAGTTACTGACATTTTTCAACATGGACTAAAGGTGAACTTTTTACCCGGTGGTTGCAGAATGACTGAACGTACTGTTCCTCCTTTCCAGGCCCTGCTGTTTGACAAAGAGGCCATTTTGGGCGGACACGTACCTGGTGGTGGGCGTGCAGCTGGGACCTCTGAGAGGGTGTGAATAATCTTTCTGTGGGTTGAGTTGTACCCAAGAACAAAGTAAGACCTGAGCCTCAGAATGAAGCCTCTGTCCTCTCTTTTAAAGAGTTTTGTTTATCTTTAGGTTAAATAACATTCTAGAATATGTAAGCAAAGCCCCCGAGGTACACGGTGTGGTGGAACAGAATGTACAATAGTGAAGCTTGTGTTGGGCATATGCCGTGTACATGGTGCTCAGTGGATAGTCCAGAATTGTATGCACTATCAAAAAAAAAAAAAAATGAAATGTTCCAGCAGTAAGCTAATTTTTTCAGGGGTCACAAGTGTTAAGCATCTGGAAGGAAAAATGTAAATTCACATCAGATGCAACTGGTCTGTTAAAAGGTCAGAAGAATTATTACCCATCTTCCTGCCCCTGCCACCTCCTTGGCCTTATGATCAAAGCTGACTGTGTATTGACATTTTAAAAATGAATGTGAGAGAAATTATTTTGTTGCTATCCTCCCAAGTTCCCATTCTTTAGGGAATACTAGTTGTCCAGGGTCGGTATCTTTTCATTCATCATAAAGCATTCAAGCTGCAGTTGTGTGTTAATTTTTTCCTCTTTAGTAAAAAAAAAAAAAAAAAGGAAATATATCACTTCAGAGAGATCAAATTCCCTACAAAATGCATTCAATCAAGGCTAAATCATTTTATTGTCAATGGGGAGAAATAAGGTACAAAATACCAAATTTCAAAATATATGAATAAAACTGAAAATATAACACAAGTATTGCCCTTCAGTTCTAAATCACATTATTTTTAGAAACCATTTAAGATATTTTAAGAAAACCAAGCCTGACTTATTTGCCAGGACAAGCACAGAGTAAGTCTCATTTGTGATGAGTTTTCTTATTGGCCTCCTTCAGAACAGGAGTTTCAAAATCAAGGTCATTGTTTCTATGGGGTGAGAGAAAGAACTGTGAGAGGAGAAGATACAGGGTATAAGGGAGTATGTCGGGGACAGAGTTTCAGATTCTTGTGGCCCAATACTTGTCCATTTCTTATTGTCAATAATTTTTATGGATCTCCTTCCTTTTTGGTTTGTTTTCTTTTGGGTTTACAACTTTCTTTCTGGTTTGACAAATTAACAAATACATAACTGAAATAAACTTTTCTGTGTTTATTTCTCCCTTACTTCAGTGTAAGTGTTTAAATATTCAGTGCCAGACAATATAAGGCCTTGTGGGGATAGAAGATATGTGGGCCATGGTACTTGTTCCAAAGAGAGCTCTGCATATCTGCAAAATTGGCTGCCTAGCTGTTAGAGAGATACGAACAACACATTCCCTTCAAATCCTGCCTTCGTCTGTGTGCTGCCCTCCCTTTTTAGCTTGACTTCAAATTTCCACCTAGAGAATCACTATTATTCAGGGTTGCAAATTTACCTAAGCCAATTTAGCTGTTTAGCAAATGTCAGGGTTTTTTTCGGTAAATGTCAGAGTTAAGGGTAGGTACTGATTTTCTGCCAGCATCTCTATGAACTAATAGCCAGATGGTTAGTTACAATGAAAGCAAACTTGAGACCAAAGTCTGCCAAAGTTACCTGCATTTATTAGTGAGTTGTCACACAAACTGTCAGAGACTCTGTTCTTACAGTATGGGGAAACATCTATCCTTAAACCTTCTGACTGGTACCATGCATGAAAAGTTTACTTTGAGGAGGATGCAATGTTATCGTTTTTCTTATTTTTTTATGACTATTAAGATATAATTAAAATACAATCATAAGCATTAGTTTATTGCATTGTGACAATTTTGTATAACCATGTAACCACTGTTACAAATAAAATTTGGTATGTTTTCCTTCCCTACTTCCTAGGAAAAGCAACCTGATACTTCTTTCCGGTCAGTTCCCCTCTCCCAACAACTGTCTGTTTTCCATCCCTATAAATTGGTCTGATGCATTTAGATTTCATACAAGCAAATGTATTCTAAACAAGTTTGTAGTTGAATCAGGACAGAATCTGTGTGGAGTGAAAGGATATACTGCCAGATGGGCTGGATTCCTACTCTTCCAATCACACCATGGATGAGGGTCTGCGACGTCTTTCTAACAAATCATGTGTCTTAAATATCACTCATTTTGCAAATAAAGAACTATCTTTTATACTTACTGCATTACTTAACAAATCCTCTGGTATGGATTTCAGTAACAATACATGAATCATCTATCTTAGGGGGTGATTAAAGATTTCACTCTTAAAGTACATAGATTGATAGAGGAAATTGTCTTGTGATGATCTTGCTCCGCCTTTGCCTCTTTTCCTGAGTAAATCCCACTCACCCTTAAATGCATGGTTTAACAGTCCTTTGTCCACCACCATCATCATCATCATTGTTTCTTCCATTTTCCATGGTTCTGTGTGAGAACCTTTATCATTGCACTATAAACAGTGAATTAACCCCAAAATGTGTTCTTTCTTGGCATGTAGATTTTCTCTTCAGAAACTGTATTTTAGATGTCTCTGAATTTTCCAGATAAATTACTGTATCTCCCAGAACAGAATGCTAAATTAATATTTGTTGCAATGATATATGGATGGAT
Source organism: Ovis aries (assembly GCF_016772045.2). Classification (NCBI taxonomy): domain Eukaryota; kingdom Metazoa; phylum Chordata; class Mammalia; order Artiodactyla; family Bovidae; genus Ovis; species Ovis aries. The sequence continues at coordinate 81,228,695 of NC_056058.1, forward strand.
GGATGATAGATGGATAGTTAAAACACCCATGAGTTATCTGGGGCTGTTTCAAAGAGTAGTTTATCAAGAATTCATAACACTATCTAGTTTTGGGAATAGAATATTTTCACTGGGGGAGTGGGGGTTGACCGTGGTTTCTCAATGGGTAGGCCTGAATGATGTCACCTGATCAGGAAATATATCTTCCTAAGGCACTAAAAAGAGATGGGTGATGATGAACTCTTTAAAAATAGATTTTCTAAAAATAATAGATTTCTCTTTTTTTCCTAATTTTACCAAGGGTTTACACTGTTTCCTTGCCATGACAATTCTTCCTTCCTCCCTTATTCTTTATATGAGGTTTATTATATTACCAGAGAATATGAGGTTAATCATGTCATGAACTAGTTAGAGTGCTTTGCAAGATTTTATCTCAGAAATATTGAGATGACTGGCTTAGAGAGAAAAAAAATTTCCTGGAAAACGTAGTTCGGATACCCATGACCATCTCCACCCTAGCCTTGACTTTTACTCTCTGAAATGGTAAAGTCTTCCTCCAAACAGAGGAGTTGATGTACTGACATGACTTACTGGAAAAAAACAAAACAAAAAAAACACAAAAAACACAACTCAGCCCAGGTTTTATTTGCTTCATGATGCATCAGGAAACATTAAAATTCTCAGTGTCTGTGACAAGTTATCAATTAATTGATCCTAACTTGGCATAATCGCAATTAATTTTTTCTTAATTTCGCATTTAGGACATGTGCTCCTCTGTAACTGGAGAGGAAATTTTTATTGCCTAATAGATTCTTAGCACTAATTAAGGTTATACAATTATAGCTCAATGAACTAAAAAAGAATGCTACTGAGAAAATTAGCACACTACTTAGGGTTTTAAATATGAAACAAAGAAATGCCTTTATTCAAAGAACATCGGTCTTTTATCTCTCTTTTCTAAATCAGGGAACCACTCCATTTCTGGCTATATACTCCTTCTCTGCCTCGTCTTTCAATTTCTTGACTCTCTCCTTCTGCTCTGTCCCCTTTGAACTATTTTCAACCCAGAAGTTAAAGTGATTCTTTAAATTGCAAATCAAATTATGTCACTCCTTCGCTGAAAACTTTGTAATGACTTTCTGGGACTTTCTGTCACAGTCATCCCTAAAGGCTATCACTGTCATTTTGTCTAAGGCTGTAAGAAAGCCCAACCTCACTCTGGAACAAGAAACTTTCTTCCAAGTCTCGTCTCTATATAAACATCCTAGAGAAAATAGGCCAGAACAAAGGCAGTCAGTACATCTGATCACAAGTTGTGTGGAAATGTGAGACACATGGAAAGTTATTTCTTAGTAACTAGGCATTTTATTTTTCCTGTTTGTTGCCTACCTCCTCCATTACATTTTGAAGTCCATGAAATTAAGGGTGTTTCTCCAGCAGCTAGGAGAGTATCTAATAATAGATATTTAACAATGTGCATGTTGATCAAATAAACGAATAGCTAGTCCTTCACCAGAGGTTACAAAGGAAGCTGGCTGACAGAACCTCCTCAGTTCAATGATGTGAGTATAAGGTAAGCTTCTACCCCAGCTAATACCGATTCTGTCTACTACTGCTTAGAACACTGTCAGGCTCTTGGTAGGCACTCTGTAATTACTTGCATACATATGATTTATTATAAGGAATTGGGTCATGCGAGTACAAAGCTGAGAAGTCCAAGATGTGCAGTCAGCAAGCTGGAGACCATGAAAACTGATGATGTCAGTTCCAGGGCAGATCCAAGAGCCTACAAACCAGGAGAGCGGGTAGTTAAGTTCCAATTTGAAAGCTGGAGAAAACCTATCTCCTGGCTCAAAGATTGTCAGAGAGATGAATTCTTTCTTACTTAGCTTTTTTGCTCTGAATAAGCCTTCAATGGATTGGATGAGGCCCATCCACATTGGAGAGGACCATGTGTGTTCAAGCTGCTTAGAGGAAAAAGTGAGGGCTAAGGTCAGGTAATGGGGTAATCTGCAGAATCAAAATTTTGACCAGGGTGAAGAGAGAATGGGGTGAGGTAGGGAAATACCTTGGGGATCCCCCTGGGTCTGGGAGATACAGACTACTTGGCACTCATGGAAACATCTGTATTTTCTTCTTCTGTTAACCTAGAGAAGGCTCTGAGAAGGAGACTTCCTCTGTGTTTGTTTTCTGTGCTGGGGACTTTTAGATAGGAGCTTCCCTGGTGGCTCAGCAGTGAAGAATCCTCCTGCCATGCAGGAGACAAGGGTTTGATCCCTGGGTCACGAAGATTCCCCTGGAGAAGAAAATCACAACCCACTCCAGTATTCTTGCCTGGAGAATCCCATGGATAGAGGAGCCTGGTGGGCTATAGTTCATGGGGCCACAAGAGTCAGAGTTACCAACTAAACCACCACCACCCATCTCTCCAGCTGCTACTACTTTATTTTTTACACCAAGGGCCCCAAACTGGAATGGGGAAGGGAGACAAGAGTCAATCTATTGAGTGAGAACGGAAGCCAGATTAATCCAAGGACTCTAGGAGGTACTTGGTTCTAAATATATCATGAAAAGGACCTCATTAGAAATGTAATAAAGTTTTACATTTTGAAGTTAAAACTTTATTTGAAAAAGAAAATCTCATCTCATCGAGAAGGACTCTGAAAATGTACCCAGAAATAATGTTTAACTGATTATCTAGGAATGGGACTCAAAACTGGCAAATTCTGGTAACTTGGAAGTCAAAGAAGAGAGACTTTCCTGGAGTATATAGCCCATTGAGTTTGTAGGAAAATAGACAAAGACCCTAGAAACCATCTTGGGCCCAGCCATATAGACACATAAAACTAACCATAATCATTGTTATGGTTCTTCCAATTCTTCTTCTTTTTTTTAAATTTACAAAGCATTTTATTATTATTATTTTATTTATTTTTTAATTGAAGGATAATTGCTTTACAAAATTTTGTTGTTTTCTGTCAAACCTCAACATGAATCAGCCACAGGCATACAAATTATAGTTCCTCCAGCGCTCAGTGCGGACTAATAAATAAAAGTGTTCCAAGGATTTGGTGCGTTTACTCCGCTGTGTTCTGGATCATCTTGACCGCATGCAACACTTAGGTGATCAACGGTGATGACCGAGGGTTAGTCCTATTCAGCGCATCATGGCTGCGGATGGTGATGTGAACAAGCTCATGCTAAAGTAACTGAAAATAAGGAACTCAGAAATGCATGGAAGACTAAACAATTATCTTTAAAAGGTAGGAAGGATGCATGAAGATAATCTTGATGTGTTTGATTGCCCACGAAGTGGACATAGTGACAGAAATAGCACTGTGCCCTGCAAAAACATAATGTCCTTGATTTGTTATTATTAAATATCCAGAACACTGGAAAGCGCTGAGGTTATGAGACCCAAAGCAGGCAAGTCCTGGTAGGTTGGAAGTGAAAGAAGGGAAACTGGTTCTGGAGAAAAGTGGGCAAAGGCGACGTGGGGACAAGCTACCAGTGTGGCTAACAGTGCTCTTCAGGCATGAGCCAACATCCTCTTTCCTCACATAAAGAGCCACAAAATCTGCTTGCTTTCTACCATCTGTCTTCTTTTTTATCATAGAAAAATGAAAAATTTAACTCTTTGGTAACTCATAGAACTGCATCTCATTTTATTGTTTTCCTTGGGCTCAGAGACAGAGTACTTTAAGATACTTTTCAAATAGTTCTTTTAGAGAAACTGCTATTCAATATTTGATTTTCCCCCCATATGATACAGTAGTACCAAAAAATAAGTCAGAGTGAAGCGCTAAGTAAACACTTTATTAGAGATATTTACTTTTTTTAAAATTAAAGTGTTTTGCACAAAAATTAGTTTCATATGTACCGTCTATGTATTTAAAGAGTACATTGCATTCATTATCCAGGTGTCTTCTAATAAAAAATCTTAAAAACAGTTTGTATTGTTGCTTTTTCATTCTGAAGGAACCAGAGTTTCATGTATTGAAAAGTACCCTAGGTTATTTTTCTCTGGGCAAAAAAAAAAAAAAAAAAAAAAAAAGCTTTGACTCATCAAAATCTCACAATTCTTCAATTCATTCAAAGCTCTAGCTTCCCTTTTGGTAACTTATTCATGACTTCCTGAGAGTGGCCAATCTGCTAGGTAGAAATGACTAGATTTCTAGAAATGGTGCCCCAGTGAGTCATCATTTTGGCCTGAAAATCCCATTTCCAGGGGTAGAACATCAGAAATGGTGGCACACCCATTATGAGACAAACATTAGTAAGGAACTGAAGCATTTGTGCATGAAAATTTTTTTCCTAAAGTGTTTGGATGTAAAAACAGAAAAATTGTACTAAGTTATTCAGTGGCTGTGGTCATGTACTGTTTGGTGGAACAGGATTAGGCAACTACAGACCAGCAGTCCTTCTGGGATTGGTTCCTATTGGGTAACGATTTAGGCTTGGAGGTAAGACCAGAGTTCAGGACTAGCCAAAGCCAGTTACTAAGGGTCACAGTTGAAAATCCCAAGAACCAAGTGGCATGGGTAACAGAGTTAGAATTGTGATCGAGCAGTCATAATCAGAAACCAATAGAAACAAATAAATCAGATTGGGACTCTGGAAGTAAATATAAGACAATCTGATAAAATTTGGCTGATAAAGACTTGCTTGTTGAGTTTACTTAAAAAAAAAAAGACTGGCTTCTGATCATCCTCATAAAACTCAAATGATAGTTGTGGGTATATATTTTAAAAAAATAATGAGAGAATTAGCATCTTTGCAATTAAACCTTTGCATCCATGAATATTGCTTATTCAAGTCTGTTTTTATGTTCTTCATTCAAGTGTTATTCCTCAAGACTTTCTATCTTAGATCTATTCCTGGCTGCATGGTGTTTTTGTCATTGCTCTTGTCTTCTGTAACTGAAAATTTTTTGTTACTTTTTTAATGGATTTTTATTGCTGTGTGGAAACTGCAATTTTGATGTTGACTTTATATCCTGAACACTTAAATTTCCTGTTAGTGAAAATCCCACAATAATCTCTTAGGTAGCCAATACATATGATTTTGTGTCTTCATTTCCAATATATTGTATTGGCTGAGATTTACAGTACGAGAGAGCGATTAACTTCACTTGTTTTTTGAGTGTATTTTTTAAAAATCATAAATGTTGAATTTTATGAGATGCTACTTTCCGCATCTGTTATGATGCTGTGATTTCACTCTGTCACCTGTTCATTAGTGAGATTCTTGATAGTTTTCTATCACTGGGCTCCGCTTGTATTCCTAAGATAAACAGAATTAGGTCATGATGTATTATTTGATAAACAAACTTTATTTATTTAGATGATATATTATTTAAGGTTTTGGTATTCATATTTTTGTCAGATTGGTCCCTAAATTTGATTTGGTTTTAAAATGTACTTTATAAGTGGAGATCTGTCTTTTTCATTCCTAGTAGTATTTGTGTTTTATTTATTTTGTTGATTAGTCTTATTTCTATTCTACTGTATTTTTTTGGGGGGGGGGGCAAATCATGTTTTGATTTCACTGACCATTTAAAAAAATTTCTTTGTTTTTTTATTTCGCTAATACCACTTCCTAGCTTTATTATTTTCTTGCTTCTACTTTCTTCAGCTTTATTTTGTTTTACTTTTCCTCAATTGAAATTGTAAAAGTAAATTTTTTACTCAATTGAAGCATTGGATTAAATGCTTAATTCATTTAACTTCTTAGAAAAATCAGTTTCAAAATACTTTCCTTTTCAAAGAAATCACTTCATACATTTTTCTTTGTAGTACTTTCATACCATTTGCTTCTAAGTGTCTTATTATTTCCATTGTAGTTTCTTCATTATTCTATCAGCCACTTAGAGTGCATTTTAAGATGTGTGTGTGTGCTTGCACACATGTGTATATTCAGATATGTTTAATGTAGAAAAAGTCTGTATAATAACATTTGAAATTTTTTGATATGTCCTCTATACTTTATTTTCTGTCTTGGGCTCATGATTTTAAGGTTACTTCTACCTATTCTTAGAGTCCAGAACTAGGTGTTAAGATTATTTTTTAAAGCTTCTTCCCTGAAGTTATATTGGAAGGTATAGGAAAAAAAACCCAGTTCTACAGGTCTCTTGATTTAATACTTGATCCTAACTATATCTGTGTTCATTGCCTTCCTAAGTTAGCTGCTCCATGAAAACAGTAACTGGAGGAAATGATTGGGAGGAGTTTTGTGTTGTTGTTATTTTTAAGTGTGTTTTATGGGAGAGAGATGCCTTTCCTGTCTGCTCCTTTAAGCAGCGGTCACTGACTCACCTGCACTGACTCACTGACTCCCTTAGTGTTTGGCTACCCACTCTCAGGAGCTGAACTTTGGCTGTTTCTCCTACTCTTGGACACCAGGTTCTGATGACCAGTGTAATCAAAACTGGTCCCACTCAGTGTCTTGAGTTTTGTTTTTGTCTTTTTCCTTCTGTTTCTGACTCAAGAAAAACTCTATTTTACTTTTGATCCTACTATCCCATTTTTGCTTCTCCTTTTTATATTTTATTTCTATGTGTTCAGATCAGAGGGTGTTCATCAAAGCATAAACTTCCTGCATGCTATTGACTTAAATGCTTTTATGCTTAAAATATTTGGAATTAGTTTTGTGTATGGCGTGAGATGAACATCTAACACCTGTTGTTTTTTCTTTCTCTGTCTCTTTTCAAAATGAAACTAGCATCTCCTTTATTTAGTAAGAAATGATAATTCAATCTGTCCTGTGAGATTTAAAGTACCACAAATTGATGGCCTCTGGCTGAAATTGATTTGGAACTTACAGAGCTTTTCTGATTTTTTTTTTTTAACTTTTGGAATTAAAGCGCTTTGAAAGGGGCACAGTCTTTACAGTTAGATACAGTCCACAACCTTCTCTCTTGTGTTACTGGCTTTAAGAGCTTCTGAGTGTGCAAATTCTTAAGTAAAATGCAGTCTTTTAAGTTTCCAAATCATGGATTCCATTATTTTTGACTCATTAGTGTGAAGGATTTTGAAAATTTTATTTCACATAATATTCCTCCCCTCAGTTTTGCCTGCATATAGCTTTACTCCCTTCAGATTGCAAATGTATCAACAGAAGAAATGGTTAATGGCCAGTCTCAGATTCTGCATAAGTATTGGGAGCAATAAATGATCTTTTAAAGATCACTGAAGCTTGCTTGGCCTTTACTCCCTTATCAGTTAAAATGAGAGATATGGATTATCTGATCTTTGAGATTCATGTAGCAGTGTGGCTGGGTCTATATCCTATGTCTGAGTAAAAATATAATAATATTAAACAGCACTTTAGAGAGCCCACCATATGGTGTGTAACTGGGTGTGATGCTTTGTCTAATCCTGTTAATTTAAAATCCTTAAAAAAATCATTAGTGAGTTGGAAGACAGGGTGAAGAACATATTAATGACATGGGCAAATGATGCTGTTGTATACAAGGATATGTTGCTAATGTGAGGGAAAAGAGAAATAGGTATGGTTTATTACCTGTTCATGATCAGAGTGAAGGACCTGCTGACTAAAATGCACACATTTCTGTTTGTTATTCTAGCACAAATTTTTCTTAATGAGCCAGATTCTTGAATTGTTTAAATTGTTCCCTTAATTCTTCCTGGCTGCTGGTGTGCCATGCCCTGGAGCATCAAAACTGCCTTTGATGTTACCCTATTGTCCCAAATGTTATACTTCTCAAAGTGTAGTTTAGGCAGTTGAGAAGATCTGACTCGATTTAATGTTCAGTTTTAGGTACCAGGGGCTTTGGCACATTATCTTGTTTTCTCCCTGGAGAGTTACAGTAATTGCATTAGGAACACCGAAGTGGTAACATGCTTAGCATTATTTATCTCTGCATTACACACACACAGGACCTATTTAGCTGGTGGGAGCATCGGAAGCATCATTTTCAGTTTCTAAAGAAATCGAGTTAAAAGAAGAAAGAAATCGAGTTTTATTCTCAGTCCTTTGAGTTTCTTAAAAAAATTCTCTTTAGCCTTAATGATCCATTCACCTTCTCAGAAGAACATTAAAGTGTTAATAATAAAATATCCCAAAGAAACCATTTTGTTGATTTCTAGTTTTCCTAATTTTTTAGATTTGCTGATTATGACATAATTTTGGTTACTTAGTCTTTCATCCTTGTTGTTATTGTTGCTGCTACTGTGTTGAACATCAAAGCAATTTCACTGATTTGGCTTTTAATAAAACATTATTATTAATACTTCCAGATGCCCTGAAATGTTTACAGTTGCTGTAGCTCAAGTTCAAGACTAATATATCATTCTGTTATCAAATATTTGCCCATTACATTCCTTTCCCTTCCCTAGGTTTTGTTTTAATTTTGACTAAAACTGAAATCACATCTTGGGTAACTTCCCCCACTACCCCAAGCCCCCATGAGAAACAAGAAGACAAATTCCTTTCATTTTTAAGTTTTACAGTTATTCACTATATAGTAGCTGAAAAGAAACATCAAAGATAGCAAACTAAACCATATTTGAGTAGATTTTAACACATTTTTATCTATTTTTTCTCTTTAAGGATAGAAAACAAATAGTTTACATTTCTCTTTTCTTACTTTCCTCAATAAGTGGCCATCACCAAATATCCTTTGTTCCATTTTTGTACATTAAGCCAGTATTTATTTGACAAACCATTTCTTCTCTGGTGGGGCTTCCCTGATAGCTCAGTTGGTAAAGAATCCACCTGCAATGCAGGAGACCCCGGTTCAACGCCTGGGTCAGGAAGATTTGCTGGAGAAGGGACAGGCTACCCACTCCAGTATTCTTGGGCTTCCCTTGTGGCTCAGCTGGTAAAGAATCCACCTGCTTATTTTGAACACAAGTAATGTATACTCATTGTATACATTCCTGAATGAGATGAATTCTTGAAAGTACAAAAAAGATTCAAATCAAAAAACAATGAAATGAATTCAACCCATATTTATATTCCTCGGCGGTACCTACTGCACCATTTTGCCTGTATATGCACTGTCTTCTACAAATCTTTCTTCATACACAGAGGGTTCACAAGGCTTTGTTCAACTTGGCTATTGTCTTTGAAGAACGGTGCTAATTGCCCATCAAGATATGTCTACGACTCTGAATTTTAAACATTTGAGTTTCATTTAAAAATAAAACAGATCAATTACATCATTATTTGCTAGACCAGCTCAGTCAAGGCCAGTGTCACCAGGATCGGGCTTCTGAGAACTCGAAACTGCAATAGAGAAGTGCTCTAACCATGTTAATTTGCAGGTGGGCAGTCAGGGACGAGTGCCCATGGACAGGTGCAACAGCTCAGTCTTCTCCAGCAAGGTTACACATCTGAAAAAACAAACAAACAAACAAAAACTAACCACTGCTAGACCGTGAACATTAGTGAAATAGCATTTTACTTCTTTGGCATCGAATATTAACTTACCGTTACGTATAGCCCTCTAAGTTATAATTCTAAAAAATCATAAAAAGTAATCAAGTTGGAAATCTCTTAATTTGATTAATCTTATGATTTCTTTCCAAAATATTTCTGAATTTGGTTGCTGGTATCCAGTTATGCCCCAAATATATATCATGTATGCATAGTCAAATCAGATACAGGATATCACAAACTGAATCTTCTTTATCTTCTGCCTCAAATCATGTTTCATGTGACTAAAACTCTCAGCACAATGTCTACTGGCATTGTCCTATGTACACAGAGCTGTGTGAGATCAGAGGACATCAAATGGAAAACAATGGGTCAGACTTGGCTCATAAGTATCTTTATTTTAGGTGTGAATTTTAAAAAATTGAAATAAATCAGTTGCTAATATTTAAAAACTGATAGAGTCCACACACATGTACAGATTCCTTGCTTTTCCAGAGACCAGGCAATAATTGGAACTATATTCAAATCTAGCAACAATAGACTTAGATCGTCTTACATATGGGAGCGCTCTCTTTTCTGCCCTCATCCCACCACCTCCAGGCCTTCTACATCTGCTGCTTTTACTCATTCACCTCTATCTGCTTCACAGCTACAGCTTCTCACTGTATCACTCTGGTTCCCCTTACCACTGAAGCTCTTCAAAGGCTCACGGTACAATCACACTTTGCAAGGCATTATTTTTCTTTCCTGTGGTTCACTTCAGTTGCTCAGCCATGACCCACTATTTGTGACCCATGGACTGCAGCATGTCAGGCCTCACTGTCCATCAACAACTCCTGGAGTTTACTTAAACTCATGTCCATTAAGTCGGTGATGTCATCCAACCATCTCATCCTCTATCATCCCCTTCTCCTCCTGCCTTCAATCTTTCCCAGCATCAGGATCTTTTCAAATGAGCCAGTTTTTTGCATCAGGTGGCCAAAGTATTGGAGTTTCAGCTTCAACATCAGTCCTTCCAATGAACACTCAGAACTGATCTCCTTTAGGATGGACTGGAAGGATCTTCTTGCCGTCCAAGGGACTCCCAAGAGTCTTCTCCAACACCACAGTTCAAAAGCATCAATTTTCGGTGCTCAGCTTTCTTTGTAGTCCAACTGTCACATCCATACATGATACTGGAAAAACTATAGCCTGACTAGTCAGACCTTTGTTGGCAAAGTAATGTCTCTTCTTTTTAATATGGTGTCTTCAGTTCAGCTCAGTCGCTCAGTTGTGTCCGACTCTGCTACCCAAGGAATTGCAGCACGCCAGGCCTCCCTGTCCATCACCAACTCAGAGTTCACCCAAACTCATGTCCATCAAGTCGGTGATGCCAGCCAGCCATCTCATCCTCTGTGGTCCCCCTCTCCTCCTGGACCCAATCCCTCCCAGCATCAGAGTCTTTACCAATGAGTCAAATCTTCCCATGAGGTGGCCAAAGTACTGGAGTTTCAGCTTTAGCATCATTCCTTCCAAAGAAATCCCAGGACTGATCTCCTTTAGAAAGGACTGGTTGGATCTCCTTGCAGTCCAAGGGACTCTCAAGAGTCTTCTCCAACACCACAGTTCAAAAGCATCAATTCTTTGACACTCAGCCTTCTTCACAGTCCAATTCTCACATCCATACATGACCACTGGAAAAATCATAGCCTGGACTAGATGGACCTTTGTTGGCAAGGTGATGTCTCTGCTTTTCAATATGCTATCTAGGTTGGTCATAACTTTCCTTCCAAGGAGTAAACGTCTTTTAATTTCATGGCTGCAGTCACCATCTCCAGTGATTTTGGAGCCCAAAAAAATAAAGTCTGACACTGTTTCCACGGTTTCCCCATCTATTTGCCTTGAAGCGATGGGACCAGATGCCATGATCTTCGTTTTCTGAATGTTGAGCTTTAAGCCAACTTTTTCACTCTCCTCTTTCACTTTCATCAAGAGGCTTTTTAGATCTTCTTCACTTACTGCCATAAGGTGGTGTCATCTGCATATCTGAGGTTATTGATATTTCTCCCGGCAATCTTGATTCCAGCTTGTGTTTCTTCCAGTCCAGCATTTCTCATGATGTACTCGGCATAGAAGTTAAATAAGCAGGGTGACAATATACAGCCTTGACGTACTCCTTTTCCTATTTGGAACCAGTCTTTCGTCCCATGTCCAGTTCTAACTGTTGCTTCCTGACCTGCGTATAGGTTTCTCAAGAGGCAGGTCAGGTGGTCTGTATTCCCATCTCTTGAAGAATTTTCCACAGCTTATGATCCACACAGTCAAAGGCTTTGGTATAGTCAATAAAGCAGAAATACATGTTTTTCTGGAACTCTCTTGCTTTTTTGATGATCCACCGGATGATGGCAATTTGATCTCTGGTTCCTCTGTCTTTTCTAAATCCAGCTTGAACATCCGGAAGTTCACGGTTCATGTATTGCTGAAGCCTGGCTTGGAGAATTTTGAGCATTATTTTACTAGTGTGTAAGATGAATGCAATTGTGTGGTAGTTTGAGCATTCTTTGGGATTGGAATGAAAACTGACCTTTTCCAGTCCTGTGGCCACTGCTGAGTTTTCCAAATTTGCTGGCATATTGAGTGCAGCACTTTCACAGCATCATCTTCCAGGATTTGAAATAGCTCAACTGGAAACCTCCACTAGCTTTGTTTGTAGTGATGTTTCCTAAGGCCCATTTGACTTCACATTTCAGGATGTCTGGCTCTAGGTGAGTGATCACACCATCATGATTATCTTGGTCATGAAGCTCTTTTTGGTACAGTTCTTCTGTGTATTCTTGGCACCTCTTGTTAATATCTACTGCTTCTGTTAGGTCCATACCATTTCTGTCCTTTATCGAGCCCATCTTTGCATGAAATGTTCCCTTGGTATCTCTAATTTTCTTGAAGAGATTTTTTAGTCTTTCCCATTCTGTTGTTTGCCTCTATTTCTTTGCTTTGACTGCTGAGGAAGGCTTTCTTATCTCTTCTTGCTATTCTTTTGAACTCTGTCTTCAGATGCTTCTGTCTTTCCTTTTCTCCTTTGTTTTTCACTTCTCTTCTTTTCACAGCTATTTGTAAGGCCTCCCCAGACAGCCATTTTGCTTTTTTGCATTTCTTTTCCATGGGGATGGTCTTGATTTCTGTCTCCTGTACAATGTCATGAACCTCCGTCCATAGTTCATCAGGCACTCTGTCTATCAAATCTAGTCCATTAAATCTATTTCTCACTTCCACTGTATAATCATAAGGAATTTGATTGAGGTCATTCCTCAATGGTCTAGTGGTTTTCCCTACTTTCTTCAATTTCATTCTGAATTTGGCAATGAGAAGTTCATGATCTGAGCCACAGTCAGCTCCTGGTCTTGTTTTTGTTGACTGTATAGAGCTTCTCCATCTTTGGCTACAAAGAATATAATCAATCTGATTTCGGTGTTGACCATCTGGTGATGTCCATGTGTAGATTCCTCTCGTGTTGATGGAAGAGGGTGTTTGCTGTGACCAATGCTCTTGGTAGAAGTCCATTAGCCTTTGCCCTTCTTCATTCCGTATTCCAAGGCCAAATTTGCCTGTTAGTCCAGGTGTTTCTTGACTTCCTACTTTTGCATTCCAGTCCCCTATAATGAAAAGGGCATCTTTTTGGGTGTTAGTTCTAAAACGTCTTGTAGGTCTTCATAGAACCATTCAACTTCAACTTCTTCAGCATTACTGGTTGGGGCCTAGACTTGGATTACTGTGATATTGAATGGTTTGCCTTGGAAATGAACAGAGATCATTCTGTCGTTTTTGAGACTGCATCCAAGTACTGCATTTTGGACTCTTTTGTTGACCATGATGGCTACTCCATTTCTTCTAAGGGATTCCTGCCCACAGTTGTAGATATAATGGTCATCTGAGTTAAATTCACCCATTCCAGTCCATTTTAGTTTGCTGATTCCTAGAATGTCGATGTTCACTCTTGCCATCTCCTGTTTGACTGCTTCCAATTTGCCTTGATTCATGGACCTGACATTCCAGGTTCCTATGCAATATTGCTCTTTACAGCATCGGACCTTGCTTCTATCATCAGTCACATCCACAACTGGGTATTGTTTTTGCTTTCGCTCCATCGCTTCATTTTTTCTGTAGTTATTTCTCCACTGATCTCCAGTAGCAATTTGGGCACGTACTGACCTGGGGAGTTTCTCTTTCAGTATCCTATAATTTGCCTTTTCATACTGTTCATGGGGTTCTCAAGGCAAGAATACTGAAGTGGTTTGCCATTCTCTTCTCCAGTGGGCCACATACTGTCAGACCTTTCCACCATGACCCGCCTGTCTTGGGTGGCCCCACATGGCATGGTTTAGTTTCATTGAGTTAGACAAGGCTGTGGTCCATGTGATAAGATTGACTAGTTTTCTGTGATTATGGCTTGTGTGTCTGCCCTCTGATGCCTCTTGCAACATTTGCCATCTTACTTGGGTTTCTCTTACCTTGGACGTGGGGTATCTCTTCACAGCTGCTCCAGCAAAGTGCAGCTGCTGCTCCTTACCTTAGATGAAGGGTATCTCCTCACCGCTGCCTCTCCTGACCTTGAACGTGGAGTAGTTCCTCTCAGCCCTCCTGTGCCCACGCAGCCACTGCTCCTTGGAGGTAGGGTTTCTCCTCTCTGCCGCTGCCCCTGACCTTGGGTGAGGGGTAGCTCTTCTCAGTCATGTTTCTGCATGGTCCGTCCAAACTCTCCAAGCTTCTTATATGCTGTCTAGGTTGGTCATAACTTTCCTTCCAAGGAGTAAGCGTCTTTTAATTTCATGGCTACAGTCACCATCTGCAGTGATTTTGGAGTCCAGAAAATAAAGTCAGCCACTCTTTCCTCATCTATTTGCCATGAAGTTATGGGACCGGATGCCATGATCTTTCTTTCCTTAGACTTGTTTCTACTTCTGGAATGTTCCTTTTGTTGTTGCTGTTCGTTTCCATGGGTCCTTTCCCTATTTTCACAGTCACCACTTGTCATGCTTTTATATTCCAGATAAGCCATTGACAATATTCTGAAGTTTCTTAGAGTCTTACCCCTTACAGAATTCCTTCAGCCTGTGTTGCTTCCTCTCCTCAAAACACTCTTGTTCTCCTCATCCATTCTTAGATATCACAGGATCATCTTCTGGGAATCTGTATCCGCGCTGCATTTTTCTGACACAGCCTGTCCCTCTACTAGCTGGATGAAGAGTCTCTCCCTTCGTCTGCCGGAGAAACCGTGGGCACAGCTCTATTAAAACATGTAACCCATTTATAACTCTCGAGTGTGTTTGTTGATTTGTTTATGAGTAGCTCCTCGGTCTCTCAGCCCTGGACTCATTCCTTGAAAGCCAGGACCAGGTATGTCTTGGTCCTGGCTCAGTGTGTTCACACTCAACAATATGCCCAGCTTCATAGTAGGGGTGGAATAAAGGAATGAGAAGGAAAGTATGTATTTAAAGATACAGCCCATTTTGAGGTTTGATTAAAAAAGAAAAGAAGTGAAAGCCGCTCAGTCACGTCTGACTCTTTGCGGCCCCATGGACTCTACAGTCCATGGAATTCTCCAGGATACTGGAGTGGGTAGCCTTTCCCTTCTCCAGGGGATTGGAGGTTTCATTAAATCATGCTTTATTTGATAACTTTTAACCCTGAATATGCATTAGAAGGACTGATACTGAAGCTCCAACACTTTGGCCACCTGATGTGAAGAGATGACTCATTGGAAAAGACCTGGATCCTGGGAAAAACTGAAGGCAAAAGAAGAAGGGGGTGGCAGAGGATGACATGATAGCATCGCCGACTCATTGGGCATGGATCTGAGCAAACTCCAGGAGATAATGAAGGACAGGGAAGCCTGGCGTGCTGCAGTTCATGGGGTCTCAAAGAGTCGGACAGAACTTAGCAACTGAACAACACTAAGCTCACACGTCTAACATTTGATGGCATAAGATTTCTACCATTCTCTTCTCTTCCCTTCCTTCTCTTCCCTGACTTTTACAGGCTGAAAATATATTCGTGTACACACACACCCCACATACACATACCCACCACTCACACACATATCACAACCATTGCCATTACTATCACATACCAGACAAGAATACTTAATAAGTATCCACTAATTTGGAATGTTTCAGTAGCACAGAAATAGAGATCTAGAATTTTGCAATATAAATATCAGACTTATTATGTGCTATAGTGTCTTATATAGTTCATTAAATTTTATGTTTAGAACTTGCTCCAAAAGTAAATAATAATAATTAGAGGAAGCATTTCATGTAGAAGTAGAATGAAAGGAAATTCTGAATGCTTAAAAGATCCTGCTAATTAGTATGGATTGTGTAAACGTGGCTGCTTTCAGAAAAGAGATTTGGAACTTTTAGATAAAGCTGCAAAGCAGTTGACTACAGAAGACTTCCTGATTGACAGTATCATGTCTACTTCAGACTTGGGCTGTGGATACCCTCATCTGTGTGCCTACTTGGGAGCTGTTTGTCTTTATGGGACTTTACACAGCTGACAGCTAATGCAGACGTTTAAATGCAAAATCTGACACTGATGTTTTCCCCCAAATGGCACTTCGATTCATAAATTATATGAATGCGGGTAGCACTATTCATTTATAAAATAATGCAGCTATCACTTAGTAATGCAGTTCAAAACATCTTTCACTTTATTTAGCCATTTCCAGCCCCATTACATGTGATGATGAAGAGAATAAAAATTGATTAGACAACGAGTGAAAGTGGGCAAAAGCATTTCCCAGCATGTTGCCCACCTTGTGGCAAAACGATGGAGCCAGAGCATTTTATTTCCTATTGAGGAGATGTTTTTTTGCTTAGGTGGCCTGTTTCTGATTAAAAGCATCTTTATAATATTGCATTTCACTTCCATAAAAAGAAAAATATGCTTTGTGCCACGAAAGAGTAGTACTAGTTGCAAAAAAGAAAAAAAAAAAGAGGTTAATGTGGCAAGACAGGATATCCTTGCTTCCAAAGCTTATAGGATGGCTGATTTTGAAACCAAAGCAAATCTTGTCTGTTTACTTCTAATTTCTCTATATTGGGTCAGTGATAAAAGTGGTAGTGGTAACTATGATAATTGCGAAGATAACAATAATAGCTGTAATTTGGGGGACTTTTTGAGTATGTTATATTACAAATAAACATATTATTCATAATTGTCAAAGCAACTTGGAAATGTGAAATCATTGTCCTAATTTACAAATGTGGACTCTGAGCCCAGTTAGGTGACTTCCTTGAGGTGAGAAGTGAGTGCTCAAGGCTAGACTAGGGCTGTCAACCCTTCCTCTCTCCTTGTACCTACAGAACCGAGGGGCTGAGGTGGCCCTTTGTGAAAACTAGGAAGTTCTCGTTGGCTGTCTTCCTGAGAGTAGTTCATGGGTCTGTGTGATGGGGGCACCCTTTACTTGATTCCATACACTTTTTAGACTTCTAAAAAAAAAAGTTTCTTGCTATTTAGAATTTAAAAAATAATATGTATTTGCCTCTTTGGGTGTGCCAGGTCTTAGTTGTGGCACACGGCACTTTTAGCTGCAGTATGTGGGATCTAGTTCCCTGGCCAGGGATTGAACCTGGGCCTTCTGCACTAGGAGTGGGTGTCTTAGCCACTACCAGGGAAGTCCCTGTTCAGAATTTTCCTTTTGAATTTTGGGGAACTGGTCTGGATGCAGATCTGCTCTATTTCAGGAGGGAGAAGACATCTCTCCTGTGGTACGTGGGGGTGGCATCCTGGCGGGTCACCCACTGTGGGAGCACTCAGGACATAGCTACTGGTGTCCTCATTCACAGGTGCTGCCTGAGGAGCAGCTCAAATTAGAGTTCAATGAAAAATAGCTTGTTATAAAACAAGGGAAGTAGTTCCCATCTACTTTTTCAATCAGTGGTATTAGGTATGGGAACCTTGCATTCTGAGCAGAAGGCTGCTAATTTCTGTGTGATCTTTATCAATAAGTACAAACCCCGTGAACAGCGTACCACCAGAACACACCTCAGGTGGCTTGTGAATTACACAGCCAGATGGCCTCTGCTGCCCAAGGACTGTTCCAAAGTCATATACATTCTTTATTCATTAATTTCAAATTTTGCCTAACATTTTTACAGGCATAAGGCTTTTCTGCAAGGGGAAAAAAAATCCATTTTAATGAGAAGAAAAAGAGTACATTTGGACATTATTCATTCCCTAGGAAAATACAGTCCTATATTTATATATAAAAAGATTAAATGCTAACATAATATCTATGTTCAAAATATATTCACAAAGTGTTTTTGCATCTCATTTTTCAAAATTGTCTTACCATTATTTCCCTCTTACTAAGATCCTCTATCTTGTTAGTAGCATACAGAGACCCATAAACTAAATTTTCTCTTTTAAATATTACAGGAAACATTGCATAGAACTGCTTTCCTTCTCCTCTTTTGGTTTATTTCTTTTTCTTAATCCTATATGATCCTGATATTATACTTTTAGCCAGTTGGACTCTTAACCAGTTCTATACAGGAAAAAAAAAGGTATTGAGTTGGAATCTCAGGCTGAAAATTTGATAGTTGGAAGTAAAGGAAAGGATTTAAGGAAACATGGTCAACATTAGAAAAGCTTTATGTTCAATAATAGCACTGCAGGCGGATTCTTTACCAACTGAGCCACCAGGGAAGCCAAGGAATACTGGAGTGGGTTGCCTATCCCTTCTACCGTGGATCTTCCCGACTCACGAATTGAACCGGGTCTCCTGCATTGCAGGAGGATTCTTTATCAGCTGAGCTACCAGGGAAGCCCTCAATATAGACCAAAAAATCATAAAATAATGGCTGCAGAAAATCTTTCTTTCTTTCAAAACTCCACCCTTAGGAATTCCCTGGAGGTCCAGCAGTTAGGCCTTTGTACTCTCCCTGCTGAGGGCCCAGGTTCGATCCCTAGTTGATCCCTGGAACTAAAATCCCACAAGCTGTGGGGTGCACACACACAAAATCTCAGTCCCAGCTTGATGCTTATCACTATAGTATAATTTCTGAAGCAACTGTCATGGATATATTATGAAAGGGCAAAGGAAATGGAATCAGCTCTTTTTTGCTTTTATATCAGTTCATTAGATCTACATGCTCTTCCCTCTTTTGTTTAACCTGAAAGGGGTGTTTTTGACATTAGTAACACAGCACAGATGGCCTATCTCATCAGTTCATCCAAAGGGCCTCTGCACAGCCCACTAACAGACCATGTCTGTTCTACCCGCAAGAGATTTCATTCTGTTTCCCTCTCCTGATCTGTCCCTGTTCCTGCCCTCTGAGGTCCAGCACATGACAAGTCTTTTCTGGGGAGCCCAGCCTTCCATTGCCTGAGAAAAAGTGTAGCACTCAATCACTCATTGCTTAGTCCTCTGCTATGTTCCTCTGTTGAATGAGTCTTTTCACAGCACCTAGACTGCAGGCCCCTTGAAGATAGGGAAACTGGTGTCCGTATCCCTAAGCACAGAGTGGAGTGTGAGCCCTCAGCAGGAACTCTTTGATTCAGAGCCTGCTTTCTGCTACTTTACTTTTATTATTTAATCGAGTGAGATTCTGCAGGGCATAGACTACGCCCTTGAAACCAAGGCACCCTTGGGAGCTATATTAACTTAAGGCACCTGGGCCTTATTTATTTACTTTTTCAATATACTGAGTTAGCTGTACCATCAATCACAACATCTGACAGTCCTAAAAAATGCAAAGCTTCTACATTTTTCGGCTTTGCTCCTTCTCTTATGACCTTTTGGAAGCAGTGGAGAGGGACTGGAAAGGAGGAGTGTTTCTCATGCTCTGTCAGCTTCTAGAACCTGAATCAGAAACCTCAAGGAGAACAAGAATTCCTTTTGTTATACACTTCAGAAAAAATAAAGACGTATGTTCCTATAAGTATATGAAATTCTAGTATTTCTTTGACTCTTACAATTAGAGGCACGGAATGAGCTGGTGATATTTCCCTTCTGGTGGCATTTGTCCAGTTGGGTCTATGGCTATGTTCCTGCTTTCTGTTTTTGTATAGAAGCCATCAGGTTACAGTTGTGTCTGAGATGACATGGGTGAGTGTTTGGGGGCTTGTTTAGGGGTGAGTCCTCAGGAACTCTCAGCCAAAGTATGTTTCCAATGAAGCATTCTAAATAGTGCTTCCCTGGCCATCAGGTTTTGAGGGAGCTCTGAGTTAGGAGGATGAATCTAGGGGCAGTGAGCTCAGGGTAACAGTAAGAGGGGCAAATTAATCCCAGGACAGAACCACTACAAAAATAGCCAACCTCAAGAAGTGTACAGATTTGAGATGTATCCAGGTTAGGGCCCATTGTTTGAAGGGGGTCTGTGCAGAGACAAAAAAAAAAAAAAGGTCAAACTTATTGTAGGCAAGGAAGACAGAAAGCTGGGTCCAGTCCAGCAGTAAGGGTCTGCTAGGAACTTTGTGAAGAGACTAGGATAGTGGCCGCTTTGCTTGAACTACGACAGACCCTGGCCCTAGCAGAACTTTGGGGTGAGAACCTAAAAGAGTGTTAGGTAGATCAGATACACATGAAGGGATCTGGAGTCTTCTGCTCTTATGAGTCCTCTGAGCACCAAATGTATCCTGAAACTGGAGGTGAGGGGAGAGGGCATCAGGCAAGTGGAATTCCTGATTTATGTGCTGGTTTACGGCAGCTCCCGGGTTGTTACGTGACTTGACTCTCATTGCCTCAGCGTCTTGCACTCAGCACACATTTATCCTGGCCTCAGGGCAGGGCAAGCGTTGGTGGGAATTCTTATAAAGACTCCCGAGAAATCACGTCAGTTTGACTTTCACTTGAAATGGCATGAGGGTGGCCCCAGACGCTTGGGCCCAATCTAGTTCTTGGGTCTGCCCCAGAGCGAACCCACACCCTCAGTGTCTGAATTATCCGGATGGGTCTTCTTGCTTTAAAGACCACAAGGGCCCCTCTCTAGGCAAGAGCAGACTCCAGGATTAGCCTCAAGCAAAAATGTATTTCTTTGGAATCCATCTAGGATGGAAATAGCCTACCCAGGCCGGCAGCTGTGTGGTACAGCACTGCTCAGCCAGGCACATTCTCCTTTAATGTATGACTTCAGAGGGAGGGTGGGAAACTTAGGTGGAGGCTGAGGGGAGAGGTTTCTCAGAAATGTCAGTTTCACAAAGCAGCTCTTTTTCTCAGTCGAACAACTTTGAGCCTATTGCTTTCATTTCCCTCAAATATCTATCACGGCTTTGTAACTTATGAGCAAACAAACTGAAACAGAAAGCCATTTTCTAAGTTAATTTTATATTTGGTACAGGATTAGAAACCAGGCTCTGTTCACACACCAGCTATAGCCTGTAGCACAGAAACCGTGTCTGCTCTTCCAACCCATCGCAGGGATGTTCAGCTGGAAGGGGATTAAGGATAAGAGAAAAAAAAAAAAAAGGTCAGTTTCTATTTGTAGGTAATTCTCAATGTCCCCTCTCAGAATCTCAATGACTTCTTTCTTATTTTCTTTTCCATGTGTCTCATGGCCTTAAGACTCATTGGAAACATGAACGTCCTACATTCTCATCAACAGCCGTGGATTGTAGCGCCACTCACTCACATTTTACTGCAGTGTCCTGAGCTGCCCAGTCGCCTCATGCTAAATTTAGGGTTTAAGTAAATAGAGCATTTTGGTTGCAGTGCTACTAGAAAGCAGCTGGACTAAGGATAAATGGATCTGCTGCTTTTATGTTGCTGTAATAGGAAACATAATTTTGTGTGTTACCTTTTGTTGTTTCTTTTTTATTCCAAAATATTTTACGGGAAAGCAAAATGTCTTCCCACAGTAGCAATGGGGGGACTAGCCTCTCATATAAATCAATTTCTTAGTTATTATTTTTAAACTAAGCAAATACATAATACTAAGCAAATACATTATCCTGAGTGGTTCTGAATAAATTAAGTGAATATCCATGACTAGTCTCCAAACCAGAAGTACCAAGTTGAAGTAGTGGTCATCCTCTCAGCCTCTTTAGAACCCTTGGCTCTGTTCTCTAAGGATTCATATGGATGCATCTTGCTCCCCAACAAGGATCTTGAAGTGAAGGACTAATGTTAAACTTCCCAAGACACTCTGATAGCACCTGCCATTGACCTAGGCACACAGTGAAGCCATCAAGAAATCTTTGCTAAAGAGATGTGCCCTTGTTGACCTAAAACAATAAAACAGCAAGTTATTTTACCAGCAAAATGGGCTGGTAATAGCAAAGAATCATAATTTGGAAAATGCAGTCTGTGGTGAATCACAGGCAAGTCCAGAGACCAAAGGAGAGGAATTTTCTTTCACAGAGAAGGGGGAGATTAGGAGGAGCTGCTATAAAGAGACAGTCCATTGGAGAAAACTGGGAGTTCAAAGTATAGTGGCTTTTCATTGGCAGAGTTGTAACAGTCTCTCATTGGCTGGGCTGTTGCTGGGTGAAGAGAAAGTCTTCTTTCCTCTGGTGGGGTTGTAAAGTAGTAACCTTCTTATTGTTGACGTTGCAAAGTCATCTCTAAAAGTTTTGTTGTTGTTTTTTTTTTTTTTGGTCTGTAGCTGGTCTCAACTAACAGGATGTGAAATCTTTCCTTCTGGTCCCTGACTCCGTTTTAAATGAGGTTTCTGTTCATTAATTTTCATATCCTTACTGTGAAATTGACATCTTAGGATCAAAACTTTAATTTCTATTCTACAACCTCATATGGACTTTCTAATTTGATAGTGTATAATAAAATGATTATTTTGGAGGATAAAAAATAGACTTACTTAAAAAATACTTTTTTGAACATATATACAGTACACAATATAAAAGCTGCTATGAAATACATTTGTGGATGTGACTGGTGATAGAAGCAAGGTCCGAAGCTGTAAAGAGCAATATTGCATAGGAACCTGGAATGTCAGGTCCATGAATCAAGGCAAATTGGAAGCAGTCAAACAGGAGATGGCAAGAGTGAACATCGACATTCTAGGAATCAGCAAACTAAAATGGACTAGAATGGGTGAATTTAACTCAGATGACCATTATATCTACTACTGTGGGCAGGAATCTCTTAGAAGAAATGGAGTAGCCATCATGGTCAACAAAAGAGTCCAAAATGCAGTACTTGGATGCAGTCTCAAAACGACAGAATGATCTCTGTTCGTTTCCAAGGCAAACCATTCAATATCACAGTAATCCAAGTCTATGCCCCAACTAGTAACGCTGAAGAAGCTGAAGTTGAACGGTTCTCTGCAGACCTACAAGACGTTTTAGAACTAACACCCAAAAAAGATGCCCTTTTCATTATAGGGGACTGGAATGCAAAAGTAGGAAGTCAAGAAACACCTGGAGTAACAGGCAAATTTGGCCTTGGAATACGGAATGAAGCAGGGCAAAGGCTAATAGAATTTTGCCAAGAAAATGCACTGGTCATAGCAAATACCCTCTTCCAACAACACAAGAGAAGACTCTAGACATGGACATCACCAGATGGTCAACACCCAAATCAGATTGATTATATTCTTTGTAGCCAAAGATGGAGAAGCTCTATACAGTCAACAAAAACAAGACCAGGAGCTGACTGTGGCTCAGATCATGAACTCCTTATTGTCAAATGCAGACTTAAATTGAAGAAAGTAGGAAAACTACTAGACCATTCAGGTATGACCTAAATCAAATCCCTTAAGATTATACAGTGGAAGTGAGAAATAGATTTAAGAGACTAGATCTGATGGATAGAGTGCCTGATGAACTATGGATGGAGGTTCATGACATTGTACAGGAGACAGAAATCAAGACCATCCCCATGGAAAAGAAATGCAAAAAAGCAAAATGGCTGTCTGGGGAGGCCTTACAAATAGCTGTGAAAAGAAGAGAAGTGAAAAACAAAGGAGAGAAGGAAAGATATAAGCATCTGAATACAGAGTTCCAAAGAATAGCAAGAAGAGATAAGAAAGCCTTCCTCAGAGATCAATGCAAAGAAATAGAGGCAAACAACAGAATGGGAAAGACTAGAGATCTTTTCAAGAAAACTGGAGATACCAAGGGAACATTTCATGCAAAGATGGGCTCAATAGGAGACAGAAATGGTACGTACCTAACAGAAGCAGAAGATATTAAGAAAAGGTGGCAAGAACACACAGAACTGTACTAAAAAGAGCTTCAAGACCAAGATAATCACGATGGTGTGATCACTCATCTAGAGCCAGACATCCTGAAATGTGAAGTCAAGTGGGCCTTAGGAAACATCACTACGAACAAAGATAGTGGAGGTGATGGAATTCCAGTTGAGCTATTTCAAATCCTGGAAGATGATGCTATGAAAGTGTTGCACTCAATATGCCAGCAAATTTGGAAAACTCAGCAGTGGCCACAGGACTGGAAACGGTCAGTTTTCATTCCAATCCCAAAGAAAGGCAATGCCAAAGAATGCTCAAACTACCATACAATTGCACTCATCTCACACGCGGCTCAGAGGTTAAAGTGTCTGCCTGGAATGCAGGCGAGCAGGGTTCGATCCCTGGGTTGGGAAGATCCCCTGGAGAAGGAAATGGCAACCCACTCCAGTACTCTTGCCTGGAGAATCCCATGGAGAGAGGAGCCTGGTAGGCTACAGTCCATGGGGTGGCAAAGAGTTGGACACGACTGAGCAACTTCACTTTCACTTTCACACACTAGTAAAGTAATGCTCAAAATTCTCCAAGCCAGGCTTCAGCAATACGTGAAAAGTGAACTTCCAGATATTCAAGCTGGTTGTAGAAAAGCCAAAGGAATCAGAGATCAAATTGCCAACATCTGCTGGATCATGGAAAATGCAAGTGAGTTCCAGAAAAAACATCTATTTCTGCTTTATTGACTATGCCAAAGCCTTTGACTGCGTGGATCACAAGAAACTGGAAAATTCTGAAAAAGATGGGGATACCAGACCACCTGACCTGCCTCTTGAGAAATCAATATGCATGTCAGGAAGCAACAGTTAGAACTGGACATGGAACAACAGACTGGTTCCAAATAGGAAAAGGAATACATCAAGGCTGTATATTGTCACCCTGCTTATTTAACTTATATGCAGTTACATCATGAGAAATGCTGGGGTGGAGGAAGCACAGGCTGGAATCAAGATTGCTGGGAGAAATATCAATAACCTCAGATATGCAGATGATGCCACCCTTATGGCAGAAAGTGAAGAGGAGCTAAAAAGCCTCTTGATGAAAGTGAAAGAGGAGAGTGAAAAAGTTGGCTTAAAGCTCAACATTCAGAAAATGAAGATCATGGCATCCGGTCCCATCACTTCATGGGAAATAGATGGGGAAACAGTAGAAACAGTGTCAGACTCTATTTTTTTGGCTCCAAAATCACTGCAGATGGTGACTGCAGCCATGAAATTAAAAGACGCTCACTCCTTGGAAGAAAAGTTATGACCAACCTAGATAGCATATTCAAAAGCAGAGACATTACTTTGCCAAGAAAGGTCTGTCTAGTCAAGGCTATGGTTTTTCCAGTAGTCATGTATGAATGTGAGAGTTGGACTCTGAAGAAAACTGAGCGCCGAAGAATTGATGCTTTTGAACTGTGGTGTTGGAGAAGACTTTTGAGAGTCCCTTGGTTTGCAAGGAGATCCAACCAATCCATTCTAAAGGAGATCAGCCCTAGGATTTCTTTGGAGGGAATGATGCTAAAGCTGAAACTCTAGTTCTTTGGCCACCTCATGCGAAGATTTGACTCATTGGAAAAGACCCTGATGCTGGGAGGGATTGAGGGCAGGAGGAGAAGGGGACGACGGAGGATGAGATGGCTGGATGGCATCATGGGCTCGATGGACTTGATTCTGTGTTAACTCCGGGAGTTGGTGATGGACAGGGAGGCCTGGCGTGCTGCAATTCATGGAGTTGCAGAGTCAGACACGACTGAGTAACTGAACTGACTCATGAAATATAAACTTAAAAGTCGAGGCTGCTTCTTAACGGTGTCTTCACCTAGTTTTCTTCTGAGAGGCAAACACAGTCCTCTGTGTAACTTTCTAAAAATACTGCATTCATTTACAAACACATGTGTAGAGAAATGTATACATACATTATCAAATTCTAGGAAAATATGTACACTGTCCTAAAATTGACTTTAAAAATATTTTTTTCTTAGTATATTCTGGAGCATTTTCTGTCAACACATAGAAAGCTAATGCATTCTTTTCAAGAGCATATTATATTCTGTGGTTGTACATTTTCCCAAACTCTTCACTATTATCAATTACACGGTAAGAATATTTTTATATATATGTCATTTTATAAATGGGTAAGTGTAGCTAAAGGATAAATACCTAGAAATAGAACTGTTGCATAAAGACATTGAGAAATTGCTCTCTGCCAACTTTCTCTCCAACCAAGTTACAATGTATGCAGTGAATGTTTCCTTGACATGCCCTGTGATACCCAAGAAAGTCACATTATTAATGGCAAACACTTACATAGCATTTAGCCTCTGCCAGGAGCTGGTTTATGCGCTTTACGTATATTAGCTCAAGTGAGACTCACCGCAACCTTGTGAGGGATGTACTTTCATCATCTCCAATATGCAGATGAGATAAGACACTTTGCCTCAGGTCACACAGCTAGTAAATAGTAGATGACATCTATGCCCAGGCTGTCTGGCTCCAGGAATTAGTTCTTGTAAGCATGACCCTAAACTGTGTTAATCATGACAATTCTTAAAAAAATATTCTGTATGAGATATAAAACGAATTTCTCAAGAAATAAATGTTCAACTGTTGAGTAATTATTGCCTCAGGCCCTACCACTGTACCCTCCTGTTGCTAGTCTTCCACAGCACCCCAAGCCCCTCCTCACCATTTCTTGAAGGCATTAGTTCCTGGTTTACTAGCACATTCCGGTCATAATTTGCCAGAATATCAATGCACATAGAGATGAACCTTGTATTATTCTCGTCTATTAATGTCTCGGTTTCCTCTTCTTGAATAACCTTACCCTCCCCCTTACCTCTGCTCTTTTTCCTGCTATCATAACCAAGAATCTCGTCATCATCAATACCTGCATCTCATTTATTTACTTGGTTATTAACTATTTTTTTTCTAATTTTTAAAAATTTATTTTCAATTGGAGGATAATTTCTTTACAATTTTGTGTTGGTTTCTGCTGTACAATAATATGAATCAGTTATGTGTATACATATATCTCCTCTCTCTAAAGCCTCCTTCCCACCCACACTGCCCCATCTCAACTGTTTAGGTCATCACAGAGAACTGAGCTGAGTTCCTTGTGCTATAGGGCTGCTTACCATTGTGTGTATCAGTCCCTCAGTCATGTCCAACTCTGTGACCCACGGACTGTAGCCCAGGATGCTCCTCTGTCCATGGAATTCTCTAGGCAAGAATACTGGAGTGGGTTGCCATTCCCTTCTCCAGGGGATCTTCCCGACGCAGGGACTGAGCCCGGGTTTCCTGCACTGCAGGCAGATTCTTTACCACCTGAGCCACCAGGGCTTAGCACTAGCTGTCTGTTTTACACATGGTGGTATATATGTCAGTACTACCCTCTCAATTCATCCCACTGTCTCCTTCCCCAGCTGCGTCCACAATTCCATTCTCTAAATCTGCATCTTTATTCCTGCCCTGCAGATAGGTTCATCAGTACCGTTTTTCTAGATTCCATGTATATTTGTTAATATATGATATCTGTTTTCCCTTTCTGACTTCACTCTGTATAACAGGCTCTCGGTTTATCCTCAATCAACTGGCTCAAATTCCATTGTATATATGTACCGCAACTTCTTTATCCATTCATCTGTCAATGGCCATCCAGGTCTGCATCTTGTTTATAACGCTGCTTTCAAGCATCCTGCATTCAGACCAGTGGTTCCAATGTTTCTAAACCATTCTTCTAACACTTCTACTTCACTGGGGTCTACATTCTGTTGATACTGCGAACAAAGAAAGAACAAAGAACACTGCTCATCACTCAATTATATCAGAGTTAAATCATAATTTATGGCAGTTGTTCACCAACAAACTATTCAGAAAGGAACTCAGGATAAAGAAAGAGGATGAGGCACTCTTTGCTTTGGATAAACAGCCCCTAGATAATTAAATGTGTATCTTAGGAAGAATTTCAATGACTCCAGATTCTTGCCCTTTCCCATACATAGAAAAGCATTGAAATCATTAACTTGAGATATTGGTTGGTTGTTATTAGCAGTAATCTTCTACCAAGATGTATGCTTGACTACATGTATTTCCTAGCATATATATATATATATTATATATATATATATATATATATATATATACATACACACACACTGCTTCTCCCCTACCTCTTTGGATCAATTCCTCAGAGCTGTCTCCTGGGCTATAGTCCTCAATAAGACCCTTAAAAAAGGAACAACAAAAAAATAACTTATAACTCTATGATGTGTGTTTTTCTTTAAGTCAATAGTACTGTCATTTATTTTTCATGTCATCTGCACATTGGTGCTCTCATTTTTCCCTTACACAGTAGCTTATATTTCACAGTTCATTGCTACAATCAATTTTACCTAGATTTTTGTATAGCCTGAAAAATATATCTGTTTTTTGCCTCCTTTCTATATATTCTTAAAACAGCAGGTGACTCTGTTAAAATCTAAATTAGATTAAATTGCTTGTTAGTTTAAAGCTCTCCAACTTCTTTCCATTTCACTCAGGAAAAAGACAAAGTATTTTAAATGTTTTATAAGTCTCTATACAGCCTCTCTGGATGTTTCATACCACTCTCCCTTTTTCTCACTCTACTTAAGCCCTGTGTTTCCACCAGAAGTCTTTGTATTTGCTTTGTGAGTTTGCCTGGAATATTTCCCTTCCAGGTATCCATGAAGATCCCCTCTCACTTCCATCATTCCAAGAAAAATAGTGTTGCAAGTATGATAATTTTAGTCACAAAAATCAAGTGTGGAAATGTTAACTTTGTTCCTTTCTTACTACTGAGCTCAACATAGTGCATTTCACTTCATTAACTGAACTTTTAATCAAGCTTTAATCATTTGCTGTTAAAACTTGGTGTTAAAAGTCTGTCACACTCTCTCTCACCTGCTTTTCCTCAAAGGTAATGTAAATTCTTGGTTTTTGAGTGGTTAAGAGATATGACATGGGAACGGGGATACAGTTGTTTCAGAGGAATAGGTTCTGCCAGGACTAATTTTTGCCTGAAGTGTATCCTTCGTATTTGTTTGCAACTTTCTTTGTAATAACAGAGAGCTGGAAACAGCTTCAGTATTCCTAAACGGAAGATAGTGCTTGGCACATTTTACAATGAAATGCTACATAGCCATTAAAAAGTAATGAAAATATATTTGAAAATGCTGATTTGGAAAGATCATCAAACTGAGTGAGAAATACATGTAAGTGAGAAAAAAGACACAGAACAGTGTATACAGCATAGTTCTTATATATTCTTTCTTGCTCAATCGCTTAGTTGTGTCCAACTCTTTGCAACCCCATGGACCACAGCACACCAGGCTTCCCTGTCCTTCACCATCTCCCAGAGCTTGTCCATTGAATCAGTGATGCCAGAGTTATAGTTAGTATGATATAAATAAATAAAAATATTTGTTTTAGTATACATAAGTGACCACTTTTGCATACGTAAGAGTCCACTTTAGGAAAAAGGAGGCTAAAGAGACAGTTCTCATTCAGTTTCTTTTTTATAGCCTTATTTAAAAAGCATGCACATATTTTTAATTCCTGTTTTTAAATTTTAACATACATTAAATATTATTGAACTGAGTCATTTAGCATCAATTTATTTCTTTGTTATTCAGAAGACAACAAATTAATTCTTAGAATTTTGTTGTGAGCATAGTACCATGCCAGGTACTGGGGAGCCCATAAAAGAAAAAGAAACAGTCACCTACCTAACAAAAATTAAGATATAATAGGGCAAATAAGATTCACAGAAACAGTAAGAGAAGAACATAAAAATCATATAATACAGACTAATGTAATGTAAATATGTAAACTGAGACCAGAAGACAAATTGCCAGGGATTATCAGCTAAAAAGATAAAATCTTTTCAATTTGGTGCTGAAAGAAATATAAGGGTTAGATTGTCATTGTTTAATTGCTAAGTTATGTCCAACTCTTTGCTACCAATGGACTCTAGCCCATCAGGCTACTCTGTCCGTGGGATTTCCAAGGCAAGAATATTGGAGTGGGTTGCCATCTCCTTCTTTAGGAGATCTTCCTGACCCAGGGATCAAATCCATGTCTCCTGCATTGGCAGACAGATTCTTTATCACTGAACCACTACGGAAGCCCAAGGGTTAGATTAAGGGAATGAACTGGAGAATATAATCCATGAAAAAGTAACATACATCAGGGAGCTATAGTAAGGTCAAAGGGAACAAGCCAGCAATTTCAAAATGTTTTAGGACAATGTATTGGCACAAGCATGAGAATTAATAGATATGGTTAGAGACTGGGGAGGAAATAAATTTGAAGACTAACATAGAAATCAAAGCCTGAGTATTTCAGTCTATAGAGGAAAAATAAAATTTGGATGCAGAGAAGAGGATGAATCCAAAATATGCTGGAAAAGTAAAGACATTTCTTATGTAGAGTCTGATTGAATGTAAGCACTGCAAGATAATTTTCAGGGAATGTTTCATAAAAAATATTTCTATTTTACTTAGAGTACATATCATTATATATTGATAGACTATCATGTCTATCCAATTAAGAGCTGAAGAACAGAAAAAATTAATCTTATATAATGTCTGATATAATTACTGATGAAGACAGACACAAATAACTGCAAATCTACTTAATAAAACTGAATGTAAACTCGAGATAAAATAAAAACATAATGAATAACCTAGATACAAAATTTAGATATAACAGAAAATATTTAGAAACTAGGCAGATGGATGGAGAAGGAAATGGCAACCCACTCCAGTGTTCTTGCCTGGAGAATCCCAGGGATGGAGGAGCCTGGTGGGCTGCTGTCTATGGGGTCGCACAGAGTCGGACACGACTGAAGCGACTTAGCAGCAGCAGCAGCAGGCAGATGGAATGAGAAAAATAAAAATGCACTGCTAACTCATTTTCTCTTGAGGAACTGAAATGTTTTCATGGAACTCTTAGTACAACGTTTCAACCTTGACTCCAAATATTAGGGAGCAGTGCTGTCTCCCTGTTACTTTCATTGTACTGACCAAACTCTCCAAGACAGTGTTAAGAGAAGGGAATTAAATCCAAGGTGTAGGCTGTTTAGGTTGCCCTGAATCCCTACACAGAGCACCAGAAGACTGAGCATCTGCTTTTGCTCGGGGAACATTTCTTAATAAACAAGGATTCCTAAAGTAGCAATGCCACAGTAACTAGATGAGGTAGCTTGGATATAAAACTACAAGGTTCATTACTTAACATCTATTCCAACTTGAGTCAGAAAGAGTAGCGATAAGTTTACAATGCTCAAGCTTCTCTTGCATTTCATTTTGCAGATATCCCATTCTTTCCCTTCATTAACATCATTCTTGGTCTCCATCTTCTGATCCAAACTCCTCCCAGACTTCCTCAGTGTAGTACTCTCCAAGCCACATATGCCCCTCCCATTATTGTTTACTTCATTTGCATGGGGATTTTCTTATTATAATTCACTTTCATAAAGTAGGATCCTATTGTCAGGTTAATATAATAAAGCTTCGATAAGGACACTTAATGCTACTTGGTCTGATTTCTAATACATTCTCACTTTCACTTCTGAGGTAGGCTGAATAAGGTCCACTCAAAAATGTCTATTCCCTAGCCCCTGCGACCTGTAAATACATTATATTGCATAGCACAAGTTGTGTGATATGATGAAGGTAATGGAATTTGAGATGAGGAAACTATTCCTTTGAGTCTAATCACATGATGCTTTAAAAAAGGAGGCTTTCCCGGCTCAATCAGAGATAGACAGTGTAAGAAGGATTCAACCCATGCTTCCTGACTTTGAAGACTGAGGAAGTAAGGGAACTAGATGCCAAGGAATGCAGGTGGCATCCAGAAACAGAACAGCTCTCAACTGACATCTAGCAAGGAAGCAGAACCTTAGTCCTATAGCTGTGAAGAACTGAATTCTATCAACTGAATAAGCATGGTTGATTTTTTTCCCAGAGCTTCCAGAAGGGAGCATGGGCAGTTCCAACACCTTGGTTTCAGTCTCTGAGACTCTTAGCAAACCCCAGAGCCCACTGAACTTCTGACCCATAGAAACTGAAATTTATAAATTTGTGTTGTATTTAGCTACTCAGTTACTGGTAATTTGTCATGGCAGCAGTAGAAAGCTAATATAATTTCATCATATAGTTAAGAGGACACAGAGCATTCCATGGGTTTTATTGTCTCTGTTCTTGTTCTTTCCTTTCCCCTTCAATATCCACCTTTGTTGTCATTGTTCAGTCTCTAAGTCAGGTCCCAATCTCTGTGACCCAAAGAATTGCAGCTTGCCAGGCCTCACTGTCCCTCACCATCTCCCAGAACACACTTAAACTCATATTCATTGAGTCAGTAATGCCATCAAACCATCTCATCCTCTCTCGTCCCCTTCTCTTGCCCTCAGTCTTTCCCAGCATCAGGGTCTTTCCCAATGAGTCAGTTCTTTGCAATGGGTGCCCAAAGTATTAGAGTTTCAGCATCAGTTCTTCCAATGAATATTCAGACTGGTTTGATCTCCTTTCAGTACAAGGGACTCTCAAGAGTCTTCTCCAACATCACAGTTCAAAAGCATCAGTTCTTTCTGGTTGAACTTTCACATTCATACATGACTACTGGAAAAACCATAGCTTTGACTATATGGACCTTTGTTGGCAAAGCGATGTCTCTGCTTTTTCATATGCTGTGTAGGTTTATCATAGCTTTTCTTCCAAGGAGCAAATGTCTTTTAATTTCATAGCTGCTGTCACTGTCCGCAGTGATTTTGGAGCCCAGGAAAATAAAATCTGTCACTGTTTCAACTTTTTTCCCATTTATTTACCATGAGCTGATGGGTGGGGCAGGATGCCATGATCTTAGTGTTTTGAATGTTAAATTTTAAGCCAGCTTTTTCACTCTTTTTCACCCTCATCAAGAAGCTTTTTAGTTCTTCTTCACTTTCTGCCATTAGAGTGGTATCATCTGCATATCTGAGGTTGTTGATATTTTTCCTGACAATCTTTATTCCAGCTTGTGAATCTTCCAGCTCAGAATTTTGCATCATGTACTCTGCATATAAGCTAAATAAACAGGATGACAATATACAGCCTTGTTGTAATCCTTTCCTAATTTGGAATCAGTCCCTGGTTGCATGTCCAGTTCTAACTGTTGCTTCTTAACCTGTATACAGGTTTCTCAAGAGACAGGTAAGGTGGCCTGGTAGTGCCATTTCTTTAAGAATTTTCCACAGTTTGTTGTGATCCACACAGTCAAAGGCTTTAGTGTAGTCCATGAAGCAGAAGTAGATGTTTTTTGGAATTCCCTTGATTTTTCTATGATCCAGCAGATGTTGCTAATTTGATCTCTGGTTCCTCCGCCATTTCTAAATCCAGTTTGTACATTTGGAACTTCTTGGTTCATATACTGTTGAAGCCTAGCTTAAAGGATTTTGAACATGACCTTGCTAGCATTTGAAATGAGAGCACTTTTACAGCAATGTGAAAATTCTTTGGCATTGCCTTTCTTTGGAATTCTAATGAAAACTGACCTGTTCCTGTTTTGTGGCCACTGCTAAGTTTTCCAAATTTGCTAGCATATTGAGTGCAGAACTTTGATAGCATCATCTTTTAGAATTTGAAATAGCTCAGCTGGAATTCCATCACCCCTACTAGCTCTCTATGTAATAATGCTTCCTAAGACCCACTTAACTTTGCACTCTTGTATGTCTGGCTCTAGGTGAGTGACAATACCATCAGGGTTATCTTAGTCATTAAGACCTTTTTTGTGTAGTGCTTCTGTGTATTCTTGCCATCACTTCTTAATCTCTCCTGCTTCTGTTAGGTCCTTACCATTTCTGTCCTTTATTGTGCCCATCACTGCCTGAAATTTTCCCTTGGTATCTCCAATTTTGATGAAGAGATTGCTAGTCTTTCCAATTCTATTGCTTTCCTCTGTTTCTTTGCATTTGCAAAGATAGAAGGCTTTCTTATCTCTCCTGGCTATTCTCTGGAACTCTGCATTCAGATGGGTATATCTTTCCCTTTCTCCTTTGCCTTTTACTTGTCTTCTTTTCACAGCAGTTAGTAAGGCCTTCTCAGACAACCACTTTGCCTTCTTGCATTTCTTTCTAATGGCGATGGTTTTGGTCACCACCTCCTGTACAATCTCCATCCATAGCTCTTCAGGTACTCTGTCTACCAGCTCTAACCCCTTGAATCTATTCATCACCTCCATTGTAAAATCATAAGGGGTTTGATTTATGTCATACCTGAATAATCTAGTGCTTTCTCTACTTTCTTCAGTTTAAGCCTGAATTTTGCAATAAAGAGCTCATGAGCTCATGATCTGTGCCTCAGTCAGCTACAGGTTTTTTTTCTGCTGACTGTAGAGAGCTTTTCCATCTTCATCTCCAAAGAATATAATCAATCTTATTTCGGTGTTGACCATCTGGTGATGTCCATGTGTAGAGTCATCTCTTGTGTTGTTGGAAGAGGGTGTTTGCTATGACCAGCACATTCTGGAAAAACTCTGTTAGCTTTGCCCTGCTTCATTTTTTACTGCAAGTCTAAACTTGCCTGTCACTACAGGTATCTCTTGACTTCCTACTTTTGAATTCCAATCCCCTATGGTGAAAACCACCCTTTTTTGGTTGATAGTTCTAGAAGGTCTTGTAGGTCTTCATAGAGCCATTCAGTTTCAGCTTCTTTGGCATCAGCGGTTGGGGCATAGACTAGGATTACCGTGATGCTGAATGATTTGCCTTAGAAACAAACTGAGGTCATTCTTTCAGTATTGAGATTATACCCAAATACAACA
Organism: Ovis aries; assembly: GCF_016772045.2. Taxonomy (NCBI): domain Eukaryota; kingdom Metazoa; phylum Chordata; class Mammalia; order Artiodactyla; family Bovidae; genus Ovis; species Ovis aries. Next base: position 81,263,058 of record NC_056058.1, read on the forward strand.
TTTTGGACTCTTGTTGACTATGAGAACTACTCCATTTCTTCTAAGGGATTCTTGCCAACAGTAGTAGATATAATGGTCATCTGAATTAAATTTGTCCATTCCTGTCCGTTTTAGTTCACTGATTCCTAATACAATAGATTCTTTCTCAAATCAATACATCCCAGTCAACATACATTGAAATAATTTTAAATGTTAAAAAAACTCATGTATTGGATTTAAAATATGATATACGTGGTCTAAAACAGCAGAAATTATGAAAACAAACAAATAAATTAGTCCATATGACACAAATTAGAAAAAAGGAAAACATTAAGAAAGCATTATAAAAAATATAGAAATTATTTAAAAAGTAAATTAAGTAAAAAATACAATTATAAATGCAAATGGGAGATGAGACTGTAAAATAAAACGCCAAATGACGTACTTAAACACAAAATGATTAAGTATTGAAGCACTTAAAAAGCATATATAATGCATTCAAGTTATAAGAAGGCCTTGGTCTCCAATAAATGTTACATGGCAGCCTGAATGGGAGGGAATTTGGGGCAGAAAGGATACATGTATATTCATGGCTGAGTCTCTTCGCTATATACCTGAAACTGTCACAACATTGTTAATTGGCTATACTGCAGTACAAAATGAAAAGCTTAAGAAAACAAACAACTTTAATCATAAGTAAAAAGAAAAAGATGGCATTGGTTACAATAATTATATCAGCAATGAATTAAAAGCAAAAGGCAGAAAAGAGAATAAAGGTCTTCTTTTTATATTTTAAATTACATAATTTATATAAAAGATTTAAGTGATATGAATCACCCCTTAAATAAAATTTTATTGAATTACATAAAGCAACAATTTGTAAATGTAAGGAGAAATTGAAAGAAATAAAGAATTAAAAATATCATGTGCTGCTGCTGCTGCTAAGTCGCTTCAGTCATGTCCGACTCTGTGCGACCCCATAGACGGCAGCCCACCAGGCTCCACTGTCCCTGGGATTCTTCAGGCAAGAACACTGGAGTGGGTTGCCATTTCCTTCTCCAATGCATGAAAGTGAAAAGTGAAAGGGAAGTCACTGAGTCGTGTCCAATTCTCAGCGACTCCATGGACTGCAGCACACTAAGCTCCTCCGTCCATGGGATTTTCCAGGCAAGAGTACTGGAGTGGGGTGCCAAAATATCATGTAGTATTTGACAAAAAAATAATGGTGCATGTGCTCTGAATTAAAGAATAAAATTTATTTAAATATATTAAAACATATGCTTTACAATTGAAATGAAGCTTCTTTACCAGTGGCTGTTAATTTGCCATGGCAAAACTGGACATGCTAATAAATTCCTGAAAAGAGATATTTTATGATTTATATCCCCTATGCTAAATGCTTTACTATATATCGAAAATTTCAGCAACAAATTAACATTAAAGATCTAATCATTTAGAAACCTTAAAATAATTTACATAGTATTTGTTGGTTCACAGTAGAAAGATCAGTACAATATAGAATATTAGAAAATCAATAACCATAAGAAGGTATATAGAATCTGGCTAAGGGAGTAACTCAGAGGAAAATTCATAGATTAATAACTGTATAGAGCTAACTAAAAAAGCGGGAAAGAGTTGCACTAAGGACCATAAAATAAGAAAATGAGATGGTTAGATATGCTTTTCTAGAAAAATATGAATTACCAGAATTAACTGAAAGAAGATATGACTACATTAAAAAGGGTGGAACTCACTCTTACACCAAACTTGCCTAAAAGGAACATCTCTTGATCCATTCTAAAAACCAAATTTGGGGCTTTCCTAGTGGCTCAGTGGTAAAGAATACGCTTGCCAATGCAGGATCCATGGGTTTGATCCCTGGTCTGGGAAGATCCCACATGACTGGGAACAACTAAGCCCACGTGCCACAGCTATTGAGCCTGTGCTCTAGAGCCTGGGAGCCAAGCTCCTGAAGCCCGCGTGCCCGAGAGCCTGTGCTTTGCAACAAGAGAAGTCACAGCAAGAAGAAGCCCTCACACTGCAACTGAAAGTAGCCCCTGCTCTCCGTAACTACAGAAAAGCCTGCATGGTGTCAAAGACCCAGCACAGCCAAAAATAAATAAATAAAAGAAATTCTTTTTAAAAGAAGAAAACTAATGTGTTCTATTATTACTCTGACACCACTCTTATGGCAGAAAGTGAAGAGGAACTAAAAGCCTCTTGATGAAAATGAAAGAGGAGAGTGAAAAAGTTGGCTTAAAGCTCAACATTCAGAAAACGAAGATCATGGCATATGGTCCCATTACTTCATGGGAAATAGATGGGGAATCAGTGGCTGAATTTATTTTTTTGGACTCCAAAATCACTGCAGATGGTGCTTGCAGCCATGAAATTAAAAGATGCTACTCCTTGGAAGGAAAGTTATGACCAACCTAGACAGCATATGAAAAAGCAGAGACATCACTTTGCCAACAAAGGTCTGTCTAGTTTAGGCTATGGTTTTTCCAGTGGTCATGTATGGATGTGAAAGTTGGACTGTGAAGAAAGCTGAGCACTGAAGAATTAATGCTTTTGGACTGTGGTGTTGGAGAAGACTCTTGAGAGTCCCTTGGACTACAAGGAGATCCAACCAGTCCATCCTAAAGGAGAACAGTCCTGGGTGTTCATTGGAAGGACTGATGCTAAAGCTGAAACTCTGATACTTTGGCCACCTGATGCAAAGAATTCACTCATTGGAAAAGACCCTGATGCTGGGAGGGATTGGGGGCAGGAGGAGAAGGGGACAACAGAGGATGAGATGGCTTGATGGCATCACCGACTTGATGGACATGAGTTTGAGTGAACTCTGGGAGTTGGTGATGAACAGGGAGGCCTGGCGTGCTGCAATTCATGGGGTTGCAAAGAGTTGGATACTACTGAGTGACTGACTGAACTGATAATGCCATTCTAACAAGAGGATGGAAAAGGATGTAAATATGTAGGTGCAGTAGATGGTTTCCATCCATGATTAGTTCTAGTCAATATGGAGCAGACTGCTCTGGTAGAAATGTGTCTCCAAATGATGCACAGTTCTCCATGATAAGAGAAATGTTTTACTTTGAAAGACCAGCCACTCCTAAAAGGTATGAACCAGTTAGGCCCTTACATGTGGGTGAATTTGTCCAGTTGCTTTGCTCCTCATGACAAGAGAAGTGAGCCCAAATGGACTGTTTAATATGGTCTGGGGAACACATCTTTGAATTGGCTTTCACTCCTTTCCTATTTCTTCAGTTCCTCTGCCCTTCATTCCTTCTCCCTGAATCACTTCCCAACACTGAACGTATTGTAGACACCACTTTCAGGAGAACCCAAGTTAAAACTTGAGAGGTGGTGACATACTGAAAGGAAAGATGAGATTGTGTTTTACTGGAGACTAGCTTTTTCTGTGGATGCTAGAAATGACTGCAGAGTAAATGTTTAATGACCTAAATTTATACCATGTAGAATCCTACTACTTTGAGTAGATAGAGTGGATCATGAGAGGGAAAGAATATTCCTTACTATTTCATTTTGCTTTCACTTGTTACTATTATATAACAAAGCTAATTTGAAAGTCCCTTTACATATCCATAAATAAACTTTCCTTAGGAGAAAACATTGCCCTCAAATTTTTAAGACTAAATCATGCCTGATGTTGTTAATGCACGTTAGCTTTACTGGTATTTAAATACATATACTTTTTTCAAAAGCCTTAAATTTAGAATAAAAATTTAAAAAAACAAATTTCAGGAAAGTCAGGGATGCACTGATAGAATCTCTGCATGAAAACCCTTTGGCATTGTTTCAAAAATTTTAAAACGTATCATTCAACAAGAGAAAGTCTGTTTAACACCCTCTGTGCTTTCAGAGAAATTAACACTTCAGCAGATGTCAATGATGCTTTTTTTTTTTTCTCTTTAAGTGACGGCGTTGTTCAAATTCAAGCTTTAGAGCAGTTTTTCTAAATGCACATCCATAAACATTTATGGACTATAATGAACATCTATTGTAGGAAATGTCTAAATTACCAGTTTGGTGGTGGGGGGGAGTAGGAAAAATTAATAGCAAAAGGAAGAAATAGACAATTGCCTCTGATTGACATGATTGTTCACTGTTCTTTTCACTCCTCAAATTAGAGTTTTCTTTACAGCTGGCAATAAATACCTATTTCTACTTTATAATGTATGTGCTCCCATTCCATGGGTGACCAAAAGGAGTTTTTCCTGTTGACTGTGAACTGTCCATCTTGCTGACAGTGCTGGAAATGAACAGCCTTGCAGACATGAGACAGATTTTCAATCCTGGGGAGAGTAATCTGTTCAGAATTGAGGGGCCCCATTGCTCTGAGATTGATCTGGATGTGTACAATTATGAAGTCAATCCTGAGAGAGAAGATCTAGAACCTGGGGAGGAGAAATAAGCACAAAGCTGGAGATAAACAAAAACAATGGTAGGCTCTGACCTGGAATGATACTTTAAATGAGCTCTTTCATTCTTTCTTTCTTCAGTGTGAAGAGACTTTGCAGTTTTATGGCATACATTTTCAAGTCTCCAATTTGGCTATGGGGAAAAGTGAAAAAATAATTGACTAGAATTTACACTCAGATTTACCCTTTTTATTTTCTCCCTTGTGGGTCAAAGTAGTTATGTATAAACTGTAACTAATTGTTTAGGGGTTAGAGATATCATACAGGGCTTCCCTGTAGCTCAGCTGGTGAAGAATCTGCCTGCAATGCAGGAGACCCCTGTTTGATTCCTGGGTGGGGAAGACCATCTGGTGAAGGAATAGGCTACTTACTCTAGTATTCTTGGGCATCCCTGGTGGCTCAGCTGGTAAAGGATCCTCTTGCAATGTGGGAGACCTGGGTTCGATCCCTAAGTTGGGAAGATCCCCTGGAGAAGGGAATGGCTACACACTCCAGTGTTCTGGCCTGGAGAATTCCATGAGCTGTATGGTCCATGGGGCACAAAGAGTGGGTCAAGACTGAGCAACTTTCAGTTTTCTTTCTTTTCTCTGGAGAAGGAAATGTGTACCCACTCCAGTATTCTTGCCTGGAAAATCCCATGGGCAAAGGGGCCTGACAGGCTACAGTCCGTGGGGTTGCAAAGAGTTGGACATGACTGAGTGACTAACACTTTCACTTCAGAGATATCAATGATTAATCGCCAGTGGGCCCCTAGTGACTCAGATAGTAAAGAATCTGCCTACAATGTGGGAGACCAGGGTTCAATCCCAAGGTCAGGAAGATCCTCTGGAGATGGGAATGTCAAATCACTCCAGTATTCTTGCCTGGAGAATCCCATGAACAGAGCAACCTGGCAGGCTACAGTCCATGGGGTCGCAAAGAGTTGGGACACGACCTACTGACTAACACTTTCACTTCAGAGATATCAATGATTAATCACCAGTGCGCCCAGAAATAAAACCTGTTCTGGGATCCACACTCTATTCTAATTTTCCTTTGGTTGGAGGGAGGGCACACTAATAGTACAAATTAAAATTTTTGTTCCATAAGGGAAAACAATATCCAAGAACCAAATTGTTTGTCTTTGATCACCAAAAATAGCATCTCCAGCTGCTTGAGTTCCATTATTAATTTCCCTCATAATGGAAAAGCTATGGCGGGCAAGGTGTTAAACATACCCTAGGATACAGGTGACATTATCCTGCAGGGTAGTACATGCATGCCATGTCTCTTCTAGATTGCCAGAAAGCACTTTATAAGAAGAATCTGGTGGCACTTTTAAAACTCTTTGCCAACTGCAATGTATGAGACTTCCTTTTCTTGCTGTTTTATATTTACAGATAAAAATCTAACCAGCCTGGCAGTTTTCTAGTTAATCTGATTATTTGGGACAGCCAGATTAAATAATTCCGTTCCCAGCTGGAATATGATTGACCTGAATGACCTGGTTTGGCAGTTTGCAATTATCCAATTGACACACATGTTGCCAAATCTCCACTTCATGGCAGTTTTGCAGTGTCTGGAGCCACAGCTTTAAGCATCGGTCCCATGAGACCTAAGCTGGCTCTTGCTGCTAATGAGTTTAGTTACACACATGTCACCTGCTCACAGCCCCTTTTATTGCCCCAGATCCAGTTCCAGAACTAGACAAGAGACAGTGGGAGAGTCAGAGAACCAGGGTTAGATGGCCTTTTGAAGGGTTGGGCAAGGTCATGCCTTTATAGTGAAGGAGGAGCAGGAATGTCTCAGGAATTGAGAGAACTGATACTTCTCGTTTTCTCCTCAGCCTCACTGGGGACTTGAGTTAAAGCAGCCAACAGATGCACATGGCATCTGCAGTGACTGAGCGTGAGTTCCTTGCAGGCTTAAGCCTGATTGGTTTGAGCGTTTCTCAGGAATCCTATGAGGGTTTTTGCTTGCAGAGTTCTGGGGAGACAGCAGGGCTGCCCAAGAGCCCCACCTTGCTGGCATGTTCTATTTGGCAGGGCTGCCTACCTGAGTGGCCAGAGCCACCCAGCCTGGCTGTGGAGACGGGCAGAGTCTGCAAGTCAGCAAAGCCCTGGTTCCAGACATTTTTGGTCATTGATTTAATTTCTGCTCTCAAAAATATCCCTGAAGCAAATGGTGAGCAGTGCATAAGAGATCTTGTGTCTTTTTCTCCCCCTCCTTCTATATTATCCATGTCTAATTAAGAGGCATTTCCTCCCCCCCCATGAGCTTAGTTTCAAGTAGAGAAACTAAGGAAAATAGAGAAATACAGTTGACATAAAATTGCTGCAAAAACTGATTTGGAGGAATCAGGTCACAAAATGAGCTTTTACCTCAAGAATTTTCTTCACTGCCACCCTTGGCACTGAAAACCACCCAGGTACCCACCACATAAAGAGGCATATTTATAAAGATTGAATTGTCACTAACTTAAGCATCAAAAATGACCGTGCAATTCTAAAAAATTCTAATCTTATCACCAAGGTAAAAATCATCTAATATCTTTATCTAAAATACAACAGAAATAGGCATACATATGTGTAAGTGTAAGGTGGAAAGTAATATGTAAAATGTTGAAACAAGATAAAAAAATAAATTATTTTAAATTACAGCCAAACTTGACTTACACATTGGAAGCTTTCTAAATGGAACATTTTATTGAGGAGAAACAGTAGTTGTCAGAGATATTTTAGATAAGATTTTATTTTTATTTATTAAAAAGATTCAGAACATCTTGCTTACATGGGAGAAGAAGTAGGAACTAACTGATTTTTAGGAGCCCCTTGTAAATCTATAACTCAATAGTCTCTGTTCTGATAGTCTGCCCGCCATGTATAGTTGGGAGACTGAAACACAAAAGTCCATGCTAGTCTCTGACTACTGTTTAATTCTCTCTTTAATATTAAGACTAGAGAAGGAAATGGCAACCCACTCCAGTCTTCTTGCCTGGAAAATCCCATGGACAGAGGATCCTGGTGTGCTACAGTCCATGGGGTCACAAAGAGTAGGACATGACTGAGAGACTTCACTTTTGCTTTTAATATTAAGAAAGTCCTTCTTGGACCCATTCAAGGGCATTCAGTTGTTATTGCTTAGTCGCTAAGTCATGTCCGACTCTTCTGTGACCCCATAGACTATAGCCTGCCAGGCTCCTCCGTCCATGGGATTTCCCAGGCAAGAATACTGGAGTGAGTGGCCATTTCCTTCTCCAGGGGATCTTTGAAACACAGGGGTCAAGCCCACGTCTCACGCATCGGCAGGAAGATTCTTTACCACTGAGCCAACAGGGAAACCCAATACTTAAGTTCAAAGCAATACGAAGAATTGGCAGTTATAGTGCATTATAGTGGCATGCTAGGGTATACAGATCCTGTATTTCACTATAATTATCTTTTCTCTTTCTCTCCATCCTCCTTCCTCCATCTAGTCTGGAAGCAATTTTGTGAACGCATCATCATAAGGATAGCCATTCTTGACAGGATTTGAGTTTGGATTTCAAGTCTTGGAAGGATTCTTGGATTGTTAAACACGGCCAAGAAGCAGGTTGTTTGGTGCAGGAGGGGAGGGGACTCTAAACACCTGAATGTGTTAGAAAACCATCTGTGTCTTTAAGATGTCCATTGAGAAAGGTCCTGGGAGTGGGAATTGCCTAGTAAATATCACTCCAGTGAAAGGCTTTGGGAAAGATGACCTAAGTGGTCCCAGAAATAATTCTCTTTCTGACTGATATATCTGTCTCATCCATCACGTTTCCAAATAGACCTTGTCACTGCTGTCAGATTGCTGGTTCTCTGTGAAATATCAATAACTTAATTTTTTGAATTCTTTTTACCCATCTCTGTGTTTTCCACAGACCTCTGGAACGTTGGTCAACATGGCATCGGTTATATACACTCGCAGAGAGTCAGTAGCTTCCTGAACTTTATTTGCACCTTACTCTTTCTCAGTGATTTTGGCAAAAGACAAAGAAAAGTTCATGGAAACAGGGAAAAACTTGGCTTGAAGGGTATTGAGGACAGAGATATTGTGAACTGACTTTGGATACAGAACAAGACACTGTTATTTAATGTTCAGTCTGAAATATGCCAGAATACAGAAACTCATTTTCATTGGATTGTTATTTTATCAAAATCAGACAAAATGAGACTGTTGGAAGCTCTGCATTGTCCTAGTAATTGCATGTGCCATCTGTACTGTGATTCTTAGCGATGGGTTCTTATTATTAAGCAAAGGGTACGTTAAATGCCCAGAATGTCTCCGTATTCTATGGATTTTTTTTTAAAGCATGCTTTTCTTCCGACAAATAGGAAAACAGAAATTATATAAGAACATAGCCAAAACCAAGCAAAAGTTACATTAACCCTACCTGAACTATCATTGCTCTTCATGTTGTAAATGCTCATATTCCAGTATATTCCTTTTGCTATTTTATAATCAGATGGGCTCTCATAGGTGCAATTCTTAGGGGTGGGCACCATTGCTAATATGTCTAAGTAGTCTCGGTGTGAAATGGGCCCAAAGCACAACCCTATAAACTTGCATTCTCCTGGGAATAAAGATGAGGTGCTTGCCACCAACAGTTGGAGTCTGTGTCACTGTCCTCTCCAAGTTACTCTTTTGGGCCAGCTTCAGGCAAAGATGTGAAATAAGCAACATGTGCCCCTGGTGCTCTAAGTCTTCTCATTTCTCTTCTTTTGCATTAGTCAGCATTCATTCCTCTTCACGTCTTAACCTTGTCAGAATTTTGCTTTCAGAAAAAGAGCTCCTTGAAATCTGTTTAAGTCTTAGTATGAAATTCTTTGTGTCACCTCTCCCAGGGCGACTTGAATGTTAGTTTCTAATGCTAATTATAGAATGAGATGCTCTTCCCCATCTGAAGTCATTCCATGCATCACTGGGCAGGTTAGGAAGAGATTCTGGAGGGACACCAAAGAAAGCCTTCTCAGCACTGTGATGCATACCTTGATTTCACACACACACACACACACACACGTACATATACAGTGAAAGAAGACATTAACAGCCATCACCTCTCCATCTTGTGTTAGGAGGTACAGTTACAGTCATTTGTATGTTTCTCACTAAATTCTGTATTATAGGTAAGTAAGACTCAAGTGAGAGATCAAGGGATTTTGTCAAGGTTACACAACTAGTCAATCTAAGATCCAGGATAAAAAAGCTCAGCCAATGCCCAATCTCCTTTCTCTGTATATTCTAATCATTTTTGTTGATTTGAGTGTGTACTGAAAGCGAGGCATTTTCTGGGCTTAAATGCATATAAAGCTATGAGAAAAATATAAAATCTTCTCAGAAATCCCAGGGGGAAGCCAGATTGATTTTAATGTCTGAAGTCTTCATTCATTTTTTACCATTTCTAAAGAGACACTTCATCTATCATCTTTGTGTCATCTCTTGCTTTGGTTAACAAATGGTGTTGCTCTTTGATTACTGACTGATCTCTCTTTACTTCTGCCCCGTGAGGCATGAAACATTTCACATCACAAAACGTGGCATTCTCACTATGGAGTAACTAAATATTTATTTCCCTGGAAATGTTCAGCAGGGTCTGGGTGGGTTTTTTTGTGCATTTTCTTACTTTCCCTCTTTTGTTAATTTCATTACTGTCAACATTTTGTCATAAAATTCTTTTCTTGAAGATCACACGCAAAACCAATTCAGTGTTCTTTCATCAGTGCTACTGCCTTCTCTATTCCCAATGGAAATGAGTGTCTTGTCATTAAGTGGACTTATAGGAACTCAGAACAGGTAGGAAGCCCGTGATAATGATACTTCTCCATGTCTGACACTCCTACATTTACTGCTCCTAAACTACCTATGCCTATCCCAACAAGGAGAAGCTAGAAATACAATTTCATACTTTAATTACTGCTGTATTAAGCAAAGAGTATTTTAAGATAATGGCTGACTTGCATTAGCAATGCAGTGAAAACAATGTTTTCATTTATTCAGCAAGTATTAATGGCCTCCTGTATTACATATGCCAGGCACTGTTTTGAGGCTAAAAGGAAACACTGAAGAGCAAGAGATGCAGCCCTGCTCTGCTATGGACTAGTTGGGAAAAGACATATTAGTCAAATGAGAGTGCAAAAGGATGTATGATTATGAACAAAGATATGTGCTAGAAAGGAGGGGAGAGAGGGAGATGGAAAGAGAGGGGCTTTCTATGTAGCAAAGGAACCTGGCCTAGAACGTGAGGAGGTAAGGCGAAGCTTCTAGCGTTCATAGGAGGCAGTGGGATGAAAAAGAGCTTTATAAACAGAATGGTAAGATCAAAGGCCTGGTGTTTACAAGGAAAGTGGAGAATTTAGAGAGAAGGCAGTTTGGCCTGAGTGCATAGACAACGTGAGAGAGTGATGATTGAGACTAAGGAGATAAGCAACTAACAGGCCTAGTGGACGCTGAGGCTGTGCTTTGGATGCAGTTGTTCCGTTTATCAGCTATGGGAAGCTACTGTGGGGTTTTAACCTTGGGGGATAATGTAATTGGTTGGCTTTGCATTTGAAAAGATTCCTTTCTGCTCCTGGCAGACTTTGAGTTTGGTGAAAGGGAACTCAGTGATCAATTTTGTTCTCTGGTGTCCAATTATTATTTACGATTTTATCATTAAGAAAGAGAAAATTGAGAAGCATGTTCTATAATGCCATCAGTGAATTTCTTTCTTTCTTTCTCCCCTCCCTCCCTTTCCTACCCTCTCCCCTTTTTTCCGCCCTCCCTTTCTCCCCCATCTTTCCTTCCTTCCTGCCTTCTTCCCTTCTTGAATTAATACTATTAAGGCTAGCTTATTCAAATAGAAAAAAGCTCTTTGGAGAAGGCATCACTAAGCTTCACTTATAAAGATGTATAGAAAAATTTAAATTCTCATACAGTGCATGAAGAAAGACTGATTATAATAATCAATGGCCACGTACAGGTTTATAAGCTAGGAGCAAATTTATTTCTCATATGAAAATAATGTACAGGGAAGACATGATATGCTTCCATATGTACAAAGATATTTTAATCATTTTTGGAGTGTTCCTCTAAGAAATGTAGCTATTTTTAGAGAAACATGAAATCTCTTTACCCAGAGAGAAGTACACCAAAGCACTCTGGACAGATGGTTATAATATTTCTCTTAGTGTGAAAGGAAGCTTGTATTTGATTGACTGATTCATTCACTAAATAACACATTCTTAAGGATGTCCACCCTGTGTCAGATACTGGTTTGAGAGATATACTAGAAAATTAGAGATAGCTGCTGTTCTTATGAGGCTTTTATTTTGGGTGGAGTAGATATTAAATAATCAAGGAAATACATGGTATGTTAAATGGTATAAACAAAAGAAAAGTGGGGAGGGAGTGGAATAAGATGTCATGAAGGGTACTTGCAAGTATGTATATGCTACCAGTAAGGTTTTTTTCTCAGTATGCATGTACATACACATATGTACATATACTTGTGTATACTTGTTTTTGTACAAATTCATATTGAGAGAAATATCTCACTGATGAGGTGGCACTTGAATCAGTCAAAATACTGACACCCTGAATGAAAGAAAATCAGAGAAATCTCTTTAAAAATTTTTGCTCCACCAATTGGTGAAAGAAACACCAGTTCAGTTGCTGAGTTGTGTCCTACTTTTTGCAACCCCATGGACTACAACACGCCAGGCTTCTCTGTCCTTCACTACTTCCTAGAGTTTTCTCAAACTCATGTCCATCGAGTCAGTGATGCCGTCCAACCATCTCATCCTCTGTCATCTCTTCTCCTCCTCCCTTCAAACTTTGCCAGCATCATGGTCTTTTCCAGTGAATCAGTTCTTCCCATCAGGTGACCAAAGCATTGGAGCTTCAGCTTCAACATCAGTCCTTCCAAAGAATATTCAGGGTTGATTTTCTTTAGGATTGATCTAAAGGCAGTTTAGATCAATTGGGCACTTTGATCTCCTTGCAGTCCAAGGAACTTTCAAGAGTCTTCTCCAACCCCACAGTTCAAAAGCATCAATTCTTTGGTTCTCAGCTTTCTTTAAGGTCCAACTCTCACATCCATATGTGACTACTGGAAAAGCCAAAGCTTTGACTATACAGACCTTTGTCAGTAAAGTCTCTGGTTTTTAATATGCTGTCTAGATTTTTCATAGCTTTTCTTCCAAGGAGCAAGCGTCTTTTAATTTCATGGCTGCAGTCACAATCTGCAGTGATTTTGGAGCCCCCCCAAATAAAGTCTCTTAATATTTCCATTGTTTCCCCATCTATTCGCCATGACGTGATGTCACCAGATCATCAATTATCTAAAAGTTGAGTTTTAAACCAGCTTATTCATTCTCCTCTTTCACTTTCATCAAGAGGTTCTTTTATTCCTCTGTACTTTCTGCCATTAGAGTGGTGTCATCTACATATCTGAGGTTATTGATATTTCTTTTGGCAATCTTGATTCCAGCTTGTGCTTCATCCTGTCCAGCATTTTGCATGATGTACTCTGCACATAAGTTAAATAAGCAAGGTGAAAATACACAGCCTTGATGTACTTCTTTCCCAATTTGGAACCAGTCCATTGTTCCATGTCCAGTTCTAACTGTTGCTTCTTGACCTGCATACAGGTTTCTCAGGAGGTAAGGTGGAGAAGGCAATGGCACCCAACTCCAGTACTCTTGCCTGGAAAATCCCATGGACGGAGGAGCCTAGTAGGATGCAGTCTATGGAGTCGCTAAAAGACATGACTAAGCGACTTCACTTTGACTTTTCACTTTCATGCATTGGAGAAGGAAATAGCAACACACTCCAGTATCCTTGTCTAGAGAAACCCAGGGATGGGGGAGCCTGGTGGGCTGCCGTCTATGGGGTCGCACAGAGTCAGACACGACTGAAGCGACTTAGCAGCAGCAGCAAGGTGGTCAGGTATTCCCATCTCTTGAAGAATGTTCCACAGTTTGTTGTGATCCACAGAGTCAAAGACTTTAGAGTAGTCAATGAAGCAGAAATAGATGTTCTTCTGGAACTCTCTTGCCTTTTCAATGATCCAACAGATTTTGGCAATTTGTTCTCTGGTTCCTCTGCCTTTTTTAATCCAGATTGAACATCTGGAAGTTCTCAATTCACATACTGTTGAAGCCTCAGTTCAGTTCAGTTCTGTCGCTCAGTCGTGTCCGACTCTTTGCGACCCTGTGAATTACAGCACGCCAGTCCTCCCTGTCCATCACCAACTCCCGGAGTCCACCCAAACCCATGTCCATTGAGTCAATGATGCCATCCAACCATCTCATCCTCTCATCCCCTTCTCCTCCTGCCCTCAATCTTTCCCAGCATCAGGGTCTTTTCAAATGAGTCAGCTCTCCAGGTCAGGTAGCCAAATTGTTGGAGTTTCAGCTTCAACATCAGTCCTTCCAATGAACACCCAGGACTGATCTCCTTTAGGTTTGACTGGTTGGATCTCCTTGCAGTCCAAGGGACTCTCAAGAGTCTTCTCCAACACCACAGTTCAAAAGCATCAATTCTTTGGGACTCAGCTTTCTTTATAGTCCAACTCTCACATCCATACATGACCACTGGAAAAACCATAGCCTTGACTAGACAGACCTTTGTTGGCAAAGTAATGTCTCTGCTTTTGAATATGCTATCTAGGTTGGTCATAACTTTCCTTCCAAGGAGTAAGCGTCTATTAATTTCATGGCTGCAATCACCATCTGCAGTGATTTTGGAGCCCAGAAAAATAAAGTCAGCCACTGTTTCCACTCTTTCCCCATCTATTTCCCATGAAATGATGGGACCAGATGCCATGATCTTCTTTGGAACTCTGCATTCAGATGGATCTATCTTTCCTTTTCTACTTAGCCTTTTACTTCTCTTCTTTTCTCAGCTGTTTGTAAGGCCTCTTCAGACAGTTATTTTACCTTTTTGTGTCTTCTTCTTGGAGATGGTTTTGCTCAGCACCTCCTGTATAATGTTATGAAAGGCACACAGAGTCATCTTGTTTTTTTCTTTAAACATCATGCTAAAGTGGATCGTTGGTGTGTGACATTGGAGGATCGCACCACTGCAACCTCACCTCCACTGCCACCCTCTCTTCTGCTTTATTCTTAATTCCTTTTGGCTGATCTGCTTCTGGCTCTGTCTGGAGTGCCTGCTATTTGATGATTATGGATGCTATGAAGAGCGTGTTTGGGAAAAGATCCACTTCATTTGCAACACAATTTAATTATAAAAGAACTTTTTAAACTAATGTTTTCTTGCTAATTCCTTTCTCAAACTTAGTCTTTCTCTTTTGTTTAGCAGATGTGTTTTCATTACACACCCATTTGGCAATTTTGAAACAAGTTCACAACAGAGCCCATTTTCTAAACAAATCTGCACAAATATGCAAACTGTGAACTTGACATTCAGCTTTACAGCTGCAACAACTGAAGGATAGATAGTTTTGTTAGAAATTACCATCACAAGTTGAAGATTAAAATTCCCTTTCAGGGCAGTATCACCAAACACTATTACTTATCTTGATATCTGGAAAGAAAATGATATATTTATTTTTAATAGAAATGACTTCAAAGTATTTAAGAATCCATTTCTTCAGTTCAATAGTATGAAAATATGTCATGTCTGAGCACATTTAAAAAATCACTTTCATGTAAATACTTTCAAGATGTAAGTCTGTCATTGGCCATCATATTGCACAGAATTTTTAAAAATGGATCAGATTGCTGAAAGCACACATATGGGGTTGTATTACAAGCTGTATGTTCTATGTTAATAAATGAACTCACAGAGAAAAGTAATACGACTGAAATACTAATCTGAAATTTCCATGTAGGGTATCAGCATAAGGAAGCAAAATTATGAAAAAGAATGTGGCAGGACATGCACACCTGGTATTCAAATCTTCTGATTTGGAACAAGCAAGTATTCAAGAAATGCTTTATCACAAGGGCCCCAATTCATCTTGCAGACCCTTAAGATTCACAAACACATGCAAATATATTGCCCACCGCAGGCTTGCCTAACTTTCAATAATGTTTGATATAGTAGCAAGATGTTAAGGAAAAACAGTAAGTTGACATCTCACCGTGGTGATGATATTTGTTTATCACCCAAAGTTTAATTCTTTTATTTTAACAAAGAACATGGAAGGGCTTCTCTGGTGATTCAGACAGGAAACAATCTGCCTGCAATGCAGGAGAACTAGGTTCAGTCCCTGGGTCCAGAATATCCCTTAGAGAAGGAATGGCTACACACTCCAGTGTTCTTGCCTGCAGAATTCCATGGACAGAGGAGCCTGGCAGGTTACAGTCCATGGGTCTCAAAGAGTTACACACAACTAGTCCATGAGTTTTAAAGAGTCGCACATGACTAAGCGACTTGTCACTTTCATAAAAGTTTTACATTATTTTTTGAGCTAGCATAGAACTAACTGAGGGATAATTCAAGAACTTACATGAACTTATTGATATGATTTAAATATTTTTATTCTTTTGTGGAATTCTGAATAGCATGATATAGAAAGTTTGAGTCAAGAACAACTGTTATACTCACCAAAGTGATCACTGTATTTTTTTTCCCCCAAGAATAACATGCAGGAATTTAAATTGAAAAAAAAAGAAAAAAGCAGTTGTTAAATATGGTCTGACTTAGAATCATGACTAAAAAAAGTAAATTCCCTCAAGGATTTATGAAAGATAAATTATGAAAGATAATTCACATATAGAAAGATAATTCACACATAAACATCTTCCCTCTTGTCCTTCTATAACCTAGAAATGAAAGGTAAGGTTACTGTTACCTAGAGAGTAAGGATATGAGAGGAAAGCACTGAATATAGTTTTTGAATTATATTTAAAATTATGTCGATGTTTGAGTCTTGGAAAGTTACTTTCCCTTCTCATTCATAAGGTCCATAATAGTGAGCAGTAATTAATGATTAATTACTGCTACTGCTAAGTCACTTCAGTCATGTCCAACTCTGTGCGACCTCATAGACGGCAGCCCACCAGGCTCCCCTGTCCCTGGGATTCTCCAGGCAAGAACACTGAAGTGGGTTGCCCTTTCCTTCTCCAATGCGTGAAAGTGAAGTTGCTCAGTCATGTCCAACTTAGCGACCCCATGGACTGCAGCCTACCAGGCTCCTCCGTCATGGGATTTTCCAGGCAAGAGTACTGGAGTGGGGTGCCATTGCCTTCTCCAGATTACTAGGTTTTCCAAAAATTTTGTTGTTGTTCAGTCCCTCAGTCCTGTCCGATTCTTTGCAGCCCCATGGACTACAGCATGCCAGGCTTCCCTGTCCTTCACTATTTCCTGGCTCAAAATCATGTCCATCGAGTCAATGATACCATCCAACCATCTCATCCTCTGTCATCCTCTTCTCCTCCTGCCTTCAGTTTTTACCAGCATCAGGATCTTTTCCAGTGAGTCGGCTCTTCACATTAGGTGGCCAAAGTAATGGAGGTTCAGCTTCAGCATCAGTCCTTCCAGTGACTATTCAGGGTTGATTTCCTTTAGGATTGATATGTTTGATCTCCTTGCAGTCCAAGGGACTCTCAAGAGTCTTCTCCAGCACCACAATTCCAACGCATCAGTTCTTCAGTGCTTGGCTTTTTTTATGTCCAGCTCTCATGACCATATATGATTACAGGAAAAACCATAACTTTGACTATATAGACCTTTATAAGCAAAATAATGTCTCTGCTTTTTAATATGCTGTTGAGGTTGGTCATAGCTTTTCTTCTAGGGAGCAGGTATCTTTTAATTTCATGGTTGCAGTCACCATCTGCAGTGATTTGGAGTCCAGGAAAATAACATCTGTCCCTGTTTCCACTGTTTCCCCATCCAGTTGCCATGAAGTGTTGGGACCAGATGCCTTGATATTAATTTTTAAAAGTTTTACTTTATTTTACTTTACAATACTGTATTGGTTTTGCCATACATCAAGATGAATCCACCACAGGTGTACACGTGTTCCCAATCCTGAAGCCCCCTCCCACCTCCCTCCCCATACCATTTCTCTGGGTCATCCCAGTGCACCAGTCCCAAGCATCCTGTATCCTGCATTGAACCTGGTCTGGTGATTCGTTTCTTATATTATACATGTTTCAATGCCATTCTCCCAAATCATCCCACCCTCTGTGTCTCCTGCAGAGTCCAAAAGACTGTTCTATACATCTGTGTCTCTTTTGCTATCTCACATACAGGGTTATCATTACCATCTTTCTAAATTCCATATATATGTGTTAGTATATTGTATTGTTGTTTTTCTTTATGGCTTACTTCACTCTGTATAATCGGCTCCAGTTTCATCCACCTCATTAGAACTGATTTAAATGTATTCTTTTTAATGGCTGAGTAATACTCCATTGTGTATATGTACCACAGCTTTCTTATCCATTCATCTGCTGATGGACATCTAGGTTGCTTCCATGTCCTGGCTATTATAAACAGTGCTGCGATGAACATTGGGGTACACGTGTCTTTTTCAATCCTGGTTCCCTCGGTGTGTATGCCCAGTAGTGGGATTGCTGGGTCATAAGGCAGTTCTATTTCCAGTTTTTTAAGGAATCTCCACACTGTTCTCCATAGTGGCTGTACTAGTTTGCATTCCCACCAACAGTGTAAGAGTGTTGCCTTTTCTCCACACCCTCTCCAGCATTTATTGCTTATAGACTTTTGAAAGGATAAATAAAATTGACAAACCATTAGCCAGACTCGTCAAGAAACAAAGGGAGAAAAATCAAATCAATAAAATTAGAAATGAAAATGGAGAGATCACAACAGACAACACAGAAATACAAAGGATCATAAGAGACCACTATCAGCAATTATATGCCAATAAAATGGACAACATGGAAGAAATGGACAAATTCTTAGAAAAGTACAATTTTCCAAAACTGAACCAGGAAGAAATAGAAAATCTTAACAGACCCATCACAAGCATGGAAATTGAAACTGTAATCAGAAATCTTCCAGCAAACAAAAGCTCAGGTCCAGATGGCTTCACAGCTGAATTCTACCAAAAATTTAGAGAAGAACTAACACCTATCCTACTCAAACTCTTCTAGAAAATTGCAGAGGAAGGTAAACTTCCAAACTCATTCTATGAGGCCACTATCACCCTAATACCAAAACCTGACAAAGATGCCACAAAAAAAGAAAACTATAGGCCAATATCACTGATGACCATAGATGCAAAAATCCTTAACAAAGTTCTAGCAATCAGAATCCAACAACACATTAAAAAGGTCATACACCATGACCAAGTGGGCTTTATCCCAGGGATGCAAGGATTCTTCAATATCCACAAATCAATCAATATAATTCACCACATTAACAAATTGAAAAATAAAAACCATATGATTATCTCAATAGATGCAGAGAAAGCCTTTGATAAAATTCAACATTCATTTATGATAAAAACTCTCCAGAAAGCAGGAATAGAAGGACCATACCTCAACATAATAAAAGCCATATATGACAAACCCACAGCAAACATTGTCCTAAATGGTGAAAAATTAAAAGCATTTCCCCTAAAGTCAGGAACAAGACAAGGGTGGTCAGTGTCTCCGCTACTATTCAACATAGTTCTGGAAGTTTTGGCCACAGCAATCAGAGCAGAAAAAGAAATAAAAGGAATCCAAATTGGAAAAGAAGTAAAACTCTCACTGTTTGCAGATGACATGATCCTTTACATAGAAAACCCTGAAGACTCCACCAGAAAATTACTAGAGCTAATCAATGAATATAGTAAAGTTGCAGGATATAAAATCAACACACAGAAATCCCTTGCATTCCTATACAGTAATAATGAGAAAATAGAGAAATTAAGGAAATTGCAATGAAAAGAATAAAATACTTAGGAATATATCTACCTAAAGAAACTAAAGACCTATATATAGGAAACTATAGAACACTGGTGAAAGAAATCAAAGAGGACACTAATAGATGGAGAAATATACCATGTTCATTGATATTCATTTTATGAATGTTGAGTTTTAAGCCTGCTTTTCCACTCTCCTCTTTCACCTTCATCAAGAGACTCTTTAATTCCTCTTTGCTTTCTGCCATTAGGGTAGTGTCATCTGCATATCTGAGGTTATTGCTATTTCTCCCTGATATCTTGATTCCAGCTTGTGCTTCATCCAGTCTGGCATTTCGCATGATGTACTCTGCATAGAAGTTAAATAAGCAGGGTGACAATATACAGCATTGATGTACTCCTTTCTCAATTTGGAACAGGTCCATTGTTCTTTGTCCAGTTCTAACTGTTGCTTCTTGACCTGCATACAGGTTTCTCAGGAGACAGGTAAGGTTGTCTGGTATTGCCATCTCTTTAAAAATTTTCCACAGTTTGTTGTGGTCCACACAGTCAAAGACTTTAGCTTAATCAATGAAGCAGAATACATGTTTTTCTGGAATTTTCTTGCTTTTAAAATTATCCAACAGATGTTGGCAATTTGATCTGGGTTCCTCTGGCTTTTCTAAATCCAGCTTGTATATCTTGAAATTCTTGGTTTATATACTTGTACATCTGGAAGTTCTTGGTCCTAGATTGAAGGATTTTGAGCATTATCTTGCTAGCATGTGAAGTGAGTGTAACTGTATTGTAGTTTGAACATTCTTTGGCATTGCCTTTCTTTGGGATTGGAATGAAAACTGACCTTTTCCAGTCCTGTGGCCACTGCTGAGTTTTCCAAATTAGCTGGCATATTGAGTGCAGCACTTTCACAGCATCATCTTTTAGGATTTGAAATAGCTCAGATGGAATCCCATCACATCCACTAGCTTTGTTCATAGTAATGCTTCCTGAGATCCACTTGACTTTGCACTCCAGTATGTCTGGGTCTAGGTGAGTGATCACACCATTGTGGTTTTCTGGATCATTAACATCTTTTTTGTATAGTTCTTCTGTGTAATCTTGCCACCTCTTTTTAATATCTTCTGTTAGGTCCATCCTATTTCTGTCCTTTATTGTGCCCATCTTTGCATGAAATATTCCCTTGGTATCTCCAATTTTCTTGAAGAGATCTCTACTCTTTCCCATTTTGGTGTTTTCTTCTATTTCTTTGCATTGATAGCGGACTTTCTTATCTGTCCTTGCTATACTTTGGAACTCTGCATTTAGAGGGGTATATCTTTCATTTTCTCCTTTGCCTTTCACTTCTCTTCATTTCTCAGCTATTTGTAAGGCCTCCTCAGACAACCATTTTGCCTTCTTGCATTTCTTTTTCTTGGGAATGGTCTTGATCACTGCTTCCTGTACAATATCACACACCTTTGTCCATAGTTCTTCAGGCAGTCTATCAGATCCAATCCCTTGAATCTATTTGTCACTTCCTCTGTATAATCATAAGGGATTTGATTTAGGTCATACCTGAATGGCCTAGTGATTTTCCCTACTTTCTTCAACTTAAGTCTGAATTTTGCAATAAGGGGTTCATGATCTGGGGTACAGTCAGCTCATGTTCTTATTTTTGCTGATAGTATAGAGCTTTTCCATCTTTGGCTACAAAGAATACAATCAATCAGATTTTGGTATTGACCATCTGGTGATGTCCATGTGTAAAACCAAAGATTTTAATGGTTAGCTATGGTGGTGGTTTAGTTGCTAAGTCATGTCTGACTTTTGTGACCCCATGAACTATAGCCTGCCAGAGTCCTCTGTCCATGGGATTCCCCAGACAAGGATACTGGAGTGGGTTGCCATTTCCTTCTTCAGGGGATCTTCCTGGCCTAAGAATAGGATCTCCTGCATGCAGGCAGATTCTTTACCAACTGATTTATGAGGGAAACCCCTATTGTTAGCTATAGGAGATAGCAAATACTAATTTAGCCCCCAGTCATAAATTTCCTTTTCAAATTCAGTTACTTTAAGGTTTAATTCTATCTGCCTGTGTTTGATCCCTGTGTCAGGAAGATCCCCTGGAGAAGGGAATTGTTACACACTCCAGTATTCTTGCCTGGAGAATTCCATGGACAGAGGAGCCTGGTAGGCTGCAGTTCATGTGGTCACAGAACCAGACATAAATGAGTGACTAACACTTTCATTTTTACAGTTTTAATTCTATCATTACTTTGCCAACAAAGGTCCGTTTAGTCAAGGCTATGGTTTTTCCAGTGGTCATGTATGTATGTGAGAGTTGGACTGTGAAGAAAGCTGAGTGCCGAAGAATTGATGCTTTTGAACTGTGGTGTTGGAGAAGACTCTTGAGAGTCCCTTGGACTGCAAGGAGATCCAACCAGTCCATCCTAAAGGAGATCAGCCCTGGGATTTCTTTGGAAGGACTGATGCTAAAGCTGAAACTCCAGTACTTTGGCCACCTGATGCGAAGAGTTGACTCATTGGAAAAGACTCTGATGCTGGGAGGGATTGAGGGCAGGAGGAGAAGGGGATGACAGAGGATGAGATGGCTGGATGGCATCACCGACTCAATGGACGTGAGTTTGAGTGAACTCCGAGAGATGGTGATGGACAGGGAGGCCTGGCGTGCTGTGGTTCATGAGGTCACAAAGAGTTGGACACAACTGAGTGACTGAACTGAACTGAATCTGAAATGAATCTTGCACTTGAGTGTGATATCATGTTCATAGGGAAAAAAAGTCTCAAAATAAAATATAAAATACACATGAAAGATAATTCAGTAAAATGTGATTGAGGAAAATCTAAAGCAATAGCATTTCAGGACATACTGGTGAGTTAACCTTTTTCAATTTGATCTTGGACCTTTAAGAACACTGTCCAACAAATTATGTGTATGCGTTAAACCTTAACCAACATTCATTAGCAATAGGCACATAAGTTCATGCAATCTCTTTTTTAAGCTCTCTATCCTTCTAGAGGCTCAATTTGTATAAATAATTAATCATCAGTTTGTATAAATTATAACACACACCCAGCCAAGAACAGACTGAAGAAGGCAGCTGGACACTCATACTACATCTGCGTTTCTTTTGCCGTATGTTGCTTTGGTTGAAGCATATAAAGAATCTATCTTCACACAGATGTATTGTTGGGAAAGAAGCATTTAATAGCCTTTCCAATTATGTATATTCTTCTTTGATACTGTACTAATACTTGACATATGGTGGTTTCTTTAAGATTAGTTGCTGTGTAGAATTTGAAGTCCTATCAATGAGCTTTTCTTATACTATGTAATGTTAAAACTCATAGGTCTGTCTTGCATTTTGAATACCAGTTACACATGTACGATTGATTTTGTAACATCATACGTTTGTTACTTGGAAAATATTGGTTTATTGAGTTACATAGATTTTTTGAATGTTGATATAATTTACAAAGTCAAAAAATCATTTTCATTTATATCCCACCAATTCTATCAGAAATGTCTATAAGTTTGGGGACACTTTCAAATTCACCATGGTAAATACAGTTTTTCAAAATAAATTTCCACTTGGCAATCTTATTCTATTACTTGCAACAAATATTGTGAGTTGCTTTTCTGAACTGATGGATTCACATCATTCATTAAAACAAAAAAAAAGATCCCAAATACTCATGTGTGTAGCCATAATTTTTCTTCAGTTCTTTCAAATAAAAATGGTATTCTGCCAAAAATAAAGGAAGAAAGATGGGAAAGAATTTGCATACGTGCTTTACCTAGAGATCACTGTCATGCTTATTTGTGCAGTAAAATTGCTTTATGTGTATTTCATATTCAGTTATAAATAATATTTTAAAAGATATTTACTGAAGAACAGGACCTTAATAAATAAAATTCATTTTATTTATCAAGGACCTTATGTAAAATGGACTTTTTAAGAACTAGAAGTACATATAACAAGAGAATACGCTGACCATTATTAAAGTTTGGCGCTGCTGCCCTGATTTGTGTCAAGAGATCAGTAGATTTATCTACAATTGCTTTTGCAACATCAGTGCAAATGTTAGCACAACAACAAAAAAAATAAACCTGTTGTATTATAGAAATAGCTTTTATCTTTCAGAAACCCTTGAATGGTCTGGGGGACTAAGAGCTCCACAAAACACACGTTGAGAACTACTTACTGTTCTATATCAATGATTCTTACCTTTGTTTTGTTCTTAGAGTAGAAACAAATCATCTTATAATATTGACAAATTGATTAAAGAATTATAGTGATAATAGTCACTGCTATCTATTTAGCGCATCTACTGTGGCAATTATATACTAAATATCTTAGATGCACTATCTTATATAATCTGTACTGGAAAACAGAGATGTATTATTGTGCCCATTTTATAAAAGAGAAAATTGGTGAACTTAAAAGGTTAAGTAGTTTTCCAAGATCGCATAACTTGTAACTTGCAGGATCGAGAATGGAATGTTGGAACCCTAGCTACTCTTAACCATTAGGTCAATTCAGTTTTCAATAGATGTACATATTTAAATATGAATTTAAGGAGATTCAGAGACCCAAAGAAGTCAATTTATATAAACAGTTATTGTTCTGGAATCTAGATCACTTTATAAAACTTCCAAGGAAAGCTTCCTAAGATGCTTTCCACGGAGCAACATCCTTTACACTTTTTCCTACAGAAAATTTTAATTTTTGTTTTATCCATTCATTCCCATTTCTTCATCACTTTCCACTCTTTGAAAATTTAGTCCTCCATTCAATACAGCTTCACTTTTAAAACTTTGGTGTAGAACATTGACCATATCATCTTTAAAGCTTAAGTCCTCTTTGAAATTGATGGAATTTCAGTAGTTCACATTCACTGCAGACCCTCATATCACTCTAGATTAATCAGGCATAACTGACTTCCTTTTCCAGAAGTGTGTTATTTTCTTTCAGATGCTAAGCCTTTGGGAACAGGAACTTGTTTCATCCCTATATTGTTTCCTGTGTGACATCATTGGTGCTACTCCTGATTAGTAAGACAGGGTGATAAGGGGGTGTCCCCTGACAGGAATTGATAACCCAGCAATGTCTGTTCATTTCCTAGTTGAGTTGATACTTCCCTTTCAGATAACAAGGTCTTGAAATCTGTGGGAACTCTTCTCCCCGAGTGGTAACCAAGAGCATAGTGAATAACTGACATCCAGGAGGACAGAGTTTGACTGATCACTAAACGTAGCAAATGCTAGCTGTGTGAATGCTGCATCTTCCCAGCACTTAGTTCCCAAGCTCTTACTGCAGGCAAGGTGTTAGAAGCTGGAAAGCGACAGTGAACAAGACATTAGGTTCCTGCCCTCACAAGACTGGCTGTCTATGGGAGAAGTCAAATAGTCAGCGTGTAATTAGACACATGACTGTTCTTACCCTTGCTTGGTTATAGGAAAAAAAAAAAAAAATCTCAGAGGAGGAAAAGCTTCCTTTGGAATCAGGACCTGATAAAACCACCTATCTGGTTTCAAAATCAGCCTCTGCTGTGGGCAACAACTTGCTGGCATACAAAACCTCTTCCTGACCATTCCAGGCCTTCCTTTACTTGGAATGACTGTACCCTCAGGCTCCTCTGTCTTCAGTTTTCCAGCCCTTCTGTTGTATCCTCTGGCATGGAGTAAACCAGAAAATGCAAGCTTTCCTTCCAAGGATTCAGAATTCAAGATGCTTGTGTTTGAAGGCCAGCTCTTCTCTACCTACTGTGTGATACTGGACTAGTTTCATAAACTCTCCAAGGTTCAAGCTTCTCAAACTAGATTATAGGATAGGTTGACTGTGTACATTTGTGAAATAAGCTGGCACATAGTAAATGCTCAGAGTTTATTGGCTAATGATATATTCGTGATTGCATCCATTCTTTGACAGGACTTCCTGAATCAGTATGTGAATACTCAAAAGCCTCAATGACAGCACTTCTCAATCTGCTGTGACATCTACCGTGGCTTCCGTCTCACTCAAAGTCAAAGTCAAAGTCATTCAAATGACCTATAGTAGGACTCTAAGCTGGCTTCCCTGGTGGCCCAGTGGTAAAGAATCTGTCTGCCAATACCGGAGATGTGGTTTTGATCCCTGGGTTGAGAAGATGCCCTGGTAAGGAAGTGGGAACCCACTCCAGTATTCTTGCCTGGGAAATCTCATGGACAGAGGAGCCTGGTGGGCTACAGTCCATGGGGTTGCAAAGAGTCGGACATGACTTAGCAACTAAACAACAGCCACAGGGCCCTAGGCAATCTGTCTTCTTTTCCGTCTCTGGCCTCACCTCTTGTTACTTTTTCTCTCCCTCACTCTCCTCCAGCTACGCAGGCTTCCAGGTTGTTTTACATTTCAGCAGTTTCTGTCTTTGATCCTTTGCATTCCTTAACTCTTCCTGGCCTGATCTTCCCAGGGATCTTCCCATCTTTTCAGTGAAGGGCCACCTGCCCCCTTCAGCTACCCTTGCCCTACTCCTCTTAATGTCAGTCCTTAGCTCATTTCCTTGCTCCATTTTTCTTTATAGCACTTATTATGGCTGTGCATCTTGTTTCTCACCTAATCCCTATATTAAAATAACCTTATGAAGTAGACATTTATGACTTTCATTCACCACCCGAATCCTGAGCACCTAGAACAGTGCCTGCGTCTAATAGGTGCTTAGTAACTGTTGCTGAAAGAAAAAAGAAGTGGTTTTCCTCCCTTTCCTTGAACCCCTTCATAGTTTCATTTGCAGGAGATATTTAGCAAACACCAGTTTAGTTTATGCAAATAAATTGTGGTGAATGAACTGAATTAGCAGGTTACCTAGTCAACTTTTACCTTTAAAGATTAATATGAAAGATGCTTTCCTGTGTGAACAAGTCTTTCTACCCTATGGAACTATGGGTTTTCACTGCTCGTACCAGAATCATTTTCAGAAATACCTTATGAAAGTATTTATTATTCAATGCTTCCCCCTCCCCATAACCAGAACACGCTATAACTCAAAAGGATAAAAAATATTTATGACATTCAAGTGTGTTTGTTTTGTTTTGTTTTTTGAGCCTGGAGTCTTGAAAAATGTAGAACTTTATCTTTGCAGTTGTGAAATTTTCACTTCTGAATAATAATTTTTCATCAAAAGGTTTAAATTGCTCATGACCAGTTTTTACTCCAAGAGGCAGTATCATATTTACAAGGGCTTCAAACACATAATTAATTCTAAAGCGGTATCAGGTTGCAGCCAACTCTTACAGGAGTTGGCTTTACTGTCACTCCACTGATATTACCATTTAAGGATCAAATCTATAGCCAGGTTGCTGTTTGCTTCTTTCTCAGTTGCTCAGTAGTTTGAGCAAATTATGTAATACTATTTTAAAAATATTCACTCTCAGATGTATCCATTCAGAACATATCTTTCAGTCTTAAAGGCATCAGTTTTTTATCTTAATTTTATTATTGGAAGACTTTGCTTCCCTTGTAGCTCAGCTGATAAAGAATTCACCTGCAATGGAGACCTGGGTTCAGTCCCTGGGTTGGGAAGATCCCCTGGAGAAGGGAAAGGCTACTCAGTCCAGTATTCTGACCTGGAGAATTCCATGGACTATAGTTCATGGGGTTGCAAAAGAGTCAGACACGACTGAGTGACTTTCATTTTCACTTGCAGAATATAGGTGGTGTATGTATACATTGCAAAAAACTCCAGAAATAAAATACATGGCTAGAAAAGATGAACACATATTGGTGGAGTATAAGACTCTTTGATAGCAGGGGAAGTGAGTAAGTAGAATGTTAGTGATGCTTAGATAATGACTGCTTTAAAAAAATACATATTACAGCTCTCTAATACTTAATTATTAAGGAGACTACAGAGATTAATGGTAAGGGAACTTGGGAAGAAACCAAATTAATTTATCATGTTTTATTATCATTATGAATTTTTGATCACTGAAGAAGAAAATACTTATTTTACTGATTTAGTATTATAATTCCAAATGTAAAATGAGTTATTAAATATAAGTTATAAGTATGTGGATAAGAAATTACAAAATTTAAATAACTATAATTTTGAAGGAAAAAGCGAGAAAGGCAGAAATGAGCCTTCATTTGCTCTGGGGAATTTGCGAACATGGGTGTTCTGAACTCACTCACAAATCTTTCTTCTTTGATGCTCTTTCCTTTTCTACAGACCCTTTGGTGGCAGAAATGGTTCATGACTTTCTGAAAAGCAGCTCTCCAGCCAAATTCTGTCTGCTGGGCCTGAAACTGAACTTTAAAGGTGATATATGAAGGCTGACTTTCTCATCAGGGCTGAGGTTAGCTCTGTGGGTTCCAACTAGTCAGGCATGTCAAGAAAGACCGCATATATCTTGTGTATGCCAGGTTTCGATTTATCTGGTTTATTCTATAGTTATTGTCATGATTGTTTCCTAATTACACTTGAGCAGTTGTATGCAGGACTTTTTCATATTAGAAAACCAGAGACTATACTAGCAAGGGTGAACTTTACATGTATATTTTATTTTATCATCTATTGGAGATAAGAAAATATATTCCAGGGCAAATGGTCATCCACTTTACTAGCTATGAAACTGTATACAAATTATTCTCTCTGGGATTCAGTTTTCTCATTTGTAAAATGGGAAATGTTAAGGTGATTGTGAAGATAAAATGATTTCATAAATGGAACACACTTAGAATTATGCCTGGCTTATAGTATACTCCTTGGAAAGAAAGTTATGACCAACCTAGACAGCATATTAAAAAGCAGAGACATTACTTTGCCAACAAAGGTCCGTCTAGTCAAGGCTATGGTTTTTCCAGTAGTCATGTATGGATGTGAGAGTTGGATTATAAAGAAAGCTGAGCACTGAAGAATTGATGCTTTTGAACTGTGGTGTTGGAGAAGACTCTAGAGAGTCTCTTGGACTGCAAGCAGATCCAACCAGTCCATCCTAAGGGAGATCAGTCCTGAGTGTTCATTGCAAGAACTGATGTTGAAGCTGAAACTTCAATACTTTGGTCACCTGATTCAAAGAGCTGACTCATTTGAAAAGACCCTGATGCTGGGAAAGATTGAAGGCAGGAGGAGAAGGGGACGAGGATGAGATGGTTGGATGACATCACCAACTCAATGGACATGAGTTTGGGTAAACTCCGGGAGTTGGTGATGGACAGGGAGACCTGGAGTGCTGTAGTCCATGGGATCACAAACAGTCAGACACAACTGAGCGACTGAACTGAACTATAGTATGTGCTTAATGAGCATCAGCCATTTTAGTGTTGAGGGGTTTTAATTTTTGGCTTAATGAAATTGCTCTGCAATATAACATCCCAGGTTAATAGCACCATCAAATGCTGCAAGCGAACATTTTTTGGAGATAAAATTATGCATGCCAACCCACTCCAGTATTCTATTCATGGGGATTGCCTGGAGAATCCCCATGGACATAGAAGTGTGGCAGGCTACAGTCCGTGGGGTGGCAACGAGTTGGACATGACTGAGCAACTAAGCACAGACATATATACTGCTTCTCTAACCAAATCCAGTTCTTTAACTTTATTTCTGGTCACTGCCATCACGTTTTAGTGAACAAGTCTAGAATCTAGGGCATACTTCATTCTTCACTGGAAGAACTTCAGGCATTTCATGTAGAGAAGCGATTCTGAAATGTCAGCATGCTTGTGGAATATTTGTTAAAACACCAGTCATTGAGCCCTATTCCCAAGGTTTCTGACTCATTCCCCTAGGGTATTGTCCAAGAATTTGCCTTCCTATCAAGTTCCCAGGTGGTACTGATACTATTGATACATGGACACACTTGGAGAATCTAAATGAAATGGTACACTTTTTTAGGTGTCTTATAATTCCTTTTGTTGTTGTTCAGTTGCCCAGCCATGTCTGACTCTTTGTGATCTCATGGACTACAGGCCTCCCTGTCTCTCACCATCTCCCTAAACTTATAATGCCATCCAGCCATCTCATCCTCTGATGCCCTCTTATTCTTCTGCCTTCAATCTTTCCCAGCATCAGGGACTTTTCCAATGAGTCAGCTGTTCGCATCAGATGACCAAAATACTGGAGCTTCAGCTTCAGTATCAGTCCTTCCAGTGACTATTCAGGGTTGACCAGTTTCATCTCCTTGCTGTCTGAGGGACTTTCAGGAGTCTTCTCCAGTACCACAGTTCGAAAGCGTCAGTTCTTGAGCTCTCTGCCTTCTTTATGGTCCAGCTCTCACAACTGTATGTGAACACTAGAAGACCATAGTCTTGACTATATGGACTTTCGTCAGCAGAGTAGTGTCTCTGCTTTTCAACACACTGTCTAGGTTTGTCATAGCTTTGCTGCCAAGAAGCATCGTCTTCTGATTTCATGGCTGCAGTCACCAGCCACTGTGATTTTAGAGCCCAAGAAGAGGAAATCTGTCTCTGCTTCCATCTTTTCCCTTTCTTTTTCCCATGAAGTAATGGGGCCAGATGCCATGATCTTAGTTTTTTTAAATGTTAAGTTTTAAGTCGGCTTTTTCACTCTCCTTCACCCTCATCAAAAGGCTCTTTAGTTCCCCATTGCTTTCTGCCATTAGAGTGGTATCATCTGCATATCTGAGGTTGTTCATGTTTGTCCCAACTATCTTGATTCCAATTTGGAGCTCATTCAGCCCAGCATTTTCTCATGATGTGCTCAGCGTATAGGTTAAACCACTGGGTGATAGCAGACAGTCTAGTCGTACTTCTTTCTGTTTTCTTCCCTAATCTGTGTGTTTGTCTTTACTTGTTTACATATAAACCTCTTGATTTCAGGTTTCAAATTAGAAACTGGTGAAGGCTAGGTCCTGAAAGCGTTGAAAGAGAAGCAATAACAGAAAATCACAAAAGACGACAGAAATTTTGACAAAATGGCATTCTTTACACTTTTAATATTGCATTAAAAAATCATATTGTATTTACTTTCCCTTTAATAGCTGCTTTGAAAAATCTTACAGAGATTTCCTCTTATACCTATCTTGCGGATTACAGGGCCACCATTTCTAGTCCCGTGGAGCAGCACAAGATGTAAGTAACAAGAATGATTAACTCTGAGTATTTCTTTCTAAAAAGGTAACAGAATATTTTGCTTTATTAATCTCCTTTTGTTTGCTTTTCTTTTGAGAAACCACATTGCCTAGCAAATCAGGTTTGGAATGTAATGTGATGTAGTACATATTAGACTCAATATATGAGTGGCAATTCTGTTTTTTCATAGCTATTTTCTAAGCTTTTGTGGCATATAAGAACATTATTAAGAGGAATGGCAACATCTCAGTTCTAAGAGTACTTTAAAAAAAAAAAAAATCAGCCCTGGATGAGTACTTTTTGGGCTGAATATTACAACCTTAAGATGAATCACAATGTTCTTATTTTTTGAAAATATTAAAAAAAAAAAACCCATAGATAAAATTGAATGAATGTTGGGCCATTTGAAATGAGCAATTGATGGGTGATAGAAGGATCCAATCAGCTAATCATGGCAGTATCTAGAGACTGTGTCTTTTTACAGTTTGCTCTTTTAAGAAATATCTTTTAAGAAATAGCCATTAATACAAACTACAAACAAAGCCCGTTCAAGTCCAAGGATAAACTTTCTTATTTAACACCACAGACCTTTCCATAAAGGATGTACGAGTTTCCCTCACACCTGTAACTGAATTTGACCTTGTATTGGAAACACTTCACCTTGTTGGATATACACATTTTAAAAAGAAACACTCATTTTAATTTAAAATATCTAATTTATTGTATTTAACCCAACGTTAATACATAGTGACTCAGGAGATCCTCTCCCAAACACCTCAGTCAGGAGGCCATTTGTAAGACATCCAAAGACAAGTGACCACAGGCATGAGGCCTGGGAAGGGGATTTGAAACAGCAGCCAAAGAAAACTGTATCTTGTTAAAGGGGCGTGTTACTTAGAAACAAAGCTGCCCTTTTGAAAAGTGTACATTTGGAATGTTTCCAACATTGGGGTGACACTAAGCAAAATAAGAGTTAAAATGGAGTCCTTCAACCTTGCTGTCTCATGATTTTGGAAGTGAAGCATCAGGCTGTCCACCGGAGATGCCATTTTAGGACTGGAACAGAGAAGCAGCTGAAAGGAAAGCAGAGCACTTTGCTGAGACAGGATGTGCCTGTGTGCGAGCTCCCAACAGCTGTGTCCTCAAAGAGGATAAATGAGGGCATATTCACTCATTAATCAACCGAGAGGGATCACACACACAGAAAAAGGCTCCAATTGAGTTGCTCGGATGTTTTGGTCTTTAAGCGCGATCACTAATTGCCTGGAAATGTGCCCACAATTCTTAGAGATGGCCCTGGGCTCCTCTCATTGTGAGTCCTGTTCAAATAGCAAGAGCCAGCTCCCAAAATTCTGCCTACATCTGGAGCCTCAGATCTCGACACACTCAGCTGCTCTCCCCGATTCTGCCAGAAAGAACGTGGCAGCCTGGTTTGAAGTGGCTGGAGAGATAGGGCTGGGGATGAAGGGGTGGAGCATGCCATCTCTTTCAGAACAGCCTTAATGACTTAGTTGGGTTCCTCTTGGGTTTTTATTTGTTTTACATCCCATGTAGCTCTCCTTCCTACAGGAGAGGTTGAAGATGCCACATTTAATGCTTGTCAATGAGACAGTGTGAGTCTGCTTACAGCTGAGTTCCCTATGAGCCCGAGAGAAGAGCTATTTCCAGTTTGGAGTGAGTTGTAAGACGAAGCTGTGCTGTGGGATCTAGACAGCAATTCTTCACAGCAAGACTTTACTATTTAAAGAGGAACTCAGAGACACTTTGATTTGCTATGCTGTGAGGGGCCCTAGATTCAGTTTCTGATCTCGTTCTTTGTTTTCCCTAAGAGGAAATGAGGCCAGAGAGGGGCAATCACTTACAGAGGTTACTCAGTCTTGGATCCAAGACTAGTTTCCCCAGGGCTGTGGTTCTCAGCTACAGTGCTTCAGTTTGAAGTGAATTTCCAGATCATTCATATTCAAACGGGAGAAACAAAATACATTCTGAAGTGAAAGATAAAGGTTTCTTCCCAGAACACTGGCTTGCTTTGTCTTCATTAGGAATAGTCAAGTACTAAATATTAATTATTTGCAGTGTATATTTTAAAAAAAGAGGGAATAATTAAGGCAAATGTATACCTATCTTGTAGGTATAGTGAAGAAGTAACAATATTTTAGAAAGACTTTTAAAAGAAATTTAGACTAGATTAATTAATATTCTGAATTTTATATCCTAGTTAGGTAAGATGTGGACAGGTGGGTTTGGTTGGGGACTGAGAAGAAGCAAGACTTTATGATTAAAATCCCCTCACCTTTTTGCATTCATCCACTTTCCTTCAGCTCTCTAAACATGGCATAGGTGTTCTTTTTTAAATTTTTATTTGTTATTGAAATATAGATGATTTATAATATTGTGTTTTAAGTGTACAGCAAAGCGATTCAGTTATACAGTGTATGTAACTCTATTCTTTTTTAAGATTCTTTTCCCAGATAGGTTCTTTAAAAAGTGTTCTTATATCCTCTACCCTATATGGGCAAGTACAAGAGGTAGGGTTGAGTCTCCAAGCTTTGGTCAAGCTGGGTAAGAGTCTGCTGAGGCGTACGTGTTTTGCTGAGCCTTACAAAGACCCTTCCTGGGAGGAAGCCAGCCCCCAAACTTAAAGAGCAAGATAATAACAAACATGGAGTTGTTAACAAACTTCTAAAAGAAACACTGTGTATATAACAGGAAAGAGAGGAGAGGTTCTGCCTTTGTAGGTTCTAATGTGACAGGTAGGTTTTCCTCAATAGATTTTTGACACCATGGAGTAGAGTTTTAATGTTCATAAATGAGGCTAGCTTCGGAAGTTTCTAACACATTTACCTTCTTAGCAAATGTATTTTTTCTTCAGGAGTATAATCTTTATAATTTGAGAAGTTACTGTACATCAAACCCAGGTTTACTCATGCCTCAAAAGAAAGACAGCAGGAACCATATAGCAAACAAAAAAACAAGCTCCAAGGCTATTCTCATCAATACAGCTCAATAGATCAACAGTGGGATAAAGATGCTAAAGCATTGTCTTTGGCAATTTAGTTCCATTCCACTCCACTTCTTCTTTAAATTTTCCTCTCCTCTGCTGTCAGTCCTGCTTGCTCTGCAAAGATAGGCTTTTTGACTTTAGGATAATGTTGCTGGTGGTAAACGCTGGAGGTAAGGATAAGCATGGTAAGTAGTTTTGTGAAGAATCACGCAAGTTCTGGGCTGGACTAGAGTAGAACTGGAATATACTATGAGGAAAGGAGAGAAGGGGGCAGGAGGTGTAGGGTAAAAGAGTCAGAGAAGGTGAGGTTCAGAAAAAGAACAAGACCAGCACTTGACAGGAACAGATCACCTTTAATGAGGCTAGAAGGGGCAGCAGTCAGATTAGTGAGCTGCTGCACTGACCCAAGAAATGAGTAGGTATGTATAGGCATATATATGGAAATCTGTTGTCTTAAGGGGGCCTGTTCTTCTCCAAGGTTGTTCAGATTAGTTATCTCTTTTTTTCAGAGTTTTTTTTTAAATTAATGTATTTATTTTAATTGGAGGCTAATTACTTTACAATATTGTAGTGCTTTTTGACAAACATCGACATGAATCAGCCACGGTGTATATGCGTTCCCCATCCAGAACCCCCCTCTCACCTCCCTCCCCATCCCATCCCTCAGGGTCATCCCAGTGCACCAGCCCTCAGCATCCTGTCTCATGCATGGAACCTGGATCCGGAATCTACTCCACATATGATAATATACATGTTTCAACGCTACCCTCTCAAATCATCCCACCCTTGCCTTCTCCCGCAGAGTCCAAAAGACTGTTCTTTACATCTGTGTCTCTTTTGCTGTCTCACATAAGGGGTCATTGTTACCATCCTTCTAAGTTCCATATACATGCATTAGTGGATCTTCCCTGGTGGCTCAGGTGGTAAAGCATCTGCCTACAATGCGGGAGACCTGGGTTCGATCCCTGGTCTTCCCTGGGATGGGAAGATCCCCTGGAGAAGGAAATGGCAAACCACTTCAGAACTCTTGCCTGGAAAATCCCATGGACAGAGGAGCCTGGTAGGCTACAGTCCATGAGGTCTCAAAGAGTCAGACATGACTGAGCAACTTCACTTCACATACTTGTATGTATGCAAACAGTTAGTATACCGTATTGGTGTTTTTCTTTCTGACTTACCTCACTCTGTATAATCGGGGCCAGTTTTATCCACCTCATTAGAACTGATTCAAATGTATTCTTTTTAATGGCTGAGTAATATTCCAATGTGTATATGCACCACCACAGCTTTCTTATCCATTCGTCTGCCGATGGACATCTAGGTTGCTTCCATGTCCTGGCTATTATATCCCTTAAACGGATGGGGCAAGGAGTTCTGGAGATTGGCCAGAGGTTGGGACCGGCTGGGAGCTGGTGGTAATCAACCTTAAGGTCCATTTTTTCCTGTGGGTGAGAGAGTTCTTTGTTTTGCATAGAATGCTGGGGAGGACCTGGAGGAGAGTTTTAACTCCAGGCTATTTTGAGCCATGTAACTTTCCTTCAGGAGGAGCTAGGGCTGAATCAGAAGGTACCACTCCACTCAGCAAGCACGTCTTGTACCAAACTTTGGATCTGGGAAGAAAAGTGTCCTTATACTGCTGCTGCTAAGTCGCTTCAGTCGTGTCCGACTCTGTGTGACCCCCATAGACGGCAGCCCACCAGTTTCCCCCATCCCTGGGATTCTCTAGGCAAGAACACTGGAGTGGGTTGCCATTTCCTATGAATTCTCATTTTTTATGTATCTCTGTAATAATTTAGTAGTAATTTACTGCCTATCCTAAAATATTTTAATATAGATACTTCTTTTGTTCAAAAATAGACTCACGTTCGTTGTAAAACACTGTTACATTATAAGCCTTCCTGCTGTTAGTCATATGAATGCATTTTCAGAACCATGCCCAGGTAGGGGCTCATGGGAGAGGCTGCCCATGGTTCAGGCTATCAGGGATTCATTGCCTGGGGAGAATTTAAGAGCAAAAGTAAAACTTTTAGTGAATCTGCTTTTTTATTAACACTATTTGCCCCAAATCCCAAAGGATGTCAGTAATAAAATATTCTTCCTCTCCAGAGAGACTCATTCCCGCTGTCTTGCCCTTTCTGTACTACTGTTTTTCCTTTAACAGAATTGGATCATTCTATATTTTTTTCAGTACTCAATGAGCATTGAACATTTTCTTTTATCACTAATCAATACCCTTCTAGGGCTTCCAAGGTGGCGCTAGTGGTAAATAACCCGCCTGTCAGTGCAGGAGACATTAAGAGATGAGGGTTCGATCCCTGAGTTGGGAAGATCCCTGGAAAACGAAATGGCAACCTGCTCCAGTATTCTTGCCTGGGAAGTCCCAGGGATAGAAGAGCCTGGTGGGTTAGTCCATGGGGTTGCAGGGTCTGGCACAACCGAGTGACAGCACAGCACAATATCCTTCTCTGTTATAAATTTTGTATCTGCCTATCATGTCATCAGTTACTTACACAATCCCATGCTTTTGATTAGACTGCTTCTAATAATTCTTTCATATTTAATTACTTGTATTTTAAAAATGTAACTACTGACTCAAAATGTATGGGGAAACTTTGACTATTTATATTAATTTTTTAACATTTATTTTTTAGTTGGGAGATGTGTTGTATTGGTTTCTGCCATGTAACAGTGTGAAACAGCCATAAGTATACATATATCCCCTCCCTCTTGAACCTCCTTCCCACACTCCCATTCCACCCCTCTAGGTTGTCACAGAGCAACAGGCTGAACTTACTGTGTTATAGGGCAACCTTCCAGCTAGCTCTCTTTTACACATGCTAATGGATATGTTTCTTTTCTTTTTTAATTAGCGGAACACTGCTTTACAGCATTGTACTGGTTTCTGCCGAGAAACAAAGAACATTAGTTATAACTGGCAGTGTATTTATTTCAGTGTTATTCTCAATTCATTCCATCCGCTCCCTCCGCCACTATGTCCACAAATCTGTTCTTTCCATTTGCACCTCTATTCCTGCCCTGCAAACAGATTCATCAGTACTATTTTTATAGATTCCTTGCATATGTATTAATATATGACATTTGTTTATCTCTTTCTGACTTACTTCACTCTATATAACAGGCTCTAAGTTCATCCACCTCAGTTCAACTGACTCTAATTTGTTCCTTTTATGGCTGAGTAATATTCCATTGAATATGTGTACCACAACTTCTTTATTCATTCATCTGTTGTTGGGCATATAGATCGCCTCTATGTCCTGGCTATTGTGAATAGTGTTCAATGAACATTGAGGTTGTTGTTGTTCAGTTGCTCAGTCGTGTCTGACTCTTTGTGACCCCATGGACTGCAGCATGCCAGGCTTTCCTGATCTTCACCATCTCCCGGAGCTTCCTCAAACTCATATCCATTGAGTTGGCTGTGTTGTCCAACCATCCTCTCTCATCCCCTTCTCCTCCTGCCTTCAATCTTTCCCAGCAACAGAGTCTTTCCCAGTGAATCAATTCTTCGCATCAGGTGGCCAAAGTATTGGTGTTTCAGCTTCAGCACCAGTCTTTCCAATGAATATTCAGGACTGATTTCCTTTAGGATGGACTGGTTGGATCTCCTCGCAGTCCAACGGACTCTCAAGAGTCTTCTCCAACACCACAGTTCAAAAGCATCAATTCTTTGGTGCTCAGCTTTCTTTATGGTCCAACTGTGACATCCTTATTCCTTAAATTTTATTTCTTTTTTGGATCTCTCCTAACAGGGATGCTTGAGTTTCCACTTATTATAGTCCAACTCTCACATCCACACATGATTAGTGGAAAAAACATTGTTTTGACCAGATGGACCTTTGTTGGCAAAGTAATGTCTGCTTTCTAATATGCTGTCTAGGTTGGTCATAGCTTTTCTTCCAAGGAGCAAGTATCTTTTAATTTCATGGCTGCAGTCACCATCTGCAGTGATTTTGGAGCCCAGGAAAATGAAGTCTGTCCCTGTTTGCATTGTTTCTTCATTCGTTTTCCATGAAGTGATGGGACTGGATGCCATAATCTTCATTTTTTGAGTGTTCAATTTTAAGCCAGCTTTTTCACTCTCCTCTTTCACTTTCATCAAGAGGCTCTTCAGTCCCTTTTCGCTTTCTGCCACTAGGGTGGTGTCATCTGTATATCTGAGGTTATTAATATTTCTCCTGGCTATCTTGATTCCAGCTTGTGCTTCCTCCAGCCCGGCATTTCACATGACGTACTCTGTGTATACGTTAAATAAGCAGGGTGACAATTTACAGCCTTGACATAACTTCTTTCCCATTTTGGAACCAGTCCGTTGTTCCATGTCCAGTTCTAACTGTTGCTTCTTGACCCATATACAGGTTTCGCAGAGACAGGTAAGGTGGTTTGGTATTCCCATCTCTTCAAGAATTTTTCAGGTTGTTGTGATCCACACAGTCAAAGGCTTTATTCTAATCAATGAAGCAGAAGTAGATGTTTTTCTGGAATTCTCTGCTTTTTCTGTGATCCAACCTTCACCATCTCTTGGAGCTTCCTCTAACTCATGTCCATTGAGTCAGTGGTGCTGATGTTGGCAATTTGATCTCTGGTTCCTCTGCCTTTTCTAAATCCAGCTTGAATATCTGGAAGCTCTTGGTTGACGTAGTTTTGAAGCCCAGCTTGGAGAATTTTGAGCATTACTTTGCTAGAGTGTTGCTGCTGCTGCTAAGTCGCTTCAGTCGTGTCCAACTCTGTGTGACCCCATGGACGGCAGCTCACCAGGCTCCTCCGTCCCTGGGATTCTCCAGGCAAGAACTCTGGAGTGGGTTGCCATTTCCTTCTCCAGTGCATGAAAGTGAAAAGTGAAAGGGAAGTTGCTCAGTCGTGTCTGACTAGTAGCGACCCCATGGACTGCAGCCTACCAGGCTCCTCTGTCCATGGGATTTTCCGGGCAAGAGTACTGGAGAGGGGTGCCATTGCCTTCTCCTTGCTAGAGTGTTAAATGAGTGTAATTGTGCAGTAGTTTGAACATTCTTTGGCATTTCCTTTCTTTGAGGTACATATGTCTTTTTCAAGTATAGTTTTCTCAGGATATATGCCCAGTAGTGGGATTGCTGGGTCATATGGTAGTTTTATTCCTAATTTTTTAAGGAAACTCCATGCTGCACTCCACAGTGGCTATATCAGTTTACATTCCCACCACTAGTGCAAAAGGGTTCCTGTTTCTTCACATCCCCTTCAGCATTTTTGTTTGTAGATTTTTTGATGACGGCCATTCTTACTGGTGTGAGACATACCTCGTTGTATTTTTGATTTGCATTTCTCTAATATTGGCAGTGTTGAACACCTTTTCAAGTGTTTATTGGCTATCTGTATGTCTTCTTTGGAGAAATGGCTGTTTAGGTCTTCTGCCCATTTTTTGACTGGATTGTTTGTTTTTCTGATATTGAACTATACGAACTGCTTATAGATTTTGGAGATGAACCCTTTGTCAGTTGCTTCATTTGCAATTATTTCTCTCCCATTCTGAGGGTTGTCTTTTTGTCTTGTTTCTAGTTTCTTTGCAAAAACTGTTAAGTTTAATTAGCTCCCATTTGCTTATTTTTGTTTTTATTTCCATTACTCTAGATGGTGGGTCAAAGAGGATCTTGCTGCACTTTTATGTCAAGAAGTGCTTTGCCTATACTTTCCTCTAAGAGTTTTATAGTTTCTGGCCTTACATTTAGATAAGACTTTTAATAATGAGAAAATTTCTTTAAATAGTGTTTACTATTGACAATCCCATAGCAGCATAAGAGAATAGGCATTCCCCAATAGCTGTGCCAACACTACAATTTGTCTCACAACAAAGCAACGTAAAAACATAAACATTTGATCAGTTTGGTAAATTGGTGACTACATTTGATTGTGTTGTAACTTATTTTACTTTGACTAGTTGTGGGGCTGATTATTTTGTTATATTTATTATTTTTAATTCTGCTCTTATAGTCACCCTCTTAACATCTTTAAATGATCTCACCCCTCTTTTGAACTGTGTGTATATGTGTTCATACATTCATAAAAATCTGTGTAGGTTAGGAACATTACCATCTATTTGTTGTATATGCTGCTGATATTTCTATAAAGTTTATCATTTGTTTACTGATTTTGAGTCTGAATTTTTGGGTTAACTAACATTTTTTAAATTTAATACTATTGTATTCTATCTTTAACAACATCCAAAATCAGCAGTGGAAATGTCAGTTTTCATTCCAATCCCAAAGAAAGGCAATGCCAAATGATGTTCAAACTACCACACAATTGCACTTATCTCACACAATAGCAAAGGCTCAAAATCCTCCAAGCCAGGCTTCAACAGTTCATGAACCGTGAACTTCCAGATGTTCAAGCTGGATTTAGAAAAGGCAGAGGACTCAGAGATCAAATTGCCAGCATCCACTGGATCATCAAAAATGCAAGAGAGTCCCAGAAAAATGTCTACTTCTGTTTTATTGACTACACCAAAGACTTTGACTGTGTAGATCACAACAAACTAGAAAATTCTTCAAGATATGGAAATACCATACCACCTTACCTTCCTCCTGAGAAATCTGTATGCAGGTCAAGAAGCAACAGTTAGAACTGGAACAATAGACGGTTCCAGATTGGGGAAGGAGTGTGTCAAGGCTGTATATTGTCACCCTGCTTATTATCCCTATTGGGATTCCCTGGTGGCTCAGATGGTAAAGCGTCTGCCTGCAATGTGGGAGACCTGGGTTCGATCCCTGGGACCTTGGGTCGGGAAGATCCCCTGGAGAAGGAAATGGCAACCCACTTCAGTACTCTTGCCTAGAAAATTCCATGGATGGAGGAGCCTGGTGGGCTACAGTCCATGGGGTCTCAAAGAGTCGGACGTGACTGAGCGACTTCACTTTGGGTAAAATTATTATTGCTAGTTCTATCTTCCAAATTCAGTATTTTTCCTTTGCTTTCACCTACTGCTTCTTAATTTATTATTAACAGTTATTTTTGTTTGTTATTTTGATTCCTATTCATCCCTTGTGGATTGGAACACATTATCAATAATTTTTATATTTTAAAAAGCCAGAGAAAAGTATATGTGTTTATATTTATAAATTTCTTATATTTCTGACAGTTTAACTTCCTTTATGTTGCTATTTTATTAAGTGACATATAAATGTAAATGATCATTGTATATTTGTTGAGAACTGTGTCTCTTAGCAATATAAAATAGTGAATTTCTATCTCATTTAATGTTTGTCCTTGAACTTGTTTTGTAGGCTGTTTATATCACTGCTTTTCTGTTTATTTGCATTTTCTTATAATCCTGTGTTCCCTCTTTTATTTTGACTCTTTTACCTAATTTTATCTTAGATGCTTCTCATATGAAAAGTGTTTTTATATTAGAGGAAAATTGTTAATTTAAAATCCAAATAGACTAAAACAGTATCTGTCTTTAGGAACTAAGGGAGGATATGGGAACAGGTGATGGACTAATTCATATTCAGGGAGGAAAGCAAAATCTCTGACTCCCTTGCATTTACATAGGCTTATAGAACAGTCAAAGTGAATAGTGAAATTTCAAAGCCTATTCTTCTGGATTGCTAAAAGGTGAGACCTAGAGTGAAAGGGCTGTTTGAATAGTGATATTAATAGAGTTTGGAAAAGCAAACGCAGGATGGAAGACTATTTGTGGTTCAAAAGCTAGATAGATTGCCCTGTTTAATGTAGGGAGGATAGCTGAGTTTTCTGTAAGTATAACAGTGAGGAGTTCTTGGAAATCTGAGGGACCTTGTGATATGCAAGGCCTCTTGAGAACAAAAGAATATGCAATAAACAGATGTGTTGGGGCCCTGCCATGGTCTCAAAGCTTCAGTGATGTCTGCAACCCACACCATTGCTTATCTAGGGAGCTGGACACGGTGAAAAGCCAGGAGGGAGGGAGGAGTAAAAGCTGGAGAGATAGGAGGTTAGATCAAGTGAGATTTAGAGTTTAGAAGTTAAAGACCTTGACTCCAGCAAAAGCAAGAACATACCAACTCAGAACATTGATCTTCCTGTAAATTGTGAGGTGATACAATGTGTATTTCTTTTAATCTCATACAGCATATCATCTCACCTGACATCTGGGTTACATATATCTGAAATTTTTGTTTAACCTAGACTGACCATTTTTGCCTTTTAATAGGAAGCATAATCTACTTATATTAATCATCTTATCTGATATATTTGCATTTATTACCATCACATTTATACATATTGGGCCTATTTTTAAACTTAAAATATAAAATATTTTTCAGAATGGATACATGGACAGATGCATATTTTTTAAGCACCTAACTAAAAATATTTTTATAACTTTTTCACATGAAGAGAATCAAAATGGAAAAAATATATCTTGGGTTAAATTTTTTATTATTGTTGTTTACTTTTCAGAACTCAGTAAACATTGTTTGTTGCCTTCTGGAGTCAGTGTTGAGAAGGAGATATCTAAATTCAATTCGAATTTTGTTCTTTTGGGCATCCCTGGTAACACAGCTGGTAAAGAATCTGCCTGCAATGTAGGAGACCCCAGTTTAATTCCTGGCTCGGGAAGATCTGCTAGAGAAGGGATAGGCTACCCACTCCAGAATTCTTGGGCTTCCCTGGTGGCTCAGCTGGTGAAGCCCGATACAATGCACCTACAATGCAGGAGATCTGGATTTGATTCCTGGGTCGGAAAGATCCCCTGGAGAAGGGAAATATGACCCACTCCAGTATTCTGGCCTGGAGAATTCCATGGACTGTATAGTCCTTGGGGTCGCCAAGAGTCAGACAGGACTGAGCGATTTTCACTTTTGTAGATTATCTGCTTTCCTTTATAGTAGTTGAGTGTCTTCTACCCCTCGATTTTGTGAAATATAAGTCATAACTAGGATATATTACCATATTAACTCTTTTCATTATTTATATCTTATTTTTGTCCAGTCCTTTAGGTAAAGACTTTGTCTTTCTTAAGCTTAAACATTTTTTTTTAAATTTCATCTATTACTAACCTTGTAATTAAGTTTTTTTTTTTTTTTCCTTTTAATTCTGGGATGTCTCATATAGGTTGGATTCTGACTCTTTCCTCCGTACCTAACATATTTCATGACACTATTTTTATCTTTTTGTCTTTCTTTTCTGAATTCAGGGTTGATTTCTTAAGTTCATCTCCTACCACACTAAAGTAAATATGCAAAACCCAATGTACTGTTCATTCTCATTGTCAAGGCTCAAAATGCAGGTAAGTAGGAGGCATATTTTCTGTAGAGACTTTAAAAACAATAATAAAATCAAGTTAAATCACTTTTCTTTTCTTTATCATTATGTGGCAGGAACTGTAATAATGCTTGCTTAGGGTACAGATTATGTCTCTAATCCTGGTAGGACTACATATTTATGCACTAAATAGTCATTATAAGAATTAACAAACAGATCATTAATTATGTCAATTCTGCTTTTCTATATGGCTAATTGAGTTTTGTTTTTGTTTAGAATTTAAATTAATGAACTGTTAGTATGATATTTTTAATTGATAAGTGAAAATTTTAGCTTCTAAGTAAGACATTTTATTGCACTTAAATAGTAATAAATATATAAATTCTAAAAATAAAGTGCTATTCTTTTAAATGATAATTAAAAAGTAGTGACAATGATGATTACTTATTACTACGTGATTGTAGTTTTTGTCATATAGAGGAAGGAGATTTTAAAACACGATCTGATTTTGTCATCAAATATGCTAGTCATGTCACTGCCAACCATGGTGATATCAGCTTTTTTCAGCAGCTCATTCTGTGAGGAAATTTGATCAATTAGGTTTTCTCTTTAAAACCCTATTAACATTGACAATCTGCTTGCTGTGGCCATCTGGTCTACCCAGTCTC
Organism: Ovis aries; assembly: GCF_016772045.2. NCBI lineage: Eukaryota > Metazoa > Chordata > Mammalia > Artiodactyla > Bovidae > Ovis > Ovis aries. The sequence goes on from NC_056058.1 coordinate 81,306,278, forward strand.
CTTTCTCTCCCTGCACTTTGATGCTGTGTAAGTGAAACGATGTAGGATCTTTTAAAAGTCTCCTACCCTTGTTTCCTAGAAAAGCTGAATTTTTGCAGGTCTCTAATGGCACCCCACTCCAGTGCTCTTGCCTGGAAAATCCCATGGACGGAGGAGCCTGGTGGGCTGCAGTCCATGGGGTCGCTAAGAGTCGGACACGACTCAGTGACTTCCCTTTCACTTTTCACTTTCATGCATTGGAGAAGGAAATGGCAACCCACTCCAGTGTTCTTGCCTGGAGAATCCCAGGGATGGAGGAGCCTGGTGGGCTGCCATCTATGGGGTCGCACAGAGTCGGACATGACTGAAGTGACTTGGTAGCAGCAGCAGCAGCATGCCTCTTTTAGTGCAGTCCTATCTCCACTTCCTCTTGAAGAAATTCATCAAAGCTTTCAACTCTTAAAAAAAAATTGTTTATTCATTTTTGGCTGTGCTGGGGTTTGTTGCTGTGTGCCGTATTTCTCTAGTTGCAGCAAGTAGGGGCTACTCTCTAGTTGTGGTGTGTAGGCTGCTCACTGCAACGGCTTCTCCCGTTGTGGTACATCGGCTCTAATACGCAGGCTTCAGTACTTGTGGTGCACGGGCTTAGTTGCTCCATGGCACGTGGGATCTTCCCAGACCAGGGTCACACCGATGTCCCTTGCATAGCAGGGAAAATTCTTAACCACTGGACCACCAGGGAATCCCCATCCTTTCCCCTAGAAAGGATGGAACCCTTTCTACTTTCTAAATGGGTAGGAATTTTTCTGTATTTTGCTTTCTATTTCCATATACACAGAAAATATGAGGAAAATGTGAGAATGGTGGGGACCATCTATGCTCCTGTCATTATCTTTCCCTCAGTTTTCTGCTGCTTATTGATTTAAATCCCCCCGACTCTTACTCTCATTGAATGCATTTCTGGAAGAGGCGTTAATAAGCAGGCATTGTGTGTGTGTACACACAAGTATGTGTGATGGTGTGCATGTATGTGTGTATGGATTAATTTTAAAGACTTACAGCTGTTAGAAGAAAGCTCTTGAGTAATCCTGTAATTACAGTGCACTGCATAGTTTAATGAAACCATACAGTTTTTTTCTTTCTTTTAAAGGAGTTAATGTAAGAATCTGAGTAAGTGTACTGTTACAACAATTTCTCAACAGAAATTTTAAAGTTTATACATGCTTGCATTCATAAAAGAGGAGACCTAGAAAACCACTTTGACTAGTTCAGGAAATATAAACTTTATTTTCTCAAAGATAACACCCGCAGTAGCTTGTAGAGGTAGTAGAACAGCTTAAGAATTACTGTTTTGAAGATGAAAGTTGAACATCAGTTTAGGGAATTGTGGTATCCCTAAGACTTTAAAACTCTTTATTTCTATCCTATATGTTTCAGAGCTGGTGTTTTTCTACTCTTAGATTTATCCAATATAATGTACTTTTGATGAAACTGATTCTACAGAATGTGACCAAATCACTGGCTTCTGAGGGAAGGCTAACAAGTCCCTAATACTGGCTGCAAGTACAGCAAGTGTATAAAACTCCTAGAAAACATCAGTGGAATTTAAACAATTCAGGACTAGGCTCAAAATCTAGGGTTAATAGGTAGAATCCTGTTATTGAGATAGTATTATTTGCCAAGATTAATAGTTAATTCAGTGAAAAATTAGTATTTATGATGTGTAAGAGTTAAGTCCACGTAGAAGGAAGACAGAAGGCTATTTCATAATGGCAAATTTTTAAATGAGAATAGTACCTTGGGGGCAAAAGCAAGGCACCTGTGTGTGTGGGGTTGGGGAGGAGGAGAAGATGAATCAAATTCTGACTCCTTCTGGGGTCTCTCTGGTTCACCTTCTGAGTATAAGCCTCATTCCCATGCTACCACCTTATATGTCTGTTTTCTTGGGCTCCAGAATCACTGAGGACAGTGACTGCAGCCATGCAATTAAGATGCTTGTGAAAGTTTGCTGCTGTGAGCTGAGCCATGAATGATGTGATTCCTGGCCTCTGGTGGAGAGGAATTCAATCTGGGGCCAGAGACAAGGCTTGATCACTCAGAGCTTTTGTGTAATATTAAGGTTTATTAAAGTATAAAAGAGATAGAGAATGTTTCTGACATAGACATCAGAAAGGGATAGAAAGAATGCTCCCTTGCTAGTTTTTAGCATGGAGTTATATACCTATTAACAAGCTACCAATTAGAGAAAGGAAATGCCTCAAAGCTGAGAGTTTCACCAAGACTTTCACCCACAACATGCATTTTGAGATAGTGTTGGCACAACGTGAGTCATCCCTGGCCATAAAACAATTGACATGAATCTTGAAGAAAGGCAGTTTTCTAAGCAAATACATAGTTCATTAACACAGCTTAAGAAAATATTTCCATATGGAAAACACAGTGGTTAGCTCAAGGTTTGAGATAAAGTTAGAAGAGAAAAGAAAAAAAAATTGAAAAACACCTACCACTTGCTGTTAATTTTTTCCTGCCACTTGGGGACCTCTGACCTTGCTACTGAGGCTATTAACACTCTCACTTGCTCCTTGGAAGAAAAGCTATGACAAACCTACAGTTCAGTACAGTTAAGTCGCTCAGTCGTGTCCGACTCTTTGCGACCCCATGAATTGCAGCACGCCAGGCCTCCCTGTCCATCACCATCTCCCAGAGTTCACTCAGACTCATGTCCATCGAGTCCGTGATGCCATCCAGCCATCTCATCCTCTGTCATCCCCTTCTCCTCCTGCCCCCAATCCCTCTCAGCATCAGAGTCTTTTCCAATGAGCCAACTCTTCTCATGAGGTGGCCAAAGTACTGGAGCTTCCGCTTTAGCATCATTCCTTCCTAAGAAATCCCAGGGTTGATCTCCTTCAGAATGGACTGGTGGGATCTCCTTGCAGTCCAAGGGACTCTCAAGAGTCTTCTCCAACATCACAGTTCAAACGCTTCAATTCTTCGGCGCTCAGCCTTCTTCACAGTCCAACTCTCACATCCATACATGACCACAGGAAAAACCATAACCTTGACTAGACAGACCTTGGTCGGCAAAGTAATGTCTCTGTTTTTGAATATGCTATCTAGGTTGGTCATAACTTTTCTTCCAAGGAGTAAGCATCTTTTAATTTCATGGCTGCAATCACCATCTGCAGGGATTTTGGAGCCCCCCCCAAAAATAAAGTCTGCCACTGTTTCCACTGTTTCCGCATCTATTTCCCATGAAGTGATGGGACCGGATGCCATGATCTTCATTTTCTGAATGTTGAGCTTTAAGCCAACTTTTTCACTCTCCTCTTTCACTTTCACCAAGGGGCTTTTTAGCTCCTCTTCACTTTCTGCCATAAGGGTGGCATCATCTGCATATCTGAGGTTATTGATATTTCTCCCGGCAATATTGATTCCAGCTTGTGTTTCTTCCAGTCCAGCATTTCTCATGATGTACTCTGCATAGAAGTTAAATAAGCAGGGTGACAATATACAGCCTTGACATACTCCTTTTCCTATTTGGAACCAGTTGTTGTTCCATGTCTAGTTCTAACTGTTGCTTCCTGACCTGCATACAGATTTCTCAAGAGGCAGGTTAGGTGGTCTGGTATTCCCATCTCTTTCAGAATTTTTCACAGCTTGTTGTGATCCACACAGTCAAAGGCTTTGGCATAGTCAATAAACCAGAAATAGATGTTTTTCTGGAACTGTCCTGCTTTTTCCATGATCCAGCGGATGTTGGCAATTTGATCTCTGGCTCCTCTGCCTTTTCTAAAACCAGCTTGAACATCAGGGAGTTCACGGTTCATGTATTGCTGAAGCCTGGCTTGGAGAATTTTGAGCATTACTTTACTAGCAGGTGAGATGAGTGCAATTTTGTGGTAGTTTGAGCATTCTTTGGCATTGACTTTCTTTGGGATTGGAATGAAAACTGACCTTTTCCTGTCCTGTGGCCACTGCTGAGTTTTCCCAATTTGCTGGCATATTGAGTGCAGCACTTTCACAGCATCATCTTTCAGGATTCGAAACAGCTCAACTGGAATTCCATCACCTCCACTAGCTTTGTTCGTAGTGATGCTTTCTAAGGCCCACTTGACTTCATATTCCATGATGTCTGGTTCTAGTGATCACATCATCATGATTATGTGGGTTGTGAAGATCTTTTTGTACAGTTCTTCCATGTATTCTTGCCACCTCTTATTAAATATCTTCTGTTTCTGTTAGGTCCATACCATTTCTGTCCTTTATCGAGCCCATCTTTGTACGAAATGTTCCCTTGGTATCTCTAATTTTTTTGAAGAGATCTCTAGTCTTTCCCATTCTATTGTTTTCCTCTATTTCTTTGCATTGATTGCTGAAGAAGGGTTTCTTATCTTTTCTTGCTATTCTTTGGAACTCTGCATTCAGATGCTTATATCTTTCCTTTTCTCCTTGGCTTTTCACCTCTCTTCTTTTCACAGCTATTTGTAAGGCCTCTCCAGACAGCCATTTTGCTTTTTTGCATGCCTTTTCCATGGGGATGGTCTTGATCCCTGTCTCCTGTACAATTTCACGAACCTCATTCCATAGTTCATCAGGCACTCTATCTATCAGATCTAGGCCCTTAAACCTATTTCTCACTTCCACTGTATAATCTTAAGGGATTTGATTGAGGTCATTCCTCAATGGTCTAGTGGTTTTCCCTACTTTCTTCAATTTGAGTCTGAATTTGGTAATAAGGAGTTCATGATCTGAGCCACAGTCAGCTCCTGGTCTTGTTTTTGTTGACTGTATAGAGCTTCTTCATCTTTGGCTGCAAAGAATATAATCAATCTTATTTCAGTGTTGACCATCTGGTGATGTCCATGTGTAGAGTCTTCTCTTGTGTTGTTGGAAGAGGGTGTTTGCTATGACCAGCACATTTTCTTGGCAAAACTCTGTTAGCCTTTGCCCTGCTTCATTCCGCATTCCAAGGCCAAGTTTGCCTGTTACTCCAGGTGTTTCTTGACTTCTACTTTTGCATTCCAGTCCCCTGTAATGAAAAGGACATCTTTTTGGGTGTTAGTTCCAAAAGGTCTTGTAGGTCTGCATAAAACCGTTCAACTTCAGTTTCTTCAGCATTACTGGTTGGGGCATAGACTTGGATAACTGTGACATTGAATCGTTTGCCTTGGAGATGAACAGAGATCATTCTGTCATTTTTGAGATTGCATCCAGTACTGCATTTCAGACTCTTTTGTTGACCATGATGGCTACTCCATTTCTTCTGAGGGATTCCTGCCTGCAGTAGTAGATATAATGGTCATCTGAGTTAAATTCACCCATTCCAGTCCATTTTAGTTTGCTGATTCCTAGAATGTCGACGTTCACCCTTGCCATCTCGTTTGATCGCTTCCAATTTGCCTTGATTCATGGACCTGACATTCCATGTTCCTATGCAACATTGCTGTTTACAGCATTGGATCTTGCTTCTATCACCAGTCACATCCACAGCTGGGTATTGTTTTTGCTTTCGCTCCATCCCTTCATTCTTTCTGGAGTTATTTCTCTACTGATCTCCAGTAGTATATTGGGCCCCTAATGACCTAGGGAGTTCCTCTTTTGGTATCTATCATTTTGCCTTTTCATACTGTTCATGGGGTTCTCAAGGCAAGAATACTGAAGTGGCTTGCCATTCCCTTTTCCAGTGGACCACATTCTGTCAGACCTCTCCACCATGACCCGCCTGTCTTGGGTTGCCCCACAGGAATGGCTTGGTTTCATTGAGTTAGACAAGGCTGTGGTCCTAGTGTGATCAGATTGACTAGTTTTCTGTGAGTATGGTTTCAGTGTGTCTGCCCTCTGATGCCCTCTTTCAACACCTACCATCTTACTTGGGTTTCTCTTACCTTGGGCATGGGTATCTCTTCACTGCTGCTCCAGCAAAGCACAGCTGCTGTTCCTTACCTTAACCTATAGCATATTAAAAAGTAGAGATATCACTGCCGACAAAGGTCCATATAGTTGAGCTATGGTTTTTCCAGTAGCCCTGTATAGTTGTGAGAGTTGGACCATAAAAAAGGCTGAGTGCTGAAGAACTGATGCTTTCAAACTGTGGTGCTGGAAAAGACCCTTGAGAGTCCCTTGGACTGCAAGCATATCAAACCAGTCAACCCTAAAGAAAATCAACCTGGAATATTCATTGGAAGAACTGATGCTAAAGCTCCAGTAATTTGGCTACCTGATGCAGAGAGCTGACTCATTGGCAAAGATCCTGATGCTGGGAAAGATTAAGTTCAGGAGGAGCAGGGGATGACAGAGGATGAGATTGTTGGATGGCATCAATGACTCGATGGACATGGGTTTGAGCAAACTCTGGGAGATGGTGAAGGACAGGGAAGCCTGGTGTGCTGCAGTCCATGGGGTCACAAAGAGTTGAACACGACTGAGCAACTGAACAACAATGTTCTATTTTTGATAAACTGTGGACCATTTCCTAAACATGTGTTTCATTTCATAGCATTCTTCCTTTGTATATGCTGATCCCTCTCTTGGAATGCTTTTCCTATTCTTGCTTGCCTGAATAACCCTCCTCATGTATTAGGGCCCACTTCACACGTCCCCTGTTCCATGAAGCTTTCTCATCAACTATAAGTAAACAGTATAAGTTGCTAGGATCCCTGTGCCCAGTCCCTCACATTCACCAAGCCCAGCATTTTGTTTCCACCGGCACCTACCACATTGTTCATAATGTTTGTTTTTTCATGTATCTTGCTACTAGACTGCATGGTCCTTGAGGACTGAACAGTGTCATGCATTTTTGCATTTTCATTATCTTATATAGGGCTTGCTTTTTAGTAGAAGCTCATATATGTTAAATGCATGAAGGAGTGAAGGAACAATCCTATAATGTTAGATTTACCTCCGTAACACAGACTTAATTTTTCTAAGAATGGTGAACATAGAATTGTGTTTGTATTATTCAGAAAAAAAGAAACTTCAAGTGCTATGTTGCTTCCTTTGGGATGTGGGCTTTCTAGAATGGTGGAAAATTAGAGATGTTGATATTGTTCAAGGGTACCTAGGTACTAGGGCTTCCCTGGTGGCTCAGTGGTTAAAAATAAAAAATAAAAAAAATCCACTTGCCAGTGCAAGAGAAGGGAATTCTATCCCTGGGCCAAGAAGATCCCCTAGAGAAGGAAATGGTAACTCACTCCAGTATTCTTGTCTGGAAATCCCATGGACAGAGGAACTTGGTTATAGTCCATGGGGTCACAGAACAGTCATATATGACTTAGTGACTAAACAACAGCAACCTGAGTACTGGCAATGCTTTCTCCTTATAGTTGAGAAGCTCCCTGTTTTACGCTCTTTGTATGTGGAACAGGATATTTGTGAATAGTCCTTCTAAAGAGGAATATAGATCATTGGTAAAAGTTTTTCTAGATTGGGGGTGAAAAAAAGACTAAGTGTAAAAAGGGCACTGGCATAACACTATTTGCTTCATTCTTAACACTTTAGTTCAGTTCAGTTCATTTCAGTCACTCAGTTGTGTCCAACTCTTTGAGATCCCAGGAATCGCAGCACCCCAGGCCTCCCTGTTCATCACCAACTCCTGGAGTTCACTCAAACTCACCTCCCATCGAGTCGGTGATGCCATCCAGCCATCTCATCCTCTGTCGTCCCCTTCTCCTCCTGCCCCCAATCCCTATCAGCATCAGAATCTTTTCCAATGAGCCAACTCTTCTCATGAGGTGGCCAAAGTACTGGAGTTTCAGCTTTAGCATCATTCCTTCCAAAGAAATCCCAGGGCTGATCTCCTTTAGAATGGAATAGTTGGATCTCCTTGCAGTCCAAGGGACTCTCAGGAGTCTTCTGTAATACCACAGTTCAAAAGCATCAATTCTTCAGCACTCAGCCTTCTTCACGGTCCAACTCTCACATCCATACATGACCACTGGAAAACCATAGCCTTGACTAGATGGACCTTTGTTGGCAAAGTAATGTCTCTGCTTTCGAATATGTTATCTAGGTTGGTCATAACTTTTCTTCCAAGGAGTAAGCATCTTTTAATTTCATGGCTGCAGTCACCATCTACAGTGATTTTGGAGCCCAAAAAAGTAAAGTCTGACACTATTTCCACTGTTTCCCCGTCTATTTGCCTTGAAGTGATGGGACCAGATGCCATGATCTTCGTTTTCTGAATGTTGAGCTTTAAGCCAACTTTTTCACTCTCCTCTTTCACTTTCATCAAGAGGCTTTTTAGTTCTTCTTCACTTTCTGCCATAAGGGTGGTGTCATCTGCCTATCTGAGGTTATTGATATTTCTTCTGGCAATCTTGATTCCAGCTTGTGCTTCTTCCAGCCCAACATTTCTCATGATGTACTCTGCGTAGAAGTTAAATAAGCAGGGTGACAATATACAGCCTTGATGTACTCCTTTTCCTGTTTGGAACCAGTCTGTTCCATGTCCAGTTGCCTAAAAGGCTAACCTGGACGCTCCAGGAAGAGGGACAGAAAGACCACACTAAGTGTACTATTTCTGCAGCATTTTCTATAATGCCACGTACAAATTCTCATAACTTAAAAATGCATAGCAGGTGTGCATGTAAGATCTTTTCCTGCCATCTGTGGTCCACCTGCAGTGCTGCAAATTATTTATACTGGATTGTGTTGATCACCCTCATTAGTACTTCACTTATCAAAGATTGTCTATACAAAGAGGAATATCCTTGATTTCATAGAAAAACTCCTTGGGTTCCCAGTTAAGTTTCAATAGAAGTGAACTTAGAGTGAGTGTTAGTCACTCAGTCATGTCTGATTCTTTGTGACCCCATGGACTGTGGGGTCCTCTGTCCATGGAATTCTCCAGGCAAGAATACTGGAGTGGGCAGCCTTTCCCTTCTCCAGGTGATCTTCCTGATCCACGGATTGAACCCAGGTCTCCTACATTATAGGCAGATTCTTTACCATCTCAGTAATAGGGAAGCCCAGAATGAATTTACTTTACACTTAATGTGTATCTGTGTAAATCAGCATCTACTTTTTGAGTATTCACAAACATGCTTGTTGCTGAATTAAGATGACATTCTGAGTCAAAATAACACAGCTACCCATGACCTAATTGGTTTATCTACTTGTGAGCTCATCTTCTTGATGCTTTCATGCGTCCTTTGTATGCTAGTTCCTAATTCTAGAATTGGTTGCAGTTTAAATAGAATGTTTCAAAGTTTGACTCTGCCTTGAACAGTTCTATCTATAGTAGCTAGTTATAGAGAATTATGTCAGCATTTCTTAATTGTTGCACTAAGAAACACTTGTGTGTCTACAATTCCATGATATTATGCTGAGATACTGAGTTCTTTAATCCCAAGCATAGCCAGAAAACACACACACACACACACATATGGAATGGTACTTCTAGCCACAAGCAATCCTAAACTTTGATTCCAATCTGCTGGTCAAATGTTATCTTTTTTTCTTGTCTGTGCCATCATGTGAAAAATGCAGAGGCACTGAATTGTAGCACGTTGATATAAAAAATTCCACAAGGTGTATCTTCAAGAGAACTATAAAGATGCTGAGAGGGTCGTAGAATAGTGGTTGGGAGCCTGTACTTGATGTGCTATATGAGTCTGAATCCCTGGTCTCTTCTTTACTAGTTGTGTGGAATTAGACAAATTACTTAGCTTCTCTATGCTTTACTTTTCTTATCTGTAAAATGGAGATAATAACAGAACCTAGCCTACTGGACTGAGAAGATAAATTAATATAGCCAGAGTGCTTAGAACATGCCTGATATACAGTCAAGGTGATGAAAGTATTTACTGTTATGATTTATTTTCTTGTTGAGGAATAAGCTCAATTATCGTATAATTGGAAGGAAAATTTGTCTCTGGCGCTTAGTATACCATCATTAAGATGCATTCATCTCCAATACACCATAAACAAGTATAATATGTTTATAGTTATTCACATAAAATACATAGCATTAAGGGCTTCCCTTAATATCCTCATACTCTCATTGACATCACTTTGCCAACAGAAATTGCTTATTCTAGATGAGTCTTATAAAAATTCAAAAATTTTTTTCTTGGGTCATACAAATGACTTATTAATTAGATATATGGCAGGGATGAAAAATATGCTGATGAATAGCAATAGTTTGTTGGCCAGATAATTAGGCTCACTAGAGTGTTTTACTAGGAAAAACTGGTGGAGCATACAGGACACCAGAAGCCCCATCATTCCTAAAAGGGCAGTCAGGTTGATGGATCAGCACATCTGCTTGGTAGAAGAACATAGACTTTTGTTCAATAGATTAGCACAAAATAGAGCTAAATTTGTGATTTAATTGACTCAAACTATAAAGTTTCATACATAAAATTAGGCCAAATGTGATAGTTATAAGATTCCTTTTAAAACTGTAAGTGGTGCATGTGTAATTTTTTAAATTTGTAGTTAAAGTTGACAAGGATTTAATATTTCAACAGCATCTTCATTTGTGGTTCCCAGAGAATTGCAGAATATGTTGATACAGTTCAGGAATCTTTTCATCTATGCTACTGCGTGCGTGCTAAGTCACTTCAGCCGTGTCTGAATCTGTGCAACCCTGTGGACTGCAGCCTGCCAGGTGCCTCTGTCCATGGGATCCTCCAGGCAAGAACACTGGAGTGGGTTGCTGTGGCCTCCTCCAGGGGACCTTCCCAGCTCAGGGATCGAATCTGCGTCTCTTACATCTCCTTCACTGGCAGGCAGGTTCTTTACCACTAGCACCACCTGGGAAGCCCGTCTGTGCTATTATATTTGAGGAATACCAACAAAGATTTTTTTTTTCATTTCATACTATCAACTGAATGCTTCAGTTCATTCCCATCCAACACACATCTGATAACTGCTTCCTCCCTGAAAATTAAGTCTACCCGTTAACTAACATTGCAATCAAACCATAAATTAATCATGTAGTTTATTCACCCCCTGCTGCCATCATCCCCCAATAGCAACTTAGATGCCTCTGAGAGTATGTTGACTATGGAAGTGCACAAAATGGCATCTTAATGACCTGAAAGAGCTAATACCCTTCTGTAAGTGCCTTGCTAAATATCACAGAGTGACTTGGACGCTGGGGAAGGCTTGGCTCATTATTCCACTCTGCTGAGCTAAATCATTTGGGTTCTCTTTATTTGCTGTTGGCCTTTCTCTTTGCCTCTCTCTGCTCATGCATAAAGGATATTGATTTAAATAAAAGATACTGTAAACATGCACTTTGTTAGGGAAATCTGACTATGCAAGTATAATTTCAAAGGTCAGAGTTCTAACAATGCTTGATTTACATTAATTTGTGCTTGAGGAAAATGCCTACTTGACTTAAAGAAGAAAAGAAAAAGAATTTAATTCACATATTGCTCTGTGTTTTTCCATCATGTTCTTCCAGAGCTGATCAAAGAGGAAAATCATATTTACAGCAATCTTTACTGGGATCACTCAGTGTAGCACAATAGATTAAACCTTTGAGAAAAATATGTAGTCTGAATGTAAATCTGAAAGAATTTGGGACCTCCATCCTAAAATGATTGCCATAGTGAAATAAACAATTTGTATTTTTAAAGACTTTTTTACAGCTTTTTCTAGGACAACATAATAGTTTAATTCTGTAAAGGTATTTTCCGTAAAGGTCTATCTTTACTGACATGGAAAAACAGAAGAAAAATTTAAAAAGATGATTATATGCTCTGTGAACTGAAAAATTGCAAATAATTTAACTATTTTGCATACTCCAGAAACAAATCTGCCTTTCATTGCCCTTATTTTTCTACATAACTTCACTTTTTAGTCCTGATTTGCTTGTATTAAAATGTACTTCTATTAATATGGTTAATAAGTATTTTTTGAGTGCTGTTCCTTTTAAAGTATTTTCAGACTTTTTAATTTACCATTTTATTACTTTATTCAGTGTCGTTTTAAAATATTTATTTATGGCTGCCCTGGCTTTTCATTGCTATGCAGGCGCTCTCTAGTTGCCATGGGCAGGGTCTACTCTCCAGACGGAGTGTGCGGTCTTCTCATTGTGGTGGCGTATATCGTTGGAGAGCACAGGCTCACGGCACGTGGGCCTCAGTTGTTGCAGCGCCTGGGCTCAATAATTGGCGGTGCGCTGGTTCTAGAGCTCAGGCTCAGTAGCTGTGGTGCAGAGGCTTTGTTGCTCCACGGCATGTGAGATCTTCCTGGACCAGGGATCAAACCTACATTACAAGGTGAATTCTTAACCACTGGACCATCAGGGAAGCTTCTATTCTGTGTATTTAAAATATAAACATGAATTAAAACTTTGTAAGTTAATGATCAAATGCACAATAATGTCAGAAGCATAAAATCCCCCTATGTAGTATCACATATATATTTTTTAAACTTAGAGTTTGTTTGTTGTTATTGCTGGATTTTTTTTTTCTTTTTGTCGTTTTTTGATGCCAGATTTGGTTCCAATTGGCAGATTTACCTCTTACTAGATAAATTGTGAAAGGGAGGTGACAAGTACCACCTTATACATTGTTGAGGAACTTGCTGATAATAAAGTGATCGTTTAGTGATCATTTTATTGTGTTCACTCTCCCTGCAAAGTCTTAAAGACAGTACTGTTCCTTTTCATCCTTATAACAAACCTTTAAGGTAGACAGCGAGATTGTTATATTTACTGATGAAAAATGAGAAGTTAAGAGAAGTGAGGTAATATTCAAGATCAGATACCTAACAAATTGCAGAAACAGGACTGGAATCTTGGAATCTGACTTACACACACACGCACAAAAGCTTAACGACAGAACTGTATTGTTCCTAACTGTAGGGATGTAGAAAATCATCTGGAATCTGATAGAGTAATAATTGATTACTATATTTAAATATTTGCTATTGCTTTGATATTCAGTAAGAGATGGTTGAATGCTCAGAATTCAAAATTATAATACTGGAGTTAATGAGTGTTTACTTGTCTTGGTAGTTGAAATTTTAGACCTACAATTGACTTAGCTTATTGTTACATTAATTATCTTTGGTGGCATTTATTTTTCTCTGCTTGAATTCTGACTTTAAGACCAGTACTTCCCTTCATTGTCAGATCCTCTGAAACTATATATACTTTTGACAGATTTATAATCCTTCAGCTGTCAGATGCTAATTGTAGTATAGAGTCCATTTTTTTTGAGGTATATGCAAGTCACTTATCTTTCCATGCCCATAAGATTTCCTTAGGCTTCCTGACCTAGTCCATGAAGCCTTTCATTCATAAGTAGTATTTGCCACCCCAATTTACATCTCTGCATTTCTGCTTCTGCTTCCCTTTTCATTGACTCCATACTCATTTCCTCCCATAAAACCCCTACAGTATAGAATATACATAATATAATTTTTAGGTTGCTGTAATATTATATTACCATTTGCTTCTGTTTCCACATGTTGCTAAAATATTCAATAACTTTGCCCAGGAGGAGGATATTAGTGCTCAGATAGCTCATATAAAATGTTTTCTGAATATTCCTAATTGTTATTCAAGTATTTTCAGTCATTTTGTTCCAAGGCCGGCATAACACTTTGTTTCGTGTTATAGCTTATTTTTCCTTTATAAAAGCCCAGAGTATTGTGCACAGATAATGGAATCATGAAGTTTTGTAAACTTGACGTGTGCTTGTTGTTTTCAAATGAGTGAAAGCTATTCTGTCTTAGGGATATTCCTGAGTATCCTCGTAAGACTGAAATGAATGGTCATTGCTAGTTCTAATGCTCCTTAAACTACTATATCTTGAATTTTTTCTGGAATAGAGAGCTGGGAACAAAGATCAGAAGACTATTTGTTTAATCTCTGTAATGACATTATTCAAGTCCATTATGTTACACACCATTACACACCAAAAGTTCATTCATTAAACTACAGATGCCTGAAAAACATAATTGGAACAAAATTTATTATATGCATAGGTATACATCTCTTTGGTGTTGTAAATACTTGTGTGTACACAAACATGGGCTTCCCATGTGGCACAGTGGTAAAGAATCTGCCTGCCAATGTAGGAGATTCAAGAGACTTAGTTTCAATCCCTGGATTGAAAAGATTCCCTGGAGTAGGAAATGGCAGTCCATTTGAGGAGTTTTACCTGGAAAATCCCTTGGACAGAGGAGCCTGGCAGAGTTGGCAGGCTACAGTCCATGGGGTTGCTAAGAGTTGGACCTGGCTTAGCATACACGCACACGTACATAATATGTATATATATTTCACATATGTATAGATATGCAATCATATAAATTCTACAGAAATAATATTACTGTGTATATTACACTAGAAAATATATATAGTAGTTCCTTTCATCAAAAAGAACTAGATAATTAACTGCATTTTTATTTGGCTTCACTTATGTGGCTAATAGCTCTAGTTTTCCATTTCCCTCTGTGCATTTGTGTATGTGTGCATCTGTGGAGTCAATTTATTTAATGCAATAAAACCTCACCAAAAAGTTTCTCTAGATCATCTTTTCAATTATATCAATGCAATAGAATATATTTTGTGCATTCATTATGATACTGGGTAGTTCTCTCTCCTTTTACGAGTGAGAACCTGAAAAATAGATCCATGTTCCTCAATATCACATATTTCTTAACTACTTATATTAAGCATTTGGGTTTAACTGTATCACCATCCCCATAGTTTAAAAATTATAACAAAGGCCCAGTCAAATCGTCACCAAACTTTAGAGTTGTAGAGAACTCTACGGGTTGTTTAATCCAGAGTCTTTATTTTGTGTATTTTAAAAGGAGCTTTGTATGTGTGTGCATTATAAAAATATAAAATGTCAAAAATTAGAACAAAATGCTTGATATTAAAAGATTGGAATTTTTAACTTTCGGAATTTTCTGTGACATTTTAATGAGAAAGGAAAAAGTATCCTTTACTTAATTTTAAAGTTTCTCTTTGCACTTTTATAACAGCATCCCTCCCTGGGAAAGAATCTTCTAAAATGTTCTGGAGTAGCCTCTATGGGATAATGGTTTATAAATACATTTTAGTTAGTTCAGTGGTAATTAGTGACACATGAGCGAAGAACCATATTTTAAGTTCATGGATACTGAGCTTAGTGAATGATGTTTTGCTTTATAAGAGTCTGTTGGGGGCTGTTATGAATAATAATGAGGGAAGAACATATATTTGCATCTATAGTGAATGCCCCCTGGCAGCAAGGCCTTGAGAATCCTCAGTGTCCGGGTATGGCTGCCTGAGTGACACTCCAGACTACGCTCCCCAGCACAGCAAAGCTGCAATCAGCGTATTGCTGCAAGGATCATTACCTTTTTGACACCACTTTCATTGCTTCTTTCATTCTAAATTTCTCTGAGAATGAGTTTTATTCATTCTATAACTATAATACATCTAGTTTTGACACTTTTTATCAGTAATTACAAAAGAAGCAGTAGACTGGAGTTTGGAGCAATTCAGATATCGTCTAACTCAAGCGTAACTCTTGCTTTTGGAGAGTTCCTTGTCTGAATTAGGACCAGCGCACTTGCCTACATTGTAAGCTAAGGCCTAAAGACAGTATCTGCTCCAAATCCCCTCATTAAGGCAACCATTTCTAAACCAACACCTTTCCCGTCCTTCTCTGTGTTCTTTCCCTGCTTATGTTCATTCTAGCACACATCACTCCCTGACACACTGTTTAATTAGAATTCTCTCAATCATTTTCCAGTGGAAAGTAAGCTTCATAAAAACAGAATTTTACCTGTTTTACTCACCTTTGTATCTTTAGTTCTAGAACACTGGCTGACACATTATTGTTGGATGAATGAAAAATGATGAATTATAAGAACTTTGAAGCTGGTTATATATATTCTTCTTATGGTTCACAATTCCAAAATAGATTTCAGCATTTATTCCTATACTAATTGAATTCTGACTATGTGCTTAGGCATTACGACAAGTGAAGATGAATAAGATAGAATTCTTGCCCACATAGAACTGACTGACTCATGTGCTGTGCTTGGTTGCTCAGTGTGTCCAACTCTTTGTGACCCCATGGACTGTAGCCCTCCAGGCTCTTCTGTCCATGAGGTTTCTCTAGGCAAGAATATCGGACTGGGTTTCCATGCCCTCCTCCAGGGGATCTTCTCAACCCAGGATCGATCCTAGGTCTCCCACATTGCAGGTGGATATTCTTTACCATTTGAGCCACCAGAAAAGTCCAAGAATACAGGAGTGGGTAGCTGATCCCTTCTCCAGGGCATCTTTCTGACCCAGGAATTGAACTGGGGTCTCCTGCAATGCAGGCAGATTCTTTACCAGCTGAGCTACCAGGGAAGCCCTACTGACTCATAGGATGTTCTATTAATCTGATTTTCTGATGATGATTTTAAGGCTGCATAACTTGAAGAGTGTCCTTTACCTATAAAGTAAGGGGCTCAATTTGAATGTCATGAAAGATACTACTAATCCCAGAATAAAATTATTTTTATGAATTAAGCCATTGTTTATGTCAGGCAGTGTTGAATGCAAACATGTTAGCAAGGGGTGGTAGTTTATTAATGCAATGACATGTAGTACATTTTCATTACAATTTTTTATTGAACTTCTGTACCAGGTGAGTCTATATCTATAATTACAAAAATACTTAGAAGTAGCACTAGAGAAGATCAGGTTTGTGGAAGGCACAGGCTAAGGACTGAGACAAGTCTAGGTGGAGCACAGAGTTTTGCCAGGAGTCTCAGTCTTACCACAGATGAGGACCTGGGCTAAGCAGGGAAAAACATGAGGCCAGAGCACCTGGTAGACAGGCATTAAAGGGAAGGGACATTTATGAATTATCATTGAACTCTATGGTAAATTCAGATATTAGAAGTCATCCAGGTCAAACCTGCATCTTTTTTAAAAAAATATGTTTTAATTGAATGAAAGATTCTTTATAGTGCTTTGAAAGGAAGAAAGTGAAAGTGAAGTTGCTCAGTCGTGTCCGACTTTGAGACCCCATGGACTGTAGCCTGCCAGGCTCCTCCTTCCATGGGATTCTCCAGGCAAGAGTACTGGAGTGGGGTGCCATTTTCCTTCTCCATTATAGTGCTTTACAATTTTCAAAAGTTTCACACACACAATTTCATATAATCCCATAATAACCCTTTTTCAATCCCCTACTGCTATATTACTCCTCCTTCCCTTTCCCCCCACTGAGAACTTCTAGTTTGTTCTCTATATCCATGAGTCTTCTTCAAAAACAATTTTTTATTCACTAGTTTGTTGTATTTCTTTTTAGAGTCTATATACAAGTGCTATCATACAATATTTGTCTTTGTCTGATTTATTTCAATTAATTTCACTAGCATGATGCACTCCAAATCATCCATGTTGCTGCAAATGGCAAAATTTCATTCTTTTTTTAATAGCTGAGTCATATACCATTGTATACATGTGTGTATATGTGTGTGTGTGTGTATATATACACACACACACACCTCTTTTTTATCCATTCATGTTGATGGCCACTTTCATTGCTTCCTTTCCTTGGCAATTATAAATAATGCTACTATGAACATTAGGGTGCATGCATCTTTTCCAATTAATGTATCTGTTTTTGTCAGATATATATCCAGGAATGGAATTGCTGGGTCATAAAATTGCTTCCCTGGTGACTCAGATGGTAAAGAATCTGCCTGCAATGCAGGAGACCTAGCTTCAATCCCTGGGTTGGTAAGATCCCTGGAGAAGGAAATGGCAGCCTACTCCAGTACTCTTGCCTGGAGAATCCCATGGACAGAGGAGCCTGGCAGGCTACAGTCCATCGGGTCACAAAGAGTCAGAGGGTCATAACATCCACTTTTTTTTTTGATAGTAAGTACTGAGTGACTAATAACTTTCACTTTCTTTCATAATAGTTCTATTTTTCGCTTTTTAAGAAACCTCTATACTGTTTTCCATAGTGGCTGTACCAATTTACATTTCCACCAACCGTGTAGGAGGGTTGCCTTTTCCCAACACCCTCACCCATATTTGTTATTTATTTTCTTTCTGGTGACAGCCATTCTGGAAGATGTGAGCTGATATCCCATTGTGGTTTTGATTTGCACTTAGCTGATGATTAGCAGTATTGAGTACCTTTTCATGTGCCTGTTGGACATCTTTGGATGTTTCCTCTTTGGAAAAATGTCTATTCAGTTCTTTTGTCCATTTTTTAATTGAGTTGTTTGTTTTTTGATGTTGAGTTCTACTAGCTGTTTATATAAGTTGGATATTAACTCCTTATCAGTCATATCATTAGAAAATATCTTCTGTCATTCAGTAGGTTGTCTTAATTTTGTTTTTGGTTTCCTTTTCTGGGAAAAAAGTTTGTAAGTTTAATTTGATCTTTGTTTTTTTTTTCTTTCATTTCCATTTACTCTACAAGATGGATCAAAAAATTTTTGCTGCAATTTATGCCAATGAGTATTCTGCCTGTTTTCCTCTAGGAATCTTACAGTATCTGGCCATATATGTATGTCTTTACTCCATTTTGAGTTTATTTTTGTATATAGTGTTAGAGAATGTTCTAGTTTCATTTTTTTTCAAGTAACTGTCAAGTTTTCCCAGCATCATTTATTGAAGACACTGTCTTTTCTCCATTGTTTATTCCTGCCTTTTTTTGACATCGATTAGCTGACCATAAGTGTGTGTGTTTATTCCTGGAATGTCTATCCGGCTCTGTTGATCTATGTGTGTGTGTTTGTGACAGTACTACACTGTTTTAATTACTGTAGCTTTGGAATATAGCCTTAAGCCAGGGAGTGTGATTCCTCTAGCACTGCTATTTGGCTATTTGGGGGTCTTTTGTGTTTCCATACAAATTTTTATATTATTTATTCTAGCTCTATGAAAAATGGCATTGATACTTTGATAGGGGTTACATTGAATCTGTAGATTGTCTTGGGTAGTATGGTCATTTTGAGAATATTAATTAATTTGCATATGGTCAGTTGAGTATTTGGTTGCTATGGTTTTATGATCAATCAACATCCACTTTTTCTTTTGGTAGTAAGTACTGACTGGGCTTCCCTGGTAGCTCAGAAGTTAAAGCGTCGGTCTCCAATGCGGGAGACCCGGGTTCTATCCCTGGGTTGGGAAGATCCCCTGGAGAAGGAAATGGTAACCCACTCCAGGATTCTTGCCTGGAGAATCCCATGGATGGAGAAACCTGGTAGGCTATAGTCCATGGGGTCGCAAAGAGTCATACACGACTGAGCGACTTCACTTTCACTTTCACTGACTGTGTTTAAGGATCTGCCTTTCTTATATCCCCAGCTCTTGTGACATAGTGAGTACCATTCAGATTCCAGAGGTGGCGTATGAGATGTCAGCCTAACCCCATCAGAATAAACCATCTCCCTGAACACAGTGACGTCTTACCACGACTCATGCTGTGTGACTCAAGTGACACTTTGCTACTTCCAGTCTTTTTCTGGTCCCATGAGAAAGTGTTCCTTATTTCTAGTGGACTCAGACTTGAAGGACCGAAGCTGCTTCAAGTGTCTTGAAGGTAGAAGTCTGTCTGTGACAAGTAGAGCCAGCTTGTGACTGGAAGAGGGTGCGGGAGGGCACAGCCTGGTGCCACTGTTGGAACCCCTGTATCAGACAGTGTTTGGAATAGAACAATGCCTCCTGGGCTTCCCAGTTTCCTGAGCCATTGAGCTGCTTTTTTCCCCTCTTTTTCCTTTTTATCCATGCTTGGATTAAAGCTTGGGTTTGTCTGGTTTTGCAAAGTAAATGTCCTCACTGACACACTGGTGGATTTCTAGTTTAGTTCTTACTTGTTTGGTGTTTTTGTGTGTTTTTTGAACCCTGACATAAAGAGTGTTATAGGTGAATGTGTGTGTGGTACAATTTGGTGGAACTAGTTTTAATTCTAATGATAAAGCCACAAAAATATTAGTATAGTACAGAGGTTAATAATACCAAGTTTGGAGTAGAAAACTAGGAGCTCAAGTCTTCTTTCTAGTTCTGAGATCTTCAGTAATTTCCTGAGACTCACTTCTTTTGTGTCTTTTAGAGACACAGTGGAAATAATGGTTATCCTTGCATGGTGGGCTCACTGTGAAGATTAAGTGAGATTATATGCCTATGGCATGTTACAGAGCACAGCATGTGGTAAACAACCACAGGTGTGTAATGGGGATTGATATTATATTGTGCTAACAACTGCTTAGTCATTGATAAGTAAATGATACATTGAAAAGAGATTGTTTTAATTTGGGATCAGAAGAATTTGACTTTATTCTCTCCTTCAAAGATTTCATTTTTAAAGTCTCATTCTGCTCCTTTTTCAATTTTGTAAACTTTGTTTAGGCAATTATTTTTTAGGCTCTTATTTTTTCATATTTTTCTCAAAAAACCCTTTTGGGATTTTATTTCCATCCTTGATTTCCTTCTGCATAGCTAGATATTGAATGGGCAGCTTGCCTGCTAATAAAACATACTCGGAGAAACTACGCCTAATCCATTTATTTTTATTTCCAATTGTTTTTATACACTCTCTAAAGATGCTACTTGCAAGTTTTATTTGAGATCCCAGTCATTTTTTGGTCTAATAAATACCATTTTATGTTTCTAAAACATATGTTAGAGTAGGTAGAAAAATTGATCTCTCCTGTGTTTTTAGTTATGCTATCCTCACAAAGTAATGGTAAAACTTCTTTTGCACTGATAGAACAATTTCATGTATATATTTTCGCACTGAAGGTTTATCTTCATTTTTGGTAATTACACTATTCAGGGGTTTGAAATTCTCTGATTATGTATTAACTGTCTCTCATCACTTTGTGTTAGCATGTACCAGAAACATGATTTTAAGTTAGAATGGACCACATGCTGAGAAAAATGGGATAACCCAGGCAGTGAGAACTTAATAAGTTTAGTAACCTAGGATTCTCCTTCTAGTCTCCTTACTGGGTGATTAATGAGGAGCCGTGTACATAAGGTAATCCTAAGGCAAGATTTTCCAATTACATTATTTTGTTCTATATAATAAAATTTTGAGTGTGTAACTGATGTCTTTTCATATCCCAGCAAAACTCCAATATGGAGAATTATGCTGAAGAAAATTATATTATTTATAGGTCTTCAAACAAAACAGCTTCTACTGTTCTCTAGGGTCTGAGCTCCTAGGATCTAAACAAAAGTCTGCCACTGATTTAGAATCAAGGAATTTTTAAGAGCATATGCAAACCAATGGACCTAGCAGCACTTCTATCAACCACTGTCTTGAGTGTGCCATTTGGGTAAAAGCCCATTAAATGTTCTTATCAATGATACATGAAAATATAATTTTTTATGATAAAGAATTCTCTTAATCAGTGTGATTCAGTAGCTTGAATGATATAGATTTTTATGAATTTTGTGCATTCTATTTTGGAAATTAAAACGGTGATATCTATAGTTGATAGATTTATCCTGTAGTGAATTTCTCATTAGCAAAAATGGATTGTCTGAAAGAAGAAAGTATACTTAAGTAGTCTGGTTTCTTCCTGCAGCTAGAGTAAGTTTATCAGTCTGGAGTCTTAACTACAGAAAATAAAATGTATTCTAGATGGTTTAAATTCAAGGGATTATTATGGCTCATATAATCATTGGTAGAACTGATGAAAGAGATGCTCAGAATGTTCAGGAATAGATTCCCAAACTGTATAGCAGGGGTGGACTGCAGATGGATCATGTAACTCTTCAAGACCCTGTTGAGCCAGGAAGTTATTACCACACCTGTCAACTCAGCCCCCTGAACTTGTGTCACTATGTGACACACATCCTACTCCTCCTATGAAATTCAGCTTAGATTCAGAACCCTGGGATTCCATCTGATTGACAGAACCTAAATTGTCTGTACTGTTAGCTGCAAAGGAATCTGGGAAATCTAGCGTTTAGCCTTCAAGCCAATGCAGATGGAAAGGGACGTAGAAGCAGGTGGGAATGACTGCTGAGTGAGCCAGCTACAGTGTTTGCTATGTGTAGCCCAGAAGTGCACATGTTTTAATAGTTTAAAAATCTGATGTGTGATATCCTTAAAAGCAGATTACATTACAGAAAAGTGTAGGTTGTAAATATCTGACTATTTGGCCGAGGCACATAGAAGGAAGGGAAAGAGATCAGAAGGAACAGGACGAGTTTACAGGAGCCATGATTCTAAAATCAGACAGATGCCTGTTGGTGAGATCTTGAGAGTCTTCAGTCTCCTTTAACCCCTGTCTCTGCCCTGCTTTCTTCATGGGCAATTGCTTACATGAAACATCTTCTTGCCTTACCTCTTTACCTTGCTTATTCCACCTCTTAGACAGAAAGCTTTAGTCTGTGAGCGAGGAATAGTTTTCTCTGTGGTCCTTTCATTTTCTGTACAACTAACACCAAATGCACCATTAAATGCATCACCATTCTCCAACCATCACCACTATACAAGAAGAGGGCTAAACTAGTTCCTTACCAGAGGTATCCACTCTGTGCATTTGGATCTCTCTTTGCACAGCCTGGGGCTATTACCAGGAATGTCTGCTTGGGGAATGCTAAAAAATTGGCAGAATCTGGCATTGCTTCAACTACAGGGTCTGAAATGTGAGATTTTAGCAGACATCTTATGGCCCCGCACCAAGCTCTCAATTCCCCAGCCCTGACCAATTAGCTGTTTCTCTCCTCTTCTCGAGTGACAGCATCTGTACAGTCTTCAAGATGAGAAGCATCTAATTTTTCATTTTTCCTGCATCTCAGACACAAAGCCTAGTGCACAGCTGAGCCCATCAGCAAGCTATGTGTTTGAGTGGCAAATTGGGGTGTGTGTACCCCTTTCTGAGCTGTTTGCAACCTCTCTCTTGTCATGACACTGGGTCCATCGTCTGTGGCTCTCTACAGGCAAGGCTGAATTTTGAAAGCACAGAGTTCTATTGATGCTCTTTTGATTCTGATTATCTTTAAGATGAGTGACTGAGATATTATGATCAAGATGAGAAAAACCCACAGTCTTTCCCCTCCCAACACTGAAATTATCAGGAGACATTTTTTTGGGGGGGCTTCATTGGAGTGTGGAATGAGTATTTTCAAAGAATTACCTAATAGCTCTTAGTAGAGGGCTTCTGAGCATTTTTGTTTCCCTTGTAAAACAGACAAACTAGTAGGAACACTATATCGATTGTTATTTCAAAAATTCTGAATCCTCTGAACTTTTTTTGTAAGATGCTAGACATTATCAAACGTCTACAAAATAGGCTGTTACCTTGCCCACACGGTGACCTTGTCCTTTTAAACAATTTAGCACAGTTGGCTGGGTGAGTCAATCCGATTTATGTCTGCTCTTTGGGAGAAAGTAAATGGTCATTTGAGTCTACTAGAGGACAATAGTTATCTTCTAATAGGGACAGGCAATATTAAATGTTGGCTTTAATTGTGGAAGTATCAACTGTATGTCAACTGGATAAATGCTTTACCAAGTGAAAGGAAAGTTCAGATGGATAGAAACGTTTTCTTTTTTAGACTCATAGTCTTCAAGTTAATAAAATTTAAATTCAATAAATAGTTTTCCACATGAATATAATTCTGAAAACGTTTGTCTAACACTTATCATCTCTAATGGCATTTATAACAAATCTGCATTCATTAAAACATATTGCAACAATAATTTTGTGTGTGTCAGTATTAACTGAGTTTCTTTTGAAATGAGTACTCTTTGTAGAGGAAGGTTGGAGGTTATATTTGCTGTAGTAGGATGTCATCAATGTAGTAAAAAGCATACATGTTTGAAATTCTGAACCCTTTTGTTTCGGGAAATTTGGGCAAACATTCTGCTTCTGTTTTGTCATAGCTACTATAAGGATAATTATGGTGAAATTAAAAATTTATTGGAGGATTAAATACAGTCATTGATGCGCTCAGTAGCAATTTGTTGGGTACACACTCTGTGCCAGGCACTAAACTATTATTCCAAAATAAGACTGACTACTGCCATTAAGAAGTTGTAATATAGACTATGAAAAAGCACTTTGGGTGTATAAAAGATGTTAAACAAATACTTGAAGTTACTACTAAAAATGTAAAGATGGAGTAGTTATCTATTCTGTCTTTGAGCTAAAATATTCAATGCTCTCTTCTTAAACAGTAACTTGTCAATGTTAAATCAGTTTAAGCAGTGTAGTCTCTCAAAGAGATTCTCTACTTTTCCGAGACTCTATCACAAATAATTACAATAATAGTATCTTTATAATTCCAACTCTTTCATGTGACTTAAGCAAAACCTTGATTATCTCACCAGTATCTAATTTCCAAAAGGACAACTCACTAGTTTTATTAGTCATAGACTGATTAATCTTTATAGTTTCTGAAGCATATACAAATTTGCGAGTTCTCTTTAGAAAAGAAAATCTAATATCAAAATACAAAATTCGGTTCAAATTAATATAGATTTAAAATAAAATGATAAATCAAATCACATATATTTAAAAAGCCATCATATACCAGAAACATCACAAAATTCATAAGTAATGCTTTATTAGTTAATTTTTTCTAAAGGTTAAGATTATTTTCCTTATAATTTTGGCAACCTACTCCTTGATCAGGCTTCCCAGGTGGCACTAGTGGTAAAGAACCCACCTGCCAATGCAGGCGACATAAGAGATTGGGCTCGATCCCTGTGTCAGGAAGATCCCCTGGAGGGGAGAGCATGGCAACCCACTCCAGTATTCTTGCCTGGAGAATCCCATGGACAGAGGAGCCTG
The DNA here is from genome assembly GCF_016772045.2 of Ovis aries. NCBI lineage: Eukaryota > Metazoa > Chordata > Mammalia > Artiodactyla > Bovidae > Ovis > Ovis aries. The sequence goes on from NC_056058.1 coordinate 81,330,977, forward strand.
GTGTCCTACATAGGTTGCAAAGAGTCAGACATGACTGAAAGCGACCTCTCAAGACACACGCATTCCTTGATCACCTATCCATATGACAATAATTTTCTAACACCGCTTTCTATAGAGATAATAGAATTCAGCTTTTATCCATGTTTTATCAAACATGGATAATTGAAATCTTCTTTTTGTTAATTTAAAAATGTTTCTTTCAGCTTCAGCTGAAGCTCTCAACTGATGATGTTGTATACATTTTTAGAATTTCTATCAAATTTGGGGAAACTTCTATCAAATGTCTTTTATACATGAATTATACAGTTTGGAAGAATTTTCTCTGGTCCAGTCCGTTTCAAGCTGCCTTTCTCTTTGACTGCTGGTACCTTCCAGGCATTAGAACAGAAGTTGATATTCTAATCCAGTTGCATGGATTGTATGCATGTCATGGAGCTGGATGAGTAGGCATAACTAGGGGTAAATGTGTTCCTAAAATTGTTCCTACATTGGTCAGTAATAACTTAATCATATGTGGAAACAAATGAAACTATATATATATTACTAAACCCAAGCTAAACATATTTTCAATTCAACATTTCCCTAACTGTACTTCCCAAATCCCTATGACGTCTCCCACATGAATGGAAGGGAAGCAAAATGGAAATAAGTGTAGAATGAGATACACGTAGTTATATGTACAGCATCCTATGTTTTTAAATATTTTAAAAAAGTGCAAATGACCCTGTGAACATATTGCTGGAACTCCTCCAAGAACTGTGGAAGTGGCCTCTGCAAGTGAAAATGTCCAAGATTATGCTTCATTATTTCATGGTAAAATTTCCTTTGTATCTAGTGTATCTTTTTCCTTATAGAGCAGAACATTTATCAGATGACTGTTACCCTTGCAGTAGTATTATTTAATATAAAATGGTACTATTTTAATGTGAGAGTCATGTAGTTCCATTTTCCTGAGTAGGGCCTTTATTTCAAATACTGTCTTTATCAGCTGTTAATTTGCTTTGAACCATTTGTTCTTAATTTAGTCACACAGATAACCAATGGATGTCACCTATGCAATGTAGTGTACTGACCTTGCAGAGGATGAGAGGTGGAGAAGAGTTACTGCCCTTCAGGGGTGGTGGGTGGGTTTTTAATAGAGAGTGTGCAGTTAGTAAACTGATACTGTAATTCCTTGGAATTCCAGCTTTTCTCTCATATTTTACAAAATAGTGCAGAAAAATATCTGCTTACCCAAATGTCTCTTAGTATTGTATTTTTCTTTCTCAAAGCCACAGTAGTACATTTCTAGTATTCTCCAACACTCTCTAATATCCTCTATTTTTTAAGTGGATAAGCCACTTCCTACCACCATTATGCAGATTCCAGAGGCTGTCTCTCTCTGCTACATGTAGCTTTATAATTAGATGTTTACAGCCATGTCCTTTGGCAGAGACTGATGATGGACAAAAATCTTTGAACATTGCCAATGGTCTTGAAATGCTGTCTCATTACTAGATTCATGGGGCTATCAAAGCACCTCATTTCCTTGTGATGTTTCTTTCTAACATTCTCCCCATGGTAAAGATATTTCCTTGCACATTTGCTTTAGATGTTATCAAAATCATTCTATGTCTTCTGGCATGTGAGTTGGTAAAACAGAGATACTAACTGATAAAATGTTGATAATTTATATCAAGTATCATTGTGTTTCATTTCTGATATCCTGTTCTTGCAGGGGGCCTATTTTTATTTTTGTTAGTTTAGTTGTTTGTGTGGGATAGTGTCGTGCGTGTGAATAGATTTTCTTTTGGGGGCCATGCCTTGCAACTTATGGGATCTTAGTCCCCTAACCAGGGATCAAGCCTGGGCACAGGGTAATGAAAGTGCCAAGTCCTAACCAGTAGACCATCAGGAAAGCGTGTGTGAGTTGCTCAGTCGTGTCTGACTCCGTGCAACCCCATGGACTGTAGCCCACAAGGCTCCTCTGTCCATGAGATTCTCCAGGCAAGAAAACTGGAGTTGGTTGCCATTTCCTTCTCCAGGACCACCAGGCAATTTCCACATTTTCTTTTTCTTTAAAGAAGAGTACTTCAGTTAAGAATTATACTATTCATCTGAAGAACTAACTTTCTACAGAAAGAGAATCAGAGGCCTAGGATGAACTTGGGAGGGCCTCCTTGTACTGGGCCAGGATTATCATCTAATTAATCAAGATAGATTAAAAACAGTATTTTGCGTTTAAAGAAAGCATCTGAACAATTTTCCTAGTTACCCATTCCAGTTTTAAACAATTCTCACTCTTAGGCAGTTGTTTCATTTATAATAAAATGGCCCAATAGTGAATTTTGGAAAGGAATACAGGTGGCTTATAACATGAGTTCTCCAAAGGGTACCATGAATTAAAACAATGATATTGAGGCTTGGAGTTTTGAAAACCTCCAATAGCTAACAGGGGAAATAAGGTAAAGAATTCAGCTTTGCAAAGGATTCCTATTAAGACCCTGAAAACTCACAAATTTATAAAAATTCACTGAGTCTCTCTACAAAAGGCAACTATAATTCTGCTTCTCAGAAATGACTTCTTCCTTGTTCAAATCTCTTTGCTGTCCTTTGGTGAAATGTTTTCTTCTGTATGCACTTATTTTTTCATTCAATATACTTTTTCATGGTCTGCAGTGGTGTTCATGGGCTTTCCTGATGGCTGAGATGGTAAAGCGTCTGCCTGCAATGCGGGAGACCTGGATTTGATCCCTGTGTCGGGAAGATCCCCTGGAGAAGGAAATGACAATTCAGTCCAGTACTCTTGCCTGGAAAATTCCATGGACGGAGAAGCCTGGTAGGCTACAGTCCATTGGATCACAAAAAATTGCACATGACTGAACAACTTCACTTCAATGGTGTTCAAGACAAAACATTAAGGATCAAGAGATGAGCAAAGATCCACAGCCCCTGGCCTCGAGGAACACCGTCTAGGAAATGATAGACGCGACACTAGGTGTAGGATTGTTACGGTGGAGTTAGGCCCAAACTGGTTGAAGCCTATCAAAAGGTACCACTAGGTAAGGGAGAAATCGCAGGAGTTCTACCCACCCTTACTATGCTGCTGCTGCTGCTGCTAAGTCGCTTCAGTCATGTCCAACTCTGCAACCCCAGAGACGGCAGCCCACCAGGCTCCACCGTCCCTGGGATTCTCCAGGCAAGAACACTGGAGTGGGTTGCCATTTCCTTCTCCAGTGCATGAAAGTGAAAAGTGAAAGTGAAGTCGTTCAGTCGTGTCCAACTCGTAGCGACCCCATGGACTGCAGCCTACCAGGCTCCTCTGCCCATGGGATTTCCCAGGCAAGAGTACTGGAGTGGGGTGCCATTGCCTTCTCCGACATATAGTGGCATTTTAAAGCAGCTTTTCAAATTAGAAAATAAAACGCCAAACTCCCCAAAGCGTATGTTCCATTATATCTCTGAAGTCTAGAACAATCAAAATCTAGTAAATGGATACCTGAATGAGAAGGCTCAGGAAAGCGATGCTCTCCAGACAAACTCTTTGGAGTCAGGTTTCTCAACTAATTGACTTAGAGGAAGTAAATTCTTGGTAGTGTTACAACAAATTGTTGATCATTTCTTCAATTTATCAACACTTCAGAAATACTGAGATCCAGTCTTAAAGCACTTATCTGTGCAAGAAAGAACAATTAATTATGCAAAACATAGATTCTAGAATCCATTTAAAATTAGTCTGATCAGTAGGTAATGAATGGGAGTAGAAACTTCAATAATGTTTTTAGGCATTCTGAGTGAGATTGAAACAGACTTGAAAACTGTATATAGAATAGTAATTCTCACTCTTTTTATATCATAGATGAAGTATGGATCTTCTTACAAAAATGCACATTCACAATTTTAGGGGTTTCATTGAAACCTTTTAAATGGAGTTTCCATCAGTTTTTTCAGACCCTTTCCTTGTTTTGGATTAGCTTGCTAGTACTTCTTTCATCAAGAAACCGTATGTCTTATAATTACTGTTGGAATACAAGAAGCACTTGAGAATAATGAAATCACACAGCTAAATATTTCTGTTTCCTGAAGCTTTGGGGTTTGGGCCTAATAAGATCAACTTCTACATTTCCAATGGTGCTTTCTTCCCGAGGCTTGGTCAAGGATTACCCTGGCTATCTGAATAGCCTCTTAGCTATTTAATATGTCACTCTCCCCATGCCTCCCACCCCTCTGCCACATTAGCTGTCAGAGTGATTGGGCCAAAGCATGCGTCTCATGATTGAAAACCTTCACTGGCTCCTGAAACCCATATATTCAAGCCCTGCATCATGGAATTGAAAACCTTAATCATTTTTCCCTGGATATCTCTCCAGCCTCATGGCCCCCTGTTCCATCTGCTATTTCTTTATCAGATGCTTGTTACATTCCATTATGGTAAAACCCCAAAAAACTGTCATAGCTTATACCTCCATTCTGCCTTTTTGCTTGAAATCTATTCATCTCTTGCTCTCCTGTGAACTATTTCTCATTCTATAAAATTCAATGCAGAGGTCAGTTCACCTGAGGAAACCCTCCCAGGCAGCACCAATCACTTTCCCTCTGATTCATGGTATTATGAACAGAATTCTACTGATGCTTTCATCATATCATATTTAAATCTTTGCTCATTTATTTGAACCACCACTAGATTCTTGTGAACATTAATTTTTTGGTTTTATAGCCCAGTACCATAGTCAGCACACTGGGCAAGGTAACTGAATTGAGAAGTACAGCGTCATTCTTCTGAAACTTTAAAAAATCCATTTAATTTTAGTAATAACTGTTTTGTTTGCAGAAGAAAGGACTAGTAACACTTTAGTTAGTTCTCTATTACTGCATTAAAATATTAATAGTAACATAGCAACAGTTTAAAAATCATCCAGAAGCCAGTGATGTAAAGTGATCCTTAGAAGAGAAAATCATAGATAATGTAAAGCCAGCCCTAAAATATGGGCAGACAAAGCAGGAAAAACACATAACATATATATGAGTGCAATAAATTGACAAATTTATTGGTGCAATAAGTTGACAAATATTACTAAATATCACTTGGAAGCTCACCCAAACTCCCAAGATCAATTTAAAGTGTAGAAAGTTGGGGAATGAATGGCATGACTTTTATCTCCTAGAATAGCAGATTTGACCAACTTAGCTGGCAAATAAATAATTTCAAAATAATTTTTGAAGGATTTGGTAATTTAGTTTTAATTAGTAACTATTCACATGTAGAATTAGATCAGCATTATTATCCTAATTTTAAAGACCAGCCTTTGTCTTCTAAGTATTTATTTATTCTTCCTATATTTTTGATTTCAAAAGGCATTTTTTCCTTGAAATATAGCAGTTGCTTAAAACTTTCTACTCATAAAAAGTCATTCTTGGTATTGTTGGGTAAATATCTTTATAATGCTATAATTACAGGACAGATACTGGTTAATTTTGTAGATAATTGAATCTTCATTTTGACCTTTTCATGTTTCCTTGAAATATTTTTCTTTAAGCATTGCTATTTTAAGGATAACAACATACCAGTTTATTCAAAATTTTAGTACAAATCACAAAACAACCAGAGCAGAAGAAGTGTTATGCTGGTGCATTAGAAAAGTACTTGTTTCTATTTTGTTTTCAACATTAATTTTGTTGTATTTTTTCAATATGGTATTATTTGACTCAAAAACTGCCTAAATATATCACTACATATAGAATTGATACTTTCTAAACTTTGAAATGGATAAATCTGCTGTTTCAACTAGAAATAATCTTAGTGATGATAATAAAATATGATTATAGAATAAATATGAGGAAAGTGAAAGAATAAGACTTGTGGAGGTTTTACTGACTAGGAGAGCAGGTTAACTTTTGGAATGAAGCATCAAAATAATTATTAGCTTCAGTGATTTAAATATGTGTGTATACAAATGTATGTATATAGGGGTATGTAAGTATATGTGTGATTCCATAATTTTATGTACAAATAGTATCTATCTATTATACATAAATATATTATTTATATAATATAACACACACAAATGATCTACTTTATATAATAATATATTATCAGTATTCATACATATTTTATATATTATATATGTGTATATACATAATAAAAAGCAATGAAATAACTAGATATTTACATATTTAAATATCTTATGTTACATTTATATATACACACATATTTATATTTATTTATTTATCTCCAGGAAGATAATTAGTGGAGTCTTTAAACTTTGAGTGAAAAAGTTAAAGAAATTTTAAAAAAATGTTAAAGAAATCAAAGCATGGTTTTATGTCTGTACATAATGCACCTGGACTGCAATTACTTGATTTATCAGCTTTAGTTCAGTTCAGTCGCTCAGTCGTGTCCGACTCTTTGTGACCCCATGAATCACAGCATGTCAGGCCTCCCTGTCCATCACCAACTCCCGGAGTTCACCCAGACTCACATCCATCGAGTCAGTGATGCCATCCAGCCGTCTCATCCTCTGTCGTCCCCTTTTCCTCCTGCCCTCAATCCCTCCCAGCATCAGAGTCTTTTCCAATGAGTCAACTCTTTGCACAAGAGGGCCAAAGTACTGGAGTCTCAGCTTTAGCATCATTCCTTCCAAAGAAATCCCAGGGCTGATCTCCTTCAGAATGGATTGGTTGGATCTCCTTGAAGTCCAAGGGATTCTCAAGAGTCTTCTCCAACACTACAGTTCAAAAGCATCAGTTCTTCGGTGCTCAGCCTTCTTCACAGTCCAACTCTCACATCCATACATGACCAGAGGAAAAACCATAGCCTTGACTAGATGGACCTTAGTCAGCAAAGTAACGTCTCTGCTTTTGAATATGCTATCTAGGTTGGTCATAACTTTTCTTCCAAGGAGTAAGTGTCTTAATTTCATGGCTGCAGTCACCATCTGCAGTGATTTTGGAGCCCAAAAAAATAAAGTCTGACGTGGTTTCCACTGTTTCCCCATCTATTTCCCATGAAGTGATGGGACCGGATGCCATGGTCTTCATTTTCTGAATGTTGAGCTTTAAGCCAACTTTTTCACTCTTCACTTTCACTTTCATCAAGAGGCTTAAGTAGTCTTTATTGATCTCTTGCTATAAAATGTGGGCCAATCACCTTTATCCACCTTCCTTCCACTATTCCATCTCCCTTTTTTTTGTGTGTGGCTATTTAAATTATTTCTACATTTCCAAATTCCTATAGTTATGCTTTGATTTGCCCTTAGAATGCATGTAAAGTAAACTCAAATCAGAAGCTGATTTGAGTTTACTTTACATGCATTTTCTCATATTAGACAATATTTTCTCCCAGAGGGAGAGAAAAATCTATTGCTTATAGTGAAAACAGGTAAAATTCATGAAACAAAATAAATGAACAACAGCTCATAAAAAGCCAGGTTCTTATAGGCCTCTGGAAACATCAGTGTTACTGACCTATAAAGTATTCATTTACTCTGTGAAAGAATGCATGTCCTTTGTCCTCTGAGGGTGGGTTGTCAACCAATATATCTTTGAACCAATACCATGAAGGAGTTACCAAGTTATTATCCTTTCAGTGTCTTCTCTATACAGATTGACAGCTAGGCAGACAGCAAGAGTGTAAACCCATGTTTCTTAAAGTGAAATAGTTTGTAGGGAATTCTAGGTCACTCTAATTACTATCACTCTAACTTACACATAATGGCAGGTTGCTTTTTGATTCAGAGTCTGATGGTGTAAAGGGATTTGAAAGATGAAACAAGCTTTTAATCCAGTGTGTTCACAGAAGGTTGAGTTGACAGTCACATGGGCAGAAGCAGGGGCAAGCTTTGAATCAAACTGAGAGAAATAATCCATTTAATTTCCTTTTTCCCATAATTTTGATCGTCATGCTGATTAATCATAGACCATGTCATGAGTATCTCAAGATTCCTGGACAGGTAAAATTAGAATAATGCCTTTGATCAAAAACAGTGTGTTAATGCTTGTAAATGGAGTCGGTCCTCTTGGACTGTCTCTTGTCAGGAAGAAGGTTCCTGCTTGATCCTCTTGAGCCCTGTTTTGTTGGAGCATCTGCTTTCATTGGCTCTGACAGGAGCACTTACCTGAGGGAGCCCCACTTTCCACTTTCCTTTCTAATTATTATTCAGAATGTTTCCATCCTTCTCTTAGCTACCTGCATTGGGGCAAAGCTGTGTTCAGTGATTTCTCCGGAGATGAAACTGAGCTGGCAACTTACCATAGACAACACAGATGTGACAAGAAGTTATCTAAGAATTCAAAACTATGAACAAGAAAAAATGTATACCCAAGCAGCTTAAGCAAAGAGGTAATCCATGTAAATATCTTTCCTGATGCTTCAAAGACCTCTCAGAGCAGGAGTTTTTATTATCTTGCATACATTGGGTGCTTAAACTTTGCATCTTGATACTACTAATAATTATTGTAGGTCTGCCTCTTTAGAAAGAAATACGATGTAAAAATTGTAGCCGGCTAGCTGCTGAATTCGGAGAAGGCAATGGCACTCCACTCCAGTACTTTTGCCTGGAAAATCCCATGGACGGAGGAGCCTGGTAGGTTGCAGTCCATGGGGTCGCTACGAGTCGGACATGACGGAGCGACTTCACTTTCACTCTTCACTTTCATGCACTGGAGAAGGAAATGGCAACCCACTCCAGTGTTCTTGCCTAGAGAATTCCAGGGACGGGGGAGCCGGTGGGCTGCCGTCTATGGGGTCGCACAGAGTTGGACACAACTGAAGTGACTTAGCAGCAGCAGTAGCTGCTGAATTGAATGGCTGTGCAAATTTTCTTAGCTGGCTATTCATTGTTCCTTAAAGTTAACTGCACATAGAATAACCTGGGAGGTTTGAAATATGGATGCCTGGATCCCATCATCAGAAATTCTAATTTACATGGGCCAGTGTATAGCCTGAGCACTGGGACTTTTAAAACCTCCCAGGTTGTATGTACAAGGTTGAAAATCATTGTCTAAATTGTATTAGCTGGCATATACTGAGTGCTTATTTTGTTCTGGCTCTATGTTAAACACATTACCCATGGCATCTTGTTTGCTCAGCAAAATTACACTTTGAAGTTGCAAATAGTATCTCCAATTTACAGATGAAGACTCTAAACTCAGACAGGCTAAGTAAATTTCCCTAAGCCATGTTTCTGGTGGATAATAAAGAGAGGATTTGAACCGTGTCTGCCCACAGTATTATACAGTTGACCATCCTCATTGGTGGAAGTTTTGAGGCCAAGATAGAACAAACGGCTTATGACATGTTATTGGGCTTCCCTTGTAGCTCGGCTGGTAAAGAATCCGCCTGCAATGTGGGAGACCTGGGTTTGATCCCTGGGTTGGGAAGATCCCCTGGAGAAGGGAAAGGCTAGCCATTCCAGCATTCTGGCCTGGAGAACTCCATGGACTAAGTCCATGTGGTCACAAAGAGTTGGACACGACTGAGCGACTTTCACTTCACTTCACTATCAATAGTTTAGGGAGGCACTGGGCTTGATGACTGCTGCAGAATCCTGGGATTCTGTGTGAGCCTTTTTCCAGTCCTTCCAGGGAAAAGTCTGAAGAATGATGGTTCTGAATCCTGTTGAAAACTGGTGACAAAGACAACCTTTGTGCTACATACTCCTAAATACAAGCTCAGGGTGTAATCCTGTCCCAAGGGTTTGGAGGCTGCTCTTGGGGTACCCATATCGGCAGTATTGGGACCTATGCCTTTTACAGGTTTCTGGTCCTGCCCCATCATTTCAGCCCCTTTCTCTTAAGAGTTGATTGTGCTCATCTCTGCCTGTGTTTCCTCTGCATCCAGTGATATCACATTGGCAGTTTGAAGTTGGCCATGTTGGAATTCTTAATTTTTAAAATAAATTTTTATTTTAAGGTAGTTTCAGATGAGCAGAAAAGTTGCAAAGATAAAACATGGATTTCTCCCACCAAGTGGAGAATTTGGGTTGGAGTTTTGACATCACAGAAATCAGCAAATGCTAAAATCAGGACTTCATCTCTGTTCCCACTCATCATCCTCCAGCTCATTTTTTTAAAAAAAATTGGAATATAGTAGATTTACAATGTTATGTTAGCTTTAGGTATGTAGCACAGAGATTCAATTATACATATATATGTATATAGTGAAAGAAAGTGAAAGTTGCTCCATCATCTCTGACTTTGCCACTCCATGGACTGTAGCCTGCCAGACTCCTCTGTCCATGGAGCTTTCCAGGCCAGAATACTGGAGTAGGTACTGTTCCCTTCTCCAGGGATCTTCCCAACCTAGGGATTGAACCCAGGTCACCCACAATGCGGGCAGGTTCTTCACAGTCTGAGACACCATGGAATCCCATATATGTATATTTAAATCACTTCTTTTCCTCTATAGATTATTACAAAATATTGAATATAGTTCCTTGTGCTATATAGTAGGTCCTTGTTGGTTATCTATTTTATATATAGTAGTATGCATATGTTAATCCCAAACTCCAGATTTATTTCTTCCTTTCCTATGGGAAACCATAAGTTTGTTTTCTGTGTCTGTGGGTCTATTTTGTAAATAAGTTCATTGGTATCCTCTTTTTTTTTTTTTTTTTTTAAGATTCCACATTAAGTGAGGAAATGGCAACCTACTCCAGTACTCTTGCCTGGCAAATCCCATGGACAGAGGAGCCTGGTAGGCTACAGTCCATAGGGTCACAAAGAGTCGGACAGACAGTGTCTTTACTTACTTTAAGTGATATCATGTGATATCTGGTTTTCTCTGTCTCATTTACTTCACTTAGAATGATAATCTCTATGCCCATCCATGTTGCTACAAATGGCGCTATTCCATCCCTTTTTGAAGGCTGAGTAACATTCCATTGCATGTATACACCACATTTTCTTTATCCATTCATCTGTTGATGGACATTTAGGTTGCTTCTATGTCTTGGCTATTGTAAATAGTGCTGCAGTGAACACTGAGGTGCATGTATCTTTTCAAGTTAAGGTTTTCTCCAGCTGTATGACTTGGAGTAAGATTGCAGAATCAGATTTTCAGGTTTTAAAGGAACCTCCATACTGTCCTCCACAGGGGTCACACTAATTTGCATTCCCCCCAACGGTATAGCAGAGCCCCCTTTCTCCACATTCTCCCAAGCATTTACTATTTGCAGATCTTTTGCTGATGGCCATGCTGGCCAGTGAGAAGCGGTACCTCACTGTAGTTTTCATTTGGTTTGCTCTAATAGTGAGCAATGTTGAACATATTTTCATGTGCCTGTTGGCCATCTGGATACCTTCTTTGGAGAAATTTCTGTTTTGGTCTTCGGCCCATCTTTTGATCCTCCAGGCCACTTTCTAAACATTTAGCAGCAATCTCCTGCTTACGCATCTGAAGATGCTTACAAAGGGTATTAACATTTCCGCCTGGAAAAGTTAAACTTTTACTTAGCAGTTATTTTCAATTATTCACAGACTTTTGGTTTTGGTAAGATTCTACTATAAAAATTTTCAAATGTAAGAGATGGGTGCCCAAAGGTTGAAAGATAGAATGCAATGCTATTTCCTTCTGATAAATTTTAAATGACGGTGAACATGATGAAAAAAAGAAAATAATGCCTCTATTTTATATTTAACACGTCTCAAGGGGACTACTGGATAAACTTGATCTAAAAACGTCTGTAGAAGCCTGACCTCATCTCAACCTAAAGGTATACATACAAATATATTATATTGCTTTCATTTTTTATGTAGTACTTCAGTTCAGTCTCCTAGTCGTGTTCAATTCTTTGTGATACCATGCACTGCAGCACACCAGGCTTCCCTGTCCATCACCAACTCCCAGACCTTGCTCAAACACATGTCCATTGAGTAGGTGATGCCATCCAACCATGTCATCCTCTGTTGTTTCCTTCTGCTCATGCATTAAATCTTTCCCAGCATCATGGTCTTTTCCAATGAGTCACTTCTTCGCATCAGGTGGCCAAAGTATTGGAGTTTCAGCATCAGTCCTTCCAATGGATATTCAAGACTGATATCCTGCAGGATTGGCTGGTTGGATCTCCTTGCAGTCCGAGGAACTCTCAAGAGGCTTCTCCAACACCATAGTTCAAAACCATCAGTTCTTTGGTGCTCAGCTTTCTTTAGAGTCCAACTCTCAAATCCACACATGACTACTGGAAAAACCATACCTTTGACTAGATAGATGTTTTCAGCAGAGTAATGTCTCTGCTTTTTAATATGCTGTCTAGAGTTATCACAGCCTTTCTTCCAAGGAGCAGGCATCTTTTAATTTCATGGCTCAATCCCCATTTGCAGTGATTTTGGAGCCCTAGAAAACAAAGTCTCTCGTTTCCACTGTTTCCCCATCTATTTGCCGTGAAGTGATGGGACTGGATGCCATGATCTTTTTTTATGAATGTTGAATTTTAAGCCAACTTTTTCACGCTCCTCTTTCACTTTCATCAAAAGGCTCTTTAGTTCCTCTTTGCTTTCTGCCATAAGGGTGGTGTCATCTGCATATCTGAGTTGATTGATTTCTCCCTGATATGTTGATTCCAACTTGTGCTTCATCCAGTAGAGCATTTTGTATGATGTACTCTGCACATAAGTAAAATAAGGTGACAATATACAGCCTTGAGGTACTCCTTTTTCAATTTGGAATCTGTCCATTGTCCCATGTCCAGTTCTAACTGTTGCTTCTTGACCTGCATAGAAATTTCTCAGGAGATAGGTAAGGTGGTCTGGTATTCCCATCTCTTGAAGAGTTAAAGGCTTTAGTGTAATCAGTGAGGCAGAAGTAGATGTTTTTCTGAGATTCTCTTGCTTTTTCGATGATCCTTCAGTTGTTGGCAATTTGATCTCTGGTTTGTCTGCCTTTTCTAAATCCAGCTTGAACATCTGGAAATTCTTGGCTCAGGTACTGTTGAAGCCTGGTTTGGAGAATTTTGAGCATTACTTTGCTAGCATGTGAGATGAGTGCAATTGTGCAGTAGTTTGAACATTCTTTGACATTGCCTTTCTTTGGGATTGGAATGGAAACTCACTTTTTCCAGTCCTATGGCCACTGCTGAGTTCTCCAAATTTGCTGGCATACTGAGTGTAGCACTTTCACAGCAGCATCTTTTAGGATTTGAAATAGCTCAACTGGAATTCCATCACCTCCACTAGCTTTGTAGTAATGCTTCCTAAGGCCCACTTGACTGCACTCCAGCATTACCCAAATAGAATTTTCACTGCAACACAATACAGAAATTTGTTTCATAATTACTTCATTATAATTTAATATTTCTAAGTTTCTGTCCTGGAGACTTTATGACATAATCAAGTATATTAAGGGTTTTAGAAAGAGTTTCTGTTTAAAATACAAAAGAATACCCGCCAGTTATCAAAGCCATATTGCATGCAATATCACTGTGAACTTAGCTAAATCAGACTCCTCAAAGACAAAACCATTTCTCACTTCAAAATAACGTTTCATCCCTACTCCAGTGAAGAATGATCCTTCCGCCTTCTAATTTATTGCTACTTCCTGTACTCACCAATCTATTCACTTGGCACTTAACACCAAAAGATTTGTCTGGACAAAGTTGCTTTTCAGGTTTCTTAAGACAGGTCCTGTCTTGTTGCAAATTTCTTGCTTTGATATTCATCTTAGGATACATGTTGTTTTTTTCACTTACAGTAACTTCTTAAAATCTCCAATTCCATAGTATCTTTGGATTTGGAGAGAGTGTAAAGGCTTCCTTTCCAGCACCTGTTTGATGATATCTCCTCATACATGCTTCCTGTTTGTAACTATGTAGTCACTGAGCCAGAGTTGACTTCAAGGGTGAGTGACCCATGTGATGAGATGGGACCCTGTATTCAAAAGGACCTTGTCGTTGTTTATTTACTCACTTAGTTGTGTCTGACTCTTTGTGACCCTATGTTCTGAAGCACACCAGGCCTCCCTGTCTTTCACTATCTCCAGTTTGCTCAGACTCTTGTCCATTGAGCCAGTGATGCCATCCAACCATCTTATCCTCTGTCATCCCCTTCTCCTCCTGCTCCCGATCTTTCTGAGCATCAGGGTCTTTTCCAATGAGTTGGCTCTTCATATAAAGTGGCTAAAACACTGGAGCTTCAGCTCAGCATCATTCCTTCCAATGAATATTCAGGGTTGATTTCCTTTAAGATTGACTGGCTTGATCTCCTTGCTGTCCAAAGAACTTTCAAGAGTCTTTTCCAGCACGGCAGTTTGAAAGCATCAGTTCTTCAGCGCTCAGCCTTCCTTATGGTCCAACTCTCACATCTGTACATGACTACTGGAAAAATGGTATCTTTGACTATAAGGATTTTTGTTGGCAAAGTGATGTCCCTGATTTTTTATACACTGTCTAGGTTTGTCATAGCATTTCTTCCAAGGAGCAAGAGCCTTAATGTCATGGCTGCAGTCACCATCCACAGTGATTTTGTGACCCAAGCAAATAAAGCCTGTCACTGTTTCCATTGATCCACCATCTATTTGCCATGAAGTGATGGACTTGATGCCACGGCATTTGTTTTTTGAATGTTGAGTTTTAAGCCAGAAGGACGTTACACTTTGTTTAATGCTCTATTGTCATGTCTTTAAATTCTTCATAATTTTTGGACACTGAGTCCTGAATTTTATCAGTACTAGACCTGTAAAGTGGAGAAGGCAATGGCAACCCACTCCAGTACTCTTGCCTGGCAAATCTCATGGACAGAGGAGCCTGGTAGGCTGCAGTCTGTGGGATCGCTAGGAATTGGACACGACTGAGTGACTTCACTTTCACTTTTCACTTTCATGCATTGGAGAAGGAAATGGCAACCCACTCCTGTATTCTTGCCTGGAGAATCCTGATGGGCTGCCGTCTATGGGCTCGCACAGAATTGGACACGACTGAAGCGACTTAGCAGCAGCAGCAGACCTGTAAATTAGGGGACCATTTCTGCATCCAACTGTTCATTACTGGAGGACATTGACTACCTCTTTCATTACTTTATAATACTCATTGCTTAGCATGTAATTATTACTTATTAGATTAAATCTTTTCTGATTGTATGGAAAAAATTCCCCGCTGATCCTTGCTGATTCCACCCAAGAAGACAGAGCATAGGGGTATATACAATGTGTTTGAATGTATAATAGAATGTTTTCCCAGTGGTAATAGCTTTTACTGTATAATTAAATGATTTGATGTTAGGCATAGAAAAGGAGACTTGTCAAGTAAATAGACATATTATCTTACAAGGTGACTAACATTAAAGACCATTTTTTTTAACACTAAAAAGTTAATGGTTTAGGTTTTGTGTATAATGTTGGTAATAATAATTTATGCTAAAAATATTTATAACATCAGGAAAAATCCAACTGAGATTCCTTGTCTCATTTTCACTTAAGCCTGAAGGTATTAAAAATACCAGTTGGCAAATGTAGGTTTTGAATAATCAATTAGCAAAGTTAAACCCTTTATTTAATGTTTCATGAAAATTTTTTTAAAAAGATTTTTACCAGAGACTCAAACTGAGCTATACAACTCAGTGGGAAACCTTAGTCAGAACATTTTTGTGTTATGTTATTTGCCTTCATTAAGTAAATGAATATTGAAGAATAAAATAAGGAGCAAAAAATCGTCTTAGGTCTGTACCTTGAAAAAGCAACAAAAGACCCACCAGCCATTCAAGTGCAGACTCTAATAAAATTGGAGATTTAGACTATGGTATTTTGATGTTTGAATGTACAAGTGGTAAGCATGCATGACATGTAAACAGAAATGCTTACTGCAGTTTAAGATAGTTCCTCAAATACTGAGGTGTGATTCAAGCAGTTTTATTTATGCATATATATATTAATAAAACACATCTCACTTTTATGATGGAGAGTAGACGGGGGAGCCTGGTGGGCTGCCGTCTATGGGGTTGCACAGAGTCAGACACGACTGAAGCAACTTAGCAGCAGCAGCAGCATAATTGAATGAAGGGAAGTACTTAATGATATATAATATTGTTGCAGTAGTGTTCTGGTCCTGCTGCTGCTCAATCGTGTCTTACTCTGAGAACCATGTACTGTAGCCCTCCAGGCTCCTCTGTCTATGGAATTCTCCAGGTAAGAAGACTGGAGTGGGTTGCCTTTTCCTTTTCCAAGGGATCTTCCCAACCTAGGGATCGAACCTGCGTCCGTTGTGTCTCCTGCCTTGGCAGACGGATTCCTTACCACTAGCGCCACCTATATATTAATAAAATATATTATTGTTGCAATAGTGCACTGAATTCCTTTTTAAAATTTTATTTATTTCTGGCTGTGCTGGGTCTTCATTGCTGTGCAGGATTTTCCTCTGGTTGTGGCGAGGGTGGGGCTGCTCTCTAGCTGCGGTGCACCAGCTTCTCACAGTAAAGGCTTCTGTCGTTGCAGAGTACAGGCTCTAACACGTGTGGTTTTCAGAAGTTGCACCTCCTGTTCTCTAGAGCACAGGCTCAATAGTTGTGCTGCACAGGCTTCATTGCTCTGTGGTGTGTGGGGTCTTCCCTGACTAGGGGTCAAACCCGTGTCTCCTGCACTGGCAGGCAGTGAGCCACCAGGAAAGCATAGGTATAGACTTCTTACCATGGGTAATAATGCTGTTTTATGTTTAGAAAATAAATAAACTAAGAATCTTTGTTATCTACTGATTTAATTTAGCCTCCCCTGAAATCATGTAATTGAAGAAAATTAGGCTGCATTACATTTTAAAGACAGAGGTGATATATGCATAATAGTAAACACTGTAGGGACAAAAAAACATTAGCGACCATTATTGTAATATTGAAAACTTCCCCTTTCTGGTGGAGCAGGTAGTTTTCTTCTGAAAATCCAGGCCACCCTTTGTCATTTTTATCTATTTGAGTTCCATGCTGAGAAATATTACAGGGTAAGTGTTCAACAGTAAGCATTATACTAATGATTTCTACCTAGATGGGTACTTAGCCTAAAAAGAAAGCATTTATTTGCTCTGAAATTTTGAGATTTTAAGAATTAAGCCAGATGCATCATTCCTGTTAAGTGGATTAAAAAAGGCAGCACTCTGAGTTTTCAAAAGTTAAGGAAAAATTATAAGCTAATTTTTGGTTTAAATGTGAGAGAGCTCTCATACGGAAACATGTAAAATGTATCAAAAAATAGTGACTTTGGAAATAAGTTAGTTGAAAATCCTCCCCGAATCTCCATATTACATTCTGTTTTAGATAGGTTAGTATTCATACATACATTCATTTATTTGGTAGACTGTAACTCCTAGTGGCAGGGCTAATTTAATGTCTGTACCACTTTTGCATATATTTACTAAAGATACATTTGTGAAAGGAACTGTGGAATTTTTTCGTATTTTCCATTGTGGTTTATTATATGATATTGAATATAGTTGTCTGTGTTCTACAGTAGGACCTTGTTGTTAATCCATTCTATATATAATAGTTGGCACCTGTTAATCCCAAACTCCATATCCCTCCCTCCCCCTTGGCAACCGCAAGTGTGTTTTCTATGTCTATGAGCCTGTTTCTGTTTTGTAGATACGTCCATTCATGTCATAGTTAAGATTCCACATATAAGTGACATCATATGGTATTTGTCTTTCTCTTTTTAACTTACTTCACTTACTATGGTAATCTCTAGGTTCATCCATGTTGTTCCAAATGGCATAATTTCATTCTTGTTTATTTTAATGTCTGAAGGAATTGTTGAATTATTATAGATGTGGTAAAAACTGATAACCGGATGAAGCAACCATACAAATCACCCAAGAGAAAAATCAAAACCATTGACAATGTGTGAAAATGATATAAATAGAAATGCTGAAATACTCATTTTGGCCTTCAACAGACACATTATTATATGAAATGCAGTAAATGAAACTTGCATTTCTCTCTTTCACTGAGAAGTCTTTAAAAAAAAAAAAAAAGATTCCTCAAACTCCCCTTTGTTAGGAACCCAAGAGACTAGCTCCTTCAGTAAATCTAATCCCTTGGACTACACCTAATTTGCATGTCAAGTACGCTTTTCCATAGTCATACATCTACAGTTTATATCCCCCGAATATTTTTCTTGGAAGTTCATAGGATGTTGAATTTCAAATCGTATCTGTAATATCTACATTTAATTTCCAGAAGTCACACAAAATTAGGCTCAAAAGTAATAAATTGGCTGCATGAGTGGGAATCTTGCTAATTCTCAGGGAAAGCTGATCCCTGCTAGGGCAGAAGTGGAGGCCAGGCAGGCAACAGGCAGGCTTACTTCCTGCCAGGCTCAGGGATAAGCTATCTCATCCTGCAGAGCCAGAAAGCAAGAAACCTGAAGGCCGGAATTTGGGAAATGCTATGTGAAATCTGAAAACAGGCTTCCCATGAAATGTAACATTTCTCATTAAACTAACGATTGGAGAACAGCTGTTGACTTTAATTCAGTGAGCTTTGGGGCTTTCTCTTATTGCAGCTTTCATAATGTACAAGTGTTAGTGGAAGGATAAAGTCTGGGGCCTCCAGTTAGGTGACCTGAATTCACTTCCTTTTCCAGCACTAAGAGGCTCTGTGATCTTCATCGAGATTTTCCCCTGTCCTGCTTCATTGCCACTTATGAAAGACAGTAATAAGTTATCTTTTAGATATTTTGTAATTTTTGTCATCATATTTAAAGGAAAACAGATACTTTAATTACATATATTCTTGTCATTTTTTCTAATTGATTTATTCTCTACCTCAAGACATGTGTGTACACACACACACACACACATGCACACATATCTTGTGGCTAAATGGAAAATATTTGTGGGTAACCCTCTAGGCAAAGGCACTTCAGTGTCGAATATCTAAAAGGTCTTTGCGCAAGTCTTTATGCGAGCTTCTTTCTTGTCACAGTGAGTTTATTTTATTTTGCAGTTCATATTCCCTGCTCTGTATTTATAGGTATATATTGTACACACCCTTTGGTTAAAATCTCAGCTTACAGATTATTTTTGTTCACATCAAAGGGTCCATTAATTTGCTTTGGTTCATAAAAGTCTGCATTTAGTTCATAGGAAAAAGTTCATAGGAAATATTTGAAGAATGTAACTTTTAAAATTAAATGTACTCAGAAAAAGGTAGGGTGTCAGTAGATCCTTTTCCTGTGGTTATCCAATGACTTTCTTTTCTGAAAATGTTAAATTATTAGAAATGATTTAATGATTTTAAACAGCACACATTTTATTTCTGTTAATGATAAAACAGTATGTGAAAGAACCTAGATACCCCATGGTTTTTATTTATATTATTTATTAAACCCAATTTGGGTTCAAAGTGATATGGTAAATTGGAGAACTCCTCAGAATTCATATGTTACAGATGGTAAATATGGAGGATCTTTAAGCTCCCTGGTTACTGGATTTGAAGTCTAATCTCCTGACTTACTTAAACTGTTTCTATTCAAAAGAGCTCAGTGAACTCTACTATTCCAAATACTTGGCTTTTTCTTGTTGTGGTATGAATCACCTTATTCCATTTTCTTGCAATTCACAAAACTTTGTGCAGTGTTGAAATAGTAAGTGCATTTATCCAACTACAAAACTTTCAAGTTGAAAAAAAATACTGGATTTGAGAAAACCATAATTCAAAAAGACACATGTACCCCAATGTTCACTGCAGCACTGTTTACAGTTGCCAACCCAAGAAAGCAACCTAAATGTCCATCGACAGATGACTGGGTAAAGAAGATGTGGTTCATGTATACAATGAAATATTCAGTTCAGTTCAGTCACTCAGTCGTGTCCGACTCTTTGCGACCCCATGAATTGCAGCACGTCAGGCCTCCCTGTCCATCACCATCTCCTGGAGTTCACTCAGACTCACGTCCATCGAGTCAGTGATGCCACCCAGCCATCTCATCCTCTGTCATCCCCTTCTCCTCCTGCCCTCAATCCCTCCCAGCATCAGAGTCTTTTCCAATGAGTCAACTCTTCTCATGAGGTGGCCAAAGTACTGGAGTTTCAGCTTTAGCATCATTCTTTCCAAAGAAATCCCAGGGCTGATCTCCTTCAGAATGGACTGGTTGGAACTCCTTGCTGTCCTCAAGGGACTCTCAAGAATCTTCTCCAACACCACAGTTCAAAAGCATCAGTTCTTCGGCGCTCAGCTCTCTTCACAGTCCAACTCTCACATCCATACATGACCAATGGAAAAACCATAGCCTTGACTAGACGGACCTTAGTCAGCAAAGTAATGTCTCTGCTCTTCAACATGCTATCTAGGTTGGTCATAACTTTTCTTCCAAGGAGTAACTGTCTCTTAATTTTAAGGCTGCAGTCACCATCTGCAGTGATTTTGGAGTCCAAAAAAATAAAGTCTGACACTGTTTCCCCATCTATTTCCCGTGAAGTGATGGGACCAGATGCCATGATCTTCATTTTCTGAATGTTGAGCTTTAAGCCAACTTTTTCACTCTCCCAGCCATAGAAACGAAAGTGATTCATTTGTAGTGATGTGGAAGAACCTAGACTCTTGTCATATGGAGTGAAGTAAGGTCAGAAAAACAAATATTGTATATTGACACATATATATGGAATCTAGAAAAATGATATTGATGAACCTATTTGTAGGGCAGGTATAGAGACACAGACATAGAGAATGGACTTATACAGATGGGTAAGGAGAAGGTAGGACAAGCTGAGAGAACAGCATTGACATATATATACTACCATGTGTATTAATAATACTTAACTAGTGGGAAGCTACTGTATAATACAAGGAACTCAGCTTGGTGCTTTGTGATGACCTAGTGGAGTGGGATGGGGGCAGTAGGAGGGAAGCTCGAGAGAGATGGATATAAGTATGCATATAGCCGATTCAGGTTGTTATAAAGCAACATTTAAAGCAATTATAACACACTGTAAAGCAATGATACTCCAATTTAAAAACTTTTTTTTTTTTAAGGGTTACAGTAAGACCAAAACTACCATGAAAAAAATGGAACCTTTTATCAAAAGTGGGATGTGGCATTGGGCCAATGCTTATAGAGAAGTCACTGGTTTTATCATGTTCCTGCAAGCCTGAAGCAGCTGGTTTCATAGAATGATGAAATGGTCTTTTGAAGACCCAGTTAAAACACCAGCTAGTTGGAAATACCTTGCAGAACTGGGGCCAGGGTCTCTAGAAGGCTGTATATGCTCTGAATCAGCATCCAATATCTGGTGGTGTTTCTTTCATAACCAAGATTCACAGGTCTGGTAATCAAGGAGTGGAAATGCAAGTAGTACTATTCACTAGTACCCTGAAAGTGAAAAGTGAAAGTGAAAATCGATTAGTCCATCTGACTCTTTGTGACCCCAAGGACTATACAGTCCATGGAATTCTCCAGGCCAGGTTACTGGAGTGGGTGGTATTTCCCTTCTCCAGGGGATCTTCCCAACCCAGGTCTCCCACATTGCAGGAGGATTCTTTACCAGCTGAGCCACAAGGAACGCCCAAGAATACTGGGGTGGGTAGCCTATCCCTTCTCCAGGGGATCTTCCTGACGTAGGAATTGAACCAGGGTCTCCTGCATTGCAGGCAGATTCTTTACCAGCTGAGCTATAGTGACACACTACTAGTATTTTTTTCTTGTTTCTGTAACTTTATGCTCTGCTGGCCTACTGATCTTAGTTCCAAAGGGAAGGATGCTTCCACCAACAAGAGTCCATTGAATTGGAATTTATGACTGTCATCTGGTTACACTGGGTTTCTCGTTTCTTTGAATCAACAGGGAAATAAAAGAATTACTCTGTTGGCTAGGGTAATCGATCATGACTACCACAGGAAAAGGGCTTCTCTGATTGCTCAGTTGGTAAAGAATCTGCCTGCAATGTAGGAGAATCTGGGTCGATTCCTGGGTTAGGAAGATCTGCTGGAGAAGGGATAGGTTACACACTCCAGTATTCTTGGGCTTCCCTTGTGGCTCAGCTGGTAAAAAATCCACCTGCAATGCAGGAGACCTGGGTTGCCTGGGTTCAATCCCTGGGTTGAGAAGTTGCCCTGAGAAGGGAAAGGCTACCCACTCCAGTATTCTGGCCTGAAGAATACCATGGGATAGCCAAGAGTTGGACATGACTAAGTGACTTTCACTTCACCACAGGAAAATTGGAGTACTACTCTACAATGGCAGAGAAGTCAATGACACCCCACTTCAGTACTCTTGCCTGGAAAATCCCATGGACAGAGGAGCCTGGTAGGCTGCAGTCCATGGGGTCGCTGAGTCAGACATGACAGCGACTTCACTTTCACTTTTTACTTCCATGCATTGGAGAAGGAAATGGCAACCCACTCCAGTGTTCTTGCCTGGAGAATCCCAGGGATGGCAGAGCCTTGTAGGCTGCCATCTATGGGGTCGCACAGAGTCGGACACAAGTGACGTGACTTAGCAGCAGCAGCAGCAGCAACAACATTCTACAATGGAAGTAAGAATAAGTCTGGAATACAGGAGATCCTTTAGAGTATCTCTTGGTAATACCATGGACTTGTGAATAAAACCAGTGAAAAACTACAACTCAGTTCAGGCAAGACTATTAATGTACTAGATCCTTCAGGTATGAATTTTGGGGTCAACACACTGAGAGAAAATTACAATGAGAAGAAGTACTTGCAGGACGCAAAGGGACTACAGATTGGGTAGTAGAAGAGGGTTATAAATAATATTTATAACCACATGATCAGTTACAGAAATGAGGACTGTGATTTCTTTCTTATTTTGTTGTAAGTATGTTTGTGTATATACACACACACAATAAGCAAATATATTTGTCTTCTTCCTCTTTAAAATCTCTTTATCATTTAACAAATACTATGATACAAATGTATTCACCTCGTATCATAATGTTTAAGTTTTATTCGTTTTACATCATAGTATTTAAGTTATGAGATATCAGGGAGAAACTAAACATTACCTAAGTGCTTTATCTCCTCTTACGAGGAAACGTTCAATGTGTTTTCAGTTGCGTTCAGGATACCTGTATGGTGTTCAGTGGAAGTATGATGACCATGTTTTTGTCTTTATTCAAAGACTAAGTGTTTAAGAAGGTGTGTTTAGATGCCAAGTTGACAAGGGGTGAACTTGTGATGGTTAATTTTATGGATCAACCTGGCTGGGCCACAGTACCCATATATTTGTTCAAACATTATTCTAGATACTTCTGTGGTATTTTTTAGATGAGATTAATGTTTAAGTCAATAGATTTTGAATAAACCTTCAAAACATGGGTGGACCTCATCCAATCACTTGAAGGTCTTAATAGAAAAATACTGGCTTCCCTGCAAGAAAAGGGAATTCTTCCGGAAGAATGAGCTTGAACTGCGACATTGACTCTTCCCAGGGCTGCAGTCTGTCTGCCTAATCTGCAGATCTGGGACTTGCCAAGTCCCCACGATTACATGAGCCAATTCCCTAAAATAAATTTATCTCTATATATACTTCCTGTTCTGTTTCTATGGAGAACCCTGACAACTTAAAAACCAATAATAACAATTTGCTGTAATATAATGGAGTTCCACCAGAATTAACTGATACAGTGGAGTTCCACCAGAATTAAGTTCAATGAAGGCAGGGGTCTCTTTTTATTATTATTATTTTTTTAATGAAAGATTCTTTCAATTATATAGTGCTTTAAAGCTTTCTAAAGTTTCCAACACGTGATTTTGTATAATCCCTTAATGTTGCTGTTGTTGTTCACTCAGTTGTGTCTGACTCTCTGTGACCCCATGGAGAGCAGCACATCAGGCTTCTCTGTCCTTTACTATCTCCTGGAGCTTTCTAGCCCCCTTTTAAATCCCCTTTCCCTGTTGGCTCAGTGTAAAGAATCCACCTGCTAAAACAGAAGATCCAGGTTTGATTCCTAGATTAGAAAGTTCTCCTTGAGAAGGAAATGGCAACCCCCTCCAGTATTCTTGCTGGGAAATCCCATGGACAGAGGAGCCTAGCGGGCCACAGTCCATCCTGCAGCGGAAAAGAGTCGGACGCTCCTGAGTGACTAGACAACAATAACAACGGCCCTTACATTGCCGCTCTCCCTTCCCTCTTCCTACTGGTAGCCACTAGCCTGTTCTCTGTATCTGTGAGTCTGCTTCTGTTTTATTCACTAGTCTGTTGTATTTTTCGTATTACACATGTAAGTGATATGCAGTATTTGTCTTTCTCTGTCTGATTTATTTCACCTAGCATGATGCTCTTCAAGTCTGTCCATGTTGCTTCAAATGTCAAAATTTTATTCGGTTTATACCTGGGTAGTATTCCACCGTGTGTGTGTACACACACACATACATACATACCACCTATTCTTTGTCCATTCATCTGTCGATGGTCACTTTTATTGCTTCCTTACCTTGGCAATTGTAGAAATGCTGCTGTGAGCACTGGGGTGCACTCATCTTTCCCGAGTAATGTCTCTGTTTCTGTTAGCTCTGTAATTAAGAATGGAAGTGTTGGGTCATATGGTAGTTCTAGCTTTAAGTTTTTTGAGAAACTTCCATACTGTTTTCCAGGGGCTCCCCAGGTGATGCTAGTGGTATAGAACTTGCCTGCCAGTGCTGGAGACGAAAGAGACATGGGTTTGATCCCTGGGTTGGGAAGATCCCCTGGAGAAGGAAATGCCATTCCACTCCAGTATTCTTGCCTGGAGAATCCCATGGACAGAGGAGCCTGGCAGGCTATGACCATATGGTCACAACGAGTCAGACACGACTGAAGTGACTTAGCCTACTGTTTTCCACAGTGGCTGTACCAATTTACGCTTTACCAACTGTGTAGGAGGGTTCCCTTTTCTCCTCATCCTCGCCAACATTTGTTATTTGTGCTCTTTTTGATGACAGTCATTCTGACGGGTGTGAGGTGGAACCTCATTGTGGTTTTGAGCTGCATTTCTCTAATGATCAGTGATGCTGAGCATCTTCTCTTGTGCCTGCCGGCTGTCTGCATTTCCTCTTCAGGAGAATGTCCATTTAGTTCTTCTCCCCCTCTTAATCAAGTTGTTTGTTTTGTGACATTGAATTCTATTAGCTATTTGTATCAACATATGTGGGATGTTAATCCTTTATCATCCGTATTACCTGAAAATATATCTCATTCAGTAGGTTGTCTATCATTTTTTCAGTGGTTTCTTTTTCTCTGCAAAAGGTTGTTAGTTTAATCCTGTCCCATTTGTTCAGTTTTGTTTTTGTTTCCATTACTGTAGGAGATGGGTCCAAAAAATTATTGCTACAATTTATTTCAAGGAATTTTTTGCCTATGTTTTCCTCTAGGAGTTTTTATAGTATTTGGTCTCACATTTAGGTCTTTAATACATTCTGAGTTTGTTTTTATGTGGTGTTAGTGCTTAGTCACTCAGCCATGTCCAACTCTTTGTCACCCCTTGGACTACAGCCTGCTAGGCTCCTTGGTCCATGGGGAATCTCCAGGCAAGAATACTGGAGGGGGTTGCCATGCCCTTCTCCAGGCAATCTTCCCAACCTAAGTATCAAACCCAGGTCTCCCACATTGCAGGTGGATTCTTTACTGACTGAGCCACAAGGAAAGCCCACATGGTGTTAGAAAATATTCTAATCTCATTCTTTTACAACTAGTTATCCTGTTTTTTGAGCACCACTTATTGAAAAGACTGTCTTTTCTCCATTGTAGATTCTTGCTTCCTTTGTTGTAGATTAATTGACCACAAGTGAGTGGGTTTATTTCTGGGCTTTCTATCCTATTGTATTAATTTATGTGTCTATTTTTGTGCCAGGACAATACTGTTTCAATTACTGTAGCTTTGTAATATAGTCTAAAGTGAGCTGGTGTGATTCCTCTAGCTCTGCTTTTCTTTCTCAAGATTGTTGTGCTATTTGGGGTCTTTTGTGTTTTCATACAAGTTATGAAATTATTTGTTCTGTGAAATTGTGAAATTTGTTCCATGAAAAACATCATTGGTATTTTCATAGGGATTACACTGACTCTATAGATTGCCTTGGATATTATGGTCATTTTAACAAGACTGATTCTTCCAATCCAAGAATCTGGTATGTCTTTCCATCTGCTTTTGACATCTTCAATTTTTCATCAACATTTTTCAGATTTTCAAAGTACAGGTCTTTTGCCCCCTTTGCTAGGTTTACTCCTAGGTATTTGTTTCTCTTTGATGCAGTGATAAATAGAATTGTTTTCTTATTTTCTCTTTGTGATATTTCATTGTTAGTGTATAAAAATGGAGCGTATTTCTGTATATTGTTTTTTGTCCTGCAAATTTACCAAATTCATTGATGAGCTCTGGTAGTTTTCTGGGCTTCCTAGGTGGTGTTGTGGTAAGGAATCTGCCTGTCAATGCAGGAGACCCGGGCTCAATCCCTGGATCAGGCTCATCTCCTAGAGTAGGAAATGACAATTCCTTCAGTATCTTGCCTGGAAAATTCCATGGACAGAGGGGCCTGGTGTGCTACAGTGCCAGGGGTCACAAAGAGTCAGATACAACAGCACACGCCATCTGCACACACACACGTGGAACAGTAGTTTTCTGGTGGTATCTTTAGAATTTTCTATCTATTGTGTCATGTCATCTGCAAATAGTGACAGTTTTACTTTTTCCTTTTCAATTTGGATCCCTTTTATTTCTCTTTCTTCTCTGATTTCTGTGGCAAGGAATTATAAAACCATGTTGAATAAAAGTGGTGAAAAGTGGACATTCTTCTCTCATTCTTGATCTTAGAGGAAATGCTTTCAGCTTTTCACCATTGAGTATGATGTTAGCTGTGAGTTTTTAACATGTGGCCTTTATTATGTTGCAATATATTCCCTCTATGCCCACATACTGGGAAATCTTTATCATAAATGAATGCTGAACTTTATCAAAAGTTTTCTCTGTACCTACTGAAATGATCATATGTTCTTTATTCTTCAATTTACTAGTATGGTATTTATATCAATTGATTTGTGGATGTTGATATTGCATCCCAAGGCAGGGGATTCTTGATCTCTGTTCTCTCTACCACTCAAAATATTGCCCAGGAAGTCAATATATACTGTTTAATTAATGAATGATAAGTTTTCAGAGGGATAATCATTTGGTAAATGAAAAACTACAAAGTTTATGAAGGGATTAATCAAACCTGTTAAATACTTAGAGTGTGGATTTGATGATGATTGATAGTCATTGATAGAGAGATGGTCTTAGAGGAATGGTAGAAACACAAGGCAGTTTAACGTTGATTTAGGACTTGGTTAAGAAATTGATACAAATGTATATCTTTCAAATAATTTGGTAATAGTGGTTCTTTCTCTGTATATGTTTGTATCTCTCTTTTTCTCACATACAGATATGCATACATAAAGTAACAGGTGGGCCACAGCAAATTTTCTTAAAAATTAAGGGAGTTCAGCATGTTTGGGAACGCAGTACACCCGTGGTGGATTCATGTCAATGTACGGCAAAACCAATACAGTATTGTAAAGTAAAAATTTTAAAAAAATTTAAAAAATTAAAAAGAAAAAAAATTAACAAGTTCAGTAGACAAAGATTAAAGACTGTAGGGGAAGAATGATTCACACTTGTTAGGAGTAATACTTAATAAAAAGAGCTTTAAAATATAGGTTTACTCACTAGCTAGCTGTTTGACCTTTGGCAAGTCTGTTTGCTGTGCTGAGACTCTGCTCATTCATCCATAGAATAAATATAATGATTTCTACCTCACAGGATATAACTGGAGACTAAAACACAGAAGAGTTCCCAGAATGTTTAATTGGTGAGTGTAGCAGTTTCAAAACTTGGCCATAAATTCCCTAACACTCCTTGAGATGTTCTACCCACTTGAATCTGGTTTGAACAACAGGGTGTCAAAAGTGATGATGTGCTATTTCTGACACTAGGTCAAAAAATGCTAGACAGCTTCTGCCTTGTGCTGTTGCAATACTGAACCATCATGTAAGAAATCTGACTACCCTGAATCTACCTGTTATGCTGGAGAAGGCCATGTGCAGGCACTCCAGAGACGGTGCTAGCTGAGTCCAGTCTACTGCCTTGATGGGCTCGGATGGAGCTGGATGAAGGTGGCAGGGAGCTGCCATAACCCCAGTCTTCTCTGTTCTGAGTGAAGGGCCTTTCATGGGGCTGAGAAAAGAGGAAAATGGTAAAGGTTTTAGATTTAGACCACTACTGTTGGGCCCAGGAGAGGGAATTGCCTAAGCAGAGGCAAAAAATTGCTGGACAACAACTGCATTATGAGTCCACAGGACCTGGAGATGGAGAATCTGTCATGGCAGCCAACTACAGCACTGTCACTTCCCTCTAGGGTGATGTCAACCAAATACAGACTCTGCAGAGGAAATGCTGAGCTTGGTTGAAGGTTAGATGGTTGCAGGATCAGTGTGCTGGAAGTATGTGGTAAGACAGGGGCAATGAAAAGAAATTCGATCAGGTTTCTATCTACTCCATGCCAGGCACTCAATATGTATTGACATACGAGTCAAGGATGCTGGGGAGGCAAGGTCTAGATTAGTGAGGGTGAACTCCCTCAGTCTAGGGAAGGAAGGTTTGAATGAGAACAGAGAGCAATTGTAGGAGAGTGAGGCAGTGAGAGATCCTGACAAGTGGGAGAGAGTGAGATTCTAAAGTTTAAAATATCAAAGAAATAATATATCTTCTTGGTGACAAGGTCTTGAAAGTTGAGAAGCTGTCTTTAAGGAACTAAAGGAAATGGTAGACAAACGGGATTCAAAGAACACGGAGGCTAGACATATTTGTTCCATCCTTCTGGACCTTCAATCTGCCTGACATATGATAAGATGACTGCTATGGTTGCCTCAAAATTCACACGCTGATGTCCTAAGCACTGTGGTGGTATTAGAGGCTCAGCTTTTGAGAGGCAAGTGATTAGGTCATGAGGATGGCATTCTCGTGAATGGGATTTTCCTTTCATAAGAAGAGATCCAAGGGAGCTTGCTCCCCTCCATCTCTGCTTCCCATTGTATGAGCATGCCAGAGACAAACTTCTGCAATGCCTGATGAGGATGCTCTTCCTCACGAGACACTACAAGTGCCAGCATCTTCATCTTGGAGTTTTGTACCTCTAGAACTGTGAGAAATGTTTATTATTTAAGCTTCCCAATGGACGGTATATTTGTTACAGCAGCCTCAGCTGGCTAAGACTGTGACTTTTAGGGTAAGCCTTGAAGAATGAATAGGATGCTTCCATATATTTTTAAAAAATAGTGAGGAAGGATATAATAGTCACAGGGCACAGATTGAATAGAAAATCAGAGATAAGAGCCAAACTAAGTGCTTCCATGGTGGCTCAAACGGTAAAGAATCTGCCTGCAATGCATTAGAGCCCAGTTCTATCTATCCCTGGGTTGGGAAGATCCCCTGAAGAAGAGAATAGTGATCCACTCCAGTTCTTGTCTGGGAAATCCCAAGGACAGAGGAGCCTGGTGGGCTACAGACCGTGAGGTTGCAAAGGGTCAAACATGACTGAGCAGCTGACCCTATGAGCCAAACTAGCTCAGCTATTGTCTTAGATAGTGGCAACAGGAAGTGTTTGCACAGGGATAAGTGGGGTAGATCAACCCTGGGATTTCTTTGGAAGGAATGATGCTAAAGCTGAAGCTCCAGTACTTTGGCCACCTCATGCGAAGAGTTGACTCATTGGGAAAGACTCTGATGCTGAGAGGGATTGGGGGCAGGAGGAGAAGGGGACGACCGAGGATGAGATGGCTGGGTGGCTGGATGGCATCACGGACTCGATGGACGTGAGTCTGAGTGAACTCCGGGAGATGGTGATGGACAGGGAGGCCTGGTGTGCTGCGATTCATGGGGTCACAAAGAGTCGGACACGACTGAGCAACTGAACTGAATTGAAGTGGGGTTAAGCTCTATATGAGGCAGAAGACCCCTCTGAGTGCCAGCTTTTCAATGAATTTAGTAATATTAGATGTTTGAAAATGATCATTTCTATTTCTGACACTAAAATAACTCACTTGTGACTGTAAACACATTGGTTATAAAAATACACACTAAGTGTGTGGAAAGCTATGTGAAAGTATATAACCCCTGTAATATAAGTATGTTCCAAATTCTGATGCTCATACACACATAGAGGGCAAAAGAAATCCTGACTTCTAGCCAAATAACATTACCAGTGAAATTTGAACGAACGTGCTTAATTGAGATTTTAGGAGCCATCAGACAGCTGGACAAAGGTTGTACTTTTCCCTCTATCCACCCAAGAACGTGAACAAGGTGCTTTATGAGTTTATCATTCATAGTGCATTGTACTGTCAGTCTGAAAAATAACAGTTCAGCTAGAATCGCTCTGTAAAATGAAGATCCCCGAAGGCAATGCATGTGGAAATCCTACCACTAATTACTGCCTGTGCCGAACATTCTCATCAAGCAAGCCCAAGCCCTGCATGCTGCTTTAGGCTCAGGAGGGCGCTGTGATTCTGAGCACAGAGGGCAGCCAGTGAGCTTCCAGTGACCAAAGGGAATGTCAGTTAACATGGATCACAAGAGAGAATTGCCTAAAGTGGCTGTTCTCGGGCTGCTGCTCAGCGGAGCAATTCAGTAAAGCAGACAGAAGCCATGCTTTCGGCATCGCTTGTCTCGATCCCAGATATGCCAGCTGCCGAGTCTCTCTGAGGTCTGGCCTGCATCGCTGCCTTCCTCTTCCCTGTTTCTACAATCACCGCTTTAATTAAATTCATCAGCTCTCATCGAGGCTATGTGATGTTCTCATGGATCTCCTCCTTCCCTCCAGATACTCTACTCACTCTTAAAAAGTATGTTTCTCAAACACAAGTTGATTATTTCATTTATTTAAAGGTGAGGTTGCTATTTAGCTGAAGAATCCTTCCTTGGGTCCAAGGATGTGATTAGATTGTGTCCAAGGGGACATGAATTGATGAGTGCATGTCCCAGCCTATGGACAGGGAAAGGGCTGTGTCTTCATCCACCCTTGTCACTTTTCCCTCCCAGGATGCATATATGATCTTGGGGGCTGGATCAAGCATTTTAGGACACCTGTTCAAGATGCCAGAGCAACAAGATCCAAGAGGCCTGGAACCTCAAAAGCCCTATGCCGCCCTATCAGCACTGGTTTGCTTATGCTTGGATCGCTGTGTGTGAGAGAAATAAACTTTCAGATTGTTTAAGACACTATTAATTTGGCCCTTACTGTGGCAGTAAAACCTACATTCTAAGACACTTTGTTTCAAAAGCTCTCCAGGGCTTGAAGGTAAGTCCCTCTCTCTAGGGAGGACGTTGAGTATTCTCTCAGATCTAGGTTCAGTCCATCTTTGCAATTTAATTCCCTTCCATTTGTCCTGTGCTCAGTCACTTCAGTCCTGTCCAACTTTTTGTGACCCCGTAGACTGTAGCCCGCCAGGCTCCTCTGTCCCTGGGATTATCCAGACAAGAATACTGGAGGGGGCTGCCATTTCCTTCTCCAGGGGATCTTCCCAACCCAGGGTTTCAAACCCGTGTCTCTTGCATTCCCTCCATTGGCAGGCAGGTTCTTTACCAACTGTGCCACCTGGAAAGCCTAGGGGTGCATTCCTCTAGCCAAATTAGTCCTCTCTGTCTACCACATATACCTTTATTTAATGGTTTGACACATGTTGTTCCCTCTTTTCCCCACTTCCAAAAAGCTTCTCACTCACCTTTCAAGTTCTGAAGGTATGTGCTGCTTTCTTGGGCTTCTTGCAATGATTTTTCCTGGCAGATTTAATTTCTTCTTCCTCAGGGCTTTTAGAGCACTGTGTATGTGTGTTTAAGAAGAAGACAGTCATATACTCATTTCCTATAGTTTCTTGCATTATTTGTGTTTATCTTCCTTGCTAGGAATTATTCCATTACAGTGTTATTGGTCAGAACCAGACTACATCCCAGTCCTCCACCTTTAGTCTTGTCATAGGCAAAGTAAACAGTGAATGATCAGAATGGACACAAAATTTCATGGGGAGTGGAACCCTGAGTGAAACTGACATTCTGTTTGCAAGGAGGAATGGAGCACTTTTTTTTTTTTTTTTTCCTCAATGAGTATGTTTTTGACAATGGTAGGGAGACTGGGAAATTCAACAGCATGGGGCAGATGTCTTTGATTACTGGATTCAAGCTGGAAAAACAGTCCCTGACGAACTACAGTCATTACTGTGTATTTCTAGAACTTTGAAAGATAAGGAGGAAATCTGCAGAGTAGCCCCCTAAGGGATAGGAAGGGAATTGGGCCATTGTAGTCCCCAAAGACAGGCTTTTCTTGTTTCACTGGTTGTAGAGATGTCTTCTTTAGTATCCAACATCAACAGCTGCCCCTTGACTCTGAGATTCTGACATGCCTGACTACAAAAGTCCCAGTTGGTGTGGAGTGCAAAAAGTCACAGCTGGTGCATTTGGTTTAATCTGCTTTACCCCAGTCTCAGCCTTAAACAAAGACTTGTTTAACCTCCTCCAGCCTCAACATTTGTAAGTGAAAATCTATGCATTTTAGCATCTTTAATTTCCATGGAGAAACACTGTGCTCTCAGGTGTACCCCAAGTGTCCAAGCTCTGTGAGATGGATGTATGGGCAAGACTTGACTGAATTCTAGTTCTATGAAACCAGGAGACATTGGAAAGATAATGCACATGTTTACAGTTACAAAATGATTTTGAAAATAAACCAGTGATATAATAGTGTTCTTGTCTCTTCCTCCCCCACCCACTGCAATATCTTAATAAGCTTTGTAGAGTAGAAAAAGCATAATGTTGAGAAGAAAGGAAGGAAGGTAGTCACTTAAATATAATGGTTGAGAACTTGGGTTCTGAAGTCAGAGTGTATGGGTGGATGGCTTGGGTTCATTGCACAATACAGAGAAGGAAATGGCAACCCACTCCAGTATTCTTGCCTAGAGAATCCTGTAGACAGAGGAGCCTGGTGGGCTGCTGTCTTTGGGGTCGCACAGAGTTGGACATGACTGAAGCGACTTAGCAGCAGCAGCAGCATTGTACAATCGAAGGCTACTTAAACCTGCTGTACCTTTAGCTTCCTTATGTTTAACCTGGAGATGATGTTACTGTCACCTCATAGGTCTTCTTTAAGAATTAAATGAGCTAAATATATAAGATCTTCCTTTAGTAACGGCACATAACAAGTACAATAAATATTAGAGCTATCTATGACTATTTTATGTAGCATTCATTTGTCAATTAATACTCCTTCTTGATCTCTTAACAGCCTGAGATGCTGGACTGTTTCACACATCATATCATATTGCTCACATTGGTGACCTTATAAAAAGAGAATGTCAAGAATTCAATATCTTCTTTTCCAGCATACTAAAACATGAGTTGGTAGAATATAAGTTGATGTCTCAGTAATGACTCCAGATTGGATTTAGAAAAAAAGAGTGTCTATTATATTGGTTCTTGTGAAAGTGTGAATCAGACTGCATATGATGGAATTTTGTAGGTAGACATTTGGAGGTGGTAGTGGATAAAAATCATAAATGTGGGGGAGGAGAAGGGTTTTTAAAATTAACCCACACAGCATTTTTGGCACATAACTTTCTGTTGGCCACCCCTGAGACAGTGCGAGGGTTTGAAGTGGATTTATGCCCAAATTCTTCAAGGCATAATTTAAAAGATTTTAAGCAAAATGTGCTGCCACAATGAACACACACTCTATGCTTTATGAATGGCCTGTTTATTGCTGTGGTTCCTCACAACTAGACGAAACTGGTCTAAACTAGTCAAATTCATGCAGAGTCACGGGCTTGTGCTCTAAATCCATCCCTCACTTCTAAATCCACTTTCAACTACTGTAATGTGTAGATATTGCAATGAAATATACTGGGTTGCGCACCTTCGGAACGACTCCCCGTCTCTCACTATTTAATGTGGAGCCTGAAGGAATTTCTGATTCTCAGGCTGCAGTGTGTTCTTCCAGCCCGTGCAGGTCTGGCTGCAGGAAACAGCAGCTCAATCTTTGAAGCAAAGACTTTTCCTCTGCCTCTCAGAGTAAATAGCCCAGGAGAGCTTCCTCCCTCCAAGGAAGTCGAGATAAGTGTGTGATAGGAAGCGAGAGAGCTGTCTTTGTGTCTGTCAGAATGGCACCCGGAGGAAGGCAGCTGGTCTGCTGAGTGATAAGGTTAAGGTTACAGAGGTAGAGAGAAAAAGTCTGCTTGGTCAAAAAGCATTACAAACCAAAAGACGACCAACAGGAGTTTTTAGCATTACACCCCCAGCCTGTCTCTGAACAAAATGACAGTCTGTTATTTTTGTTGTTGTTGTTGAGGGGATGTGAGAAGTATACGTCACTAAGTGGAAGAAATGTAGGGGACACACACACACATCACACACACACACATCCCACACCACCCTCCCCCACACACCCCCCCTCCCACACACACACCCCAACACACACACACACACACACACCCCACCCCAGCTTTACTAGCTGTAGGTGGTTGACTCCTTCCCCAATGGAACACTTTAAGAAATCATTGCAAAGGACCAGAATAGATGGGACAGAGGATTTTATTGCTTGAAGCAGGAACTTTTTTTTGCAGGCGTTGGTGGTGGTAGTGCTGGTGGTGGTGTTAGAAGTCGGGGAGTGCTCGGAGTAAAACGCCTAAATGTAAGAGTTGTGGCCAACAGTACTAACTCAGTCCCCTTACCTGCATAATATGAAATGATATTATCACCTTGACCTGGCTCCTTTCACACTAGGTATAAAACAGTCCCTCATACCCCACGGATGGGGTTACCACCCTTCCTCACCCTCATGTATGCTGGAATAACTAGTGAAATGACGAAATTTGCC
The DNA here is from genome assembly GCF_016772045.2 of Ovis aries. Lineage (NCBI taxonomy): Eukaryota > Metazoa > Chordata > Mammalia > Artiodactyla > Bovidae > Ovis > Ovis aries. Next base: position 81,365,747 of record NC_056058.1, read on the forward strand.
TAAAAGAGACCTGGCAAAATATATGCTGCAATACAGGGGTCTTAAAGGGAAATTCCTATTACTTTCCAGTTTTAAAGAACAAATAGAACTCTCTCTTGCTAGTTTCCTTCCTTGAGGTGAGATTTCAACCCCTATGTTTTTTGCATACCTCCAAGCAACAGTCCCTAGTGGAGCAAGAATTCCTGAACAAGAGCTTGTATTTTGTTGACCCCTTGCCAAGTGAGATCTGTCTTACTGAGCAAGGCCATCAGGGGGAGCTCTCTGAGCTTCTGTGAGGTCTGGGAGAAAGACAAGGCAAGACTTGTTCAAGGTCACAGAGTTGCAGGACCAATAATTTCTGCATGCAGGGACCACAAAGGGCTTCCCTGGTGGCTCAGCTGGTGAAGAATGCACCTGCAATATGGGAGACCTGGGTTCGATTCCTGGGTTGGGAAGATCCCCTGGAGAAGGGAATGGCTACCCACTCCAGTATTCTGGCCTGGAGAGTTCCATGGATTATACAGTCCATGCGGTCCGCAGAATTGGACACAACTGAGCAACTTTCACTTTCAGGGACAACAAAGACCACCCTTCCCTTCCTACCCAGTAGGTTTGCTGGGTAGCAAAAGAAGCAGCCCAGCAGAAATGAGGACCTGGTCAGCATTTAAAAGGAAATGAGTGTAGGGGAATGCTTGATGGTTGGATGAGGAGGAGATTTTTGGGCAGAGAATAGCGGGCATTCCTGTTAGCTCCAGGCATAGTTTGTAGGAATCTAGACCTGTAAACATTGAGGAGAGAGGCCCCAGCAAAGACTCTAGCTTCAAGGGTGGAGTCAGCACCTAGTGGTGGCCTATTGATGGAATAAGTACCAGAGGTGATTAAAAAACAAAGGATATTTTTGTTGCCTCATTTACAGGCTTGTTGGGGGGCAGAGTGGAAGTACAGCTGTGGTGATACTAATGCAGAAGACCAGGTTAATTGGTTTTCAGAATGATGGAGGAAATGGCAGATGACACAAGATAGAAAAGGGGGAGATGTATATATGAACCCTTTTGTAGGCCTCTGTGAGCCAGAAAGCAGAGATCTGAAGACACCATAAGTTCCAGAGATGTTGCTCCCAGTGGGTGAGTCAGATTTACTGTTCTGATGCCCAATTAAAGTCCCGTCATCTAGGATGACTTGGGAAAGTGTGTTTCCTTTGCACATATAGCCATCTAACAGTATCTCTCCATCCCATCACAAAGACATTCAGAGCTCCAGATATCACTCTCCATCTCCAATATGTCCAAGTTATGATTTCCCCACCCATCGCCTGAACTATATTTTTGTTGATAAAACAAAAGTGCAAAAAACCAAGAGAAAGCAAATACAAGGCATAGCTTTTTTCTCTCTCAGATTCCCCAGAGAGAATTCCACCAGTGATGCCACATTTACCTGTCACCGCTCTGTAGTAACACTGTCTCCTACGAAAATGATTTCTCGAGAACTTTCCATGAGGCTAAGCGCTGGCCTTCTGCCCGGCAGAGTGAATGACAGACTCGTCAGTGGTGGCTCTGACCTGAAGTTCTGGCTGGCACAGCCCAGGTGCCCCGACATTAGGGAGACGCCACTGAGATGCTGCTCTATGAATAGCTCCTTGCAGTTGTGGTTGTTGCTCCTGGAACCAGCTGGATTAAAGGAGTTCTGTATGCAGCAGACTTTTCCAGACTGTGGGCTACATGCGACTGTTTTTTTCCCCCCTTTGGTATGTTCAACTTGACGGTTGTATTTTGACCTCCTTGTTGGAAACAATGGGACAGTTGGGGCACATTAATGACTCTTTTCAAAAAAACATGTTTTCTAAACTGAATTTGGAGACTTACGGCTTCAGATGAGTGAAACAGTTCCAAGTGGTATTTGCTTTTTCAGCCCAACCAGCTATTTCTGAATTTATAAGTGGAAGAGGTTCAGAATAAGAAAGTCCAGGAGGAAAGAGAGGTTCACAAATGGAGAGAAAGGGGAAGGAGAGAAATAGATAACAAATGGGGAAAGAGAGTATAGTGAAAAGAAATTACTTGTGGAAATACTTCAAAGGTCAGAGTGGTTTTTAGTTTATCTTCATTTATTTATCGATTCCCACAGCCTTAAACCATAACGACAACAGTGATAATCATTTGTTTTAGTAAATACAAATAACTTCTCACAGCTTCTACGTGCAGAAAATAACTACTAAGAATTTTCATATGTATTTTAAACTACTTAAGCTTACATATAGTTACTAAATATAGGATTCCTGCCAATTGTGTTTAAAATCTTCAAATAAAGGAAGAAAAATACATGGTCATAATTCATTGTGCTTTAATTCAATAAGGCTTCAGAGTGCGAGGCCTTTATCTGTTTGCAGGTTACACAGCTCTTTCATTTTACTGATAGGGAGGCTGAAGTCAGACAGGTTTAGTATATTTTTGTTTATGCATGTGGCTCAGTGATATAAAAAGTATTAGCTGATAGGTTTCTTCTTCACAGGCCTTCATATTTTTAATCATTGTCTTCTCCCAATTCTTTAATTTCAAGTAAAAGCAGAAAAGTCAGAGTCTAGGGGTCATTCGCAACATCTGAGACTCCCCAAGCCCCTTGGAGCTTAGAGGGAAAGGGCAGAGGGAAGAATGGCCCTTTTGGAGCAGGTCCGTCTCCCCTTTGGTAATAGGATGCTCACGAGCAGAAAGGACCCGTGACTCCCGTCAGTCCAGAAGGCTGGGAGTTGGCGGCCTCACAGAGTGCTTATACCACATTGTCCTGGGCACCTAGACTAGAGCTGCTCTGAGGAAAGTTCCATGTCTTTCCCTCTAAAGACAATCTCAGGAGAAGCTGTATTCATTCTTTCATTCATTCAACAAATTTCCAGAGAATAGACATCTGTACAGGGCTGAGATTCAGCAGCACATAAAAGCCTTCATGGAGCCCAGTATCCTAGTGAATCATCTTAGTCACCCAAAGAAGGGCCCGTGTCAGCTTAGGCAGAGGACAGTGGTTCGAGAAGTAAAGAGCAGTACCTTCTGACAGCATGATGGGGAAGCAAGAGGCCCAGTGGAAAAGGCCACCCCAATGGATGGCAACAGAGATGCCATCAATGAGATAGGATGCTTCTCTATATTCAACCAGATGCCAGACGAGGAGGAGACCTGGGTATTCCCTGTCCCACTCACTCCTGAAAACTCCTAAATACCCTGAAGCTTAAGGCAGGAGAAAATTAGTGCATTTGCAGAGAAATCACTAAATCCATAAAATAACTTAAAATTACTAAAGTAATTTAGTTTTCTTGGAAATGATTAAACTACTTTCTTTCTTTCTTTTCTTTTTTTTTGGAGGCAGGCCTTAGATGAAATACAAAGAACAGCATTTTGTACACCTAAGTTTGTGGTCTCTGAAAAGTAAGCCTGCTACAGTGACAAAAGCAACAATCACATCCAAAAAACAAGTTTACTGAGTGTGGGTTTGTGTGTATGTGTGTGTATGCATATACATACATACACACACATACATGTATACACATATGTATATATATACATACCTACATATATATATATATATATATATATATATATATATCTTTCCAGGGGAAAAACTCCTAGAAAGCTGCCGAAAAAAGATCTGACATCTAAACTCAGGGCTGTCTGATTTCCAAACCTAAGATTTCTTTTTTCTTGGTACGGGAAAATATAGGTTTATTAATTATTTGCACACATCGATGCCTTGGATTTACTAATCTAAAGAAGGAATAGTCGCCAAAAAAAAATTGGCACTTGTCAACAGATGCTGCTCTTGTAGGAAGTCTGGTGCACTCCCAAGGGATAGATTTCCTCCCCAGGGGGATCTTTCCTAGTCAGGGATCGAACCCAGGTCTCCTGCATTGCAGGCAGATTCTTTGCTGTTTGAATCACCAGGGAAGACCCCAGATAGATTTAGGTTTGTAGCTCAGATGGTAAAGAATCCACCTTCAGTGCAGGAGACTCAAGTTCAATTCCTAGATCGAGAAGTTCCCCTGGAGAAGGGAATGGCAACCCACTCCAGTATTCTTCAACTTCCCTGGTGGACCTGACCGTTAAGAATCCACCATCAATGCAGGAGACCCAGGTTTGATCCTTGGGTTGGGAAGATTCACTTAGAGAAGGGAATAGCTACCCACTCCAGTGTTCTTGACTAGAAAATTCCATGGACAGAGGAGATTGTCAGCTACAGTCTATGAGATCGAAAAGAGTTGGACAAGACTGAGCAACTAACACTTCAGTTCAGTTCAGTAGGGTCTGACTCTTTGCGACCCCATGAACTGCAGCATGCCAGGCCTCCCTGTCCATCACCAACTCCCGGAGTTCACTCAGACTCACATCCATTGAGTCAGTGATGCCATCCAGCCATCTCATCCTCTGTCATCCCCTTCTCCTCCTGCCCCCAATCCCTCCCAGCATCAGAGTCTTTTCCAATGAGTCAACTCTTCGCATGAGGTGGCCAAAGTACTGGAGTTTCAGCTTTAGCATCATTCCTTCCAAAGAAATCCCAGGGCTGATCTCTTTCAGAATGGACTGGTTGGATCTCTTTGCAGTCCAAGGGACTCTCAAGAGTCTTCTCCAACACCACAGTTCAAAAGCATCAATTCTTCGGTGCTCAGCCTTCTTCACAGTCCAACTCTCACATCCATACATGACCAGAGGAAAAACCATAGCCTTGACTAGATGGACCTTAGTCAGCAAAGTAATGTCTCTGCTTTTGAATATGCTATCTAGGTTGGTCATAACTTTTCTTCCAAGGAGTAAGCGTCTTTTAATTTCATGGCTGCAGTCACCATCTGCAGTTATTTTGGAGCCCCCCAAAATAAAGTCTGACATTGTTTCCACTGTTTTCCCATCTATTTCCCATGAAGTGATGGGACTGGATGCCATGATCTTCGTTTTCTGAATGTTGAGCTTTAAGCCAACTTTTTCACTCTCCTCTTTCACTTTCATCAAGAGGCTTTTTAGTTCCTCTTCAATTTCTGCCGTAAGGGTGGTGTCATCTGCGTACCTGAGGTTATTGATATTTCTCCCGGCAATCTTGATTCCAGCTTGTGTTTCCTCCAGTCCAGCGTTTCTCATGATGTACTCTGCATATACATTAAATAAGCAGGGTGGCAATATACAGCCTTGACGCACTCCTTTTCCTTTTTTTTTTTTTAACCAAGATTTAATGTACATTTATTCTTAACACGTGGAACATATAGTATAAAGATTTCATACTGAATAAATGATATTCATTAAGCCAAAAAAGGAAAAAAGGAGGAATTTACATCAAGTTTTAGCTACATTGTTTGAAATACAAATATGCAGATTTTATCACTGAAAAAAAATCTCAATTGTGTTTCTTCATCAGGAACTTCAACTGAACCTAGAACTTTTTCACACCTCGATTAGAAAGAAAACAAAAACAAAAACCCAGAAAAAAAATAAACTATAAGTTGATTGACTGCTGAGACAGCAAGGACTTTTTACAGAGACCTGTACAGCATCGCACCAAGAGGGGCAATGTCTGGCAAGAGATTAAATAGCTGTGTCTCGCTTTGTGCAGGTCACCAACTCGTTAACACGTCATACTATAAAGGGGTACCTGGGAGGGGGACCAAACTGTGGGGATCCAAGGGTATGTGCAATGTACAACATCCAGTCTGTTGTTCCATGTCCAGTTCTAACTGTTGCTTCCTGACCTGCATACAGATTTCTCAAGAGGCAGGTCAGGTGGTCTGGTATTCCCAATCTCTCTCAGAATTTTCCACAGTTTATTGTGATCCACACAGTCAAAGGCTTTGGCATAGTCAATAAAGCAGAAATAGATGTTTTTCTGGAACTCTCTTGGTCTTCTCCAACACCATAGTTCAGAAGCATCAATTCTTTCCAGCTGACTGGAAAAGTCAGCTTTGGCTACACAGACATTTGTCAGCAAAGTAATGTCTCTGCTTTTTAATATGCTGTCTAGGTTTGTCATAACTTTTCTTCCAAGGAGTGTCTTTTAATTTCATGGCCGCAGTTACCACCCACAGTGATTTTGGAGCCCAAGAAAATAGACTGTCACTGTTTCCATTGTCTCCCCATCTATTTACCATGAAGTAATAGGACCAGATGCCATGATCTTTGTTTTTTGGATGTTGAGTTTTAAGCCTGTTTAACACTACTCTTTCACTTTCATCAAGAGGCTCTTTAGTTCATCTTCATTTTCTGCCTTAAGGGTGGTATCATCTGCATATCTGAGGTTATTGATATTTCTCCCGGCAATCTTTATTCCAGTTTGTGCTTCATTCAGCCCTGCATTCCACATGATGTACTCTGAATATAAGTTAAATGATCAGGGTGACAACATACAGGCTTGGCGTACTCTTTTCCCAGTTTGGAACTAGTCCACTGTTTCGTGTCCAGGTCTAACCATTGCTTCTTGACCTGTGTACAAGTTTCTCAGAAGGCAGGTCAGGTGGTCTGTATTCCCATCTCTTGAAGAATTTTCCACAGTTTGTTGTGATCCACACAGTCCAGGGCTTTGGCAAAGTCGATGAAGCAGAAGTAGATGTTTTTCTAGAATTCTTGTGCTTTTTCTATGGATATCGGCAGTTTGATCTCTGGTTCCTCTGCCTTTCCTTAATCCTACTTGACCATATGTGAGTTCACATACCGTGCAGCCTCACTTGGAGCATTACTTTTCTAGCATGTGAAATGAGAGCAATTGTGCAGTAGTTTGAACATTCTTTGGCGTTGCCTTTCTTTGGGATTGGGATGAAAACTGACCTTTTCCCTTCCTGTGGCCACTGCTGAATTTTCCAAATTTGCTGGCATACTGAATATAGCATTTCAACAGCATCATCTTTTAGGGTCTGAAGTAGCTCAACTGGAATTCCATCACCTCCACTAGCTTTGTTCGTGACACTTTGTACAGTCCCCTTGACGTCACACTCCAGATGTCTGGCTCTAGGTGAGTGATCACACCTTCCCGGTTATGCAGGTCATTAAGATCTTTTTTTGTACAGTTCTGTGTATTCTTGCCACCTCTTGTTTAATATCTTCTGTTAGGTCCATATTGTTTCTGTCTTTCATTGTGCCCATCTTTGCATGAAATGTTTCCTTGGTATCTCTAGTTTTCTTAAAGAGATTTCTAGTCTTTCCCATTCTATTGTTTTCCTCTCTTTCTTTGCATTGTTCACTTAGGAAGGCTTTCTTATCTCTCCTTGCTATTCTTTGGAACTTTGCAGTCAGATGGGTATATCTTTTCCTTTTCTCCTTCACCTTTCACTTTTCTTTTCTTGGCTATTTGTAAGGCCTCCTCAGACAACCATTTTGCCTTTCTGTATTTCTTTTTTTTTTTTTTTTTGAATTCTGACTTAAATTGAAGAACATAGGGGAAAACTTTAGGTCATTCAGGTATGACCTAAATCAAATCCCTTACGATTATATAGTGGAAGTGACTAATAGATTCAAGGGACTATATCCTGAAAAACTATGGACAGAGGTTTGTAACACTGTACAGGAGGCAGTGATCAAACCATCCCCAAGAAAAGAAAACACAAAAAGGTTTGAAAATGGAATTTTACAATTTAAAATACCAAACTTACAATGCGCTGATGATATTAAAGTTTTTATATTTCTATTCCACCAGGGGATTGCTCAGACAGTAAAGTGTCTGCCTACAATGCAGGAGACCTGGGTTCAATCCCTGGGTTGGGAAGATCCCCTGGAGAAGGAAATGGCAATCCACTCCAACACTCTTGCCTGGAAAATCCCATGGATGGAGGAGCCTGATAGGCTACAGTCCATGGGGTCGCAAAGAGTCGGACACGACTGAACGACTTCACTTCATTCCTTGAATACTGTCAATGCTTGAGCCTGAATAACTTTTGGGGAAGATAAAACAGTTAGCAGAGGTAAGAATATAATTTTTAAAGAGAAAGTAAAAGTGTTAGTCGCTCAGTGGTGCCTCACTCTTTGAAATCCCATGTACTGTAGCCTGCCAGGCTCCTCTGTCCAAGGGATTCTCCAGGCAAGAATGCTGGAGTGGGTAACCATTCCTTTCTCCAGAGGATCTTACCAACCCAGGGATCCTGCATTGCAGGCAGATTCTTTACTGTCTGAGCAACCAGGGAAGCCCTATAACTCTCAAATGGATAAGTAATGTTATTGAAAGTTAACACGTAGAACTGAACCATTCCAGTGGAATGAATCTATCCTAATAAATATTCTCTAAGCTAATGTAAATTTCAGCTGAACCAGAGTTATTATTTCAGGGCTTGATATTGTGGTAGGGCCCAATTATACTTTTATTTAGGCAGCATTACATAAATTCTGAAAAAACCAAAGGATATGCCAACAGAAAGAAATATGACTTATAGGGAAACCATTGCTTTTCTTTTCCTGTGATTGTGAGGAATAAATTTGCTTAAACCAGAAGCTAACTTAGGAGACATATGTTTTTAATATTTCAAGAATCCTTTTAGAATATAAATCAGTGAGTCTCATGCCCTGTTAATTATGGAAGTGTTCTAATAAAAGTTTTTGTGGAATCACCTAGCAATTCAAATTTGCAAAAACAACACTCTGCCTTTCATTCCATGTTTCTTGGTAATATGCAATATAAACCATAAACTATAATATAAATGGGTGGATATTTGGTTTTATTTGCATTCTTAAATAAATTTTTGATTAAAATATTCCAATAAATGTACTGTGAAGGAAAAAAGTAACTGAAATATTTTATAGATAGGATGAAAGGTAAATATTGGGAGATTCAATATTTTACCAGCTATAAGCATATTCTTCAGGAAGGGTCAGTAATAAAGGTCTCAGGCACTTAATCAAAGGTGCGATTTAAATCAATGCAATAAAAAAAGCTTTTGCATATGAAGGGGTGCAATTTGCATCAGTTCCTCTCCAAATTCTACCGTTATTATTAGCAAGCTCTCTGAGTTCAGTAGAATGTCAGCTATTTTATGTGGTTCTTAAAGTCCAAGCCACACTGAGTAGACACTTAATTGTTGTTTAGTCACTAAGTCAAGTCTGACTCTCTGTGACCCCATGGACTGTAGCATACCAGGCTTCCCTGTCCACCACTATATCCCGGAGTTTGCTCAAACTCATGTCCATTGAGTCAGAGATGCTATCTAACCATCTCATCTGCTGCCCTCTTCTCCTTTTGCCTTCACTGTTTCCCAACATCAGGGTCTTTTCCAATCAGCTGACTCTTTGCATCAGGTGGCCACAGTATTGGAGCTTTAACTTCAGCATCAGTCCTTCCAGTGAATATTCAGGGTTGGTTTGCTTTAGAATTGACTGGTTTGGTTTCCTTGCAGTCCAAGGGACTCTCAAGAGTCTTCTCCAGCACCACAATTCAAACCCATCAATTCTTTGGTGTTCAGCCTTCTTTATGGTCCAGCTCTCACGTCTCTACATGAGTACTGGAAAAACCCATAGCTTTGACTATATGGATCTTTGACAGCAAGGTGATGTCTCTGCTTATTAATAGGCTATCTAGGTTTGTCCAGAAAGAATACTGGAGTGGGTAGCAATTCCGTCTGCAGGGCATCTTCCCAACCTAGGGATCAAACCTGGGGCTCTTGCATTACAGACAGATTATTTACCATGTTAGCCACCAGGGAAGCCCCAGACACTCAATAGTAACTTATTTAATGAATAAAGAAGTTTCTAGAATCTTTTTTAAATTTTTCTGTCCAGTATATGACTTATCTGATATTCTTACTATAACTATTCTAGCTTTTTAAAATGATGTGTATACAGTAAACTTTTTTTTTACTATTATATATTATATTGAAGTGTAGTTGATTTACAGTGTTTTAGGTATACAGGAAAATGATTCAGTTATGAAAATATATATAGTTCAGAATATTATACAATGTGGCAAGATATTGAATCTAATTCCCTGTACTCTTCAGTGTGTCTTTGTTGGTTTTCCATTTTATATGTTCAGTTCAGTTTGCAAAGAGTCAGACACAACTGAGCAACTACTTTCACTTTTCAGTTCAGTTCAGTGGTGTAGTTGTGTCTGACTCTTTGTGACCCCATGGACGGAAGCACAACAGGCTTCCCTGTACATTACCAACTCCCAGAGCTTGCTCAAGCTCATGTCCATTGAGTTGGTAATGCCCTCCAACCATCTCATCCTCTGTCACTCCCTTCTCCTCCTGTCCTCAATCTTTCCCAGCATCAGAGTATTTTCCAGTGTGTCAGCTCTTCACATCAGGTGGCCGAAGTATTGGAGTTTCAGCTTCAGCATCAGTTCTTCCAATGAATATTCAGGACTGATCTCCTTTAGGATTGACTTGTTTGGTCTCCTTGCAGTCCAAGGGACTCTCAAGAGTCTTCTACAGCACCACAGTTCAAAAGCATCAATTCTTTGGTGCTCAGCTTTCTTTATGTTCCAATTCTCATATCCATACATGACTACTGGAAAAATCATAGCTTTGACCACACAGACATTTGTTAGCAAAGTAATGTCTCTGCTTTTTAATATGCTATCTAGGTTGGTCATAGCTTTTCTTCCAAGGAGCAAGCGTCTTATAATTTCATGGCTGCAGTCACCATCTGCAGTGATTTCAGAGCCCAAGAAAAATAAAGTCTGTCACTGTTTCCATTGTTTCCTCATCTATTTGCCATGAAGTGATGGGACTGGATGCCATGATCTTAGTTTTTTTGAATGCTGAGTTTTAAGCCAGCATTTTCACTCTCCTCTTTTACTTTCATCAAGAGACTCTTTAGTTCTTCTTCACTTTCTGCCATAAGAGTGGTATCATCTGTATATCTGAGGTTATTGATATTTCTCCCTGATATCTTGATTCCAGCTTGTGTTTCATCCAGCCTGGCATTTTGCATGATGTACTCTGCATATAAGTTAAATAAGCAGGGGCAACAATATACAGGCTTGACATACTCCTTTCTCAATTGGAACCAGTCTGTTGTTCCATGTCCAGTTTTAACTGTTGCTTCTACACCTGCACACAGATCTCTCAAGAGGCAGGTCAGGTGAGCTGGTATTCCCGTCTCTCTAAGAATTTTCCAGGTTGTTGTGATCCACACAAAGACTTTGGCATAGTCAACAAAGCAGAAATAGATGTTTTTCTGGAACTCTCTTGCTTTTTCGATGATCCAACAGATGTTAGCAATTTGATCTCTGGTTCCTCTGCCTTCTATAAGTCCAGCTTGAACATCTGGAAGCTCATGGTTCATGTACTATTGAAGCCTAGCTTGGAGAATTTTGAGCACTACTTTGTTAGCATGTGAGATGAATGCAATTGTGCAGTAGTTTGAACATTTGGCACTGCCTTTCTTTGGGTTTGGAATGAAAACTGATCATTTCCAATCTGTGGCCACTTTTCCCAATTAGCTGGCATATTGAGTGCAGCACTTTGACAGCATCATGTTTTAGGATTTGAACTAGTTCAGCTGGAATTCCATCACTTCCACTAGCTTTGTTTGTAATGATGCTTCCTAAGGCCCACTTGACTTTGGAACCCAAGATGTCTGACGCTAGTTGAGTGATCACACAATCATGGTCATCTGGGTCACTGAGACCTTTTTGTATAGTTCTTTGTGTATTCTTGCTGCCTTTTAAAAAAAAATCTTCTGCTTTAATCCTAATATCCCCTCACTTTTCCCTTTGATAATCATAAGTTTGTTTTCTGTCTGTGAGTCTATTTCTGTTTTGTAAATAAGTTCATTTGTATCATTTGTTCAGTTCAGTTCAGTTCTGTTCAGTTGCTCAGTCATGTCTGACTCTGTGACCCCATAAATCAAAGCACGCCAGGCCTCCTTGTCCATCACTAACTCCCGGAGTTCACTCAGACTCACGTCCATCGAGTCAGTGATGCCATCCAGCCATCTCATCTTCTGTCGTCCCCTTCTCCTCCTGCCCCCAATCCCTCCCAGCATCAGAGTCTTTTCCAATGAGTCAACTCTTCGCATGAGGTGGCCAAAGTACTGGAGTTTCAGCTTTAGCATCATTCCTTCCAAAGAAATCCCAGGGCTGATCTCCTTCAGAATGGACTGGTTGGAACTCCTTGCAGTCCAAGGGACTCTCAAGAGTCTTCTCCAACACCACAGTTCAGAAGCATCAGTTCTTTGGTGCTCAGCCTTCTTCACAGTCCAACTCTCACATCCATACATGACCACTGGAAAACCATAGCCTTGACTAGACGGACCTTGGTCAGCAAAGTAATGTCTCTGCTTTTGAATATGCTATCCAGGTTGGTTATAACTTTTCTTCCAAGGAGTAAGCGTCTTTTAATTTCATGGCTGCAGTCACCATCTGCAGTGATTTTGGAGCCCCCCAAAATAGTCTGACACTATTTCCACTGTTTCCCCATCTATTTCCCATGAAGTGATGGGACTGGATGCCATGATCTTTGTTTTCTGAATGTTGAGCTTTAAGCCAACTTTTTTATTCTCCACTTTCACTTTCATCCACATATAAATGATACCTTACATTTTTCTTTCTCAGATTTACTTTAGGATGATAATCTCTGTGTTCATTCATGCAAATGGCATTACTTTATTCCTTTTTATGGCTGAGTATTCCCAGGTGGTGGTAGTGGTAAAGAACTTGGTTTCTGGGTCAGGAAGATCCCCTGGAGGAGGGCTTGGCAAGGCACTCCAGTATTCTTACCTGGAGAATCCGATAGACAGAGGAGCCTGGTGGGCTGCCATCCACAGGGTCACAAAGAGTCAGACACAATTGAAGTAACTTAGTATGCACACAAGCACTATTTCATTTTATGTGTGTTTGTGAGTGTGTGTGTGTATAAGTTTCACTTGTGGCTCAGATGGTAAAGAATCTGCCTGCAATGCAGGAGACCCAGGTATATACCATCTTCTTTATCCATTCATTGGCTGAGGGACGTATAGGTTGCTTCAATGTCTTAGCTATTGTAAATAGCTGTTATGCATACTGAGGTGCATGAATCTTTTTGATACATGCCCAGGGATTGCACGGTAGCTCTATTTTTAGTTCTTTAAGGACTTCCAAACTGTTCTTCACAGTTGTGTACCAGTGTGCATTCCCACCAACAGTGTCAAGGAGTTATCTTTTCTCCATGCCTTCTACAGCATTTGTTATTTGTAGGCTTTTTGTTGATGGTCAGAATGACCATCAGGTGTGAGGTGGTACCTCATTAGAGTTTTCTTTTTTTTTTTTAATTTTTATTTTTACTTTATTTTACTTTTACAATACTGTATTGGTTTTGCCATACATTGACATGAATCCACCACGGGTGTACATGCATTCCCAATCATGAACCCCCCTCTCACCTCCCTCCCAATAACATCTCTCTGGGTCATCCCCGTGCACCAGCCCCAAGCATGCTGTATCCTGCATCGGACATAGACTGGCTTTGTATCTCTGTAAGACTAGCAATGTGGAGAATCTTTTCATGTGCTTGTTTGCCATCTGGATGGCCACCCCTTTGAAAAAATGTCTGTTTAGGTCTTAGGCTCATTTCTTAGATTGGGTTGTTTTTCAGTATTGAGCTGAATGAACTGTTTGTATGTTTTGGAAATTAAACACTTGTCAGTTGCATTGCTTTCAAATAATTTCTCTCATTCCATAGCTGGTCTTTTCATTTTGTTTATGGTTTCCTTTGTTGTGAAAAAACATTTAAGTTTAATTAGGCCCAATTTTGCTTTTATTTCCTTTAGTCTAGGCTGCTGTTGTTGTTCAGTCACTCAGATGTATCCGACTCTTTGTGACCCTTGGAATGCAGTACACCAGGCTTTCCTGTCCTTCAGTATCTCCTGCAGTTTGAACAAATTCATATCCATTGGATTGATGATGCCATCCAACCATATCATCCTCTCACCCCCTTCTCCTCCTGCCCTGTCTTTCCCAGCATCAGGGTCTTTTCCAGTGAGTCAGATCTTCACATCAGGTGGCCAAAGTATTGGAGTTTCAGCTTCAGCATCAGTCCTTCCAATGAATATTCAGGACTGATTTCCTTTAAGATCTCCTTAAGAGATCTTTTGCTATCCAAGGGACTCTCAAGAGTCTTCTCCAACACCACGGTTCAAAAGCATCAATTCTTCAGTGCTAAACCTTTTATATAATCCAACTCTCACATCCATGCATGACTACTGGAGAAACCATAGCTTTGACTATATGGAGCTTAGTTGGCAAAGTAATGTCTCTACTTTTTAATATGCTGTCTAGGTTTGTTATAACTCTTCTTCCAAGGAGCAAGTGTCTTTTAATTTCATGACTGCAGTCACCATCTGCAGTGATTTTGGAGCCTAAGAAAATAAAGACTGTCACTGTTTCCATTGTCTCCCCATCTATTTGCCATGAAGTGATGGGACTGGATGCCATGATCTTCATTTTTGAATGCTGAGTTTTAACCTTGTTTCACTCTCCTCTTTTACTTTCATCACTAGGCTCTTTAGTTCATCTTCATTTTCTGTCATAAGGGTGGTGTCAACTGCATATCTGAGGTTATTGATATTTCTCCCAGTAATCTTGATTCCAGCTTCTGCTTCATTCAGCCCTGCATTTCCCATAATGTACTCTGAATATAAGTTAAATCAGCAGGGTGACAATATACAGCCGTGAAGTACTCCTTTCCCAATTTGGAATCAGTCCATTGTTCCCAGTCCAGTTTTAACTATTGCTCCTTGACCTACATACAGTTTTCTCAGGAGACAGGTAAGGTGGTCTGGTGTTCCCTTCTCTTGAAGAATATTCTTCAGTTTGCTGTGATCACGTAGTACAAGACTTTGGCATAGTGGGTGAAGCAGTAGTAGATGTTTTTCTGGAACTGTCTTGATTTTTCTATGATCCAGTGGATGTTGACAATTTGATCTTTGGTTCCTGTCTTTTGTAAATACAGCTTGAAGATCTGGAAGTTCTTGGTTCACGTACTGTTGAAGACTCGCTTGGAGAATTTTGAGCATTACTTTCCTAGGCATATTACTTTGCTAGGTGTGTGAGGTGAGTGCAATTGTTCGGTAGTTTAAACATTCTTTGGCATTGCGTTTCTTTGGGATTGGAATGAAAACTGACCTTTTCTAGTCCTGTTGCCACTGCTGAGTTTTCCAAATTTGCTGGCATATTGAGTGCAGCACTTTCACAGCATCATCTTCTGGGGTTTGAAATAGCTCAACTGGAATTCCAATACTTCCACTAGCTTTGTTCATAGTGATGCTTCCTAAGGCCCACTTGACTTCACATTTTAGGATGTCTGTCTCTAGGTGAGTGATCACCCCTTCATGGTTATCCAGGTCATTAAGATCTTTTAAAAATAGCTCTATTGTGTATTTTTGCCACCACTTCTTAATATCTTTTGCTTCTGTTAGGTCTATACCATTTCTGTCCTTTATTGTGCCTATCTTTGCATGAAATGTTCCCATAGTATCTCCTGACTTTCTATGAGAGATCTGTAGTCTTTCCCATTCTACTGTTTTCCTCTATTTCTTTACATAGTTCACTTAGGAAAGTTTTCTTATCTTTCCTTACTATTCTTTGGAACTCTGCATTCAGATGGGTATATCTTTGTTTTTTTTTTTTTATTTTTTTTTCTTTTTTTTCTTTTTTTTTTTAAATTTTAAAATCTTTAATTCTTACATGCGTTCCCAAACATGAACCCCCCTCCCACCTCCCTCCCCATAACATCTCTCTGGGTCATCCCTATGCACCAGCCCCAAGCATGCTGTATCCTGTGTCAGACATAGACTGGCGATTCAATTCTTACATGATAGTATACATGTTAGAATGCCATTCTCCCAAATCATCCCACTCTCTCCCTCTCCCTCTGAGTCCAAAAGTCCGTTATACACATCTGTGTCTTTTTTGCTGTCTTGCATACAGGGTCGTCATTGCCATCTTCCTAAATTCCATATATATGTGTTAGTATACTGTATTGGTGTTTTTCTTTCTGGCTTACTTCACTCTGTATGATCGGCTCCAGTTTCATCCATCTCATCAGAACTGATTCAAATGAATTCTTTTTAACGGCTGAGTAATACTCCATTGTGTATATGTACCACAGCTTTCTTATCCATTCATCTGCTGATGGACATCTAGGTTGTTTCCATGTCCTGGCTATTATAAACAGTGCTGCGATGAACATTGGGGTACATGTGTCTCTTTCAATTCTGGTTTCCTCAGTGTGTATGCCCAGAAGTGGGATTGCTAGGTCATAAGGTAGTTCTATTTGCAATTTTTAAAGGGATCTCCACACTGTTCTCCATAGTGGCTGTACTAGTTTGCATTCCCACCAACAGTGTAGGAGGGTTCCCTTTTCTCCACACGCTCTCCAGCATTTATTGCTTGCAGATTTTTGGATCGCAGCCATTCTGACTGGTGTGAAGTGGTACCTCATTGTGGTTTTGATTTGCATTTCTCTAATATTGAGTGATGTTGAGCATCTTCTCATGTGTTTGTTAGCCATCCATATGTCTTCTTTGGAGAAATGTCTATTTAGTTCTTTGGCCTATGTTTTGATTGGGTTGTTTATTTTTTTGGAATTGAGCTGCATAAGTTGCTTGTATATTTTTGAGATTAGTTGTTTGTCAGTTGCTTCATTTGCTATTATTTTCTCCCATTCAGAAGGCTGTCTTTTCACCTTGCTTATATTTTCCTTTGTTACAACAGATGGGTATATCTTTGATTTTCTCCTTTGCCTTTCACTTCTCTTTTCTTAGCTCTTTGTAAGCCCTCTCAGACAACTGTTTTGCCTTTTTGCATTTCTTTTTCATGGGGATGTTTTCGATCACTGCCTCCTGTACAGTGTTACCAACCTCCATCCATAGTTCTTCAGGCACTCTGTCTATCAGATATAATCCCTTGAATCTATTTGTCACTTCCACCATATAATCATAAGAGATTTAATTTAGGTGATACCTGAATGGCCTAGAGGTTTTCCTATGTTCTTCAATTTAAGTCTGAATTTTGCAGTAAGGAGCTCATGATCTGAGCCACAGTTAGCTACAGGTCTTGTTTTTGCTGACTGTACAGAGCTTCTCCATCCTCTCCTGCAAAGAATATAAACAGTCTGATTTTGGTACTGACTATCTTGTGATGTACATGTGTAGAGTTGTCTCTTTGTGTTGTTGAAAGAGGGTGTTTTCTATGACCAGTGCATTCTCTTGGCAAAACTCTGTTATCCTTTGCCCTGCTTCATCTTCTACTCCAAGGCCAAACTTGCCTGTTATTCCAGGTATCTCTTGACTTCCTACTTTTACATTCCAGTCCCTTATGATAAAAAGGATGAAAGGGACTTGTGTGTGTGTGTGTGTGTGTGTGTGTGTGTGTGTGTGTGTGTTCTAGAAGATCTTGTAGATCTTCATAGAACTGTTCAACTTCAGCTTCTTTGGCATTAATGGTTGGGGCATAGAACTGGATCACTGTGATACTGAACAGAGATCTTTCTGTCATTTTTGAGACTGCACCCAATAGTGCATTTCATATTATGAAGGCTACTCCATTTTTTCTAAGGCATTTTTGCCCACAGTAGTAGACATAATTGTGATTGATCTGAATTTCACCGTAGGAGATGAATCCATAAACTCTTGTTGCAAGGTATACCTATGTTTTGCTCTATGAGTTTTATACTGTTTGGTCTTACATTTAGGCATTTAATACATTTTATCTTTTGTGTATGGTGTTAGACAATGTTCTAATTTCATTCTCTTACACGCAGTTGTCCAGTGTTCCCAGCAGCGCTGCTAAAGAGACTTATCTTTTCTCCATTCTATTTTCTTGCCTTTTTTCTTCCAGATTAATTGACCATAAGTGTGTGGGCTTATTTCTGGGCTTTCTGTCCTATTCCACTGACCCACGTGTCTCTTTTTTTGTATCAGTATCATACTCTTGTGATCCCTGTAGTCTTGTAGTGAAGTCTGAAGTCAGAAAGGGTGATTACTCCAGCTCTGTTCTTCTTTCTTAATATTGTTTTGGCTATTTGGGGTCTTTTGTTTTTCCATAAAAACTTTAAAATTATTCTGTGACATGTTGATGTATGGCAAAAACCACCACAATGTTGTAAAGTAATTATCCTTCAATTAAAATAAATAAATAGGGACTGCATTGAATCTGTAGATTGTTTTGGGTACTATGGCCATTTTAACAATAGTGATTCTTTCTATCCAAGAACAGAGTATACCTTTTCATCTATTTGTGTGATCTTCGATTTCTTTTATTTGTACCTCATAGCTTTCAGAGTATAGGTCTTTTGCCTCTGTAGTTAGGTTTATTTCTAGGTATTTTATTCTTTTTGATGTGATGGTAAGTGGGATTGTTTCCTTAATTTCTCTGACATTTATTTGTTAGTGTATAGAAATGCAACAGATTTATGTATGTTAAATTTATATCCTGGAACTTTACTGAATTAATGAACTCTAGTAGTATTCTGGTGGTGTCTTTAGGATTTTCTCTGTGTAGTTGTCATTTCATCTGCAAACATTTGATAGTTTACTTCTTCCTTTCCAATTTGGATTCCTTTTTTTTCTTCTCTGATTGCTGTAGCAAGGACTTGGAAAATTATGTTAAATAAAAGTGTCAAAAGCAGGCATCCTTGTCTTGTTTGAGATTTAGAAGCTATGCTTTCAGCTTTTCATCACCATTGAGTATGATGCTAGCTGTAGGCCTGCTGTATATGGCTGTTACTGTGTTGAGGTATGTTTTCTGTTTCCACTTTCTGGAGAGATTTTATCATAAATGGATGTTGAATTTTATCAAAAGCTTTTTCTGTACCTATTGAGATAATCTTATGATTTTTTATTCAATTTTTTAATGTTGTGTGTCACACTGATTTTTGTGGATATTGAAAAATCCTTGCCTCCCTGGGATAATTCCCACTTGATTATGGTGCATGATCATTTTAATGTGTTCCAACATAGGAGGAACTCACTATAGAAGGCAAATATTAACAGGCATAAAGGAGGAATCAACTGTAATACAATAAACCTAGGGAACTTTAAAACCCCACATCATCCAGATTATTCCAGAAAATCAATAAGGTGAAACCAGCCTTAAATAACACATTAGACTATGACATTTTCTTCTGAATCATTTAGTCCACTATTGATTCCTTCTCGTATATTTTTCATTTCATTTATTGTATTCTTCATCTCTGATTGTTACATTTTCTAACTCTGTTTAAAAAATCTAACTTCTTGCTCTGTATATCCATTCTTCTCCCAAGCTCTTTGATAATCTTTATAATCATTAATCTGAAATTTTTCTTGGGTGGATTGCCTATCTTCCCTTAGTTCTTCTGGGGTTTTATCTTGTTCCTTTTTCTAAAACATTTGCCTCTGCTGCCTTATTTTATCAAAGTTTCTATTCATATTTTTATGTATGAGGCAGGTTAGATACATTTCTCAACTTTGGAGAAGTGGCCTTCCATAGGAGACATCCTATGCATCCTAACGGTTCACTTCCCTCTCATCACCCAAGCAGTATGCTCTATGGAGTTGTGTGGGTCCTTCTGTTGTGGTGAACTGACTATGTGGGTGGTCTGGTAGGCTCGGTTGGCCCATAGTCCAGTTGGTTGCCAGGCCCTGCCTTCTGTGGATGCCACTGGTTGCTGTTTAGTGGGTCCTGGTCATGAGATATCTGGTTGTAGAACCCTAGGGGCTCTGGGACTACTGCTGGCTCACTGGAGGATAGAATCAGAGCTCCTAAGATTCTGGGGTTTGTGCCTACTGGCAGGCAGAGCTGCTTCCTGGAGTCTGGGTGCAGGGCCCACAGGTCTCTGGGCTCATTTCAGACTGTTAGTTTTGGGGGTGCAGTGTTCCTGACACAGTTGGCTTTGGAGTCCTGGGTATCATGAAAGATGTGCTGGCCTGCTAGTGGGCAAGGCTGGGGCCCAGCTAGTCCCAGGGTCTAGCTTGCTGTTGGCAGGCTCAGTCTGCAGGTTGTTGGGATCATAGTTTCTGTGCTTCTTGTGTGCCCTAGTGGTGATATTGGTCTAGTGGCTGCAGCTTCCTCTTGGGGAGGGATGGTCCCTGCTCATTGGTGAGTAAAGCTGGGCCTTAGCCTTCTGGTGGGCAGGACTGGGTCTCGGGGCATGTCTAGAGGCAGGTCTAGAGGCAGCTGTGAACTCAAGTCTTTAGGAAGGCTGTCTGCTGATGGGTGGGCTATCTACCCATCCAGTTAGTTCTTTGGCCTGAGGCATCCCAGCACTGGCACCTACAATCTGTTGGGTGGGGCCAGGTCTTGGTGCTGATAAGCCAAGATGGCAGCCACCAACAGTACTGTTCATGTGTTTGAATGCTCCCCAATATGCCTGCTGCCATTGTGGAAGTCCCTAGGGTAAGCCACAGCCACCTCCCCAGCCTACCGGTAAACTCTCCAAGACCAGCAGGTAGGTCTGACCTCCCTGGTCTGGCTCCTAGCCAATTGTTGCTTTTTCTCTGGGATCTGGTGCACGTGGATGTTGTGATGCCCTTTGAGTGAAGTCTCTCCCCGAGTCCAATGAGGCTCCTGCAATTAAGGCCCAGTGGTCTTCAAAGCCAAATGTTCTGGGGGGCTTATCTTCCCCATGCTGGAGCCCTGGGCTGGGGATCCTGATGTGGGGCTCAGAACTCTCACTCCTGTGGGAGAACATCTGCAATATAATCTCTCTCCAGTTTGTGGGGCACCCACCTGGTGGGTGTGGGATTTGATTATATCACAGGTCTGTCCCTCCTCCCCTTCTCCTTCTTTATGTCTTTAGTTCCAGAAATCTTTTCTGGTAGTTTGTAGTCTTTTTCATCAATAGTTGCTCTGCAGATAGTTGTGGTTTTCATTTGCTCATGAGAGGAGGTAAACTCAGGGTCTTTCTACTCTGCCATTGTGTAAGTCAAAGTCGCTCAGTCATGTCCGACACTTTGCGCGTCATGGACTATACAGTGCATGGAATTCTCCAGGCCAGAATACTGGCGTGGGTAGTTTTTCCCTTCTCCAGGGGATCTTCCCAACCCAGGGATCAAACCAGAGCCTCCTGCATTGCAGGAGTATTCTTTACCAACTGAGCTATCAAAGAAACCATTGTGCCCACTCCTTTATTTTAGCCATTTTAAAATTCAGGAATAAGTGGTAGGAAAACAGGACCTCCAAACTCATTTTAGGTGCAACTTGTGATCTAAAACACAAAGGAGAGGAAATTGAAGCAAATCTGGAATTTTCACTTTTATGCTTAAGATTATACTGGGGTGTCATCCCATGGACTGGATCCTGCCAGGCTCCTCTGTCCATGGAATTCTCCAGGTAAGAATACTGGAGTGGGTTACCATTCTCTTCTCCAGAGGAAATATTTAGAATATGCTAAACATATTACAAAAATGTAAGATAATAACAGTCTTCTATACTGGAAGATTGGCTTAATAGAAGTGGTAGTCAGGCACTGAAACTAATAAGCCTCTACCCTCAGAATATAAGATGCTTATTAAAATTGGCAAAGGCACCTCTTGTGGGAATATGATATACACAAAGGCACTTTGTGTGGACAGATCTTCCTCAGGGTTTGAGCTTGCCAAATGGGAAAGAGGCTAGATACCAGCCTTCACTCATATCTCTTGGCCTGTCTCCTCTGTGCATGGCACAATCTATTTGGCCATACACAAATGCTGTGGGCATAAATTTCACACTTGATATTTTTATGAGTCCTTTTGCCTTTAGTAGACTCTAAATAAATTTCTTAGATGAGAGAGTGCCTGCAGCACAGGTTTCAAATCATAATTTACCATGAAAATGGTTTTTTAAAGAGAAAATAGGAATACATATATGACAATGTGTATAATAAGGAAAAGAATATTGGCCCAAAACCAAGACTCAGAATAACTTAACATGCAGAAATGCATAGAGATAATCAGGTACTAATATTAGACTGCAGATTGAATATCTTTCAGGCTTATAGGTGCTACTGTTAAATAAGCCTACTAAAAGCATAAACAAGATAAGGATCATAAATAGCCTTTTCATTATAGTCAGTGTACCTTATCCAGTTTGAGACCTAACATTTTCAGAAGATTATTTAAAATATTGAGTAGGTTTAAAGAAAATGTTAAAGAGAAGTGAAAGGGAAAAAACAGGGTAGTCATAAAAGACCATAACTACCAGTTTTCTGATTTTAGAGAAATATATGATTTCAGCTTTAAGCAAGGATATAATTCAAATATTGGGGTTAAGATTCATTAGTCATTAAAACTATTAAGAACTCACTTAGGTTATACTATTTTTTCTTGAACACATTTAGATATTGGATGAATACAACCTAGGGAATTAAACATTTAAACAAATGCATCCCAGAGTTGATGGTTCCTTAGTTCCAGTTGTCTACGATTCTTTCAGCTTATCCTGCTTCACTGATGAAACATTGACAGAGAATTGACTATTTAAATCAAGTTGTAGAAATTTCATTACTAATTACATGAAGTTGCACAGGGTTATTAGTCACTGGTTAAGTCCCTAATTCTACTAATTGAAAAATCATCAGGGAATGAAAGAGATAATGCCATCTATTTATTGTTAAGATGTCGGTTCCTTAAATTGGGTTAGTAGACATACTTTTGGAGAAGGCAATGGCAACCCACTCCAGTACTCTTGGGGAAAATCCCATGGACGAAGGAGCCTGGTAGGCTGCAGTCCATGGGGTCGCTAAGAGTCGGGCATGACTGAGTGACTTCACTTTCACTTTTCACTTTCATGCATTGGAGAAGGAAATGGCAACCCACTCCAGTGTTCTTGCCTGGAGAATCCCAGGGACGGTGGAGCCTGGTGGGCTGCCGTCTATGGGGTCACACAGAGTTGGACACGACTGAAGTGACTTGGTAGTAGTAGTAGTAAACATACTTTATTTTCTAAGATATTGTTCACTACTTAGCTTCTCTTCTGATCAAGCAACTCACAGATATTGGGTACCAGAACTTAAGAAGAGGTGGTTTTATATTTTATATTTTTTGAATGTTATTTGGAATTCTTTTTAAAAACTGAAAATATATGTGGATTCTTTTTATATATTGAAAACTATTCTCAAAATTTTCTTAAATATAACTGTTTTGATTATTACATTGACAGTCTTATGCGTTACACATGAAGACAGTCCATTAATTGTGCCTTGGGATAGTGGACACTTTGACATTTGGGGCTTATTCTCCTTTTAAAAAATCGATGCTACCAAATATCTCACAGTGGTCATTAGCTGTTCATCATTTGATGATCTTTCCTCATATATTCATGTGATGATCAACACCTCATCCACTAATGAATTATTTCAAAAGCATTACTAGTTAATACTAGTATCTTCAATTATTCAGGACACTATGAGAAGTTGCAAAGTAATGACAGCTGCCTGGAGGCAAATCATTCCTGTTGTTAAGTACTAGTATGTAATGAAACGCATTTTCAACAGCCTCAGACTTGGGCATTGCAGTGCGAAGGAGATGTCATCAGGTCTAGGTGCAGATCAGAGCGGTGTTCCTTGGGCAAATCTCTTAACCTCTTTTAGCTTCTCTTCTCTTCTCAAGAGGAAATGTTAATCAGTTCTTCCTAGAATTGTCACGAATAGTCAATTATAGTTTTCAGGGGCCATGAATATTAAAGTGGACGGTTCTGATGTCCTTTCAGAGGTTCCTCCTCCCTGCCCAGGGTGCTTTGCCTGACATGCTTCCTTTACTTGTGTGAGTGCTCATGTTCCGTGCTCTCTTTGCACTTTGAGTATATTTCTGTCACAGCACCCACTATGACTGTTGGCTTCCTTGTCTCCCCTGTACCCCCATCCTCCAGACTATGAGCTCCTGAAGGTCAGAGTATTTCCATCTTTGTATTTTTAGAAATTTACATCGTTCTTAAACTTATCTTAAAGAAGGATTTTTAAAAAAGGTTGGTTAATCTTTCCTTAATATTGATTTAGTAGTTTCCATAGCATTATTTATGAAAGAAAAAAATTTTTATATCTCCAGTGAAAGATTTCAATATCTTACAGGTTGTGAAATACAGCCTAATGCTACCATTTGGAGGTATAAGTATTTGTGATACTAGGTTTAGGTAGGAAAACTCTCAAGCACAGAATTGTGAGTTTCTGAAAGACAGGCTTAAAAGGTTAGATTAAGGGTATTGGGGGGTGGGGGATCAGATTATGGACTTTTAAGCCAGAGAAGTTTTAAAGTCCATTTTAAATGTAGAAAAATCCTTAAAAAAAAAAAGAAAACCAAGCATCGTCTTTTCACAGAAACAAATTTTGATATATAAATCTGCAGTATATTTAGCCTCTCAAGTGCCAAGTCTCCACTTGCAGCCTCTGCTCACGCCACAAACCCACCTTTGAGCTGTACTCAACACCTGGGTACATCTTTCCTAGCAGAAAAAACAATGAAATTGAAGAAAGACAAACTTTTTAAAGTATTTTAAGGGGAAAGAGACAAAGGGTTTTGCCCACCACATAGGAGAACTTGACACAATTTTCTGTGTAATATCTTTATTTGTTTTCTTGGCGTCTCTTAGACCTCCAGCACCACATGCCTTCTCTGTCTCCAACCAGGCCCTAAAAGCCTCCTGTTGACAGGATCCATCTAAACCTGACTCTAAACTCACATTGGGCCCCCAGCATACCTGGCGGCCAGGAGATGCCACCCATTTAGAAAGCTATTCCGGACCATATGGCAGCGGTTTTCAAACTTCAACTGCTATATAAGAGGAAGAAAAATAATGAGTATGGTGATCAGGAACAGGTATATACATAGGATTATAACTGAAATAATAATGCTTTGTGAAAGAACTTTAACAATGCAGTCATTCTGCCCCACCCCCCCGCCCCCCCGCCCCTGCCCCACAATGTATTTACTTAAAAAATCAAATACTAGTCCTAACCCACCAATTTCTCTTCATTGGAAATCTGAAAAACATTTTACTATTTTTTAGAAGTTCACATCCCCAGCAGATTATCCAGGTATTTATACCACTAAGATCAGATTCCTTTTTGGGATGTGTCTTAGTCCATTAAGGCTGCTATAACAAAACATAGGCTAGGTAACTTATAAACAACAGAAGTTCATTGCTCATAGTTCTGGAGGCTGGTAAGTCCAATTTCAAGATACCAGCACGGTCACTTTCCGGTGAGGGTCAGCTTCCAAGTTCACAGCTAGTGTTTCACTTGGTAGAAAGGGCTGGGAAACTCTAATCGGGCTCTTTTAGAAGAGTACTAGTCCCATTCATGAGGGTTCCACTTTCATGACCTAATGCCATACACCACAGTCTTCACCTGCTGTACCATCACATTTGGGGCTGAGGAGTCCAACATATGACCTTCTGATCACAGCAGGATGCTTCCACTGTTTTTTAAAAAAATCTCTGTCATTATCTAAGAAACTTGAGAACTGAGGAAATTAAACTCTTGCAGTTGATTATTTAGTGCTTACTTTGTAATATGCCGTCTTTAACCTCTGTTCAATTCTTTCCCAGGCTGAGGTGGAAACTGTCATTGGCCTTGAGAAGTGCTGTATGAATTCTCTCTGCCACAGCTGTTGGCCCGCTATGGTTGTCTTCCTGAAAGGCAAGTCTTTTTTTTTTTTTTTTTTTAAATTTTACCTTTAAAATTCTAAAAAGTGGGAAAGTTATAAAATATGGGTAAAGCTATGCTTAATTGGTCACTTAAGTAATTTATCACCCAAAGCATTCCTTCTCTCTCAGGCATGGAGGCCACTCCCAGTTGTCTTCATGTTAATCCTCCACAGCGTTCTGGCCTGATGCCTAGGGAAGTTTCCCAAAGCTGCTCCCACAGAGGCTGTGGGGGATATATTGTTTGAATGCACCACCAGTCTCACTGCCTCTACTTCTTTCCAAGGTGGCAGCAGGTTGAGCTTATGTCACCATTTATCATCATTATTAACACATTTATATGTGAGCATATGTATCGTTCTATGGGGATTTTTACATAAATATGGAAAATATGGAAGAGTGTGGTTCATACCCTTGAGGATGGTAAAATAAAATTAAATCAGAGTCAATCACCATATGCAATGTTTAATCACGTCATGTGGTGACCATTTGCTGACACTCTATGCCATATCCCCACAGCATTCGTGTTTTCTAATGGCTGAATCAACTCCTGCCAAGATATGCAAAAACAACAAGGGGTGTTTTCCAAAACTGTTTTCCCATTTCTGCTACCAAATTCACCTAATAGAAATAACTCTGAGTAACTGCTCCTTGCCTACTGTGGAAAATACTTTATTTGGTGGCAGTGTTGAAACATCCAATGTGAATTATAGCCTCTTACAGTGGCGGTAGAGTCAAGGAATCCGAGTTCCTTTTCAAAACCAATGGAAAAATTGCTACCTACACTTGGTATTCTTTCTTTGTAAAGACAAATGACAATGCATTCTCTTTCAAGGTCAGCTATTTCTCAGCTAGCAAAGTGGTTTAATCCTCCACTTTAACTGCTCAGGTAAAAGGATTCTTTTGCATCTCAAAGAAACCTTTGTGACAGTATTTTTCATAAACAACATACTACCTCTATTGTCAATATTATTTCAAACTAGTGTTTGGGAAGACAGAGAGCATGGCATTTCTAATGATAAAAATTAATGTTTTTTTTACCAAAATATTAAAATGATATACTCAAAGCTGAAGTGTTGGTTGTTTTAAAATTTTATGTTATATAGAGAGAATATTTTCCATTCGTGAAGCTATTCTTATTTTTCAAGTCAAACTTCAGTATGATCAGACTTTCTGCCCTGAAAATGTTCTTGAACCAGTAATTTCAAAAGTCTCATAGTAGAAAATTTTGTTGAATAGTTATTCTGTTATCACAGAATTTTATAAGGTATAGATGTTGAATTTTACCCTCTACAGATGTTGTCATAAGTTTTATTGGCCTTATTGAAAAACATGTATAATCGCTTATATTTGAACACATTGGGCTTGTGAAAACCAGGCAAGCAATGGAAACCCACTGAACCATTCATATTAAAATGCAGTTAAATAGGAACATGTATGGGTACACAAACATATATAATAAGCTAGTATGTAACTGTCAGATTCATTGAAGCTGATAGTTCATTCATTGAAGTTGAAACTAAGGAGTCAATGTTTAATATCTCAAAATTTTTTCCCCTAAATTTTTTGAATCTTAAAATATCTAAAAAGTAGGAAGTTCTCAGACTCAGTATTTACCAGTGACTTTCAGAGAAGGTGAAACAGGGTTTATGATGAATCTAAGTGTTATGATTTTCTTTAAGTGGAAGCTAGGAGAATCCCAGGGACGGGGGAGCCTGGTGGGCTGCCGTCTATGGGGTCGCACAGAGTCAGACATGATTGGAGCGACTTAGCAGCAGCAGCAGAGTTACACAGATAGATATATTAGTAGCATTTGTATGATAGCTTACTATTGACTAGATCTCTTCATTATATTCCTGAGAGTCATGTACTTAAGAACAACAGAAATACCAGCAATAGCATCCGCTTACCAGTGGACAGATCAGTCCTGGAGCACAAGACTTTAATTATGCATGAGGCAAAAAAAAAAAAAAGACTTTGGGTTATTAGTATTCCAATAAAATTTCCACAGCTAAAAGCAGGAGAAATGCACAAATTTTAATAATTTTGCAAAGGCCAATTTGGCGGATATCAATGTACATTTGAAGGCTAATATGATTTCCTTTTTCTGTACTTCTTTAATTTTCCTGTACAAAGAAAAAGTAAACCAGCATGTAGTTAAGAGTAGTGCATATTCATATTCAGACAGTTTGTGTGTTCTTACAAATGTGTTTGATTACAACTGCTTCAATAGTATCCCAGATTTTCAAAAGTTTATTTTAACTTTGAAGACTAGACAAGGTCATACTGATTTTACAACATCCTACATGATTTAAGTATATATTACAAAGAAAAAACCCAACATTGGAATGTTACACAGCTTGAAAGTTTGCAAAGGTTATTTGTATCTTACTTATTTCTGTACTTACTGACACATCAGACGCCAGCAATGAATATTATATTTCATATTTTGTTGATTAGCAAAGATACAATCATTAGTACCTTAAGTCTTCAAAATTCACATAAACCTTTATGAAGCCATTCAGAAAGAGAAAGTCAACCCTAAAACTAGAATTAGTGATTATGATAAATGCTTTTAATAAGACAGATATACTGGAAATGTTTAAAATTATAATTTCGTAGATTATGAAATTAGCATGTTATAGTTACTCATGGTGAAGGCTAGGTGATTCTTCTGTGCCTTGTGCTTATGAGGTTTTACTTGCTTTACTGTGAATTTAAACAGAATAAATCTGCTTCACTTTAATGTCATTGATAGAAATTACACAAAAGCTATATACTACCTCACAATACATTTCTACAGGGAATCCCTTTAATCTGGGGCATTGTGGGTTAAAGAGATATTCCATGTTGGTGAAAAGCATATACAGAAGAGAGAAAATGCACAAAGAAACAAAAGCCATTTCTATGCATTTCTAATAAAAGGTAACATTTTAGCAAACTCTTTGAAAATATATCTTTTTAAACTACCAATAAAATAAAACATCATAAGAAGCAATGAATAATTCTGAGAAAGTAAATCATTGCAAAAAATTACTCATAACTTTAAAAATATACTATGTAGAGAATCAAGGGAGAGTTCAGTGGGACAGTAAATCTTTAAAGAAATAAGGGCCATTGGCTGCAGAGTAAATGTGTATATCCCTTTGACCCAAAGTATTTACTTGTGATATGATCTTACAATTTAGTAAATTAAATATAGTTACATTCCCAATTGAAAGCTAGCTTAAGAAGATGTTATTTATGACATGGCAGTACTTTTTTTTTTAATATGCTAAAAACTGATCACCATTTCAGATGCGTCAAAGTAACAATTTTATAATAGAGTCTGAAGTAGAAAGCATGTAGGCATAGGCCAAATATGTGGCCAGCCAGTACTAATTTTGCTTTTACTAAAAATGCCATTATGATCGACTTTCTCTTTATAAATCATCACTATGATTGAAGACCACTCCATATATACATCATCAAGAAATGCTGTTAACACATGGACAGACAAGACAGTAACAGTCTAGGCGCTTTTGTTATGCAGCACAAATAATAACGAAAAAGAAAACAACTTAGTGTTGCACAGGACCTCAAAGCTTTGTACACATACCATACTTTCTTTTCCAGAACCTTTAATTTAAAACTCCAATAATTCTGTGTCTAAGCCTTAATGAAACAAACACTGGTAAAGCTTATAAATTAGATGTTGAGGACTTTCATGGAGGCAGTGAGAACTTTAATTTGTGAGAATGTCAATGAAACCTCCATTATCAATAACAAATTGTTATGATAATTGCTTATTTTTTTCAGGACCTTTGAAGCAAAATAAATAGAAATCAATTTTTACCTTGAAAATGGTTGACTACTTTGCCATTAGTAAATACTTTTCTCCTCACAAATATCTACACATTGTGCTTTCCTGAGAAACCATCACTAGTTTCAAACCTCAATAAAATTCTAGTTTCACAGGAAATGCAGAGATGAACAAAGAAATGATGAGTATGGTTGGCCAAGTTATGCAGTACTATGTCAATATTTGCTAAAAATTTTTTTAAATAGACAAATAATTATTCTATTATTTTTAAAGTGAAGATAAGACTATTTGTAAATACCATCAAAACAAAGATTTCAATTTTGCTTTAAAGAAACATAATGGGATTTTGTTTATTTTGCAAGATGGTAGTACTGGGGTCTTTAATTAAGGAAGTATTTCAAGATTATATAGTTATAGCTTCCTTCAAAAACCAAAGAATTGCAGATTTAATCTACTGATATTAAATATGCTCAATCTACTGATACTCAATCCTGTTTCACATGTATATGTGTGTGTGTATATATGTGCACATATATATATATATATATATATATATACACACACACACACACAAGCATAC